>NC_141687.1:2106876699-2108076699 GCF_964263255.1 Lissotriton vulgaris
CCTTTAATGATTCGTCTAATTCTTTTTTTTTCTTGGTAATAGCGCAGCCATTTCTTCCTCGAGTCTCCTTTTCTTTTCGTCTTCGAGGGCCCTTTCGGTGTCGGATGCCGGGGTCATCCTTTTCTTTTCGGCGTCCGCGTTTGTTTTCGGCGTCGAGGCCTTTTTGGCGGGTTCGTTGTCATCGACCCTTGGCTTGGAGTCTTGTGCGATCTGCCCTCTTCGGCAACCCTTGGGTGGGTGCTGTGGTGGTTTCTTTTGTTCGAGGCTTACCTTTGATCGCTTTTGTTCCGGGTCGGGGCTGCCGTGGCTGTTTTCGTTTCATGGCCCTTCGGTTCCAACAGATCTTTAGGTCTTACCTTTGCAGTCTCCTTCTTCGACTCCTTTGTTTGAGGTTTATTTTAAGACCAAGATCTTCGCAAAAGGTATGTTTTGCAGGAAAACTATTAATGTTACCCTACAGAGGAAAACAATAATGAAGTTATACAGGCAAGTATACAACTTACAGTTCTAGTCTTCGGAACAAAAAGTCAGCTTGAGGCAAGGGTCAGGTGAATACCAAACATGCACCGCCAGCGGCACAGGGGTGGCCGGGAGCAAGGTCAAAATCGTTTTTTTGACCCAATGTGTTTAATGGAGTTTGGGAGTGTTCGAAGCCTCACTGCTTACAAGTACTTCAATTGTTTGCAGGGGCCAAGCTTTGGGTGTTAGAGCCAGCACAGGGGGGGCCACAATGCAGCAACAAACATATGCCACAAGCGGCACAAGGGCGGCCAGGTGCAGAGTGCAAATACAGCAATTGGACCCCCCTTGCTCTTCAATGAAGAACTTGCTTCAGACAAACAGGTTGTAGGTGTCACACTGGAGGTTGCAGGAGTGAGACCAGCGAAAGCAGAGATAACTTGAGATTTAGGAGTTGTAGGGGCACTGTCAGTTCAGCTCACTAAGGCCCAGCGGCATCAGGTGCAGAAGTTCCTTTAGACGTGAAAGTCTTCTTACCAGAGCTTGTCGCGGTCAGGGAAGACTCTGGATTCAGGTTGCAGCGTCAAAGTCCAGAAGGGGTTAACCAACATTGGACTTGAGGTCAGAATCCCTGAAGAGCCTGTTCTGAGTCAATGGTTCACCTGAGGACCGGCTTGAGGCATCTGGACAGGGTCCGGAGGGCACCAGTGTCCTTTGTGTAGGTTTCTTGGGGACAGAGCAGCTGTCCTCAAGAGTCTGTAGTCTTTGTCGAAGAGCAGGACATCAGGTTCTAGAAGTTGCTGGCTGCAGGCCAGGCGTTGTCTTCTTCACAGGGTCTTTTAAAGCAGGGACAGGCCGGTAGGGCTGGGGCCAAGTCAGTAGTCTTCTTCAGGCTTAATTGCACTGTATTTTATTTGTCCTTTTTATGTCGGCAGGAACTAGTTTCCAAGTCTGGGAAGCCACCTAAATACTAACTTAGGTGGCGTTTTAGGGGAGTAGCAGGTTGTGCAAATGGTTACCTTACCTGGGGTGACTACACCATAGACATCAATCAATCAAGGTTCTTGTACGGCGCGTCTATCACCTGTAAGGGTCTCAAGGCGCTGTGGTGGTGAGGTCTAAGGGGGATTTAGCATTTCAGTCGAAGAGTCCGGGTCTTGAGGTCTTTCCTGGATTGAGGTAATTACAGTGATTTACCTGAGATGCAGAGGTAGGGAGTTTCAGGTCTTTGCAGCAAGGTAAGTGAAGGAACTACCTCAAGCCAAGGTCTTGCAGATCTGTGGGATAGTGGCCAGGGCTTGATGGGTGGCCGGAAAAGTCTGGTCAGTGTGTTGAGTAGCAGCAGGTGGTAGTGGAATTCGTGTACTCTGTTGTGGAGGACTTTGTAGACATGCATGAGTAGCTTGAAGGTGATTTTTTTGTTGATCGGAAGCCAGTGGAAGTCTTTCAGGTGACCGGAGTTATGGCTTCGGCAGGATATGTCCAGGATAAATCTGACGAGGTGTTCTGAAAACGTTGCAATTTCTTTTGGAGTTTTTGGGTAGTGCCTGCATAGAGTGATGGTGTTGTAGTCTAGCTTTCTGCTGACGAGTGCCTGGGTGACTGTTCTCCTGTACTGGGTGGGGATCCATTTAAAGATCTTTTGATGCAGGGCAGAGCGTGTGGAAGCAGGAGGATGATACAGCATTGATTTGGCAGTTCATTGAGTGCAAGGAGTCAAGGAGGATGCAGAGGTTGCATGCATGGTCCGTGGGTGGGGGTGGATTCCAAGTGCTGCTGGCCACAAAGTCGTCCCAAGCAGAGGTTGTGGAGCCCAGGATGAGGATTTCAGTTTTGTTAAGAGTTGAATTTGAGGCAGATCTCCTTCATCCAAGCGACTACTGCCTTCATCCCATCGTGGAAGTTGCTCTTAGCGGCTGTAGGTTTATCGGTGAGGGAGAGAATCAGCTATGTGTCATCGGCGTAGGAGACAATGTGGAGTCTAGTTTCTGATGGCTGCAAGTAGAGCCATGTAGATGTTGAAGAGGGTGGAGGCTCAGAGAGGAGCACTGGGCTACTCCGCAGTTAATCTGTAGGTTCTGAGGAGAAACGGTTGGAGCCTTGCTTGACCTAGTCCTGATTGGAGGGGGTCTCCCCAACTTCAAGGTGGCGTGGACAGAAAGATGTGCTTCACCTTGCCTTCCCCACTTTAGGGGTGGAGTTGGCAGAGTGGTGGGCACACCTCCTATCCTATTCTCTTAAGTTTTTCCAAAGTGAGGGTGATAACCGGGGGTTGCCATCTGCAGCTAGCAGTAGAGGTTGGGGACACATTACAAAGGCAGAAGACCTTTGAAGCTTCCCTCTTGAGTACTGTGTGCCTCCTGGGGGAGGTGGTGGGACATCAACACTCAGGATGTGCATAGTTTCTGGTCCCAGAGAGCAGGGGCTTTCGACCCGTCCAAAAACATGTCTGGTGGTGGCAGGCTGCATACAGCTACCACACTAAGGTTGATAGGTTTTCAGTGGACACTGAGTATAATGGCACAATAAACCCCACACTGGCATCAGTGTGGGCTTATTGAAAGGAGTTGTTGCGTTTCCAGCCCATGTACTCTCTATGGGTTCCCTGGCACTTAAAATTTCCAAGAATGGCCTGAAATATTGTAGAGGATTATCTGCTCATGCCGATATTCCCACACCTGTGGTATAGTGAACCCTGCCTTAGGGGTGACAGGCCAGCTAGAGGGGTGACTTACCTATACTGTAGGCACTGCTAGTTGGCATGGCACATAGGTAGTGGGCCATGCCGACTCATTTTTTGTCTGCACCAGGCCACGCATGCTGCAGTGGCAGTCTACATGGCCTAAGTGAGGGGTCCCTAGGGGACCCTCTCCAAACTCAATACCCTAGTTAACCAGGTCCAATTACTAGGGACTTAAAGAAGTCTGAAATCCAATTGTGGAATAGTTTTTAGGGAAGAAGCACTGGCACAGGGGAACTGGTTGGCAGGGACCCTGTCCACTACAATCAAAACCACATCAATACCAGGCAAAAAGTGGGGATAACCATGTCAAAAAAGGCACTTTTTCACAAAGAGTCCAGCGGGTGCATGCCTCTCCTTACATCTTACTTCTGTTAGCTTACCATAGGACTTATATCTGAAGCCTCTCCGACCTAGGAGTGTAACGTAGCATCCCCCAACAATGATTGTGTAAAAGACTATGCACCTTAGAGATGTAAAAAGCGATTGCTGGCTTACTCACAAAGTGGCATTTGGCTGTGAGGGTTAATGGAAAGAGGGATTTGTAGCTCTCTGCCATGCCTCTCAATGTCCTAGTATCCTAAGGCAGCAGCAGCCGTTTCCTCTCCTAAGGAATTATTCTCCAAAACTAGGATCGACTAAAGCTTTAGTGTTTTTTTTCAATTCATGACTAGGAGTCACTTGAAAGCCAACAGCAGCGGTAGGATTGTGATTGGTGGTTCCTGCGGGACAGAGCAGATCACCTAGGGAGCAATCTTTCTCTCCTACCAAGCACGCCCCAACTTTTACTTAACTTCAGTAGAAAGTGTGAAGTTCTTAAAGTACATGCAAAAATGCAGATATCATGACCGACTACTTTGCAGTCTGAATTTGTTTCTAGGCTCAACCATTACAATATGGCAAGTTGCAGTGTAAGCTTACGGTTTACAAAGATCGATGCTTGATGTTAAGATGAGGATAAAGATGACAAAGTTTGAGCCATGCTGGTTTCAACTGACAGTAGGATTTGTTGTCACCAAAACATGCTTTCGTTTATAAATAAGAGATAAAAACAGTGATCAAATGATACAACTCAGGGATTTAACTAATAATTGGAAGAGATCTTCGCGCCAGAATGCCAAGCCCCCTGCTCTCAGAAGGAGAGTTGATTCCAAAAACTGTGCATGTGGTGTACTTCCTTAAGATCACATATCCAGTTTCCGCTGCAGAGCTCTGATAAGGAATAGCTGCAGCCAGCTACTCAAACGTATGCTGTGAATCTGTCCTATGAAACATAAAGCCAGGTTAAGCTATTTTATGTCGTAGCTAAAGTTTAGGATTGCGCTTAATAATAGCATTGGGGTATTAGGATGACACGGCTCTCTAACGATGTTAGAAACATTAATTTGTTTTTACTGCTTAACTGCTTTTATTCTCTTCTTCTGTGTTGCTATCCAACTTATTTTATGCTTTTACACTAAACTAAATGCCACATTTCCTACTGCCATTTTTGAGTGTGCCATTCGTAAATGATCTATTACTTGATTGCCACTGTATCCCGGAGATCATCTAGAGTGAGAAAAAGTAACCTGAAAATACTGCCTGCAGAAGGTTTCTCTGCGGGGCAGTGTCAGGGATGCAGTCCAACTGCCTTTTTAATTCATTGTTGATGCATTGAACCAAGTCCTTCCATCAGGGGTTAGAAATTCAACCCCTGCTGCTCTATAGACGGCTCCAAGATTTCGTACCAAGAGTGGATGGTCCGCACCAAAAACCTCTCCTACTGTTGTAATCTATGAGAATATGTGTAACGAAATAATGAAATATAGCCTGTAACACAATGTGATAATAACCAACTGTTCGTTGTGGTTTTAACAAATTATTTTCATAATTAATAAGCTTGGCTTTTGGCTTAACGTTTTAGAATAAGCAGACCAGATTTATGGCATGGTACACAATTTTCCAATGCTCCAATCAGGTTTATAGTGTGTTACCATAATCAACTCAGGCTTACAGGCTTTGAGGACAAGCTGTTCAATAAAGCAACCATCAAACCCAGTCATAACATTAGAAAAGTATACAGAATTATAGTTAGCCAAGTAAAATACTCCTTTCTCTTAAAAGAACCTAACAAGGATTTTCATGGAATAAATCTTTTATACCACTGTTTGCCACATGTGATAAACACCAGAGCCACTGTCTGTCACAATAATCTGTAAGAATACATGTAAAAAATTGTTCTCTGTGGGCGTTATTACACAAGTCATAACAATCCACGTGTAAACGCCATTGACTTTAAAACATACTTCTTTCACAGTTAATGAAAGCCCTAGAGCCTTTGTCATAGCATTTCATAAGAAAGAGATCAGGACTAAGTAGCTATGGTGGTAAGCCAATGATGATAGCTATAGGTCTGTTTTATTGAGTATAAGCTGTCCCACCTGCCAAAAAGTGCAATACAAATTCAGCCCAATCAAATCAGGTACTCAGGGGAACTAACTTGTGAATGGAGCCTGGGTCTCTCTCTCTCTCAGTAGTACTGTGAAAGCTCATTATTGCAAAAATTGAACTCTGAAGCCAAATCTAAAAATCCATGTAGATTAGTGGAGCCCCGGGCAACCCATGCTGCTCTCAAACAAACTCCACACCAAAGTCTAAAGTTAATGTTGGAAGGTGAGGGTGCTGGAATACATTCCTGGTAACACTGTACATTATCTAGGACACTTTGACAGCATTATAATAACATGTCCATGCCCCTCGAAGTTCAAGCTCAAGCAGCCATACTGCTGCAGGCTTGGACAACTGGATAAATAAAACAATAACAGCTGCGTGGAGGGGAAGCAGTTTTTGTGTAAGCCACACAACTTCAGTCCTGTCAAAACATTTACTCCTCGCTACCAACAGGTGGATGAAGCCAAAGCCTCTCTCTGTAGTAGTCTTTATTGGGCTGATCACATTATTCTGGTGATAACTGCGCTGCCAAGCCTAAACAAGCATTTGTAATGAAACAGGTCTCGTATTTACGCAAGTTTGAGCTATTGGCTTTGAAAATAACAATGCCTTTTATTTTTGTCTTTGTTTTAAAAAAGGTAAATAAAAGGCATTGTCATTTGAAATGTCAATAGCTTAAACTCAAGTAAGTGCGAGACCTTACCCTCAGTGTAATGATTACACAGTCTTTTGCATCATCCATGAAACAAAGCTACGTGCATGAATCGAATATTG
The DNA here is from genome assembly GCF_964263255.1 of Lissotriton vulgaris. NCBI lineage: Eukaryota > Metazoa > Chordata > Amphibia > Caudata > Salamandridae > Lissotriton > Lissotriton vulgaris. The sequence goes on from NC_141687.1 coordinate 2,106,883,103, forward strand.
GAGGAGGAGCAGCAACACGACTTCTGGAATCGTATTTTTTCCAAGAAGCCCTCGCATGGCGAGAGCAGTGCATGCGCTGCTCACGTCAGGCGAGACCTAAAAAGGACTTTGGAGGAAGGAGGAACCAAGAAGCAAATGAGGGGAATGAAATGGGGGTGGAGGGAGAGGGGTGACATTTGTAGTAAAAATAAAGGTGGGTGGAGGATGGGAAAAACTTGCACGAGGGGGGAAATAAAACTAAATGGGGTAAGAGAAGTATACAAGGGACAGCGCAATATAGCACCTATGATGTAGTCTGGCAGTGGGAGAAACCAACGATAGAGTGAGCTGCACATGAAGGAGAAAGCTACACTGAGCGCAGGGGCAAGTATTTGGTAGGAGCACATGGACGGAGTTTGAAAACATGCCCTCTAGGTGGATAACCAAATAGAAAATGTGCTCACTACGAGTGAGCACTGCAAGGCTACAATTCATCTATTCAAAACGATTGTAGAGATGCTGTACCAAGGGGAGGGACAAAGAAGAGGAAAGCAGGCCATAGTATGAGAAGCAAGCAAAAGAGAGCAACAATAAAGCCAACTAATGATAAGCAATGGGAGGCCAATACATGTTGACAACAGGTCTTTTGTAACTAGACAGCTTGCACTATTCGGTAGGTGAGACCTTAAAAAGCTCAAAATAGTTATACTTAATATTCTTGATTTAATGTGGTGTGAAAATAGCAAACATAATAACCATACCTTAAATTCTTTAAAGCAGTGTTGACAGTTTTTGTTTTTTTCATGCTGGTGACAGTATTCGTTTTCTTCAGAGTAGGAGGCTGCAATTTTGACTGATTTGCACTGGATTGGGTTTTTAAAGAACCAGCATTTGTTTGCAATTTTGAAGGACCTGTGTTAGGCAGTGGCTTTGTTTGAACTGTGCTTGACTGGGATTTTGACTGGCTTGTTGACTGGGATTTTGACTGGCTTGTTGACTGGGATTTTGACTGGCTTGTTGACTGCGATTTAGACTGACTTGCATTTGGCTGCGATTTTGAAACGTTTGCATTAGTCTGTGATTTCGAACTGCTTGCACTAGGCTGTGACTTAGAATTACTTGCATCAGGTTGTGATTTGGATGTGCTAGCTTTGGCTGCAGCGCTTGCTGGTTTGGAGTTAAGATTCTTAAATTTTGAAGTGGGCTCAAAATGTGAAGAAGAGCTTGTACTTTCAGGAGATGTGGCTGATGATTCAGCGTGCAGAGATCCAACAGTAGCTCGTATTGTAACCTAGAAAATATAACAAACATTTATTTGCATAGGATTCTCCATGTTTAATTGAACCCTACATTTCAAAGCAAAAAGTATATGCCAATTAGGTTTACAGAATTAAGTGCAAAGAAAGAGTTATAGTTCTTATACGATTTATGTTTATCTAAATTTAACTATTACCCAAGTTTTATAACTACACCAAAATGCATCCAATAAAAGAGAATGCAACAGAATCTTTGGCCAAATCAGCAGAGACAACTGTATACATTTCACAAAAGGTTCACAATTGTTCCAAAAAAGTGTACCATACGAAGACACAGATGTTGATTTGATGGATGATACAAATAATGAGCTGTTTTAGAGTTTAGAGAAATAGTGAAAAACTGGATTAAAATGAATTTGCCAGAATAACATTTATTGGTTAAGCACAAAATCCTCAGTTGGTAGAAGGATCATCTTGTTAATTTTACACAATCCAAGCACACACAATTCTTGCACAGCCCCTTCCACCTGCCTATCAGGTTGTACAATTACAAGAACACCTAAAGAGAGCCTGGGCTGGTTTACCCATTTGCGAAGACGGCAACGTGGTTACAGGAAAGACAGCATGATAAGGAAGCAGTAATCAGGATTATGATGAGTGACATGATAGTGTGGTCCAAATTGAAAAATACATACTGCAGGAGCTATCAAACTAGGTCTTGTCTTGCCTTGGAGATGTATAGACTTTCCTATATTAAGTTTCAATTTGCCGTAATAACATGTTAGGGTTTTTAGGGCTCGGCCTACGTCACCACTGCGTCAGCAGTGGGGCGGAGCTCCGAGCCGTATTGTTACGGGGTGCAGAATAGGAAAAATTCCTCAGTGCTCGCGATTTTTCTGTTTTTTTTTCTGGCATCTGCATGCTAATTGGCCCTCGCAGTGCTGTGTTTATGTTAGCCTTCACGCAATAGGCCATCTGGATTAGAGTTTGTCCACTTCCTGCATATTCCGTGTGGTAAAGCGCAGGGGAGTGCAATAAATGGACAATTACGAGCTGTCAGGGTGCCGCGGTAATTGAAGGCAGATGGTGGGAGCGCGTTCACCACTCTCCAGTGAGTTTGGTGGGCGCGCGTTCATCTGCTTTCTTTCATGTGTAAGTGCTGTCCTGGGAAAAACTGGCTTGGGCGAAATAGTTTCCACAGAACAGAAGCAAAACTGGAACCTTGGCGGGATGAAAGGCTGAGTAAAACTTGTAAAGGCTTGGACATGGGGATCTGACATTGCACGGGTGGTAAAAACCTTGACAACCTTTGTTCTGTGTTTGGATTCGGTCGTCAGAGAGTACTTCAAGCCCTATGAAGGATTTTCGGTCTCCGTCATCCAGTTCAGCTACATGGCTCTGCTGTACGTGATTAATGCTCGTTCTGCACATCGCTGATCGAGTCCACAAAGGGCAGGCACATTGTCATGTCAGCGAAGGGATCATTTTCGTTTATTTAATACAATGTTATATAGCGCGATCTTTACTCGAGGGTGACAAAGTGCTTTACATGGGTGCCTGTTGCAAGGTATGAGGACGTAAGATTACACGCGTTGCATGGGGATACTGACAGAGTGGCAAGTTGCATATGGGGTCACACAAGGAAGAGATACGGACTGGTAGAGGTGTTGCGGAGCTATGGGCTCCATCTTTGGCATCTCCGGTTCCTTTTCGTTAATTAGTGACATTTTATAAAGCGCGAACTTTGGCCGAGGGTGCCAGAGCGCTTTACATAAGAGTTTGTTACGTACATGTTACGATTAGACATGTTACGTAAAGGTACAAACTGCAATAGGAATTGTAAAAGAGGTGTTGCGGAGCTCTGGGCTCCCTCTTCGGCATCTCCGGTTTATGTTCGTTTACTCAATGCAATTTATGTTGCGCGGATTTTACCCAAAGGTGTCGGAGCGCTTTACATAAGATACTGTTGCACAGGATTGCAGGCGTAGAAGTTGTAGAGTCGCACAAGGAGGAGATACGGGCAGAGAGAGGTGTGCGGAACCCTGGGTGTTTTCGGTCACGGTTAATGATTCGGCAGTGGGGGAAAGGCTCGTTCACAGAGTGAGTCACTGCCATTTATGTCTATCTGTCGGGCCGAATGATTATTTGTGTGTGGTTGGCTTGTGGGTTTAAAGCTAGCTTTGCATGGCGCGAAGGTTGCCGGTTTGGTTCCCCCTACGGGCATCGAGATGATTGAAATAGATGCGCTCATGGTGGTGGTTACAATCAGAGTTATAAATTGCAAATGTACGAATTGTGAAGTCACACAGGGCGGAGATGCAGACAGAGAGAGGTGTTGCGGAGCTCTGGGCTTCATCTTTGGCATCTCCGGTTCATTTTCATTTACTTGATGCAATTTTGTATAGAGCGAACTTTGCCCAAAGGTGTCGGAGCGCTTTACATGGGAGCCCTCTTGCAAAGCATAGGAACTTAGGAGTTCTGACACTGTTTACTTTGTAAATAGGCTTTTCGCCTGTCATTCTTTTACTGGATGTGTGTTAAGAGACAGGCGCCGGTCCCGGATAAAGTATCCAGGTGGGTTTGTGCACTGTAGCAATGAAGGAACTACATCAAGAGCAGCTGTGTATCTAAGGCACTAAATCAAAGGATGAGGCGGCTGTAGCCCGATTCTGTGCTAGCCTGCATGTCACCGATTCGGTTTCGGGTGCATTACATCTGTAGGACAGTGGCAACTGAGATGAGGTGAGGACGGGCTCATGGCAGACTTTTGGGACATCTGTATGGTTGTAAACCCCGCTGCATTTCACACAGTGCTACTGTCTTATAATCAATGCGGAACTCAATAGTACTGTGTGGTGTAGAGTGACAGTGAGTGCAGAGTGACAGTGAGTGCAGAGTGACAGTGAGTGCAGAGTGAGTGCAGAGACAGTGAGTGCAGAGTGAGTGCAGAGACCGTGAGTGCATAGTGAGTGCAGAGACAGTGAGTGCAGAGTGAGTGCAGAGACAGTGAGTGCAGAATGAGTGCAGAGTGAGTGCAGAGTGAGTGCAGAGTGATTGCAGAGTGAGTGCAGAGTGAGTGCAGAGTGAGTGCAGAGTGAGTGCAGAGTGACTGAGTGCAGAGTGACAGTGAGTGCAAAGTGAGTGCAGAGTGAGTGCAGAGTGAGTGCAGAGTGACAGTGAGTGCAGAGTGAGTGCAGAGTGAAAGGGAGTGCAGAGTGACAGTGAGTGCAGAGTGAGTGCAGAGTGAGTGCAGAGTGACAGTGAGTGCAGAGTGACAGTGAGTGCAGAGTGACAGTGAGTGCAGAGTGACAGTGAGTGCAGAGTGACAGTGAGTGCAGAGTGACAGTGAGTGCAGAGTGACTGAGTGCAGACTGAGTGCAGAGTGACTGAGTGCAGAGTGACAGTGAGTGCAGAGTGAGTGCAGAAACAGTGAGTGCAGAGTGAGTGCAGAGACAGTGAGTGCAGAGTGACAGTGAGTGCAGAGTGAGTGCAGAGACAGTGAGTGCAGAGTGAGTGCAGACTGAGTGCAGAGTGACAGTGAGTGCAGAGTGAGTGAGTGCAGAGTGACAGTGAGTACAGAGTGAGTGCAGAGTGACAGTGAGTGCAGAGTGACATTGAGTGCAGAGTGAGTGCAGAGACAGTGGGTGCAGAGTGAGTGCAGAGTGACAGTGGGTGCAGAGTGAGTGCAGACTGACAGTGAGTGCAGAGTGAGTGCAGACTGACAATGAGTGCAGAGTGAGTGCAGAGAGTGCAGAGTGAGTGCAGAGTGACAGTGAGTGCAGAGTGAGTGCAAAATGACAGTGAGTGCAGAGTGAGTGCAGACTGACAATGAGTGCAGAGTGAGTGCAGAGTGAGTGCAGAGACAGAGAGTGCAGAGTGCAGAGTGACAGTGAGTGCAGACTGACAGTGAGTGCAGACTGACAGTGAGTGCAGAGTGCAGAGTGCAGAGTGAGTGCAGAGACAGTGAGTGCCGACAGTGAGTGCAGACAGTGAGTGCAGAGTGACAGTGAGTGTAGACTGACAGTGAGTGCAGAGTGAGTGCAGAGACAGTGAGTGCAGAGTGACAGTGAGTGCAGAGTGACAGTGAGTGCAGAGTGACAGTGAGTGTACCATGCCTACAACCCACTGCCCTGGCATAGATCAGCCGCCCATCTAGCTGGGTGCACTATACCAGTGGTGAGGGTACAGGTACTTGAGCCCTGTACCCCTATAGTGTCGAAGCCAATTCTTATACATTTTAAGTGCAGTAATGCCAGTAAGAGTATATATTGCTGGGAGTTTCTCATTACAAACGCCAAGCTACCAAAATGGCTTCACTGAGAAATTGGGAAGTTTGGTATAAAACTTCTCTGCACATAACGAAAAATGCACCCAGAGCGCATCTTAACGATGTCCCCTGAAAAACGACCTAACATTAGTGTCCAGGGTGAGTGGCTGTTCACCAGCTGCCACCACAAGATATGTTTCTGGACCCGTGTCGAGAGCCTGCTGCTCTAGGGGATCTGAAACAATGGACAACCTGGGACAAGGTGCCAAGCCTCTTCCCCCAGATTGGGCAGTATCCACGGAGGGGAATCTTCAAAGGCTTGACCGTCTTTGTGAGCTTCCACAGACCTTTAGCTGCTTCCAGCAACTGGCCCATACCAGTTCAGACCCCAACTTAGGGCTTGAGAATCAGCAGGAAAACAAAGTGAGGAAGGGAGGTGTGCCCACCTTTACCAACCCCACCCCTCAGGTTCGAGAGGCGAGGTGAAGCACAACTCTGAGTCCCCACCATCTTGCAGATGGGGGACCCAGTCAAACAGAGTGAGGCATGTGCCCTCCTCCCACTGTAGAGTGGCAAAATAGGGGTTGTACCCAACCCAAGGAAGGGACCCATTGGTAGCAAACTTTACTTACCTCCAACGACCCTAAATCTAGTATTTAGGGGGACCCTGAACCTTGCCTCCTCAGACAAGAACCGACTAAGAAGAAAAGAAGAAGTAGGACCAAAGAAGCCATGCTAAAGTTAAGGAGAGGAGGATGCCACAAACGTGGTCCCAGCCCTACTGGTCTGTCCCCACTTCGAACCTGCAGAAGCAAAATCGCTGTGTCTCCTGCAGCCAGCAGCCTCAAGAACCTGAAGGACCTGCCCTGCCTTCCACCCCAAAGACTTTGTCTCCCGAGAACTCCGGATTTGTTCACCCACAGACCCTGGCTCCAGCCAAAAATGCGAGTCTGCACCACTCTGCATGCAAAGCTCACGGCCCGAGTTTGAGTGGCCCACACCACAATGAGGTCTCCCCGGCAATCCCGACTGGAGACATGTGCCGGGCTTGGCTTGGTTCTAGAAATAAAATAACTTAAATATTTTTATACAAACAAAATGAGTCTAAGTTCAGTCCTTGAGTGTTTAAAACGAATGCTTAACATTAACCTCTGGTAAAGCCTTACTTCTCGCCCACACTACCACACATGTAATGTAAGGGCTATCTACTTTTATCTCTGCCTACCTTTGGGGTTCAACTGGACTCTGTGCACACTACACCTCATTTTGGTATAGTATATACAGAGCCAGCTTCCTACAAGAGTGTAAAAAACTTCCTCTTTTTTCAGTAAGGGCACAGCACTGAACCATGCATTAAAATATGTGCACTGGTAATTGTCATTTAGTTTGATAACTTTTCTCTGGCCCCTGGGACAGCAAGTTATGACTTGGGAGCATCATGTGAGGATTCTATTTAGCACTGCTGTTTCAGCATCACAATACTGGTAATTACCACTGAAATAGTAAATGTATTCCATTTAGGCACTTTACTTGGTCAAGATCAGGATAGGAAGGTGAGCTATACTGGTGGAGGGACTTAAAAAGTCATAAGACTTATTCACAAGGACAAAGTCCATCATTCTTAACATTAATGTGCACTCAGCTATTTATTGAGTAATAATAATAATAATAATAATAATTATAATAATTGATTGATAAAGCGCCTGGATACACGGAAACAGTTTACGGAGGCAAGAACGATAACGAATAGCAGATGTGTGATGGGAGGCATAGAGGATGTACGGATTGGGGGAGAAGAATAGTAAAGTCTTCAGTTTGCTTCTGTAGATTTTCTCAGAGGGTTCTGCTCTTAGATATGGTGGTAGAGAATTCCAGGTTTCCGAAGCTATAAAGGAAAGAGAGTGTGCCTTTAGTCTGGCTCAATATGCCCGGGACACCCATGCTAGCTTAACTGTGGAAGATCTAAGATCACGAGAAGGAGCATACGGTTGGTTAAAAGATAGGAGATATTTGGGACCTTGCTGGGATAGAATTTTGCGATAGAAGCACATGGCTTTGACATGGATTCTTTTGCCACTGAAAGCCAGCGGTGTTGGGCCAAAGCCGCTGCACCAGAAGATCTTCTAGGAAGACAGTACCAGGCAAGCCGCTGCATTTTGTACACTTGAAGCTTATTCAAGTTGCCCTTGGTGGCTCACAGATGTAGGACGCTGCAGTAATCAAGTTGTGATGGTACTAGGGCATGAACAATAGTTATTATTTAAAACTATTGGGCTCTGTTGTTTTAATCTTGACCCTAGCACCATACCCAATAAATTCGTTTTTGGTTCTTTGAGTCAATTTTATATTCACTTGCACTTTTTTCACCTGCACTGCACTCCATTGGCATCACCAGTGAAACACTGTGGGCTAAGACTATATCTACAGAATCCATCTTTTGCACCAACATTGGATGCCTTGACTAAGATCTGGATTCATGATACATCTCCCACGTGACGATACTCCACCAAATGGGTGGGCTGATGGGATTTTTTCTAGCTCAGTGTTTTCACTTAAGTGTCACTAATGGACTCTAGGTTCTAGGCTCTACATGGCACACAAGCATCGATTTGGGACCAGGCTACTTTCTTGTTGTTTTTCTACATGAACAATAGTTTCCCTGACTCCAGCAGGAGTAGATCCAGGATTTTTCAAAGGGTCTTTGGAATGCCAAAACATTTCCCAGCGACACCGCTGATCTGGTTTTCAAAGGTGAGTTCAAACCACACTCCCAGGTTTTTGACATAATTTGGGTTCCATGAGCTGGCCTAAGCTGTCCGGCTACTAGGCCTAAGTCCAGGTCAAGGGGGCTCTACTCACTCAAGATTTCTGTTTTATTGGCATTTAATTTCAGACAGCTGTCCGCCATTCAGGTGGCGACCTCAGATAGGCAGGATTTAAATTGATTCGCTGAAGCAGCTTCAGACAGAGAGCGTGATAATTAATTGAGTGTCGTCAGCATACAACACTAATTACACCGTGTGTCTGTCATTGATCTCTGCTTAGGGGCGGGTGTATATATTAAAACAAGCATTGGAAATGCAATAGCTCTCGCATTAGGAAAGTTGGAGCTATTGGTCTTATAAATGATTTTTTTTTATTTATGTGTTGTTTTTTAAATAGCTAAGTTAATAGCTTTGTCATTTACAATGCCAATAGTTATAACTTTCGCAAATGTGACACCTATAGCATTTGTAATGCAACATGTTTTGTATTTACGTGACTTAGATGTATTGATATTACAAATAACAATGGCTTTTAATTTTTTTAAATAATTAATACTTAAATAATTTATTTAATTTGTAATGTCAATAGCTTAAACTTTTGTAAATAACTTTTGTGAAGATAATGTTCAGTGTTTTTTATTGCAACAAAAATCCAAGAACAGAAGTGAAATATTAACATATTTTTGTGATTTGTAATAAAGCTTGAAAGCTTGAAAACAGCTTGAAACATTGAAAGAACATATTTGAACCAGTGATGCTGTGGTGGTGCTGAGTGATGCTGTGGTTGCGCTGAGTGATGCTGTGGTTGCGCTGAGTGATGCTGTGGTTACGCTGAGTGATGCTGTGGTTGCGCTGAGTGATGCTGTGGTGGTGCTGAGTGATGCTGTGGTGTTGCTGAGTGGGAATGGGGAGAGGGAGAAAAAGGAGAGCAGGGAGAGGGAGAGAGGAGAGAGAGGGAGAGAGGGGGAGAGAGAGGAGAGAGGGGGAGAGAGAGGAGAGAGAGACGGAGACGGGGAGAGAGGCGGAGACGGGGAGAGAGGAGAGGGAAGAGATGGAAAGGGAGATAGGGAGAGGGGAGATAGGGAGAGGGGAGATAGGGAGAGGGGAGATAGGGAGAGGGAAGTGAGGGAGAGGGAGAGAGGGGAAGGGAGAGAGGGAAAGGGAGAGAGGGGAAGGGAGAGAGGGAAAGGGAGAGAGGGAAAGGGAGAGAGGAAAAGGGAGAGAGGGAAAGGGAGAGAGGGCAAGGGAGAGAGGGCAAGGGAGAGAGGGCAAGGGAGAGAGGGCAAGGGAGAGAGGGAAAGGGAGAGAGGGAAAGGGAGAGAGGGTAGAGGGAGAGAGGGAGGGTAAGAAGAGAGGGGGAGGACGAGAGCGAAGGACGGAGGGCAGAGAGGGGAGGGAGAGAGAGAGAGAGAGAGAGAGAGGAGAGCAAGCAGAGGGGGAGATGGGGAGGGGGAGAAAAGAGCAGGGGGAAGGTAAAGAGGGAGAGAGGAAAGAGGGAGAGAGGAGAGAGAGGGGGAGAGAGGAGAGAGAGAAGGAGAGGGTGAGAGAGGAGAGAGGAAAGTGAGGGAAAGGGAGAGCGGTAGACGGAGAGAGGGAGAGTGAGAGAGTGAGGAGGAAGAGAGAGGGAGGACGAGAGGGAAGGAGGGAGAGGAGAGGGAGTGGAGTGAGAGAGGGAGAGAGAGAGAGAGAGAGCAGGGAGAGGGATAGAGGAGGAGAGAGTGAGAACCATGTTATCGACTCCAGCACCATGAAATACCAGGAAGGCACGTTTGGTTTAGGAGCTTGATGCATAGTAAAAAAAAAAATTCACAGACGCATTACTCCACTTTAAGGAAGCAACACTTCCAACATTATGTAATTGCCCCTCTGTTAATCAGAGGACTGGAGTTAAGATGTCCCTGAAATAGGCCATACACCAAGTGAAAAAGAGGCCTAGATCGTGAAAAAGTGGGATCACTGGTCACCGTAGCATGTAATCGACCTCAGCAGCATGAAATCTTGAATTGCACGTTTTTGAATGTTCGGCCAAATGGTGGGGCCCATGAAGGACTGCTGTCCCTTGATAGAAGCCCTTTGAAATGCACACATAGGTGATCTGCTGGTTGTGTCCCCGGGAAGCGTGGAAGGCAGAGTCGGGTCATCCAAAGCCAATAGCAGCGGGCTCCGGGAGAGAAGGTGGATGGATGAGAACATGAAACGGGGAGGTGTTGCGAGAAGGGCTAAGGAATGAGCAGATGGTCCTGTTTATGACCAGCGGAGCGCCGTGCTTCAAGAGCCTGGGGAAGGGGGGGGGTGGAGCGAGGGGAGGGATAGCTTATGGGGTGTGAGTGAGGCCAAGCGCACGCCTGGTTTTCAATACTATTTACTGTTCTGGCCACCTTAACACACTTAACAGCATGGATAGTGGTGAAATGACGTTATTGGAACAGGGAGCAGATAGCTCTCTTCAGATCAGGAACATTCTGGCCATAGCTAATTTATTCTGACATGGGACCGTGGTGTTTCCTGGGGTCAGCTGGATCTCAACGGCCTCGAGTAGACCACCAAAGGCTGGCATGCATAACATTCCAAGCCTAGAACATTGTGGTCTGGCTTAAAGATGTATCTTTCGACAACAAATGAAGGTATTGGCCAGCGTGTAGGTATTCCTTCCCAGCCCGTGTGCCTTATACAAAAGTCAAATAAAATATAGCCTTATAAATGCTTGGTAAAAATGCTTCTTAAACAAACGTAATAACAACACAACTCTCCCAAAACATCCCACGTGAGTGTGGTTAGCAAATTACTGTCACTTGGATACAGTCTAACGCAGCCCAGGCTTTCCTTTTGGTAATCAATACTATCTAATCAGATAACACAAGGACACGACGTTCAGAATTCCCGATTACATAAAGTGAAATGCGGGGTATGGACATGTTGCGTCCAGTAGAAATGGTGGTCACTCTACTCATGGGTATTTCATGGCGTTAAACAGCAGAAAAGTCATTTGAACCGAAAGGGAAATATTGTTACTCTAAAACGGCCATGCTGATTTTTTTTTTAAAGAGCCAGATAAATAAAGGAGGCGGGGCAGAGTGACGAAGTGTATTTGACATAGAAGATAGACTAATAAAGCAAGCGAGTTCGAGCTATGTACGTTTCGCCATTTAAAGACTGCAACATTTCCACATTCAATTATAGAAAGATAGAGGTATAGTGCTGCTAGGAAAAAGAAGACCAACAGATCTTGTTTCGGTTGCAAATTGTGTTAATGAGTAAACATTAAGTAAACATCACTCATAGAATATTGTATTGTGTATATTGAGTTTGCATGACGTTAAAACGCAAGGCTATGGCGCGTTTTCACAAAAAATAAAACGCAACGTTGTTACATGTTTGCAAACGTACCGCCTTTCCTCACTAGCTGCCGGGGTTTGCTAAAGAGCTTATAGCCATCTCTCATGCTTCCGACGTCATCGAGTGAGCCGTTGCGCGCCCTGGATTTGAAATGCTTTTGGACTGGCGACTGTGATTGAAACGAAACCGAAGATAGGTGGATCAGTGCAGCATGTACGCGAGGCCGTGGGCAACGGGAAATTACGCAGCTATGTACGTTTCGCCATTTAAAGACTGCAACATTTCCACGTTCAATTATAGAAAGGTAGAGGTATAGTGCTGCTAGGAAAACAAGACGCAGGGCATTGCTGTGGGGAGGGGTGGGAGAAATGCGACACGGCCTTAGCAGGGGGCGGACCGGGGAGAGCGGCGATGGGGGAAGAGACACAGCCGTAGTGTGAAGCAGCAGGGGCCTTTGAAGTGAAGCTAAGCTTCACTTCAAAGGTGTGGGAGGAGTGCTGCTGGGGAACAGATGGCGATTTGATGATGTGCATGCGCATTTTAGGTCAATGCGCTTGCGCATTGATCTAAAAATGCACGGGCTCAGCATCAAATCGCCAGTCAATCGCCAGTCTAGGTAAACCTTATTTAAGCCCCTATAGTCTCGCTCAATGCGCATGCGCATTGAGAGGCGAGACCTAAAGAATGGGGCTAACAACAGAGCCCTGCGGGACTCCCTGTGGCAGAGTAAGAAACTCAGATGCACAAGGTTTTTGGGTAACCTGGAAGGTTCGATCATGAATAAAGGAAGTAAACCATTTAAGCGCACTGCATCCAACCCCGCACTCCCCTAGCCTCTGTACCAAGAGGACATGGGAGACTGTGTCGAAAGCCGGGCTCAGGTCAAGCAATATCAGGGACGAGGTCTGACCTTCGTCAGTGCTCTGTTTCAGAATGATTAGCCCTGAACCCAGATTGGAAGGAATGTAGCAGGTCATTGGATTCAATGAAGCTAGGTAGCAGATTATTCACATGTTTTTTGAGGATTCTTACACAGAATGGCATAAGAGAGGTGGGGCTAAGGTTTTCAAGGCTAGAAGGATCTAGAGGGAGTTTTTTTAATGTATGGGTGCATTGAAGCGTGCTACCATTTCTTGGGCACTAGACCTAAGTTGAGGGACATGGTATCAGTTTTTTAGGATGAGGAAGAAAAGCTGCTGAATCTAAGAGAAGAATGTTGTGCGGGGCTGGGTCCAGAGGGGAGCCAGACTTGATTTGCAGGATGAGAGTATGTATTTCATCAAGGGCGAGGGACGGCAAGACTGACCAGCCCACCGGGGTTGACCATGACTGGTGGAGAACCTGCCTTCTGGGTTTAGATGGGAAAGGGGTCTTAGAACTTGGCCAATTTCAAGAAAAAGAAGGTGGCTAGGTTATTGGAATTTTCCATGGAAGGAGCGGCAGTAGTAGACCCGTTCGAGAGAGGATAATGATTTAAGTATGGAGAAGAGTTCTTTAGATGGTTTAACTGCAGAGTTGATTTTCTGAACATAGAACTTTCTTTTCGAGTTTCTGATGAGCTTGTGAAACTGCTTTAGCGCTAGTTTATGGCGAGAGTGGCTGGTTGGACTACAATCTTTTTTCCAGTCACGTTTAAGGCACTTGCAGCATTTCTTGGCTGCTGCTAAGTGCTCATAGTACCAAGGCACAGAGGGAAGGGTTCTAGAATTCAGTTTGGGAGCTAGGGGGTCTATACCGTCTAAGTGTGTGCCATGCGTCTCTCCTATATTAGGATTAGAAGCAGCTAGGGCAGCTGTGAAGGTCTCAGAGTTGACCTTGGCCCATTTCTTAGAAATGACAGATTGGCCCTTGCATTCGTAGTTGGAAGGTTTAGATAGAGGAAAGGAATAGGGGATCAAATAGTGATAAGGGAAGCGTTTCCACTGAAAGAGACGGAAAGTTGGAAAAAATGGGATCCAACGTGAGCTCTTTGACATCATGGGTCTGGACACAAGTTGGTGCAGACGGATGGTTTCTAGGTCACTAGTTAAAGAGGTCACTCCTGGGCAAGATCTATCTTCAAAATAAAGGTTGAGATCACACAAGACTATCAGCTTATTGTGGCGTCGAGCCAACTGGGTGATGATATCTGCTAAGGTCGAGGTAGATTTCATGGCCAATCCAGGGGGATGATAAATTAGAAGTCCAGTTAGAGTGCTGCTACTTGAAAGCGCTAGCGAAAAATGTGCTGCCTCACATCCGTCTGTCTCCACCTCACTGAAGGTGCACTTAAAGGCGAGTTTAAAAAAAATTGCCATGCCTCCATCACGCTGGGACGAGCAATCGCATCCACCTATCCCACAGCCAGTCGGCAATGCATCTAAGATATAGGGTGCTGAGGTTTTCAGAAAGCCAAGTTTCCGTGAGGAATTGGGCATCTTGGTGCATGTTGCTCAAGATATCAAAAACTTCTGGTTTAGGTTTAGATAAAGAGCTGCAATTAATCGAGAGACAACAAAAGTGTCTAGTGAGAGTCAGACTTCGGATCTCAAGTTATACTTATATTTAGCTCTAGGGTGAAGCCACATTAATGGCATTTGGAGTGGGAGCCATCAACCTGCATAGAATTCACGCAGTCCCTCAGTGGTGCTGGTGCTAAGTTGCTGAGTTTGAGGGCAGAGTAGTGAACTCTTTGTGGGGAAGTCAAATGGGCAGGGTTTCAGGCCTCAGGCCCTGGATAGCCCCAGATGGGCTTGCCATCGGTGCGCCAGCGCCACGTCAGCACATCATCCATAATAAACAGAACTAAATCAAAACACTTAAAACTATTATCTTTAATGATAGAGATACAGTGCTAGTAGCTTTTGTGGTCAATATACAACTGAACATAGTTTTCTTAATGCTAGCATTCTAATTTACAACAGAGGTGATAAGGCCAATGTTATTAGATAAGCTGTGGATTGGTCAGCTCTGAAATCTCCAGGAGTGCTTGGGTCTCTAGGTCTTAGTGGAAGCAAAACTCTAGGTAAAATGAATACTTGGTTAGAATTGCTTAGTCTTTCACTGAGTTTTGAGCTGTCTCAGTTGCTGAGACAACTAAAGTTATAAGCATGGTTAATTCTGGGTCACCAGATAAAACTGTCGAAGAATCATGGCCAATTGCCACACAATCCTCGGACAACTGCACGGCAGATAAACAAAGTATTCTCCAACCTGCCATATTTAGAGAATTAGGGAAAACAAAGAATTAATGGAAGTCTTGTTAATATCCCGGTCTCAACCAATAGATAGGTGGCCACCTATGCCCTATTTAATTTACTTACTGAAGGGAAGGTGCCAGGAATTCTTTAAGTGATCATATGATTCTTTGCTTAAAATGGCTTTTCATCAAACAAGATCTGTTCAAGAATCTGAGAGGCAGAACAGATCACAAAGACAAGAGTCTGGGTGATACAGAATTCTAAAGCTACACTTTTGGCAAATGAATGCTTAACCGCTTTTAAAGATAAATCGCAGCAAACCGCAGAGAACATTATTAAAGAGAAGTTTCAACTTTGCCTTTTGATTAGTCTCTCCATAGTATGCAGACAAGAAATCCTCAGTGAAAAAGATTAAACTTTTGTGAATCTATAGAACAGATTGTACTCTTTCTATGGAATTGAAATAATTGACACAAAGACAATTTCAAGCTCCTTTAGCGTGGAGAGCAACCTAATTAAAACACTAAAGAAGGTCCCTAAAGAAACAGATTTAAAAAGAAGCAAAAGCAACTTGTTGGCCTGCGGCATGATTTGTCGGTTGCACCCAGAGATAAAAACTCGAAATTCTTCTGGCAAGTTATCGCTAGTAAGCATGGGCGGAAAATCCGTTCCGCTCGCGGATTTTGTGGATTTTCGGTAAATTCGTAATCCGCAAACTCTTGCGAATTTACCGAAAATCCGCAAATTCGCACGCAGCGGATTTTTTTTCTTGGTGATACAATATTGCGGCGTGCGGCGTTCACTTACCGTCATTCAGCGTTTGCAGAGTTGTTTTTCGCAATATTTTGCGAGTGCTGCGCCATTTTGGATCTTGCTGCGGGATCCCGCTGGAGTTTGGAGACGCATCGCGAGAGTTCGCAATTGCGAACATGTAGGTGCGGCGGGCAGCAACAATCTCGCACTCGGGAAATTACAAAATTTGCAATTCTGCACAAGAAATCCACTAGCAAGCAGCATAGACCTTCTGAAAATAATGATTTTTATCAGAATAACTCCTCAGGTTGACATTTGCCTGCACTTTTTTGGATTTGAGGCCTTTTGACTTTCTTTGGATCACTTTTGGATTAGAAATCAACTTTCATAAGTTTGTTTGGGGCATTACAGATTCTGTTCTGCAGGAAAACGAGTTTTGCAAAACTGAAAGCACTCAGCAGGTGCAAAAGTTCACTCATCATTAGTAACCATTCCCTGTAGTACTTCCTGAGGGCCCCCTCCAGAGTTCAGTTGCCTATGTTTGTTTGGGGCATTACAGTTGCTGTTCTGCAGAAAAACGAGTTTTGCAAAACTGAAAGCACTCAGCAGGTGCAAAAGTTCAAACTCATCATTAGTAATAGTAACCATTCCCTGTAGTGCTTCCTGACTGGGGCCCCTCCAGAGTTCAGTTGCTAGTTGCAACAATTCTATGACCCTGCTCTGACCCTCACAGCAGGCTCATATTATAGCTACAAGTAGGCCACAAAGGTCCTGGAAAAGAAATTGCACTGCAACAGAAAACAAATTACAGATAAGGAAGCAGGTGCCAGACTGGAATTTTAAAACAGTGACACATTAATAAATCAACCCCAAATTAATTCAAGTCAGTTGAAGCAGGGCAGGTGTGCTTGCTTTTCCCCCCCATAATCTTCAGTGATGATGAACCAGAGGGTGGCATTGATGTACCAGAGGGTGGCATGGGTGAAACAGAGGGTGGCATGGGTGAAACAGAGGGTGGCAGTGGTGAAACAGAGGGTGCTGGGAACCTGTGATGATGAACCAGACGTAGAAACAACATAGTTGCGACCGTTGCGAGCCAACAAGTAAGTTCGCAATTGCGAACTGGTACAAAACCCTCGCGAACTGGCAGAAACCCTTGCGAACACAAAAAAAAATCTGCAAAGAGCGAGAATTCGCGGATTGCGAGTTCGCAAATACGCAAATTCGCAAACGCCAGATTCGCAAAATTCGCCCATGCTTAATAGCTAGTACAAATATGCAAACAGTTGACTTCACGCTGCAGACATGGGTAGACTTCCTTGGAACACTATATAGAGACTCTTCTTCCACCTCAAGAATCACAGTTTATATGACACAGTTTAAAAAATATATTTAAAAAAAAATTATTACGCTACCAATACAGGAGTACAAGAGTTCTGATATGCTTAACCACTGTAATTAGTAGTCTGGTTATCCATTACAAGTGTTTTTCCTGACATCCACAATACATGTGAAAAAACGCCTTCAACAAAAAATAAGGCTCTTCGGAAGCAACAGTAAGCATCACAGAATATTGCTGACCCATAATGCACCCTAAGTACTACTTAAAACAGTCACAAATTGAGACAGACTCCATATCCTGTTGGAAGGGGCTAGTGGGAGGACTGAGTCCCAGATCAAACTACATTCTCATCGCACTATCCTCACGATTGAGAAAGCCACAATGTGGTAATTGTACACAACCCCTGCTTATTGAAAAAAATCATCTCCTCTCTATTGGGGGCGGGGAGAGGATTCTCATATGTGTTGGCATGCAAAGCCAACAGGACAGAGTCCCATTCAGTTCACCATTCCACCTTGCATCTCTAATCTGTATGATAGAGGCACACATGGCTAAACCACGTGTGCCTCTAAAACGCTGCCCTAACCACATAAGCGTCTGAAAAACACATTCCTTTATCACACATATCCCTTTAGTAGTCATTCCCTTTTCCATGAAATTGCATGGTAAAGGCATAACTACTAAAGGGATATGTGTGGTAAAGTTTACACCCAAGATAGGGCTCAATCTCCCAGACGTTACCATCAGGGTCTAGGGCAAATCCGGTTGGCACTGACCAGCTGGACTCTTCTTTTCTGTAGGCTTCTTGTAGCTTTTTTTGTTCTTGGAGCTTAAGGGAATACTAGCCAACAAGCAAAAGAAGCCCACTTGCCTGTAAGGAGATCAAGTGGTAGCTGGTCCAGCCATTGGGGTTTCTATTCACACGTAAAACAGGCTCAGTTTTTCTTGAGTTCTAGTCTTTTAGTTGAGCAGGTGCAGTCCTCCGCCTGTTTTCCACAGGCCCAACAGGGCTCTGAAGAGGGTCTGCAGGGGTACAAATTTTACCTTTGGCATTAACGTGTGGGTGAGGGAGACTTCCTGTACAATAGAGAAAAAGTTCACAGAAGCAACCCTTCCTACTCTAACATAATTCCTGGGGATTTGGCACTAAACAATCATAAAAACTGTCTGCCCAAAACCAAGATGTGAAAACCCTTCCTTCCGCTGGTCAGAGGTGTGGACACACCCTGAGGTGAATCCATTATAAATTATAATGAGTAACTACCCCGGGAAAACTGCTTCAGCAACAGGTTTTTCCTCTAATGAGCTTGGTGACACTCTTGCTATTTAGACAATGGCAGATCTAGGTGAGAGCTACATCTGCAGGGGCGGTCTCTTTGAAGCATGTGCACTTGGTCATATCCCAAAGGCTATCACGTGAGGAGGTCGCACCTCCTCCCAGCCATGGTCTTTTTATTTCCTTTCCTGGAAGCAATTCACCCCACCCAGCAGGCAGCCAGGTGGAGATTAACTCTGTATGGGCTACTAGAGGCTTTAGTCAGAAAAATGCAAACTTTCTAAAAGTGGCATTTTCAAAATACTCATTTTAAATCCACCTTGATCCATCAGTTTGGATTTTAAATTATTATTAGTGTGGTTGAGGCATGGTGTTAGCAATTCACATACCAAATTCACAAGTTATACATTATAAATTGCTATAGTGTTAGCCAGTGTTTTTCTATGGGAATGCCAGCCTTGCAACAGTGAAAACGACTTTAGAGATTTGTCACTGTCAGGACATGTAAAACAATTTCACATATCCTACTATTTTTTGTCTATCATCCACCCTTCCCAATGGGCATTTAGGGCTTACCTTAGGGGTGATTTACAAGTATGAAAAGGGCAGATTTGGGTCTGGATGAAGGTTCCTTTTGGAAAATTGAATTTGCAATTTTTAATCTTCACACTCAGACTGCAGGGGCAGACCTGCAGACATGCTTTGCACTGTAACTGCAGTCATGGCAGAATAGATAA
Source organism: Lissotriton vulgaris (assembly GCF_964263255.1). Classification (NCBI taxonomy): domain Eukaryota; kingdom Metazoa; phylum Chordata; class Amphibia; order Caudata; family Salamandridae; genus Lissotriton; species Lissotriton vulgaris. The sequence continues at coordinate 2,106,901,993 of NC_141687.1, forward strand.
TGCAGTCCATTTTTAACTAATAGGCCCTGGGTATCCAGAGTAGCATAGACTAGGGTCTTACACATAATCTAAATTTGCCTATCAGGTATCAGCCAATTACACAGATTATTTATGGGTCAGATCTGATACACTGGGTGCTAGACGTCAGTGACCAGGGCACAGAGTAAATAAACCAGCTCTAAATTTTGCACAAAGTGGGGACAAAAAGTAGTGGGGGTAATCCCACAAAAGAATTATGCTACTTACCCAGTAAGCATCTGTTCTTTGCAAGTGGAGCTGTAGATTCACATGCTTAGCACACTCCTGCCATCTATTGTTGGGTACGGGTGTTTCCAAGTTGTTTTTTATTTGAAGAAGTCTTTTCCAGTCACGAGGTAAGGTGACACCTCCTTTCGGTGATAGTACGCATCAGCATCAACTCCATTATTAGATTGTTTTCCCGCAAGAGGGTAAAAATGGAGTAAGTGAGTGCAGTATAGAGATGTCCATGCGTATGTAATATCAATAGTGAGAACTGCAACAACTACAGGTACCCGGGCTGGTGGGAGGGCGCATGCCAATATACAGCTCTACATGACAAGAACAGATGCTTACTGGGTAAGTAACAATCCGTTTGAGTCATGTGTGCTGTAGATACACATGCTTGCATAGACTATACAGCAGTATTAACCTAAAGCTGAGGCTAACCAGTAGGTGTTGCAGTTGTTTGAAAAAGTGTCTACTTTTGCACTGCTTGCCCTACATTGGCTTGTTAACACACCAACACAAAAGTGTTTGGTAAATGTACGTGGTGAGATTACTTTTCTTACACAGTGCAGTATGCCTGGATACTGCAATGGGACATCTCCTGTAAACAGGTAAGTAAAATCGTTTTTGTTAGTATAATTTTAAAGAATTTCTTTAGGTTTTCCACGCTTATTGACTGTTTTAATAGAACTGGTTCTTTGGCTCCATTTGTTAAAGGAGCTGTAGGTTCTCTGATGCGAGTTTGTGAGTGCCTGGTGGAATATTGGGAGGATTGCTGGTGAGCTCGAGCAATAACCATGTTGTATAATGTCTAGTACCCATTTGTCTGAGGTTATCGACTGCCAAATGTGGAAAATTAGCTGAAGTCTTCCATCAACAGGTGTTACATGATCGGGGGAAATGTAGTCAATTCGCTGCTTATTGGGGGAAGGGGAGTTACGCATTGGCGTGCTCTTACCCCTAACCCTGAAATGATATCCTCTGTACCCTCCTCTATAGAAACCTCTAGAATGAATAAATTGGGTTTATAAATCGTTAAATACCCAAGGGTGTCTTAGCGCTGGGCGAACTGGACGAAAAAGAGGAGGCAGCAGCCAGGCAGATGACTCGCCAGACCCTGGAGATAAGTTGGCGGAAATAGCCAGGTCCTTAGCTGCTTTCTTAACAGCTGCAGCCTGTGTTGGGAGCAGAGGGCCAGCGGGAGGGAATTCCATAACTTTACCCCCTGAAATGTCAGAGTCCTCCCATCGCACTCTAATCGATTGATTCTCGGAATCTGAACCTTGTGTTCTGTGCTGGATCTCAATATTCTACTTGACGTATACCATGTATATGGCTCCTGAAAGAAAAAGGAGGCCCGTTCCATGAAGTGCCTTATGCATTAGGCACAAGGCTTTAAACAAGATTCTCCTCTCGACAGGGAGCCAGTGCAAGCCATGTTGTAAGCGCGACACAGGTTTGAACTTGGGAATGTTTAAAAGTGTTCTTGCCACAGCATTTTGGAGAGACTGACGTTTTTTTATTGAATATTTTGGAATGTCTAGGTAAAGTGTGTTACAGTAATCTAGCTTTGACCTGACTAGGGCCAGCATTACGGTCTTCTGCAGTTCAGTAGATATAAACTGAAGTATTTTTTTCAGAATCCGTAGCATATAGTAACCCCCTGAAGTTACTGCATTGATCTGAGCACTGAAGCATAACTTGGTATCAAAGATGACTTCAAGATGTTTAACCTTCAGAACTGGCTTTGGTAGATCTCCCAACTCCTGGGGCCACCATGATGCATTCCAGAAGGAGCTTTTCATTCCCGAATAGCAATACCTCGGTCTTCCCAGAATTTAGCTTAAAGGCAAATCTCCTCCATCCAGCCTGCCATTGCCGACATGCAGCTGCGAAAGTTATGAGTGTCATATTCAACCTGTGATGTTACGGACACCACAATCTGTGTGTCGTCGGCGTAAGAGTACAAATAGGCCAAAACTGACAATAAGCTGAACCAGAGGGATTACGAAAACATTAAAAAGCGTTGGGCCGAGCACTGTGGGACCCCACATGAGAGAGAGAAGGGGCTGGATTTAACCCCACCCAACTCAACCCTCTGTTGCCTATTTTCTAAAAAGGAGTTCAACAACAAAAGTGCTGTGCTCCTAAACCCCAACGTATGTAGGTGTTTTCTCGGTCTGAGGATGTACTTTTAGACCCTCACCTATAAAATGAGTTGCAAAAGGAGCCTCTGTTTGATGGGGACTGAAGAGCTCCCATGGACTTTGCCATGTCTGTGTCCTTTTTCATTTTTGATAGGGTCTCAACTACTTGAAGTCGAAATAGATGTTGCTTGTTGGGTATTTAAAATAGACTGCTGAACCTCAGGTTTAAAACCTGTAATTCTAAGCCAAGGATGTCATCGTAGGAGAATGCTGGTATTTATTTCACTTGCTGCAGTGTCAGCTGCATCAAAAGCACATCCAATCGAGGAATTCGTTATGAGTTTGCCTTCTTGTACTAACTCCTGTGCTTTCTTCTTGTGCTCTTCTGTGAGGTATTAAAGTAGGTCTTCCAGCTCATCCCAGTGTGCCCTGTCATATCTAGCTAGTAAGCCCTGCATGTTGGCAATATGCCAGTGGTTAGCTGCTTGAGCAACTACCCTTTTACCCAATGCATCGATCAATTTAGACTTTTTGTCTCGGGAGGTGCATCTGCAGAGATCTGGGAGTTTGCTCTCTTACGAGCATTTGAGACCACTAGTGAGTCTAAAGGCAACTGTCCTTTCATACAAATGGGATCAGATGGAAGGTGGTTTGTTTTTGTTGTCAACCCTAGGTGTTAGAATGCGGCCACGAACAGTGTCCTTAAATATTTTATCAGCATGTCTCATCATGCCCTTTAATAAAGGAAGACTCTGACGTAGTTTTTCAAATAAAAAGTCGTCTTCTAAAGACTTTGTATAATGTGACCGCATGATATCATGCTGCTCTTTAAATCATCTCTTGATAAGCTACATTATCATCTGGAAGTGAAGGCTTCGCCGGGTATAAATCTGGATCATTATCTATGGATGGATCAATATTATAGTCATCCCATGAATCAGTTGGTAAATTACTTTTGTCATCGTCATCATCTCCTATATCAGGCTGTGTATGAGGAGATCCCTGAGGTGTTACGTGTAGAGGATATGAGCCTGGCATTTGTGGTAGTGGTGAAGATGGTGGAGGGGACTATGGAGTAGGATGAATAGGGATTGTAGCCATGTCCTTTTTTTCTTGAGAGGAAATTTATAATTAGTGTCCTTTGAACTAACTTTCCTTTTGGATGGTGTTTTTGCCAAAATATGTCCAGTAGGGCACACACACACTCCCATACCTCCTCGCTCTACAGACTCATTGGTTAGGCCTCTCCCTTTATCAGAGCCCTAGCTAGTGTCGAAACGATGGGTGGGTTGGTGAGTGGAACTACAACTGGAACCCATGAGGGGCAGAGTTGCAGGATATACTTGGGGTATGGCTTGGCTAGCTGCAAGATGGCCGCACTCTAAGTGGGCTCTGCCGGCTAAGCCAATAATCCGTAACTATCCTGCAGACTACCGAGGTGCTGCCTCTCCATACCGGGTCACATAGCTTGACCTCACCTCAGGGCTTCTGTTGCTGCCCTCCCGGGCCTCCACGAACGCCGACATTTCTGCTTGGGCCTGGTGCACCGGCTAGGCCTCGCGGCTGACGTTATGGGGGAGCTCGGCCTCAACTGCTGAGGCTTCCTTGCTCCAACATTCTGCCTGATCGGCTTCTAGTGGACCGGTTTCTCTCATCGGATACCTGCTACTCTGCTCCTCCGGATCCGGAGAGTCACCTTGGGACAGTGCCCTGCGGCAGGGTGAAGGGCGCGCGCCGCACTGACGGGCTTGGGCCAGCTCTCCACGCGGGCGCCTTTGTCCTCCTCCTGGTGCCTGCTGCCTCGGCCTCCCTGCTTCGGCATAGCAATGGGGGCGGTGCGCCTCCCAGCTTTCCAGCGGCCCCGCGGGCGTGTGCTCATAGCTGTGTTCTCTGGCTCCTGGCCGTGGACGTCTGAGCCCCCAGCTGCCTGTCCTGCCGACCAGCTGCTGTGCTTTTGCAGCCCACGCCTCCTCTGCTGCCTGCACGACCTAGCGCGGCCTAACACCGGGAGTGCTCTCTCCTTCACCCTGACACGGACGTGCCGCCTGCAACACCGAGCTGGCCCCTCATCAGTTTCTCCTAACTTGTTCGATCCCCCGCTGGGCCTGGCTCTGCAATGGATTACTGGCGCTCTACTCCTTCACTATGCCTTCCCCGCGGGCTCCTACAGACTGACACTATGTTGGGACGGGGGAACTCTCTCCCCAGTGGGCCATCACCTCCATTGCTCAGAAGCCACCTGCCTCACAAGGACCCGCTTTAGAACATTCTGCCTGGTGAGCCCAACCCTGGGAGCTCCTCACTCGTCCAGGCCTCTCATCTCTTACTCAGCCTGCCTGACCTCCCCAGGATCTCATGGCAGCACGCTGCAGCCACACCTGCCCTAGCCAGCTATGCTGCTTCGAACAGCCTGCCTCTTCTTCGCTGGGCTTCCCTCCCTGTTTAGCGCCGAGACTCTCCTCGTAGGCCTGGTCGGCCACGTCACACTTGCTCCTGCTCATCTCCCCAGGTGCCCTTTCTCTACCCCTGCCTATCCTGCCTGCCTTGGCCTGCGCATACGCTGCTCCGTCACTCCCTGACCTACAGGGTGCGCTGGTGCTTGACTGTGGGGCGCACTGATCCAAAGCAACCAAAGATAGTTTTCGACCAGTGAAAATCATCACAACAATAGGGGGCAGTCACGGAACCTGGCAAACTCGCTACCCAGCACGAAAATGACCCTTCTTGCGAGGATGACCTTAAAGCTAACATGCCCGACGTTAATTCACAGAAAATATGACATCAATTGACCTATAGACCAATGAATTGAACTATGGTTTATATTATTTGAATATATTGTCATCCATACCGAGAGTTACTTTGTCAAATTTAGACAAGGATCTGAGTACATTAATCGGAATAAGAAAATTTGTACACTTTGTATATATATGTGACGAATGTTTTGTATTTTTGTGTCAATGTTTTAAATGTCTTGTATTCTTTTTGCACATAAAATCTTTGTTTGAAAAGTAAAAATAGTAAGTAAAAGGGTAAGAAACACCCAACAGACCTAAGAGCAATATTGGTTTGTTTTTTCCTTCAGTAAGAGGAGTGAAAAAGAGTGTGGTTGGTACTTGTTTATTTTTCCCAGATATTATATGGTCCAAACAACCACAAGTCCCAGGGCCTGACTCCATTTATTATATCAATTCACAGACCTTGGCATCACTGCTCAGCTTGACCAGCTCTCTATCCGCCTTGACACTGTCAAGGCACGAGTGTACTCATGATACACGCTTAACTCAAGTCGAGGCTAGAGTGTCCGACGAGGAGGATGCTGCCGCCCGGGAACACCACGCTCTTGAACAAATGGACACAGTTTTGGAGCTCATTAAAAACAAGAATGAGGATTTGGAGGCGCGCTCCCACAGAAGCAATCTCTCCATCACGGGAGTGCCTGATTCCTCTAACATAGCCAAAATTGAAGATTTTGTTGAAAATCTGAGCCGAGACCTATTCAGTGATGTCCTTTCTCCAGTATTCATCTTCAAGCGTGCCCACCGCTCTCTGGGACCCTTGCCTGCTCCTGGTCTTCCAGCTCGACCCATCATCGCCAAACTACTAAATTTCCGGGACGCGCTCCTTCGAGCTGCCAGGAAAAAAGGAGAAATTTGTTATCAGGGGAACTTGAACTCTGATTATACAATGGCGGTTAAAGATGCCTGCCGCAAATTTCTCCTGGCCAAACGTCTGCTGCAGAAACACATCTACTCCCTGGCGTACCTGGCCAAGCTGCGCGTCAGACACAGCTCGCAGGTCCACACCTTTCTGGAACCCAAAGCGGCAATGGCAACGCCAACGCCAAGAAACTGGACAAATCCCAGCGCTCCATTCCCTCCGGCTCTCAAGCGGCTGCAACCGACAGTCTAAGTGACAATGACTGAGAATTACCTTTGCTCATATACTCCGATCCCTTGCACTAAGTGGCACAAACTTGCCCTTCCTGGTCCTCGCTTATGTTGTCAATCCATTGTTCCTAAGTTGACTCACTATGACTGCCCTCACGCTCCCCAGCTCCTGGATCCGGCTACCCTGTTCTGCTGATGGAACTTTTGTTATTGTACCAGCCCCCATTGACCTGCATTTCTCTCTCCTTATTTATGCAGCACAGTCATTTGTACCGCATTGCATTGTTATTTGCTTACCTGGTTGGTCCTGGGTTTTGAGGAGCTATATCGAGTCCCCATCCCCTTACCCTGCAGTCCACCTTTACCCATGGCTTGGCCACCCTGCCCTAGCAGCAGGGGCGTACGCAGCATCGAGCCACGTCTCTACGGGATGATTCCCTTTGTTCTCACTTTGCTTGTTCTCTTTTTAGTTGGGGGTTCCCTGGGTGGGTGGGGTTGGTCTCTCAACCTGATTGGGGGGTTAGCGTGAGAGGTGGGTTATTTAGGTGCTGTTGCCTCTCCGAGGCCTGTTTTCTCTGTTTTTCTTTTCGGACCTATTTTGTACCGTACTGTCTGAGATGCTGCTCTTTGTTCTGCACACCACATCTTACACCTCTCAGGTTCTGCTGTTGCACACGGCCCTATCCGGCATTCTCCTTCTTAGCACAGCTCTATGACGGTCAACTACACTCTGGACTTAGAATGTCCGAGGCCTGAACGATTATCGAAAGGCCCGCCTCGTATATGCGCACCTCATTAGCCACAAAGTCGACATTGGTTTCCTCTAGGAAACTCATCTGATCCCCGCAACCGCCTTCAGGCTCCACTCCCGACACGGAGACGAAATCCACTCCTCCTATTCTAGCTATTCACGCGGGGTGTCTATCCTTTTACGTAGAGGGCTCCCCTGGTGCACCCCCAGTGCCATCACTGATCCCGAGGGGCGTTTTGTCATTCTGCTTGGTACACTCTCAAACCAGCCATTGATCCTTGCTTCGGTTTATGGCCCTAATTCTGATAACCTCGACTTCCTTGCGCAGGTATGGCGACACATATCCTACCTGGGCCCGCTGCATTGCTGTGGGGGGAAGGGAGGCGATATTTTAACATTACACCCTTGGCCGCTTTGGACTGCTCTGGGCCCGCGCTTTGCATCCACCCTCCACCTCCCTTCTGCGTTCCATACGGGCCGACAATTCTGTTAGATGCTTGGCGCCATATCCACCCGGACGTGCTCGAGTGCACCTGCATTACAGGCACTGCTGGCTCCGCCTCGACCTTTGGATCACAACCCGTGATGCATATGCCTGGGTCACATCGCTTGAGCACATGATGCGCACCCTTTCAGACCACGCACCCGTAAGTCTCAGTCTGATCCCCTCGCATGCACCAAAGCGGATATTTGCTTGGCGCTTGCCCCCCAAAGCGCATCGCAACTCGATGTTCTGCGCCGAAATCCAAACTGTAATAAAGAACTATTTCGAACTTAATGCCGGCTCGGTGGACTCCCTCTCTACACTTTGGGAGGGCTTCAAGGTGATGGTCAGGGGCGAATGCATCTCTAAGTCAGGTGTAGTGCGCTCTATCCGTGGCACTCTTGAGCGCCTGGAGGGAGAAATTGAGGCCCTTGATTCTCAGCATTCGGTCAGCCCCCATCCAGACACTTTCACAACTCCGAGGTAAACTCTTCGAATTCGAACAAGAAGCTGACAGGGAACTCTCATTTTTGAGGAAGGAGGCAAGAGCGCGTCACTGCGGTGAGGGTGAACGTCCCGGTAAAACCCAAGTCAATCTTCTACGATGACCTCATGCTGCCTCCTACATCACATGTGATTTATTTTCTATTCCACTATAAGGCATTAAACTGAAAAAGACGTCCCGCGCTGCTAGGACGTTCTCGAACCTTGTATAAATTAGATGCCCATAGTGTGTCAGTCTTAAAAAACTCTCAAAACGAAATATGACCTAAGACTGATTGTTGAAAATTCTGGTGTACCTTTTTAAAGATTGAAATTCATGTTTATGTATGTAATGGTCATGCAAACCATTGTTGTTATGATTTTCCATGCACAATTGTTTTTTTGAATTATGATTTATGTGTAAGAACTGCTTCAGGTTGTGTTATAACCTCTTACTGCAAATGTACAAGTAAGATAAACACTTGAAAAAAGTTAATTAACAATGAGTCTCTAAAACTACATAACAGAGCTCACACTTGCTGATAAATAAAAAAAACAGCGATTGAACCCGAGACCAGGCAATCTTTATTTTATATTGTAAACTTGTCCTGCCTGGTCCTGTAGGACAAAACCCCTCCAGCGAATACAGCCTCCTACATCACGACACTGCAGGACGGGGGTTCGGAATGCACAACCTCTCCCACTGAGGTCATTTCACAAATCACTGCCTTTTACACTCAAATCTCTACCGCCGAGCCTACTCCTTCACACGACTTCCTAGACCAGTACTACGACACTCTTGAGCTCCTCTGGCTGAGCAATGGCCATCGGGAATACCTCGATGAACCCTTGTCTAAGGAAGAGACCCTGGCTGCCATCAATGGTCTGCCTGGGGATAAGGCGGCCGGCTCCAATGGTCTGCCTGCTTCTTTCTATAAAACATTTGCGCTCGTCCTCATCCCGCATCTTGTCGCCATGTACAAGGACTCCTTCAAATCAGGCCGTTTCCCCCTCACTTCGCGAGTCCCTGCTGACGCTGCTTTTAAAACCAGACAAACCCCCCTGAGCTTCTGGACTCATATCGCCCCCTATCACTTATTATTACCGACAATAAGAACTTCGCCAAGCTTCTGGCCTGCCGCCTTTTGCCCCTCATGCCCGATTGCTCCCCAGGATCAGTCCGGGTTTATCCCTGGGAGCGTAACAACACATAACCTCTGCAAGATCTTTGGGTACTCCATCAGATCAACTACGCTCTACTGGCCGTGGTGGCTCTTTTATATGCCACCAAGGCATTTCATACTTTCGAATGGCCCTTCCTTTTTTAACTCCTTCCCAGTCTTGGTTTCAGACCGGTTTTTCTGCGCTAAGTTCATCTCCTCTACGCCTTCCCAATCAGCCGACTCCGATCAATGGTCAGATTTCAGAACCCATCCGAGTCTTGAGGGGCACTAGGCAGGTCCACTCTCGCCTATGCTTTTTTCTGTGGCCATGGAGCCCCTTGCAGCCAGGCTCCGGCAGCACCACACTCGGAGGGGCCTAGGCTTTGCAGCCCAAACCCTGGTCGTCTCAATGTACGACAACGATGTCACGCTCTATGTACGCCATCCGCAGGAGAACCTCTGCCCCATGGTCCGTGAGGTGGTGCGATTTTATTCTATTCTCATTGATGAATGCCACTATGCCCTCAACTCCAGACTACCCTTGTGTGGGTGTCTGAATCAATCGGAATATGGAGGAACTTTGGAGAGCCAATTTTGGCAGGGCAGTTGACTGGCTGGAGACCAAGATCCCCCTCTGACGGTGCCAACCTCTATCCCTCGAGAAGATAGTAGTGCTCCCGAAATTTCTGTATTTGTTTCTGAATGTGCCCATCCCTATCACTTCTCAATTTTTTTGCACTCTCCGTTCCCTCATCATTAACCTTGTTTAGACAGGGCGTTCGCCCAGAATCTCGTACAACACCCTCATGCTTCCCCTTGCGAGCGGCGGGATGGGTGCCCTGGATTTTAAATTGTGCGCTCTTAGTGCTCAGGCCAGCTTCCTTCATTTCTGGCTCCATCCGACGCCGTTTCAGCCTCAAGTGGCGGTCGAAGCCGATCTGGCTACCCTCCTTTGCCTCTACAGACTACGATCTTCACCCCTGCTAAGCCACCATGTGGAGAAATCGACAAGGTTGAGACCCTGCGCTGGACTGTGGACGGTCTTCGCAAATATTCGGGCTCGGGCTTGCTCTCTGCCCGTGCCATGCCTGTTGCAGATCACCCGGCTTTCCACTCACTGCACACAGCAGGAATGGAGTAGAGGGAGGCTGGAATGGGTCTGACCACCCTATCTGACCTCTACCCCAGTGACAATTTCTTTTCGCTACCGGCTGGGTCTGGCCCTATGGACAACAAAATGGTGTACAGAGTTCCCCCGGAAGAGCTCAAGAAATCAGGCTCAGCCTGTAATTCTCTCTCGTGATATCTAGACAAGGGGTGAAGAAAGGGTCTCAAGTGTGCAGTGTAGACCCATATTCCAGAATGAAAAGGTACCTCACACAGGCTATCAACAGGACCACAACTGTAGCCCCAGTCGATAGTTGTCCAGCCTCATCATCGGTACCCTGCTCCTTCGGCAGGCTGGCGGTGCAATGCCCGTCGGGCAGCGATGAAAGCTGCACTTTTAGTGGAGATCTTTAATTCTGGGCCAGCGGGTGTGTGCGTGTGAGGGGCCAAAGGGAGTGTAATAGTGAGCGTGGTGGTGAAGTTAAAAGAAGTCAGGGAAGTCCTGTTGGTGAACAATTTATTGGTCAGGCTTCCTGCTTCAGTAAAAAGGAAAGGGGTACTAAGGGGTGGCAAGTAATGGAACCAACCCGTATTCAACCCTTTGTGTGCAAGAAGTGGTCAACATGTTTCACGCCCTAAGGGCGATTCATCAGGACCTGGGTGCTCATAAATTACTTGGTTCCTTAAAAGTTTGTCAGGACACCAGTATACGACCTGAAGTAGTGTCGTATCGTAATGGTTCCACAGAGGGGACCTTCTGGAACCCTAATGTTTCTCCTAGAAACCTCACGGGCCATCCAAGTGGGGCCAGCAGCGAAATGAGGGAGCCCTCTAGCGTCGCTGCAGGCAAGCTGCTCTGCACCTACCCCTCCCACAGGAAACAAAGGTCTGGACAGCCGGCGAGGCCCTATGGACACATTGCTAAATTACCAGCGAAGAGCGTCCTGTCGAGATTTGCATTCCACGTTCCCGCAGCCCCCTCCTTCAATGACTGCCCTCGACCTGACATACACTTCGCCCTCTCCTCATAGACTGGATTCTAGGCTCTATGCCACCATGCCAGTTGCCTCCTCTACCCCTGCTGATCACACCCGCATGGCCTGGAGTGAGGACTTAAGTATTGAGCTTTCTCAAGAGGACTGGCTGTACTGTTGTAAGCAGACTAAACACCTGTCTCCTAACTACCGCTTGCGCCTGATCCGTTTTAAATACTTACACCGACTGTACCGTTCCCCCACTCAGTTATTCAGAATGGGGCTAGTCCTTAGTGATAGAAAGTCTCAGGTGCTCATCCCCTGCGGCTGACTTCTCTCATCTGGCTTGTGTCCTTTGGACTCTATATACTGGTGCGACTTGTGCACCATAATTATAGAGATAACCACTCGGCAAAATAGGCGAGATCCCCTGACCTGCCTACTCGGCTTGGTGAGACAATGCCCCGATGCCTCCCGCCACCTCACGGCTATGCTCTTCGTTCTTGCACACCATAGAGTTGCTATACATTGGGGTCGGAGGCCCACGCCCAAGGCAAGTGCATGGCTCAAAGTTGCTGCTTGATATAAGACTCTTCTTTCAGAATTTTGGGAACCAACGCCAGCTACTGGTAATCTGCGCCATATATAGGGCCGTTTTGTTGCGTACCTCCTCTCCCGGAAGGCCTCCCCCTCTGCGTCCTCTCCCACACTCCCCGCCGGCACTCTGCCAGCGGCGGTCGCCGGTGATGGTTCATAGGTATCTCCTCCCTTCCCCTGCCCGCTGCTGTCCTATCGCCGGCCCCACGCCCCCATTCTGCCCCGACTGTTGCCTCTTGCTACCATCCCATGCTCTGCATTCAGCTAATGTGCCTCTTATCCCACGGTATGCCGCCCTTGTATCATTGCCTCCATGCTGTTTATGATCAATTCAATGTTTCTATTTCCTTCTCTCATGTGCTGCAACACGGTTTCATACTGTAACCTGATGTGCACGATTTTCAATAAAGGTCTTTAAAATAAAAAAATTTAAAAAAGGATATACTTAACTTCCTTTCGGAATTGACAAATGCTGGCTTATATTACAGGTCAGTAAATAATTTTCGATCAGCTATTTATGCAGGTCATGCGCACTTGGCAGGTAAGTCTGTCGTCATGCATCCTTAGTCTGTAGATTACTCAAATGTATCAGAGTTGCTTAGCACTTTTTGTGAATGTCTTAGTCATTTTGCGCTAACTGGAGCATTGGCCGGACAACTCTTGTCTTGTAAGCAGTTGTTGCCTAAGTTGACTATGTTTCTATACTTGGTGTCTTGTTGCAGAGTCTCAGAATAACTAAAATGTTTTATAGATTTATTGATTAAACTGCTTTTCCACATAATAAATTGTGTGTCCGGAGAGGTCTTAAAGCACATGAGGAATGTACTAGGGCTATTCGTTCTGCTTAAAAAACCTTTCAAACCGGGTCAGCATGGGTCAAGTGGATCATGGCAGAAGCTGGTATTGATGCAAGTAGATTAGGAGCTCACTTTGCTAGGGAAGCGATGGCTACTGCAACTCTCTTATCAGGCTCCTGATAAGAGGGCATTCTTTGAATGGTGGATTGGCCCTATGATTATACATTTAAACATTTCTACTACAAACCGGTCATGCGTGTTGCTACTTCTGTGGTGGATCACTTTTATAAACATTTTTTTTTAAAGCATAGTCTGAGCCTCTGGTCCTGACAGAATTAAAAAATGTCTAGCACTCGCAACAAGAATTGTCGATTCCGTTAAGGACATGGAAATGAGGATTATCCCATTTGAATGAGGAGCACACATAACTACTATATTCTATCTATCTATGATGTTCGACTACCTATCATCTTGATTCACATTGTTATTGGTATAATGTCCAATTGTTGGTTAACAGGTTACACTATACATTGTATGTTGCTGGAGCTGCCCATTTTATATTTTCCCACCACGGATTATGACAAGGATTACCATTTTGTTTTCATGTTCCAAGTTCGGAGCACAAGCAAGAATTTGGAAACAACTCACACATTTTTTTGTTCCAGAAGAGATTGGAGTCCATTGCTTTCCAGTGAGAATGGCATTTGCAATCAAGGATTTTACGTTCCTGAATGGTAAATGTTTGTTGCTCAGTTTTGATGGCCTAAAGTGTTAGTGCTTAGTTGCCTTCAAGAAGGGAGGTGTGGTACTCAAGGGATTAATAGTTTGTTTTTTGTTTTATACTGTATTTTTATTGGTTGGTGTTTAAGTCAGTAAAAAGAAAGAAAGAGAATGTAGAAAATGTTTAAATCATTGTTGTCAAATACCATGTGGGAAAGAATCTGATAGCTGGTGCCAATGAGAGGAGGGTTGGAACTCTAGCCCCCGCCACTGGGTTGGTTAGATGGGCTACCTGAGGACTCTGGTGGTTTTCTTAGAGAGTGCCATCACTCCTCCCCCAGTCTCAGACCAGCCGAGCACTGCCCCGGCCCGCAAAACTGCCTCCGCATGGAAAAAATAAAATGATAATACCATTGCGTTATCATTTTATGTTTTCTTTTTTGCAGTGCTGAAAGGTAGTGGGGCGATGCTCCGATGCCTTAGCAGAAGAGTCACCCCTGGTTGGTAGATGACGATAATCCAACTCGATTATAGGTAAAGAAAACAACAAAAAAACTCATTATTAAAAAAAAACAAAAAACTAGAGTTGATCACCAAAAAAATGCAGATAGCAACTTTGGTAAATAAAGAAGGGCGAGCTCTTGCCACTACACTAGCCAACAAACCCCTGCTTCTTGTGAACCACATAGACTGAAATACTAAAAACTACAAAAACCACCAGCCATGTCAAATGCCTCAATCAAGCTTTATATAATGGTTCAAAGGAATGAGCCATAGACAGACAGTACAGGATAGAGGCCCCATGGAGGAGAACGTTTTTCAGGTTAGCGAGAAGGCCCTTTTTTAACCTCCCAGACTGCCTTTAATGACTGGTATGGTGGAGAAAGACTTTTGCAAAGGAGTCTACCTGTATGCAGTTAAAGGAAAATTGTAGCTATGACGTGCCAGGTCTAGGCATCTTCCTTACTGTTGATCCCTAATGTTGGCACCACAACAAAAACCTCTTCCACTTAAAGGAATATGCCTTTCTTGGGGGAAGTGCCTTTTGGCTTCTTTAAAAACGTTCACATACATCTGATGGCAGGCTCAGTTGTCCACATTGTACAATCTCGGAGCAAAGCTGCAAGGTCATGGGGAGGGGAGAGGGGTGTGGGGGGGGAGAAAGAGAAAGAGAGAGAGAGACAGACAGAGACAGAGGTGGGAAGGGGGTTGGGGGGGAAGGACCTGGAACCGGTTCCCACTTGTTAGTTTTATTAGTGCATTGTGGTTGTAGACAGAACAGGAAAGCCTGCAGGATAAATGGCCAGATCAGATGTCAAAATCAGTGCTATACTAGCCACCCCCTCATCTTGCATCAAAGGGCTTAGAGGAGTACACCGGACCCGCAATGGAGATGTGATGTAGGAAGCTGGCTCTGTACATGCTATACCAAAGTGAGGTATAGTGTGCACAGACTCCAGTAGAACCCCAAAGGTAGGCAGAGTTAACAGTAGATAGCACCTTACTCTCTAGTTGTGGTAGTGTGGACAAGCAGCAAAGCTTTATCAGAGGGTAGTGTTAAGCATTTGTTGTACACACTCAATCAGAAAATTATTGTCACACACTCAAAGGCTGAACTCAGACTAATTTTGTTTGTATGAACATATTATTTTAGTGATTTTATTTCCTAGAACCAAGCAAGACTTGGCACAGGCAAGTGATTCTTAGTAGGAATAATGCAGTTTTGAATTGCAGTTGTATATATACTTTGGTTTGGTGACAGTTTGAATTACTGGTAATGCAATACTGTGGAATACTGTACATATACTTTGTATTGAATTTTTACTAGCATGTCATGTAAATTACTTTTCAGATAACTTTTCTTACACACTGCAGTATTCTTGGATACTACCCTGGGACATTTCCAGTAAACAGGTAAGTAAAAGCATTGTAGTTATTCGGTTTCAGTTTAAAAGGTTTTCAAAGGTTTTCAAACTCCACACAGATCCTATGGTGGAAAATAGAGGTATCAGTTCAAAGGTACGTATTCAGTTGTGGGAGTTGGTATTCTTGGGGTAGACTAAGGGGGTCCCCCAGGGTCAACGATGGACTCTTGTTACACCCTCAGTGGCACTAGGGCTGCCTGGTGCAGAGTAGAGGGAGACCTCCTCGTGGTGTTGGGCCACTAACTCGGTGCAGTGCCCCTAAACACTAAATTTAAGGGCGTTACAGTAGGTAAAGGGTTAGGACCAATGGGTCCCTTCCCTGGGGTGGCCTGATTATGCCACCCTCTAGTGGGAGGAGGGCATAAGCCTCACCCTGGTTGCTGCCCCCGCCCCATCTGCAAGATGGCAGGGACTGAAAAGTGTGCTTCACCTCGCCTCCCCCACCTGAGTTGGCAGAGGTGGGCACACCTCCCTTCCTCACTTTGTTTTCCAGTCTAAAGTGGGGGTCATAACCAGTGGTGACCAGTTGCTGGAAGCAGCAAAAGACCTGGTGAAGCTCACAAAGGCGGGCAAGCCTTTGAAGCTTCCCCCTCATGGATCCTGCCCATCCCAGGGGAAGAGGCTTGGCACCTCGTCCCAGGATGTGCATTGTTTCAGACCCCCAAGAGCAACAGGCTCCCGACCAAGGGGTCCAGAAATGTGTCTGGTGGTGGCAGATGAAAGCAGCCACTCAGCCTGGACATTAGTGGCAGGTCTTTTTTCAAGGGGCATCTCTAAGATGCCGTCTGTGTACATTTTTCATTAAATCCCACACTGGCATCAGTGTGGAATTAATGTGCTGAGAAGTTTGATAACAAACTTCTCAGTTTTCAGTGCAGCTATTGTGGTACTGTTATTATTATTATTATTATGTTTCTTATATAGCGCCTGAATCGACCCCCGAAGGGGTATCTCCGCGCTTGCCTTGGGAACCCGTCCTGGCTTTTCCCTGTGAGATAGCCCCTACAGGGCATCCCCAAGGTGAAAGCCAGGCATCCCGCCGCGGGGGGGCCGTTGTGGAGATTAAGCAAGCTTAATGCCCAGAGTTGCAGAGTGTGAACCCATGATTAGGTCAGGCACCGAAGCGAGAATTATCGAGTCCATGGACATTTGAGCTCAAGACCCTGCCGCGTCGGGAATTGAACCCTGGTCCCGGGTCGGACCTCTGCTTCAGGGTCTGCCTGCTCTAACCAGTGAGCCACACTTCTCCACTGTGGAGTTCATAATGATTAACTCCCAGCACCATATACTCTTAATGTCCACAAATGGACTTGGACACTGTAGGGCTCATAATCCTGTACCCTCACCACTGGTATAGGACACCCAGCTAGGAGTGACTGATCTATGCCAGGGCAGTGGGTTGTCGGCATGGCACACAAGGAGGTGTGCCATGTTAACTCTTCACTTTGTTCTGCACTAAAACACACAGCCTGCAAAGGCAGTGTGTGAGTGCAAAGGTACAGGGTCTCTAAGGCTGGCACAATAAGTGCTGCAGCCCTCAGAGGCCTTCCCTGGTCACAGTGCCCTGGGTACCTGGGGTACCATTTACCAGGGACTGACCTGTTGCCAGAGAGTTCCAATTGGGTTTTGTCTCCAATGCAGTTTTAGGGAAAGCACATACGCCCAGAGTACCCGATTGACAGGAGCCTAGGCATCACTCAGTCAAAGCACATTAGCAGTTCAGCAGAAAGTGGGGGCAACCATGCAGGAGGTGGGCACTTTCTCACATGCGGGGTGTAGGGAGTTGAATAGAAGAATAATTCCATCAACAACCTGTCAATTACTTCATAGAAGAAAGTGCTTTCTGTATTTTAAGTAGGATCTTGTCCACCTACTTGTCTTCTCACTGCATACATTGGTGCTCTCTGATGAGTCATGATTTGCGGTGGGGATAAAATATGTGAGTTCTGTTGGGCATCATTGGCAGAGTAATGGATCAGGAGCAGAAGCAGTTGCGGCTCAGTCCTGCTCCTGATTGGGGTCTTTGGAATAAAGAACTACTACAACTAATACTCAAACGCCACGTTTTCTTTACACGCTCCAGGCACTGTTGCAGTTGTTCAATGTAAACAACTAGGATACATAGAGTTATTGATACTAATAGGGAGCTGTTTAATTAGCTGTAGGTCTCAGAGCTTTGTTACAATCGCACTTATAAGATTGATACCACTAATCTCTAAAAGAAACAGTTTTACTTGTGTTATGTCCAGAATTGCTTATTGGGAGGAAACCCCTTGAGCAGCCACTGAAGAGATTGACATCAAGACTTAGTTGGCTTAGGACAGAAGGTGTCTTCTGAATGTCCTGCAAAACCTCTTTCTGGATTGCTTGCCTTGAGAGTCCCCCCCAAAAAAATACAATACATGAAAGTGTGTAGTTACATTTACAGTACTACAATAAAAGGTTAGGAAACAACCTCAAAGGCTCTCCAACATAATTAGTGTTATAACGCAAATTTACTATACTATAAACCCGTCTCTCCATTCCAAAGCACAAACAGATAAAGGGTGATTTACATCACTAATAACAATGTAATCAAGTCAAAATGGTACCTTTGTCCCTGGAGGTAATCCTTCCAACTGCTTAGGTTTTTTAAATGTGCGATGATGTTGAGTTCTGTGATCCATTTTTTCTTTACTTGTCAAAAATTGCAATCGACATTTAGCACAACGATATACTCCTTTTTTCTATATACAAG
Organism: Lissotriton vulgaris; assembly: GCF_964263255.1. Classification (NCBI taxonomy): domain Eukaryota; kingdom Metazoa; phylum Chordata; class Amphibia; order Caudata; family Salamandridae; genus Lissotriton; species Lissotriton vulgaris. Next base: position 2,106,920,011 of record NC_141687.1, read on the forward strand.
AAAACATAATGATTAGCATGTTTCTATAACCGCGAGTTTTGCTGTAAGTGCCACATTACATCCTCCCTTTCTTTTCTGGATTACAGATGATATTTCCAAGAAAGAAAGGCTTGCTTAATGAGCCAAAATTGGTTTCCCCCCTTCAAACGTTTCAGGACTGCCCCACCTACATATACAATGTTAAGCTTTGTACTCTTCGTACAGGCGCTCAATGGCATTTGGTTATTTCTCTGTACTTCATGCATTTAGAATAAGGGTTGAAAGTAAGTTTACATAGATTTAGGTTTCGGCAGAAAGACTGAAAGGCGGAGTTACTTACTATTAATCTTGGGTCTCCGTTACAGGCACTCTTTTTGAATTTATTAACTGTAAAATAACTCGCCACACGAAGAATTACAAATCGCGTTTAATAAGAATTACATTTCAATTCAAGACCAATGTGATCACACTATCAGTGACATTAAATTTGAAACTAAATTAATAAAGACAGAGAGCTAAAACAGACCTGGTCACTTGATGATTCTCATCATAATACCATTAGATAGATCCATGACAGCTAGGTGGATCACACCCACAAGGAAAATTATAGATAAAGCTGCACCAACATGTGAAGGGGTCTCCACCTTTTCTGCAATTAGAGCTACTTCTGATCAGTAAAAATTGTCGAGAGCTACTGAAGGCCGAGTAACTCGGGCACTGTTACCAGACACCCCCTTGTGCAGCTTGATATTAAACCTAATGTCCATGGAGCCCAGTACAATGCCGCTGCTCAATCTCCACGCATGAAGGTGGAAAGTTAAAATGTTTAGGTGGAGAACCCTCCCCTGCTGCTGCGACCGAATATCCTTCAAAAGGGGCAGCCTGATCGGAGGACTGATGGCCATGCTCAACAGCTCAGGGTACCAGGCTGTCCAGCCCAGTCTGGACCTGCTGACCTTCAGGAGGATACTCAAGGCCTAGCTGTTCGATCAGTAGCCCCCCCCCCCAAATCTCCCAGCGCCTTGAGACCCTCGTGGGTATGTAGTGCGCTTTATAAATTATTGATTGATTGACAAAGATGACAAGGGCCCAATCGTTCTTGATCTTCTTGAGAACTTTAGGGAAGAGTGGTATAGGTGGAAAGGCATACAACAGGCTTGCACTCCATTTGAGACGCAAATCATTTCTTAGCAAGCGCCGCCTTGGAAATTTCAGCACGCAGAATGCAGGCATTGTTGTTTCTCAGTTGGGGAGAACCGATCTAATCTCCAGAAAGACATCTTGCCGAACCTCAAGACGAAGGCACCATTTGTGATCCATTAGGTATCTTCGGTTGAGTTCATCCACTATGGTGTTCAGAGATCCCACCAGGTGTTGAAACACTAGGGTAATTATCTGATGTTTCATCCAAGTCCAAAGACGCAGGGCCTCTTGACAGTGTCCACGACCTCACCCCGCCCGGTTTGCTGCAGGTCTAAATGGCAGTGGTGTTGTACGTCAACACCTGTACTAGCCTTCCCTTGCTGGAGCGTAGAAAGGTTTTCAATGCCAGTCAGATTGCTTGAAGATCCAACAAGTTGACATGGAGTCCGAATTCTGCTACCGACCAGAGTCCTCTGATCTCTACATCTACCAAATGGGCGTTCCTGTCCAGAATATTGAGCATCTGTCACTATAGCTAGATGAGGTTGGGGAAGGGAAAGGGGTCAGCCGCTGACCCAATCGCAGTTAGTTAGCCACCACTACAAATCTTTTGCAGAGCCGTCTAAGGTCTGGACCATGTCGGAAAGAATCCACGGATGCCACGCCAACTGCAACTTCAGGTCCCATTGCAGAGCCCACATATCCCAGCAGGCATGTGTCACAAGCAGAATGCAGGAGGCCATGAGGCCCAGAAAGTCTGTCAGTCTCACCAAAATCCATGATAGAGGCTGAAACATCAGCTTCATACCCCGAATATCCTGGACTCACCACTTAGGATGATATGGCAGGAACTGCAGCGTGTCCAGAATAGCTCTGATGAAAGGAAGTGTCTGAGAGGGAGGCAGGTGTGACTTGGAGACGTTGATAGTGAACCCCAGCAAATGCCATAGGTCAGCCATAATTTGGAGGTGGGAGGCGGCTACTGGAGACAAGATCGCCTTCAACAGCCAGTCGTTGCAAATGAGCTGCAACAACCTCCATAAATTTTGTTAACACCAGAAGGGTACTGGCAAGGCCAGAGGGGAGCACTGTGAACTGAAAGCACTCTTGGCCTTCCGTGAACCGAAGGTAATGTCTGTGTCATGCGCGAAGGGGATGTTGAAGTATGCATTCTCCAAGTCCAACACTAACCGCCAGTCTTCAGTGTCCAGGGAAGATAGGGCTTGAGAGAGCATTTTGAACCCTCCCTTCTTCAGGAAGAAATTAAGAGGGCATGGGTCTAGGATAGGAAAGGATGACGGCCTTCATCCTTCTTGGGCACCAGAAAGTAGCAGGACTAGTAACCATGACATAAATCTAATGCTGGCACCTTCTCTTTGCCTCAATTGGCCAAAAGAGTCACCTCTTGCTGCTGGAGTAAGGAAGTGTGGTTCTCCGTCACCATGTAGCAAGTAAAAGTGGCATGGGTGGAAGGGTAGGCGTGAAGGAGAGGTCGTAAGAACCAAAGGGTCAGATGTTATTGACTTCAGGCATTTCAGGTGATAGTGGATCCTGCCTCCGACAGGGTGCACATGATGTTTGGTGGGCAAACTAAAGAGGCTTTAAAGCTGCAACTGACGGAGGAGTAGTGGACTGGCCCTACCTCTGGCTACCTGACCCACAAGACCTGTTGGTGCCGCATCCTCAGCCATGCAGGTGCTGGGAGGCTTGCGTGCCATGGTGGTTGTCTGGGTAGAGACATGGCTGGAAGCCCGTCCCATAGTAACGAAAGGAGTGAAAGGTGGACTGGGGCTGCAAGGGTCCATGGAATTGCCCAAGGACCTGTCCAAAGCTTTTCTGTCCTTGAAGCACTCCAGAGCAGAGTATGCCTGGTCTTTGAAGAGATGGAATCCATCAAAGAGCATGTCCTTGAGCAAGGCATGGAAAACTACAGAAAAGCCAGTGGTTCTCAACAAGGCATGGCGCCGAAGGGTGACGACTATGCTCAGCGCAGTGAGTCGATCGTATGTAGTCCACAGTGTATGGTGAACTCGGCTGTGTCCCTTGCGTCTGGAATAGCTAGGAAGCGTATGTTGTGAGCCTCCTGTAACAGAGTCCCAGAGTGAGTGGCAGTATCGGCCCAAAAGTACCAGTCTTATGGAAGAAGACATCTTTCGGACTAAGGTATCAAAGCCGCTTGGATTCTCTGTCAAGTGGAGTGGTAGAGAATGCGCCAGCATTTAGTTTGAACGTGGAAGCTTGGACCACCAAGCTCTTCGGGTGATGGGTGAGGAAGCTAGGGTCCTCTGGGGCAAGTCAATTGTGGTGGGCTAATTTCCTATTCATATGACCCCCTGTGCAGGGCTTGAACCAGGCCCAGAGTAGGACATGCATGAGGGCTTCATTAAACAAGAGAAATGGTTCAGATGGGGTGACTTCCAGTTGAAGCACCTCATTCAAAACATTAGCCTTGACAGCCACTGAGGTTAGTGTATGGTCCGGGACCTTGGCTGCCCTTCTCACCACCATTGCAATTGAGGCTCCCTCCTCCGCAGAAGAAAAAACCAAGCTAGGTTCTGGGGGAAGCGTCCAGTCCACTAGCCTCTGCCAAATCCTCACACTAGCTGTCCTCATTAAGGTCTTGGGGCTGCTATTCATAAGAGCCCTGTGCCCCTCTCAATCTTCCCAAAGTCCTAGCCCATAGGAATAGGACTCAGGCTTCGGCCAGGAGGGAATGGCTCAATTGGGCGCCAGTCGGCTTCGACCTCCTGCGTTTCTTTTTCGTGTGGGTCCCACCCGAACGCCCAGATGACTTTGACAAAGATCGAAGGCTCAGCAACTGATATTGAGACCTTCCTCTTAACAGGGATAGAGACGGTCACAGCATCACACGTCCAGCAGCAAAGAGCTTGAGGGACCACTCCATTGCCTTGGGGTGCATGCCGAGACAACTGATGCAGGTCTTAGCGTCGTGTTCGCACTCAAGATACCATAGGCTGACTAAGCGTAGATCCATCACTAACATCTGCAGATGATTGTATCCACAGGGCTTAAAACCAGCCTTCTTCCGGACATCCTGCCAAACAGGTCTCGCATTTGTGAGTGTTTAAGCTACTAGCTTTGTAAATGACAATGCCTTTTATTTGTGTTTTGAAGAGCAACACATATATAAAAGGTATTGTTATTTTTAATGCCAATAGCTCAATCTCTCACAAATGCGAGAACACTTTAATGGTGGTTTAAAGAGTTCTTTGGGACACATACCGGAATTTTAGACACAATCTCATGGTCATGAATTTCAAAGATGGAAACCAGTTGCAGATTCGCTCACTGCCAATTGTATTGGCTTTTTGAAAATCCTTGAATTTCTTGTTGGTCCTTCCAATCTTCTTGTGGGGACCCATTTGACACTGTGTCCCATATATGGAAGGTTACCTTCATTATTTTACTTTGGAATAACCGTTTTCTCCGCCAAACACTGGATGGCAAACAATGCAGTGCGGAAACTCTGGTTGGATTTTCTGTCCCATTTGAAACTATGTCTTATCTAGTTGTTCTGGACTCTCTGATAGTTGCCTTTGTGTCCCGATGTGGACGTCAATATCTACAACAGTCGAAACGTTGTCGACAAATATATGTGGACACATTTAATCAAGGACACATTTTTTATGTTTTGTGTTGTTTCAGTTTTGTTCTGAACTTACTATTTATGAATAATCCCTTCCCATAGCCACTTGTTTGATTACACACTGTATTGTTGATTTTATTGTTTATGTACCTCGTTGAGCGCCATTGTTCTATATGTTTTAGTATTTATGAAATTTGTTAATACATTTTTTACAAACTCATATTTGCTTTTGTCGTACATAGGTTTCCTGTACATTTTTTCCTCTTCCCTTTTTTCTTTCGCTTCATTGATTCGTTAAAATGACACATCTTTGCAGTTAAAGTATAGTTTGCTCTTTGATGTATGTATTGTCAGTACAAACTAGGGCAACTCCTGCAGGAGAGTAAAACATAATTTCCTGTAGCATACCCATTCATAATTCTCAGAGAAGGTGTAAGACTTTAATTCACAAGGGATATGGGAAGAAACTCAGAAGTTAGATTTGGGTTGAAGCAGTGACACGAGGCACAAAAAAAGACGGGTTTAGCATAAGCAACATTAAAAAAAATGTGCAATACCTATGGCATTGGAAAGAAGTGTCCGCCATTGTCCCGGCTGCTTGAAAAGAGAAAGCGGGCATGGTGCGCTGAATGTAAGCAAAGCAAGTCATGCCTTTAGCAAGAGAAACTCAATAAAGAAAATAGTGTTTACAGAATAAATAACATGTAACATGGGAGGTTACAAATTAAGAGAAGGCGGTACTAAGGAAGGACAAACAAGCCTATTTATGAATCAGAAGCCAGCATTTACGAAGAACAATGAAAAATATGAGCTAAGCGTGGGCAGGGCTTCTATTACATACTCCAGTACAACAAGTCTCGTAGAGCAGTGTATGCGTGCTAGACTCGACCTGAAAAGTCTTTGACAAAAGGTTAAAAAAAAGTCAGTCAAAAAGTTACTGGGGGTATCTCTTCTCCAAGTCTATGCAGATAGAAAACAACTGCAGTCAGTGCGCTGGGGAAGTACCTATATAAGTGCCGCACAAGTCATTTCTGACGCGGACAATGCCAACTGCACCATGAGGATCCGAATGATGCCACCTACTGGCGCACAGAGGTACTGCTCACGAAAAATATCCTGATGCAGTCTGATGCCTGGCGATAATTCAAAAGTACAAAATCTGCGATTAGAAGTCTCTACAGATGCTATAATCTTGGTGAGTAATAAGACCCAGTGATAAACAGTAGCCAATTTGGATACTATCCAATAATCACTGGCTGCTGCAGAAGCTAAAGAAAAGGCAATTATATTGTCAATTGCAGGCCGGTGATCAAGGGCTACGGCTTGAAACGTTTGGCATTCTGCAATACGAACGCTGCGCTGGCTGTGGTGCTGGCAACTGTGGTGATGGTGTGTGGAAACCCTTCCCGTGTGACCTTTCCTTTGGGGACTCTCTTGGTTTTGATTTTGAGCGGCTCGTCCGGCCGCGGAAAGGTCCCGCTGCTGTATCACGGCGGATCCTGGTGCTCGTGATTACGGGCGCATTTCAGGAGCAGAAGGGGCCTCATCGCTGGATTAAATTGGTGTGCCACACTGCGGTTACCACGCAAGCGCTCACCCACTTGGACTAACATTGTGACACTATGAGGCACCCAAGCCACTGGGTTATATTTGGAACGTTAGGTACTTAGCAGATTGACTACATTTACCATGATGCCATGCCTGCTCACGCCCACTGGGGCGGGACTGTTATCAGCAAATAAAAGTTCCTTGTTTAATGGATGCCTCTTTGTGTCAATTGCAGGCCGGTGATCAAGGGCTACGGCTTGAAACATTTGCCATTCTGCAATACGAACGCTGCGCTTGCTGTGGTGCTGGCAACTGCCGTTGATGGTGTGTGGAAACCCTTCCCGTGTGACCTTTTTCTTTGGGGACTCTCTTGGTTTTGATAGATATATATATATACACATACATACATACATAAATGCATACATACATACATAAACACACACAAACACAAACGTACACTTTTAAGGGTTAATATACATTTATGTAATACTTCACAAATAATCAGACTAAGTTTCTCTTTCGGAACCCAATATAGAACTGTTCTGGAGTTATAATTATAAAGAGCAGCTTTGCTTTCTGTAATGAAATAGCTCTTAACATAAAGACATATTTCCTTTACTACTAAACTTGCAGACAAACCACCAACTCACCTGATGTTTCATGTAATGCTGCATATACGGTGTTCCAATTCTGACAACTTTGAGGCAGAAGGGGCAAAGCAAGGCTTTTGTATTTTCATGAACTGTTCTAAAGTGGCTTTCTACATCCGAGAATAATGACGACCTGTAGCTACACACCTAATAAAAAAAATATTAAAAAACACTGATACATTAACTGAAATTAAGTTGCACAAGTAAAATTGCTTAAATGGATTACTTGTGAGTACCTGGCAAACATATGGCATTTCACCTGGCTTGTGATTATCCTTCATGTGTTGTAACAAAACTTGCTCATTATCATAAGATAATTCACAAATTTTACATATTGCTGAAAACAAAAAACAGGAAAATGATTAGTTGAATATTTCATACATTGATTTCAATATACTAATTGTAAACACGTCTTTATAAAAGAAATCAAGATGCTATGGGGCCCATGTAGGAGTGACAAGTGGCCACTGTGGAGGCCATTCTTGCAAATCAGTAACGGAACGGACAGTACTCCATGGTGGTGGAGAGAACCAATTTGAGGATGTTTAAGTTCTTTCTCCCTTGGAGAAAAAGTAGGAATGTATTGCGACGTACAGCATTAAAAATGTCCTTTTTTTTATGTAACGGCCAAGTGTTGCAAGCATCATCCAGAGGCTCGTTGTTCACTTGAAATGGAACATTTCTCATGATACAGGTGGGAGCCCAATACTAAGTTGGAGCACTTGTAATACAGTGGCTTATTAAGGGAGCAAAGAAGGTACTCTGTCATGGAGTACCCGCTCCACTTTGTTTACAGTTTGGAGAACCTAAAGCAGGTCAGTGACAAAGAGCACCCAATTTCTGTCACTGACATATTTCTTCAACAGCTTAACAGATTAAGTGCGGTCAGAGATTTGGCCACTTGACCGCCAGCCCGATTTAGAGTGGGCAGTCGAATGGCCAATTTTTACTTTCTCTTATGGCCATGAAAAATTGATGGTACAGGACAGTAAAAGCGTTTAAATAAACCCCCACACCATGGAAGAACACTCTCTTGGTGCGGTGGTCATTAAAACAAGTTAAAGGTTGGGGGCATGGCTTGGAGGGCGACGATGGCGGACGTGGCTCTGTAGAGCTCCCGCCGGCCCGACCTTTATCCTTTTGAAATTATCCTTCCCCAAACCCGCAATTGCCATCAACACGTCGGCAGAGACTGCTGGAGCTTAGGGGCACCCTCCGGTGGCGCTTCCGAGACACCCGATCACCAGCGAGGGTTGTTGTATGCGGTGAAGCCCGCCGGGCCTACCGGCCGCGTGTGACGCCAGGGCCTCGATTTCTGTGTGACCCCGACTGCCGGCGCTGGACCTCGGGCAAAAGGATCATCGGCGGGCCTGAGGGGCTCCAGGAGGCGCTTTTGTTACAGATCGGAGCTTAGACAGTGAACTCTCCTGCCAAGTGCCGCTTTGTGGACACAGCTGGGGGCCATACGGAGTGGGCACTGCCGGAGGGCCCTGTGGATCCCGGGATCGGCCGGATCCGCCTAGACAGCCGAGGACGGTGCGGCAGCGAGTCGAGTGCCTCCGCACCAACACAGAGGGGGCACGTCCTGCTGCTGCGAGCCCCGTGTGGGGACCTGTGAGGTGGTCGGCCCGGAGCTTTAATCCGCGCCATTGTTGGGGGCGCCTCGTCTTCCCGCCTTGCGGGCGATACAGTCCGTGCAGTCTCGGCGCCTGTCCGGCCCCCCCCCCCAGCGCTGTACATGGCTTGGGCGACCAGGGTGACCCAGAAGAACAGCATCGCCCGGTAGCCCCGATCCAGGCGCCTGGTTGTGCTCACCACCCGCGGCGACGGAGTGCTCAGTGCACGCGAGATACCGGAGGAGCCCTGTGAAGGTGAGGAGCCGGACCGGCTGCCCCGTTTGCTACTTGGGGCCCTAGACGCTGCTGGAAGCCGCTGACTGTGGACGCGGGCACAGTGTCCGTGCGCTGTGGTGGTGGGCAGGTGTAGCGAGGCGCCCAGCGGAGTCCCAGGTCCTGGGCCTTACCCCGAGTGGCGGCTGATCTGGGGCGACGGGGGAGGAGAGACTGCCAGGACACTGAGAGGCCCATTACAACTATCCAGACAATGACCAGAGGTGGAGGTGGCACGAGCTCCGCCAAGCAGGGGCCGATCGATAAGTTCACCGGCCCCAGTGGAGGATCGGGGGCTGCCGGGGGAGGCCAGAACACCGGGCCAGACAACAAGGGGAAATCCAGTACATTCGCTCTTTTCGCAAATTTACTGAACTCAAACTGGATGATTATGAGGGACATCTATGTTGTAATAACCTACGCATCTTAGGGGTACCGGAGAAGGCTGAGGGCAGTCTCCTGACCTCTTTGTGGATAGACCTCATTCTGCAGCACCTACGACCTAATGGCCTCAGCAAGTTCTTCATTATCGAGAGGGCGCACATAGTACCCGGAGGGCGTCTCAACCCCCCCCCTCCCCCCCCCCCCCCCCGTGAACGATATTGGCGAGAGTGCTAAACTTCAGGGACAGGGATGTAATTCTCCAAAATGCCATGAAGGGGGCTGCCATCAGCTACGAGAATGTAGACATCTCTTTCTTTCCGGACTTTACACAACAAGTTCAAAAACAGAGACGGTCCTTCATCGCTGTAAAGCAGAAGCTCAGAGAAAAGGGGCTTAAATACTCCATGCTATTCCCAGAACGCCTTCGTGTGGAAGCGGAGGGAAGAACCTGGTTCTTCGAACAACTGGAGGAAGCAGCGGGCTGGCTTGAATTCCGCACTGACCGTGCCACCCATGATGATTCTGCTGCAGAAGACAATGCCCTCCAGCCCCATGGCTGATACGACTAAGACACACTCAGAGGCCCTACTGCGAGGATTCATCCCTGTGATAGACTGGGATAGGTAACAGGGTGTGTGGTGGCTGATCATCTAAGGGGTTACTCCCGCTCAATGGCTGTCACCCGGAACGGTGATACGAGAATCTCTTAGGGAACTTTATAGTCATCAAGTGGGGGTAGGGGTGGGGAGGTGGTAGAACAGGGAGGCGGTACGTCACATCCCTACATTTTCTACTTTTAAATCAACTACAGGGCGACAGGCACTATGCAGAGTTTTTTACATGGGAGATGGGTCCCTCCTCACGCTGGTTACTAGACTTCCTAGACGCCATGAGGTTGGTGGATGGGTGGAGAACATATCATCCAGATCAAGCACAGTACACCTTCCAGTCTGGGACCCACCACAGTCTCTCCTGTCTGGATTAATGCCTTGTCCCCGCAGCACAAGTTTCCTACATACACGAAATCAGGCATCTGGCCAGGGCATATCTTCAATCAGGACACAGTGGGGAGACTAGCCCCCATTAACCCATGGTATTTGCGAGACCCGAAAATCAATAAAGACCTCCTTGAATCCATAGATCACTATTTTTTTGGACAATGAGGGGTCTGTATCCTCGTCCCAGTCATTATGGGAAGCTCTTAAGATTGTAATCCTTGGTTACAAAGAACACAAAGAACTCTTGGGCATTGAGGCTGAAATTCACAGACTGAAGGGCGAGTTAGAATCAGGAGTGACGCCAGAGAAGCTCCATTTGCTGAACCTGAAACAGCATGAATACAAGGCCTTAGAGAAGGATAGGGCCAAGGCTCTGGGCAGGGAACGAATGGACAGGATCTATGACCTTGGGGACATGGCAGGGAAACTTATAGCGTGGCTTGACAAGAAGGAATGGGCGACCAGGCTGGTTCCGGAGCTTAGGGTTCTTTGGAGGCGCCTCGCTTAAAGAGCCACAAGAAATAGTAGATCGCTTTGCCAATCATTTTTGTACTGTTTAAACAACTGTCTCCCACACACCGCAGAGGACTCTGAAGACTTATTGCGTGACATTAGGCTTCCCCAACTTACATTAGAGGACCCTCAATATACGGACAGCGATCTGACAATGGATGAGATAGCGCAAGCCATCCGATCCCTAAACTGCGGGAAGGCCCTTGGTCCCATTGGACTTCCAATTGAGCTGTACAAACTCAGACCAGATAAATGGGCACCATTTTTGAGATCCATGTTTGAGGAATCCAGGGAGAGTGGGACATTGCCCAGAGAGCAGAGTATTACCACTATAGTCGCAATTCATAAAGAAGGTAAACCCAGGGATGACTCTGCCTCATACAGGCCTATTCCCTCCTAAATACAGAGCCCAAAAGCTTGGCCAAACTTTTGGCTACTCGCCTAGTTAAAGTGGTTTATACTCCAGTCCACCTGGATCAATCGGCTTCATGCCCCACAGAAACACAGACCTGAACTTGCGCAGAGTGCATGGCATGGTGAGCAGGGTGCTTACCAGCCAAGAGCCAGCTGTGATCGTATTCCTAGAAGCCACCATGGCGTTTGATACCATAGAATGGTCCTATCGCTGGCCAGTGTTGACCAAGCTGGGATTTGGGCCACAATATATCCAGTCTTCTGTATAGTGAACCTCTGGCTCAGATTGTGGTCAACAATAAACTTTCAGCCACGTTTCAACTCAACCGGGGGATTCGCCAGGGATGCCCACTCTTGCCACTTCTCTTTGCCCTCGCCCTGGAACCACTTGCGGCCTGGATCCGCAGAGACCCAATGATACGAGGGTTGAGGTGGTCCCCCGATTGGGAAGACCGCATCTCACTTTATGCGATGACATACTGCTCTATTTGGCCACTCCTAGGAGATCCCTGATCGTGGCTCTGGACATCCTGGCTATCTTTGGCAGATTTTCTTGCTTTACCATCAACTGGGGTAAATCCCTCCTATACGTTCTTAGAGAGAACCCACCCATCCCGTCAAGGAAATGGCCAATACAGATTACCACTGTTGGTTTCAAGTATTTGGGGATTTTTGTCTCCCTTGACCCCTCGCTCCAATATACTCCAAAATCTTCTCCCACCCTTGCAAAGGCTCAGGAGGGACATCGCCAATTGGAAATCACTCCCCCTCTCTCTGTTGAGTAGGGCCGCCCTGTTTAAAGTGATGCCACTGCCCAGATTCCTCTATGCCCTACAGAACACCCTTAGACCCCGTCCCTGCACAATACTTCAAGGAAGTAGAGGGCCTTCAGAGAGCAATGTTATGAGAAGGGAGGCCTTGTATAGCACTCAATAAGCTGACACTGAACTGGTAAGATGGGGGCATCAGCCTTCCAGATATCAAAAAATATTATTGGGCAGCTCATCTAGCAGCCATCAATCATGGCACCTACAGTCGCCCTGATGATCCCGGCTATGCCATGGATAGATGGCTCCTCCCCGGAATGAACTATGGTAAGGCACGATACTCATCGTCGAAACGTTACACCCTAACAGGCCCCACAAAACACTCCATCCAGATTTGGCATGACGTCACAAACGCACTTGCGTGGGGTAACAAGTTGACATTAGCGACTCCACTATGGGACTCTGAGAGGCTTGGCAGTCTATGGAGGTCAAAAGGGTTTGATAGGTGGGACCTCATCGGAACCTCACGTATCAAAGATGTTTGGGGGAAGAGCGAGGTCAGGCCATTTGTCGAGCTGCAGAGAGAGTATGAATTGGCAGACACTGAATATTTCAGATATGCACAGGAGCTTCATGCACCTCATTCTCATACACCAAGGGGCTCTGCTCCTCCTGACTCATCACCGCTCAAGGACAGAATATTAGACGGTCACCTACCGGAAAAAGCTATCTCCCTAACATATAAGAACTAATAAACAACATGAACGTCCCCCTCCAATCACTGCGGGAGAAATGGATAAGAGATGGGATTGAGTTAGAAGATGGGGACTGGCAAGAGGCAGTGTCCTCTCCTAGAGTGGTCACCATGCCAGCACGACTTAGGTTACTGCAGCTCAAAATCCTTCATGGGTTGTATAATCCAGGTCCCCGTCTGATACATAAAGCGGACAATGGGGACTGCAGGAGACTTTGTGGGCACTTAGGAACATTTATACACATAATCTTAAGTGTCCTTACATAAGCTCCTTTTAGAGCAGGGTACACAACATCATCAATTCGGTACTCTCGGTTAGTCTCCACTTGGAGGCGCGAAGATGCTTACTAAACATTTGGGGACCAACTGACCTGAACAGTTATTAGACACAATGGGCTACTCTGGGGCTCATGCTTGCGAAATGAAAAATTACACAGCTATGGGGAGCAACTCAACCACCCACAATAGAAGCTTAGGACATCGCCAATTGGAAATCACTCCCCCTCTCTCTGTTGAGTAGGGCCGCCCTGTTTAAAGTGATGCCACTGCCCAGATTCCTCTATGCCCTACAGAACACCCTTAGACCCCGTCCCTGCACAATACTTCAAGGAAGTAGAGGGCCTTCAGAGAGCAATGTTATGAGAAGGGAGGCCTTGTATAGCACTCAATAAGCTGACACTGAACTGGTAAGATGGGGGCATCAGCCTTCCAGATATCAAAAAATATTATTGGGCAGCTCATCTAGCAGCCATCAATCATGGCACCTACAGTCGCCCTGATGATCCCGGCTATGCCATGGATAGATGGCTCCTCCCCGGAATGAACTATGGTAAGGCACGATACTCATCGTCGAAACGTTACACCCTAACAGGCCCCACAAAACACTCCATCCAGATTTGGCATGACGTCACAAACGCACTTGCGTGGGGTAACAAGTTGACATTAGCGACTCCACTATGGGACTCTGAGAGGCTTGGCAGTCTATGGAGGTCAAAAGGGTTTGATAGGTGGGACCTCATCGGAACCTCACGTATCAAAGATGTTTGGGGGAAGAGCGAGGTCAGGCCATTTGTCGAGCTGCAGAGAGAGTATGAATTGGCAGACACTGAATATTTCAGATATGCACAGGAGCTTCATGCACCTCATTCTCATACACCAAGGGGCTCTGCTCCTCCTGACTCATCACCGCTCAAGGACAGAATATTAGACGGTCACCTACCGGAAAAAGCTATCTCCCTAACATATAAGAACTAATAAACAACATGAACGTCCCCCTCCAATCACTGCGGGAGAAATGGATAAGAGATGGGATTGAGTTAGAAGATGGGGACTGGCAAGAGGCAGTGTCCTCTCCTAGAGTGGTCACCATGCCAGCACGACTTAGGTTACTGCAGCTCAAAATCCTTCATGGGTTGTATAATCCAGGTCCCCGTCTGATACATAAAGCGGACAATGGGGACTGCAGGAGACTTTGTGGGCACTTAGGAACATTTATACACATAATCTTAAGTGTCCTTACATAAGCTCCTTTTAGAGCAGGGTACACAACATCATCAATTCGGTACTCTCGGTTAGTCTCCACTTGGAGGCGCGAAGATGCTTACTAAACATTTGGGGACCAACTGACCTGAACAGTTATTAGACACAATGGGCTACTCTGGGGCTCATGCTTGCGAAATGAAAAATTACACAGCTATGGGGAGCAACTCAACCACCCACAATAGAAGCTTAGGAAAACGATCTCGACTGGTGTATGTACAGGGAAAAGACTGTGTACTTGGCTAGGGGCTGCCCCAAAAAGTGGTCCAGTGTTTGGGACCCTTGGAATACATATTGGGGAGAAATATGTTAGCCACCTTGCTGTATTGAACATGATGATCAACTTTCCCCATGACATTCCCTTTCCATGTAATGGTGTACCATGATTCCTTCAGTGTCATTGCAGTGCATAGATGGTTTGATTCCTCTAATGTTCTCTTGAACCGATGTATGTTTAGTAAAAAGATTTATTTAAAAAAATAAAAAAAATAAAAAAACTACAGAAGCACTCAATAACTCCAATGTGCCTAGCATGTTGGCTACCTCATCCCTGATATAAATGCAGATCATATTTGATATCCTGCAAAATCATATTTCTCCAATGGGCCAGACAGTGAATAGAAATGTTTGCCTACCCAGTCCCACATCACCAACAATAGGCAATGATAAGTATTTTACAATGTGGCGTTGTTTAATGACGTTTCCTTGGGTTTTCAGCGATATTGTGACAGTCATTGATGGCCCGTTTTACAGGTAGACTGGCTCCACCTACTTTGTAATTGAGACTAGAGATAAAGCGAGGACATTCAAGTGGATAAAGCATCCCAGCATGGTCTTTTTGACGTGTTTGCGGTTTAGGGGAAAGTTCACTGCCATTCACATTCAGATTGTGGTTACCTAGTATTTCGTTGGCAAAAAAAATAATTTAGGTTCATTCAGTATTGCAGCACAACTTACTAGTAGATTCATAAAGGGTATGTGAACTTTCAATGTGACATTGCAGCTGAAAAGGAGTTGGGAACTGCCTATAACAGTGGTGGCAAGTCGTGTGGCTTTCCCAGCTTTCACTGTTCTGCTTTTCGAGCTCCAAATGGTGCTTCATATGGTTCATAAACCTAAAATGACATAGTAAAACGTAAGACCCGGTTTTCCAATTGAGAAAAATACCACAAAATGCTTCTTACAGGAATAATTAAAACAATAAGACCGCAAGAAAAGTTAGCTTTGCCAAATTAATGTGCTATAGAGACACCCTTTCTTATAACCCAGAAGGTGAACACTTGATTGCCCCCCCCCCGCCCCCCTACTCCCATCCTCAATTGCTGCTGGTAGCAATATTCTCTGCACTGCATGGAAAAGTTTTAAAGTCCAGCCCATATACATTTTCATTGTCAGCCCAACATTTTTTCAGTACCTGAATGAACTATCAATATCGATTTTACCTTTCGGTTTGTCATGCAAGCTGGATTTGCACATACAGCCTCAAAATGCAGCAGCAGCAGCACCAAACAGAAACAATTAAGCTCTCCACACAAAAACAAACAATGCAGAGCCAGTGTGCAATGTGCTTCTTCAGGCAACAGTTGCATGACCAATCACCTTTGGTCCTAGTGTGGCTAGCAAGAGAATACAATAATAGCATGTTTAGAAGAAAGAAAAAAAAGCTGGTGCTGCATGTAACTGAAAGGAAAGTGCCTGCAACGGATAGAATCATCATAAATGCAAACTCTCCTATACCTTATTCAATTAAGCCAAAATCAGTTATCAGAACAGCAAACACATATGTGGATTAATAGGTGACATTTGCAAGGCTTCAATTAAACATTTATACAACTTAAGGCTGGTTTGATTGGGCATCATCCTTTCACTAAGCATGGCTCAAAAATGTGAAAACAAAAAAAATAAAATGAAAAGGGGCATCATCAAATATTTCCTTTACTGAAAAGCAGTTGTGCATGTGTACTGTAACAAAGGCATTTCTGGATTCATGTGCTGTGCATTATTCTGCAATCCAGTGAATGGCTCTGGAATGGACTGGTGTTCTCTTTTTGATGCTGGGTGTCGACCATTTGGAGCTATGTTCATCCTCCTGTGAAGTCAGACATACCTCGGAAGCACTCCTGTGCGGTAGCCATCTTCAGATTATTTATAATTTTTGACAATTACATTTTTTTGGCTTTCCCATTCATTTGCCTCAGTACTAAAAGTTCAAAATCACCTCATTTCTTGTGGTGGTGGTAGGGTCACATGTGCATACATAAACATTTAGCTGCAAAACTACTCTTACAGGTAGGTAACCATTTCATTTTGCAGTCTGCAGAAAAGAACTGACTTTGTGCCAGCCCTACCGGCCCGTCTGCAAACAAAAGTTGCCTTGTTCTGCAGCCAGCAACCTCCAGAACCATGGGAGGACTGATTGCCTTTAACAAAGACCAGGTCTTTTGTGAACAGCAGCTCTGCTCAAAAAAAACTCCCAAGTCAAACTCTGAGCCTGTGAAGGACACCAGACGCCTGGAACCTCCACTGCACCAGACGCCTAAGGCCCAAATCCGGGTGGCCCACCGGTCCCAGCGAGGTCCTCCAGCGCTCCAGAGTCTAAGTCCATTGTGGGTTGACCCCTCCAGGACTCAGACATCACCTGCAGCATCTGCATGGAGCCCATGGAGCCCTCCTACCCCTCTTCCCCAACTTCCCCCTCCCCCCACAGCGAGTGGCCCGGTAAGGTGAAATCTGACCTAAAAAGACACCCCTGCATCCAGCCACCCTACACCATGGAGGAGAGAATCTGAGATGCAACGTCCCAGAGCCCTCCAACTTCAATGCCCAGCGGTTAGTTCCTCCTGGAAGACTTCATGGACTGAGATTGCAGCTAAAATCCAAAACCAGCAACTACAATTGAAAATAACTGGACACCCGATGCCAAAACAATACCCTACACTGAGCCGCTGTGGGTGCACCTTGTGTGCTAACTCGGTTCCCCCTTTGCCCTGAGCCCAACACCAGGAGCTTTGCTCCCATAACCTTGTAGCTTGCTCGTGAGCAGCCACAAATGGGAGGTTTCCTATCCCCCATTGAACACTCTGCATCCGGCCGCCCTAGTGCCGCTGAGGGTGTTCTGAGAATGCATCCTCGACCCTGGGGAAACCTTGGTTCCAGCTCCCACAAATAAGTACTTACCTGCAAACCGTTAACTTAATTTTCTTCCATAGTATTGCATTGACTGCGTGGGTTTGTATGAAACATTGAAAAACTGCAAATGTATATAAAAAGTGATTTACTTACCTTTTATCCAAGAAATGTCTCTGTGTGATATCTAGAAATATCGCACTGATTAGAAAAAGTAACTTAAAAAGTAATCTAAAAAGTAATGTGCACAGTAATCTATAAAGTAACTTAAGTAATTTCGAACTGTTGACTTACCAGAAATTCAACCAACTGCATTTGAACCTGCATTCAATTGTAAATCACTGCATAAGGTTTTGCTAAGTATTATTTCACTTACCTGCACCAGGCTTGTCTTGGTTCTAGAAATAAAATAACTAAATATTGTTGATACAAAAAAATTGGTCTGAGTTCAGTCTTTGAGTGTGTGTTACATAATTTCTTGCCCGAGTGTGTACAACAAATGCTTAATGCTACCCTGTGATAAAGGCTTACTGCTCGCCGACCGCCGCAAATAGAGTGTAAGGCGATATCTACTTTTGTTCCACTGAATTCCGTGAACACTATACCGCATTTTGGTATAGTATATACAGAGCCAGCTTCCCATAGGCAGGCACTGAAGAGTTGGCTTCACCTTGCTTCCCCTACCTGAGGGGTGGGATTGGCAGAAGTGGGGACACTTTCTGGGCTGTGCTAAGGTTTTCCGCCTGTCTTCCTGACAAAAAGGACCGGAGACAGGAAGGGGGCATCTTGATAGCAGGCGAGGCTGCGGGTCAAGTTACAAAGGCAGCAAGGCCTTTGAAGCATCTGTCACAGATGGCTCTTCCTGACCTGGGGGAGGTGTGATGACCTGCGCCCAGGAAAGGTTTTGTTTCTGGGCTCAGAGAGCGAAGGTTCCCACCCCAGGGGTCCAGAAACATGTGTTGTGGTGGCAGAATTGTGTTTACCAATCAGGGAACCTACCAGAGACTGGTCGTTTTTCAGGGGGCATCTTTAAGATACCCTCTGAGTGCATGGTAAAATAAATCCCTGATTGGCATCAGTGTAGGTTTATTATGCTGAGAACTTTGATACCAAACTTCCCAGAATTTAGTAAAGCCATTTTGGTGCTATGGTGTTTATAGTGACAAACTCCCAGAGCATATACTATTTATGGCTTTACTGCACTTACAATGTCTAAGAATGGACGTAGACACTTAAGGGATACATTGCTCATGCCAGAGGGGTGTCTTTCCTATACCACAGGCAGTGGGTAGCAGGCATGACACACAGGTATGTGTGCTATGTCGACTCTTCACTTTCTGCACCAAAACGTGTGTACGTACGTATGTGTGTACACATGTGTGTGTGTGTGTGTGTGTGTTAAGGTACAGGACCTCCAAGGTTGCCACGATGTGCTACAGTCCTTAAAGGCTTTTCCTGGCCACACTGCCTTTGTACCCATGGAACCTTTTTCGAGGGACTTTCATGTGGCCAGAGAGGTGCCAATTGAGGGTACAAAGGTACAGTTCTTGCTCAGACGTGAGTCCCAGGCTCTCCACATCACTGGAGTCAAGTTATCCAGGCTGATAGCCAGAAACCGGTCTTTGGATGCTTGATTCCGGTCTAGGAAAGACATGGCTTGGTAGTTCAGGCTGGACTGTTCCCATGAGGCACAGGGTCAAGGCTGATTTGCAAACAGCCATTGTCTGACCTAGGGTGTTGTGGAGTGCAAAAAACGATGGATTTAGGCCCAGATCTTTGTACTGGGGTGAATGTAAGACATTGTTCTGCATTCTGTCCATCAACTTTGTTTTTTGCAATTTTCACCCCGAGTGGGCTGGGTATGCTCAGACGTGAGTCCCAGGCTCTCCACATCACTGGAGTCAAGCTATCCAGGCTGAAGAAGGCTGATAGCCAGAAACCAGTCCTTGGATGCTTGATTCCGGTCTAGGAAAGACATGGATTGGTAGTTCGGGCTGGACTGTTCCCATGAGGCACAGGGTCAAGGCTGATTTGCATATAGCTATTGTCTGACCTAGGGTGTTGTGGAGTGCAAAAAACGATGGATTTAGGCCCAGCTCTTTGTACTGGGGTGAATGTAAGACATTGTTCTGCATTCTGTCCATCAACTGTGTTTTTTACAGTTCTGGGATGGTACACAGGCCCTGGGAACCTGGTTGGTAGGGACCCAGGGCACATCAAGTCAAAGTGCATCAGAAATATGGCAAAAAGTGGGGGGGGATTACTACAACAGAAACCCAGCTTCCTACAATCTTGCAACAATCCTTTTCTGCAAAGGAAATTAGAGATTGTCCTCATCACTATTATTATTATTATTATCATCAATTAGCATTTATTGAGCGCATTGCTACCCTAAGGCATCCCAGCGCTAACGGCAAAACAGATCGAAGGGAGATGGCTAGCAATTACTTTTCCGGAATAGCCAGGTTTTAAGGCATTTCCGGAAGGTAAGGTGGGAGATTTTAAGCGGCAGATTAAGAGGGAGCGTATTCCACAGTCTGGTTATGTTGTATGAGAAGGAGCGACCTCCGCTACTCATCCTATTAATGTTAGGGATGCTGGTGAAATTTAGATTCGCCGAGCGTTGAGACTTCTTAGGAAGGTACGTGGTGATCAGAGACTGGTTGATGTGGGGGCCAGTGCCCATAAGAGTCTTGTGAGCAGTGCATAAGGCCTTGGAGAAGACATTCTCTCCTCGATCGACAACCAGTGTAAGGTTTTCAGACTGGGCCTAGCCGACTGCTTTTTACAACAGCCTGTCAAAAGACAGGCCGCACAGTTCTTTGCCACATGAAACTTCCTCAGAGTAGATTTTGGAGCTCCCAAATACAGTGAGTTACAGTAGCACAGGCGCGAAAGAATCAGGGCCTGGACCACGACTCTCCTTGGCTCTATAGGCAGTAGGTGGAGGACTTTCCGCAGTATTCTGAGGATGCGGTGACACGCTCCTGCTACTGCCACTGCTTGCTGGTCAAGTTTGAGAGAATTGTCCAGCCACACACCAAGGCTCTTTGGGGAGGGGCACCCAGGCAGGAAGGCCAGGACAGTGTGGGGAATAACATGGCTGAGTTGCCCAATAACATCATTTCAGTTTTGTCTCCGTTAAGTTTAAGGAATGCATGTTGCATCCAAGTCACAACCTTTTCCAGGCAGAGTTCCAGGTTTGAAGGATCAGACTGCAAATGGTTTACCAATACCACAAGCTGAGTGTCATCCGTGTAGGTGACTACTTTAATCCCAAACGGCTGGATGACCTTGGACAGTGGCCTTATATATACATTGAAAAGTGTGGGGCTTAGAGCGGATCCCTGGGATACTCCCTAGTTAAGACCCTATCAATATATATCTGCAGATAGGGTTATTGTGTTAAGAATGCGTACAATAGCGGGACGCTTACTAGGGGAGACAAATACAGCCGCTGGGCCAATGCCCATTCCAGCACTTAGGCGTATGTTACTGCAGGGATCCAGACCAAGAGCAAATCGCCCCTTGGCAGTGACAGTGGCGCGTAATTGCATGTAACAAATTCACCGAATGTCATATGAGACTCCGCCTACAGAGATAGGTTCTCTTTTTACAGAAGGTCACCTACTTACCTTTGCTGAATTGGTTAACGGTCAGTTCCTTCTTTATGGGCAACTGGTGGCCGATTGCCGTAGGACCTGGCAAACAATAGACAGGGAACAGGCAACACACCTGGTCCTCCATACCATTCTGCAGATGGATCTCGGGCGCCATATAGTGGCGTGGATATTTAAGGCCATTCGTGATTTAGAAATGGTGCCTGTGAGACTTGGCCCTTTCCCCAAAATATTTCGCCTTTTATCCCCTTTTAATTTAGAATGCCCCTATTGAAACAAGTGTGTAGGCCTTGTGTGGTGGAGAAGGGCCTGTGTAGTGTAAAACTAGTGTTAGTACTTCCTACCCCTAACATGGCCGCCACTGACCCACGCTGCTGCAGCGTGGTCTACGTTGGCGCATTCTAGTAGCCAGGGGCTGGCTGGAACCCTCAGGCAATGTATCCATCTTAGCCTGCCAGCCTGCCCATAGGTAGAATGGTGGAACCACCTAGAACCTCCTGGAATCTTCTGGAACAGGTGAGGTGACACCAACTGCCATTACCAACTGTCAACTAGCACTATAAAAGGAAAGGGAGGGAACCTTTCTGTGGAGACTGAGGGAGCGCCGACCTGGGGGAGAACCTACGCAGGAGCTTTAGGCGGTGGGGCCTAGACAGGGGCCTATGACACTGGTAGAGACAGGGCCTAGGTGCTGCCTATCAAGTGTTGAGGTGTCCTGAATTTGCCCCTCTGACCTGGCCCGGCGGAAGGGGAACCCCCGGTCTGCTTGAAGGGAACTGGCTGAGGAGATCTAACACCAGCCATCAACTTAACCCCCTTCAAGGAACCAAGAGACTGAAACTTACAAGGGCGCAAGAAACATAAAGCGCTAGGAAGAAACAAGGGCGCAAGAAATAGCTGCGCCAAGAAGAAACAAAATCACCACAGAACTATTAAGAAATCAACCAGGTATTGGCGCTGTGTCGCTCCCCGCGCCCCCTGACGCCACCTGGGATCCCTTTGGTTGGTTTGACACGGATGTGTGTCCTGTCCTGTTGGACCGGCTGACCTGATGCCAACTTAAAGAAACTGTCTGCTGGCTAAGCGTCATACTGCCCCTCAAGCGCTTATCTACTGTGTCCCTGTGAGAAGCACTGAACCGGCTGATGCTGCCAGAGTGCGCTGTGATTCTTGAGGCTATAGTGGCCCTGAAGCGCTAGAATCCTGAAGCGCTAGATCTGCCTGGATTGCTGTCCTGATTGAGCTGCCTTGCTAATCTGCTGAAAACTGAGTCGAGCTGTATTGCCCCTCAAGCGCTTTCTTGTGTGCCCCGGGAGGAGCGCTGGTCTCCCTAGAACTGCGGCACCCATACAAGCGCTATATTTCTGCTCCAGGCGCTGGACTGCGCAAAAGTGTTTTGAAATGAAATGTGATGTCAGCCCTGCCTTTCCAGCGCTCTCCTGCTGTCCCTATGAGGAGCGCTGAGGTACTGGAGGAGGTTGCTGCCTCGAAAAACCCTATTGCCTTGTAAAGCGCTGTACATACGGTCCTGTTGTGACCCCTGCGGCGCTTTGGCCGCCATCCTGCTTCTTAGCGCTGTGGAGAGGCACAGGCCGGGTCCACTCACCACCGCCGCCCCGGTTGTCCATGTGGGACTGCTGTGAGTGCAGTCATCGTCCTCGGCGGCCCCCGGTGCCTGGAGAGGGCCGCCGCAGCATTGCTGTGTGTCGCGATCACCGCCGCAGCCCAGGCCAAGCAGAGGGAGTCTCCACGGCAGCCCCCGGTGTCAGGAGAGGGCCGCCGGAATTCCTGTCAGGTCGCGCTGGGCCTTACAGGCCGTGAAGCCCCGACCTCACCTCACGTGACGGAGGTGCGCCGCGTCATCGGCCGCACCCCCGCCCATTGCCGCGCAGCCATTGGCTGCAAGTGTCAAGCCCCTTTGCCGGCCGCGCTGTGGTTGGCGGCGGGCACTTACTTGCTGAGAAGACTGTTCCTTGGCGGATCGGGGCCTCCACTGCTGCATCAGAGGCCCCGGGCTATCCCTAATCTGCCGGGCCTCGATCCAAGGACGTGGGAGGCCTACTAGAGGGCCGGAGCTCTCCCCGTCAGACCCCAGAACCGGCGCAAGGGCTCCTCAATGAGCCGAAGGAAAAGGTAAACCCCCCCCCGGGGAGGAGGGCAGGAGGCCGGAGTTCGCCCTTCCCCGAGGGAGACTGTGTTGGGCCCCGTTGGCCCCGTTGAACTGGGTAAGAGCCCCGGATTGTCAGCAAAGCCCTCAGGGAGGACTTTGTGTCTGCCAATTAGAAGGTTATTGCTAAAGTGACCAGTTGGAATCAAATGTTAATCCTTGCATAGGGATATGTTGATTGAATGCTTTAATGAAATGCTTGTACCGGCTTAATGGAAGGTTTTGTTCCGGCTTAATAAGATGGGGCCTGGGTTCTAATGACCCGTTTATGCCTATTTGATGACATGTTAAATCCTGCCTAGTGCCAGGTTTCCTGAAACCCCTGCAGCTAGGTACTAAAATGTTCTGCCCCCAAACGTAGGATATGTATACTTCTGCCTAAGGCAGTGTTATCTGAATGCTTTTAGCTGCCTCAGAAAGTGTTTATCCTTACCTAAAGAAAGGTGTTTATTTTACCCAATGAAACGCTTGTTCTTGCCACATGAAAATGCCTATGCTGGCTCAATGAGAGTAATTACCTGGTTGCCTTAGGTAATGGGGCGCTTAAACTTACGTAATGAAATGTTTCTTGGGCCACATGTCATGTTTACTCCAGCCTAATGTAGTGGTTCCCGTAGGCCTCTAGATATATAAGGAAATGGTTACTCCCATTACAGGAGAGGTTTATTCCTGAATAAGGAAGTGCAGTACCTGTGTCTAAGAGGTGGGTCTTCCTAACTAACTGTTGAAGGGGTTATCTCAGCCTACTGAGTTTAAGGATCTGTTTCTTTTTCACTCCTGCCGTATGAGATGCTAAAGGAAGCCTACAGTTAACCCCTGATTAGGGGAAGGGTATATACTAAGGCGAAACTACTTTAGGGAGTTGCTTAGGCCCTCAGCTATGTTTAAGACCTGTTAAATGAAACAGTGATTTCCTCATGCCTCATGAAATGTTTTACTCCTGCTTCACAGAAGGTGGTATGTCAATCTAGGCTACGGCCAAGGGAATGTGTTACATTTACTGAAAGATTGTGTATGCCTAATCCAAGTCTTTTAAGCGCAGGCTTGCCTGCTAAAAAGGTTATACCTACCCACGAGGTTGTTTATTCCTAATGAAATGTTTACTTCCACGTAGTGCTATATTTATTAGAAGCCTACAGTGATTTATTTACATGTTGCTGTTCTGAAACGCTCAGCTTTGCTTGGGGAGTAAAAAGTAGAAACCTACTGTTATTTATTGAAATGCTTTCTGTTGTAACTCCTTAATGTATTTGATGCAGGTGCTGACCAGGAGCAAGGCATAGGCATGTGTTTTACTAAAAATGTATTTATCCAATATTTATTATTTATGGAATATCTAATATTTATTCAACGGAAGTCTAATGCCAAGAAAAGAGAGCTAAGAAGCTAATTTTATGATGAATTCCTAATACCCTGATCCTGCTCTATCTTAATAAAGTTGACTTGAGTTTTTACACAAGCTCACTGGAGTGGTGTCCCTAATTGCGTGCCCATGTTTCTGACTCAGTGTTTGCGTGTGCTGTATGGTCGCTTTACACATAAGCTTTCGGATGCCTACCCGCTCGTGCCATGCTACCCTAAGGGAGCTGGTGACCCCAGTTCCAACAGTGCCCTTCACTACCCTGGGAACAAATGGGAAGAGGAATTCCAGCGTCCGCTATGTGATAAGGAGTGGGAACAAGCGCTTGAATACCTGAATAAAGTGTCACGGAATTCCCGTTTAAAAACATACAATTCTTTATCCTGTACCATGGGTACTTGACACCAGAGCACCTGCAACGATACTACCCAAACGAACAATCCGCATGCCTTAGGTGTCACGACCCCAGCGCGAATTTCTTTCACATGTTTGGGGACTGCATAATAATACACACGTACTGGAACATAATTCACACCATGCTTCGTGAAGTGACAGAGCTCAGAGAGCTTGACACTTGGGATGCATGTGCTCTGGGCAAATTCAAGCATCACTAACACCACAAAGTCAAAACGCGCTTCGCATCACTGGCCTTCTTATTAGCAATAAAGGGAATCGCCATGCACTAGAGAACCCCAGCAGGAACCCCCCACTGGCAGCCTGGGTGGGAGCGGTAGTTAAATGGGAAGATCGGAACAGGATACTCTAAGACATGAGGAAGCCCAGGGCATACTTAATCGCCAAATCTCTATGCAATGGGTGACGCTATTACATAACTTTAAACACACAACAGCACACGCAAGGTCACCCTTATCACCACATCCCCAAAGGATCCCATCGGTTTCGCCCACCTCTGAGCCTGAGCACGAGGAACCGCCAAATAGATGCAACACGCATGACACGAGCAAGCAAGCAAGCTTAGGAGCAGCCCCCCCACTGAGCCCCGTTCACAATTAAACCCCAGGCGTAAATGTATTGGGAGCCCTCAGGTTACTGTGGGATGGGACTGATGCAGAGCCACCCACCCGTGCAGTAATGCATACACTGCACACCATGAGAGGACGGCGCCTTACGACATGGTTTTACAGAGAAATTAGGGAACCTACTGGGCTCCCACTAACTCGACTCCACACACAAGTATGTTTATGTTTAGGGATTTATAAAGCGCGTAGCTGCCTGTAGGCTTCCCAGCACTAGAAGAAAATGGCATCAGTGATTTTGGTTAAGTCGGCAGGGAGAATTTTAGGGAAAGAGCCATGTTTTAAGTCTTTTCCTGAAGGCTACTTCATCAGTTAGTAAAGTGTACATCTTTGGGCAGTGAATTCTAAATTTTGGGAGCCAGGTGTCGGAAGGATCTACCTAACCATCAGTTCTGTTTAATCTGACTTGCTGCATGAGAAAGT
Source organism: Lissotriton vulgaris (assembly GCF_964263255.1). NCBI lineage: Eukaryota > Metazoa > Chordata > Amphibia > Caudata > Salamandridae > Lissotriton > Lissotriton vulgaris. Next base: position 2,106,945,929 of record NC_141687.1, read on the forward strand.
CTGAGGAGGACCTTAGGTCCCTGCCTGGTATGTAAAGTCCCAGCAGTTGTTTTATTAAAGCAGGTCCTCTATTGTTCATGGCTCTATGTGTAATACAGCTTGCATTAAAGGTGATCCTTGCCGGAACTGGGAGCCAATGTAGGGTCTTCAGGGCAGTCTTGGCTGATACCTTTCTCAGAACTTGGATTAGGGTCCTTGTTGCGGCATTTTGTACTACGTGTAGCCGATGGATAACATTTTGGTGCTCCAAGATATAGTGAATTCACGTAGTCCAGCTGCGACTTAATCAGAGCTCGTACCACCGTTCTGCGGGATGGTAAAGGTAGGATGGGTAAGATTTTCTGGAGCATATTGAGTATTCCAAAGCATTTGCCTGATAGTTTCTTTGCTTGGGTCTCCATACTTAAATTTTCATCCAGTCAGATTCCTAAGTTTTTATGGCCGGGTTGGGGGTTCCCCTAACTGGATAGGCCAGCTGATGATATTCCTGGGTATGGTTTGATTTCCTAAGAACATCAGATCTGTTTTGTCTCCATTCAGTTTCAGGGAGCATTTACACACCCAGTTCGCTATCTTTGACATGCAGAGGCCTAGATTTTTGTGTATGGACAGGGAATCATTTGTCACTGACGGCACTATTTGCGTGTTTTCGGCGTATGATTCTATGGACATGTCGAATTCTTGTACTATCTCAGCCAAAGGCTGCATATATACATTAAAAAGTGTCTGACTTAATGCTGAGCCTTGTGGGACTCCGCATGAAAGTTAGAGGGTGTCTGAAAGATGTTACTCTTCCATCAGTTGGAAGGATCTGTCTTCAAGGAATGAGGTAAGCCACTTTATCGCTGTGCCCGTGATGCCTGCATCCTTTAATCTATTGATCAATGTGCAATGCTCTACCGTGTCCAACGCGGCGCTCAGGTCCAGTAGCAGGATTGCCGCTGTGCACCCCTGATTCAGGACTTTCTTTAGTTCCTCGGTTACTACCAACAAGGCTGACTCCGTGTTATGATGGGGTCGAAATCCCATTTGTGTATGGCGGAGCCGATGGTGGGCTTCTAGATATTGGGATAGAGTCTTGTTAACACTTTTTTCAGCAATTTTGCCTAGCAGTGGTAAAAAGGAAATGGGGCGATCATTTCCAGGTTCTGTTGGATCTAGCTGTGTTTTTTTTAATAGTGGCCCTATGATTGCATGTTTCCAGGATTTAGGGATCAGGCTTTGGGACAGAGAGCGACATCAAGGCTGCTGTGTATGTTTATGCTCTTGTGCCTGCCTGTAGCAGGATGTCCGGCGTAATAGGATCTTGTGGAGAGCCAGACTTAATTTTTAGTAGGGTAGAAGTGAGGTCATCCACCCGTACCGATTTAAAATAGTCTAGACCCTTTCCTAAATTGGTGCTCCAATTATCATTAGTGTCAATGTGGGAGTCAACTAATGACGGCTGGGGATTCAGTTCATGATTAGTGGGAGCGCACTACTTTAAATAGCTCTTTGGAACTGTTCTGTGCCTCATTGACTTAGTCTTCAAAATATTTAGCCTGGGCCTGAATCATCTCCCTATGGTGTAATATAATTGCCAATTTATATTGGCTTTTGATGGTGGGGTCATAATTATTCCTTAACTGTCTTTCCATTTTCTTGCAGGATTTTTTTAAATCAGAATCAATTGTTTGCTAAACCACAACACTTTGTTCCTCCTCATGAGCTTGTTTTGCCTGATATTCTGCGGGTGCACCATGATTTATCAGCCTCTTCTACATCGCCTGTCAGAGCTGGGGCTTGATCTTCCAATTCAGCCCTCATGTTGACAGGTAGCGTTTTTGCCCATTTATTCCTCATCTCAGAGGATTTAGGGATGGAATCTTGTATCTGTGATTTTTCGAGTGAGAACGGGATTAAGTAGTGGTCTGACCAGGTTATTGGCATTGGAGTCCCTATCGTTAGATTACCTTCATTTGAGAAGATGGCATCCAATAGATGTCCTTTTACATGAGTGGTAGAGTTTATCAATTGTTTCAGTTGCATGGCCTCCATGTCCTGAATTAATCTTCTTGTAGTGGCAATATCTGGTTTATCAAGATGAAGATTAAAATCCCCCAGTATCATGGTGGACCTCTTACAGGCCACCATATCTGCAATAAACGGAAAGGCGGGCCTAGTTGTGTATATACGAGTGTGTTTGATAAGGAACTATTGGGGGAGAGTCTGAGGCTGAATTGTATTGCCTCACTGTTGTTTGTAATATTTGGGGTGATTACACAATCTAGAACATTTCTGTACAAGATAGCTACACCACCTCACGTTTTTTCCACCCTATCCGGTCTCTGTATGAGGAAGTCTGGGGTAACGCTTGGACTATGTCAGGGGACGAGTCGTCTTTCAGCCATGTTTCAGTCATAGGACATAGAGTTCTTCTCTCTCTATTAGTAATCTAATCTCTGCAGTGTGTGCAGGTAAGGATCTGCTATTATAAATGTATACTCGCAGTATTGTTCTTTCACATCCATTATCGTACACCTTCATACATTGTGTGGCCCCAGTTTAGTTTATCTCTCCTAGGTTAATGTGGTTGCACTATTCTGATGCAAACATTGGATAACGTACAGGAGATACAAGTTTTGCAGATACATCGCAATAGATCGCAACTAAAACATCTATGGACCAACAGAACACTGGCTAGATGCTGGTTAGAATGATAACTATCATACATTAATAGAAACAATTTAATCATAAGTCAAATGCATGTATCACCAGCAATGTATCTTGATCAACAGAAATGTAACCGTGTGTTGAATATGATGAAAACCTAATAAAACAGTTTAAAAAAAAAAAAAGACTGCCTACAATTAAATTACCCTACGTAATGATGCAACGGTTATGAAGAAGGTCGTCCTGAGTACTAAGCATTTGAGTACACATTTAAACATGGGCTCTCAAAGGACACTTTCTTTAGCTATTTTACGGCTTCGGTACAGACCTTGGGGAGGCATTCATTTTGCTCCATGTAGAAATCTTTGATGACTGGTGTGTGAAGAAACTCCTCCCTATGATGCCCAGTTTGTATGCCACTATGGATGACAAGTGGGAAGTATGAGAGGTATTTAACTGTTCATAAGGGCTTTCTTGATACACCAGTGGAAAAAACAAAACAGTTCCACTTACAGGTATAGCATTCTTATGTTCTTATTTAGCGGGACTGCTAGCATTCCATGCATCTTCGAGGTATTTGAATTTGAGGTCTTCAGGTGCCATGCAGATAAGCGGAGGGTGACTTGTCTAACCACCTTGTATTGTCAACATACATAATGGACTGATGTAGGAAAGTGCACCTGGACATGGTCAGCCCCACTTTTTGCCTGGGATCTAGTGCAATTTTGATATATGCATTGGGTTCCTGCTAACCAGGTCTCCAGTGCCAGATCTCTTTCACTGAACTGCACAATTGTTCCCCCAATTGGCCCTACCTTCTTGCTAAAGATAAAAGTGAAAACAAACAAGCATTTGCAGTGCAATAGGTCTCGCATTAGGAAAGTTTGAGCTATTGGTATTGTAAATGACACATTTTTTATTTATGTGTCGAGTTTGAAAATAGCGAAATTAATAGTTTTGTCATTTACAATGCCAATAGTTGTAACTTTCCCAAATGTGACATCTGTAGCATTTTTTATGCAATATATGTTGTATTTACGTGACTTAGATGTATTGATATTACAAATAGCAAAGGCTTTTAATTTTTTTAATAATTCATATTGAAATCAAAGTTATTGTAATTTATAATGGCAATAGCTTAAACTTTTGTAAATAACTTTTGTGAAGATTATGATCAGTGTATTTTATTGTGTCGAAAATCCAAGAACAGAAGTGAAATATTAACATCTTTTTGTGACATTTGTAATAAAGCTTGAAACATTGAGAGAACATATTTGAACCAGCTGTTGTTGAATGGTTGCACAGATTGATGCTGTGGTGGCGCTGAGTGATGTGGTGGCGCTGAGTGATGCTGTGGCGTTCAGCGATGCTGTGGTAGCGCATAGTGATGTTGTGGTGGTGCTGAGTGATGCTGTGGTGATGGGATAGAGGGCGAACGATAGATAGAGGGCGATAGATAGAGGGCGATACATAGAGGGCGATACATAGAGGTCGATAGATAGATAGAGGGCGATAGATGGAGGGCGATAGATGGAGGCGATAGATGGAGGGCGATAGATGGAGGGCGATAGATGGAGGGCGATAGGTGGAGGGCGATAGGTGGAGGGCGATAGGTGGAGGGCGATAGGTGGAGGGCGATAGATGGAGTAATTATGTGGCGTGTAATTTTCAGGCACTGAGTGGTATTTGGAGTGTATGTTGCATTGTAATTATGTAGCATACAATTATGTGGCAATGAGTAGTATTGTGTGGAGTGTGTGTTGCATTCAGTAGAGTAATTGTGTGGTGTGTAATTATGTTGCACTGAGTGGTATTGTTTGGAGTGTATGTTGCATTGAGTGCAGCTTAATTATGTAGCAAATAATTATGTGGCACTGAGTTGTATAGTGTGGAGTGTGTGTTGCATTCAGTAGAGTGTAATTATGTGGCATGTAATTATGTGGCATGTAATTATGTGGCCCTGAGTGTTATTGTTTGGAGTGTATGTTGCATTGAGTGCAGTGTAATTATGTAGCATGTAATTATGTGGCACTGAGTGGTATTGTGTGGAGTGTGTGTTGCATTCAGTAGAGTGTAATCATGTGGCATGTAATCATGTGGCATGTAATCATGTGGCATGTAATCATGTGGCATGTAATCATGTGGCATGTAATCATGTGGCATGTGGCATGTAATCATGTGGCATGTAATTATGTGGCATGTAATTATGTGGCACTGAGTGGTATTTGGAGTGTATGTTGCATTGAGTGCAGTGTAAATATGGGGTGTGTAATTATGTGGCACGGAGTGGTATTTGGAGTGCATTTTGCGTTGAACGCAGTGTAATTATGTAGCATATAATTATGAGGCACTAAGTGGTATTGTCTGGAGTGTATGTTGTATTCAGTATAATGTAATTATGTGGCACTGAGTGGTATTTGAAGTGTATGTTGCATTGAGTGCAATGTAATTATGTGGCGTGTAATTATGTGGCACTGAGTGGTATTTGGAGTGTATGTTGCATTGAGTGCAGTGTAATTATGTGGCACTGAGTGGTATTTGGAGTGTATGTTGCATTGAGGGCAGTGTAATTATGTGGCACTGAGTGGTATTTGGAGTGTATGTTGCATTGAGGGCAGTGTAATTATGTGGCACTGAGTGGTATTTGAAGTGTATGTTGAGTTGAGCGCAGTGTAAATATGTAGCATGTAATTATGTGGCACTGAGTGGTATTTGGAGTGCATGGTGCATAGAGTGCAGTGAAATTGCTCATTGACAATTGTCTGTACTTGAGGAGAGAAGGGAGAGTGAGGAGAGATATGTGAGAGGGGAGGGTAGAGAAGGGAGAGTGAGGAGAGATATGGGAGAGGGGAGGAGAAGAGAGAGAGGGGAGGAGAAGAGAGAGAGGGGAGGAGAAGAGAGAGAGGGGAGGAGAAGAGAGAGAGGAGAGAGAGGAGAGAGAGGAGAGAGAGGAGAGAGAGGAGAGAGAGGAGAGAGAGGAGAGAGAGGAGAGAGAGGAGAGAGAGAAAAGAGAGAAGAGAGAGAGAGAGGAGAGAGAGAGAGGAGAGAGGAGAGAGAGAGAGAGAGAGGAGAGAGAGAGAGGAGAGAGAGAGAGGAGAGAGAGAGAGGAGAGAGAGAGAGGAGAGAGAGAGGAGAGAGAGGGGAGAGAGAGGGGAGAGAGAGGGGAGAGAGAGGGGAGAGTGAAGAGAGAAGAGAGAAGAGAGAGAGGGGCGAGTGGGGCCAGAGGGGCGAGTGGGGCCAGAGGGGCGAGTGGGGCCAGAGGGGCGAGTGGGGCCAGAGGGGCGAGTGGGGCCAGAGGGGCGAGTGGGGCCAGAGGGGCGAGTGGGGCCAGAGGGGCGAGTGGGGCCAGAGGGGCGAGTGGGGCCAGAGGGGCGAGTGGGGCCAGAGGGGCGAGTGGGGCCAGAGGGGCGAGTGGGGCCAGAGGGGCGAGTGGGGCCAGAGGGGCGAGTGGGGCCAGAGGGGCGAGTGGGGCCAGAGGGGCGAGTGGGGCCAGAGGGGCAAGTGGGGCCAGAGGGGCAAGTGGGGCCAGAGGGGCGAGAGGGGAGAGAGTGGTGCGAGAGGGGAGAGAGTGGTGCGAGAGGGGAGAGAGTGGTGCGAGAGGGGAGAGAGGGGAGAGAGTGGTGCGAGAGTGGTGCGAGAGGTGCGAGAGTGGTGCGAGAGGTGCGAGAGTGGTGCGAGAGGGGAGAGAGTGGTGCGAGAGGGGAGAGAGTGGTGCGAGAGGGGAGAGAGTGGTGCGAGAGGGGAGAGAGTGGTGCGAGAGGGGAGAGTGTGGTGCGAGAGGGGAGAGAGTGGTGCGAGAGGGGAGAGAGTGGTGCGAGAGGGGAGAGAGTGGTGCGAGAGGGGAGAGAGTGGTGCGAGAGGGGAGAGAGTGGTGCGAGAGGGGAGAGAGTGGTGCGAGAGGGGAGAGAGTGGTGCGAGAGGGGAGAGAGTGGTGCGAGAGGGGAGAGAGTGGTGCGAGAGGGGAGCGAGAGTGGTGCGAGAGGGGAGAGAGTGGTGCGAGAGGGGAGAGAGTGGTGCGAGAGGGGAGAGAGTGGTGCGAGAGGGGAGAGAGTGGTGCGAGAGGGGAGAGAGTGGTGCGAGAGGGGAGAGAGTGGTGCGAGAGGGGAGAGAGTGGTGCGAGAGGGGAGAGAGTGGTGCGAGAGGGGAGAGAGTGGTGCGAGAGGGGAGAGAGTGGTGCGAGAGGGGAGAGAGTGGTGCGAGAGGGGAGAGAGTGGTGCGAGAGGGGAGAGAGTGGTGCGAGAGGGGAGAGAGTGGTGCGAGAGGGGAGAGAGTGGTGCGAGAGGGGAGAGAGTGGTGCGAGAGGGGAGAGAGTGGTGTGAGAGGGGAGAGAGTGGTGTGAGAGGGGAGAGAGGTGCGAGAAGGGAGAGTGGTGCGAGAAGGGAGAGTGGTGCGGGAGGGGAGAGTGGTGCGAGAAGGGAGAGTGGTGCGAGAGGGGAGAGTGGTGTGCGAGAGGGGAGAGTGGTGTGAGAGAGGAGAGTAATGTGAGAGGGGAGAGTGGTGAGAGGCATTGAGACATCTTCCCGTTTAAATTTCACTTGATTGGTTCTAAGAGGAATTTGCATCATATGTTTGGAGGGTAACAATTCTACCTGAAAATTAATCAATCAATCAAGACATTTGTATAGCACGCTACTCACCAGAGGGGCCAGAGGGGCGAGAGGGGAGAGAGTGGTGCGAGAGGGGAGAGAGTGGTGCGAGAGGGGAGAGAGTGGTGCGAGAGGGGAGAGAGTGGTGCGAGAGGGGAGAGTGGTGTGAGGGGAGAGTGGTGCGAGAGGGGAGAGTGGTGTGAGGGGAGAGTGGTGCGAGAGGGGAGAGAGTGGTGCGAGAGGGGAGAGAGTGGTGCGAGAGGGGAGAGAGTGGTGCGAGAGGGGAGAGAGTGGTGCGAGAGGGGAGAGAGTGGTCCGAGAGGGGAGAGAGTGGTCCGAGAGGGGAGAGAGTGGTGCGAGAGGGGAGAGAGTGGTGCGAGAGGGGAGAGAGTGGTGCGAGAGGGGAGAGAGTGGTGCGAGAGGGGAGAGAGTGGTGCGAGAGGGGAGAGAGTGGTGCGAGAGGGGAGAGAGTGGTGCGAGAGGGGAGAGAGTGGTGCGAGAGGGGAGAGAGTGGTGCGAGAGGGGAGAGAGTGGTGCGAGAGGGGAGAGAGTGGTGCGAGAGGGGAGAGAGTGGTGCGAGAGGGGAGAGAGTGGTGCGAGAGTGGTGCGAGAGGGGAAAGAGTGGTGCGAGAGGGGAAAGAGTGGTGCGAGAGGGGAGAGAGTGGTGCGAGAGGGGAGAGAGTGGTGCGAGAGGGGAGAGAGTGGTGCGAGAGGGGAGAGAGTGGTGCGAGAGGGGAGAGAGTGGTGCGAGAGGGGAGAGAGTGGTGCGAGAGGGGAGAGAGTGGTGCGAGAGGGGAGAGAGTGGTGCGAGAGGGGAGAGAGTGGTGCGAGAGGGGAGAGAGTGGTGCGAGAGGGGAGAGAGTGGTGCGAGAGGGGAGAGAGTGGTGCGAGAGGGGAGAGAGTGGTGCGAGAGGGGAGAGAGTGGTGCGAGAGGGGAGAGAGTGGTGCGAGAGGGGAGAGAGTGGTGCGAGAGGGGAGAGAGTGGTGCGAGAGGGGAGAGAGTGGTGCGAGAGGGGAGAGAGTGGTGCGAGAGGGGAGAGAGTGGTGCGAGAGGGGAGAGAGGTGCGAGAAGGGAGAGTGGTGCGAGAAGGGAGAGTGGTGCGGGAGGGGAGAGTGGTGCGAGAAGGGAGAGTGGTGCGAGAGGGGAGAGTGGTGTGCGAGAGGGGAGAGTGGTGTGAGAGAGGAGAGTAATGTGAGAGGGGAGAGTGGTGAGAGGCATTGAGACATCTTCCCGTTTAAATTTCACTTGATTGGTTCTAAGAGGAATTTGCATCATATGTTTGGAGGGTAACAATTCTATCTGAAAATTAATCAATCAATCAAGACATTTGTATAGCGCGCTACTCACCCGGAGGGTCTCAAGGCGCTTTGGGGGGTGGGGGGTCCGCTACTGCTCGAACAGCCAGGTCTTGAGTTGCTTCCTGAAGGAGGTCTTGGGTAAGACGGAGGTGGATGGGGAGGGAGTTCCAGGTCTTGGCTGCCAGGTAGGAGAAGGATCTTCCTCCCATGGTGGCTCTTCAGATGCGTGGAACGGCGGCGAGGGCGTGGCTGGTCGATCGAAGTTGGCGAGTGGGAGTGTAGAAGGTCAGGCGGTTGCTGAGGTACCTGGGGCCTAGGTCGTGGAGGGCTTTGTGTGCGTGGGTGAGGAGGCGGAACGTGATTCTTTTGCTGACGGGGAGCCAGTGCAGGTCTTTCAGGTGTCCGGAGATGTGGCTGTGGCGGGGGATGTCCAGGATGAGTCGTGCAGAGGCTTTCTGGATACGTTGGGAGTCTTTTCTGCAGTTTGGCTGTGGTGCCGGTGTAGAGGGTGTTTCCGTAGTCCAGTCGGCTGGTGACAAGTGCCTGGGTGACCGTCTTACTGGTTTTGGTGGGGATCCAACGGAAGATCTTTTGGAGCATGCGTAGGATGTTGAAACATGAAGGCGAGACGGCGTTGACTTGTCTGGTCATCGACAGGGAGGAGTCCAGGATGAAGACTAGGTTGCGTGCGTGATCCGTTGGTTTGGGTGCTCTGCCTAGAGCCGGGGGCCACCAGGAGTTGTCCCAGGCAGATGGTGATGGTCCTAGGATGAGGACTTCCGTCTTGTCCGAGTTCATTTCAAACGGCTGTTCTTCATCCACTCGCCTACTTCTTTCATCCCTTCGTGCAGGTTGGTTCTGGAGGTGGCGGGGTCGTTGGTGAGGGAGAGGATCAGCTGGGTGTCGTCGGCGTAGGAGATGATGTTGAGGTTGTGTTGGCGTGCGATAACTGCGAGCGGGCTCATGTAAATGTTGAAGAGGGTGGGGCTGTGTGATGATCCTTGTGGTACGCCGCAGATGACTTCGGTGGCCTCTGATCTCAACGGGGGGAGGCGGACTCTCTGGGTCCTTTCGGCGAGGAACAAAATGATCCACTCCATTGCCTTCTCTTGGATTCCGATGTTGCTGAGGTATTGTACTAGGGTGCGGTGGCAGACAGTATTGAACGCTGCGGAGAGGTCCAGGAGGATGAGGGCCGATTTTTCCCAGTTGTCGAGCAGGGTTCGGATGTCGTCTGTGGCTGCGATGAGGGCGGTCTGGGTCCTGTGATTGGCTCGGAAGCCGGACTGTGAGTGGTCGAGGGATCAGTTCGTCTCGAGGAAGGCAGCTAGCTGTCTGTTGACGGTCTTCTCGATGACTTTGGCAGGAAACGGAAGGAGCGAGATGGGGCGGTAGTTCTTGAGGTCGGTGGGGTCTGCTGATGGTTTCTTCAGGAGGGCGTGGAGTTCGGCGTGTTTCCAGCTCTCCGGGAAGGTGGCAGTGTTGAAGGAGCAGTTGATGATGTCCCGGAGTTGAGGCGAGATGACGGAGCTGCCATTAAAGGAGTTGCCATGGGGTGAATTTTAGCTAGTCTAGATTTTACAGTCAACAGCTTTAAGCAGGCTGGGACTTCTACTGTTAAATGTACTTACAAGCACATGTAAAAGTTCTACCATTTTGTTGGATAAAAGTCTCTAAAAATCGCGCCGCATAGGAAGAGGAGAGTTAACACATAAAATACATTGTGGTTTTTGTTGTTGTGCTGAAATAGTTTCACCTTCTACGTGGAGGCAGATAGAAGTTCAAGTAAAGTATGCTTTGGTTCGAGCCACTTATTTGCAGTTTATGCAAATTATTCTTTAACTACACCAACTCGTGATTTACACAAAAACGGTGATATTGCAATTTATGGTGTTATGCATCAGGGTTTTAAATAGTAGCTTTGGACTGAAACATATTTTTTGTAACTATATACCGTCAGATAATGATTCAGACACAAGTATTCAATGATGCAAGATACAGGGTGGATGAAACTCAAAGGTATCAAGGAACTCCCATGTTGTTGTTACCGAAAAGGTGAAAAGGTATTTTCTGATGTGGAAATTGATGCAATGTGACCTTGATGCCAAATGTGGCCTCTTAAAGTGATCTCTAAATAATGGAGACAATGCTGCATATTCTCTGTGTGGAAGGAAAACAAGTAATGTAGGATAAGCGACAATGAATAGAAAAAACGGATTCTGACATGGAATAATAAGTGAAGCGCGTCCATTTCCTTCCCTTTGATCTGTGAGTACAAAGAGGTACCTCTGACAAAATCCCGGCTAATCGGTGGAAAAGTGAGAAAACGTTTGGGAGGATGTACCTGAAATAATGACACAGAGGAACAGCTTGTGGAATAGAAAGCAAATGCCTGTGTGTGTGTGTGCGTGTGAACTGCCATATGTGTTAGTTAAATAAACTGCTCGGGAAATTTAAGTCGGAATCTCAACATTTAATGCATGATCAAGCATGTAAGAGGTAAATATAGATCTGTAAACGGAGCGCAAGAGAACTCAACATAACACTTAACAAGCTTTGGCAAAGCAGGCAAGTCTTGCCTTTCAATGGCATTAGAGCGGCTGCTGTAAGGGGGTGGGGGTGAGAGGGTAGAGCGGAGACCGGCACAGCGCAGCCGAGAAGTGGCGCGTTATGTTATGCTGCGCCTGCAGTGGAGGAGGGGGAGACGAAGAGAAAGACAAGCCCAAAACAAACAGACACACACTTGGTGAAGTGGGAAACACGCAAAGGCGTGAGGTGACGCCGCCGATAACCAGCTAGCCAGAGAGAAGAATAATCTATTTATAATAAGATGAACAAAGGTGTAAATACGGAGAGTAATACAAAATCAGAGACAAGCTTTGGCAAAGCAGGCAAGTCTTCAGTGCGCCGTGCTCTTGGCATTGCTGTGGCGGGGAGCGGGAGAGCATTGCTTTGAAGTCTGATGCGGGGGCGGGGGAGTGGCAGCCTTTGAAGTCGGATGCCGAGGCACAGACAAATGGTGGTGTGTGACGTCGCTGGCCTCGTGCACGCGTCTGTCTCACATGAACTGTGGCTAATCCGCAGTTTTGGCAGACTTTTCGGACCGCTTACTAGAATTGCGCCAGCAATGCGCAAGCGCATTGGCTCAGCAAAACCTAAAAATGGCACACATCCATGTGTGCCATGCCTGCAGACACTGAATGCAGCATAGGTAAGTCACCCCTACAGCAGGCCTTACAGCCCTAAGGCAGGGTGCACTATACTACACACACAAAGAGGTCATGTAGGGGGTATAGTGATTCCAAGGATGAGTAGCCCATTGGTTACCACTGTTTACTTCCCAGGCTTAAAGCCTCTAAATGTAATATTTGGGAGAGCCACTGGCACCAGAGAAGCAGTTTCTAAAGAACTAAGAAGGACACCGAAAAGCTGTCAAGAGCCAGCACTGAGGAGCAGCATCCGACTTAGAGCCAACCCAGCCAGCCTGCCTGCTGTCTCCAACAATTAAGCCAAAGACAACTCTTCCTGCAACTGCTCTGCTTCCAAAAGGCTTGGGAGGACTGTCAGTATCTTCCGTAAAGTAGCAGAGTTACTTTCCTTCATTTTGCAGGCATCCAAGAAGGACCGTGAGGATTCGGAAACCATTACACCAAAAAGCACCACTTCACCGGTGCCCCTAATGCGAGTCGAAATGGGACAATGGTGCAAACAAAGGTCCAGAGCATCTCCATAGTCGAACCACACCTTTTGTTTGCCCAGACTGGACTCCCAATTGCAACCTGCAGCCTCTCTGTGTAGGCCCCCTAAACCACGAACATCTCTAACCGCATGGGGCAGATGCCTAAAATCACCACTGCACCCGAGCCAGACAGCCAGAGGAGAAGTGGACCGACAGTGTCTCTATGTGCCGAGCATCTTGAGAACTGAGCCCCCTTACGGGCTCAACCAGACCGGATACCCAGTCCCAGCTTGCAGCTTCTTTTCCACAGGACAGTTTAAAACCAACAAGGCACCCGCTGCCGGTAGCACCTCTTCAACCAGACGCCCCAAAACTTTACAGAGGTGACCTGTTGGTGGTGCCTTGGACCTTGCCACACACTTTCCCTAAATCTAGAAGATTAGTCCTGTAAGTCATTGTTAAGTACCCGTATGCGAATTTTTCCCCATAGGTTAACATTACTGCATTAGAGACAATACAAGGATATTCACTGGTTTTCTTCAAAAACTGCCATTTAAAAAAAAATACTTAACCAAATAACCAAGTTCTTGGTGTTAAGAATTTCATTAAAAAATGTGCTAGTTTTCTATATTGGTGTGAATCTCCTAGAGTGTGTGTGTATCATTTACTGACTGTGTATGCAACAAATGTCCAACAGTCCTCCTTCTAAAGCGTAAGGCTGATCAACCACACTATCAAAAAAGAAAGCACCTTGGGAGTATTCAAGCAAGCAACTGGCCACTCACAGGAGATACCTGGACTCTACACAATATACCTCTTTTTTGGTATACTATAAAAAGAGCCAGCTTCCTACAACTGGTAGCCTCATCACGCTTTCCTGTCCAGTCACCACAATATCAGAAAACCATGTCTGCCTGGGCCATGGAAGCGCTTTTAAAATTAATATCTTGGGTGTTTCCTTGCACTTTTCCAGCACCAGATGCATCGTCAGAAATTAGGCAATTCGTAAGGGAATGTCTATGAGCAATCTATCATACAGGCATTCCCCTGTGACCAGTTGTATGTTGGTGATTCAGAAAAGGGGGTGGTGATGAACAGAGTGTCTGAATTAAGCAGACCACTCTTACCCAGTCCAAAGATCAGGGCTTGATCCATCACTGTTTTTTAGCTCACTGCACCATCCCTTTTCTGAATCGTTTTGTCCACCATAAGCGTGGAAGGGTATGCTCAGACATGAGTCCCTTGCTCACGGCACCATCAGGATTCAAGCAAGCCGGGCCGAAGACGGCTGAAATGCCAGAAACCGGTCCCCGGTAGCTTGTCTACTTTCTGGTGAAGAATTGGCTTGGTAGTTTAGTCTGCCCTGTTCCCATGATGCACTGGGCCAGGGACAGCCTGATTTGCATATAGCCAGGTTCTGAGCTGGGATGGGGCAGTGAGATAAATAACGGTGATGGATCAAGCCCTGATCTTTGGACTGGGTAAGAGTGGTCTGCTTAATTCAGACACTCTGTTCATCACCACCCCCTTTTCTGAATCGTTTTTGGCCACTATAGGTGTGGTAGGGTATGCTCAGACATGAGTCCCTTTCTCACTGCTCCATCAGGATTCAAGCAAGCCGGGCCGAAGACGGCTGAAATACCAGAAACCGGTCCCCGGTAGCTTGTCTCCTTTCTGGTGAAGAATTGGCTTGGTAGTTTAGTCTGCCCTGTTTCCATGATGCACTGGGCCAGGGACAGACTGATTTGCATATAGCCAGGTTCTGAGCTGGGATGGGGCAGTGAGATAAATAACGGTGATGGATCAAGCCCTGATCTTTGGACTGGGTAAGAGTGGTCTGCTTAATTCAGACACTCTGTTCATCACCACCCCCTTTTCTGAATCGTTTTTGGCCACTATAGGTGTGGCAGGGTATGCTCAGACATGAGTCCCTTTCTCACTGCTCCATCAGGATTCAAGCAAGCCGGGCCGAAGACGGCTGAAATGCCAGAAACCGGTCCCCGGTAACTTGTCTCCTTTCTGGTGAAGAATTGGCTTGGTAGTTTAGTCTGCCCTGTTCCCATGATGCACTGGGCCAGGGACAGACTGATTTGCATATAGCCAGGTTCTGAGCTGGGATGGGGCAGTGAGATAAATAACGGTGATGGATCAAGCCCTGATCTTTGGACTGGGTAAGAGTGGTCTGCTTAATTCAGACACTCTGTTCATCACCACCCCCTTTTCTGAATCAGTTGTATGTTGGTAGCTGAATCCAAAGTTTTGGTATTTCACGTTTTCTGGTGTTGCAAAGAGATCTCCAGTAGGTCTTGGTTTACCTCCAACTCATGTGAGGCCAAATTCTACCTGCTTGGCCTTTCTGTTCTTTTCCACAGAACCGTTTAAAACCAACACGGCATCCAGTGCCGGATAGCACCTTTTCTAACCAGACGCCCCAAAACCTTACAGAGGTGACCTGTTGGTGCTGCCTTGGACCTTGCCACACACTTTCCCCAAATCCAGAAGATTGGTCCTGTAAGTCATTGTTAAGTACCCGTATGCAGTATGTGAATTTTTCCCCATAGGTTAACATTTCTACATTAGAGACAACCAGATGCATCTTCAGAAATTAGGCAATTCACAAGGGAATGTCCATGAGAAATCTATCATACAGGCATTCCCCTGTGACCAGTTGTATGTTGATCCCTGAAAGCAAAGTTTTGGTATTTCACTTTTTCTGGTGTTGCAACGAGATCTCCAGTAGGCCTTGGTTTAGCTCCAACTCATGTGAGGCAAAATTCTACCTGCTTGGCCTTTCTGTTTTTGTGTTTTGAAGTCCTGACAGGTTTATGGCAACTATGGCTGTGTCTCTCAACAGCCCATCTACATACATCCTGCGCTAGTCTGGACAGAGCGTGACTTTATTCCTCCTTGGTTGGTGTGATAATACATGGTGGCTGTATGTTCTGTCTGGAGTTGAACCATTCTACCCTGGACGTGCATCTGGAAGGCCTTCAGGGCTATAAGAAGACTGTGTACAGTTTCCAACACATCTGTTTCACTGTATCCTCTAGGCTTGATAAGATTCTGATGTTTAGTTGAATATGTTGTGATGGTCACAGAGGACTTTGGCTCTTGGAAGGGCCTGTCCACTGTGATAGTCGTTTTATTCAACCATTGGGCTCTTTCTGCACCATATCAGCGACAACTACTAGATCTTCCCAACACCTGGCTGCTTGCAACCATAGCCAATCCTGAATTGGTCTCATGTCTAATCTGGCATGGGTAATTAGGTGTAAGCAGGATGCCTTTTAGCCTCACCACAGTCCTCATGGGAAGATTTTTAGGCACCTGAAAGGAGTCATTTGGTTCATCATCTGCTAAAGAGGGGTTATCTATAGCTCTGGTATTTTGGCAGCCACAACAGCAATAAGCCCTCTCTGTCCTTCAAGGTTGTACAGGAAAAACCCCTGTTTATGTTGCAGTCCTTAGCCTTGTGGGTTGGATGTAAACAATAAATCCAATATTTATGAAGAGTCTCAAAGTTGTCACCTCATGGTCGCAGCATGGTTCTTTCAGTAAGATATCTGCGCTAATAAAGTGAGTGTTCAAATCCTAGGCTGTGTTGACATTACACTTTTTAAATTACAGTATTGCAATCAGATCAACGGCAGGGTTGATGATTCAAGCATCTGAATCTATGAAAGATCCAATCCGGAAGAATGAAGCTGGGCCTCCTTCCTTTCTTCTAACAAGGCTTTCAATTTACAGGGATTAACTGAAAGCAAAGTTAAAACTTTTAACTTGCACAAAGGAATGAGTACAGCTACTGAGGCAGAGTAAACCCCATACAATGTAGTAAAAACCAGCACTTTAAAGGGCACGTCTGGAGAAAGTCAGTGAAACTGCCCTAGCTCTGATGGAGTGAGCTTGAGTACTCGCTATGATCTGTGCAAAGTGTAGCAGTCATAATGTAAGAAGTAATCCATTGCACAATGGCTTTAAAAGCAGACCTACTAACATCTTTCACCAAATGTTACAAAGGACTGTCAGTAAAGAGCAAACCGCGATTAAAGCACCTTATTTGTACTCAAAAGATAAGCACTGGGATGAACATTGCAATACTGTGTCTATTGGAGGATGTTTGACTTCTGAGCTATTGCTCCACAACTCACCATCACTACCACCATGAGAGGCCTGTGACTAGATTGCCTTTTCTACCCAGAGTCAAATGCAGAGACAAGAGACCTTGCCCAGTTTGCATACCCATAGGAGGACAGACACCAGTAACAAACTACCTCAATCACCTCAACAGAGTCCAGTAGCCCTTGTCTGCTGCCCTGCCCCCCTTAAATGGGATCTTCTTAAACCTACTTTACAGCATCAATGTACAACAAAAGAAAGTTGATTTCAATATACATGTATTAAAAAAGTCATATAATACATAGGACATCAAAGTTGTGTAACCTACTCTTCTCTTAGCTGCGTGTGCATGGAAACATTTATTTTAAGTGGATTTCAGCCCAAAACCTGGCAATGAAGTAATACAGATCAGCCTGTCCCACTGCAACACCTGAGCAACAAGATAGGAAATAATACATAGGGTAATCCTAGTTTTACATCACAGAGTTTTTTTTCAAATTTTAACGTAAGAATACTTCATGCAGAAGATTCTGGAGCACATTTAATAACCATTTTTAAACATCAACTTCAAAATTAATATTATAAACTACGAGTAGTTGAATCCCTCTCTACACACACTATTAATAAAGAAAAAAAGACATATGCTTTGCTTTCAACAAAGTGGATCGTGACCTACTCCTATATATCATGGTTTGCAGGGTCAGTTGGCAGTTGATTTTTGCGTGAAAAACTCAAGACTCTAACCAGTAAAGAGTCTTCTACCCACTTGGGTCCAGATACAGGTAGGATGTTTATCAATTCAGACAGAACTAGGACAAGTAGTCTCCCTAAGTATTTGTTCTAACACAGGGTAAACAGTATTTACCTGTCTGAATTTATTTTTTAAAGCATTAAAAAAATGTAAATACAATTGGAAGGTACACCTTCTTCAGACTTCTTCAGACTATCTCCATGCTGTCATACATGACGAAAGTCAGCCATAAAGATGTCATAATTGAAACCTTAAAATGAAGGAAATTATATTCTATTGTCAACGGGTAGCACAACTGCCCACATGCATCCGAGTGAAGTTAAATACATTTGCAAAAATTGTAAATAGAATGGAGAAACAGACATACCTCACATTACTTTTCAAAACTTTACCGCAGCTGAAGCATTTGAAGGTAGTATGCGTTTTCTGCTCCTGCTTAACCAGTTCCAAATCACCATCATGTTTTCCATAGTAGAAATCGCTAACTAACATGATCAGCTTTCCTTCCTCATACCTTGGTGAACTTGGGAGTTCTGTTGTTACTTCTCCAGCAAAGAACGTGTTTATCATATCTGGGCAACAATACTAGAAAGAACAAACAAAGTTTGACTATTAACAAAATTATGTGCATGGATGTTTTATGCAAATAAATATACAAATAAATATCTGAAAAAATAACGTTCCTATCATGGAGATTTCAAAGTATAAAATATCTGAAAATGTTAAATTGTCATCATCAGTTATAAGAGTTTGAGCTTCCGACATAATTGTTCTATAACAACGTAATTTATTGGTTTCAATATTTACCTTCATATGGTTTTTTAATGGATCCATGAGACTGTAGTGAATACTACATTTTGGACAAGCTTTAGGAATAGATGTTCCATTTTTCATTTGGTTGGATACAGCACTTATACCTAAAAAGACAAGTACAAACATGAGATTTACTTCAGAATGTTTTCAATCCAACAAACAGAGTGCCAAGATTGTACATAAACCCCTGTATAAAAAGGTACTAAGTTTAAAATGTATATCAATTGTACATTTAGCAGTTTTAAGTCAGCATTTACAATGTATTTCACATGAATTGACTTCACCTACCTTTAGAAGAACTTAATGTTGATGGGGATAGGGACACTGCAGCAGGTTGAACTGGAGGCAATGTATTGGATACACGGTTTCCTTTAACTGCCTCAATGGGTTTTGACTTTTTCGGGGGCACCACATTAACTTCAGATGTAGCAGGACGCTTATTCGCAAACATGTTGTCTTTCAAGTTTAAAGTGGCTGTAAGTAAACATAAAAAAGCATCACATATGAAACAGGCTAAATTTCAGCACAATCTTAAGTTACGCTAAATGGCGTTACTTTCGGTAACGCTTTTTCTGATGGACATAATCTAGCCGCAGATTCCTTATTTTAGAACATCCCAGGAGGCAGGCTGGATCCGTAAACATTTGCTTCAGTAATACCCTTGTGCACCAGTTGATGGCGTCGGCAGCTCTGCTTGACGTTGTCCGCGCTGGAAGAGACGCCATCATCACCTACATAGGTGCCACCTCGGCACGCTGATGTCAGTTACTTTTCAAGAGTTTCCAAGCAAGGAGCGACAGAGCCATCAAGTGCACCGACAGTGGTGTGCATAGAATTAAGACCTTCGAGGCATCAGCCCTGACTCAGAAACCCTGTTCACAGTACCTGGAGGATTGGTAGGTTGGTTAGGAATCCACAGCTGTAAGGCGCTACCGAAGGTAAGTAACTTTTCCAGCAGATAGAGCCCTCTAGCTGCAGATTTCTTACCTTATAACTGATACCTCAGCAATACTAACCTGGAGGAGGAACAGCGGACAAGGTTAGACTAGGATGTCCTGCAGAACAGATCACCCAAAAAAGTAATCCCAAAGGACTGGTCTGTCCAGGCAGCAGTGTTTGGTAAATGTGTGCAGCGATGCCCAAGTTGCTGCCTGACAAATGCCAAGGACTAAACACCACGTTGCAACGCTGTTGTAGCAGTCGTAGATCTGGTGGAATGAGCTCTCAAGACTTCAGGAGGCTGCTTTTTGGCCAGAGCATAGCAAATTGTTATGCAGAGGACGAACCATTGCACTGCACAACCTTTGTTAGATCCAACGTACACCACGAAGAGCTGGTCGTACACCTGCAACTCTTTAGTGCGGTCAAGGTAAAACGACAATGCTCACTTTAGGTCCAGACGGTGGAGTCACTCTTTCTTAAGAGGGGTGCGGTGGAGCGAGGAAAGTGGGCAAGGTGACAGATTGCCCCACATAAAACGGTGTTACAACTTTCGGTAAGAAAGAGGCTCTAGGGAGAAGCACCAACTTATCAGGATGGTCAGGTAATGAGGCCTGGATGACAGAGCCTGCTTTTCGCTCAACCTCCTGGCAGAAGTTATTGCCACCAAAAAAGGTTGTATTTAAGGTAAGCAGCCTGAGGGGGGCAGTTGTACAGTGGTTCGAATAGAGTACACATGAGGAAGGTGAGAACCAAATTATGATCCAAATGAGGTATGATCAGTGGGGCAGGTGGGTACATATGTATAAGCCCATTAAGAAATTGTTCACACCACCAACATGGGATTTAAATTAGGAGGGTTGTTCTGGCAGCCTCAAGAAGGTAGACAAGGCCAAAAGGTTTCCTCTAAGAATGCCCAGAGCAAAGACATGCTGGGCAAGGGTCAAAATAAAGAGAATGACTTGAGAAAGAGAAACAGGAAGAAGGTCAATAGACCTTTCTGTACAATATTTTACTAATTTCTGCCACTAGCAGGTGTGCCATGTCTTAGTAGAGGGATGCCTGACTTCCAACATCAAATCACAGACTTCAGGATGAAGGTCATATGCGGTCAACTGCTGCCGGTCAATCTCCAAGTACGAAGGCGGACAGTGAACAGGTTTGGGTGGAGGACCCTCCTCTGCGACAGAAGATCCTCCCAAAGGGGATGCCTGATCGGAGGCCTGATGCTCACTTGGAGAAGTACAGGGTATCAGACTCTCCGTATCTTGGGCCCATTCGCTCATGGCCTTCTTGAGCACACTGGGCAGGCGTGGTATGGGCGGAAAGGCATATAGCAGACCTGAGCTCCATATGAGACAAAAAGCTTCTCAAAGCGACAACAACCTTGGAAGCTCCCACACGCATAACGAATAGTTTCTTACCGGTCAGTGTAGTTTTGCAGCTTGAAGATCTTTCTGGATTCACTATGCTGTGCATATTCCGCAATCTGGTGGTTGGGTCCGGAATCGTAGTCTTTTTTCTCTCTTTTTTTTATTTTTTTTCGTAGCCCAGGTGGGCGTCGACGTCCCACCATCTGGTGTACCTTCGGTGTAGTCGGCATGCTTCCGGCGGAAGCTACCACCCTTGGGCACCATCTTCGGATTCTTTTTTCTGTCTCTTTTTTTCTTTTCTGTGTTTGTAGTGAATCCATGGCTATGTTTGTTAATCCTTTCTTAAATATAATTCTTTTCACGTATCTTGTAAGCTTCAACTTTTTTTCCTTTTCTATGTGTTTCCACCTTCTTTTCCAGCCTCATCTTTCTGACGGAGTCGGGTGGGTTCGCTAGTGAATCCAGAAAGATCTTCAAGCTGCAAACCTACACCGACAGGTAAGAAACTATTCGTTTTGCAGCGTGAATCTTTCTGGATTCACTATGCTGTGCATAGATTTTGTAGCGGTTTTTGTTACTTTTGTGGCGGTTGGGTGGAAGATGAGCGTTGGTTGTTGAATATATGTTTAAGCACCTTTTGTCCTACTTGTGTTTCTTTGGTCATTTGTGCATCCACGCAATAGTGCTTAGTGAACGTGTGCACTGAAGCCCATGTTGCCGCCAGGCATATGTCCTGAATTGGTGTGTTGGCCAGAAAGGCAATTATTGCTCCTTTCTTCCTGGTCGCATGGGCCTGTGCCCCTCCTATTAGCTCCTGGCCTGCTTGCTTGTGGCAGAATTGTATTGTCTGTGCGATCCATCGAGCTATGGTGTTTTTTGACACTGGTTTACCCATGTAACTGTTTGCGAAGGATACGAAGAACTGTTTTGTCTTCCTGTGTCCTTTCAATGTAGTGCATCACTGCCCTTCTTGCGTCTAGAGTGTGGAGTGCCCTCTCAGCGCTTGTAGTGGGGCTTTGGAAGAAGCTAGGGATCTGAATATTCGGATTCATGTGGAACCTTGACACCACCTTCGGCATGAAGTGCGGGTCGGTTCTCATCACGACCCGGTCACTGTGTATCTGGATGTAGGACTCCTGCAGTGTTAAAGCCTGCAGTTCGCTCACTCTCCGTAGCGATGTGATTGCTACCAGAAAGGCAGTTTTCATAGTCAGCATTTGCATGATGCTTTGTGGATAGGTTCGAAAGGTGCTTTCATGAGCTCTGTCAGTACTACATTCTGGTTCCAAGCCGGTGGCGGCATTCTTTTTGGTGGCGCTATTCTTTTAGCCCCTTCCAGGAATCTTTTTAAGACTTGAGATGTGAAGAAGCTTCTCCCTGTTTCTCCTCTTGTGTATGCCACAATCGCTGCCAGGTGTACCATTAGCGAGGATGAGCTTAGCTTAGCCTTTATTAGGTGCCTCGTGAGGTACCTTAGCACCGTAGATTCCCTGGTCAGTTTTCTATAGAGTTTGTTCTTGCAACACCATTGAGTAAATCTTTTCCATTTTTCCCCATAGCATTTGCATGTGCTGGGCCTTCTTGCCTCTCGCAGAACCCGCAGGGTGCTCTCTGGTAGTTTTAGATGTGCGAACTCTAAGTCCTCAGGAGCCAGGTTGAGGCTCTCCGGCTCTGGGTGTAGAACTTCTCAGTTTTCAATGGAGAGTAGGTCTCTTCTTTTTTAGAACTTGTGGGGGGGCCCTGCGCCATCTCCATTATCTGAGAGTACCAGGTCTGCCTGGGCCATTGTGGTGCCACCAGGATGAGCGTCATGTTGCTTGTCATGCATTTGTTGAGAACCCTGGGGATCAGTGGTATCGGGGGGGGAAAAGCGTAGGCAAATGTTTTTGACCAGCTTATCCATAAGGCATTCCCCTGTGATAGTGCCTCTGGTTGCCTGGATGCAAAGTATTGGCATTTTGCGTTCCAGCGTGTTGCAAACAGGTCTATAGTTGGAGTGCCCCACCTCCTGAATAGTCTCTCTGTTTCCTGTATTTTGAGTTCCCACTCGTGGGATGCTGAAGACTGCCTGCTGAGCCAATCCGCTTCTACATTGTCCTTCCCTGGCAGGTGTATGGCTAGCAGGTCTATTTTGAGTGGTATTGCCCATCTCCAGATTTCCTGTGCCAAGCTTGACAGAGGGAATGATTGAGTTCCCCCCCGTTTGTTTATGTAAAACATTGTTGTGGTGTTGTCTGTTTGTATCAGCACCTTCTGGCTGTACACGTGTTTCTGGAAGGCCTTGAGGGCTAGCAACACTGTTTTCAGCTCCAGGTAATTGATGTGTCTGACCGCATCTGTAGGGCTCCACAGACCCCCACTCTGAGCTTGTTCATGTGTGCGCCCCATCCCTTCTGGGATGCGTCTGTGGTGATGGTCACTGTTGGGTCCGGTGGTGTTAGAGGTTTCCCTACTGTTATCCTTTCCTTGGTCCACCACCTTATTTCTTCCTGCACCCTGTGTGTTACAACCACTAGATCCTCCTTTCTTCCTGTAGCTTGTGACCATTGCTGTTGTAGCCACTCTTGGAGCGGTCTCATCTGTAGGCGTACATTGGGGACCAAGTGTATGCATGACGCCATCATCCCCAAGATCTTTCTCACTGTCCTCACTGTCAGAGCTTGCCCCTTCTGGTAGTGACGTTTCTCCTTCAGTAGGCTGAGTGTTCTCTTTTCGCTGGGTAACACCCTGCATTAGACGGTGTCGATTTGAGCTTCCAGGAAGATCTTCACCTGCTCTGGTTCCATTTAGCATTTTCCCCAGTGAATGGAGAATCCCAGGCCTGTTAGCGTTCTTGTGACCTGCTCTGCGTGATCTTTGCATTTCCTGTAAGAGCTTGCCTTTATGAACCAGTCGTCGAGGTTGGGGTACACGTGTATCCCCTCCCTTCGCAGATGTGTGGCCACCGCCGCGAGGCCTTTGGTGAACCCCCTTGGTGCAGACTTTAGACCGAAAGCCAGGGTTGTGAATTGGTAGTGATCTTTGTTCACTGTGAGTCTTAGCATATGTGCTTGTGCTGCCTGTTCATGGGGATGTGCAGGTACGCATCTTTGAGGTCTATGGTGGACAAGAAGTCCCTAGCCTTTATCTGCGGGATGACCTCTTGTAGGGACGTCATCTTGAATTTTTGGGTCTTTACATATTTGTTTAGGAACCGTAGGTCCAGGATGGGTCTTAGGCTTTCGTCCACTTTTGGCACCAGGAAGTAGCTCGAGTACACTCCCCTGTTCCGTTCTTTGAATGGGACCGTTTCGATGGCCTCTTTGAGGAGGAGTTCCTGAGCTTCCTTTCGGAGCAATTGCAGCTCTCTTCCCGAGTGCTCTCTTCTCTTTGGCTTCCTGGTTGGTGGACTCTTTTCCAGTTCTATGCAGTATCCGAACTGCACCACTTGTCTGTGGTGATTTTTCTCCACTCCTGGAGAAAAAATCTCAGCCTGCCTATTACTGGTGTTACATGTTCCTTTGTGTCTTGTCCGTGTAGCCCTCTCCTCTTTGTTTTTCCGTGCTCCTCCCCCGGAGGGTTCGAGTGGGTGAGCACCTTTTCTCGTGTGCAGTCACTTAGAGGGGGGTTGTTCACCGCCTCTCCTGCTTTGTCCTCGTCCGTTTCCTCTTGATCGAAAGGACTGGCCCCTGTTCTGGTAGTTCCAGCTTTGCCTCTGCTGGCCCTGGTGACCTTGGTGGTCACTCTGTTGTCCCTGGTGGAACGCCTGGTGTGATTCTCCTCGCTGGTTTCCACCTATGCCGTTCGGCCTCCGCGTAGGAATGCACCTTCTCATCCCTCAGAATTGCAGGGCCCCCATGGACCTTGCCGTCTCGTTGTCCTTCTTCAGTTGTGTGAGCTTCTTATCAACTGGGGCTCTGAACATTGTTTCACCATTGAAGGGTGTGTTCCTGCCTGTTAGGTCCATCCTCCTGCTTTCCTGGTCAGTCAGAAATACTTTATTCGGTTCATGTCAGGTGGAGGCCCAGATGTTGTTGGGACGTTGGCCCTTCATCTGGCCGTCGCAGCGATTATTGAATCTGTTGTGACGGACCCCTTGATGTAAGCCGGGTCCTGGGAGGAGAATTTATATTTCTTTTCAGTCCTCCACGTTACTGATCTGCATGTAGCCGGGTCCTTAAAGGCTTCCTTCCCCTGGTCTGTGATACTTTTCAGCATGGGCAGGAATAGGCTTCTTGTCTGTGTGGGGAGCAATGTTTCCAGCAGGAAATCTGCCTTAAGCTTCTCCTCCTTCAGCTTAACCCCATAAGCTGCTGCTGCCTTCCTGACGACCTTGTTGTATGCCCCAATGTCATCCGGTGGCGAAGGCCTCGAAGGGTATGTCTCCACAGCCTCCTCCGGGTTTTCGGCCTCTATGTCCTGCCAATCCTGGTCTTGGGCCGTCGAGGAACCTGAGCCGTAGCTCGACTGCTGTTCCCCGTAATCACCTTCTGTGTAATAGAGGTCCTCGTCCTCTTCGTGCTCCGAGGGCTCCGGAGTTTTCGTCGGCTATTTGACGTCGAACTCCTTGTGCTCTTGCACCTCAGCGACGACCGTTGTCGTCCTCGAGGGGATCTTAAAACTTCTCATTCTTTCGTCGAAGTCTTTCTTTCTCTGGAGGATGTTCTCCATTTAGACCTCGAGCCTTCTTTTCTTTCTCAGCATCTCCGCGGCCTGCTCGTCGTCGAGCGTTTCGGCTGCTCTCTTCGGCGGCGGCGTCAACGTCGACGTCGAAGCTTTCTTCAGCTCCTTTTCCTTCGAAGTCGAAGACCCTTTTTCGGGTGCTTGCTTCGACGACCTTTGCTTTTCGCCGGTCTTCGGCCTCCGGGAGTCCTTCTCGAAGAATCCGCTGGGCTCTTTTTGGGAGGATGCAGCTTCGGCCATCGAACTTTTCGGCGCCGGTGCTCCTTTCGAGGCTTTGGACTCTGACTTTCGAGAGTCTGCCTCTGGCTTTCGAGGACCTGTGGGAGTTTTCGGGATCGTAGACTCTCCTACCTTGTCAGGCGTTTTCTTATCGGTCTCTGCGACCGTGAAGTCATCTGGACCTTCGGCGATGTTGTCCTCGTCGTCGGTGGAGAGGCCCAGTTCGTAAAGCGTCGGGCCTGGTCCTTGCCCTGCATCGTGTGGCGAGCTGTCCTCTGCTTCTCTCGAACTCTAAGTGTCATCAGCTTGAAGACGGAGCAGGCGTAGCAGTCTCTGCTCTCGTGGTCGATTGGCAGGCAGAGGTTGCAGACCGGGTGCTGGTCCTTCTGCGCGAACTTGTGGTGGCAGTTTTTGCAGAATTTAAATGGTGTCTTGTACATCCCTGCGCTCAGGGGGCCCCCTGTGTGCGCATTCCTCCAAGGACGTCGAAGATCTCGATGTTCTTCTCTTTCCTTGTCGTCTCTTCTCTGATGGTCTTCTTTTCCCAATCTTCTCAGGTCTTTACCGTCGAAGAGTTGTTGTATTTCCTCCTTTTCTCCTCCCAAACTTCTGGAGCTTCACGCGACGATCCAGACCCAACGGCGAAAAAAAGAATCTGAAGATGGCGCCCAAGGGTGGTAGCTTCCGCCGGAAGCATGCCGACGTCACGCGGAATATGCACAGCATAGTGAATCCAGAAAGATTCACGCTGCAAAACTGCTGACATTATGCGTTTTCGGCAGAGGCAAATAGATCTAACCCAGGCTCTCCCCACTGCTGAGAAAGACCATGGGCCACCGCTGGATGGAGTCACCATTTGTGATCCGCTAGACAACGATGGCTGAGTTCGTCCACCATAGACTTAGGGAACCTGCCAGGTGTTGAACCACCAGGGATATGCCCTTTGTTCCAGCCACGTCCAGAGATGCAGGGGCTCTTGACACATGGTCCACAAACCCACTCTGCCCAGTTTGTTGTAGTACCACATGGAGGTGGCGTTGTCCGTGAATCCCTGAACCAGCTTGCCTTTGATGGAAGCTCTTAAAGCCAAGCGAATCGCTCGGAGCTCCAGCAAGTTGATGTGGATTCTGATTTTCGATGGAGAACAGAGTACTCCGATTGCAACCTCTCTCAGATGGCCGCCCCATTCCAGGAGTGACGCATCTGTCACTACTGTGTAGTCTGGCTAGGGAAGGAAGAGAGGTCTGCCTCTTACCCAAACGCGGTTAGCCAGCTACCAAGGCATGTCCTGTGCAGTTCCATCCATGTCAGAGAGATTTCCCTCATGCTGCGCCCATTGGAACTTCAGGTCCCACTATAGAGCCCTCATATGCCATCTGGAATGTGCTACTAGCAGGAAGTAGGAAGCCATGAGGCCCAGCAGCCTTAGAGTCGGGCTCACGGAAATCCAGGATAGAGGCTGAAACATCGGTATCATAGCCTGAATATGCTGGACTCGCCAATCTGAACAGCACGGTGTCCATAACAGCTCCGATGAAAGGGAGAATCTGAGAGGGAGGCAGGTGTGACTTCAGTACATTGAAAGTGAAACACAGGGAAAGCCGGAGGTTTGCCGTAGACAGGAGGTTGGAGACAACAGCCTGGTGCGAGCTCGCCTCCAACAGCCAGTCATCCAGACAGGGGAAGTCTGGCACTCCTGCTCTGCGGAGATGAGCTGCGATCACTGTTATTACGTTGGTAAACACCAAAGGGGTACTATGAAAGCCAAAGGTTAGCACTGTGAACTGAAAATGCTGATGGCCTACCATGAATCTCAGCTAACACCGATGAGCAAGCAGTACAGGAATGTGAAACTAGACATCCGGCACGTCCAACGCTACTATCCACTCCCTGGGATCTAGGGCAGACATGACCTGTACCAGAGTGAGCATCTTGAACTTGTTCCTGGTTTAGGAAGTAATGGAGGGCTCGTAGCTCTAGGATGGGATGAAGGCTGTGGTCCTTTCTCTGGACCAAAAAGTAGCAGGAATAGCGACCACAGGCTACTTCTGACGCCGGAAGCATCTATATGGCTCCCTTGGTCAACAGAGCCTTGACTTCCTCCTGAAGCAAGATCAAGTGGTGCTCCGTCAGCCGGTCGTAAGCTGGAGACATGAAGGGAGGAATAGTCACCAAGGGTAGGAAGAAGCCCTTCCGGACTACATGAAGAACCCACTTGTTCAATGTGATGTTTTGCCAGCTGTGGAGGTGATGACTGATCCTGCCACCAACCAGCCGCCTCGGATCCTGAAGGGCCTGACTAGGAAAGTTTAGAGGCTGCAGGGGGAGGAGTGGACTGATTGGATACCTGGCAACCCGATCCTCTGGGTGGATAGGAGCTGTGTCCACAGGCCCTCAAAGGGTGCTGAACTTGAGCAGGCTAGTGGCAGAGATATGACTGATAGTATCTTCCGTTGCCACGAAAGGCCGAAAAATAGACTGGGGACACCGAGAGGCCCAAAGACTTGGCCTTAGCCCGCGAGTCCTTAAAGTGCTCCAGGGCCAAGGCTGCCTGGTCTCCAAAGAGAATGGCACCATCAAAGGGCATGTCCATAAAAGGAAGCCTGGACATCCCCAGAAAAGCCAAAAGTCCACAGCCAGGCACCGTTGACGGCATTGCACTGCCCAGCGCGTTAGTGATGTCATGCCTACAACAAACTGGGAACTTGCCCGCATCTCGCCCGTCCGATACCACTAGGGAGAGAAGGGCCCAGGGTTCCTTCGGATCCTATGGGAGCACCTGCACAGTAATTTTCCACAAGGAGCGGGCATAACGGCTCAATAGTCATACAGTCTTCATGGACAGCAATGCATGGCTGGCGGAGGAGAACATTTTCTTACCCAAACTATCCAGCCTCCTAGATTCCCTGTCCGGGGATGCAGAAGGGAACACTCCTTGTTAGGTTGTGAGGTTGAGGCTTGGACCACCAAGCTCTCTACGCCGGGTGGTTAGTAATGAATTTTGGGATTGCCCGGCACATGGCGATGGAGCCGGGTGATGAGCCTATTCACCTGATCCCCTGTGCTGGACTTGGACCAAGTGAACAGGGGGACATCAGCTTAGGCATGTTGAAAGGCAGGACGGGTTCCAATGAGGATACACCTGACTGCAGGATCTCCATCAAGATGTTAGTCTTGATGTCCCTTGAAGGAATCTGAAAGTCCAGGACCTCGGAAGCCCTTCTCACCACCATAACATATGAAGCTCCCTACTCCGTAGCCACAATAGGGGGTAGAAAGCAGGGCAGAATTCAGGGAGGTATTCAGGCCACTGGCCTTACTCACTTCCTCATACCAGTCCATTTCATGCTCAGTCTGGTCTTGTAAAGGGTCCAGCAACCCCTCCCAATCTTCCTCCATGCCTAGCCCCTCCACAAAGGTGCCGTCGGCATCTGTATCAATAGGCGCTAATCTGGCTCTGGGTTATTGGGGATAAGGATGGGACTGCCACCATCAGAGGAGCACTAGAAGTCTTAGTGCAGGTGAGGGGCTGGAGGAGAGGTCACAAGGGGACCGGCAACGGCCCCGATACACCACCGGATCCATTGGGGCACATTGGGGCCGAAGCCGGTGTCGTGGAACCTGATGGAGTCCTTTCCAAGCCTCCGGGGCAATGAGGCGTGACGGAAGGGACAGGTCGCCCAAATATAAAGCACATGGCATCACAGAAATCTTTCAGCTGGTCTGGGGTTGCTCCATCTCCCAGAAATGTAGCGAGGCGTGGAACTGGCCCAAGCGCAGGTTCAGCAGAACAAGGCCTGGAGCAGCAAGGGCCAGCCGATGGACAGGAAACAATGTACCGACTTCTTGTGTTTCGTATGCCTGGTACCTGAGCTACTCCGCGACTAGACGCTAGCGGTGGGGTGAGGGGACTCCCTCAAAACCTTCATAGCCTAGCAATCTGAGTACAATGAGGAGTCAAGGTCACGCTCTAGGCACCAGAGACAAATTAAGTGTGGATCCGTCACCGACATGACGTGGTGACTGCCTATACAGCAGACACGGATATCACTCCAGGCACGGACAACGCTGAGGTCACCTACTAGCACACAGAGTAAAAGTTACCAGATCTAGCCTGTTGTCCAGGATAGGACCTAAGGTAGGGAATCTGCCACTCGATTTCGACATCAGATACATTACTACTCCCTGCAATTTTTTATTGCTATGTTTTGTGACTCAGTAGTCCGTTTTCAGACATTCCCTACACCTTCAACATTGGTCCTTGCCACAAAATAAATTCCACTTTTCAAAGAGAACCACTCTTTGCTCCTTGTACCAAACATTACCAGTTATCCAGTAAGCACACTCTTTGCAGATGGAGAGAGATGAAAACACCACTGCAGGCAAATTAACCTTCAGAAAGACAGTAAAAATATTTTGTCAAAGACTATTGCCAAAACAGAACACCGGTCTCTGTAGCAAGCCTGGAGGGCCACTTCAGCCCAGTACAAGAATTGACTGCAGATTCCACTCTTACTTAATTGCCCCCACCAACTTCATTCAGAGCGAGGCTGCTAATAGCCCTGGAGGAGAGGAGAAGCTGCCATGAGGGGGGCAGCTGGGACTGCATCCAACACATAGCACTACCCACTAAAATAACCTGTATGTAAAACACAGGAAAAAGACTTCACCAGGGACAAGACAAACACACACAGATTAAGCTTGCCACACACCCCATGACTTTTTGACGAATGGGTAAAGTGATACTGAACAGATTAGCACACTGAACTTGTGTGAGTATATGTGCCATCTTCACCTTATACAATCTAAACCCGTAGTGAGCTAGTGACTGACGTATGGGATATCTACCATTGTAAGAGAAAGGATGATTCCAGGAGTACACCGGGCTATAGAGCCTAACAACTTAGTTTGCAACCATTTATATTGTTTTGTGATTTAAGTACTTTACGTTTTCCTTAAAAGAGAAGTACTGGGATGAACCCTGCAATACTGTTTCTATTGGAGGACTGTAGATTTCTGTGCTCTTTCTCCCCATGCTACGGTCATTACGACTATGAGAGGCATGTGACGGGCTTGTCTTTTCTAGCCAGAGAGTCAAACGAAGAAAGAGGTGTACTTTGCCCAGTTTACAAAGCCATGATATGTGAATTCATATTTGGTATAGCGCACGACTCATCCCCCAGGGTGCATCTCAGCGCTGGGATAACCAATAAGTCAAGAGCAGTCATTAAACCAGCTAAGTTAACCTACAAAATGAGTGCAAGGCCTAATAAAAAGGGGCGTTTATTCCAGTAGTAAGGGGCAAGGTAAGTAAAGGCTCAACTATCGTATTTGGATGTGCAAATGCGTCGTCGAGGACAGAGAGGGAGCAGATTTCTTGATCTAAGGTTTCTATCCGGAAGATAGGAACCAATTTGTCCTGTAGGTATTTTGGTCCCTTACCTGCCAGATCTTTATATGTCAGGCAAAGGAGTTTGAAAATGTATCTCTTCTTTATGGAAATCCAAAGCAAGGCTATGAGCATGGGAATGAAGAGGTGCCTGATGGCTGTTTATTAACCAGTCAGGCTTCCGTATTTTTGTACCACTTGCATCTTGGCATGAAGAGATGCATTTGAAGCTATCACAAGCAGGTTTCCATAGTTCAGACGGCTGATTAGGAGGGTCTGGATGAGAGTCTTGCGAGAGGCCAGTGGCAGCCACCGGACAATCCTCCGAAGGCACATTGTCCCAAAGCACATGCCACATGGTCCTTCATTGATAGCTTGTCATCAAAGAGAATGCCAAATTTCCACACTGTGCTTCTGGGAGATAGGGCAGGGCAAAGCTCCATAGGCCACCAGTCCTCTGTCCAGTGAAGATGTGTTTTGCCAAAGAGTAGTATCTCAGCCTTGTCCCCATTCAATTGCAGACAGTTTAGGGACATCCATTTGGCAATTTCTCATATCCAGGAGGTGAAGCGCTGTGTAACATCCGCCATGTCTTGACCAAAAGAGATGACCAGCTGAGTATCTGCATAAGAAAACATTTTGATGTCACATGACTTGACTAGCCGAGCAAGGGAATCGATATAAATGTTAAAATAGTTGGATTTAAGGCATAGCCCTGAGGAACTCCCTTGCTCAGGGACAAAGTCTTAGACTGAAAAGGGACAAAATTGATAGCTTGATCCACGTCCTTCAAAAAGTAGGTAAACCAATGTAAGGCGGTTCCAGGTATTCTTATCTCCTGGAGACATTAAATCAGAATAGGATCCGTCAGATCGAGAGGCTTGCCAGCAACCATAGTAGGTCAGACAATAGAGAAAACCCTCCTCAATCACTACGCCTGAGTCCCTGGTCTGCCCTATGACCCCTGAACAGGGTCTTTTTAAGCCTACGTGATAGCATAAATACTCTACAAAAGAAGGTATATTTTATTTTAGAATCTGTGTTTTAATTTCCTTACAATGAGGTGTGCATTTGCACATTGTTGGATAACACGTTAATTTTAAAAAGATTATCCCCAAACACACACATTTACAACAATGATTACTAAATAGAGCGCTTAAATCCTCCGTACACTTCTGAAGAGTAATACAATCAATTTTTAAATCAGAATATAATAATGCATGCAGTAAAGTATCATATTGCCAACTCAGGGTTCAGGCAATGCTTATAGACCTTTCTGCCTTGTGGTTTATGTCACCAGAACCCCTCAATTGCAATACTCCCACAGTACACAATTAACCGTTATGTACTTTCTCATATTTGCAACAACTAGAGAAGAATAAATCAGTTAAAGGCTGTGGCATCAGGGGGCAATCCTCAATGACCTTCTTGGACGGGGTGGGGTAAGGGGGTGTTGACTGTCTCCTCTATGCAGCGTCTCAATCTCTATGAAAATAGGCCACTTTCAAGCAATAACAATGCTTTTTTGAGGATTCAAATATGTTACATTCTGGTCTGATATTTCGGGTGGGGGGATGGAGGGTTAGGTCAAAGGGAGAGACTAGCCTTTAGCAGGATGATGCTCCTGTTGTATGGGGGAGGGTTGGAAGTGGCAATCATAGAATCTGATTACCTGGCAGCGGAACTGGTCTCGCCAATGAGCTGGTTCAGGATGGTCAGTAGCTGCACTACTTTAGTGTATAGATTACTAAGAAACTTTTGACTGCCCATCGATATTGCTGCACAAAAAACCTGGAGGCCAAACATATATATGTTCATGAGATCCCACTGTGGTGCCACCAGCGATTTAGTTGCTTGCCTAAACACTATGATATGCAGAAAAGAACAATGTCAGATTAGGGAGGGTGGGTAAACTGTTCTCTGGGGGGTCAGGAGGTTGGTCCTTTGGGTCCTTTGATGTTAAATGTTATGAAACAGAATTACCAGTGGGTCAATTCATGGCACATGCAGCCCTTGTGACACCAACAACTTGGCTGGCCGGAGATCCAGAATGTGCAGGGCATCCTAGTACCATCATAGATCCTTAACCATGACATGTACAAATGCTTTAACACTCCTACACGGTGCACTTATCACAGTTTTCCATGTCGAGACATGAAAGAAACGCCACAGGTGAACTTAGCAATGCACTTGTGGATGGTACTAGAGAAAACGTGCTTAATATGTGCACTAGCTTTCAAGGAACAATGGTTTCAGAATCACATAGCTATATTACCTATATCAGACCCACTTATCCCCTCAAGATAGACGTGACAGAATGTGTACTTGACACTGGACGCAAATGCATGCAACCTGAAGCTAACTTCTACCAGATGGTGTGAGAGTACACTCTATTAAAGACCTAATGGAGGGAGATACTGGGAGCTGCAAATGAGATCACTGAACGCATAACTCTAATGGTACCACTGCAATGTTAATTGGGTCAATTTCCTAGCTGTAAATCCATCAGACACCAATATCAGTTAATAGATTTGACCTTAACGGTGGCCAAGAGGAACATCTTTATGGACTGGAAGGGGCACACTGCTCCTAGTGTGAAGTGATTGAGGGACTTGATTAAAGGGGCAAAGCGGAAGACAACATGGGCACTCAACAGAAGAAGCACCACACAGACGCCTATGGATGTCTGGGACAAAATACTAATAGTCAGGAGCAAAATCTGACATGCATCCACCTTGTAGTTGAAAGTGTGGCTACAATAATGTACTTAACTATCTTCAATGTAGTTTCACACACTACATACAATATATATATATATATATATATATATATATATATATATATATATATTGGTGATACTAGAGCAGGGGTACAAGGTTAGACACTTGACTGCACTCAATCTGATGAATTATGGTCTAGTTATATCTGTGGATGCCAAGAACCTGAGGCCATATACCCCTAGGCCTCCAGATCAGTGCCAAAGGCACTGTGTACAATTCGAAAAAATGGTTCAGCACACCATATAATGTACAATGATAATATCAATGAGGTCAAAAATGTCAATAAGCCATGATGTATTCTCTTCTTTCTTTATTTCAAATCTTCACAAAGTAGCCAACGCGTTTCGTCCGAAGGACTTCTTCAGGGCGAAATGTTAAGATGCTGTTTAGTATTCTGGACTTTAACCGTTTGAAAAGATTTTTTCAGGTACTGTGATGGCACCAATCTCCAGGAACTAAGATGGCAAATATCCTTGGGTTATGTAATAGATTGATCAGGTTTTAAGAGATGAATATTTTCCAGCACACGTCTCCGAACCAGTTTCCGAGACGACGCCTGAGGAGACCGCATGAGACTTAAATTCGGCGAAGGTGAATACTGACATCACCTTTCGTGGATGCGTACTTGACATCCTTCCCGTGTGCTGGAAAATATTCATCTTTTAAAACCTGATCAATCTATTACATAACCCAAGGATATTTGCCATCTTAGTTCCTGGAGATTGGTGCCATCACAGTACCTGAAAAAATCTTTTTAAACGGGTAAAGTCCAGAATACTAAACAGCATCTTAACATTTCGCCCTGAAGAAGTCCTTCGGACGAAACGCGTTGGCTACTTTGTGAAGATTTGAAATAAAGAAAGAAGAGAATACATCATGGCTTATTGACATTTTTGACCTCATTGATATGGTCATTGTACATTATATGGTGTGCTGAACCATTTTTTCGAGATATATATATATATATATATATATATATATATAATCTGTAGTTTCTGTATGAGTTGTAGCTTCTGTATTCTTACTGGTGCACACATAGAAATACACAATCTGTATCAATCACTGGCACTGAAAAACCAATAAGGAACAAGGATTTTTTTTTAAAGTACATTCTCATATTATATACACATACACACAGAAACATTAGACAGGGTTAAACTCTCACGAACAGCAAAAAGTTGTAAAAATGTCAGTTTCCCCTGTCAAGTGAGAAAAACCCATCTTAAAGAGAAAAGTTGTAAAAGAGAAAAAACTGTGAAACTTCTTTGTAATAGTCACAGTGGCTCCCAAAGAGCATGTCTTCTGCAAGTAAAAACCTAGGCACACTAAATGTAAACTAATATATTCAAAAGAAACACAAAAATATAAAACATTTCCTAAAGCAGCGTGTCTGAAATCCTTTTCAAGTACCAAATTTAAAAGAGGAATAGTTTTAGAAGCGGAGGAATGAGAATAGCTTCTTCACAGCAAAGAGCTCATATGTGGTTTAGATGCATTTAAAAATGTACTGCAGGTTTTGTTCTCCTACTTCTTTTTGTAAAACAAAAATAAAATGTTGAGAATGTTGAATGCTGACAAGTGCTGTCTTATGTTGCTTTAATTGAGAATTGTTTCTCTCTCCATCTTCCAAATATTCTGGGATCCAGCAGTTGGCCAAGACTATTCTGAGCAGTTTTTCAAGTCCAATTGCAGTCCAGATAAGGATGCAAACTAGCACTTTGGGCATGTTTGACTCTTCATATCTGAAATGGAAAAGCACTGAATAATGTGGATTTTTTATCAGATTCACTACAAGGTAGAAACTAAACAAGGAAGGAAAGTGGGTTTTGCACGTTTATAGAACAGAATGACAGCAGTAAAACTGCACATCCAATTGGGTTCAAATGGCTGAGGGTCTCTCAGTGTGTCTGCAAAAATCTGTACTAACAGTCTGGGTGGGGAAGGCCTCCGCGAAAGGACCTTATTGTTGGAACTTTCCATGTGTATTTTGTTATGCTGAGATCTTCTAATCAACGCCCACACGGGCCCGTCAATGGCATAAAAGTGGCCAGAGAGGCAAGACTGGGCTACCTTCTTCGTCCTTTGTCTATACCTGTTATGCGTTATGGGAAAGTGAAAAGTCACTGCGCCCACTAGCTTTAGTCTCTGCTAGTCAGAACAGAATGCCTTCTGCCACTATTGATACATTTTTATACAAAGTGACTGGGATACTAGATAAAGAAATTGCTCACACAGTTTCCTATAATAATGTTTAACAGTCTGAAACAGATCCACTCAAGTGCTTTCTCTCGGATTCCGATGTTGCTCAGGCGCTTCACTAGGGTGCGGTGGCAGACAGTGTCGAACGCCGCAGAGAGGTCCAGGAGGATGAGGGCAGCTGTTTCCCCGTTGTCGATCAGGGTTCTGATGTCGTCGGTGGCTGCGATTAGGGTGGTCTCGGTGCTATGGCTGGCCCGAAACCCGGACTGCGAGGGGTCGAGGGATCCGTTCGTCTCGAGGAAGGCAGCAAGCTGTCTGTTGACGGTCTTCTCGATGACTTTGGCCGGAAAAGGAAGGAGCGAGATGGGACGGTAGTTCTTGAGGTCGGTGGGGTCCGCTGTTGGTTTCTTCAGGAAGGCGGACAGCTCGGCGTGCTTCCAGCTCTCCGGGAAGGTGGCGGTGTGGAAGGAGGAGTTGATGATGTCTTGAAGATGGGGTGTGATGATGGCGTCGGCTTTGTTGAAGACGTGGTGTGGGCATGGGTCGGTTGGTGATCCGGAGTGGATGGAGTTCATCGTGCGGGTGGTGTCTTTGGTGCTGATCGGGGTCCAGTTGCAGAGGGTGGTGGTGGCGGGCGTTGGTTCGGTGGTAGGGTGCGTGGTCTGTGCGTCGAAGCTGTTGTGTATGTCGGCGATCTTGCGGTGGAAGAACGAGGCGAGTGAGTTGCGGAGGTCTTGCGAGGGAGTGATGTCGTTTCCGGCGCTGGAGTTGGAGAACTCTTTGACGTTGCTGAAGAGTTCCTTGCTGTCGTGGGCGTGGTTGTCCAGTCGTTCTTTGAGTGCCGTCTTCTTGGTGGCGCGGATCAGTTGATGGTGTTTGCGGGTGGCGTGCTTGAGAGCGGTCCTGTTGTCTATGGTCTGGTTGAACCGCCAGGCTTTCTCGAGGGTGCGGCAGTTCTTCTTGGATTCCTTGAGTTAGACGGTGAACCAGGGGGTTTTCTTGCTGCCTGGTTTGCTGGGAGGGTTCTTTAGTGGTGCGAGGTCATCGGCGCAGGCGGTCAGCCACTTGGTGAGGTTGCTGGCTGCTTTGTTGGGGTCCATTGTGCTGGTGGGAGTGTTCTGGCTGAGGGAGGCGGTGAGCTGCTCGGCGGTGATCTTGCTCCAGCTTCGGCAGGGAACCTGTTGCGGGTGGTGGTGGTGGGTTGTAGTTCTTCTGAAGCTGAAGTGGACACAGCTGTGGTCGGTCCAGTGGAGTCCGGTGGCGTGGCTGAAGGAGATGTGCTTGCTGGATGAGAAGACGGGGGTCAAGCGAGTGGCCGGCATAGTGGGTGGGGGTGTTCACCAGTTGCTTGAGTCCGAGGTTGGCGAGGTTGTCCAACAGGGCGGTGGTGTTTCTGTCGTTGTTGTTCTCCAGGTGGAAGTTGAGGTCCCCTAGGAGGATGTAGTCGGCGGAGGGAAGGGCGTGTGGGCTGATGAAGTCTGCGATGTCTTCGCTGAATTGTGTGCGTGGTACCGGTGGTCTGTAGATGAGGGTGCCTCGGAGGGTGGTCTTGGGGTCAGTGTGTATCTGGAAGTGCAGGTGTTCGGAGGCGGTGAAGCTTTCGTCGGAGTTAGTAGAGATGCGGATGGTGTTCTTGTGTACGAATCGATGCCTCCTCCCGTCTGGTTGACGCGATCCTTCCGGGTGATCTTGTATCCGTCCAGGATGGCTATGGCGATGTCGGGCGCTGAGGAGGCGTTCATCCAGGTTTCGGTGAGGAAGGCGACGTCCGGTGCTGTAGCTTCGAGCAGGTCCCAGAGTTCTACGGCGTGCCTGTGGACGGAGCGGGTGTTGAGCAGGATGCACTTCAGGTGGTTGCTGCTGGTGCTCGACTTGGCGGGGGTGGTGCAGGTCCGGTAACTTGAGTAAACTTGAGTGAACCAATATGCATCCGAACCCAATGGCGGAAAAAAACAATCTGGGGATGGAGTCGAAGCCCATGCGCACTGTAGTCCAGGGGAGGAGCCACCTATTTTGTGATACTTCGAAGACTCTTCCAGGACAACAATGTGCGATCATCCGGACCCAACACTAGGCGGCGATCTATGCACAGATATGAATTCAGCAGCCCACATGCATCGAACATAAATTTTTAAGATCTCTTTTATCTGTGCCACAGTCTACGCAGACTTTTTCGACTCACACTGAATTGGGGCTGGGGTACGTTACAGACTGTTGTATTGCTTGTATTTGTTAGGCACGAGCTGTACCCAGCTCGTGACAACCTTGCCTAGAGCTCTCCTGTGCGAGAACACCCATTTGTCCACCTTTACCTGCGATTGGTCCCCCAACGTTCCACTGCTTAACAGTTATCCCATTCTTCCCCAACTGTAGTAATTCTGACGGTTTCCCCTCCTGTCCCTCACACCGCACTTTGTGTGAGGCTGTTAGAAATAAACTTATAGAACCCATTCTACGTGTCAGCTTCATTAGTACAAGTGGCGACGAAGTTCATCAAGAACTTTTCAGAGAAAACTTACAGTTTGAGACAACTACTCAAAAACAGAAACAAATTTCTTAGAAATTGCGTGGATTGCAATGAAATCCTCAGAACATCCAGAGTTCCACTCTCTCCTCTTAAACCCCCCACAATGGCTTGGGAGAGAATAGGATTGGACATTGCTGGTCTCATCGAAGGAAATGTGGGGTAATAAAATATATCTTGGTAGCCATGGATCACTTCTCCAAGTGGCCAGAAATTGAAATTGTTTCAGGAATTGACAGCTCTACAGTTATTTCATTTCTGGACAAACTTTTCTTGAGTGAAGGACTACCTAGACACTTACCCACCGACAATGGTCCCCAATTTTCTTCAGAAATATTCAAAACATTTCTAGAGAGGAATTACATCACCCACCACACCACTTCACTCTATCACCCCAAAGGCAATGGTCTCATCGAACGCTTCAATCGTGTCTTAAAGGGACACATACAGTTGTCTAAAAATGCAAACCTCAACTGGGAAGAGGAATTATTCAAACATATTTGGGCCTTCAGAATTTCCCTTTGTGACAGCACATGTACTGCACCCTTTGTCCTCATGAGAAGCAAACAGCCTCTGAGCAAGGATCTGGGTTGG
This sequence comes from Lissotriton vulgaris, assembly GCF_964263255.1. Classification (NCBI taxonomy): domain Eukaryota; kingdom Metazoa; phylum Chordata; class Amphibia; order Caudata; family Salamandridae; genus Lissotriton; species Lissotriton vulgaris. The sequence goes on from NC_141687.1 coordinate 2,106,984,507, forward strand.
ATGCCTGCTTCCTAACAGTTGGAATGGTCGCCAGAGGCCATCAGAAATAACATTGTCAAATCACAAAAATGTTATAAAGAGTGGTGTGACTCCAAACAGTGTCAAAGAACATTCATTTAGAATTGGGGACTAGTTTGCACAGCATCAACCATCCGACTCTGACTCCACTGATTGTCACACATCAGACCAGTATGTTGATGTCAGTCCTCGCGCCCTGATGCCCCATCGGTGCAGCGATGTTTATTCACATTCTGACTCTGAAGTTACATCTGACAGACAAGGTTTCAGTGGAAGGTTTTGTAGAACCCGTCATAGTTCTCACTCAGACACAGATGTACCTCATGACCCTCCCAGGGTCAAGGGAAGGTTTGGTAGAACTATTAACAGACCAAAACTTTATGATGATTTTGTTTGCAGTTAATACTGTACATGTTTGGATTCTTAATGTATCAAGAGATGCAATGTTTACCTTAGTCTTCTAAACAATCAAGAGAGGAAGATGTGTTGTATTGCTTGTATTTGTTAGGCACGAGCTGTACCCAGCTCATGACAACCTTGCCTAGAGCTCTCCTGCGCGAGAGCACCCATTGTCCACCTTTCCCTGCGATTGGTTCCCCAACGTTCCATCCACTGCTCAACAGTTATCCCATCCTTCCCCAACTGTAGCCATTCTGACGGTTTCCCCTCCTGTCCCTCACACCGCACTTTGTGTGGGGCTGTTAGAAATAAACTTATAGAACCCATTCTACGTGTCAGCTTCATTACTACACAGACCTATTTAAAACTGCCCCTTTGATTTGTTGGCTAAAGACTTGGCTTAGCCAGGAAATCTCGCTGAATCACCTGATCCTAGAGGATTGTTTAGCCTTGGATAGAGCCTCTAAGATTCCTTGGGTGGCTTACATTAAAACCATGTTTACAAAATTAGGGCCCCCTGAGCTTTATTCTTCTCCGGACTGTATCAAGCGAGAGGAAGTGGGTTGGACCAAAACTAGCCTTTTAAATATGCTAGCATTGGAAAGGGAGGAGTAGGAACTGAAAAAAACCCTTGTAAAAGCAAACTATGTACTAGTTACCTCTCCTACACTTGAGCCTTATTTAAAATTAGTAACGAGACCCTTTCATCTGCATCTTCTGATCAGATTTCGTTTTAATTTAATCCACTTAACAATGGGTTTTTTCCCAACATGGGGGAAACCAGAGAGCTCTAACCCATGTAAGTGTGATAACTTCTCTGCACAAGACACTTTACATTTTATTATGTTTTGCAAGCATTACTCAGATATTCATAAAAAATTCTTGTTGCCTATTTTGAGGGAGGCGGGTTTTATACAAGTCAGGCCAGCCCTCATTTACTTGCAGACACTGAGTAGTACCCGTGATATATTTCATGTAGCAAGTTTTTTAGTGGCTGCTGTGCGGTCAAGTCTAAGAGTCTATGTGCCCCGAACATTGTTGTCTGATTGTATTTTTATAAATTGAGTTTTAATGAGTAATTTTATGATCTGTTCTCTCGCACAAGATGAATTTATAGGAATTTATAGTTTTTATATGTCTTGTTTATTGTAGATTTGATATGAATTGTTTGTACCTGTGTCTTTTTATGATTTTAAATAATCGAATAGAAGTGTTTTGATTGACTGGCTGACTAGTACGGGGGACGCCTGGCATAGAATCGCATGCCTTCTCAGTGTTCCACTGCTGTACTTCTCGAAGTTACCACTGTCTTACCACCCCGGCAACCCATTGTTGCAGGAAACAGGCTTTCAAAAGATGTGTCTGAGGGTTAAGGTCACGACATGGGGGGGAGGGGGAGGGATTTGTTTCACTAAGGTGTGTTCCGCTCGTCGGACCTTTTTTTCCCATGAAGTGCAGCCCTCCTCTCTGGATATTTTTTTATATGTGAGGTTGTGGCAAGGGATACGCTCAATCGTCCCTGATTTCCCACAGGAGTCCGTGGACCTAGCCCCCCTGAATCTCATGCTGGGGTCCAAGGATGGCAAACATTTGGTGTCTGGTCTGTATAATAACATACGCACACAGCAGGAGGGGGCTCATTGTTCTGCCCAAGCACATTGGGCTGTGGAACTGGGGAAGGAGGTCGACGACGAAAAATGGTCATATTGTTGTATTCAGACTTCGGAGATCTCTGCTAGTTGCAGGCTGCGTGTGTAAATGTAAATTGATACTTGTATAGCGCACTACTCACCCGCTAAGGTCTCAAGGGGCTTGTACGAATACCGCTGTGGAACCCATCCTGGCTTTCCCTGTGAGGCGTCCACTCCTGGGCACCCCCAAGGTGGAGGCCAGGCATCCTTAGCGTTGTGGGGGCCGTTGTGGTGATACACTATACATTTCTGCACCGCTTGTACTATACTCTAGTAAAAAAAAGTTTAGATATCAGTTGTCCGATACGGACTGTTGCGAGAGGTGTAGGAGGCCAGCAGCTGGATTTCTCCACTTGGCGTGGGAGTGTCCCGGAGTGCGGGAGTTTTGGGAACAGGTTCACGAGGCACCTGACACAATGTCAAATAGCACCTTGGCCAGGGATCCCCTGGTGGCGCTTATAAGTTACACTGAGCAGATGTCAAAAGCACATTGCGCATTTTTGGCTGTATCTTTTTTACTTGCAAAACGCAGAGTGGCGTGTAGATGGGGTAGGAGGAGAGCTCCACGGTTCAAGGACTGGTTGGGAGATCTGATCTATGGTCAGAAGCAGCTGGCCATTTAACCGGAGACACTTCCGCCGGCCTCAAGACCTAGGGATATGTGGGGGCCGCTTCGTGAATATCTACTATTGCGAGACACAGAGGGTTCGGAGAATGCCCCTTCGGAACAGGATGTTTAGATATACTATGTAGTTGCAATTGTTTGAGACTGTTGTCTCTCCTGCTGCGGTCTTGCAGTAATCACCTATGGATGTGACATCCATCTATCAGGGACACTGATCATTATGAGAAGTACAGATTGGGTGGGTTACAAATGGGACTGTGTTATGCTCGAAATGTATTATGCCTAGGATGATATTACTGCCAGCTGAACTACTACTATCCATAACATTTGGAAGTTAGGTGATAGACATGACCAATCGATGTGTTTGTTTGGTATATATGCTTTGTTTTAAGCAGTTTGTTGGAAGAGAGATTGATACATTGTTTATTCTTGAAGTACTGCTGAACAGTACATCTACTGTATGTTACCTATGCTAAAATAAATAAAAAATACATTTAAAACAAAAGGATGTGTTAGAATGTGAAGGGAAACATTTGCCAAAGCCTGATTTACTTTCCACAGCATGTACCCACTTAAATTAAATTCTCTTCAGGAGCCCAGGGAGTAGATTTATAGTCCGCCAGGAGAAGTGACATGCTAAGTACACCTTCAACGCCAGCTGACTGAGTGGAGAGTATAGCTCTTCTCTCCGAGCTATAAAAGCCTGTGTGTGCCAAAGCTTATGCTTTCGGGGAATTCAGGCGTTAAGACAAAAACAACCCTTAAAGTACGCTACTCAGCCATACAGCAAAAATAAATAATAATAATGGCTTCCCCCTACGGCTGTTCGTGTTGTTGCTTGACCCTACTGACCCTTTGTGTTGTCTGCCCCCTCCATCTCTCAAGTGTTATTGCTATCCCACTCCCATTGTACATGTTGCCCCTTCCACTCACCTGCTATAACAAAACAGCAGTATGATTTTTACTTTCAGAGAGCACCTCCTTCCTCCCATAAAATGCACGCTGGAGACACTGCTGTCCATGTCATAGCACTTTTTTTTTCTTTGTCTTGCAGCAGTAGTACTGTGGAACAAAATGACTGAACATAGACGACAATAAAAGTTGAGAGAACATGCAGGATTTTGGAGAATGCAGAAGTCGGGGAGGACACCTTGACAAATTTGTGCCTCTAAACTACCTATAGGGCACGGCAGGTCCTAAATCAAATTAAAGAAACGGCCAGTGAATCCTTTGGCTGTGCAAGTTTGATATGCATGATGGAGTGTGTTTGTCTCGCATATTCTAGTGATCAATACATTGTTTGGCAACAACAAAGTTGAAACTAAGGGGTAATTGCTCTGTTCACATTTAGGAATCTGATTTTATAGGTCCTGAGGAAAGCCACAAGACTCCTCTGAGCTGTGAGGAGGTGGATGAAACATGTAGTCCCTCAGTATTAGATTAAATTAGATAAGAGGGATCTCAAGGCAATTTCGGATAACAAATGGACTCAACTTTGATTTTATTAACCTCGAGCAAGGTTTCACTCCTATACTTTGCTACATGTGAGAAGTCAAGTGCCCAAACCAATCAACTCAGTTATACCTTGGAGTGCAGAAGCACTAGTGGCTTTCAGACACCACTGGTACAGAAGAGTACCTAAGCAAAATACAGCATGATAGTTGTCCCAGGACGACACAGGTCTTACAACCTTCTCTTAGACCACTTAGTGAATAGCATTTTGGCAACTTTGATGAGCACGCAGTTTGTGCAATTGACCCTAGTGCCTTGCCAGCCCTTTAACTATTGGGTCCTCTGCCACCATTTTACAATATTTTCTTAAGCATTTAAGTTTCTATTGATGTTCCTCCATTGTTTTATTTTGGTGGGTCATTCAATGTTGAATGCTATGATATTGCTGGAACTGTTCACATTACAGCTCATTTTGATGCTGGTGTGCTCTTTGCAGGAGATGTAGTAGCCACCGATTTCCTTAACAGTGATAGACTATGGAACTACATTGAGAAATATGAAATTCACCGGTGCTCCATTGCTACTTATTGAACAGCTATAAACTTTCCACTCTTCTGGATGGCATGAAAAAGAGTGCCAAAGACCATTTTGATAGTTTTCTAAAATTATTATAAATGACACATGGGATTCCGTAATCCCTGTATAAACGCCGGTAACTAATTTCTTTATATTCAGCAACTTGTGACGCACCACGTCGCCAATTTAAAGAAAAGAAGTCAGAACTCCACTATTATGCTGTTTTTCCATTTGAGCTTTGACGTAATAATGCCTGCTGCCGGACCCAGAAGCGGAGGTGAAAGGCAGGTCCGGTCATGGATCATAATTAAAGCAGCCGTTTAAAACAACAAACGGAACGTTGCTTGTCTTTCTTCTGCTCTATTTTGATAGCTTACAATGACAATCACAGAGAATGTTAACTTTTTGCACTCCTTAGATGGAGAAAAGCTGGATCTTTCTGCATGTTTCTTAACGTTCTGAGCTACAGCTGCTATTTTTTTTTAACTGGCTTGTACTGAACTGTTTGCAACAATAGGTTTTGATGTGTTTAATTTTGTACTATAAGTTTTATTTCAATTCTTCATGTTTGAAAACATGCTCACTCTTCCGTATGAGGAAGCAGGAATACCACTACAAAGTGAGCCTCCATACCCGCAGTTTCTCTCTCCATCTTCTTACCTTTCCATTATTTTTTAGAAAGGTAAGAGACATAGTATTGTCAGCTTAACGTTGGGGTTTCAAACAATAATTATGCTCTATAGAGTGTAACAAAGCAGAATCAAGACAGAATATGCAAATTAGGAAAGGAAAATCGGTCAGAGGTAATCAGTCTTTATGAACATCACAAATACAAATGACAGAGCATTTGATTAACATCCTTCTTAAAGCTGGCTTTATCAACTTCTCATGAACTAAGGACCTTCAGACCTACTTCTTCAATAAGCACCACAAACAGGGCCTTTTCCGCATCTTCAGCCGCTAACTCATCTACATGAATTCCTTCTCCTTCAACCTGCAACTGCACTCTTTAGCATTCCCTAATTTTCTGTGAAATCATTTTCACGTCTTCTTGCCGTTATGTACAGTACATCCTGCTCATAAAATGGTTTGTGCTACATAAATACTCACACATGTCCAAAGTATTTAATGAAAGTGCCTTTTCCTGCAACAGAGAGAGCAGGAATGGGGCTTTGGGTGCATATCAGCAGGTACGTGCGTGCCAACTAGGCTTCAATAAAAAGACCTGTGGAGCGGGGCTCCAATTGCATGAATGAAGAGGGGATGTGGTTATACGGCTAAAGCGGTCGACCTTGAAGCTGGGGAACCAGGTTCGAGCCTCGGTAGGGCCGCGCAACATTCTGTGGTTCGGGGCAAATCACTTATTCTCCCCATGCCTAACAAAACATGAATGTGCACTTTTGTAACGCAACTTGTGATCATGTAAAGCGCTCTCATACCTTTGGGTCAAGTTTGCGCTATGTTAAACTAAGAAAGAAAAAATTAAGGGGGACTTAATCAACCATGATGTAGGCTTTAAAGTGCCTGACAAAAAATGCAAGCAAAATAGCAACCAAAACTCAGACATATTTGTGCTTAACATAGAAACATATCTTGTGGCACAATGCTCTACATACATATCTCAATACAATGCAGTCTAAAAGAATTCACAGATGAAACATTTCTCTAAATCCATTTTCTCATGTAACAGAAACCCAAAGCAGTATGAACAGATTTAAATTGGATCAAACTGTGAAGTGTACCATATCAGGACGATGTTAAGGTCAAGATAACTTCCCTAGAGAGAAGAACTGGAAAATATTTTTAGTTCACAGCATACAACAACAATCCAAGTCCACTCTCCCACCCATACAACACATATTCTCCTCAAGAACTATTTCATTTACTCACCAGCTAGAGGAATTGTTGGACTACTCGGGTATTGCTTAATTTCTTTTTGTTGCACACCAAACATTGTACCCTGAGAATTATTCTGTGTTACTGACGGAGAAGTCAAAATGTAGCCCTAGAAAAAATAAAGAATGAAGCTATAAGTTCTGAAATTGACATCTTATTTAAATTGTGTTATGTGTTTACTACAGAACTAAATATGCACTCATCTCGATCTAGAAACACTTTGTTCAAATTATAAATTATGAAAAAAGGTTTCTCTTGACCGTTACCTGGAATTTCATTTGAGCTTTCTAAAAAGAGAACACACATGGTGCTGAAGAAACCAAGATAATCAAAAGAATGCTGTGCACTGGTAGAAGTCAAGACATACTATTGATGCTACTTGAGAGCCCTTCTGGTGTGACAGTTTGGCCTATCCAAGTGGTGAGAGGACCGCTCGGCCTCAATTGCTCCACTGCCTGCATCCATTTCTAGTGCAGCTGGACCACACATTGCTCCCACCCGATGGGAGCAGATTTTCTTTTGCTCCGATCAGGTGGGAGCATTGTGTGATTGCCTGCCCGCGAGAGATTTGGCAGGGAATGTCGATTCTCAGATTATTGCATAGAGAATCATGATTTCATTAAAGACTAGCAGCCCGTCCCGACGTTGTCCGGGTATGAATTGCTACCGGCCAGTAGTATATTGTTTTGTAGGATTTCGTTTTGATAGCATTTCTTATCTGTGACAGGCCTGCGAAACGCTCCGATTCACAGTACACTGCTGATGCACTTAAGAGTGCGCGTTCAGTAGTGTGTGAACTCGAGTTTCCCTACTTTATTTTTCCTTGCAATATTATATAGCGCAAACTCGACAACATGGCATGAGCACAATTTACATTACAGAAGAACACATTTATTTGTGGTAGGCACGGGGAGACAAAGCGATTTGCCTGGAATCACAGGATGTTGAGCTGATGCCGAGGTTTGAACGTGGTTCCCCAGCTCTAAAGTTCGCAATTCTAGAACTTGTGGCGGGAGGTGTGTCTAAAAGTGTATGTCGGTGCTGGCCATCAATTAGAGACCTGTGCATTTTTCAAATGAGTGGTGAAAAAATATGAGTATGTTGATGGAGATGTGGGCCGCCGTGCCACCAATGTACTTACCGGGGGAGGGTAAACACCCATTATTCCGCAACTTTCTTTCCGCATACCATCACTCTGCATACTTTCATTACGAAAGTACCATGACTCCGCAATGCCATTATAGCGCATGTCATTACATTTTATATGCTTTTACCACGCATACATTTACAACGAAATTCGTAAATGCATGAATGGTAAAAGCATGTTTTTAAAAATGTTTGGATAAGGTAAGTATGGGTATAGGGGTATATGTTTTGGGGTGTTTGGGTATTTTAAGGGTTCAGATATAGTTTTGGGTTATAGAGTACAGGGGTAGTTTTAGGGTTTAGGGATAGGTTTGGGTTTTGGGGTACAGGGGTATTTTTAGGGTTCAGGGCTAGGTTTGGGTGTTGGGGTACAGGGGTATTTTAGGGTTCAGGGGTAGGTTTGGGTTCTGGGGTACAGGGTTATTTTTAGGGTTCAGAGCCAGGTTTGGGTTTTGGGGTACAGGGGTATTTTTAGGGTTCAGGGGTAGGTTTGGGTTTTGGGGTAGGTTTGGGTTTTGGGGTACAGGGGTATTTTTAGGGTTTAGGGGTAGGTTTGGGTTTTGAGGTACAGGGGTATTTATAGGGGTTCAGGGCTAGGTTTGGGTTTTGGGGTACAGGGGTATTTTTAGGGTTTAGGGATAGGTTTGGGTTTTGGGGTACATGGTATATTTATAGGGCTCAGATGGGTTAGTGTTTAAGGGTGTTGGGGTATTTTAAGGAGTAAGGGTGGGTTATGATTATGGGGTGCAGGGGTATTTAAAGGGAGCAGGGTGGGATTAGCACACGATACGAGACATGGCATGAAGGGCGGAACGTACCACACGCCCCCAGCGTTTGTCACGCCCCCAGCACAAGCCCACAGCACAACGCAGATACGCCCACAGGGACTAGTTTGCTGGCACGGTTCTTTTACCTTTTAAAAGTATATGGTGGGCGTCTGCATAGCCTATGTCCTTCTGCTGCAACTGCCCTTTCCAACGCTGTATTGGGTGTTGTGATTGGTGCTGTGGTACCTGAGATAACCCGCCTCAAAGGTTTGGGCTCTCTCTTTATTATATCAGTATGGATAAGGAGGCTAGCATTATGCATATAGCTTTTATTTACCACTTCTGAGCAGCACTTTAAAGAACTTTAGAATAGAACCTCAACATCAAACAATAGAAAATAACTCTACGGTCCCATAAGATCCTGCCATCTGCCATCTTCTACCACTTCTGTTTCTTCTTCTCCAAACTTCCTCTTGAACAAAACGTAACTTCTTCTGTAACTGTATCTTGTAACCACACAAATTCAAAAATGTATAATCCTAATTTTCTGTAAATTATAAAAATTACTTATTTAAGCAAAACTCGAAACCATTACTTTTAAACATTCAAGACTTTAACTTACTAAAGAAATATTCTTAAATAAATATGCTTCTTAAAAAAGCTCTCATCATAAAACATATCCCAGCTCACTTCAAACCCAGGGTGGGAGGGAGGGATAATGCTCGCCTGCTTGTCTTTATTAAAATAACGATTCTCTATGCAATAAATCTATGAGAATCAGCATTTTATGGCACGATAGGAGGGTAGCATTATGCAGGTTCAAAGCAAACTTAAACATTTTTTGCAACATGCTCCAGTTGTTGGAAATAAAATGTTCTGAACACCTCAGCATTTGACCAATCTAAACTTCCACCATTAACACAAAGGCCTTACTAGCCATCACACCACTCACAGAGGGTGCTGTAAAAACATTCAAGTTCACACCTGCCTCCTTCATAACTGATCTTACCCATCTAGCAATAGTTGCTGCAGAAACCACCTTATAAGGTTTAACATACGAAATCAGCAACTGATCTACACCATCAGCTCTAAACGCCAAAACCCTGCTCTCGTATTCCTTCAAACACTTGACTATACAAAGCTTTAGGAATGCATCCAACAAAGGATAAAAGCCTGACTCTGACATAGTGTTAGTTTTCTCCAAATTTCAAACATCACACCTTAGGTTGAAAAAACCTATAACTAACATCCAATGCCTTTACAACTGAAATACTCTATGGACTGAAACCAAGCATAACCATAGTCACCAATTTCCACGACAATTCTCTCAAACTCAAATACTTATTAGCAGACCAACCTTCAAACACCTTTAAAACCAAATTAACATCCCAAACAGAACTATACTTTGCTTTAGGAGGTCTTTTCAACCTAATGTCCTTCAGTACTCTACACACCATTGGTCTCCTACCAAGTGGTACACCCTGGATTAAATGGCTGGCCAGCTGAAATTGCCAATCTGTAACAATTTATAGTTCTGTATGACAAACCTTTTTCAAACTGCAGCGAAAAATTTTGATACCATCATCTCATCAGCCTCCACTGGATCCAAATCCCTTTCCACGCACTAACGTAACCAAACTGAACATGCACCCCTATATCTCTTTAGAGTCTCAGGTGCCCATTACTCACTAAGTAATGCTGTAGCTGTTCCCGAAAGGCCTGAGGAGCTTTTGGATCCCCTTATATTTTCCACACTAGAAGGTTGAGCGAACCTTCCTCCACCAAACGATGTTCTATCTCTTCCTGTCCAATTAACATTCGACTGTAAGCCCTTATTCAAAAGGGATTCTCCATCACCATCTTCAATACTGAAGGGAACCATGATTGAGTAATCCAAAACGGGGTCACTTCGAGTAACCTGTTACCGCAACTGTATCAACACCCTCTGAATTATTGCAAACTGGAGAAACACATACCCCGTCCTCTCCTTCCAATTCTGAGTGAAAGCATCTACCGCTAAGGCCCCCGGATCCAGTCTCCAACTGAAGTAATCCTCCAACTGATATGTTAGCCTGAAAGCAAACAGATCTATGTCCAAGGGACCTAACTGACTTTAAATCTGTCAAAAAACCTCTTTGTTCAGCATCCAATCGCTGAAATCTATCAAATTTTTGGAATACCAATTGTGAGACTTGGCATTTCCCCAACATTTTTCGCCTTTTATTTCCCTTTTAAATCAGAATGCCCTCATGGTAACAACAATGTATAGGCCTTCTGTAGTGAGGAAAGCCCTGTGTACTGTGAAACTGATGTTAAGATGCAGGTGTTTTATACCCCTAACATGGCTGCCACTGACCACTGCTGCTGCAGCATGGTTTAGTGGGCGCATTCTAGTGGCCAGGGCCTGGCTGGAACCCTCCAAACAATGTATCCATCTTAGCCTGCCAGCCTACCCACAGGTAGAATGGTGGAACCTCCCGGAAGCCTCTGGAACCTTCTGGAAGAGGTGAGGTGACACCAACTGCCACTACCAACTGTCAACTGGCAGTATATAAGGAAAGGGAGGGAAACTTTCCTGTCAGAGTGACTGAGGGGAGACCTGGGGAAGAACCTACGCAGGAGTTTAGGCAGTGGGGGCCTAGTCAGGGACTATGATACTGGAAGTGACAGGGCTTAGAGTGCTGCCTTACAAGTATTGAGGACTCCTGTAAATCCCCCCTGATCTAGCCCAGCGGAAGGGAACCCCCCAGGGACCACTTGAAGGGATTGGCTGAGAAGAACTTGGAACACCAGCCACCAATTTTTCCCCCTTCAAGGAACAAGAAACCAAGCAACTAAATCAAGGATCAAGTAACCAAGCAACTAAACTAAGGGCGCAAGAAACATCACGCCAAGAAGAAACTAAGCCACCACAGGACGCTTGAGGAACTCACCAGGTATTGGCACTGTGTCGCTCCCTGTGCCCCACCTGACGCCACCTGGGGTCCCTGCGCTAACCTGCCACTGCTGTGTGGCTGGTCCTGTGAGCTGCCTTTATTTTAAATGCACTAATGGCAAGCTCTGTATTGTTTCCCTCATCTGGAGAAGCGTTGTATTAGTGCCTCTAAGCGCTATCTTGTATGCCCCTGCGAAGCGCTGTGAAGTTGTGAGGCGCTGTACATCTGGTAGCTGTCATTAGTGACCAGCACTACATCAGCGAAGCGCTGTGTGCCCAGGACCCGAAGTGGCTGCCTGGCGCTGTGTTAGAAAGCGCTTCTGTGCCCAGGATTACTGCCACTGGTGTGAGCGCTGAGGCTGTAAGGAGCGCTGTTGTAATTGCCCCCTTCGGAAGCGCTGTGGCTTGAAGCGCTGCTGGGCCACAAGCGCCGTGAAACCCCCCTCCACACGCTTACCTGAGGCGCCGAAGAATCTCCACACGCCCGGTGTCAAGCGTCAGCATTTTGACCCTCCTTGGCGGCCCCCGTGTGCAGGAGAGGGTCGCCGGAAGCTTACACCGGCTGCGCCTGGGTTGCCTGACCGGCCCGACCCTCGAGTGAGGTCGCGCCCGTACAGTGTCCCCCTCGGCGGCCCTCGGATGCCAGGAGAGGGACGCCGCATCCAGCGCAAGTCATTAGGCCGTGCCAGGCCTTGAAGTCTGAGACGCCGACCACGTGACGGGGGCGCCGCGTCTCTAGCCGCGCCCCCGCCTTCCTTATTTCCGGATTGGTCCGCCGAGCCAAGCCTCCCAGTTCCCGGCCCGAGACCTGGGGAAAGCCCAGCCGGGCCCAGCACTCATCGCAGAGGGGGGCCGTGGAGCCCAAGAGCCCCCTCCGATTTGTCCCACCTGCCGGCGCCGGCTCAGAAGGAGCCTGTGTGCCCCCACCTACCAGCACCGGCCCCTGGAAGGCCGGTAATCGAGCGAGAGGCCTGCCAGAGGTCCTACTCGTCCCCGAAGCACGAGGAGCTGCACAAGGGCCCGGGAGGGCCGAAGAGCACAAGGTAATCCCCGGGGAGGTGGGCGGAAGGCCGGAGAAGGCCCCGTGTTCGCCCCTCCCCGGGAGAAACTGTTGTTGGGTCCCGTTGGCCCCCAAAGAGCCTCAAGTGGTGACAAGGCCTTGTTAGAGTCCTAGACTTACCGGGCCCACCGATTTGTACCCAGTGACTGTCAGTCCTGAGAATAGGCCTGCCCTCATTTATATGTTTCACCCTGCATAAGGGGATTATTAGCCCCAGTTGGGAAGATTTGCCTGCTTGGGCCTGAGAACCTAATGAATTGGGCCGCGATGGTTTAGCCCTGTGCCAGGGAGTTCATTGCTTCATTCACATGCTCATTGAGACTGTGTTATTGAATGTATAGGGAATTGCTTATGTAGAAATGCTTTAAGGCCCTGGTTAATGAAATATTTACTGGAAATGCTTTAATGAAATGGTCACTTTCAGCCTGATGTAGGGCTTCTAGGGGCCGACGGAAATACTTGGGGCTGGCTAATTAAATGTTTTACATTTATGGAAATAGTTTACCCCCCTTCAGTGAAATGGAGTTGTTCTCCCTGCTGTGTACTGAGCACCTTGCCTGGGCTATCGTAAGGAAGTGTCTATTTTTACACAAGTTAATTACTGTAATGTCTACACCTGCCAGGTGTGTTACCTAATGAAATGTTTTATTCCTACTCACGTATCCTTGCCTAGTGGTTCATAGGCGCAGAGTTTATATGTATTTAACGGGACAGTTATGTCTGCCTTAATGAAAGGCTCATTTACCTTAGGCAATGGTGATCTCTGCCTTGAAGAGATGTTAACTGTTGATTGCTGAGTAGGGGAACGTTAATGCTATAAGTATATAGCTACACTGCCTAATGAGATGTTTTATCCGCAGTGGCGTATTTTTATTCCTGCCATAGGAGTTTCATTCCTGCCTAAGGAAATGGTTAATGAAATGTTTTACCCTCAGTGAAGTGTTTTACTTCTGCTAAACTGATTATCTCTATTGCAGGAAATGTTTTACCTGTAAGCTCCTGATTAATAGGGGGAAGGCCCTGCCTGTTCAGGCATCAGGTAATGGGATGGTATGTTATGCCTAAAGAAATACTTTACGCCTAATGAAAGGTGTTGTCCTCATTTGAGGCAATGTTTACTCCTGCCCAGGGAAGGGTCTCATACCCCTGATATAACAGAGATCTACTTACACCTGCTCAATGTAGGGATTTCTACTTCCCTGATGAAATGTTGGTATAGCCCTGATACAGTTAAACCTGCACAAGGGGATGGTTACCTATATTGCAATGTTTTCTCCTAGTTAGTGCTGGCTAATGCAATGATTATCTGGGCCCAATGAGAAGTTCTCCCAAAGGGATGCCCAACCTTGTTATATGGAATAATTATTCTTAATGAAATGTTTAATTCCTATTACAGGAGGAGAGTTACGTCCACATACTTTTGTGGCAAATGAAATGTTTCATATTTAAGGAAATGTTTGAACTACACTTAACGAATTGTTTATTCCTACAGCGGGGAGAGGTTTCTGTTATTGAACTGTCCCTTTGTTTACCTGAGGAAATGGATATTGATGCTTAATGCAGTGTTGTTCTTCTGTCTTTGAGATGTATTCCTTTCAGGTGCTGACCAAGAAGCAAGGCGTAGGTCGGGCCTGTGTTCCACTAAAAATGTATTTAACTATTTATTGATCCAATATTGAATATTTATTGCAGAACGGATATTTATTCATCCAATATTGATTGCAAGTTGAGACATGTATTTTAAATGAATTTATGATTTCCCTTTTCCTGCTCTATCTAACTATTTATCTTAATACAAATTACTTGTTTTTATACAAGCTTTAGAGTGGAGTCATTTATTGCGTGCCCAGGTTTCTGTCTCAGTGTGAGTGTGTGCTGCATGATCGCTTAACACATGTGCTTTCGGATGCCTACCCGCTCGTGCCTGCTACCCTAGGGGACTGGTGACCCCAGTACCAACACCAATCCACTATCAAGTTCTGCTGCTTTGATATTGAGCCTGAAGAGTAACTCTGTGTTCCATGCAAAATTCCCAAATGTCTTTGGCAATTAACATCAATCTCCTTGATCTGGTTCCGCCTAACTTGTTTATATAAAGGACTGCTGTGATATTGTCCATTTTGAGAAGAATAGAATTTCCTTGGAACAGAGACCTGAAACTTTGCAATGCAAAACTCCCTTGTTTAATTTCCAAATAATGTATATGCTCAATCTGTTCCATCCTGTTCCAAACCCTACCTGTTTCCGGATTCAAACATGTTGCCCCCCAACCAAAGTTGCTTGCGTCTGTTTTCAACACAAAATCCGGTTTCGTACCAAAAATCGCTCGCCCATTCCAGGCTTCCTGATTTTCCAAACACCAAACTACCTCTCTCCTTGCTTCTTCTGTCAATCGTACACAATCTCCGTACCATAAGCCAACTGCTAGACCCAAAGTCTTTAAATGTTGCAAAGCTATGCAATGCAAACGCCTTTGTGAACACTACTTTTATCAAGGAAGATAAAAAAACTAGTTACTTACCTGTACACTATGGTTCTCCAGTATTATCTTTCATAGATTCACATACTTCTATCTTCCCCGTCGTCATGGTGGGAGTCTCACGGTAACAGAATGACCATAGCAGTACCATAGAGAAAAACTGCATAGAAAATGCCATAGGGAATGACATAATTGGTGACTTATTGTTTGGTCCTAAACTCAACCAATCAGCAGAAAGCCCTGACATCACACTCCCCAGCAGAGCTCTCCTACCTCAGATTTCCAGCCTAAAGTGAGAGACCTGGATATATCCGGAAGAAAAATGTTCTACCTGAGAAACGGGGAGGTGGGCAGGCGCACGTGAGTATGAAAAATAATACTGGAGAACCATAGTGTACAGGTAAGTAACTCGTTTTTTCTCCAGTATTGAATCTTTCATAGATTCACATGCTTGTATCAGAGTAGCAATTAGTACATATATCTTATAGCGTTTCCAGGATAGAACCAAAATATCTCTGGTCTCTGCTCCTAAACCTTGTGATGTATAAACTTTTGGACACCATCGAGTATTAATAAATAGTCTCTGCTAACCATGAAGGGGAAATGCAGCATACACAGAACAGGACTAATATAGTGCATAATCCAAACATATATCCATAAACCTCTAAATCTATATGTATACACATGTATACTTTGACAAAGAAGCATACAGCTTGAAACAAAAAATACCTTATTGAAATAAGCACTGCTTGTCCCACTGCTGTGTCCTCCTCCCACGTAGTATCTAGACAATAGTGTCTAGTAAAAGTGTGTACGCTCTTCCAAGTTCCTGAGAATGGCCGATACAATCCATCTAGAGATACTTGATCTGGATAAAGCTAGACCTTTCCTCTGTCCAGAAAAGGCTACAAACAACTGCTTTGATTTTCCAAACAATTTTGTTCTGTCGATGTAGAACTTCAAACATCGTTTAATGTCTAGAGAGTGCAGGGCTCTCTCCGCTTCTGTCGAAGGATTTCCAAAAAAATGTAGGTAACAGTACAGGTTGATTTAGAGGAAAGATTGTAGGAACCTTAGGAATTAATTTTGGGTTTGTCCTCAGTATTACTTTGTCTTGGCGAAACTTAAGGAATGGTTCTGCAATAGAGAAAGCTTTAATATCGCTAACCCTCCTTGCAGATGTGAGGGTCAGCAGAAAAGCTGTCCTCCATGAAATGAACTGTAAATCTGCTTTGTGCACCTATTCAAATGGAGGCTTCATGTGTTGTGACAGAACTTTATTAAGGTGCCAAGGGCCATGAGGATGTTGAATCGGAGAAACACTCTAAAAAGTCCTTTGAGAAATTCTTTAACTACTCTTTGTGACCAGAGCGATGGTTGATTTGGAACTCTTCTATATCTTGAAATTACTGCCAGGTGTACTTTTAAGGACGCAAGAGAAAGACCTGCTTTAGATAAATGGAGACGATATGGCAAAATTTGTTCCGGAGAGGCCGTGAAGGGGTGTAAAGCCTGAGATGCACACCACTGGCAAAATCTCTTCCATTTTGCTGTATATTTTCTGTTTGTTGAAATTGCCCGAGATTGAGAAAGTATGTCCCGGCATTCCTGAGAGATGTTTAGAGATCGGAATTTATGTTTGTGAGGTTCAATGCTGATAAATTCAGCAATGTCAAATTTGGGTGGAGAATTTGTCCGTTGTTCATAGAAATCAGATACTGTGATATTGGAAACTGGGAGCTATTGAAAGATGGAGAAGCTCCGAGAACCAAGCTTGCCTCAGCAACCTGGGGCTATCAGGATTAAATGGCATTGCTCTGATCTTATTTTCCGAAGTACTCTCGATATCAGAGGGAATGGAGAAAATGCATAAGTGAACATTCCTGTCCAACGAAGGTGCAGCGCATTGCCCCATGAGCCTGCCTGCGGGAACCTGCTTGCGAAATGTTTCCATTTGGAGTTGTTCAGGTCTGATAAGAAATCTAACGTTGGCATGTCCCACCGACTAAACACTCTTAGGAGTTGATTTTAAGCTAGCTCCCACTCGTGAGACACACTGGCTGATCTGCTCAGCATATCTGCCCTTGTGGAATGTGTTGTACCTGAATGGAGATGTTGTGAAGCAGTAGCCATCTCCAAATTTTTTGCGCCTGTGCCGACAGCAGCTTCGATCTTGTACCTCCTGATTTCCAGAGGTAGAACATTGTTGTTGTACTGTTGGTTGTGATCATAACTGTAGAATCGTGTATCCTGGGGAGAAAAGCTTTTAACACCTTGGCTGCTAGTGATATTTTCCTCCTGTGCTGAATATTATGTTTTCCCATTGTTCATGACGAGCTCAGCTCGTCATGAGCACTGCTCAATCGTGCCAGTCATGAGCAGTGAAGGGGTTAAACCCAGGAACACTGCTTTCAGTTCCATCATGTTGATATGTAGTTGAGCTTCTTGCTTGGACCAATGACCTTGGATATCGAGGTCCTGGAGATGTGCCCCCCAACCTTGAAGCAAAGCCTCTGACATTACTTAACTGGGACGTTGGGGCTCGAAAAGTAGACTTTGTATTAAATGTTTTCCTATCTTCCACCATGACAAAACTTGTCAGATTTGAGGAGATATGGAGATCCGATCGTCGAAGGATCCCTGGGATTGAATTCACTGCTTGTCGAGGAGTTCCTGCAAAGGTCTCGTATGCAGACGGCAATTTGGTATCAATTGGATACAGGAAGACATCATCCCCAACAATGACTTGTATATTCTCACTGAAGTGTACTTTGACTGTAAGGTTGATGCCAGGTTTAAAAAACTTTAGAGTCCGCTCCTCTGACGGATAGGCTTTCGCTTCCCTTGTGTGAAGCATGGCGCCTAGAAATTGAAGGGATTGCAAAGGTACTAGGGACGACTTTTCCAGGTTGACTCGTAGGCCCAGGCAATGATTTCGATACATGCAGCATTTTTGAGAGATCTGGACTTGTAAGATGATCCTTTTATAAGCCAATCGTCCAGATAGAGGAAGATTTGGTGCCCTTGTAGTCTCAGGTGAGCTGCCATTGGTGCCATGCACTTTGTAAAGACCCTTGGAGCCGATTTTAGTCCAAAAGGCAGAACTTGGAATTGGTAGTGGCGCCCTTCCACTACAAAACGCAGATACTTTCTGTGCTTTAGATGAATCGGAATGAGGAAATGAGTATCTAAGAGATCAAGGGATGCTATGAAATCTTTTTTGCGTAGAAGTAAGAGAATCTCCTCAAGTGAGAGCATGCGGAAAGAAATTTTCTTGATGAATTCGTTCAGATCCTCAGGTCCATTACCTGCCTCCATTTTGATGTTTGTTTTTTCTTTATCAGAAAGAAATGGGAGTAAAATCCTTTCCCTTGCTGAGGAAACGGAACTTCCTCTATAGCCCCTTTTTCTATCAGAGATAATACTTCTGCTTTGAGAGCTGATAGATGTGGCTGCTGTCTGAAGACAGGAGGTTGATTTGAGGGCCTCTGTGCCAATTCCAGGGTATGGCCTTGGTGAATTAAATCCAGTACCAATCTGTCTGTTATCGACAGCCATGGTTTTGAAAAACGAAAGAGATAATGGTCGTTGTCGGGGTCTGACTAAGTGGGGGGCGCCTTGATGAAGTCACTGCCGTCTATTAGTTTGCGGTGCTTTTCCCCTCGCGGCCTTCTTCCCTCTGGATAGCTTATGGTAAGAGGGATTTGAGGAACAATATTGCTGGTTACTGGAATATTGACGATAACCTTGCTGACTGTATGGCTGGTACCTGTTGGACTGGTACGAAGATCTTTGACTGAATTGGCCTCTAGATCCTCTCTTTCGAAAGGACTGGAATCTGCCCTGATGAAGAGACCCCAGCGCCCGCGCTGTGTCCGTATCCGCCTTGATTCCTTGGAGAGCATCATCGATGTGTTTACCGAAGAGATTCTCTGCATCCAAAGGCATGTCAACGATTTTTGCCTGTACTTCCGGTCTAAAAGAAGTAACTTTCAGCCAACCTTGTCTTCTGAGAGCCACTGCTCCCGCCATTTGACGAAACGTCACTGAAGAGATGTCCTTAGCAATATCAATAGATTCGGAGGCCGCCCTAGCCCCATCCTGTAAAATAGCTGCTGCTTCCTCTTTTTTATCCTCCAGAAGGTGAGTCAACAATGGCGCTAAATCAGACCACATCTGTCTGTTATAACCACCGAGGAGAGCCATAGCATTTGCCGCTTTGAAGAAAGACTCTGCCATTATTGCAAAACGCTTCCCTGCTAGATGCATTCGTCTTCCTTTCTTGTCAGGGGGAGCTACAGATGGAGACAGGATTTTTAGATGGTCTCTGTGCTGCCTGCATTACCACCGATTCTGGATGTGGATGCCCAATCAAACACACAGGCGAAGATTCTGGCACCCGGTATTTCTTCTCTATCCTAGGCACAGAAGCTGCCACAGATGCTGGTGTTTTCAAGATTTTAAACCTTCATCCCAGATATGTTGGATGATTGGGATTGATCTTACCGACTTCCTTGAGGAGAGTTTGGTGGTGAAGGTGATGGCGAAGGAGTTGTGGGCAAAATGTATTCATCCCATTGCACACCAAGTGGGAGTATCTTGAAGTTCTCCTTCTTCTTGCTGGTCTTCTCCATCACTCCCCGTAAAGTCATCCCGTATTGTGACAACTGGAGGAGATCGCAATTTTTGCACCGTAGGCATAGGCTGAACTACTGGAACCTGGGCAGGTGTGACTGGAGCATTTGCAGAGGGAGCATTAGCTTCGGGAAAACGACAAAGTAGTCTTTGCAGCGGGAGTATTAGCTTCGGGAAAACGACGATAGTAATCGTTAATCATGTGATATAAATCAATCACCAGAGAGACAGGCATTGAGATGGATTCTTCCCTCTCCCCAGTATGTGGTTCTTCTTCCTCCTCAGTCATATGATTCTTGAAATGACTCGTATCGCTTAGATTTTTCCTCAGGACGATCCTTAAAAGAATAAACCTCTTGAACCTCCTGGCATTCCTCCTCATCAGTATCCTGACTTTTAATCTGCAGTGAACTCTGAGGATTTCTTAACCGTCAATGAGCCTGTCGACGATTGGAAAGATATGATAATCATAGTCGTTAACTCAGTGATTTAAAAGTGGTTGTCGACGGAGCCCCCGTCGATGAAGCTCCCGTCGTCGAGAATCGAATGTCGTCGACAGAGTAGTCGTCGAAGAGGTCGTCGTCGCTGGGATCTTTGACAAGGATGCTGCTCTTCCCGTTGACGGAGTCGTCATCATCGACGGTGTAGTCTTGGTCACTGCCATCGACGCCGCAGTAGTCGTCGAGATAGTCGCGTCGACGATGTTGTCATCGACTGCGTCGATGACGTCTTCACAGATACTAGCCCTGGAGACACCACAGTCTTAGTCGACGGAGCATAAGACACTCCCCTTGAAACTGAGGATTTCTTCAGAGGAGTCTGAGGGAGAGAAGATTAAGAGGTCTCTTTTCCCTTAGTTTTTTGCTTTTTAGGATACACTAATTCTTCTAAAGTGGAAGACTTCCTCTTTTTAGTAGACTGGCTCGTGGATTCTTCCTCTGAATCTGAGGTGGCCTTCTTCTGAAGCCACAACAGAAGAGTGCCTCTCTATCCCTCAAAGTTTTAGCTGAAAAGGTTCTGCAGGGTTTGCAGTCCTTAGCCACATGCTTGGGATGAAGGCAATGTAAGCAGTCTTTATGTGGATCTTCAGAATAAAGTCTAGCTTTTTAACAAGATCTGCAGGTCCTGAAAAGCCTCTTTTTAGAGGTTTCAGCCATATTAAGACACTAGATGAAGCACAGTACCTTCAATCCAGAAGTAAACTTGTCAGTTGAAAAGGTCAAAGGTTCACTCAGGAACAGAACTGAGCACGGCTCAGGGAGACTCCTTTTCAAATGAAGGCGGTTGGAAATCTGAGGTAGGAAAGCTCTGCTGGGGAGTGTGATGTCAGGGTTTTCTGCTGCTTAGCTAAGTTTTGGGCCAAACAATAAAGAGGTCTGGTTACCAAATTATGTCATTCCCTATGGGATTTTCTATACAGATTTTCTCTATGGTACTGCTATGGTCATTCTGTTACCGTGAGACTCCCACCATGACGACGGGGAATATACAAGCATGTGAATCTATGAAAGATTCAATACTGGAGAAATTACCTATTAGCCTTGCCAACTTTCACAAACTTTCCTCAATAAAGATTTCACTTTCTGCGGAATATCTTAATTTTCTTTTGTGGTAACAAACAACCTTTGACCATATTCATTACAAATCTAAAAAAGTCTAAAGCTTGAGCAGGCTCTACAATTGATGTCTTCACATTAATAATAAAACTCAAAGATTGTAACCAATCTTTGACAGTCTCTAATTGAGACCTCAAAACCATCACCTCCTGATTCATAATCAGTAGATCGTCTAAATACACAATCATCCAAATTCCCCTTTCACAAAAAAAAAAAAAAAAACTGATCTCATCACCGTAACACCAAGGGGCTGAAGGCAACCCAAATGGTAGACAAACAAACTAAAAGACATGTCTTTCCCACATGAACTGGAGATATCTCGAACTGTTCTCCAACACTGGAATCGTAAAGTATGCATCTTCAAGATCCAACTTTACTAACCAATCTAAATCCTGTAAAACATCTCTCAACAGATGAATACCCTCCAACTTAAAAAGCCTATATATCATACAATAGTTTGGATCCCTTAAATTGATCACGGATCTCCATCCTTTATCCTTTATCCTTTTCTACTAGAAATAACGTACTCCTGAAGCCTACCTGGTCTTCTTCTACTTCCACAATTGCCCCCTTGAAAAGCATACTCTCTATTTCTTCTTTCACTATGTTTTGTTGCTGTTTGCTTAACAAAGAAATCTGATGCCTATAATCACCACTTCACCTGACTCTTACGGCCTGAATCCAGGTGGCCCACCAGTCCCGGCGAGGTCCCCCATCACTCTAGAGCCACAGTCCACCGTGGTTGACCCCTCCATGACTCACCGCTGTTGTCTGTAGTCTCTGCATGGAGACTCCCCCAACCCCCCCTCCACCCTATATCCCCACTGCACCACCCCCAAACCTTTTAAGCGGTGGATAGGTTAGTCAGTTATTTGGATTTGGAATGATAGCAGAAGAATAGAGGAGGAAAAAAGGTTTGTATTTATATAGCGCTTGTTACCCGTGATGGGGTGTTGAAGCACGCTACTCCGGAAGCCCATAAAGGATTAGTGGTGAATTGGTATGGTGAAATATGAAAGTAATTTCAGTGGTAGATATTAGTCAGTTATTTGGAGTGAGAAGGATAGCGGAGGGATAAAAGGGAAAGAAAGGTTTGCATTCATATAGCACTTGTTACCCCTGATGGGTGGTGAAGAGCTTTTCTGGCGAGTAGCACGCTACTCTGGAACCCATAAAAGGATTAGTATAATGAAATATGAAGTAATTTGAGTAGTGGATATGTTATTCAGTTATTTGGGTAGAGAAGGGTAGGGGAGCTGAAAGATCATTAGACTATATCAGAGTAGCTGCAACCACATCAACGACGAGGTGGCAGCAGCCGTTTTAGGACTCTGGGGAAAAAAAACATATAGGGGACAGGAATACTCTGGAAACTCCCCGTTCCCTCCCCCCACCAATTTTTTCAAAAATATATATATTACAATTTGAAGTGGACATACAGCCCCCCTCCTCGAACCTCCATAAGGCCCTGGAGACTCCATCCCGGTGGGCCGATGTGTAAATGAAGGGGGCCTGTGTCATTATGACGCTGGGGACATCATCTGCAGGGCCACCTCCATTACTATATCCTGGGGATTACAACTTCCAGGACACTGTAGTTTCTGTGCTTACGAGAGTGCATGGAGGAAGTGTTATGTGCACCCACCCGGCAGTATCAGAAACCTGCTCTTGGCTGGTGGCACACACAATATTTTATCGTAAGACAGGAAGCTAGCAATGCGTATTCCTTTAATTTACTACTTCTGAGCAGCACTTTAAAGAACTTTATAATAGAATATCAACACCAAACAATAGAAAAAACTCTATGGTCCCATAAGATACTGTTGTTAACCATCTTGTTCCTCTTTTGTTTTATGCTACTTGAGCAGGTAAGTCCTCCTTGGTTATTTATTTGTTACATTTTTCAAGGTATATGTGTATGGAGTTTGGTTTGCTGCAAAGTGGTCCAATTTACGGACTAAAAATTGTTGAGTTGTTGTGTGGTGTGTATTTAATTAAAAAGTTGTACTTTATTGTTATAGTTTTAATTGTAAATGTATGTTAAAAAATCATATGGCGAGTGAAAGAATCTGAAGAATGTTTCAGAAACTTTAGTATAAGTGTTTTTATTATGGCATTTATTGGGCAAAGCGAGGATTCAAATACACTGAAATTATGTTTTAAAGTTGGCGCTTACCGTTGTTAGCGTGCGACTGGAGACAGCTTGGTGTGAGTGTGGCAGAAATGGCTTGGTGTGAGCGTGGCAGCTCGAGTCTAGCATGCGGTGCGGCCTGTCATTTTAGGAACAGAAGTTCCGTAGTGGGGAGCTCACAGCTTGTTTACAATGTGGATGGCCATTTAGTGACTAGACAATAAGGATGTATGACATACGCTGCGCCGTGCGGGTGCTGGCAAAATCAATTCTGATAGTCAGCATTACATATGAAAGGAGAAGTGTTTTTTAGAGTAAAATTGAATAAAAATAATTACTGATTACAATTAAAAAAGGTGAATATAGAGGAAAGAAAAAGAAAGCATTAAATGCGGTCACCATTTTGAATTGGGTAAGTTCGGGTGACATGCCCATATTTTGGGGTTTTTCATTGGTTGCTGAGGTGTGCAGTTTAATACAATTGGAACGTTGCTAGGGGACCATGTCCAACTTTTTTTTTATAACAGAAGGTGCAACTATTAGGATTAGGTCAGCTGTGGAGAAAGTGTGTTAACAGTTTGTGCATTTTCAATTGCAAACATTTTTTAGAGTAAGGATGTCGGAGAAAGAGGTGAATGTTGTGGAGTCAGGGACCAATATTTTGTCTGAGAAGATCAAGAACCTAATTCAAGATTCACAATCGGTCATGTCTGATAGGAAGAATGATGAGGATGATGATTGATGAGGATGATGATTGATGAGGACGATGATTGATGAGGACGATGATAATGATGTTCGATGATGAATGAATGAATGAGCAATTTGTATAGCGCAAACTAAGCCCAAGGGCGTCAAGGCGCTTGTGTACAGAACACCCACAGACCACTTCGGAGATCATGCTTAAGCCCTGCTCTTAGGAAAACAACCAAGTCTTCAGGGAATTCCGAAATACAGAGTGTTCTTGTTTCCCCAAGAGGGAGACCGGGAGAGAGTTCCACGCCTTGGCAGCAGTCAGCGGGAAAGCTCTCCCCCACCCCACCTCGATCTTTAGAACCTCAGGACAATGAGAAGATTACGATTTGCTGACCTAAGGTTTCTTGAGGGCATATATCTTTTGATGATGCTATTTAGGCCAGAAGGGCCCCGGCCATAAAAAGCGTTGTGAGCGAGGCAGAGGGTCTTGAATAGAACTCTACGGTCCACCGGAAGCCAGAGCAGCAGGCGGAGGGATGATGCAGCCGAGTGATACTCCGGGAGATTCAGAACCAACCTTGCAGCTGCGTTTTGAACCAGCTGCAAGCGATAAGGCTGGCCTTTGTTTATGCCCAAATAGAGGGCGTTACAGTAGTCTAATCTGGCTAGGATTAGGGCCACACCCACCTTTTTTGGGGCTTCATGAGACAAAAATGTGGATATTTTTCTAATAATACGAATAAGCCCGAAACAGGCGGACCCCGTCCTTGAGACCTGCAGGGTCAGAGAGAGAATCATCAATAATGACTCCAAGATTTTTCCCATGAGAGGCAGGAATGGGACAGGTACCAAGGGAATCCGGCCACCACTCGCCCGACCAGATGTCCAGGCCTTCCCCAAATTCAGGACCTCAGTCTTTTCGCCATTTAGTTTAAGGAAGTTCTGAACCATCCAAGATGAGACTGCCACCATGCAATCCTTGAAATTTTGGGCAGCGTTCCCAACCTTGTGCGAAATGGAGACCATAATCTGGGTGTCGTCCGCGTAGGACAAGAACTCCGGCCCAAATGCTTTCACCACCCTTGCCAGTGGGGCCGCGTAGACATTAAACAAGGGTAGGGCTCAGAGAGGAGCCCTGGGGCACACCAAAGGCAAGGGGGGAGGGCTCTGAGAAGGAACTCCCCATTCTGACTAGTTGAGACCGTTCACTAAGAAACGAGGCAAGGAGATCCAATGCCCGGCCCCTGACCCCTATCTCCTCAATGCGTTCCACCAATCTGTGAGGGGACAGGGTATCGAAAGCGGCGGTGAGGTCGAGTAATATCAGGAGGGTGGTATGACCTGCATCCACCTGGACTCAAATATTATCCAGCACCATAGTAAGTGCAGTCTCAGTAGTGCGAGAGCTTCTAAAGCCATGTTGGGAGTCATCTAAGATCAGATAGTCCCTCAGGCAGGCGCTCAGATGCGAATCAAGATGGGATTCCAGGATTTTTGCAGGAAGAGGAAGAAGGGAGCTAGGACGGACGTTTTTAAGATTGGAAGGATCTAGTGAGGGCTTCTTAAGTATGGACCAAACCACTGCAGCCTTCCAGATCAGCGGATAGAGTCCTGAGGATATGGCTAAGTTCATGACTGTCACGAAGTGGGGGATAAAAGCTGCTTTTGCACTTTTTACGACTTTAAGGGATCAGGGTTCCGGTGGGGGGCCTGATTTAATCCCTTCAATCAGCAGGTCTACGGCCTCAGTCGTGATGTTGGGAAAGGAGCAAAGACTCCCTGAGGATGTGCGGTTGAATCCGCTGTTAGGAAGAGTATCTGACTTAGTGCCCAGCATCAACAAGGAATTTTGAGTCTCAAACTGGGCATAGATGTCATCTATCTTAGAGCGGAAAAAGGAGGATAAGCTGTCACAAAGTGCCTGTGAGGGTTCCACCTTGTCCAAAATAGAAGGAGCAGCAAGAGTATTGAAGATGTTGAAGAGCTCGTCGGAGGAGGTGGTATACCCGACAATGTTGGAGAAGTATAGTTCTTTTTCCTCCAGTATGGCTACTTTGTAAGACTTTAAGGCTTGTTTATGGGATTCCCTGCCTGATGGAGCCAGGTCCATCAGGCAGGGCAGGCAGGCAGCCAGATGATGATTGATGATGATGATGATGATTGATGAGAATGATGGTGACTGGATGACAATGATGACTGGATGAAGGATGAGGGAGGATGATGGACGAGGGAGGATGATGGACGAGGGAGGATGATGGACGAGGGATGAGGGAGGATGGTGGATGAGGGAGGATGGTGGATGAGGGAGGATGGTGGATGAGGGAGGATGGTGGATGAGGGAGGATGATGGACGAGGGATGAGGGAGGATGGTGGATGAGGGAGGATGGTGGATGAGGGAGGATGGTGGATGAGGGAGGATGGTGGATGAGGGAGGATGGTGGATGAGGGAGGATGATGGATGAGGGAGGATGAGGGATGAGGGAGGATGATGGATGAGGGAGGATGATGGATGAAAATGGATGAATGAAGATGGATGGATGATACATGAAGAGGATGGATGAAGATGATGGATAATAAATGAAGATGATGGATAAAGATGGATAAAGATGATAAAGGATAATGAAGGATGATGGGTGAATATGGATATGGATGGATGGATGGATGGATGCTGATGGATTAAGATTATGATGGATTAATCTGATGGATGAAGATGATGGGTGGAGGGAGATGATGGGTGGAGGGAGATGATGGGTGGAGGGAGATGATGGGTGGAGGGAGATGATGGATGGAGGGAGATGATGGATGGAGGGAGATGATGGATGGAGGGAGATGATGGATGGAGGGAGATGATGGATGGAGGGAGATGATGGATGGAAGGAGATGATGGATGGAAGGAGATGATGGATGGAGGGAGATGATGATGATGGATGGAGATGATGATGATGGATGAAGATGATGATGATGGATGAAGATGATGATGATGGATGAAGATGATGATGATGGATGAAGATGATGATGATGGATGAAGATGATGGATGAAGATGATGGATGAAGATGATGGATGAATGATGGATGCGACGACGATGAATGATTATGATGATGATTATTATTTTTAAATATCGGAAAGTAAAGAAAAAGCTCATAGAGGCCTAGGGGGTAAATGTAATAGCAAAGGGAAGCATCTGGGTTCCAGTGCTGAAGGAAATTGAGTCCAAAGCGTCTCACATAGATTGGGTGTTATGGCAAAAGCAATGATGGGCAGGATAACCCTGCAGATAATACGGACTTGGATGA
This sequence comes from Lissotriton vulgaris, assembly GCF_964263255.1. Lineage (NCBI taxonomy): Eukaryota > Metazoa > Chordata > Amphibia > Caudata > Salamandridae > Lissotriton > Lissotriton vulgaris. The sequence goes on from NC_141687.1 coordinate 2,107,011,921, forward strand.
ATATATATTGAATTTAAATTATAAAGACGATTTGGGGGATGATTTTGGAAGTGAGAATAGCTACATGAGGAGATAAAATTGTGGTTGATCCTTTAGGTCAAAAGTTGTTTGACCCTAAGGAAATACGTCATCCCAGAGCATCTGACTGGTGGCCTATGAGTCATGTGGCAGATTATATTAGACAAACAGCAAAGGAACTCTTTTCCTCATCAACTGAATACAAAATAGAAGGTTTATGTGAAAAACCGACAAACCTTGGAATGCAGATGAAATGTGTTGGACCTAGATTACCCAAGTCTACATAAGGTAGCTTGGCACAGTAGTGGCTACAGCTAACTCAAGGCGTTGGTTAAGTACTTACAAGTCTCACTCACAGTAACTCAGTGATGAACCACTAAAATAAAGACACAACACCACTGTTTGGAAAAATACTGTTACCTTTTATAAAAATAATATGCTTTTCTTGTTATACTTTTTAGTCAGAGATAAAAGACAATCAAGTTACACCTTGTACATGAAATTCAGATCACACTTCAATATTTTTCCTGGTCAGAATTTGAGAATCAAAGGTACATTTAAGGTCTGTAGTTATTCAGGTCACAATACACTTCGCTAATAAATTTACAGAAAGGAAAATGCAGTCTGACAGTACAATACGTTTTTAAAGACTCATTAGCAGGTACATTACCCCACCGCTCTTAAGTGACTGCTCAACTCCACAGACCTCTACTGGATGTAGATCTTTGCAGCATAACCCTCCAGTTATGTGACTAAAAGGAAGACACAGTAGTATTAACACGGCTCCCCTCTAGTTAAGTTACAGACTACACCTCTCTAGTGGAGGATCCACTCCCTCAGTTACCAATAGACTATTAGGGTCTTGTTGCAGGAACCCTGTTGTCCCCTTCACACCTTTCTCCTCTCTCCTCTGTGGTAAATATTAATGGTTTTGCTGTGGTTGTGTGAGTCGCTACCCACTTTCCCAATTCAGTTTTCCAGGTATCAAACAGTTAAACTCTTGGGGCTTAGCCCCGATGTCCCGGTTCTCAGGCAATTGACGCTGCCGCCTCCCGCTCCCTCTCTACCCGGCTTACTTGTGGGTTTGAAAGTGTCCCAGCGGTTGTGTTCTCCACGCTCGATGGAGCTTGGCAGCAGTCGGGCTGAAGGGGGGAGGCAGGGAAGGCTTTCCCGGCCCAGGGCTCCCTACCGCGACGTCCGCTGTGGCGCTTCTGCCTCTTCTGAGGGAATCGACGACTGGCTCTCCAACGCGGCGCTCCTCGGCTGACGCGATGACTTTCCCTCAGATGGCACTTCTCCGCCGGGCATGCGCGGAAGCGCTCGCTCTTCTCCCGCCTCCGCACTCGCTCACAGGAAGGACGCTACTCTTCACGGCGACGCTGCTCTCCTGGGCCTGCCCGACCCTAGGCCCCTCCTGCTTTCAATAGCGGACGCGCCGAGGACATGCGCGGAAGCGCTTCCTGCTCCGCTTGACGCGGCTGGTGACCCGGGGTCCCGCAATCAGCTAACACAGCGCCGCTGCTCCTCCTCAGACACTTCCCACTCTGGCCTCTCAGGAAGGATGTGCACACACGGCGCCCTCGCTCTTCAGGTCGCTATGGTGCCACAGACACCCGCCTTCACCACAGCTGCTCCACAACACCGGTAAGCGCAGCGCTGAGTATGGAAAGTCAGGGATCCCCTCTGTAACGAGTGTTCTGAGAGAGCTCACCAGAGTTCAGTTTTAGAAGGGTCTTCTTCCTCAAGTAACTTAATGTTCTTATCAGCAATTGTTGTTTTGAGAGGGATCGGTCAAAGGTTAAAGGGGGAACAACCCTCTGAAGAAACTGTCAGCCTCAGAGACAAACTAGCTGCTCTCAGTGTGTCCACCTCCTCTCACCACTGCCTCACTCCTCTACTCTTGGGTCAGCACAAAATGGCTGCTGGTCACTGGCCTTATATAGGGTGGCCTGAGACCTGCAGAAGTCTCTAGTTAATTCCAGAAAGTTCCCTAATGTTATCCTATGGACCTGTCCTCCAGTAGTGTCCGTTATGGCAGTTGGTGGACACCATTTTAGGTCTCTGGAGATCCCTAGATTTTCAAGGGGGCTGACTAGGCCTCACAGGTTATGAGGGAAAAATGGCGTCATCGCCAAGGAACACCTAGCCCCCTGACAGCATTAAAAAAGATTCCTGATGGACATATGTAAAAATAAAAAATAGAAACTCTGGGAGGCTAAGGGGGACAAAAATAAATCATAATGGTTAGAGTCTCCCCAGAAGCAGACAGGTCTAACACGCGTCCCCCCCAGCTGAAAGTGGGGAGAACTACCCAACCCCTTGGGAGTCCTCATCCCTAAGGCGGAAATACCTGGATAGACCGTCTGCGTTGGCATGGTCCGCCCCAGGTCGGTGTTCCACCCTAAAGTCCATTCCCTGTAGGGAGATGGACCACCTTAGCAACTTGGGATTCTCCCCCTTCATTTGCATCAGCCAACGAAGGGGGCGATGGTCAGTCTGAACTAGGAAGTGCGAGCCAAACAAGTATGGCCGCAGCTTCTTCAGAGCCCAAACCACCGCAAAGGCTTCTCTCTCAATTGTACTCCACCTCCTTTCCCTGGGGAGTAGCCTTCTGGACAGGAAGACCACTGGTTGATCCAAGCCCTCATCATTTAGCTGCGATAACACTGCCCCAATGCCATGTTCTGACGCATCTGTTTGGACAATGAATTCTCTAGCAAAATCAGGGGCCTTGAGAATGGGAGCGGAACACAATGCTTGTTTCACGGTCATGAAGGCTCGCTGGCAAGCCTCCGTCCAGACTACCCGTCGGGGTTGCTTCTTGGAAGTAAGTTCAGTGAGGGGTGCCACGATAGTGCCATACCCCTTCACGAAGCGACGGTAGTATCCAGTGAGGCCCAGGAAGGCTCGGACCTCTGTTTGAGTCTTGGGGGGCTCCCAGGCGATGATAGCCTCAATCTTTGCCTGGAGGGGCTGCACCGTCCCTCTGCCCACCAAGTGACCTAGGTACACCACTGACCCCTGTCCGATCTGACACTTGCTGGCCTTGATTGTCAAGCCAGCCTGTTGCAGGGCATGAAGAACAGCTTGCAGGTGCTGCAAATGGTCCTCCCAGCTGCTACTGAAGACAGCAATGTCGTCCAGGTATGCAGCAGAAAAAGCTTCCATTCCAGAAAGGACCCTGTTCACCAGCCGCTGAAAAGTGGCAGGGGCATTCTTGAGCCCAAAGGGCATCACACGAAATTGGTAGTGTCCCTGAGGTGTAGAGAAGGCTGACCTTTCCTTCGCCTCCTCGGTAAGGGAAATCTGCCAGTACCCTGAAGTTAGGTCAAAGGTACTTAGGTATTGAGCAGCTCCCAGCCGGTCAATAAGCTCATCCGCCCGTGGGATGGGATGGGATGTGCATCAGTTTTGGTTACTGAGTTCAAGCCTCGGTAGTCCACACAGAATCTCAATTCAGGTGTGGTGCCTGGTGGGGCAGCTTTTGGTACCAAAACCACCGGGCTAGACCAAGGGCTTCCAGAAGGTTCAATCACTCCCAGCTCCAGCATCTTGGCGACTTCACTCTTGATGCTGGCCTTCACCTTGTCCGACAGCCGGTAGATTTTAGACTTCACAGGTGGGCTGTCTCATGTGTCCACGTCATGGGTACACAGGTGGGTCCTACCCGGGACAAGGGAGAACAGAGAAGAAAATTGCTCCAGGATCTGGCGGCAATCACTCTGCTGTTCAGGAGTTAGGGATGGCGAGAGAATTACTCCCTCCACCGACCCATTCTTTTCTTGGGACGAGAGAAGATCAGGGAGAGGTTCACTTTCTTCTTCCTCTGCTCCATCGGTTACCATCATCAAGACAACCTCGGGCCTCTCATGATGTGGCTTGAGGCGATTGGCATGCAGCACCCGGTGGGGCTGCCTCGGGGTCTTAAGATCCACCAAATAGGTAGACTTCCCCTTTTTCTCCAAAACCTCAAAGGGGCCTGTCCAACGGTCCTGGAGGGCATTTAGCTCTCCAGGTTCCATCACCCACACCTTCTGTCCAGGCTCCAGTTCCACTGGGTGAGCGTTGTGGTCATACCACTCTTTCATAACTGCTTGGCTGGCCTCCAAGTTGTCTAAAGCTTGCTTCCACAACTTAGCCATTTGGCTCCGGAAGGCCAGCATGTAGCTCACCACGTCCTGGGGAAGCTTCCTGGGAGTCCGTTCCCATCCGTCTTTCACCAGGCTGAGAGGTCCCCGTACAGGGTGCCCGTACAAAAGTTCGAAGGGGCTAAAGCCCACTCCCTTTTGCGGCACTTCCCTGTAAGAAAACAAGAGACAGGGTAGGAGGATGTCCCATTTCCTCCGCAGGCTCTCAGGTAGACTCCGTATCATACCTTTCAAGGTTTTGTTAAACCTTTCCACAAGACCATTGGTTTGTGGGTGATAAGGAGTGGTAAACCGATAGGTAACTCCGCACTCCTTCCACATAGCCCGCATGTATGCTGAAAGGAAGTTAGTCCCCCTGTCGGACACAACCTCCTTGGGGAAACCCACTCGGGTGAAGATCCCCATCAGGGCCCTTGCCACTACAGGTGCAGTGATGGTCCTCAGAGGTATTGCCTCTGGGTACCGTGTGGCATGATCCACCAAAACCAGTATGAACCGGTGACCAGCTGAAGTTGGTGGATCCAATGGCCCCACAATGTCGATGCCCACCCTCTCAAAGGGGGTGCTAACGACAGGTAGTGGTTCCAGGGGAGCTTTAAGCTTCACCCCTGTTTTCCCACTAGCTTGGCAGGACACACACGTCCGACAATATGTATCAGACGCCACTTTCATTCGAGGCCAGTAGAAGTGGGGGACAAGCCGGGCAAAGGCCTTGTCCTGTCCTAGATGTCCTGCCAATGGTATCTCATGAGCTAGTTCCAGTAGAAAGGCTCTAAAGCATTGAGGGACCACCAAGGCTCTGGCTGAACCATGGCCAGGTGCCTTGGGCTCACTGTAGAGGAGTCCATCCTCCCAGTAAATCCGGTAGCTCCCTTCAATGTTTCCTGCTGCCTGGGCGTTGGCCTGTTGCCGCAGCCCCTCGAGAGTAGGACACTCTTTCTGAGCTTCACAGAATTCTTCCCGGGAAGGACCTCCCTCCACATGCCATTCAGTAGGGATGGGTAGGTTTTCCAGGGAAGCAACATTCTCCCCTGTGGACTCCAGATCCACCTCCGCAGGTGGTCCATCTGTCTCACGAGGTGGAGATGTCGAGGCAGGGTCCTCCGGCCTCCTGTCCTTCTCCTCTCTGGCAGCCGGCTGGGCCATTGTTCCAGGCTCCAGCGTAAGTGAACTCCCCCTTCGGGCAGTCGCTGACCTTGTGCTGACACAAGTCCAGTCAGGGGGTCCCAGCATCTCAGAGTGAGTCTGGTACTCCACCCTCCTCCAAGCATTGTGCTCCATATCATTCCCTAACAGGCAGTCAACAGGCACGGCAGGGCTTACGGCAACTCGAAGTGGACCTGCAACCCCTCCCCACTCAAAGGGAACCTCAGCCACAGGGTAGTGGCCCAATCTGCCGTCAGCCATTACGGCGGGATGGAGTACATCTGGGATGACCTGCTCTGGAGACACCAGCTGACTCCTTACCATAGTCATGCTGGCTCCTGTGTCTCTCAGAGCCTCCCCTCTACGGCCATTGATGGTGACCCACTGCTCATACTTAGTAGTATTAGAGGGCAGCTGGGTCTTTGGAACCATCTCCTTATCTCCCAGGGACACTAAAGTGACACCCGCCCGCTCCCCTCCATTAACCAAAGGCATCTCCTCCCCGAGCACTACACTAGTGATTCCCGGGGCTTTTCCTCCAGTGGGATGGGGTGGTCTTTTTGGGCATCTCACATCTCCTTTATAGTGTCCCACACCACCACACTCAAAACAATGAACAACCCTTGGCTGCTGGCTTTGGCCAGGGGTAGGGTTGCGAGGGGGGTTACTCTTAGGGATGAATCCTCTGCCCCTTCCTTGCGAAGTATTTTGTGGCCCTTTTGAGAACTCCTTCTTAGTTTCCCCTCCCTCTTTCTTCTGGGGGGCACCCTGTCCTTGCTTCTGGGAATTCCCTCCAGTGCCCCTAGTCGACACCCGGGTACTAACCCAGATGTCCGCCTCCTCAGCAAGCTTCCTGGGGCTGGTCAGCTTGCTGTCCACCAGATGCTGTCTTAGTTCGGGAAGACACTTCTCGAGTAGGTGTTCCTTGAGTATGAGGTCATATAGTCCCTCATAGTCTCCTACTTCGCTGCCTCTTACCCAACCCTCCAGGGCCTTCCTGGAGTAGTCCAAAAAATCTACCCAGTTTTGCGTGCCCAGCTTGTAGCTGCCCCGGAACTTTTGCCTATATTTCTCAGGGGTCAACCCAAACTTCCTGAGCAGCGCTGACTTCATAGCCGGGTAGTAGGACTGTTCACTCTGATCAAGGGCCAACAAAGTATCCCTGCCAGTGGGGGGCATGTATTTATATAACCCACCTCCCCAGTGGACTTCCAGAATCCCATGGGCCCTCAGCGAGACCTCGTAGGCGGCTAGCCATTTAGCAATGTCGTCACTGGGTACATAGCAAGCCATAATATCTTTTGGTAGGTACGGTCTGGGTTCCCTGGTGTTGGTCTGGATATCGCTGCCACCATTCTCTGGTTTGGGGGTTCGTAAATTTAGGGCTTGCAAATCCATCTCTTTGATGGTCCGCTCATGCTCCAACCTCTTTTCCTCCCTCACCATGTCCATCCTGGCTAGTTCTATTCTCATCCTCCTCTCCTCCCTCCTATCTTCTAACTCGGCGTCGGTCAGGCCCCTCTCTGACACACTACTGCCCACTCTGGAAGGTGTTCTAGGACCTGTTACAAGGTTCTCCCCTCCCGCCTGGTACAGTGTTGCGGTCTCCAGGACAGTATCCTTGTCACTCTCCTCAGGTTCTACCTCCTCCCCGGAATGAGCCTCTACCCATGCCCGAATACTGGTCAGCAGCTCAACTTTTCTGGCGCCTTTCTTGAAAAACACCCCCTGCTGCTGACACCATTCCTTCAATTGGGTCACAGTATAATTTTCCAGCTCTTCCACATTTATCTCCATTTCTATTTGGAGTATAAACTGCTACACAGGAGAAATCCACAAAGTGACCTGAGGTCAACCTCCACCCACCGCCAGTAGTCAATTTAGAAAAATCAAAATTTAAATTAGGAGGGCCGCAGGGAGAAAACTCCAGGTGAGGTCTCGTGGTTGGCACTGCGTTACTAATAAGTGAGTGTAAGTACAAATCCGTTATCCCACCGCTGAAACACCAATTATGTTGGACCTAGATTACCCAAGTCTACATAAGGTAGCTTGGCACAGTAGTGGCTACAGCTAACTCAAGGCGTTGGTTAAGTACTTACAAGTCTCACTCACAGTAACTCAGTGATGAACCACTAAAATAAAGACACAACACCACTGTTTGGAAAAATACCGTTACCTTTTATAAAAATAATATGCTTTTCTTGTTATACTTTTTAGTCAGAGATAAAAGACAATCAAGTTACACCTTGTACATGAAATTCAGATCACACTTCAATATATTCCTGGTCAGAATTTGAGAATCAAAGGTACATTTAAGGTCTGTAGTTATTCAGGTCACAATACACTTCGCTAATAAATTTACAGAAAGGAAAATGCAGTCTGACAGTACAATACGTTTTTAAAGACTCATTAGCAGGTACATTACCCCACCGCTCTTAAGTGACTGCTCAACTCCACAGACCTCTACTGGATGTAGATCTTTGCAGCATAACCCTCCAGTTATGTGACTAAAAGGAAGACACAGTAGTATTAACACGGCTCCCCTCTAGTTAAGTTACAGACTACACCTCTCTAGTGGAGGATCCACTCCCTCAGTTACCAATAGACTATTAGGGTCTTGTTGCAGGAACCCTGTTGTCCCCTTCACACCTTTCTCCTCTCTCCTCTGTGGTAAATATTAATGGTTTTGCTGTGGCTGTGTGAGTCGCTACCCACTTTCCCAATTCAGTTTTCCAGGTATCAAACAGTTAAACTCTTGGGGCTTAGCCCCGATGTCCCGGTTCTCAGGCAATTGACGCTGCCGCCTCCCGCTCCCTCTCTACCCGGCTTACTTGTGGGTTTGAAAGTGTCCCAGCGGTTGTGTTCTCCACGCTCGATGGAGCTTGGCAGCAGTCGGGCTGAAGGGGGGAGGCAGGGAAGGCTTTCCCGGCCCAGGGCTCCCTACCGCGACGTCCGCTGTGGCGCTTCTGCCTCTTCTGAGGGAATCGACGACTGGCTCTCCAACGCGGCGCTCCTCGGCTGACGCGATGACTTTCCCTCAGATGGCACTTCTCCGCCGGGCATGCGCGGAAGCTCTCGCTCTTCTCCCGCCTCCGCACTCGCTCACAGGAAGGACGCTACTCTTCGCGGCGACGCTGCTCTCCTGGGCCTGCCCGACCCTAGGCCCCTCCTGCTTTCAATTGCGGACGCGCCGAGGACATGCGCGGAAGCGCTTCCTGCTCCGCTTGACGCGGCTGGTGCCCCCGGGGTCCCGCAATCAGCTAACACAGCGCCGCTGCTCCTCCTCAGACACTTCCCACTCTGGCCTCTCAGGAAGGATGTGCACACACGGCGCCCTCGCTCTTCAGGTCGCTATGGTGCCACAGACACCCGCCTTCACCACAGCTGCTCCACAACACCGGTAAGCGCAGCGCTGAGTATGGAAAGTCAGGGATCCCCTCTGTAACGAGTGTTCTGAGAGAGCTCACCAGAGTTCAGTTTTAGAAGGGTCTTCTTCCTCAAGTAACTTAATGTTCTTATCAGCAATTGTTGTTTTGAGAGGGATCGGTCAAAGGTTAAAGGGGGAACAACCCTCTGAAGAAACTGTCAGCCTCAGAGACAAACTAGCTGCTCTCAGTGTGTCCACCTCCTCTCACCACTGCCTCACTCCTCTACTCTTGGGTCAGCACAAAATGGCTGCTGGTCACTGGCCTTATATAGGGTGGCCTGAGACCTGCAGAAGTCTCTAGTTAATTCCAGAAAGTTCCCTAATGTTATCCTATGGACCTGTCCTCCAGTAGTGTCCGTTATGGCAGTTGGTGGACACCATTTTAGGTCTCTGGAGATCCCTAGATTTTCAAGGGGGCTGACTAGGCCTCACAGGTTATGAGGGAAAAATGGCGTCATCGCCAAGGAACACCTAGCCCCCTGACAGCATTAAAAAAGATTCCTGATGGACATATGTAAAAATAAAAAATAGAAACTCTGGGAGGCTAAGGGGGACAAAAATAAATCATAATGGTTAGAGTCTCCCCAGAAGCAGACAGGTCTAACAAAATGTGATATGGTATTTATAAACTTTGAAAAACATTTTTTCACATGTAGCTCACAGACCTAAGCGATTAAAAGATTGTGGGATAACTATTTAAAGAAAGTTATCTCAAATTAGAATGTCTATCTGAATATTTAATTTTTTTATAAAAACCATACGAGTTTAAAAAACATTCTCAACTGTATTAAATCAGAACAGTACATTTAAAATATTTCGTAGTTTAACGTTTTAAGATTAAATTAGGCATGGGTTAAGGAGACCACTGGAGAAGGCTTAGAGTCTGTCTTGGGAGTTTCTTTTGAACAGAGCTGCTGTTCACAGAAGATCTGGTCTTTATTGAAGGCAGTCAGTCCTCCCAAAGCTTCTGGAGGTCGCTGGCTGCAGCACAAGGTGACTTTTGGCGCAGGGTGTCTGGAAACTGCAGACGGGCGGTAGGGCTTGGGCCCAAGTCAGTTCTTCTCTGCAGTCTCCTCTGCTGGGAGTCTTCTTTCGTCCTTATTCGTAGGTTGCAGGGATCGGTCTCCTTAGTTCAGGGCTGCTCCTTAAATACTGTATTTAGGGGGAGTTTTAGAGGTCTCGAGGTCTGTAGGCAATGGTCTTCTGACCTTAGGGTGACTTCTCCCTTGGTGTGCTCATCCCACATGGGGAAGTGGGCACAATCCCTAATCCTGATTGGAGAGTCCCTGCTATCTGCAAGATGGTGGGCACTGAAGAGTGGGCTTCACCTCGCCTACACCACCTGAGAGGGGGCCTGCTCCTGATAGCAGGAAAAGCTTGGAGCTGCGTTACAAAGTCGGCAAGGCCTTTGAACCTCCCTAGCCATAGATGGTTCTTCCTGACTTGGGGGGAGGGGTGGGTGTTGCCTCCTCTGCCCAGACAAGGCTTTATTTCCGGGCTCAGGGAGCGAAGGCACCCAGCCCATGGTTCCAGAAACATGTCTTGCGGTGTTACTGATATTTACCAGTCAGGGAACCCACCAGAGGCTGGTCGTTTTTCAGGGGTCATCTCTAAGATGCCCTCTGAGTGGATGGTATAATAAATACCACACTGGCATCAGTGTGGGTTTATTATGCTGAGAAGTTTGATACAAAACTTCCACAAATTCAGTAAAGCCATGATGGTGATGTGGAGTTTATAATGACAACCTCCCAGACGATATACTCTTTATGGCTTTACTGCACTTACAATATCCAAGTATTGACTTAACACTGCAGGAGTACAGTGATCATTCAACTATACCCTCACCAGTGGTATCAGTGTTCCTAGTTAGAGGGGTGTCTTCCCTATACCATAGGCAGTGGGTGCCATGTTGACCCTTCACTTTTCTCTGAACCTAAACACGCAGCCTGCAATGGCAGTGTGTGTATGTCAAGGTACAGGACCTCTAAGTGTGACAAAATATGTGCTACAGCCCTTAGAGGCCTTCCCTGGTCACCGTGCCCTTGGTACCCATGGTAGCTTTTACAAGGGACTTACATGTGGCCATAGAGGTACCAATTGGGGTTACAAAGGTACAGTTTTGGGAAAAAAACACAGGCCCTGTGTAACCGATTGTCAGGGACCCAGGGCATATCGAGTCAAAGTGCATCAGTAATCTGGCAAAAAGTGTGGGGGGTGGTGGGGTTACTGCAAAGAAACCAGACCTCCTACATCAACATCAGTCGTAATCATGTAGAAATTACCTTGACATAAGAGCATCTTTGATGGCCCTAACAACGAAACTGAAATGCAAGCCCATCTCCATCAAACAGCGGTGGAGGCAGCAATAGAGTAGCTATAAAGAAATAATGTATTTATTGATTGAGTGGCTTTATGTGAAAAACTTAGTACCATACAAAAAATGTTTCACAAAAAGGCTTGGAAAACCACCCGACATTTAAATCCAGCTACCAGGGTTTGCTAAATGCTCTCCTGTGACGAACCTTTAAAATTTGATCTATTTGATGGATGAAAATGGTTACATTGTAAACTCGTCATCCTTTTCATGTATAAACCAACGTTTCTATTTATTCATCTTTCAGTCTAAACAAAGCTCCACGTTTCCAAAGCTAGTTTTTAATGTACATGTACAATCTCTACAGCCCCTGAGCAAATAAAACAATTATATTTTATCCCATAATCGATTGATTTTATGAAGCTCATGAAGGTGACTGAGTGGAACGGAATTATTCTTCAAACATTATCAGTGGACAATGGTGGATAAAATCAGCTGGTATAAGGTTATGCTGACCCACTCTGGAAGGTAACTGCAAAGTCCTCGTCTGACCAGTGTTGTGTGGTCTGTGAACGTGTATGTAAAGTCAATGCTTGGTGAAAGAGGTCTCCTTCCTTCAGCACCTCTCGTCTTGGAGCATCGCAGGAAAAAATGGTTTGTAATCTGTAGAGCAGCCACTAATAGATACGGTTCAGCTGGAGCACGGACCTTGCCTGTATTACTTTTGTGTCAAATTGAATACAATGGCTAACAGACTGTCAACATTTTTCTCAAGTGATATGTTTATCCACAACAAAATGTAGACAGTTGCTGCAGTTATTGGCACCCATGACTAGCTGTGTCAATGAGCTTGAATTTTTCTGAAAGTCATCCACAAGATGGCTAAACAGAAAGTGCTACCCAACAAAGAGTAGGGTGACAAAATGAAGGGACTAGCTCTGTTCGGAATCCAGAACAGATATACTGGTGCGGAATTGTCTCAATGTAAATAGTGCTACCTCCAAGGAACACACTGAGCTAGCATTTGAAATGACATGATTTGCACCACTAGCTACACTCTTCTGCCCTTCTACGAAGATTATCAGACAATTAGCTGCCCAATATCTTGTCATTTATGCCTGCTATAGAGTGTTAAAGCTGCTTGCAAGTTGTTAACCGATTCAATCTTTTTGCTCTTCTTTGCTGCATGATTTGCTCCAGGTCCGGGGATTCCAGCACGTGGTGTTCTGTTATCTCTCTCCTTCCAAGCAGTCGCTGCATTTGTGTTTGTTGGGAGCTGCGCCGTCTGTTTCGTGGTGCTTTTTGTTTCCACTCCCGAATTGCCTCTTCTGTGGAGCACTGGGTGCAGTGGTGGTCTGCCCACTCACACGCTTCTTAGGCATTGCAGAAGAAATAGGTGGTGCCAGCATGAATGACTTTTAGGTGGGCTGGGAATAGTAATGAATATTGTATGTTATTCGACTGCGGTCGGCGTTTCACCTCTAGGAACGATGATCTTTGTTTCTGCAACGCCCGTGCATAATCAGGAAAGATCATGATGTGTTTGTTTTCCACCTATAGGGGGCCTGTGCTTCTGGCAGCCCTGAGCACCGCATCGCGGTCCTGGAAGTACAGAAATTTAGAGAGCATCGGCCGGGTGGGGCTCCGGGAGGCGGTTTGCGGGTTGGGACGCGGTGGGCTCGTTCTATTGAGAAGAAAACTGTTCGGTCCGTCATTGGGGGGGAAAAATGTAATCCAGGCCTCAATGTATGCGAGTGGGTGCGCCCCTTCAACTCCCTCTGGAAGGCCCAGCGCGCAAATGTTGCAGCACTGCGAGCGTCCCTCCAAGTCATTATTATTATTATTATTATTACATTTATTGAGCGCACAGCTACCCGGAGGTTTCCCGGCGCTTGCCTTGGGAACCCGTCCTGGCTTTTCCCTGTGAGATAGCCCCTACAGGGCATCCCCAAGGTGAAAGCCAGGCATCCCGCCGCAGGGGGGCCGTTGTGGAGATTAAGCAAGCTTAATGCCCAGAGTTGCAGAGTGATAACCCATGATTAGAGCAGGCACCGAAGCGAGAATTATCGAGTCCGTGGACTTTTGAGCTCAAGACCCTGCCGCGTCGGGAATTGAACCCTGGTCTAGGGTCTGACCTCAGCTTCCGGGTCTGCCTGCTCTACACCGTGAGCCACACTTCTCCACATCCATACACTCCTCCACCAGAGAGTTTTTTGTTGTGCGTGAACGGTGGATTGCAGGTCTGCTATAGACTTCTCTCCATCTTTTACCTTGTTGGCCAGTTTCCGGTGATCGTCACGGATGAGACGAATGTCCGTGGTTAGGGTGCCGAGTCGTTCCTCCATGGAGACTCTAGAAAGTTTGATTGCCGCTAGTACTTGATCAAGCTTGTTCGAGATGGTCGGTTCCGGCTGTGTCGTGGACAGCTTGGCCAGTGCATGAGTGAGCGGTAGGTTCTCTGGTGCGGTTTCTGGGACCGTCGTCTGCTGCGTAGCTCTGGGCTTTCCCATTTTGTCGTTTGGGGTGAAGTTCTTCGTGCCCTGCGTTGTCGGCAGTAGGGATATAGTCGGTCTGGAGCCTCTTTGTGGCCAAATTATCTCGCTTGTTGACCGCTTGATGTATAGGGTGTAGTGTCCCCGCAGGTCACTCCCGCCCCAGTGGGGCCTGCTCCGTTGAGTCGCCAGTCTCGCTCGTGGTGGGCACCTTCAGCAGCAGTCTCACCCTGTCCGGCTTGCTTCTTGCTTCCTAGCACGTATGGTGTGTGTTATCTGAACCCAGCGTTTATTTCAGCACCAGTCTCTACCATCTGGCGTTCTCATCATGGCAACACCCATTATGTATGACGTTCAGAGGGTCCCGGTGCACCCAAGGCGTCAATGCTAGTTGCTGGCGGTTATGCGCGCTGCTGGCGGTGCAGTATATAAGGCTAGCGCCGAGGTCCCATCCGCTGTTTTTGTGGGTGAAGCGGCAACGTGATCTTCGGTTGCAATCCACTCTTGAAGCCTACATGTTAGGGTCAGGCAGTGGTTGTCGCTATGCACGGCCAACACTTATGATTCAGAAAAGGGGGTGGTGATGGACAGAGTATCTGAATTAAGCAGAACACTTGTACCCAGTCAACAGATCAGGGCTTGATCCATCACCGTTTTTTAGCTCACTGCACCATCCCAGCTCAGAACCTGGCTACAAGCAAATTAGTCTGTCCCTGGCCCAGTGCATCATGGGAACAGGGCAGACCAAACTACCCAGCCAATTATTTTACTGGAAAGGAAACAAGCTTCCGGGGACCGGTTTCTGACATTACAGCCGTCTTCGGCCCGACTTGCTTGAATCCTGATGGTGCAGTGAGCAAGGGACTCACATCTGAGCATACCCTTCCACGCTTATGGTGGACAAAACGATTCAGAAAAGGGGGTGGTGATGGACAGAGTATCTGAATTAAGCAGAACACTCGTACCCAGTCAACAGATCAGGGCTTGATCCATCACTGTTTTTTAGCTCACTGCACCATCCCTTTTCTGAATCGTTTTGTCCACCATAAGCGTGGAAGGGTATGCTCAGACATGAGTCCCTTGCTCACGGCACCATCAGGATTCAAGCAAGCCGGGCCGAAGACGGCTGTAATGCCAGAAACCGGTCCCCGGAAGCTTGTTTCCTTTCCAGTAAAATAATTGGCTGGGTAGTTTGGTCTGCCCTGTTCCCATGATGCACTGGGCCAGGGACAGACTAATTTGCATGTAGCCAGGTTCTGAGCTGGGATGGTGCAGTGAGCTAAAAAACGGTGATGGATCAAGCCCTGATCGTTTGACTGGGTAGGAGTGTTTTGCTTAATTCAGATACTCTGTCCATCACCACCCCCTTTTCTGAATCGGCCAACACTTAGGCATTGCAGTGGGTGGGGAGGATTGTATAGCAAGCACCAGTGGAATTGGATCGGGTCCCCGCCTCTCACCTCCTGGGATGCCGCACGAGGGTCCGCTGGGGATATTCGCCTGGTGGTCCGAGTTGTCTCAGCTCACGGGTGCCATTTTGGAATCTGGCGCGAATTGGCCCCAAGTAATGAACCATGGGGGGTGGAGGGAGGATTGGGGGGGGCAGCCACACGCTGGTGCCGGTAAAGTCCGCCTCAGTGGCCGCTCTCGGCGTTCGTCAAGGGGATTCGCCGCTCAGGTGAGGTCGCGCTGTCACTTGTGCCGGGTTGCCGCTGACTGCCCCCAGCCCTTTCCGCAGCTCATTGGGTATGCAGCAGCTAGCAGGGGCGATCACAGCCGAGCAAGCAAAGTCTTGTCCGGTCGTCGTCGGAAGCAGTAGTTAGGCACTCCCGGCCCAGAGATGCGTTTTTCAGCGATCGAAGCACAGCCGCGCATAAGTCAGGGCTGAACGCGGGTGGATGCCATCTTGCTATCGGACCCCGGGGTGAAACAATGTTGGTGTGCTCGGCGAGTACTGCAGCATTCAGAACTTTGTTGGTGTCACTGCATGCAGCTTCTGTTCCGACATCAGTTGATGCGATTTGGTGCCAGATTCGACAATGTGGTGCGGTCTACGGGTCTCCCAATCGCGGAGCCTCAGCAGAGCACGTCCGCCATCGTAACCTGCTTGGCCACTACCGAAAAGGAGTTATAAAAACCTTGCATAGTGCAAAATAGAATTCCTAGTGGCATTTATTTATTATTACATTTCTTAAGCGCACAGCTACCCGTAGGTTTCCCGGCGCTGGGAGTATAAAACAGTATACAAAAATGGGGGAGAGTCTAGTCAGCCGTCTTACATATCGAAAAGCCAGGTCTTAATTCCCTTACGGAAGGTAAGGAAGCACTTTTCGGAGCGCAGAGGGGGGGGGTAAAGAGTTCCAAAGAGAGGGAGCCAGGAAGGAAAAGGAGCGCCCTCCCATTTTTGCTCTCTTGATGCGCGGTATCCGGAACTTGTTCTGGTATTTTTACCTATAAGGTTTTATCAATAATAGATGCAGATGCTTTTAAAAGGGAATAATTTACTAGAAAAGAAAGATTGTTGAGAGAAGGTTATGTGTTATAAAACAAGGAACCAAATATTAAAGTCCCTAAGCAAATTTAAAACCGAAAGTGCATAGCCTTTCTTTAAATAGCTTTGTCAATAGTTTAAAAAGATTTTAATTAATATACTTCATCTTCATGCTATTTTATTACCCAAATTGCATTTGCAAGAAATCCTATCAGGAATATGTTTAACAATGGAAAATGTCAAAAGCATGTCACCATATTTACTTCAATCAGCAGATTTAGATATGAGAAACATGCATTAAAAACTACTAATAGGTTATTAGCCCACTATAAATCCAAGATATACGAGTAAAAAAAGCTTCCCACAAAGAAGATTCTGAAAATGTGGTGATATCAGTTGACGGTCTCATACTCTAATATAACAGGACTTTATGGAGTAGTTCAATTTCGAAAATGAAGGGTTATAATCACTCAGATAAGCCTGCTTTTATATTATACTGAGCGCGTAGGCGATTGTTTGAATAACTGCATAATGAAGGATTGAAAATTATTATATATGTTGCTATTTTGATTTCTTGTTAGTGGAAGTCTGAGTGAGCTGAAAAATGAAATTTTCTATTTGGTAATTTACCATGCAGAACTAAACATTTAACCAACATGTGTGAGCCAATAATTCCAAATGACTTCTTAACCAGATATTTGATAAATGTGAGCCCACGCGTTACCTGACTTGCAGTCACTGGCTGAGCTGTTACTGTAGCGACTGGTCTGGGTCCTGGTGGAGCAGTTATTGGAATGCCTGCATTTCTTGAAATTGGCTGAGATGTTACAGGAATCGTTACAGGTCTGCTAGCTGGCTGTAGCACTCCAGAAATTGGTCTAGACGTTTGTTGTGGTGATAAACTACCAGGAACAGGTCTTTGTGATGAATGTGTTGATCCAGAAGCATTCGACCTAGATACTGGCTGGAGGACTACAGAAGTTGTCGTAGGTCTGGATGCAGCTTGATAAACTGGCGCAACAGCCATAGTACCAGCTGAGGGAAGATTCTTGTACTGTGGACTGGGAGACTTGAAAGTAGTAACCACACCTATTAATTTTAAATTAGAAATGTCAATAAAGGATCTTGCAAGCAATACATGGTATACTGCATTTACTTAACACAATTACAACTAGCACATGTTTGTTTCAACTGTTAGTACCTCTGCCTGGTGAACCATTCTGCATTCCTCTTGCTGAAGAGCCAGGATTAACTCGGTTTAGATTATCTGAAAAACAATTAAGCTTACATTAAAGACTAGCGTCCAATCCAATTCCAACATTACAACAGATACTTACAAAAAACATTTGAGCAAAAAAAAGCCATCTCTCAAGCTTAACATTAGTGTTGGTGTTCAGAGTTCAGGTTCAACTAAGTGTGCTGTTTATATAAATGAATGGCTTAAGCAGCTGAACATGAACAAATGATTAAGTCATTCCTTCTAAGGGGTTGGAGAACTTTAGTAAATAATTACATCTCCAGATAGCTGCAGATCCCTTCACCACAAGGAGAACCACAACACCAAAGAAAAAGTTATTCACCTCAGGAAATCTTTCTGGTGGTTTCCCTATTCAGACTCAACTTGAAATAGGTATCCAATGCGAACATTAGATTTAGCATAACGTGCATTTGTAAAGCGCACGTTCAACCAGAAGGGTATCTTGGTGCTATTAACAGATGTTAAGTGTTACCCAACTCTGTGGAACTAATTTTATTGACCTCAGAAGAATTAAAGGCTGAGCAGACCCACCAAGTTTTGAACCTGAGACCAGGAGGTCAAACACAGACCCCTACAGTTGATGCAATAATCCACAAAGTCACCAGACCAGGTTAACTCCTTGGCTGACTCTCACCAGTCATGACATCATGGAGTCATATAGGGCTTGATTTGGTGGAATGACGTCAGCTCCAATTCTTTTTTCCCCCAAACCCTTACAGGCATAGATGGAACCAACGAAAGAAGCAGCAAGGCGTGGCTTAAGATAGTCATGGACATGGCTTCCACATAACCACCACTCGCGAGGGAAGGCAGGTGAAAAAGGGGGAGGAATCTGCAGTTATATACCTCACCAGAAAGGACAGGTTAGATACATTGGACCAAAAGTCGCAATCAAAAGCTAAGTACAAGCTCAAACGGCATAACAGCTCTTGACTACTAGGGTAGACAGAATACAAGAGGGCAGTAAGGGTCCAAAAGTGTAAAGATTCTTGAAACAGGGACACGTCCACTTCACTACAGCGCCTAACAGAGAAACAAAACAAGCCACCATGGGACCCCAGGGTCAAATGCCACAGCAGTAGAAGGTGAAATTGGCCGGTACGGCGCAAGGCTAAAGCAAGAATAACTATCCTAATCAAGTGTCCATGGCTAGTTGGGCAAAAAGAATGTAGAGAGACCACCACTTAAGGAAAACACATTGGAATACATCAGTTGACAGGGCACCCACGGCAATTCCTAAACACATATACCAAAAATGGGGCAATATCTCTCCAGTATGGCGCCCAACAACCCACAAAATGTGTGAACCAACAACAGATGGATAACTTATTGTAAGCAGAGGAGAACCCTAACAACCACATAACAACCAAGTAGTTACCCCATCCTTGTGGGATCCAAGACTTTCCTTGTTGCTCGCATAGAGGCCAGAAAGGCCACATGAACGCAGGACAGCCATCCCCAAGGACAGACATCGGATCGTGCCATGGAACCCAAAAAAGGAAATATCAAGACCTGCACATATGACGCCTATTAAACCAATCGTGAGAACAGGAAGCCCCGGGGCCAACTGCCCAGAGTCAAACAAACAAGGACTAGCCACACAACCAAATAGCCAAGTGTAGCAATTGGAGTGTGAATGCAAAAGGATGCCAGCCTGAAAAATCAACTACCAACGCAATCCACAAGACACACTCCACTACTCAGGACACCCACAGAGGGGTATCGTACCTTCCACATTACCAAGATAACAGAATACGAAGTGTAGGAACATGTATGGGAAAACACAAACATAGGCCATAAATCCAATGTTTGGTAATAAACTCTACATGTGGAGATCAACTCCCAACTCGACCCTTGCCCGGCACCGCAACTGGAAGTTACCATAGGTCAACAACTACCATTAATTGTATTGTATTGTATACGGCATTTGTAAAGCGCAGATATCACCCAACGGGTATCTTGGAGCTATAGAACATGAATCCTCATCAGACAGTAGAGGGAAACAGGCGTTAACTAAACAGGGCAATTCCAGAGCTCTCAGGCTCTGGGAAACAACCATGTTTTGATCTTCTTCCTGAACTGCAGAAGATCATGGAACTGTCTAAATTCCAAAAGGAGGCTGTTCCAGAGCTTGGCAGCGGCCGAGTTGAACGCCCTGCCTCCTGACTTAGCTCTTCGAATTTTCGGGACTTTCACCAAACAGGCGGTGGCAGAGCAAAGACACCTTGTTGGACTATACCATGGAAAGGTCTCTTGAAGTGGTATGGGTCCAAAGCCATGAAGGGCCTTGAAGACCAGACAAAGACTTAAACTGGACCCACTGCATTATATTCAACCAATGAAGCTCTGCAAAGACCAATGAGCCAGACGAGCGTCGTGGTTTCATCAGTAGCAGTTTGGTCACCACAGTTTGAACTCTTTGGAGGCGTTCAATCAAGAATTTAGGGGCGTCCAAAAGTAGGGCATTACAGTAGTCCAGTCTACTGAGAATGATACTATCAACAATAAACGCGCTAGCCATCTTTGCAGCAGCGGGAGGATCTTCCTTAAAGCTCTAATCAGGAAAAAGCAGTTCCCCATCACCTTATTTACATGCATTTCCATGGTTAAGTTAGCATCAAGCATAACTCCCAGATTACGTACTGCTTTAACCTGAGCCAGCATTGACGTAGTGGGAGAAGGCCAAAAATTGTCTGGAAAAGGGGGCAGGACCTTCTCCACGGTACAGTATAAGACTTCAGTCTTATCTGAATTGAATTGAAGTGAGTTAATTCTTAACCAGTGGGCAGTGTCCTGCATACAGTCATGAAATGTTGCCAAAGGAGTCGACTGATTTCCCTCTAGGGAGAAGAATAGTTGGGTTTCGTCAGTATAGTTCACCACTTACACACCATGCACCTTTATAATTCCAATCAAAGTTCCCATGTAGATATTAAAAAGAATAAGGGCTTATCACCAAGCCCTGAGGAACGCCATGGTGGATGTTGGAAAACTTGGACTGATACGGCGGAAGAGAAACCGCCTGACATCTCTCAGCTAGATAGAGCGGAACCACTCTAGGGCCGTCCCGGACACCCAGACTTCTTCCAACCTAGTTAGCAGAATACCATAACTGACCGTGTCAAAAGCAGCAGACCGGTCGAGCAAAATAAGAATGCCCGATTGCCCCAGTCTGCCCGCAGCCAGAGGTCGTCTAACACGGTCACTAAAGCGGTCTCAGTTCCATGGCCAGGTCGAAAGCCGCACTGAACATAGTCCAACCGAGAGTTAGATTCCAGGAACTGAGACAAATATGGTTCCAAAACAGAAGCAGCCCAAATAAGCCTGAAGCAAGTATACACTAGGTAAATGGGTATCTGAACAACAATCAAATTGGTCCTCAGCCATATGGGAAATGGCACATCACACAAACAGAACCACTAAGGGAAGTTTATCAGCCATTTCAGTAACATGTATCCAGGATGGTGAGAACATATACCAGGGAAAAAGATAAACAAGGACAAAATAGCAATCCAGCTGACTGGAGGGGGCAGACTATCAAACAAAAACACAGGAAACCCATCCCCAGCAGTTTGGTACTCAAGGAGGAGTACAAGGCAAGATTGCCCTGTCCCCACATTCCTATGTGGGGACAGAGTAATCTTATCTAGAACATACCTGCCACCTACTATTTTGCCCTCTGTGGAGTCCAGCCTTCGAGAAATCGTCAAAATATCTAGCTGGTCTCAATAAGCAGACAGTAGAAAAGATCCCTTCATCAAAATGACTAAAGGTCCATCCTGGCCTATATGTTTCCAGAGACGAAATCCCTTGAACAAAAAGGCAATTGCCATCAAAGGTTAAATCCATCTAGCTACTCTGGTACAATTATGAGTCTCTGGCGACAGAGTCAAGGTCAGACCACAGACGTTCATTGGTGGTGTCAAAGTACCACAAAGAGATTCAAACAAGGTACCACTGTGATCTAGTCGGGACAGAACTACAATCTTCCAAAGAGCATTATAGTAATTGACCAAGAAGCACAAAGAAATGCAAATTATAGGGCTACGGCTCCTACAAAAATGCTTTCCTCCTCAATGCATCAACAAGATTCCACTCCTCAGACAAAACAGAGGAAGCAGCAAAAGAAATGATTCAGTGTCCAGGACCATGGACCAGAGAGGAAGGTGGCTTAAAATCACCAAGTATGGGCACAGAGACAAAAAGGCTGATCCTTCCCCCCTATCTGAATGTGACCTGCGCTAGAATTTAGAAATAACACAGCAGAAGCAGGCTTACCCCATACGGCCTTAATAGGGGGCATGGAGCACATCATGGAAGGGCAACAAATATTCAGATAAGAACTAACAAGCCTGGTGGATCGCCCCATTAAGCTAGTTGTCAACTACATCACAGTACAGGTCAATGAGACCGATGTACATGAATTTTAATAGAAAGATAGGATATCCTCGATAGAGGGTTATTTATTTATTTATTTTATTATGCAATTTGTATCGCGCTAACTAAACCCGAAGGTGTCAAGGCGCCTATCAAAAACAGATCAGAAAGTTTGCAGAGCACCACTACAGGTATGCACGTGTAAAGAGGTGGGTCTTTAAAGCAGATCTGAAGGCTTGTAGAGTGGGGCGGGACCTTACTTCCAGAGGGAGAGCATTCCACCATTTTGGGGCCAGATTGGAAAAGGCCTTGCCTCCCCATCTTGTCTTCCTGACACGAGGCACAGAAAGAAGAAGTTTATGTGAGGAACGAAGATTCCTGCCGGGATTGTACTGAGACAGGATAGATCCAATGCCCGTAGGGCTGGTTTTAGGTAAGGCTTTGTACACCATACACATGGATTTAAAGAGGATACGGTCCCCGACGGGAAGCCAGTGGAGCTGCTTCCGGGCATTGGTGGCAGAGGCACGTTTAGGTAAGTCGAGAACAAATCTCGCTGCCGCATTCTGGACCACCTGCAAGCGCTGTAGCTGACTCTTATTCAGTCCAGCATACAGCGTATTGCAATAGTCCAGACGGGAGCCTAGAAGTGCGACGGCTAGTTGCTTTCTTGCCTGAGGGGACAGATAGTGCCTGATTTTTCTTAGTATATGGATGATCCCCCAACAGGTCGATACAGTCCTGTTGACCTGTTGGCACATACTAAGGGTGGGATCGATCATAACCCCCAGATTTTTTGCTGAGGTAGGATCGGGGCAGGCACCCAGTGAGTTCGGCCACCACTCACTAGACCAGATCTCTTCCTTTCCTCCAAATACCATCACCTCCGTCTTCTCCCCATTCAGTTTCAATGAATTGTGAATCATCCATTGGCCGACTGCCTCCATACAAGATCTAAAATTGGCGGCAGTCGACGTAACTGACTGGGAGAGAGAGACGAGGATCTGGGTGTCATCCACGTAGGAGACTACCTCCATCCCGAAAGATCTAATAAGTCTGGCAAGGGGGGTCACATAAATGTTAAAAAGGGTAGGACTAAGCGCTGACCCTTGTGGGACCCCACATTGCACAGACAGGGATGGAGATAGGAACGGGCCCAGCATCACCCTTTGCTCTCTGTGATCGAGAAAAGAGGAAAGGAGTCCCAGGGCCGACCCCCGGACCCCAATCTCCCTCAGTCGAGATGTTAACACCGAGGGGGATAGGGTGTCGAAGGCAGCTGTGAGATCTAAAAGGATCAGGAGGGAGGTCTGTCCCTCATCAACCCGTGTGCGGATGTTATCGGGCACAATGGTGAGGGCAGACTCGGTGCTATGTTCCCTCCTGAATCCATGCTGGGAAAGATCCAAACAGCCCGAGCTCTCCACAAATGCAGCCAGATGTTTATTAAGATGGGCTTCTAACATCTTCGCGGGAGCTGGGAGCAGTGAGATGGGGCGAAAGTTTTTTAATACCCCAGGGTCAAGAGAGGGCTTCTTGAGCAGAGGTTTTACCACAGCGTTTTTCCACTGCTGGGGAAAAATGCCCTCCTTCATCGCCCTGTTCATGATGTCAACCAGTGGGGAAAGGAGGGATTCTCTGCACTGCTTAAGGATCTTTAGCGGACAGACATCTAGCGGAGAGCCAGATTTAGTTTTGTTGAGCAGGATCTCAAGATCCTGACAGGAGAGAGGAGGAAAGGATTCCAGATCCAGAAGTCGAGATGGTTCAGCATCATCAGGCTCCAAGGGAGCGGGCACCGAAGGTACAGCGGTAGAGGATCTTTGAGCCTCCAGGGCAGTGTAAATGTCCGCAATTTTGGACTGAAAGAAGGAAGCTATCTTGTTGCACAGTTCCTGAGAGGCAACCACAGGGTCTGGGATCTGGAGGGAGGGTTAACATCTAATCTATGCTGACATCCGATTCAGAAGCCAAACTACTGACAGAATTTAAATCCGGACTATACATCCTCAAAAGACAGAGGAGGAAGCATAAACAGCTGTCCCATTTCCAACAACAGTATCAGAACATGACTCCGTGATGGGCTACACCTCAAAGCAGACGCTAGAGGCAAAACCCCAAAAAATAAAAGAGAATCCCAGAACCCCAGCAGCGCATGTAGTTTGAGCTCATCAGCCAGACAAACCTTTACTAAACGGTTTGACTCCCAGCAAGAGGAACACTGGAAAAGGGAGTTGGAGCTGCCATCACAGGTACAGAGGGTGAACGAATCTACAAAGCCTCTGGCAGAAGAATCACACCAGTCAAGGTCGAAACAACATTGACAAAACAACAAAGGCCAAATGATGATGAAGATTACAAGAAAAGCTTAGGTGAACAGAGCCATTGAAGTTTGGTTGGCACCAGACACTTGGAAGAGAGTAAGACCAAGCGGCAGGGTTGGGTACAAAGTCAGACACACGGTGACAGGCCTCAGTCCAACAGGGAAGGAGCAGAGTTAGAGGACAACACCAAGTGTGAAGTCAGGGAAGCAGACAAAGAGACCTGTTCAGTAGCACCACCAGACAAGAATCTTTCCATGACCGGACATGAACCAGGAGAGCAACTGTCCTCTTAATCTTCATTGTCCATCCAAAAAATCCAAATGCTCACCAGGGGGAAATGCAGAGGAGATCAAGCTAGAAGTCCGTAAAAAGAGTAGTAGCAAACCAGGGAAAGGGAAAAAAGGGAGAAGGAGGGGAAAAAAGGGCATGGGGAAATGAGGGCAAGAGGTGGGGCAGGGAGAAAAAGAAAAAGGGTGTAGGGGGTTGGAAAGAAAAAAATACCAAAAAAAAGAAAAAACAAGCATTGGAAATGCAATAGGTTGCGGATTTATTTTAGTTACAGCAAATGGTATTGTAAATGGCAATTATTTTTTGCCATGTGTTATGGAGTGTATGCATGTGGTGTGTAGTGAAATTATGTGGGTTGGATTGGAATTGTAGCAATGGTGGCATGCTAGGCTTTAGATGACTATGTTAAAATATAAAGTGCGCAATACTGTGATTGCTACAATACTTAATTGTGGATGCGTGAACAATTGATGTGTGTACTGATGGCTGGTTGTGTGTGTGCCTGTAGAAATTGTGCACTGATGGCTGGTGGTGTGTGTGCCTGGTGGAAGTGTGCACTGCCGGCTGGTGGTGTGTGTCTGCCTGGTGGAAACGTGCACTGATGGCTGGTGGTGTGTGTATGCCTGGTGAAATCGTGCATTGATGGTTGCTGGTGTGTGTGTGCCTGATGAAAGCGTGCAGTAATGGCTGATGGTGTGTGTGTGCCTGGTGAAAGCATGCTCGCCCTGCACACTCACACACTGCTGGCCCTGGACACCCACATACTGATCACCCTGCATACTCGCACTCTGCTCACCCTGCATACTCACACTCTGCTCACCCTGCATACTCACACTCTGCTCACCCTGCATACTCACACTCTGCTCACCCTGCATACTCACACTCTGCTCACCCTGCATACTCACACTCTGCTCACCCTGCATACTCACACTCTGCTCACCCTGCATACTCACACTCTGCTCACCCTGCATACTCACACTCTGCTCACCCTGCATACTCGCACTCTGCTCACCCTGCATACTCGCACTCTGCTCACCCTGCATACTCGCACTCTGCTCACCCTGCATACTCGCACTCTGCTCACCCTGCATACTCGCACTCTGCTCACCCTGCATACTCGCACTCTGCTAACCCTGCATACTCGCACTCTGCTCACCCTGCATACTCGCACTCTGCTCACCCTGCATACTCACACTCTGCTCACCCTGCATACTCACACTCTGCTCACCCTGCATACTCACACTCTGCTCACCCTGCATACTCACACTCTGCTCACCCTGCATACTCACACTCTGCTCACCCTGCATACTCACACTCTGCTCACCCTGCATACTCACACTCTGCTCACCCTGCATACTCACACTCTGCTCACCCTGCATACTCACACTCTGCTCACCCTGCATACTCACACTCTGCTCACCCTGCATACTCACACTCTGCTCACCCTGCATACTCACACTCTGCTCACCCTGCATACTCACACTCTGCTCACCCTGTTGCATGTGTGGAGTGCATTTATGTGAATTGTGGCTATGTGAAAACATCACAGACCAGGTGAGGAGGTAAAATTGGTGTGGAACTGCAAATAACTGAATTCCACACAATCGGACAGTCAAGTGCAATGCTTTGGGGGGTAGAAAATGTGCAGGCAACAGAATCTTAATAAAAACTGAACAGCTCTAAAACCAATGCACTTCTCTAAAGGCGTTGATTGTGGTTGAATTGCAATGTTTCCATGTTATGTTATGTTATTTATTTGTTAAGCGCAAACAGCTGCCCCAGCAACGGAGCGTCCCGGCGCTGACCTAACCAATACCAGAGGGGAGGGGGGAACCAGCAGAGGAATTAGATGACAGAGAAGAGATGGGTCTTAAGTGCTTTCCGGAAAGCGATCAGATTGGTTTGGGCACGGATGTGTGGAGGCAGTGAGTTCCATAGCTTAGCTCCTAGGACTTTGAAGGAACGTCCACCCTGTCTACAGAGCTTAGTTCGGGGGACCATCACGAGGTGTTGTCCCAGAGAACGCAAGTTGCGCTGGGGCGTGTATGGTGTCAAAAGTGGGCGTAGGAGTTCAGGGCAGTCGGATTTGAGAATCTTAAAAGCCGTGGTCAAGGTTTTAAATTGGATCCGAGATTCCACAGGCAGCCAGTGCAAATTGCGAATGGTGGTTCTGGCAGAGCACCTGCGTGGGAGACCAACCACAGCTCTGGCGGCCGAGTTCTGGATACGCTGCAGTCTTGCAAGTTCAGCTTTGTTTGCTCCTAAGAGCAAGACATTGGCATAATCTAGCCGGGCAAGAATCATGGCTTGCATGATGAGTTGACGGGTTTTGGAGTTAAAGAATCCAAGTATGGGGTAGAGGCTCCTCATGAGACCCACACACGTGGCTGCCACTTTCTTTGTGTGGGACTGAAAGTTAAGTGAGGGGTCGAGCCAGACTCCTAGGTTTTTGACGACTTCTTTTGGCACGGGAGTGGGGCCAAGCACAGAGGGCCACCAATGGTTGTTCCAAAGGGTGGGGTTTTTTCCCAGGAGGAGGACCTCAGTTTTCCCGGCGTTTAGCTGCAGGCAGTTGAGTGTCATCCACTGTGCGACTGCCGCGAGGCCATCTCTGAATTTGGTTGCCGAAGGTGAGGGACCTTCAGAGAGTGTGATGACCAGCTGTGTGTCGTCAGCGTACGACACCAGCGTAAGGTCCCACTCTTTTGCTACCACTGCGAGAGGCTGAACGTATAGGTTGAATAGGGATGGGCTAAGCGCCGACCCCTGGGGGACTCCTTGCCCGATGGAGTGGGGTTGAGAGATGTAGGGGGGGGCTGAGACTTGGAAGGATCTGTCCTTTAAGAAGGACTGGAACCAATCAAGGGCTAAATCGCCAATCCCAATGGCCTCAAGTCGTTTCAGCAAGATGTTGTGTGAGACCGTGTCAAAGGCCGCGCTAAGATCCAGCAGGATCAGCGCGGCACTTTGACCGGCGTCTAGGATTCCTCGAAGGTGCTCCGTGGTGGTTAGCAGAGCCGACTCAGTGCTGTGACCTGGTCTGAAGCCGTTTTGGGAAGGGTCCAGGACATGGTTTTGCTGCATGTGGTGGGATAGTATTTTGTTTACGTGAGCTTCAGCTAGTTTTGACGTCCAGGGGAGCAGGGAAATAGGTCGGAAATTTTCTGGTTTATTGGGATCCAATGCGGGTTTTTTAATGATGGGTGAAACCCAAGCAGATTTCCAACAAGTGGGGACCATCGCTGAGGAAAAGGAAAGGTTGAGTATTTTGGCAAGCGGGGGGATACATTACACTTGGAAGTCATTTACTTAAGCTCAGCTAATTGTCAGAAGGCACTGGTGAGGTAAGTAAGAGAAAGTGAGACAAACTTTAAGGTGCTCTAAAGAGTAAGGGGTTGACTGTAAATACATGGCGCTTGAAGAGACTGAAGGGGTGATTGAAAGATAATCTAAGTGGGCGATGAAGAGAGAAGGAGTCCCTGAATATTTTGACGTGAGTTCTGGGGAATACGGCACCAACAGAGAACATGGGAAGAGATTGCGGTCAGTGTACAAGAGATGAAGGAGGGTGAGGGGCAATGTGAGCATTTGATGGAGATGAGTACGAGAGATAGGGCAGAAGGCGAGATAGAAATACAGAGAAAGATGCATTAGGAGGGTGCATACATACTAACACTCCAAAAGCTGGCTGTGAGAATCCTTAATTTTAAAGAAAAAAGCTGCTTCGGCTTACCTGTATCCCACTTAAAGCAACCGTCACTTACATATTTGTCAATGGGAGAATTAAAAAGCACCGTAAATACAACTTTTATTTGTTTTGAAACCCAGTAACAAATACTGCCATTTGGAAGCCGAAAAAGTAAAGTACATAAAGGGCGAAAGATGATGGAGTGGATTCTTTAGCAAAAATCTGAAGAATCAGAGATACATAAAAGCCTGGTTCACAGGTGTGATGAAGAGGTAGCGGTTGACACAGATAGCGAAGAGAGTTACTACGAAGGATGGGGACAATATAGTGTTAGACGAGATGAGAAACCAAACGTAGTTTGAGAGAAGAATGTGGCAGAAGAAGGGCTTTTTGGAATGTTCAATTGTAAACAGAGGCGATTTTTGCAACTTGTTGTATTACACATAGACGCTGCTTCAAACACATAAACAACAAGCATTTACAATGCAATTGTCTCGGCAATATTATAAGTAGAGCTATTGGCATTGCTCATATTTTTTTATTTTTTTTGTATCCCTAAATAAATGGCATTGTCCTTTATATTGGCAATAGCTTAATTGCTTGCATATGCGAGACCTATTGCATTAGCAGAGAGAGAGTGAGGTAGTGAGATAGAGTGAGGTAGATAGAGAGTGAGGTAGTGAGAGACCGAGAGAATGAGGTAGTGAGGTAGAGGGATGTTCTAAGGTAGTGAGATAGAAACAGAGAGTGAGGTTGTGAGGTAGTGAGATAGAGAGAGAGAGTGAGGTAGTGAAAGAGAGAGTGAAAGTGAGTTAGTGAGATAGAAAGTGAGAGGGTGAGGTAGAAACGCTATCTACCAACACATAAAAATGTAGCACTTACCTGTATATCTTAAACAAACAAATAGCAATTGTTTACTAGTGTCAGTCCCTAACCCCCCCCCCCATATTACCATATTATTATTTGTTGCTCAAATCCCTTGTTTCAAGAAGACCTGTTCAACTTTAACTGTAGGCCTGGCTATCAGGTAGTGCTGTTGTACTATGGAGTGCTCTAACACCTATGCGGTAGTGCAGCATCATATAACAAGTTCAGCGCTCCTCGTTTTCCCCGTGAGCCCTGCCTCCACCCCCAGCTGTCTTTGAATCGATGTCGGGGAATTTTAACAGACTTGATCCCACGGCATCCTGGGAAGTAGTAAAAGAACAAGTGGGCACATGTTAGTATGAACAGCACGGTTGACACAGGTGTAAGTTTCCAGGTGAGCACTGCCCAGGGGAGAGGGTGCACGCTGATTGCACCGCACCGCACAGTGGACGCCGACCATCACTCAGCCCTGGCGCTTCCTGCTCGAACACACAACTCGGTACCCTTCATGGAAGCAATCTGACGGGGAGGTGACAGAACATACCGCTGCTTCCTTCCCATCTTATCGCTGAATTAGCTCCTGCACCAACGGTTGCCAAGTCCTACTCGAACCGAAGGACGGGTGCCACCGTCTGCCCGTCAAGGGCCCGGCCTCACACATAACAGACGGAGGGGCAAACTTCACGGAGCATCTGCCCCAAGGAAATATTTTGGAGCAAAGGAGGACAACTAGAAATAAGGAGGGAGGGGGGAAAAAGCAAAGAAAGGAAAATTAATGTGTAGCTGCCTGGTGACTCAGCAGATGTTGAAGCGTGTTGTACGAGGCTCCGATAAACTGTAGGAGCCCCACTGCCAGGCGGCGCTAAGTGATTAAGGTCTCTCCGGCTCTAAGCACCATATTTAGAGTCTGTGGGTGGGGGCCGGCAGAGGGGGATACGGAGCCCCGCTTGTGCCTCCGTTGTGCCTCCAGATGTTGGCAACTGGTCCAGGCGCTGCCGGTCGCCGTGCACGGGTGGCAGCAGTTGGCGGCCAATCTGGGCCTGCTACCGAATCCGGAGGTGCGTGGGGCGCCGGCAGCGGCTCGCGCTGGCCGCCGCTTGGGAGACGGCCTAGGCGAGCTTGGGCCTGGCCGCCCCATTTGTTTCACTCAGGTGTTACCAGTGCCTCCCGCGAACTCTATTACTTCAAGTTTTAATTTAGATTAACCCGGGCACATAGGCTGTAGAATTCTGCTCCCTATTACTGGGGGGGGGGGGGAGGGGGCCCAATGCATACATATCCCGGGTGACACAATGTATTCTCGGAATGAGTGTAGAACTGCTGCTTCGACTATACATGTTTTTTTTGCTTGAATCAACAGTGCGATGGGGTGGGGGGTATTATATGTTTATTGTTTATATGGGTTTCGTTTTATTTGCAAGGCCTTTCATTATTCTGTTTTATTTCATAATTTGAGAAAAATGTCAACTCCTGATACTGTACATTGATGCTACGGAAGTCTCTGGGTTACAGAGCTCCGCTAAAATGTGCATTTGACCAATAAAAGAAATGTTACAAAAAAAAAAATCTTAGTGCCACAAACAGCGCAACAAAAGGTCTTGGCCTTACAAGGACAGGTTTGTTTATTAGAACTGCTCAAGATCTACTATCTTATTAATCATTTAAATGTTAAATATGCTCTATCTGCGAATATATTTTCAGCTAGACTGGAGAAGCTACTACCAGACCAAAAACACCTTGACTGAGCAGGATTTATCATAGGAAGGTAAACATGATTAAACACAAAAAAACACTGCTCATAATCAACGTGGTAAGAAAAGGAGGTAAGACACTGGTTTTATTATCACTAGATGCCGAAAAGCCATTATATCAGGCAGGCTGGGGCTTCCTGTAGGATGTCCTTGAGAGGGTTCGATTGGACTTGCGCTTTATTCAGGGGATCATGGCACATTTAGCTCGACTCATATTCTGAGTTATGGTAATGTCAGCCTACTTCATAAAATCGATATAAGAAGAGGGAAGAGTCAGTGGCTCCTTCAATCTCACCTGTTCTTCGTGCTGGTTCCATTTCTACTGGTTCCATTTCAGCCGGACCACGATCCTCGTAGCCACATTGCACTATCCCGCTTCGTTACTGTAGCAGCCAACACTACACGCACTCGGCGGTTTCTCTCTGCCGTACAACGATCATCGCAGCCACATTGTAGGCTTCTCATCCATTCGGCTAACTACCCTGACCTCGCTCTCCCGAACACCTAACGTGTAATCACGCATTGCCAGCAATTATCCCGACCCATTCACGGATCCAGTAGGGGTTGATACCTTGCTCTCCCCTATGAATGCATCCGGTATTTCGGACCCCTGCCACGCACATACTAGCGCCCTGGACGGGTCATTGTTCCTCTCCTCGTGACCGTCATTGGCAGTCAACCCCAAATTTCCAGTCCTCGCTGAACCTTCAGCCTTGGTTGGGACACCGTTCCTTTCCAATAGTTAATGGTCTCACTCCTGGTATCTTTAGCAACTTCTCAGGCATTTTTATTCGTCCCGCTTTTGCTCTCCGCTCGCATTATGAAGCTGCTCCCCACAATCAAGTGCTCAGTGGAAGGAAGGCAGGGCTGTTCTTGATTGGAAACTGCAGTAATGTCTGAAATGGCTAACATGATTAAACCCAAAAAACAAGGAACGCACTTCTAACACATCAAGGTGCAATTCCTCTAAGTACCTTTGAGAGCAGCAACCGCCTGGCTTGTTGTAAACTGCTAAAAACCCATTTATGATGTAATCCTGTTTCCTTTTTTTAATTGAGTCAGTATTAATCAGATCAAACACACCATTGGGAATGCAATGGGTACATTTAACTTTCTGCGGGAGACAAAGGCGAGGCCCCAGAGGAGGGGAGCCCCGCCCGCGGCACCAGAGGAGACGTCCAGCAAGGCCCAGAGGAAGAGAAGCCCCGCTCCAAGTACCGGTGAGTGCAGCGACCCGGGTGGGGGCCTCGCAGTGTGCCGCGGCACCAGAGGAGACGTCCAGCAAGGCCCCGAGGAAGAGAAGCCCCGCGCCAAGTACCGGTGAGTGCAGCGACCCGGGTGGGGGCCTCGCAGTGTGAGGGTAGAGCGGCCCCAGCAGACAGCAGGCCGCTCCCCTATCTCAAGGCGGCATTTGGTGATTTGGAGCCCCGAGGCTCCTGGGGGCAAATGCAAGTTCCGAGTCCCCAATGGGGGACTCCACCGTGACGGCGGCATTTCTGTAGAGCCCAGGAGGGCTCAGGGGGCAAAGTTCATGGCAGAGCCCCGAGAGGCTCAAGAGCAGTCTTCTTTCTCCCCCAAGCGGCCCCATGTGTTGACGAGCGCACTAACAGGGGGGGCAGAGGCTTACCTCATGTCCTGGTAGACGCTGCTCGAGCAGCAAAATGGCGGCCGGCAAGCTTCTGAATTTTTTCGGAATTGGGGGCAAGGTTTTGTGGTTCTGAGTGACAGACTACGTCACTGTCTAAAGAACAGCAAAACTTACGTCCCCCAAATCCGAAAAAGACGGAGCCTATTCGGAGGGATGGCTCTCTCCTCCAATGGCTGGCCTCCGTTTAGGAAGCCAGCCAATGGAGGGAGAGCCAAAAAGAGGGAGGGATAAAGCAGCCCTCTTACTGACAATAAATCTTGGACTTCCGGTCTGCCTTCGGCAGACCGGAAATTACCTCGACCTAAAAAGCAGTTGGCGGGCAAAGTTGGGCTGGTAGGAAAGGATTAGTACTCGCATTTGATGTGCAGAAATTTTAAGATATAGTACACCTTTTGGTACATGCTGTCCCAAATCTGCTTGCCACACACTTTCAATTGTAGATCGTGAAAAATGACTGAATCTTATGATGACGAATACAAATTTGTTCATTTTATGTGGAGTAAACATCTATTGTTCAAATATCACCCGTGATAAGTAATTACGTCTGGTGAGCGTGTGCGTCTGGTCATGTTTATTCCTTCCAGACTATCATTAGTAGGTGGTTTAAAACCTGCATTTTTCTCCTTTGTGTTTTCACACCACTCAAATATTGCTGTTCATGGTTACTGTAGAGAAACTTTCCATTACTGAGAGAAAGTCAAAAGCCTCTGTCCAGCTTGTCTATTCGGGAACGCTACCTTGAGCAATAATTCCCTAACTACTTCTTGGTTTAGAGAGCTGAAACAGGGGCGTTCTGATGAGAGGGTGGCCTACTTTAAGCTCTGTGTATAACTGCTCCTACTCTGCACAGAGAGTTAACGCCTGAATGTCGCACACTGAGCACTGGTTCACTTGTTAGGTACCAGCAGCATAGCACAACATAGCCTAACATAACAATGTATTTTGAACCATCATCACCTCCCCAATGTGTTTATTTTTCTCTCTCAAAACATTTCCCTTTGTGCATACTATTATCTGCTAAGTAAAACTAAATACTGGCAGTTAAAGTACATGTTCAAGACATCTACGACACATTTTTTTCTCATCTTATACACAGTGCTTCGATCATATTATGTCAGGGGCAATCTTTTGTGATCGGTTTCATCAAAATGATAGGGCTTTAGACACGCAAACCTGCTCCTACCAGATTACGGTCAAATAGCAATGTGTGATCATATGCCACACATTAGATGCACTGTGCACCTTGGTTCCTCTCAGGCACATCCACCTGCACGAACTATCACTGCATGCCTTGCTCCTAGAGGGTTTGCGGTGTGGACCATTTTTTGTGAAATGCCGCCAGAATGGAGCGCGACCCGTGGGGTTATTGTTATTTGGCGCTCCACCGACAATTAGTATGTCAACACGGCGCTGCAGCAGACAAGTGTATCGATGAAATTTCCCCATATAGTTGCCACGTTAGATTTGTACTTTTATTACTTGTGAACTTCTGACACATTTGGGTTATCCGTTCTAAGGTTGCTTAGCATATAGTGCAAGGGGTTGGCGCCACAGGAGGAACAGTAGCGTTGTCTCCACTTCTAGTGCCAACCGGAGTCAGATGTTCCTAAAGAAGAGCTCGGGAGGGATACCGAAAATAAGATCCTGACTGCTTTACTGTCGACGACAGTATACATGCAGCTGTCACTTACCGCGATCACCACGTGTCATGGGCTGAAGAAAACAAACGCCAGCACAGCCAGCCGGTGACATCAGCTCCAAAGTGAGTCAGTGCTGGGCATTATTGGGTGCGGCAACAGAAGCACATTAAAACCAGCAGCGGAACTTGGGCACCAGCTGTCAAACAGAATGTGCGGAGAAGATCCGGTACCAAAGATTCCCAGCCCAGCCAGATATGCAGGTACCGACGGCAGCGCAGCGGTGACGGTACAGACGGCAGCAAAAAGCCCACAAATGGTGCGCGCTCCAATGCGAGCATATGTTTTGAATTATCGCGGCTGTCAAGACGCGATAATTCAAAAGTTATGGCCTCTGGTGCGCGTAACAGACACCAATAGGCCATAGGCGGAGCTAGGCGACCGCGCCTATGGCCTATTGCGTGTTCTGTTAAAAACAGCACGCATGCCAAGGCCAATGAAAATGGACCTTGGAAATCCACACGCACAAGCTATGTGGAATTTCAAGGTCCATTTTCAAAACACCGGGAATAGGACTCTCGCTGCGCGACACTGCATGTGCAGTGTACGCAGAAAGAGGAAACTAAAAAAGGTATGGGATGCTTGTAAAGTGCACACGCAAAACATAGCAGGAACACCAACACTAGATTTAGTGGGAAAGAGGCAAAATGACATTATTTGAACATTGGTTAAATAGATGAAAGAGACAGGTTTTTAAAGCAAATCATGTTGACGTTCGATTGATGTTCCGAAGGTCTAGGATAGGACGCAGGCCCTTGTCCTTCTTTGGAACCAAGAAGTAGTGGGAATAACAACCAGGACCCACTTCTGGCGTCAGAACGCGCTTGTTGGCCCCCTTGACCAAGAGGGCCGCAACTTCCTGCTGGAGAAGTGTCAAGTGATCTCCTGACATGCAGTGGAATTGAGGTGGCATGGCTTGAGGGGTAGACTCGAAGGGGAGGTGCTAAAAGCAAAATGACAATCGTGAACATTGCCTCCGCCATCTTGTCTGGTGGAAATTTCTATGTGCATATAAGCTGCAGTCATTTTAATCCATCACAGCCCTTTTGTACTCTGTTGGTCATCTTTGTTTCACCCTGCCCTTACTAGCATCCCTCTGACCCTCTGACCAAACCTGATGTGTGCTGGGGGATATAAATCCTATTGTCAAGACAAACCTCTGCGCCACTTTCTGCTACAAACTAGTTTTTCCATTCATCTCTGTTTGCAGGCAAACCTTTGGACACTCTACTCCTCACCGCACCTAGTTACACAAACAGGTTCCAGACACTAAAAAGACCGTTGCATCATGATTTATTGCACTGCAAACAGCAAGACTTGTTTTTACGAACAATGGGACCTTTTTTTATCAACAGAACAGACGCTTAGATTTGACCGGTCTCGCATGTTTTAGACCCTGAAGCAAGGTCCAGCTGCAAGATAAGATTGTCTGTTTGACCTGGGTGGGAAGAGAATTACTGTTGGACTTGTGTGGCAACATGCCCAGGGTGGGGACTCCAAGCTTGTGTAAACATGTTGATGAAACAAATGCATTATGTCAAACCTGTATAAAAGGAAGAGCCAAAGGAGATACCAGCAGAACACCTCCCTCAGACATCCCGGTGTCTGCAGTTGACGTGGTCGCCTCATGAGAAATAAACATTTTTCTTGTCTTCCAGTTTACAGCGGTTGCCTCATTATTTTGATAGCGAATCCAAAGTAAATTAGAGGTGCACCCTGCATCGGGCAGCATTGGGGATCTTAGTAGACTCGCTGCTTTTCACAGATTGGCGCTCCAACGTGAGGGCCCATCAGCGACACATGGGTCAGGTAGAGAGGTCCTAACGACGGAGTGAACGTCTAAATGATTGGGATATACCTGCTTGAGAAGACCCTTGTCTAGCTGCCGATCGACTGAACTTCACCCGTTCCTAACGGACCTCTCTCGAGTGACCTGTGGTCCTGATTGGGACCTTAGAGGAACGCCGCATTGATTGTTGGAGTGAGAGGACAACCAGGCGCTGGAAGACGAAGAACTGTCCATACGGACCGGGAAGGGTTGTGAAAAAACCACTTAAATTGATTGATTGAATAGTTTGATCAAAATACTAGTATTCCTTTTCGATATTGAGTTATTTGAGACATTCCCTGCTTGCACACAACAGAGAATAGGAATATTCTCTCTCTTTGCAGATAGAGAAGGACAGGTAGTGCAGACTTTATGTCTAATTGATTGATTGAGATATACATTGATTGATTGACCGGAAAATAAGTCATGTCTGTTTTCTCTAGCTTGTTTTAGACCAGACCGTTTGTTAGAGGTCAGTCAGCCGGCGCCGCCGGAAGGCACCCCTAACAAGGACATGTACGTAAAGTATGGATTAGCCGCCGTAGCTTATAGCAAACTATGGCATAAATACACTAGGAAGGACCGGGTAAATCAGTGGCCACTGACGGGATCTTTTGATCCCGCTAAAATAGAAACATTAGAATTAGCTCTCCACAAAAAGAAAACTACACCAGCCATGCTTGACAGTTTCAGTTTATGGCGAAAAGTGGCAGCTCAAAGAAAGAAAAGAGACAAAGCTAGATAAGATAAATAAATGCGAAAATCGGCTTACCAAGCCTGTAAAAAGTTAGAAGTAGAACTAAAATAAAAAGAAACAGATAAAAAGGAACAGGAATCAAAAATATCAGTCAATACCCAGTTAGAACGCCCTCGACTCTTTACCCCGAGTTACCAGCAAAACAAAGGGTATATGAGGATTTATTATTAGGTCCCCCAATCGTATACATGCCACGTCCCTACTCATCCCATAGTACAACGCCAGGACCCCCAAAATATAGCCAGAGATGGCACGATAGTCTCGGTCTCCACCGCTTCTGCTCCCACCGAGTCACTCACACCAAATGCCTCATCAAAGGATACAGTAGTAGAAGTAGGATCAAGGGAAAAAGGAAAGGAGTGACCAGGGTCCAGCGTTTAAATAAAAATGAGCAAGCAGGAATTGATAAAATAGTTAAAACCCTCATGGATAGGAAGGAGACAGAAGAGTATCTAACTGACATATGCAACTCCTATGTCGAAAACCACAAACGATACTTTATTGTACGTCTCTGTTACCACACTCTTACTTCATATGAAGAGAAGTACCAGGATGTAGGACCGGGGCATCTAGTAGCTCTCTATAGAAAGGTAGACACCGGAGATGAAGGCAACAACGATGTGACGGAACTCTTTTCATCCACACTGGAAATATGCCGTCACCTC
Organism: Lissotriton vulgaris; assembly: GCF_964263255.1. NCBI lineage: Eukaryota > Metazoa > Chordata > Amphibia > Caudata > Salamandridae > Lissotriton > Lissotriton vulgaris. The sequence continues at coordinate 2,107,049,108 of NC_141687.1, forward strand.
AAAGAACAAGGACGGACAGATTCACTACACGATTCTCCCCTGAGGCGGAAAACGGGGGTTTAGCTTGCTAACTTGATTTTACAAGTGTGCTAACTTGATTTTAAAAAGTGTGCATTATCTTTTACTTTGGTAACTTTTAAAAACCTGTTTATTCCGCTGCTATCACCTTCTCACCCCGCATCTCGAACCCTGCTCCCCGCGCAGCCGATTAAGTGCTGACGCGGTGGGAGAGAGGGATTAGCCGCCATATTGGGTGGAGGGAAAGGGTTGCGGTCCAGCTGCTGGCTGCCTCCCGCCCTGTGGTTCCGTGATTCTGAACCTGTTCAATAAAGATCGTCGGATATAGACGATTTTGGTATCAGCGGACCGCAAATGACGAGTGCGGTATGTACGAGTATTTTCGTAATAATCGATCGATGAGAACACTACGTATTCATGGATTTCGTTCGAACCCTCAGGTTCCATTTTGTGTACGGCAGCCATTTTGTGTAGTTGCCCTCACATAGGCCGATGATTACGGCCGAACGAGTCTTTGGGACACGTACACCTGAGCTGACTTCTGAGTGACCTGAACGAACTAACTCCCTTGCCCGAGGCTGACCTCGTTGAGCCAGTTCCTTGTTAAGCAGCTGGTCAGATAGAGATCAAAGAGCAGGACATTGCTGAGTTTATGGTACATGCACACACCCTTCTATCTTGCTTCTCATCTGCTCCTGTTCCATCCTTTATGGCTTAATTATTGATTTGGGTTGAGGTCTTTATGATGGGTCCGTCCGGCCTGTTTGCTTGGTCATTTCTGGTGGGCTGGACAACGGAAAGTGGATTGTCGTCATGCGATATGTTTGAAATGTCACCCTCCAATTGGTCAGTTTGTATGTAATTGATGCTAGCCAGGAATGTGATTTTTAGCATAAAAGACGATGCTCCACTCTATGAATTTGTGCAGACTCTAGCGAACCACCCGTGTTGTGCTTCGTAGACCTCTGTTCCTGGTTGCAGCCAATAAATTTGGTCTTTGACGTCATCAAGAAGTGTCCCGTGTCTCTGTTTGCCTAGGCAGGGGAACTCGAAGACATCGGGTGTTTTCCCTGGCGCCGCTGGGTTCTAAAACCCGGTTCTTCAGCCCTCCTATTTTTCTCTATATAATGACAATGAGTTCTGGTCCGCGCAGCGGGCGCTCCAAAGGCAAGCCCGTCTGCGCCCATCCGCGCCGGTACCAGGCCAAGGGCCACTACCCCTGATCCTAGCAGGACAGAAGTCCGGACCTCCTATTCTAAAAGCGAATTAATCCAGCTTTGCCCAGCCTTATGTAGCTACTGCATACGAGCAGAACCAAAGAACATCATAAGCCACTGTGACGGTGTGGCAAAAGAAAGAAATCAATAATAAATGGACATTGATCACTAACGAACATTGTGCATGTCTTTTTGAGGACGGCAAGGAGAGTGAAAATATTGGATTGTCGTGGCTGGATGCCAATTGGATAATAGCAACTAGAAGGGATGTGCACTGGTATTTTTGTTATAATTTGCATGATACTCCATCTCACCTTGAGTGAGTAGGATATCGTGGATTGGTGCTTTAAGGTGGATGAGCATGATACCGGACGAGCACTCCCACAAAGTGTTTCTAACTTATACCATATGAACTCTTAACAAGGGAAATATTTCTCTATAGATGTGCTGATCAAACAAGGCAAATCCACCACTTGTTCGTTGTTGTTACAAGTCTAAATCATATTAACTTTGTCGTATAATTTTAAAGGAGCACTCCTATATAGACCTCCAGGAGCGCGTTCAGAATTTCTCTCAAAGTTGAACACCATGCTTGAATCCTTAGTGATAGAGGACTCTTTCACGGTCTTAGGCGATCTTAATTTCGATCTGGAAAAAATCGACAACAATGAAACACAAGCCTTATTAACCGACATGGAAACATTGGGGCTCTCCCAGTTGGTCACCTCACCTACACATGAGGATGGCCACACGCTGGATGGTATATTCTCTAATCTAAATGAGATTCATATACAAGATATACTTCCGCTTCCATGGTCCGATCATCATGCCATCCTTTTCACGATATCTATTAATTATGTTCCCATAAAGAAGGTGGCTGAAACTAGTCAGGGGACTTTTAAGGTCTGGAAAGACATAAACAACACACAACTTAGAACGCTCTTGACTACTACTCGTCCAGCCATCTCCACTGATCCAAACATAGCTATGGATCAATACACGGCATGGGTAAGTAATGCCATGAATTTATTGGTACCAAAGAAAACAATTTCCAAACATAGGTCCTCGCCTTCCGCACTCTGGTTCAGGGAAGCTCTCAGAGAACAAAAACAAAAATGCAGGAACTACGAAAGACATTGGCGCAAAACCTAGGCTACGGAAAACAAAACGCGCTATAAGGAGGAACTTGTAAAATACAAAAAGATGATCATTGAGTCAAAAAGGAAGTTCTATAGTGAACAAATTGAAACCGCGAAGAACTCCAACAAACGACTTTATGAAGTAGTGAAGCAACTGGCCGGGAAAGTACCAGACGTTGCCCCCACCCCTTCACAAGCTCTTTGCGATGCTTTGGCCAACTACTTTTATGCAGAAGTAAATGATATTTACTCTTCATCTAAGTCTATCTTAAATCTTGGCACCCAGTCAATTAGTACCATACCCCCCGAATTCAGCTTAACGCAATTTAAAGAAATTAATGTGTAACAAATAATAGATATTATTAAGCTGATAAAATCAGGATCAGCTTTGGACCCTTGTCCCCCTAAAGTGTTCCTCCCTCTAACCGAATCAATAACGTCTGTGATCACGCAAATATGCAACGCTATGTTTAAGGTAGGGATTTACCCGGAATTAAACCGCTTTTAAAAAAAAAACATCTGGACAAGGAAGAAATGAAGAATTCTAGACCTATAGCCAGTTTGCCCTTTTTGGCTAAGGTGGCAGAGAGAGCAATGAATTCTCAGCTCTCCGAATTTATTGAGGAACATCACCTGCTGGATGACACGCAGGTCGGGTTCCGTAAGCTTCACGGTAGGAAAACCGCCCTCATTAAAGCCACCGAAGATACTAGACTCATTAGAGACCAGGGAGGGACGGCGGTGCTCATATTGTTGGATTTGTCTGCGGCCTTCGACACAGTCGATCATTCCATTCTGATAGTTGAATGCCAATATTGGCGACACGGTCTAAGAGCTAAAAACCTTCGCTTCCTTCCTGTCCGGAAGAACACAGGCAGTCACCTTAGGACCCTTTCAGTCGGCCGAATTAACTCTACCTTGCGGGGTTCCTCTGGGCTCATCCCTAAGTCCGACACTCTAACATCTATGTGTCGGACCTAGCTAGAGTGATAAAATCTTATGGGATGAGCCTTACCTCCTACGCCGATGACACGCAGTTGGTGCTGGCCATAAACAATGATGGAGAGGAGGTGGCTGAACGCTTCCAAGAAGGCATGCTGGCCATCAAGGATTGGATGGCCAGCAATTGCCTCAAACTTAACTCCGAGAAGACGGAGGTGGCCATTTTTGGAAAACTCACACCGGACTGGTCATCCTCCTGGTGGCCTTCATCTCTGGGATCTCCTCCTATCCCTGTTCCAAGGGTCAGGAACTTGGGAATCATCTTTGATGACAACCTAAACTTTGTCGGCTATGCCAATCAAATTGCATCAACTGCTTTTTATAAGCTAAGATTGATTAAAAAAATAATCCCGTACCTACCAGAAAGTGCAGGAAAAACACTGGTTAGCACTCTGGTACTTTCATCACTGGATTATTGCAATGGCCTATTTGCCAATGCACAAAGTAGGGTCATCAATAAAATGCAGACGGTACAAAATGCCGCTGCGAGAATGCTTTCAAGAATCCCTAAATTTAAATAGATCTCGCAGACTATCCGTAACTATCATTGGCTGACGATTAAGAATCGTATAAAATTTAAAGCTCTGTGCCTCTCCTATAAAGCGGTACACAAACAGGGTCCGCAGTTTCTCATAGACCAGCTTACCGCTTACTGCCCCACTAGACAACTGAGATCCGCAGCAGCTCATCAACTAATGGTGCCACGCACCAAGACTGTCTCCTGGGGAGACAGACGTTTTGTGGTTACAGCAGCCAGACTCTGGAATACCCTTCCTCTTCAGATTCGATCAAGCCAATCCCTCTTTCAATTCCGAAAACTGTTAAAAACATGGTTATTTAACTCCTTGGCTGCTAGGTGTTTTCCCCTCCTGTGCTGAGAGACTTTGATTTCCATAGTTTCATGACGAGCTCAGCTCGTCATCAGCACAGCTCAACCGTGCATCATGACGAGCTGAGCTCGTCATGAGCATGGAAAGGGTTAATCAGTAACCTGCCATGAATCTTGTATAGAATCTTTAGCACCGAGACGCCTACGGGCATTTGTTTACGCTTTACAAATGTAAAAAAAAAAAAAAAAAAAAATAAGGACAGGACATCTAAAATAGCAGGACCCCCGGTAGAAAAACTAGATAGCATGATGCGGATAAAAGAATGTGACCCTTATTGGGTTCCTCCTGGAGGACAAGGGACTCATGACGATATGAACCATCAAGACACTAAAGGAAAGGTGGTCTACAATTGGGTTTATCAGCCATGGGACAGACAGGACATCTTGGCGTTCTGTAAATCTTTGCCGGATTTATGAAAGAACCCCACCGCCTTTTACACAGAGCTAGGTACCGCTTTGGGATCAACAATAATGACACTTGCCGACATAGACTTGTTCTTCAGGTTATGTTTGCCAGCAGATGTGTGGAAACAGATTAGGAAAGTAGACCATACCGAACTACTTGGTAATACCTGGGAACAACTCAACACACTAGATAAACAGCGGAACCCTGGTCAAATACCGGTTAAAGCAATATTGGACCTCCCTGACAAAATAGTGCAGAAAGTGAAAACGCTGATCCGAGAGAAAAAGATAGACTGGTCCATAGTAACCGCGTGCCGCCAGAAAGCACAAGAGGATGTCTCAGAGTATTTCTCAGATTTGAAACAGTGTTCTCCGATTACAGTGGACAAGACATGTCCACTCCAACCATGCACCACTTATTTGTGCAGAACTACGTCAAAGGACTACTGCCAGAGGTATCCCAGAAATTACAAACCAGCGAAAGTAGTTGGGCAGCATCTAAACCGGCGGCCATCCTCCAAATGGCCCAGTACTATGAGCATCAGAAAAACGAAAATGACAGGGCTACAGAAAGGAAAAAGAAAGACTTGAAGGAAAGGGTGACGATAGCACAACTCAAGGGGGGCGAATACAGGAAGGGATCAATATAGGGGAAGATACCAGCAGAATACCCCTAGAGTACAGCCACCTAGAAACAATTCATCGACATCATATGTAGGACGCCAAGACCTAGGACAGATCAATGTGCATTTTGCAAAGAATATGGACACTGGAAATCACAATGCCCCGCTTTGTTAGGAGCTGGTAGGGGCAGAGGGCTGAGGGGAAATAGCAAGTGGACAGAGAGGAAGAGGACATGGGAGAGGGTACGCGAGTGAAGCAAGCGAGGAAAAGGCCAGGAAGAGTGATCTCATTTGACCATCCCAAACAAAATCAGTACCAACAGACAGATTATGACAATACATACGACTTTGCATAGGACAGCCAGGGGCAAGGGAGGGATCCAGTAGAGTTCTGTTGATCAGCAAGGCCCTTATGTTACCGCTGAGGTCCTGGGCACAAAGTCGCCATTTTGGTAGACACTGTAGCAACACGTAGTGCACTATCCAAACGACTGATTCCAAAGGCACCCTTGTCTGGCTCACATGTGATCTAAATAGGATTTGATGGTACGCCCTCCTCCAACCCTTTGTCCTGACCAATCCCTTTTAACCTGGACAACAATATCATCGAAACGACATTCCTCCGCTCTTCTAACACCCCCGACGCCATTATGGGTCTCGACCTTTTGAAACACTTCCATGCGACTATCAGAAGCTCACCGGACGGAGTGTGTGTCATCCTGTATGACAACCGCCAGCGCTATAGAGAGAACCCTTCTCAGCACGTTTCCCATCTCTGAGACTGACCCTACTGGACACTTTGCCATCACACTTATGGGCTAGGGCTGATTCAGACGTAGGACGAATGATGATTGACCCAGTACACGTAACAATAAGACAGGAGGCAACCCTACCAAAAGTACCGCAGTACAAAATATCGCCGGAAGGTGAGAAGGCACTGACAGAGATCATAAACTCTTTGGTAGAGACAGGGGTGGTAGAGGAAGTAGTGAGCGACGTTTGTAACAGTCCCATACTACCGATTGTAAAGAGACAGGGAGAGGGAGACAGAATAGCCTACTGCTTCATCATTGACCTGTGGGAGAAACAAAATCGTAGTACCACAATACCCAGTAGTTTCGGACATCACAACAATTTTGACTTTAATCCCATCCACTGCCACCACCTTCACTGTGTTTGACCTCAAAAATGCGTTCTTTTCCATACCTATACACAAGGACAGCCGCTATCTATTTGGATTCACCCTAAACCCTCGCTCATACAGATTTTGCAGAGCACCCCAGGAGTACACTGAGAGCCCAAGCATCTATAGCCAGGCGCTTAAAAGACAGTTGGACGCCATACAATTGCCAGATGGAGTGGCACTAATACAATATGTATGTAGACGACATCCTTCTAGCAGCTGACACCATACCAATAGCCGTCACAGCCACCATCAAACTACTCCATTTTCTTGCTGAGAATGGTCACAAGGCCTCCCGAAAGAAATTGCAGTTCTGTAAATCACAAGTGACCTATTTGGGTCACCTTTTATCAAAAGAAGGGAGGAAACTCACGCCTGACAGGATCCAGACAATTCTAGACACCTCTGTCCCCAAAAATCAGAAGCAAGTCCGCTCTTTGATAGGTCTTACCTCATTTTGCCGACAGTGGTTACCGAACTTTAGCCTCATTGTCAAACCCCTTCTCTCCCTCCTAGCTAAAGACATCCCCTCACGTCTTCCCTGGACTCCTGAATGCCAGTCAGCCTTTAAAGAACTACGCAATGCCCTTTGTTCAGCGCCTGTCCCAGGAACCCCAGACTACTCCAAACCATTCTTCCTCTACACGCACGAGAGGGAGGGATGTGCATTGTCTGTCCTAACACAATCAATTCATCACAAACAACCCCCTTAGTGCATATTTCTCTGCCACCCTCGATCTAGTAGCCAGAGCACTGCCAGGGTGCTTGCACGCTGTGGCAGCTGCAGCAGTATCAATACGCCAGAGCGAAGGAATAGTGCTTTCCAATCCAGTCACTGTTTTAGTACCCCATGCAGTCGACACACTACTAATCCAGACCAAAACACAACACTTGACTAGCACCCAGCTGAAAGGATATGAGTTGACACTGCTGGCACCGCAAATTACCCTAAAGCGATGCACCACCCTCAATCCAGCCACACTGTTAGCCTTACCGAAAATGATCCTAGCGGGACTCCACTACACGACTTTGTGGCATTAACCGATGAACAAACAGAGTAGAATAGACCTCAGAAACACCGCCTTTCTAGAACCAGATGGAGAACTATTGGTGGATGGTTCGTGCATCAAACTCCCCGACGGCACCACCTCAGCTGCATACGCTGTCACTACAGCCCGAACCGTTCTGGAAACAGCCCGTATTCCCCAACGTTCAGCCCAGGCTGCAGAACTCATTGTCCTCACACGAACATGTATCTTAGCAACTGACACGACAGTTAACATATACACCGACAGCCAATATGCCTTCGGGGTGGTTCACCATTTTGGGATCTTATGAAAAGAAAGAGGGTTCATTTTTGGAAAAGGTGATGGACAGAGTTTCTGAATGATGCAGAATACTCCTACCCAGTCAAGAGATCAGGGCTTGATCCATCACCGTTTTTTATCTCACTGCACCATCCCAGCTCAGAACCTGGCTACATGCAAATTAGTCTGTTCCTGTCCCAGTGCATGATGGGAACAGGGCAGACCAAACTACCAAGCCAATTCTTCACCAGAAAGGAGACAAGCTACCGGGGACCGGTTTCTGGCATTTCAGCTGTCATCGGCCCGGCTTGCTTGAATCCTGATGGTGCAATGAGCTAGGGACTCACGTCTGTGTATACCCTCCCACACATAGTGTGGATAAAATCAATTTTGGAAAAGGTGATGGACAGAGTTTCTGAATGATGCAGAATACTCCTACCCAGTCAAGAGATCAGGGCTTGATCCATCACCGTTTTTTAGCTCACTGCACCATCCCAGCTCAGAACCTGGCTACATGCAAATTAGTCTGAAAGAGGGTTCATGACTTGCCCATCCTGCATGGAGATTTAGTCTCCGCCTTCACGCAAGCAGTCCTCCTCCCCAAAAAGTTAGCAGTGATAATATGCCAAGCACATAGGAAAGTGACTGATCTCATTGGACAGGGAAATGCTCAAGCAGACGTTACTGCCCGAGCCACGGCAGGAGACAGAACTACAACACGAATGTATGTGACCAGGTCACAAGCTGAACAATGGACTGACGCTAGGACCACTGTAAGGGACATACAGACTACAGGCAATCAAGACGAATTGACTAAGTGGGAAAGGGTGGGACAAAGACGAGGAAGATTGCTGGAGAAATAAACACGGAAATAAATGGCTGTTACCCAATGCCTATCTCATCCAGATATTGACCATGGCACATTTACCAGCACACATAGGTTCCACCCCCATGATTGAACTAATCACCAGAGTATGGCATAATGTCAACAGGGATGTGGAATTCCTATAGCCAGACGTCCAGGACATGTTGTTTGGGGTCAAGGGCAACAAGTTTTTATGTTTATTTTGTCCTTGAGACAAGTAGGCCCAACCCCCTGCAGCACAAACCCCTTGGCTGCCAGTTTGCAGTTCCACATTATTGATCAGGGAAGGAGACTATCTGTAGTTAAGGTAATATGTTTGCCCATATATTACTGCTGTTCAAACTTGTATTTATGGTACATTAATTGAAAGCCTTTATTATTAGGGTGAGCGCTCTAATTTGGAAGCGCCGACAGTGGTTCCAGAACAAAAATGTTTGTACACGTTTTCAAAGTTTAGCAAAATGAAGCTATGTATAATGCTCCCGGAATGCTCTGTAATTTGATGCAAATATTTGCAAAAGCCTGAAATTAAGATGGATGATTCTTTTCTTTCAAAATAAAATGTTCATAAAACAAGCATTTGCAATGCAATAGGTCTCGCATTAGGAAAGTTTGAGCTATTGGTATTGTAAATGACAAATTTCGTATTTATGTGTTGGTTTTGAAAATAGCTAAATTAATAGCTTTGTCATTTACAATGCCAATTGCTTTAACTTTCGCAAATGTGACACCTATAGCATTTTTTATGCAATCTGTGTTGTATTTACGTGACTTAGATGTATTGCTATTACAAATAACAATGGCTTTTTTATATTTATTTTTTAATAATTAATACTTAAATAAAAGTTATTGTAATTTATAATGGTAATAGCTTAAACTTTTATAAATAACTTTTGTGAAGATTATGTTCAGTGTATTTTATTGTGACAAAAATCAAATAACAGAAGTGAAATATTAACATCTTTTTGTGAAATTTGTAATAAAGGTTGAAACATTGACAGAACATATTTGAACCAGTTGTTGTTGAATGGTTGCACAGATTGATGCTGTGGTGGCGCTGAGTGATGTTGTGGTGGCGACGAGTGATGCTGTGGGGTTCATTAATTGCTTGCAAACTAACGAGGATCAGCTGAAAACAGAAGCGCTATTTAAACAAAGACACAACTTTTTTCCCCCATGTAGAGTTATTATATTGGGGGCTGCTTACCGTACACGCGTCCTGGGGAAGTTCACAGGTCCTTCCTTTTGCTTCTCCCCTCGTCCATGGCCAAGCAGCAGCCTCAAAGTGAAGAAGGAGGGTGTTGAGCAGGAGCACTGGCTGCAACCGGAGTTGAGGTAGCGCCTCTGTGTGCTGCAGCCTGCAGAGGCAGAGGTTGTGAGGGCTGCCCAATTATTGAAAAAGACCCCCAAAAAAACGCAAACACTATAAAGATGACACTGCGTCCAGTGAAGAAAAAAATAAGCTCTCACGTCATAGTTCGGCCGAATTCTTATCAGACACACTTTAAGTTCCTCACACGTGTCCCTACACTAGTCACTTTCGTCAGAGGGACCCCCACCATTGTGTCTGGATTATTCATCCCACACAATACTAAACCCGTGAAGAAAATAAATAAACGCATCTGTGCTTTGAACGATTAGCTGAAAAAAAAAGCTCCAGAGAAATGGCGATGCCATAGCATCTCGAGACACATGTGGAAAGAACCTAGCCTATGTGCATTTGTCATCATTAAGTGCTTTTATGAGGCTATTCGGGTTAGAAATGGGAAATACATTGAGTGTTCCCTCGTCAATAAGGAGTTAGACTCTGGTTAATGTGAATAGGGAAGCTTTGTAAATAGACTGCTTACTCCTACATATTAGCAACACGTGAAGGAGATTAGGGGGTGTTTTCTTCCTGAAAAGCACATGTGGAGAGCATCATTAGTGTATTCATTATGAAAACATCAGCTGGGAAGAGCCGGAGGGTAGGAGCCTCTCCTGCTTTAGGTAGAAGTCTGCCATGCTTCTCGCCCTCTTGGAGCTGCATTGGACACCCCTGGGTCGAGTGCAACACAGAAGCTCCCAGCAGGGGGGGCAGGGAAGAGCCGGATGGTAGGAGCCTCTCCTGCTTTGGGTAGAAGTGTGCCATGCTTCTTGCCCTCTTGGAGCTGCATTGGACACCCCTGGGTCGAGTGCAACACAGGAGCTCCCAGCAGGGGGGGCAGGGAAGAGACGGAGGGTAGGAGCCTCTCCTGCTTTAGGTAGAAGTCTGCCATGCTTCTCGCCCTTTTGGACCTGCGCTGGACACCCCTGGGTCGAGTGCAACACAGGAGCTCCCAGCAGGGAGGGGCAGGGAAGTGCCGGAGGGTAGGAGCCTCTCCTGCTTTGGGTAGAAGTCTGCCATGCTTCTCGCCCTCTTGGAGCTGCGTTGGACACCCCTGGGTCGAGTGCAACACAGGAGCTCTCAGCATGGGGGGGGGGGTAGGGAAGTGCCGGAGGGTAGGAGTCTCTCCTGCTTTGGGTAGAAGTCTGCCATGCTTCTCGCCCTCTTGGAGCTGCGTTGGACACCCCTGGGTCGAGTGCAACACAGGAGCTCTCAGCAGGGGGGGGGGGGGGGGGGGGCAGGGAAGTGCCGGAGGGTAGGAGCCTCTCCTGCTCTGAGTAGAAGTCTGCCATGCTTCTCGCCCTCTTGGAGCTGCGTTGGACACCCCTGGGTCGAGTGCAACACAGGAGCTCCCAGCCGGGGGGGTGGGGGGGCAGGTAAGAGCCGGAGGGTAGGAGCTTCTCCTGCTTTGGGTAGAAGTCTGCCATGCTTCTCGCCTTTTTAGAGCTGTGTTGGACACCCCTGGGTCGAGTGCAACACAGGAGCTCTCAGCAGGGGTGGGGGGGGGCATGGAAGTTCCGGAGGGTAGGAGCCTCTCCTGCTTTGGGTAGAAGTCTGCCATGCTTCTCGCCCTCTTGGAGCTGCGTTGGACACCCCTGGGTCGAGTGCAACACAGGAGCTCTCAGCAGGGGGGGGGGGTGGGGGGGGGGGGGGGAGTGCCGGAGGGTAGGAGTCTCTCCTGCTTTGGGTAGAAGTCTGCCATGCTTCTCGCCCTCTTGGAGCTGCGTTGGACACCCCTGGGTCGAGTGCAACACAGGAGCTCTCAGCAGGGGGTGGGGGCAGGGAAGTGCCGGAGGGTAGGAGCCTCTCCTGCTTTGGGTAGAAGTCTGCCATGCTTCTCGCCCTCTTGGAGCTGCGTTGGACACCCCTGGGTCGAGTGCAACACAGGAGCTCTCAGCAGGGGGGGGCAGGGAAGTGCCGGAGGGTAGGAGTCTCTCCTGCTTTGGGTAGAAGTCTGCCATGCTTCTAGCCCTCTTGGAGCTGCGTTGGACACCCCTGGGTCGAGTGCAACACAGGAGCTCTCAGCAGGGGGTGGGGGGCAGGGAAGTGCCGTAGGGTAGGAGCCTCTCCTGCTTTGGGTAGAATTCTGCCATGCTTCTCGCCCTCTTGGAGCTGCGTTGGACACCCCTGGGTCGAGTGCAACACAGGAGCTCTCAGCAGGGGGGAGGGGGGGAGGGGGCAGGGAAGTGCCAGAGGGTAGGAGTCTCTCCTGCTTTGGGTAGAAGTCTGCCATGCTTCTCGCCTTTTTGGAGCAGTGTTGGACACCCCTGGGTCGAGTGCAACACAGGAGCTCTCAGCAGGGGTGGGGGGGGGGGGCAGGGAAGTTCCGGAGGGTAGGAGCCTCTCCTGCTTTGGGTAGAAGTCTGCCATGCTTCTAGCCCTCTTGGAGCTGCGTTGGACACCCCTGGGTCGAGTGCAACACAGGAGCTCTCAGCAGGGGGGTGGGGGGCAGGGAAGTGCCGGAGGGTAGGAGCCTCTCCTGCTTTGGGTAGAATATCCTCGCTGCCTGGTACAAACTGAGAGGTAGAGCTAAAAGCAGGAACATGTACCGTATAGGTTCCACACCCAAAACAGATGCCCGCTGCAGACACTCTTAGAATGTGGTCGGACATATGCACAGTCCGGTGTGGGAAGTGTTGTTGGGGGAAGCCGGGGAGAATAAGTGTAGTGGAAACAGCGGCGTGCGCTTCGGCAATGAGAGGGCAGAAAGGAAAACAAACATGCTGAAAAACAGCGCTCTTAAAATGCGGTCGTAGAAACGCATAGCTATCATGCCTGCAACAGCATGGACGAAAACGTTAAGGACTTGAGCATCACTAGCTTATTTATGTGCACTTTAAAACGTGTTTTGTAAATATTCTAACTTGTAGTTTTTACGCCCAATATGATCCTGTTTCATGAGATAAAATTGCTTGTTTTCCTTTCGAAGTAGGGGCCAGCAGTGATGTAGGCGATAAAGCCTGTATTGAACGAAGATGACTCTTTCAGGCCACGAGTGTGTTTTTCATCAAAGCGTGAATTAATGCCCCACAGTAGCGCGCGTTTTTTTTTTTTTACAGAAGCCTTCAGCAACATTAGTAAAAATATTGAAAAAATAACTTTGGTTACAACATTATTTGTGGGTGTAAACAAGCCTAAGTTGTGACTTGCTCTGTATATATAACCATAAGTTCACAAAGGGAGGACGGCAGGGCAGGAGGGTTGGGAATCAAATGAGCACGTCACGTGTCTGGAGGCTTGGCTTTAAATGTGAAACCTATAAAACTGTAGACGTTGGGTATAGCCACACATTGGGCCAGTCGCCTCACACACTGCTTCACTGTGAGGCGAGCTCGGGGCATTCAGCATGTCTACAAGTGGCAAGGTAAGGCGCGCGCTTGCATGCACACATAACAGTATTATACTAACCGTCCGTGAAGCATTGATAAACACGTTCAAATATGTTTTGTGAAAGTACAGGATGGTTTAAAGCTTGGAACACACATTTTGTAGCTAATAAATGTTTTTTAGATTGTAAAAAAAAGTATTTGCGAAAAATGCATGAACATCTTTACATTTAGGGATGGTCGTGTATCATATATAGACCCGTCCAACTGCCAGTTTGTGGTTTATTGAGGTAGTGAGAAAAGAAGGGACACTGGTGACCGCAAACCGAAGAAAAGATTTAAAAAAATTAAATATTTATGAGAGCGAACCAGCATTGTACACTAAGCACAGGAACAAAAAAAGAGCAGTCGGAGGAGTTTGAAGTAACATATGGGCAAAAGCCCAGAGCAAACAGAAAACGAAGATATAGTAAAACCAGTAAATTACCGCTGTGAGGGAAGGAGGAGGGGTGTTCAAAGAAACAAGTCACCCACCGCCAGGCGCATTTTCTGCAACATCAGCCATCAGTGCGAGAGACACTAACACCGGTAGAGACAAACGACGGACTCCATTATAGCAGCGTGGAAGGAAAAGAAGAAATAAACAAGCCGTGAGCGTGCACGTCCCGAAACCGGAAGTTCGGGAGCGTCACGGCTGTCGCGCGGTGGCTGCAGAAGTCAGGAGGGGCGACTGAGGACGTCGATGGGTGAGTGGGGCTTAGTTGTAGGGGGGGGCGGGTGTGTGTATGTGCGTGTCTGTGTTCAGGGGGGGCTGCGTGCGTGATTGAGAGAGGCGCTGTGTGAATGTGGGACAGACAGGAGATGTGCATGGCGCCGGGCATGCGCGTCCACGATGTTAAATCTGCGCGCGAAGCCCGGTTAGGTAAGAGTGAGTGAGTGAGTGAGTGAGTGAGTGAGTGAGTGAGTGAGTGAGTGAGTGTGTGTGTGTGTGTGTGTGTGTGTGTGTGTGTGTATACACGTGTGTGTCTGTATACATGCCGGCTGAATTGCTGCAAATGTAGACTGAGCCGACGTGCACGAGGTCAAATCCAGCGGAAAAGCGCGGGGCACCCTCTTTTCCGTCATTCCCCCGAAGTCGATAACTATAGTTGTTGATCTGGACTGCATCCTACGGATGCTTACCAGCTCAACCTAAAAATGAAAGAAGGAAAAAAAAAACATTTAGCTAAACTACTCTAAAGTTTCAGGTACCCTTTCTTTGCATCATCATTTAGTAACATGTGTGGATGTATGCTAGTGTTTCCCAAAAATACTCATAACGGAAAATCAGTGTAACCAGTTTCAATAGGATTGTGGGAAACAAAAACAAACAAGCATTGGCAAAGCCAGTGGGTCTGAAAATAGTGGTCAACTTTTTAGTTATGTCAATGTTTGACTTGTTTATGCATGCTTTTTGTAAAACCTTATTTGGGTGCAAGCGGCTAGCCCCTCACCATTACAACAAATATTGGCAAAAGTTAAAATTGTTTTTTTGGTCTCAAAACGCACACACTGCCACAGTATTTACTGGCAATAACCAAAAATACTTTGTATGCAAATATGCTCCTTGTGAAAGAACAGAATGCTGTTAACTCACAGTGAAGCCAGCCGAAACAGAACTTTAAGAAACACAAAAGGTCACGGTCAACACGGACCATATCAGGGGCCCAATTATTAAATAAAGTCTCAAAAGTGCACCCAAGGTACATGTGCTTGCATTAACCCCTTTCATGCTCATGACGGAACCGTTCCGTCATGGTTCCATAGGCCCAATGGAACGTTCAGCACCGGGGCCAAATTCGCGCAGCACAGAAGGGGTTAAGTAAGGGTAGTTATGCAGCTTTTGTGAATTCCCAAGAATTTACAGAAGTAGGACAATAAATAGAACTCCTAGAAAATATTTGTGAACTGCATTTTTGTATGGGCAAATATGCATGTGTAGATTTGCTGATGCGAAAATATGAGTGTTTGCAAGTTCACTTTCCCTCCAACCACTTTTTTCCTAACCCTGGAAGAAGGTTTATGTCTACCATTGTCAGGAGTAAATTTCCAACATTTCTCTGTATGGGAATATATTACAAAAGAGTTTTTGATACCCTTAAAACATGCAAGTTAGTAGGTTTGCACCGACTCAAAAGGGCACTCTGACCCTGGAACTATTGCTTACCACTACCTTCAGCCCCAGTATGTAGATCTGCGGAAACGTAGCAACATATGGGGATTGAAAGTATTCAAACATTACTATGGTGTGAGCCCTGGCATAATCAAGGAGGCTATATCAGAACTCTTATATAATGAGATTGCAGCCATAATTTGTCGCTGCAGTACATGGCACCAAGTGGACCAAGTGGATTTTGTTACAGGACAAGTAGATTTATGAAGCAACCTGCCCCATGGACAAGTAGATATTTTATTAAATTCCACACCCCTGTGTCAAGATAGCAGAATCTGCAAAACGCCGAGTACAACAATGTGTAGTCTGCCTACAACACAACCCAGGGAAGGGGACAGGAGTACCGCTGGGAGGGTTTGTAGTCCCTGACCACCCCTTTGAAATCCTTCAAATGGATTACATCCAACTAGGGAGATGCCATGGTCTAAAATATGCCCTGGTGGTTGTGTGCGCTTTTAGCAAATGGGTGGAGGCATACCCTACCCACGACAATACCGCCTTAGCCACTGCAAAAGTATTGCTGAAAGAATTCTTCCCCCACTATGGCCTTTGCAGAATTTTATGGAGCGACAACGGCCCTCACTTCGTAGCCGAGGTGATACAGAACATACTGAGAGGGTTGGGGGTAAAACAAAAGTTCCATGCCGTCTTCCACCCCCAATCAGCGGGCCTGGTAGAGAGACACACAAAGCAACATTGAAACTAAAACTAGCCAAAATAGTTGCCACGACCAGGTTGAAATGGCCCGACGCCCTCCCATTGGCGTTGCTATCGATGCGCTCCACTCCAACCAAACACAGACTGACCCCGTATGAGGTGGTCTTCGGCATGCCTATGAGCATTTGGGCGGCACCAAGAACCACCTCCATTAACAATGTCCCAAACATATTAATGTCGGATTATTTGCATAAATTGACGAACGAGCTAACAATTATCCACCAACAGGTGCAGCAAGCCTTGCCTGACGTATCCAGGGGCCCGGGACATGAAATAAAACCTGGCGACTATGTCTTGATTCGCAACTTCCAAAGAAAGAAGAGTCTGGAGCCTAGGTGGACGGGCCCCTGGCAAATCCTGATCACCACCAGAACTGCCCTCCGAGTGGAAGGAAAACGAAACGGTTTGCACGCTCATCACTGCAAGCGAGTCCCTCCAACACAGGCAACCTGTGAAGAGGTGGAGATGCAAGAGGAAGTACTCGCGAAGGACCAACCAGCTCTGAGTTGCTACCCACTAGAAGACACCCTCGAACTCTCAGAATTTCCCGACTCCCCGGTGCCATCCAAGAAAGAGTACAACCTAAGATGGACGAAAGGAGGGTGCTCCAATGACCAGGCCACTACCTGAGTCAAGGTCTCAGATCGGTAGCCCAGTCAACCAATGTTACCAGGAAAAGCGCCAGACAAAAGTCTGTGGTCCTAACAGTTGTTGAGCTCCTCGTAGATGATGGAAGAAACTGAGCACCTGCAAAGCCGCCGCAAAGACACCAAGACTGCCAACCTGAACAGCACAAAGACAATTGCACTTGTAGCCGCATTTCTCACCTGTCTCCTGCTAATGGTCGCATTCTGGAACATTGAAGAGAATGCACCTGCATACAGAACATTGTCACCCACCATGCAACCAACCACCAAGAAAGAACACTACCTGGTATCACTACGAGAACGACGCAAAGAATTCTGGAAACATTCTTTCGTGGAGATGCTGCACCAGCACAATCTTGCTACCAACTGATGGGTCTGTGGGCTGTTACCACATGCCACTGAACAGTCCATTCCTTTCATCCCTTCGCCCTTTTCTATTCAAGGATCTTGCCTTGCCCGGATGATGCTCCTATTTGTGGAGAAGTGTGGCTCAGGGGTTAGAGGCGGCAGACCCGGAAGCTGAGATCGGCCCTGGACCAGGGTTCAATTACCCGCCTCGGCGGGTCTTGGGCTAAAAATTCCACGGACTCGATAATTCTCGCTCTGGTGCCTTCTCGACTCACGGGTTCACACTCTGCGACTCTGGGCAATAGCTTGCTTAATCTCCACAACGGCCCCTCGCGGCGGGATGTCTGGCTTTCACCTTGTGGATACCCTGCCGGGGTTATCTCACAGGGGAATACCAGGACGGGTTCCCTAAGCAAGCGCCAGGAAACCCACTGCGGGTAGCTGTGCGCTATATAAGCTCAAATACATTTACATTTACAAGAAAGTTACAAAGACAATGCCACTTCCGACAGGACAATCGCCCAGTTCTACAACGAGTTCTGGCTAAACAAAACAGGAAGAACAGCCGCACCCTTCTGCCCTCACACCTCCAATGCGACATTCCCAATAAATGTTCCCTCCAAAGAACGAGTGGAAATACAAGTGTTCAATAATCCTATCAGAGCCACATTTTCCTACCTGAAGGAAAGAACTGCTGCAACACTGACTGTGGCCCTATCTGTGGTGATAGTCTCTGGCCTTGTATGCATTGAAGGCCGTGGGACTAAGAATGTGGGTCACAGCACTTGCAGCATTGTAAGGACTTTGAACACTGCGAACCCTCCAGCGCTTGTTACATCACCCAATATGTACTTTGCTTGTGGAACCAAAGCCTACACCTGGCTCTCAAGAAACTGGGGGGGTACGTGCTACATCATCAATGTTTTGCCATCAACCTACACAGCCCCTGCAGAGCATCATCGAGAAAAGCGTTCTAAAGACACTGATCAAGCAGACTGCCGCATCATGGTTCCTCTATGCAGCAAAAGGGCTCGTCCCGCTATGGGGTCCGATGGCAAACAGCCGAGCCATCAGACATCTGTCCCAAGCGGTAGAGACCGTCCTGAACGTTACTGCTGGAATCCTCACTAACAACACTGCTGAGCTCCAAGCGGTCCATCTGGTTACCCTGCAAAAAAGCAGGGTCCCAGACATGGTACATGCGGAACGTAGAGGAGCATGCTGCATCATCGGTGCCAGTATATACATTCCTGATAATTCACCTTTTGTCAATGAAGCAATCGAGCATCTCCATAGACGGTCTTCAGAAATTCATCAAGGATCAGAGACTTGGACAATTAGAAGTTGGCTTTGGGGCATGGGGTAGGAAAATATCAATGATTCTCTTGTTCCCAGTATTGACAATATGTGGTTGTTGTTTGGGTATACACTGTATATCACCTTTGTGTTCTATTTACATAACTACCTTGCACCCTAAAACTATGGACACTCTGCTAACAAAAATGAGAGTAATTAATGTATGATCAAGAGATACAGGACATTATGGAGATCGAAATAGACTGACAAGCTGGCTAAGTTATGTTTAAAGGGGCCACTGTTAAAAGCAAAATGACAATCGTGAACATTGCCTGCCCCATCTTGTCTGGTGGAAATTTCTATGTGCATATAAGCTGCAGTCATTTTAATCCATCACAGCTCTTTTGTACTCTATTGGTCACCTTTGTTTCACACTGCCTTTACTAGCATCCCTCTGACCAAACCGGATATGTGTGCTGGGGGCTATAAACCCTATTGTTCCAGACACTAAAAAGACCCTTGCATCATGATTTATTGTACTGCAAACAGCAAGACTTGTTTTTACCAACAATGGGACCTGTTTTTATCAACAGAACGGACTCTTAGATCTGACCGGCCTCACATGTTTTAGACCCTCAAGCAAGGTCCAGCTGCAAGAGAAAATTATCTGTTTGACCTGGGTGGGAAGAGAATTACTGTTGGGCTAGTGTGGCAACCTGCCCGGGGCGGGAACTCCAAGCTTGGTAAACATGTTGATGAAACAAAAGCATTGTGTCAAACCTGTATAAAAGGAAGAGCCAAAGGAGATACCAGCAGAACACCTCCCTCAGACATCCCGGTGTCTGCAGCCGACGTGGTCTCCTCATGAGAAATAAACTTTTTTCTTGTCTTCCAGTTTCCAGCGGTTGCCTCATTATTTTGATAGCGAACCCAAAGTAAATTAGAGGTGAAGCCTGCACCGGACAGCATTGGGGGTCTTAGAAGACTCGCTGCATTTCACAGAGGGAGTAGCCTGTTCGGACTATCTGTAAAACCCACCTGTCCTAAGTGATGGTGCACCAGTGGGGGAGGTGATGGCGAATCGTGCCACTGCCGTTTGATAGGCCTGAAACACCAGATTAGGAAGGTTTGGAGGCAGTGGTAGCAGGGGTGGTGAACTGACCTGCCCGCTGGCCCCAGGACCCACCTCGGCGGGTCCCACGTCCGCGGCTGTGCTCTTCTTTGGCCACGAAAGGAGAGAAAAGCAGAAGGAGTGCGCAAGGCCAAAAGGCCCAGGGACTTGCTAGTCCTTAAAGTGCTCCAGCACACTATATGCCTTGTCCTCAAAAATGCGAATGCTATCAAAAGGCATGTCCATCAGATTGTTCTAGACATCCCCTGAAAAAACAGTTGTCCTCAACCAGGCGTGATGGTGAAGCGCCACGGTCGTGGAAATCGCTCTGACCAGAGTGTCAATTGTGAACTTGGCTGCATCTGTACCTTCAGCAATAGTTTGGGATTGCACCATCCAGGTCTCCTCTGGGAACACTGAGGCAGCACCTATACCACAGTACTCCCACGCAGGGCCCAAAGGTGCGGAGGCGTGGCCCAACGGGCCAAAAGGCGAGCCATGGCAGACGGGTGCACCACCCGCACCCTCAGCCATGTCACTGACAGGCTAGGCGCAGTGTGACATCACTTCTTCGACTTCTTGTTCTTTGTCTTGCCTGACCCCGAGTGCGAAGACTTCCAACGATGATGGCGGCTCAGCGACCGGTCCCTTGGGGCACGACATGGGGTCATGGTCGCGACCCAGGCAGTAGAGACACTCGCGTTGTCACCGACATCATGCGCATCATTCGCAAGATTTAAAACCGGGCATCCCTACAGCACCAGGAGTCAATAGACTCAATAAAGACAGACAAAAGTCCCAAAAACTCAATCAAAAATTGACTGGGGTTACCGCTCTCTCCGGATCTGCGGTTGTTGGCGCGGAAAAAGAAAGAACTGACGTCAGTGCGCGAGGTCCCCGTCTAACATCATCCCAGCGATCAAGACGCCTAAGACGGATGTAGAGTCGCACAACGCCACCTTCCGACGCTCAGAGGTACTGCTGGCGAAAACTTTCCGGGTCCAGTCTAACTCTTGGGGGAAATTCCAAGGTAAGGAATCTATCACTAACATGTCTCTTTCAGATATGGACTGTTGGATTAATTAAGACATATGATCATTATTGATTTATTCCAACTCTATTTAATTGTGTTTAAGAGGGTTGTTAAAAGTGTCAACGAAACACATTCCCATGGGGGTTTAGACAGCATCTTAGAACCAAATGTTGTCCAGGTGTTAGTAATGATCATTTTTCATTTACAAACTTAGATATACAAGCAATAATAATTAATGTCTCTTAATCAAGTGATGATTTGCTAAGGTAGAAGGGAACAATCAGTGAAGGGCGAGTAGGCATCACTATTTAAGCAACCTAGGTGAGGTGGGTAAATTTGTGCATGTTATTTTTTGCATATCCAATTGGATTCTAGGATTGTACAAGCAGTACTAGTGTTGTTGGTCCATTAACTCATACTTTATAAACCCAAGCAATGAATTTTAAAGATACAATTTTGAGTATGAATGTAGTGAAAGACTTGAGCGATTAAGTCATGTTAATAGATAAAATTACTAAATATATTTGATTAACAGATCCTAAGATAATACAGGGATTGGGTATGCATTGTGTTCTCTCAATATTTTAAATTTGACTGCTAATTCCAAAAGAGCAATATTGTAAAACTGTTAATAAGTATATATCAAAGGACAACCTTACTCTCAATTGATTACAATCCGTGTAATCAACAGTGCCATGTTCACAAATGATTGCTTATTGACAATAGCTCAATTTTATTAACTACAGTGCACGTGATATGTGTAATGTTTGGTAAATTTAAGTTGGTGTTCTTGTTATTATGTTGCTGCGGTTAACCCCTTGGCCGCGGCGGTAATTCTGCCGCGGCGGTAATTCTGCCGCAGCGGTGGGGAGGGTACGCGCAGCGCCGCCATGCTCATGATGGAACCACTCCGTCACGATCCACGGGCGTGCTGTGCTTGTGACAGAGTGGTTCCGTCAAGGCCCCGCCCGCTCAATAAAACGGCCGCGCAGGCGAGGAATTGACTCCACGTAGGCGGGGCGGCCGCGCCGTGACGGAACCACTCCATCACCATCACAGCGCGTCCGTGGCTCGTGACGAGTGGTTCCGTCACGAGCACAGAAGGGGTTAATATGGAGTTGAATATGGGCCATAGGTCAATTTTAATTTTATTATTAACAGCCTTGAAGAGGCAATTGTGTCACAAAAGATGTGCTGCTGGTACTTTAATATAAGATCGACTGTTACAGTGGTATAAAGCATAGTGATATGAGTATTTCTAAAATGTCCTGGAAATTGAAGAAATTTATGACAGAAATAGAGACTTTATTTATTAAAGAGCAAAGATGGATTGATTTTTATTAGGTCTCGCCCTGGTGAAAGCGCGCGAAGCACGTTCTCGCCGCCAGACCTATAGCCGTCAGCTCTGCTTACAAGGAGCCAAGAGGGAGACAACAGATGGGCACGCGCAGCATGCCGGAATCGGATCAGGTCGCGCTCGTGATCACGCGCTCAGATTCCGGCATGCTGTACAGGCACAATGCATCAGAATGCACGCACACATTCACACAACCCCACATATACACACGCACAGCTACACACATGGCTACACCCACACACGCGCACACACACACACACACACCCCACTCCCCCCAGGCTCTTTTCTCGCTGCGCTGCTACGGGATGTTCTGTGCGTTGGAGAACCTTCCTCACACCGTTATGCCTTGCCTGCTCTCTCCCGGGAACCCCATCATTCCTGGAATCCCAGCTTTCTTCTGGGCTCCCTCTGCCTCCAAGGTGCCACGCTCCGGACGAGCTACGTCACAGCTAACCTGCTACAGAGGCAGGGAATCTCCCGGAACTTCGCAGGCTCCTGCCTATCAAAGTAGATCCCGCCTCTCTTGCCTGCGTTCCACGCCTCGTTATTAGTCAGTGCTTGTTTTTAAAGTTATATGTTTTGTCGGAACAGGAATTTCGCATAATACAAGTGGCCAAATCATGTTTACTGAGCACGATTACATCATTGAATTTTCTGACTATCCAGCAGAGCTGAAACCCTCGCTAAACTTCACAACCAAGGTGAGATTGTTTTTCATTCTGTTTGGCAAAGGCCATATTGGTTGTGCTCAATTAATTGTCAGGCGGAATTCTCTGACCTTACAAAAACACTGTGCACTATATCGAAAACTTATTTTGCTTGATAGATGTACATTGCCTTAAGTGCTACGTAGTGCCTGAGCAGGCTATTTCGTATCATTGGCCTCTCGCCCGATTGGTCGTCTGCCCTTCTATCCTGCATTCAGTCCATTCTGGCTGCTACAAAGAACAAGCCAAGCTGAGCATCAATGCATGCTGACTGGGGACAGGCGTGGGTCAGTGACTCTGCCGATTTCCATATGTAAATGTATTTGTTAATAGTGCTGAGGGAGGAAGCTCCCGGCTGCTGCTTCCCCATTGTATTCTGATTAATGCACTTCCTGATATTTCCAGCAACTCCCAGGTAAGATAGTGTTCGCCATTAGTTGGTGTAACTCTCAATGCTCCTTTTTTGTCAATTGCAGGATACGTATTTCCTGGTGATTGCCCTTCAAGAATGCTTGGGATGTTGCTTTTATTTTATCAGGGCAGTATTACTATAAAGTGCACAGGTGTATCACAAGGCTTGTCGGGCAAATCACTTCAGGAGGAGTCTTAACAGTGCAGCGGGAGGGAGCACACAGGTGGCATCTCAGCATAAGGTCGCCATTGCATACCGGTGAATACATACATTGCGGAATAATTTCTGTAGCACCGAAGTAAGGAAGTGTTCACCATTAGTTAGCCAACCATTGCTAGTATTTCTTTGTAATGCTGGCCATATGTTTTTAGATGACTGCCTCTCTTTAGCAGGAAGTAGCAGTCTCTTCAGGGGTGCCTCCAGCCCACAGTGGAAATGCCCGGTGGGTAAATCGGGCAGTCCTTCCCTGTTCCTGTATCCCCAGCTTGCAAGATCAAACAGAACACTTTCAGGCATGTAGCTTCCCCCCCCATACCCAGCCCACATAACACAAACACCTCTGAATCCAAAACACATTTAGCGTAATAGGCCTGTCTGGTGCTACTGCGCAACGAAAGGAATTCACTACAAGGGGCAAAAGTGAAGATGAGTGAGAGGCACGTAGGTCTGGTGACCGAAATGCATGTACTGACACTTTTCCTGTCATATCAGCCTGCCTCCCTATGTTCACATACTCCTGATGCAGCAGAGTGAACAAGCATTTACAATGCAATAGGTCTCGCATTAATAAAGTTTGAGCTATTGGCATTGTAAAGGACAATGCCTTTTATTCATTTACATCAGTGCGTAAACAAGCACTTTGTACTTCTAGTCCATGCTTATGAGAAGCAAGGCTGGCAGTCTCTTTTACTGCCAGCCTTGCTCATCGTAAGCAAGGACTATACGTTCAAAGTGCATGTTTATGCACCGATTGCAGGTTTTAAAAACAAATGAATAAAAAGGTATTGTCATTTACAATGCCAATAGCTCAAACTTTAATAACGCGAGACCTTATTGCATTGCAAATGCTTGTATTTATACAGTTGTGTTCTACTCTTAGAAATATGAAATCATATGGCCATATGAGCTACACTGACCTGGGTGTTTAGCACCAGGCAAATATTCTTGTTAACATTATTCAATTAAATATTAAATGTTTGTCTACATTCTGAAGAAAGTATTTGCAACTACAGTGTTGTCAAACAGTGTCAAGCACCTCACTCGCAAAGTCCAATTCAATGATATGCCCACATTATAATTACCCTATTTTCTTCTCTGGGTGTTCACTTCCCAGATATTACAAGCTGTGTATTTAGGTACAGGTTTTAAATAAATGCACAATTATTTAGGTTGTTATTTACTGGAGCATGATAATTGAATCTACTTGAAAATATTCATTTTTTTCAGTATGGATTTTTATTTTTAAGTAAGAAACAAGCTTTTATAGAAGCTTATAGCTTCACTTCTTGTTTATTGTTTTTAAACATTAGGCACGGTTTCAAACAATTTAAGTAAGTGAAAGGCTGCCAGGACTTTACTACCAATTGTTAATTCTGAAAATGTTCATGTAAACTGAGTGCGATGAGCGGAGTGGAACATAGTATTAGATTCAAAACTAAGGGTCATAGAGAGCAGTTATCACCTTCCTTTACTGAAGGCTACAGGGAAGGCACAACCAGCCTTCACTTAGAAGCCTTATATGCCTGCCTGCGGACACAGAAGAGAAAATCAGACGCATATTCTTTGATTAACATTAGTTCTATTGTTCAGAAGAGGTATGCAGGTGGGTACCATCTCTGAAACTCGAAGAAGCCTTCTTTTGGTGCCACGTTACGCAGAGGGAAGGAGATGATGAAGAGATTGTTATAAAGTAGCTTTAAGATATCATCACAACGTACCCATATTGTTTATCATTTACCTTTATAACAGTTACTATTCATACTATATGCTCTAGGATAGCATTGGGATTTAAAATTGATCTTGAAATCGATTAAATTATTTCTGGACTCTAGCGAAATAGAGTTTGAGTTTCTCTCACTAACTATCCCGGCGAAATTTCACAGGATAGATGGTTATCTAGAACGCATTCCCCTCAAATCATGCTCAGTGGATCGTGGGGTGGTAGTGGTCCAGCAGGGCTTCGGTCTCAGACTGGCACACTTACCAAGCCCAAGGTGCCAGCGTGTCTAGAGAACCCATTTCCAGGCCACGTCTGGAAAGGAATCTTTAAAACAAATCACACACTTCTTTGGAAAACCAATGACCAGTTTTTCTAAGCACTCTATCCTTCTAGAAAGCTGTATGAAAAGGTTGTCTGAGACAAGCCATGTGATTTACTTGTGCCCATCCAGCAGAAAAGGGCATATTACAAATGCCAATTTAGTGTAGCGGTTGTAAAGAAACTTGAAAGAACAGTATGCAGAGCATTTTACACTTGTGTTTCTAAAATACATAATTTTACTTCCAAATTATGGATTTTTGAACAGAACAGCCAACGGAATGAGACCTACAAGTCTAAGGTGAGTTTTTTGTAAGTAAACTCCCATTACGAACGAGTCCAGAATATGTATTGCTGCACAGATCGATACAAACATTTAAGCTTATAAATACCTAAGCCTAAAGTGTGTTGGACATCTACAAAAAGCAAAGTATTATATGTTTCCAAGATTGGTTTTGGTTCAAACATTGCACTGCACAATATCACACAATCAGATACCACAAAAATCTGTTGATAAAACAATCATGCCCAAAGAAATCAGAGCAAATCTATGCAAATAGCAATAAAAAGACAATTACTTGTACTGGCGGTCTTGGCACTGACAATTTCACCAACAAATATTAACTCATCATCGTCATCATCTATTACTATTCCCTTCAGTTTCCTCTGCCATGGTTGCAGCTCTTCTTCTTCGCACTCCATGAATAGTTCAGCCATTGTGAACCTAAACAAACAAGATGACACTATTTAAGCATCTTTGCTACACTTGCAAACAACAAAAACATAGGATTATTTTATAGTAAATAAAGAGTAACCATTTACATGCTTCATATCTATGCCTGTACTGGGTTAAAATCCTAATAATTAAATTAAATATGGTGAAAGAGTATGAAAAATATACAAACAATGCAGCTGTCATGGGTTAAATGTAATGCACACAAGGAATTTCCACTATATTGCTGTAGTCTTATTGGAAAAAGATAAACCAATGTAAATGATGTGAAAACATGAAAAATGTAGTTTACGAGGCACAGTGTACAGCAATGCTATCCAGTGACCACATTCCATATGATTGCAATAGCATTTAAATAGTTTTTAATAATCCCCTTTCCTCCCAATCCTCCAAGACCTCTGATCTTCAAATACAGTTCATTTCATTATAGTTTCTGAGGTCAGTGTCCGAGCTCAAAAAAAAAAAAAAAAAAAAAAAAGGTAAACATGCCCCTCACAGGAAAATTCCTTTCCAAAGTGTATGGAGCCGGTTTGGTCTGACAATCATAGCTTGAAAAGGCTTCACGTGTGGACTCTGGCAGTGATTTAAAGAGCTAATCAGTGAATGTCACAAGGTCTCAACAAGCATTTACAATGCAATGGTTTCGCCTTTGGAAAAGTTAGAGCTATTGCCATTGTAAATGACAATGCCATTTATTTATCTGTTTTCAAAACCAACACATAAATAAAAAGTTTGTCATCCAATGCCAATAGCTAAAACTTTTCCAAAGGCGAAACCGTTGCATTGTAAATGCTTGTTATTATATGCCCGTGCTCCTCTCTGTGGTGCTGAACATTAGCATGCCACCCTATGCTTACCACCTTTCATTCCATTAATAAATTCTACTATTTCTGTTAAGTAGAAAAAACTGGTTGCAAATTGCAGCTTTTAATAGCCTCCCCATGCCCAAAGGGCTACCATTAGTCAGAAACCTATGCAACCACTTTTTTTCAGAAGGTTCCTTTATTCATAGCGTGCACTTATTTTCTAAATGTTCAGTCCATTGCAAAAAAAAAAACACACATTGCCATTTACAACCCCAAAAGCTCTAACTTTCGCAAATGTGAGACCAATTGAGAGAAGTAAAAGGTAGCTCACAGATATTTATGTACTGATTATCCTAAACATTTTAGACTGATGACGAAATGAGGTTTTTGATCACTTCAAACTGCATGTATACTAAAATAGGCTCATAGCGGTCAGTACGCCACTATCACTGCTCATATTTCCTATAAGCGATTAAAGTGAATAGAAACGTAACGTGCACAAGGCACTTGAACCGAGGTACGTTATAATATGTACTAAACTGTGAAACATGAAGAACGATGCAAATCCACCATACATCAAAATGGGCCACGAATAATGCACGAACTTCAAAACGACACAATCTAAAAGTCCCCTCCGTCTAGATTCATTAAACAAAACTGCTTAACATGTTCTTACTGAATGCCCTTCGTTATACTACCACCTCAAATTTGCATTACTCCATGCCGTGACAAGACAGTCCCGTTCGTGTCACTTGAACACCAAATGAACTATTCACTATATACCACATGTCTCACCTCAGGAACCCTGCCTCGTCATGTAACTCGCCTCCTCACATCCCCAATTTAAGGTCAGTACTTCCGACCCGGGGTTTTTAAACGCAAAAATTCGTAGTGCCTAGAGTGGTAATCAAAGTAGGTCAATAAAAGCTAATAAAAACTCTAACTTCCAGAATATATTAGTGTTGCTATAATGCAGCCTTGGGCTCAAATCATTGCCCGTCGAAACAGAAAGGTAGCTACTCTACCGATATGTATAGTTGTATTGAGGAAGCTACATCAACAAGACGCTTTAATATCAGTTGTCCGAAAGCTGCACCATATATTGAATGACACACTACAAATATAAATATGTGTATATCTATTCCCCGAAGCACTACAACTCCAAAACTCAGAGTTCTCGGCTGCCCGTCGTCCTCCATGGCTTCCTTTTGACAGGTGAGCGCGTCTCTCAAACGAGAGAGCGAGCCCAGAGTAGAAAAGTCCCAGACCTCTCAGTATAAACGCTGCAGGCTCTGCAGATTCAAGAGCCGCAGTCAGGGGAAACAAAATGTCGGCAGGCATCCAGTCAGGAAGGCGCTTACAGCGCATACTCGTAGCATTCCCGTCTGTTACGGAAGCGAAGCAATTCGCGTCCATAGATACCAAGGAAAGGCACGTAAGGCGCAGTGTCACGCAAGGTACCGACAGAAACTCTGATAGCTGTGTTTCAACAGGAAAACCAGAATGAGCAGTGATAGTTATTAACATGCTTATGTTGGTAAGACTATTAATACAGATCAGTTAAAGTAACGCAACATATTTATAAAAAATTTTGATTTGTAGATAATTTGGAAAGTCTCTTGGCGGGAGCAGGGAGGGGGGCGGGAAAGGAACGGACAACGGGAGGGGGGGCTGGGAAAGGAACGGACAACGGGAGGGGGACAGGAAAGGAACCACTCACCTGGACTTCCTCGGCCGGCGGTCGGCCGCCAAATGGCCCAAACAAACCTCGACGAGACAAAAAAAAAAAGCCCCGCCCACCGCCGCATGACGTGGCCAAAAGCGAAAGATTCTCAGGAACGCCCCCGAATCTGGTCCGGCCTTGACGGACAGATCCGGCACCCAATGGCTAGCCTCCATTTATGGAGCTAGCCAATGGGAGCCGGGGGACGTTCCTGAAGTCCTTATTGTAAACAATGGATTTCGCCTGCGCCGAAAAGCTGCGCAGAGCGCAGCCTTCTGCAGGCGAAACCCAAAAAGGGAGGGCTCTGTGCAGAAGGCATGGCTGGTGAGGCGGACCCAAAAGCATGGTGGTTCCATACCTCTTTAACGGCCCAAAACACTGGCGGCATAGACAAGCACGTTTGTTATGCATGGGTGGAAGAAAGGAAGAAGTAAGTCTTTAGGATGTACTTGAGCTTCAAAAGTTTTTTTTAATTTCAAATCTTTTTATTTTACACGGTAGAAACAGAACATCGGGTCAGATACACACAGCGTTATGCCCACAACCCCATGTAGGGCCGGCCGCGCAGCATATAATTAAAAAAAAAAGAGAGCAATAGTGTAGGAATTTTTTAAACACAGCATGTCGCCTACAACCTGTGATGGGCCGGCCGCATGGTAAACTTTTACAGGCAATATCAATTAGTTGTGGTGCTTCGCAGGACCCTTGAAAACCGTTAATACTGCAACAAGGGCAAGAGGCCCAGAAGAGAAGAAAGCGAAAGAAACAAAGAAACAAAGAAAAGGTAGACAGACTCGTGGGCGGGTTGGAGGAGAAGGAGTGGGATAGTCGGGGTCAACGATCCAGGTCAGTGAGGAACATTACACTCCATGCCTGGAGAGCACGCGCTGGGTTGGGCCTATTGCGGGAGCAGCTTGCCAGGGTCAGACGGGAGGATAACATTTTCGAAAAGGCGCAGCGCTCGCAGCTTGGCAGGCAGGTATCGGGCATGCTCCACCTTACAGAGATACTTAACTAAGGGTTGCCAAACTGCAGTGAAGCGGGTATCACATGCTTGTATTCGCGCTCTAAGGAGCTCCATGGTTATGACATGCCATAAGCGCACATACCAAGCAGCGATAGGGGGCGCCTCTAACTTTTTCCAATATTGTGCAATAAGTTGCTTGGCTGCTCCAAGCATGTGCAGTGCTATGATCCAATTTCAAAAGGTTTTTTAAAAGTTGGAGATGTGGTTTTAGGGCATTCGAGAATGTTGATGATTCATATAAAGACTTACCTCCACATTTTGTGCATTCGGCCAGGCTGAAGGGGAGCAGATTCTGTGTAAGTGATTAGTCTTAAGCCATTTGCTTATGGGACAAAGCTGTAATCCCTTGGAGAAAAAGCTATGAAATGCAGCGCCATCTCCATTAGGTACAGGATCTTGAATTTAGATGTCTCATCTATTGGAAGGAGTAGATGAGAAGGTATTGCCCTGTGCTTTCAGACCGAATGTTAAAAGTCTTGCATGATTCTAGAAATATTGAAATATGCAGAGAGCTATTTTTGTAAAACCAATGTGTAGGACATTACAGTAATACAACTATGGTTTGACCATAGCAAGCATCAGTACCATTGTCTGAGGGAGTCGAAGGAGGAGGAGGACACTCAGGCTGGCAGAGTTGGTAGCATACATAGTTGGATACTGCATTTGGTTGTGGCGTGAAGGAAAGGGGGTGACGAACAGCAGCCCTAAGTCTCACATGTTATGCACTTAAAGGTGCCTCTTTAAAGCTAGATTCAGAGAGGGGGGAGTTGTATTGTCTATGGGCCCATAAGCAGGATCTGACTCAGCAGGTCCTGTTTGCCAACTATTTAACTATTCTATTCCCTGTTCCTTGCTTTATAATTTCCTAAACATTTTGTTGCATCTGCAAACCGATGTTTGGCATGTAAAAAACTGTACTTAAGTAAATGAATATATACCCAATCATTTAACTCACTCTGCATTGGGGGAAGAAACTGTCCTCAAAACTCTCATTAATAAACCACATCTCTCTCAGCGAAGCATCTCCTTTGAGATGAGTCAGGCAGCGGTACTCGACTGCACAGGTGCCAGAAGGGCCTGCGGCTCTCCAAAGAGCTCTGTCTGCTAATTGAGACTGTTGTATCGGTGAACACGCTCCATCATGCGTTTCCCCTATTCCTTCCTGATTTGCACTCGTAAAAGTTGTTAGTATTTGTGAAATGTGAGTAATACAACAATCAAACTAGCGTGAGAGGGAAGGTGCCTGAGAACGAGTCAACCACTAAAGATAAAAGATTCATCAGCTGAAGGAGAAGCATCTTCCGGGTGCTCGAGCAGAGGTTCAGACTCAGGCCTGGCGGGGCTATGTGTAATACACTGTCTGGTTCCCATGGCGATCTCAGAGATGCTGGTTGCCTAGCAACAACAACATCAAATACAAAGTAGAAGGAGCGCCACCGGAGAGCAATCTAGCGGAGATCCGGAGGTGTAGGTTTGTCTGACTCCGGCCAGTTCAGACCGGTGCTCTGCTCTGAGGACCGGATAGGCGTACTGACACTTCTCCGGGGGTCTGTTAAACAGAACATCAATAGCTGCAGGAGGAAACCTTAGGTGGGCGTGACTCCTATCCCGCCACAAATCACAGCAACACAAGCAACAGCCGCGATCCGCTCCTAACACTCCACGAAACATTGCCGATACTTAGTGGCGAGACTGGTAGGCTTACACTTCTGCACAACACGGCCCGGCGGTTCACAGCACGACTCACATCCACAACAGCTTAGGGGCTGCCCTACGGTCAGAAATATAACCCCGACCCGAACTCACGATGTATTTCGGAAATGCACTCAATACACTTGCAATGCACGGCTGGCCGAAAACACGACCGACTCCAGGAGAGAAGGAGGAGGCGCCAACCTGCAGAAAGCACAATAAATGCTCCGGGCGAGAGAAGCCACCCGCTGGAAACACGGTCACTTCTACCAGAGCGCGGCAGTCTACAGCACCAACCAACATACAGCGGCTCCTTCCACGGGCATTGTCTCACCCTGTCCCCGAATGACTGCAACTGATGTAAACTGGCGACCACCTGCTGAGCGCACCACTTCCTACCCTGAGCCCCAGGCAGCTCCTCGTTTCAACCGGTCTGGGGCGTACAGTAAAGGTATCGGAGAGAGCCACTCCGGGCTGCACCCAGGAGCCGTGCTGAGGCCGTACGGGCGACTCCTGCCTCAAACTGAAGGATCTTTATGAGCCACCCACCCGCCGTCACCAGGTAACACTGCCATGTTCCGCTGCTGCGCCCATGACCCTGTGCAGCCCCCCCCCCCCGCCCCCCCACACACACACACCACGCGTGCCCCGCGTCTTCCTGCTCTATGGCCCCGAAGCAAGATGTCTCGCGCTCATCACACTCTCACTTGGCACGTCAGATGCGGCCAGGCTTTGGATTTCACTAGCGAACACTTCGTATCTGCTCTCGCCCTTGTGCACTAAGTCACCACGGGGTCAACGAGTTGTCCAAAGCCCCAGACAGGAGCTCCCTGGCTGCCGCAGAGTGAAAACACGACTACTGTCATCCTCGTGAGCACCTCGAGGCTAGCGCCCTGAGGCCCGAGTATATGGAGCGTGTCCGTGCACCGAAAACACGATCTGTGGTTGGATCAGACAAGCGGCCCTTCACCGGTCTCCACACCTCCAGGTAAAGCCCCTGCGCCCTGGTGACCACGCGCGCAAAGAATGACATGGGCAATACTTCCTTGTCTCATATTATGCCCACCCAAATGAGCCTAAATATGGGTAATCAGGAAGTTAAGCATTCCGAACGGGACCTCTGTCACATTTGGACATGTCGTGTCCGATCTGGAACCTCTGGGCAACAGGGCAAAAAAATAGACCTGCTATATAAGTCTATCTGCAGCAAATAAGTTGCTTACACAGCTACTTTTCTAGAGAAATAATGTTCTCAAACCGTTGCATCGTGCTTCAGGTGCAGCTCCTCCGCCGATGGCCCAATCAGGTCGCTGCTTTGCAGGCGAGCCCTCACAACCACCCGGGAGTCAGCCAACGGCAGTGCGGCTCCCGGGGCAACCCACGATGACGAACCTTGAGCGGCCAATCCCTGCACAGCTTCAGTAGTGACGCGACGGCGCACGGGCCAATCCCGTCGCGGCGTCAGTGAGGGGGCTCGACTCCTGTGGCCAATGGGAGCGCGGCGGCTTCGATCTCAGCTACCGCAGCTCCCGGTCACGAACACAGCTTGCAGAGGGTGTTTCTGGCCCCGGGCCGCGACGGTGATTTGGCGGCAATAGATTTTCGGGGCCCCAGGTCGCGGTTAGACCGTTTCTAACCAGCAGATCAACAGGGGGGATCCTGGGCGCAGGGAAACACCGCGGGCCTCGTTTCACCCCTGAATCTGTGCCAGCAGCAAGCACGGGCCGGCCGGACCAGACACGGGGGCGTTCCCGGCGTCGCGTGACGTCGGCAAAAGCCAAAGAATCTCGGGAACGCCCCCGTGTCTGGTCCGGCTTTGACGGACGCCTCTCTGTTCCAATGGCTAGCCTCCATTTATGGAGCTAGCCAATGAAGCAGAGAGGCGTCTTCAAGTCACCCATACTAGAAACTACAGATTTCGCTGGAGGAGGAGCCTGACGGCTCCGCCCCCCAGCGAAACCTAAAAACCAGCCAGACATCAAACAAAAGAACATTCAGGTAGACCTATTGTTGCCTGTTGTAATGCAGGACTGGGTAAAGAGCCCCTTTCATTTTCTCTTTCCTGGGTGGCCCATTTATGAGGGTCACAAAGTACTCATTCAAGCCATGAAACCGGCCCAAGGACCAAGAAGAAATTGGTACATACGCTAGACCTACATTCCAATTCAGCACATAGCTATGCAACTACTTTTTGGCTTATGCCAATTTATCTATGCAAGGAGGACTGTTCTTACAACAGGTACCACAGCTTTGTGTGAACTGAGAAGTGTATCATGTAGGAGATTGAATCCTAAAGGACCACTCCATATTCTCATTAGCAGGCCTGTGATGCTCCTCAAGGTCCTCTGGAATTGCTTCCACATGCCAGAGTTGTCAGTTACATCATATTTAAATAAATTGTTTAACACGTACACATCTGCCCTATAATCCTATTAACATCCTGTAATACTGCGATATATATGTATAATTAAAACAAAAACACTGAGCAGTGTCATCTACGCATGTTATTTATATGACACATACATGGTAAGCTTTTCAAAAAACA
The DNA here is from genome assembly GCF_964263255.1 of Lissotriton vulgaris. NCBI lineage: Eukaryota > Metazoa > Chordata > Amphibia > Caudata > Salamandridae > Lissotriton > Lissotriton vulgaris. The sequence goes on from NC_141687.1 coordinate 2,107,083,071, forward strand.
AGGGGACCCAATGAGTTCCTAGGGACCTTGGGCAGTCAATTTTAAGGAGAACAACGGTCCTTAGGGTTAGAATTTTCAAATTCAAATAAAAATATAGACTCAAATCAGTACTATATCAGTCATTTTTTTCAGCACCCAGCCGGGCCTGAAAATTTTATTCAAATATAATCATAGATAAAAAAAGACCACTGAAGGGGTCTAATTTGGAAACTGATAGGGTACAAGCCTGTACCTATCCAGAACACACTTGAACAGAGTTCGGGGGTGGAAAGGGTAAGGAAAAGGTGAAGAAATAAAGAATATCAGGCAAACAAGGAAAAAACGGGGGGAGCCAACTGTCCCTTGCAACATTAGCACATTTTGCAAAGCAAGCTCAGACAGACAATTACTGTAACAAATATTAACACAATGGCAAGGTTACAGAATTGTGAAAGTGTCGACGGCGTTTCGATCCCTGGCTCCTAGTGAACTGGGATCCTCATCAGGACTTAAGATATATTGCCTGTTTGTACCTTTTTTTTGAAAACCTGTTATGAATAAAGAAAAATAAGATGGGAGAAAAGAGAGAAGATTCTTATTCACAAACAGCACTTGTTTCTAGTACTATGCACTTCAATTCACATGTGGTACATGCTTTTCATTCCAAGGTGCTAAATAGTGACTTCTGCCCATTTTGTTCACATCATATTTCACCTAGTCTCATTTCATGCTTTCAGAGAAGATGTATCATTCTTGGTGCTTAACAGTAAATTATGGTCAATCATGTGGACATCATATTCCAAGTGGGCCAAACTCATGCTCTCGGAGACAGTGCACACGGATTGTAAATTAACGCAAAACGATGCATTGTGCTGTGAGCCTGCCGCCACTCTCGTGATTGTGGCTAGAGTGTGGATTCAAATTGTGAAACAGTAGTGCCTGCGACGTATGCATGCAGAGCTTAAAAACGGCGAGATTGTTTCAGTGCCTGGAGTGATTTAAGGTCTTGTAATTGCGAACAAGGGACAAACCTCTCAGAGCGATATGTGCTCCGCTCCTGTAAAATAGGGCACGATGGTTTGGGTTGAAGAAAGGGTAGGTGCCTAAAAAATGGAAAGTTGGTTAAAAACCGACCCGCGTTACATGCAAGTGACCAGCGGTGCGTGAGCGAGGGGCGAGTGAATTACCTCGGGTTCCTGTATCGGAGACTTATAATTAATAATAATGTCCCGTTCACAATGAAACATCCGCGAAGAAGAATTGCGGTATATCCAAAGCCACACGATGGTGGGTACTCAACCGATTTCACGGTCTGGAAAGGAAGCGGGATTCGAGTTAGGAGGAGGCAGTAGTTGCCTGAGACAGGAAGGCAAAGGAGAGGAAAGGAAACTAATAACCCTTACCTTGAGTCTTAGACAGAGCTGTCTTGCTCAAAATACGAGCAGGATTCAAAACGGCGTGTTCAATGGCACAGCGCCGACTCGACGCGGATCCAGGAAGTGAAGTGCCTTCCGGAACCTTGTGTTTAAATGAATATGCGGAAGTGAATGAGAAGGAGTGTCCCTGTGGCGGCCATCTTAGAAAGGTGTTGAGTTAAACGTCTGGTGATACGAGTGATATTACGGTTTCCATTCATACACCTAAAATGTTTGGTTCATTATCAAAACACATTCTATAACAAATACAGTTTGTTGTCAGTGAACAGCTTATGAGCATTTGGCAGTGATATTGTTACCTTTAGATCGATTATGACCATTTAGCAGTTAATTCAGGGATCAATGTATAGTTACCTTACATTATTGATTTGTGAACACCATTTAACATCATTTGAAACCAACATTGAAACAAGGCATCTATAAAACGAATTTTGAAGCCGTGCCAAATTTCCATAATTGCTGGAATATTCAGATAGTCTTTAGAGTCTATTTCTCTTGGGCAGTCTCTCGGGAAACCAATTGGGAAATTTAAAGCAGTCCAGCCCAGTCTTCAGTGCGATTCAGGCCATTCTGTATTGTATCAAGGAGCAAAATACATTTCAGTTCCTCTTTATTAAGGAGTTGGGTCATGCTTCCTCCTCTAGGGGGCAACTTCAATGCCTTCAGCACAGTCCAGCGTAACTCATCCTCCTTGTGCTTTGCATTGGTGAAATGTTCCACAAGGGGGGCATTGGGAGTTTGGCAGCGAATGCGACTCTTGTGTTGGCAAATCCTTGTTTTTACCTTCTGTGAAGTTTGGCCTACATACATTTTCATGCAAGGACATTGAACCATGTATATAACATTGCAGGTGTTACAGTTTGAGAGGGAAGAACTTGTAAAGGTGACATTGTTGAATACTCTTGTCTTTCCCTCGATAGTTATATCACACACACTACAGTTACCACATTTTACGTGTCCAACAATGGGGGACAGACCCCATATAGTTTCAAGTGTGGAAGATTGGGTGGGACTTGGCAGTGCGGCTCGAACTAAATGGTCCTTCAAATTTTTGCTTTTTTTAAAAGCAAACAAGGGCCGTTCAATCTGCAGTATGCCTGCATTAATGATAGGCCAGTGGTGGAGTATCATTTTCCGCATTTTGTTAGATACTGGGGAAAAGGTAGTAACACACGCCAGTCTTTCCTGTGATGCCTTTGGAGTGGGTGACAGCAAGGTTTCCCTGGGTCTATACCATGCTCTTTTAAGTGCATTTTTAACAATTCTCCTTGGATAGCCCCTGTTTTTGAGTTTGTCTGCTAAAATGGCACTTTCTCTGAAATAATCCTGCCTGCAAGAGCAATTTCTCCTAATTCGCAGGAACTGGGAGAATGGGAGTGAGTCACGTAGAGCCCTTGGGTGATTACTGGAGTAGTCCAGCAATGTGTTACGCTCTGTAGTTTTCCTAAACAGTCGAGTCAGAAGAACCCCATCCTGGTGAAAGATGGTGAGATCCAGGAAATCAATAGAAGTTTTATCGGATGTCAGGGTAAAATGAAGGCCACAACAGTTATTATCCATCCAGTGTAGGAAGTGGCGTAGATCACTGATTTCACATCTCCAAATCATGAAGATATCGTCAATGTATCTACGCCACAAGCCAATTCCTGAATAGAAGGGGTTGGATGGAGATAATATAACTTCAATTTCAATCTCATTCATAAAAAGAATGGCCAAATTTGGAGCAAAAATTGCGGGCACCAGTATGGGCGCAATTTTTGCTTCAAATTTGGCCATTCTTTTTATGAATGAGATTCAAATTGAAGTTATATTATCTCCATCCAACCCCTTCTATTCAGGAATTGGCTTGTGGCGTAGATACATTGACGATATCTTCATGATGTGAAATCAGTGGTATAGACCCAGGGAAACCTTGCTGTCACCCACTCCAAAGACATCACAGGAAAGACTGGCGTGTGTTACTACCTTTTCCCCAGTATCTAACAAAATGCGGAAAATGATACTCCACCACTGGCCTATCATTAATGCAGGCATACTGCAGATTGAACGGCCCTTGTTTGCTTTTAAAAAAAGCAAAAATTTGAAGGACCATTTTAGTTCGAGCCGCACTGCCAAGTCCCACCCAATCTTCCACACTTGAAACTATATGGGGTCTGTCCCCCATTGTTGGACATGTAAAATATGGTAACTGTAGTGTGTGTGATATAACTATCGAGGGAAAGACAAGAGTATTCAACAATGTCACCTTTACAAGTTCTTCCCTCTCAAACTGTAACACCTGCAATGTTATATACATGGTTCAATGTCCTTGCATGAAAATGTATGTAGGCCAAACTTCACAGAAGGTAAAAACAAGGATTTGCCAACACAAGAGTCGCATTCGCTGCCAAACCCCCAATGCCCCCCTTGTGGAACATTTCACCAATGCAAAGCACAAGGAGGATGAGTTACGCTGGACTGTGCTGAAGGCATTGAAGTTGCCCCCTAGAGGAGGAAGCATGACCCAACTTCTTAATAAAGAGGAACTGAAATGTATTTTGCTCCTTGATACAATACAGAATGGCCTGAATCGCACTGAAGACTGGGCTGGACTGCTTTAAATTTCCCAATTGGTTTCCCGAGAGACTGCCCAAGAGAAATAGACTCTAAAGACTATCTGAATATTCCAGCAATTATGGAAATTTGGCACAGCTTCAAAATTCGTTTTATAGATGCCTTGTTTCAATGTTGGTTTCAAATGATGTTAAATGGTGTTCACAAATCAATAATGTAAGGTAACTATACATTGATCCCTGAATTAACTGCTAAATGGTCATAATTGATCTAAAGGTAACAATATCACTGCCAAATGCTCATAAGCTGTTCACTGACAACAAACTGTATTGTTATAGAATGTGTTTTGATAATGAACCAAACATTTTAGGTGTATGAATGGAAACCGTAATATCACTCGTATCACCAGACGTTTAACTCAACACCTTTCTAAGATGGCCGCCACAGGGACACTCCTTCTCATTCACTTCCGCATATTCATTTAAACACAAGGTTCCGGAAGGCACTTCACTTCCTGGATCCGCGTCGAGTCGGCGCTGTGCCATTGATCACGCCGTTTTGAATCCTGCTCGTATTTTGAGCAAGACAGCTCTGTCTAAGACTCAAGGTAAGGGTTATTAGTTTCCTTTCCTCTCCTTTGCCTTCCTGTCTCAGGCAACTACTGCCTCCTCCTAACTCGAATCCCGCTTCCTTTCCAGACCGTGAAATCGGTTGAGTACCCACCATTGTGTGGCTTTGGATATACCGCAATTCTTCTTCGCGGATGTTTCATTGTGAACGGGACATTATTATTAATTATAAGTCTCCGATACAGGAACCCGAGGTAATTCACTCGCCCCTCGCTCACGCACCGCTGGTCACTTGCATGTAACGCGGGTCGGTTTTTAACCAACTTTCCATTTTTTAGGCACCTACCCTTTCTTCAACCCAAACCATCGTGCCCTATTTTACAGGAGCGGAGCACATCTCGCTCTGAGAGGTTTGTCCCTTGTTCGCAATTACAAGACCTTAAATCACTCCAGGCACTGAAACAATCTCGCCGTTTTTAAGCTCTGCATGCATACGTCGCAGGCACTACTGTTTCACAATTTGAATCCACACTCTAGCCACAATCACGAGAGTGGCGGCAGGCTCACAGCACAATGCATCGTTTTGCGTTAATTTACAATCTGTGTGCACTGTCTCCGAGAGCATGAGTTTGGCCCACTTGGAATATGATGTCCACATGATTGACCATAATTTACTGTTAAGCACCAAGAATGATACATCTTCTCTGAAAGCATGAAATGAGACTAGGTGAAATATGATGTGAACAAAATGGGCAGAACTCACTATTTAGCACCTTGGAATGAAAAGCATGTACCACATGTGAATTGAAGTGCATAGTACTAGAAACAAGTGCTGTTTGTAAATAAGAATCTTCTCTCTTTTCTCCCATCTTATTTTTCTTTATTCATAACAGGTTTTCAAAAAAAAGGTACAAACAGGCAATATATCTTAAGTCCTGATGATGATCCCAGTTCACTAGGAGCCAGGGATCGAAACGCCGTCGACACTTTCACAATTCTGTAACCTTGCCATTGTGTTAATATTTGTTACAGTAATTGTCTGTCTGAGCTTGCTTTGCAAAATGTGCTAATGTTGCAAGGGACAGTTGGCTCCCCCTGTTTTTTCATTGTTTGCCTGATATTCTTTATTTCTTCACCTTTTCCTTACCCTTTCCACCCCCGAACTCTGTTCGAGTGTGTTCTGGATAGGTACAGGCTTGTACCCAATCAGTTTCCAAATTAGACCCCTTCAGTGGTCTTTTTTTATCTATGATTATATTTGAATAAAATTTTCAGGCCCGGCTGGGTGCTGAAAAAAATGACTGATATAGTACTGATTTGAGTCTATATTTTTATTTGAATTTGAAAATTCTAACCCTAAGGACCGTTGTTCTCCTTAAAACATACATGGTAAGCAGCAGCATTTTTTGTTCTAATATCTAACAATATTAATATATACATGTACTCAGACAAACCCACATTTCTAAATATATACACATATATACTTATACATGCACAATGAACTGAACTGATCCCAATGTGTCTATACCTGTATGTACATATATGATATAATATTTACATGGTCAAATACACGTATGTTTCGCAAAATTATACATAGGCAATATCTTTTAATATCTAAAAAATATTCTTATACCCTTATAAGTACCTTTCGTATGATCACAGTTACATAGGTAGGCATATATTTATGGGCCATAGAAAGGCACGCACGCCAATATACAGGCACTCATCTCAACTTAACAATATATATATGACATACTTCTATCTTTAAAGCATATCACTATAGAAATGTCAACCCATATTGATGCACATATGCATACTGATAAATAATATCAATTTTTTTATTTTAGCAATGTGCTTAAAAATTGTTATAATAGTATGTCTATGCAGGGCGTGGCCCGCAAGATGGCGGAGTAGCTGTGCCTCTTTGCGGCTCCGACAGCACGATAGGAATCCTGTATATTAATCCTGGCCTTAGAAAATCATTGAGGTACTGGTGGGGACTGTACACCCACGCATGCCTATTGCTGCTGCGGAGGAGCACCAAATAATAAACATAACGGCCGAGATACGGTCCCTGGAGAGTGGAGGGGTGGCAGTAGTCTTGTTCCCTAGCTGGCAGCAGCCAGCTAGGGAATAAGCTGACAAGAGTACACCTTGATGACGGTGGTGACTAGGAGAGTATAGTGAGGAGCGGGCATCCTGCCTCCCCTCTACCTGACATATTAACGGCGAATTGAGAGAGAGGAGAGGGCAAGACCTGACCCCGGAACTACAGGAGCAACGGAGGATATCGGCTGACCAGAGGAGAGGACTGAGGTAGACCACCACGCTCGAGAGCCCGTTGAGGGCTGAGGTAGGATACGGGAGCCCCACCTTCCCCCTGGCTGAGATAGGGAAGACAGCCGTGGTGGAGCCCCGTCCAGAATCACAGAGGGGAGCGCTGCCCGGTTCTAGCGAGTGAGGACTTAACCCCACGGTGAAGCGCAAAGTAGAGGAGTGCTGAGGTACGAGCTCTGAGCTACATCTCAAGAACCCAGCACAACAATAATAAAGTGATCCCCATTGAAGAAAGCAGGAGCAGCGAGAAATGACCAAGAAAGACAGATCGACGAGCGCTGGCCAATAAAAGAAAGGGCGGGTGAAGCGGAAATGCGAGACGTCGGCTTGGAGGCCTTGTAAGCCCGATTTGCTGCCACACACCAGAGACAGGGACCGGGAGTATCCGGGGGCACCGGAGAAGGCCACAGCAAGACGCACAAATTGTAGTGAAGGTGTAATAGGGGAAGACCCTGAAGCTGTGTTATGGATCGGTTGCCCCCTCCCTGGGCAAATAGGCTTGAATAGTTGCTCCGCGTCTCGGGCAGCGTTGTGATGATCAGGGACCCCAAACTAACAGGAAGACAAATAGTCAAGGCCAGAGCGTGCAGGAGGAGTGATCGATCAAGGGTCCAAACTGGCTGTCACAGGCGAGGCACTGTGGGTTCTTTCTCACTGCCCACAATATCACGACAGATACCATGGGGTGCCCCCTTCCCCTCCTGGTGAAGAAACAGAAACTCAAACCCTGCCGAAACCATTTGAATATCCTAGTTACAGGCCTAAACATGACATGCAACAAAGACCCAAAACCAACAAGACAGGGTAAGCTGGCAAAATATACTGAAGTAGTCCACCAACCAAGGAGTGGAGGGTGAGGTTCACAACACGGCCATATTGCAGGCCATACATGCTTCAAGAGAGGCTTTAAAGGGGAATATGGCGGAGGTGCATACAGAGGTGATCCTGCTGCACCAAGACCTACGTAAAGTCTCTGAAAAAGTGACGAAAGAGTGCATATCCGAAGTAGAAGACATAGCCAATTTCATGCGGAAGGAGGTCACAGGACTGACTGCCTCATTGTAGGAGGTTCAGAAAAGGGGGTGGTGATGGACAGAGTATCTGAATTAAACAGAGCACTCCTACCCAGTCAACAGATCAGGGCTTGATCCATCACCGTTTTTTAGCTCACTGCACCATCCCAGCTCAGAACCTGGCTACATGCAAATTAGTCTGTCCCTGGCCCAGTGCAGACGACGGCTGAAATGCCAGAAACCGGTCCCCGGTAGCTTGTTTCCTTCCCAGTATAAGAATTGTCTTGGTAGTTTGGGTTGCCCTGTTCCCATCATGCACTGGGACAGGAACAGACTAATTTGCATGTAGCCAGGTTCTGAGCTGGGATGGTGCAGTGAGCTAAAAAACGGTGATGGATCAAGCCCTGATCTTTGGACTGGGTAAGAGTGGTCTGCTTAATTCAGACACTCTGTTCATCACCACCCCCTTTTCTGAATCATTGTAGGAGGTGGCCTGGAGGGTAGACAATGCGGAAAACAGGGCCTGGACGAATAACTTGCGCTTCGTTGGTTTCCCGGCGGTATCGGACTGAAAGGAACCGGTAAATTACCTCATGACATGGCTCAAAGACTCTCTCCCAAACACACAGTTCTCACCTTGCTTTATAATTGAGAGAGCTCATAGGATACAGAGTTTTCAGCCACCTTCGGGAGCCCCACCTAGACCCCTGATTGCACATTTCCTTAATTTCCAAGACTGTGAACTCATACTGCGCGAAGTAAGGCAAAAAAAATGACATGAAGTATACTAATACACGGATAATGGTGTTCCCAGATTACTCCCGGGAAGTGCAGAAACAATGTTGAACCTTTGGCTCGGTTATGTCTAAACTGTGGATCCTCAAGATCCAGAATATGCTGCTATTCCAGGACACCTCACTTTTTACATACTCTAGAAGAGCCCTGGGCCTGGCTTTAAGAGTGGCTCCCTATAAGACGTAGACAAGAATCGACAAACACCAGGCTCAGGCCTACAAGAAAGCAATGTTCCAGGGACGCAGAGGGAGAAAAGACCAGCAAGATTTCTATATAATTGAAAATTAATCCGGAGCAACAGATAACAATTCATGGAAAACATTTCTATTACATAAAAATCTTGGAATAGATGTTCACATACTGTACCCTGAGGTCATATTTTTTGTACAAAACTGATTTACCTAGGTCTCTGTATGTAGGTATAGTATTCCGTACCCTGTTTACTTGTTTGCATTAAATATTTAGATTTGCAAAACTATACAAACCTGTGTTTAAACTGTTTTCTGGGAGATTTTCTCAAAGCTTAAATAAGTTTATTTTAATTTTGATTGTTCATGGGTCAGCCACCATTGTTTGACTGGACACCAGATTTATTCAAGTGATTGGTGTTTATTTGATTTTCTAAAGTAAATCCCTTGTTGGCACTCTTACCTATTCACCATTACCAGGTCAGCAACTGCCTGTCCTATCCAGACCAATACTTAATTCGTCTGCAGTCTCAAGCAGGACAAGCAATACCTGCACCAAATATATTGACTACCCCGCAGGTAAATTTTTTACCAAAGCTAGTGACTTGACAAACTCCTTCTGCAGCCCAATATGCTGGAAACACGCCTGCAGGTACCCCACCTGCGAATCACAAATATAGTTGTCATTTGAGAGATAGTAGTGGGAATTGGAGGGACAGACCTAATACTAGATATGGATCGCAGAGAGCTGATCCAAAAGAGTTGGGGCGCTAGGTGGCGCACGAGCGGAGTGAGGCTCCCGCAGACCGGCATATAAATCTGTTAATTATCCGGCTCATCGTCTACATTTTTGTGTGAAAAAGTGTGAGGTGACAAACTACAAGCCCTGCAATCCCTGAGGTGCTGAAATCTCAGCTGGCGGTGGTGTTCGGAGCAGCTGAGAGGCAGGAGCAGTGAGAGCCGGGAGTGGAGCCTGCTGCCTCTGGAATGCACGGGCGGCACTGCTCAGTAAGAGAGACCCTGGTCCCAAACGTGGCAGCTCCGCCAGGCTTGCGATCCAGTAGGACGTTGGAAAAGCATCCGACGGCACCTACCTCGCGGCGACCTGAGTGCGCGGTGAGACGGGAGGGATATACGCTGCATCGCACTAGCGGCGGGCTGGCCGCGGGGACTTAATGGTGGCAAGGCGCAGTTCATAGACATACAAGGCGGCCATCTTAGATGCGGGTGCTCCGGACCCTAACACTGCCTGCCCACGATCCTAGCGTCAGTGCTACGCAGCAGGTGCCAGCACATACCATCGGCACACACGATAATCTGCCTTGGAGACGGGTATGATCTCCTGAATGCTGTCCGACACCGCTGTGTGCCTGATTACTGAAGGCTGAAAAAGAGCAGGTGCGCTGTGGGGGGGTGCAGACAACTAACGGCGCATCCAACTAACAGCCATAGAGGAAGACTGGGCCAGGAGAAGGCATAATATAGTTAGCACTTGACCTCCGCTTGCATCGACTGAGAAGTGCAAGTTAGACGTCCGTCAGCCACGTCTCACATTTGAGACCAAAAAATCCTCCAAACAGCAACACGCAGAGGCAGATACAGGAGCAGAAGCCCCTCAGCAAGACCATCAGCAAGCGCCTAGCGACGATCTCAAGTCGCTTCTTAATGAAGTCAGACAAGGTTTTGCGACCATGGCAGAGAAAATGGACACAGTCGCAACGCAGATGGGCGCCATAGTTCGAACGAAAGAAGGGCACGAGAGGCTACTCAAGGAAGCGAAGCAGGGCGTCTCAGAGGTAGAGGACACCACGGCCAAACTGATAAAGGCGGCAGCGCAAATGGATAAGCTACTCAGGGTCATAGCGGCAAAAATTGAGGACATTGAGGCACGAAGCCGGAGGAATAATATACGGATTTTAGGTATACCAGAGAGTACAAATACAGGCAAAATGGAGGAGTACGTTGAGCGCTTGCTAAAGGCAGTGGTGGGTATGGAACTGCTTTTTCTCCTCACTTCGTGGTCGAAAGGACACATCGATCCCCTCCTCAGACAATACCCCCAGGCCTATTATTGCTTGCCTGTTGAACTACAGGGACAGGGACGTCGCCTTTAGAGTCGCCAGGGAGAAACCGCAACTGACGCATGATGGTATACTCTTCCTAATGTACCCGGACTTCACGCTTCAAGTGCAGGAGGAACGTCGTAAATTCTTGGGAGTTAAACAAAAACTCAGGCAAGCTCAGATAGACTACGCATTATTATATCCTGCTCGCATGAGAGTTACCCACCAGGGGTCGCAAAAATTCTTCACTAATCCACAGCAGGTGGAAGATTACTTGAAACACATTAAGCGGCAGAATAGGATGCAATGGGACCCGGAAGATCCGCCCGGAAGCAAGAATGAGCACTGCAGCACATGAATTCCTCCTACTGTAGAGATGCACCTCATACTATACAAATATGGCCGATGCGTTAATCCACAGGAGAAGCATGAGGCAGGACGCGGAGCGTGTGTGCATCAAGGCCCTTGCTTCACAGACAACAGGAGAGATGAGAGTGGGTCACCCTCGAGTTAGATCTGGACACCGCTGTGTGCACATGGAGTGCAGTCTGATGAGATGCATTCGTGTGCTACCTAGGCGTATTCCCCACTTGGGAGAATCCCATTTTTTGCTACTAAGATGTTCTTGGAACATCTCCATACAGGTGTACGAGGAGATGATTCAGACCCAGTTGGTCTACCTGAGGAGATGGAGGTGGGAGGGGGAGGGCAGCAATCTACTGGCATGATTAGGATGCTTCAGTGGGAGATGGGAGGGGGCAAGGGGAGTTTGTTAGTCACAGTGGGTTAAGTACACAGGTTTTTTCTTCCAGTTGGGTGTGGCCATGCAAACAAATGTAGGAATATACGCCCTTACATTACATAGGTCAGGTGGAAAGGGATCGGTTTAATGACACAGGAGGATAGTAACACCCTCAGGGTGATATCCTGGAATGTTCGGGGCCTTGGGTATCCGAGGAAATGGAGGCAGGTATTGGCATATTTGGACGGGCAGCGGGTTCAAGTGGCACGCCTGTAGGAAACACACATTACACCAAGTGCTACAAATGTCTTCGCCTGTCGCTGGGCGAGCTGCCATGTTTTCTCATCCTACTCGTCCTATGCCCGAGGTACGGCCATACTAATTAGTAAACATACGAAATTTGAGAAGATGGGAGTACTAGAGGATCCACAAGGGAGGTATACTATACTGTGGGGGCGGTTGAGCAGTGATACGGTTACACTAGCTAACTGTTAGGGTCCCAATTTGGATTGTCCTGAATTCTTCACAAATGTATGGGGTAAAATTCTGGCGGCTGGCTCGACCCACATTATCTGGGGAGGGGCGATTTTAATGTTGCCCTTCAACCACACAGACAGATACAATACAGGTTCGCAACATTACACGAAAGCGCAGGAAATTTTACAGGGAATCATAGCCGAAGGTGAACTGGTAGATAGTTTGAAATACATGCATCCCATACAGCACAAAGGTACACATTTTACATCCTATAAAGGGACCTGGGCACGCAGAGATTACTGCCTGCTAATAAGAGGACTGTGCCCGACCATTAGAAATGTCGTACACCTGGCTCGGGCCTTTTCTGATCACTGCCCGGTTAAGGTCTCCCGATCACCTCCGGGGTAGGATAGGCCTCGGCCGAGCTGGCGGTTACAACCCAAAGCTCTCTTGGATATGGTGTTCCGCGCAGAACTAGAGAAAGAAATCAAAGACTTCTTTGTTCGAAATAAAGGTACAGTTGACAATGTTGAAATGATATGGGAAGCATTCAAAGTCACGAATTGTGGGCATTGCATGTCTAAGAGCTTTGGGGTTCTGAGGGATTTACAGAACACGATACGTAAACTGTATCGAGATCTGAAGGAAATGGAGAGGCGCACGGGGCGGGGAGAGGTGGGACAAGTGTTGAAAGATTTCCGTACAACTTTAACTGAATATGAGGATACTGCGTATAGGGAGGCGAAGTTCCGGGCGGAAGTACTGGACAGCGCGTAGATATGGGGAGGATGAAAGGCCAGGGAAGGTGTTGGCAGCGATGACAAGAAACCCTAGATTTAGCAGGCACAACATAGAAATTCAGGAGTTGGATGGTTCAGCATATCGAGACTCGCAAAGCATACTGGAGGCATTCACTACGCATTACACTACACTATACACGTCTCAAAAGCAGGGGGTCAGTGTTTTAAAGGAATTCATGGGGGACGTGGCGCTCTGCTGGCTTGGAGATACCCAGCAAGAATTTTTAAGGATTCCAATTGAACTCTTTGAGATCAGGGAAGCTATTATGCAACTCAGAACGGGAAGGCGCTGGGGTCGGATGGCCTCCCGGCCGAATTCTATAAGGCCTCTATTGAGGTTATGGCTCCAGTACTGAAGGAGGTGTATGAGGAGTCATTAGAGGTGGGTATATTACCATCCTCGATGAGAGAAGCTATAGTCACGTCACTGCTGAAGCCTGGGAAGCAGCCGGAGTCCTGTGACTCCTACAGGCCGTTGTCCTTGATGAACTGCAACACAAACATTTTGGCAAAAGTTTTAGCCAATCAACTGTCCCTATTACGTGATAAGCTTGTGCTACCTGACCAATCGGGCTTTGTGCCTGGTAGGGCCACGTCCCATAATCTTAGGACCCTTTTCTCGCTAATCCAGAATGTAGCGCCTGACTTCCCACTCGCCGCAGTATTTCTAGATGCCACTAAGGCATTTGACTCGGTAGAGTGGGATTATTTGTTTGGAGTGCTGCGGAGAATGGGTTTTCACGAGATATACATGTGCTGGCTTGAACTTCTATATCGCCGCCCCACTGCTAAGGTGTTTATCAATGGCCTCCTGTCCCAGCCCCTCTGGATCTCCAGAGGCACTCTGCAGGGGTGCCCACTGTCCCGCTTCTTTTTGCCCTGGCGGTGCAGCCTTTGGCTTGTAGACTGAGGCAGATACACCACCAGGACAACGCATTCTGCTGCTGTCTTCGAGCAATATTGGTGTCGTTATATGCGGACGACATCACACTTTATGTCAGAGACCCGCAAAAAAATATCAATCCCATTTTGCGCGATTTTGTAATGTTCGGTTATTTATCCGGAATAGGCATCAACTGGGGAAATCACAGGTTTTCCCACTTACGCTGGCGGTATCAAAATACCCGCTAAACTTCCCGATAGAGTGGTGTGAGACAGAGCTGCAATACCTCAGAATCCAAGTCACTAGGGACAGAGAGGAAACTATACGAGCAAACTACCGTACAGCCATTACACGTTTAAATGCTAATGCCACACGTTGGATATCGCTGCCTCTTTCACTTGCAGGAAGAACCTCCCTTATTAAAATGGTTGTACTCCCTCAGTTCCTCTATCTGTTCCTCAATATTCCCTATGCGCCAGGACTCTTTTTTTAAAACATTGTGAACTGAGCTGCTCAGATTGATGTGGGGAGGGAGATAAGCAAGGCTTAGCTGGTCGACATTGACAAGGCTGTATGCACAGGGAGGGTTTGACGTCCCTGATTTCGAAATATACTTGTTAAGTGCGCAAGCACACTATGCATACTACTGGGTGCACCCCCCTCGCCATTTGCCGCAAATAGGTGCGGCAGACTAGCTTGCTGAAACTATACCGCTGACTGGAGTGATACACGGCCCTATCAGCACGCGGGTGACACCATCCACCACTATGTCGGGCACGGTGGATGCGTGGCACCAGATAACTTCACTGCTAGATTTGCCTATTCTTTACTCCTCGCAGCTTCGCTGTCATATTACCCAGACCTCTCGCTGCTGCAAGAGCAGGGATTTCAGGAGCTCTGCAAACGTGCCAACGTAACCACTTGTGGAGATCTTGCACAATGGGATGACTTTCCTCAAGAGCCAATAAGCCTCCTCCCATTACATCAAATGCTGGGATCCATAGATGGGAAACATCTAGTGTCAAGCTGGTGGAGAAGTGTTGCTCAATGGTTAGCAGCAGACCCTGATACAGAGGTCTGGCCCGGGACCAGGGTTCAATTCCTGCCTCGGTGGGTCTTTGGCTCGATTTCCACTGACCAGATAATTCTCGCCTCGGTGCCTATTCTAATCATGGGTCCCACTGTGCAACTCTGGGCAATAGCTTGCTTAATCTCCACAACGGCCCCAACAGCGCTGGGATGCCTGGCTTCACCTTGGGGGTGCCCAAGAGTGGACATTTCACTGGGAAAAGCCAGGAAGGGTTACACAGCGGTATGCGTACAGCGCCAGGAAACCCCGATAGGGGTATAAATGCGCTTTACAAGTACAAATTAATTTCATTTCATTTCACAAGCTTATATAATAGCATCCGAGTGAACAGAGCAGGAGTCCACAGTAGATCCTGTGCACATTGGGGTGAGGAATTAGGACACAACATTACTGACGAACAATGGCACTATTGTTGTATGCAAACAGCGCAGATCTCGGCCAGCAGCAATCTGTGAATCATACATTACAAATATTTGCATAGACTATATTATACACCAGTTAAGAAATTCAGTTTTAAGTTGGCTGATACGGATAGGTGCGACCGATGCAAGCAACCGAGGGCAGGATTCCTTCATTTTGCATGGGAATGTCCGGCCATACGGGATTACTGGGAGCAAGTGTTACTGGCATTAGATAGCATGACTGGCAGCGTTTTAGAGAAAGACCCGCTGCTCACCCTACTGGGGCATACGGCACAGATACCAGCTTCACACAGGAAGTTCGTAGCTTTATCGCTGCTGCTAGCTAAACGGAGAGTAGCCTGCAGATGGGGCAGGGGCCACGCCCCATAATTTAAGGAATGGATGGCTGACCTACTCTATTGCTAGGAGCAGAATGCTACATATGCTGAGCTGCTACCGTTAGCCTCCAGGCCCAAAGATATTTGGGGACCCCTTAAGGAATATAGTATATTGTATACTGGTACGGAGCCTGACATTGAGCCCCCACCTGCCATATGATGCTCCTGTTAACAGAAATATGGACTGAGTGCCTTGGACACTGTATGCCACATGGCTTGCCAATGTCGCGAACATAATACTTCGCTACATGTTGTGATAACTCTAGGATTTATGATGTGCATCAACACTGTATGTTTATGGAATAATATGTTGTATTCAGACCAAGGAAGGGGGGCTTGTTGTGACGATGTACTGATTTACAGATTTACTGTGGAAACGTTTGAACGTGATACCATGAGAAGTTGTACTGTGAAAACCTGAAAAATAAAGTTTAAAAAAAAAAGAGCTGATCCAAAAGAGTTAAAAGAGATAGCCTATTGATGGATGGATGACATAAATAATGCCACCATGTATACTGTTATGCCAACTGTAAATAGGTTTGATGTTTTTCAGCAAAAGGTACTCATTCAATATAAGACTGAAAGTATAGAGGACTGGTGGGCATGGTGTAATAAAAATACCCACAAGAGGTTTTAAAATTGTGGCATGATGCACAAGGTCACATGATCCCTTCCCAAGATGTCCCTTGGGCTGTTGAAAATTGTTTGCATTGGGTGTTAAGGTTAGAAGCAAATATAAACAAGCATTTACAATGCAATGGTCTCGGCATTATTAAAGGTAGAGCTATTGGCATTGCTCATGACATTTCTTTCTTTTTTTAAATCATAAATAAATTGCAGTGTCATTTATATTGCCAATAGCTTAATTGCTTGCAGATGCAAGACCTATTGCATTAGCACCCACACACAGAGTAAGTAGTAGAGTAGTAGAGTGAGTAGTTGATAGTGAGTAGGAGAGAGTTATTACCCTTGGGCCGTGAGCACCCACACCTCTAGGATTGCACCACTGAACACCGTGGCACATGGTTGCAGCATGAAGTACGGATGAGCGCAGCACAGAAAATACTTTTTTTTAATAGCAGGTAGAGCAGGTTACACCCACACCGTATCTGTTCTAAAACCTGCAACCCTGAGCACCGCTTCTGGACGGGGAATACACAGGGCTGGAAATTCCCTTCCCAGACAGGGCCAGCAGCACCAGCTGCAGCGAACGACAAAACCAACCAGAAACCGACCTATCATCCCTGGCACTGCCCTCCCGAGATAAGCAGCAAGCTGCAGAATGGGAAAGGCAAAGCCAGCACAACAACCCCTAGAAGGCACTGGGAAAACACGAAGCACAAAACCAGCAGACTTGAAAACACAGCTGGAAAGGTGGTTTGTGGCTGGAGGCCCCGCATATTTCAGCTCGATATCACTTATAGCAAGAAGCACTTCCTTAGCAGCAGTAATCACTCGTTTCCAGAAGCGCTCTGATAGACTGCTGGGGACGGGAGGGTAGAGGGAGGAGGGAGACTGGATGGAGGCGAGCTGGGAGTGAGAGTGTAGGGAGGTGGGAGGTTACAGGGGAGAGGAGCGCGCAGGACGAGAAGCGCCAAGAGGGAGCCTGCCGGAGCAGGGAGCTACGGACTGGGAGGACGGGTGAGAGCGAAAGGGAGTAGGGAGGCAGGAGTCTGCAGGGAAATAGCAAGAAGGAGACAAAGGAAAATCAATGGAACAGTGGGGAAAAGAAACGAGGAAAGCGAGAGCAGCCTACCTCAACATTACCAGCAGCAAAATGGCGGCCTCAAGCTTCCGACATTTTTCGGATTTGGGGGCGTGTTTTGCTGTCCTGAGTGACGGACGACGTCACTGTCTAAAGAACTGCAAAACTTACACCCCCAAATCCGAAAAACACAGGGCTTGTTTGGAGTGACTCCCTTCTCTTCCAATGGCTGGCCTCCGTTTAGGAAGCCAGCCAATGGAAGCGAACGGAGCGGAGAGGCGGATCTAAAGTGCCCTACTCCAAAACATAAGATTTCCGGACCGGAAGCTGCTTCGCAGCTTATAGGTCCCTCGACCTAAAAAGCAGTGGCCTGTAGTGTGACTTTAATTAATTACCAGCAGATGCAAATAATTTAAGCATTCCACCATCCACCTTTCTGTTTGTCTAGGTGAGACACCCTAAGTGCAACAGGCACCCCCATCTGTGGGCCTGTGCTCACTGTGCCTTTGGCCCAAGTTGCACCTCACAGATTAGGCCTAAATCGTCTGACACCAATGTGGTCCCATCTGGATGAGGTCAAGGGAGGCAGTTCAGTGCTTCTTGTTTCTACTGGATCATGACCAAGGCTGGCTTGCATGCGATGGTCTATGGCTGGAGTGGTATAGTAGGCACAAAAAGTCAGTACTTACCAGTATTTGGGGTTAACTGAAGAATTCCACCCATCACTTTTTCTTTTTCTACATGTCATTGAGAGAGTATCTTCAAGACGTGGTGTGTGTTCCACCTTCAGATACCCAGACGAGGACAATAAAATAACTCAGTGATTTGGATATACACTGACTATATCTCAATCTGCATGTCACAGCTATTAACCCCGATGCGTTTCAGCCTTTCACCCTTCAAATGGTCATTAAACAAATGCTATTGAGTTGTTTAATTCTTATCTTTTTTGAGGTCGGAGAAGTAGTGGTTTGAATTTTGCACAAACACGAAGGTCAAATTCTAGCTCTTTGGTTTAGTTGTGAGCTCACCTTCAATAATTGCGACCAGGAGTAGTGCTTGGTGGATTATACTTCCGTGCATTAAAGCCCTCTCTTCCCTTTCATAAATACGTTGATTCTGAAAAATCCAAGATGTAACGAGCGAGGGGTCATGCAAAGGGACTTTACTATGTCACTACAGAGTTGACCCTTGACCTCATCCACTAGCAGCCTCCTGGTCACTGCTCAGGTGCTAGCAGATGAGGAGCAGTGGATACCACAGGAAATAAACAAGTTTCTAAGAGCCAGCCGGCTTTCTCTACCCGATGCCTCCGGTCCTGACCCCTGAGATTAGCAACAGTAGGGGTGGTAGCGTCCGTATCGCGTGGCAAGCCACGGAGAGCAGTGACTTCCCCTGGCTAAGCCTAATGGGCGTCCAGCCTCGTAACAATAGGATATGCTTCCCTGAGCCTGGCCTGCGGCAAAGTCTCACTGGAAACATACAAACACGCAGTCAGACCACAACAACCTGCCACTCAGAGCCTGTCTGCAAACCTGTACTACACCGGTGACTCACCGTGTGCTTGTGCGAGGAGAAAATCATGTAATGCCTGGAACGTGCATTCCATCCAAGAAGTTGCATAAAGATTTCTGCTAAAGCTTGTTTTTCGCATGAGAG
Organism: Lissotriton vulgaris; assembly: GCF_964263255.1. Classification (NCBI taxonomy): domain Eukaryota; kingdom Metazoa; phylum Chordata; class Amphibia; order Caudata; family Salamandridae; genus Lissotriton; species Lissotriton vulgaris. The sequence continues at coordinate 2,107,102,159 of NC_141687.1, forward strand.
CCGCATTTCCTGGTCTGGTGCTTGCAATTGCCCCATTGACCGGAGAACCTGCCACTCGTATCGCCCTTGTACATCTTGACTCACGCCTCTGTTGCTCAGGCTCATTGTTTATCTGAGGGTTGCACAAATGTTATTCACGTTTCGGGACGGAGGAGAGCAGCGGGCGGAGGGAGGGGGGGGAGGGACAGAGCAGAGCTGCGGAGGGAAGGGGGGGAGCGGGACAGAGGAGAACTGCAGACACGGACAGCGGAAGGGGGGCGGGAAACACACGGACAGTGGGGGGGGCGGGAAACATACACGGACAGCGGGGCGGGAAACATACACGGACAGCGGGCGGGAAACATACACGGACAGCGGGCGGGAAACATACACGGACAGCGGGGCGGGAAACATACACGGACAGCGGGGCGGGAAACATACACGGACAGCGGGGCGGGAAACATACACGGACAGCGGGGCGGGAGGGGGGCGGGAAACATACACGGACAGAGGGGCAGAAGGCAAGGGGAAGAAGGCAAGAGGGCAGCAGAAGGCGGGGGAAGAAGGCAAGAGGACAGCGAGAAATGGCTCACCTTCACTGCGAAGGAAACAAAATGGCGGCCTCAAGCTTCAGGAATTTTTCGGATTTGGGGGCGTGTTCGGTGTTCAGAAGTAGGCGTGCCTAAAAAGTGGAAAGAAGAACACCGAACAAACCTCCAAATCCGAAAAGGACGGAGCCTATTTGGAGTAACGGCTCTCTCCTCCAATGGCTGGCCTCCATTTAGGAAGCCAGCCAATAGGAGAGAGACAAAATTAGAGGCGGGATGAAGAGCCCCTCTAAGAAACATAAGATCTCGCTACTTCCGGTTCTGACGAACCGGATAGTACCTCGACCTAAAAATGAATGGGGAATATCCCTTGAGGAGAATACACCCCCTTCCTGCACTGCCTGCTGCTGCTGGTGTTCCTGTTCAGATCCCCATTTCCCAACGTGTTCATACTTCGTGGAGTAGGTATGAATTAATGGCAATAAAGAAAGATTTGCCAGACTTTAGAAAAAACCCAAAGGGGTTTTATGAAGCTTTAGAGTCGGCCACTAAATTATGTGTAATGATGTTCAAGGACTTGGATCTATTTTTTGATGCCTTACTCCCCAGAGAAATATGGAATGGAAAACATAGACATGACTATGTACCGCACTTAGGGCATGCTTGGGTACATTTTGAAAATCATGACACACAGAGAAGATCAGGAGACGGACCAGATCAACTTATACTTGATTATCCTGATCTTATTATTGTTAAATTGCAACGAATAATACCAAGGGAACATGTCAATTGGAATATAATAACAGCTTGTACACAAAAAACTACAAAAGAAGTCTCAGATTGTTTCCGACTATTTCACTAAGATGGAGGAAATATTCAGGGCTCATAGTGGTCAGGATTTGGCAACTGCCATGGGGAAATGAAGGTTGCAAGGACCACCTACCACCACGGGACCCACTAATGGTAATGGAGTGAAGACCTATCCCAAGGAGTCATCATCTTGAACTAAACAGGGAGGCCTACGACTTCTCATACTCTCCAAATATATCTCCTCCCATACTACATTAGAGACTGAAGAGCCACCTGCAAAGTACAAAAGGCTTGAAGGCCATGGGTCAAAAGTAGCTGCTCTTTACAACGTGCTTAGGAGTGTGGACTGGAACAACGGAGCCAAAGTCGCATTTTCTACGTCCGGAACTTTAATAATTGGATGAAGACTATTCTCATTGAAGAGTTTATTGAAAAGGTGTGACAGAGGAAAAGAAGAGATATCACAGCTATGGGGGGAGTTTGACTTTGGGCTCCCTCCTTTGACTATCACCTACCCAGCCGGACTTCGGGCTAACGCGCCTGCGTCTCTCCTGACCTTGCCTTCCCCCTCCCCCTTCTCCCAACCCTCCCCCTCTACGCTCCTACTCTTTCCAGCTTCTGTCCTCTGCCCTCACATGCCCTTGCCCTTTGTCCCCACCCTGTTTTTCTGTGAACCTCTTCCCTCGCCACTTGAGACTGATCTATTTTGTCTGATGCCCGAGCTGGTTTAGCTATAGGGGAGATGGGCTGTTGATTCTCTCCTTGGTCGTCACCTACCCAGTCGGTCTTTAGACTGACTTCCTTTCATCTCTATGGTTGTCTCTTTCCTTATCCTCACTCTCTCTCCTCTCCTCCCCTACCCCCACTACTTTCTCCCTCCTCTCTCTCCTCCCCTAATGTATTGCTGACTGTTTTATTTAATGTTTACTTGTTGTTCTTTCTCTAGTATATTGTTGAACCACATTGTTGCACTTCCTTTCGTCTCTCCTGTCGTCTCCTCCCGCATCCTCCCTCTATTTATGTCTCTCCTTCCCTCCTCTCTCAATGTATTGAAACCGAACCATTTTGTCTGATGCCCGATGAAGCTACCTGGTTTAGCTATAAGGGTGATGGGCCGTTGATTCCCTCCTTGGTCGACACCTACCCAGTCGGTCTTTAGACAGACTTCCTTTCGTGTCTACGGTTTTCTCTTCCCTTATCCTAACTTTACCTCCTCCCCTACGCCCCACTACTTTCTCTCTCTTTTCTCTCCTCCTCTAATTGTTTTGCTGATTGTTTGATTTAATGTTTACTTGTTGATCTTCTAGTATATTGTTGAACCACATTGTTGCACTGCCTTTCGTCTTTCCTGTCGTCTCCTACCGCATCCTCCCTCTATTTATGTCTCTCCCTCCCTCCTCTCTCAATGTTTTGAGACTGAACTATTTTGTCTGATGCCCGATGGAGCTACTTAGTTTAGCTATAGGGGAGATGGGCCGTGGATTCCCGCCTTGGTCGTCACCTACCCAGTCGGTCTTTAGGCAGACTTCTTTTCGTCTCTCCTTCTTGTCTCTTCCCTAGCTCCTATCCTCTCTCCCATGAATCTCTCCCCTTGCCTGCTACTCTGCCTACCCCCTGTCCTTTGTGCTCTTTGACTAAGCACTCCTTCTCCCCTTGTTGGGGAAAGATACAATATTTATACTCTGGAGTCTCAGCGAACCCGCTGAGTGAGACCACTGCGCCAAGGGAGCTACTCACACTTGAGGGATGGGATGGCACCCCTTGCCAAAGCACTCCCTCTCCCCTTTTTGGGGAAGGATCCAGTATGTAGGCCTTGGAGTCTCAGAGATCCCTCTGAGAGAGTCCACTGCATAATGGGAACTCTCGCAATAGAGATAGGGAAGGGATACAGCTTCCCCTGGATCACAGTTTACTGGACTTTGGACTTTGGACGTTGCCTTGACTCGTCTACCAGTTTGTGTCCCCGTCACCTTTCCCCTCCTCTCCCCATGCTGTGTCTCTCACCCTCCCCTCCTCTTTCCCACCTTCATTATCTGTATACTTCCCCTACTCCAAACCCCTCCCCTGAATCTCACCTTGCCTTCTTTTCCCCTTACGTATTTATGCTTATTGTTTATCTCGACCCTACAAGTAACCATGTTGCCATGCTCTAAGAACTGTGTAACCTTTATAACGATGTAACCTGTAACTATGATCTGATGCTCATGTAAAGCGCTCTGATACCCCCGGGTCTAGCCAGCGCTATATAAAAACTTTTAAAATAAATAAATAAATACATTTGGGAATCATTTGATAAAAATTAGCATGTAAATCCATAATAAAAAAGAGACTAGAGTGTGGTCGCCTGATATGAGCGGTTTCTTTTATGCTAGCACCTGCTGAGGTACTTAACGCCAGGGCTGCTGTGTGTGTGCACAACACTGTGTGCAAGATAACCTCCGTGTCATAAACAGCCTTGTCTGCAAATAATCAAAAGGCAAGCAATCCTGCACTTGGCGAAGACGGAGAAAGACACATCTAAGCAGTAACCCTCTAATTCAGGAGAAACACTTGGGTCAGGAAAACGGTTTCCAAAAGTACCCACACAGTCTACATTTTTGTAAGTGATATTATGAATGAATGAATGAATGAATTACGCACTTGTATAGCGCATGGCTACCCGAGGGCATCCCAGCGCTTTTAACTCTTTCAGACTCCGAGATTCAGACAAACAGGAAGGTCTTTAACAATTTTCTGAATCTTAAATGATTTGTTTCCATTCTAATTGCTTCAGGAAGCGAATTCCAAAGATTTGTGGCATGTAGGGAAAAATCATCGGTATAAAAGAAGGCGAAATTGTGGCACATCCCAGATTGACCTGGGGGGCACAAACCTACACGGTCACTCCCACGAGCACATCACGCGCTGCAGCTTCTGCCCAAGCAGAACATTGCCACATAACTCTACTAATACAAAAGTAGTCTTTAGTTATGAATGCACTGATTCTTTCATTCGGGCACTGAAATATGTGAATTCCCGCCCAAAAGTCTTTGAGTCTGAAGTGAAGATTTCTTACCAGTATGCCTTCAGCCGTGCGCACCCTTCAGTGAGTTCTTGTGCAGGCTGGCGTTCTTATAAGCAAAACAAGCAGCTGCAAAAGTGAAGCGGCCACCACTGAAAGGGAAAGAAAAAGCCAGGGTCAGAGCAATCTGTTTCCAATTAACACAAAACGTGAGACGGGGGTGTGATAATTGGAAACAGATGGCGTGGATGCTTGATCTCGCAAGCCCTAGGCGGTGGGCGGATGCAAAGGTGGGACAGCACCAGCCTTTGCCCAATTGCGTGCTGTCTTTCTTAGAAAGATACACGCAAAGGGCAATTGCGTGTGAGCAAAAAAAAAAAATGCAAGTGTTGTCCGAGTTTAAAGGCCTCGCAGCGCAGCACATGCACGCTGGCTCGGGCAAGACCTAACAAGGCTGTGCCTAGTGGATTTTCTGCTTCCCTTGCGGGGGCAATCGGAGAGGGGGGCTGCCCATTCTGGGACACCCCCACGCATAAAAAAAAACAGCGTAAAAGCTGGCGTCTAGTGAGCTCTCCGATGCTCCCTGGGGGGCAGACCAGGGACTAGTGACCAAATCTTTCTCCTGGGGGGACAGAAAGACTGGCATTTTTTGGGGCATTAATATGCCCATTCTGGGCAGCCCACACGCCTGAATTGAAAAAAATATATACTCCTGGGAGGAAGATGAGGGGCTTTTCCCGCTAGCTGCCTCCGGAGGGGCAGAAAAACAGTGGCAATTTTTTGGGGGGTGGTGGCATCGGCATACCCATTCTGGGCAGCCCCTGCCCCTACGTACAGTAAAAAGAAATCCCTGGGACCTAGTGGGTTTTTACCCCCCCACCATGCCCCCTCCGGGGGGCAGATCAGGGGCTATTGCCCCCCATCTGCCGCCTGGGGGGAGGGGGGGCAGAAAGTCTTGTGCCTTTTTTCGGGGACTAGGGTGAGGGCATTGGCATGCCCATTCTGGGCAGCTCCCACCCCTGGCATATAAAAAGAAAATTCCTGGCGCCTAGGGGGTTTCTGTCCCCCCGGGCAGATTGAGGGCTACAGCCCCCGGTCTCCATCTGTCTGTGTGTCTTCCTCCGTCCGTCTCCCTCTGTCTGTCTGTCCGTCTGTCTGTCTCAGTCTGTCTCAGTCTGTCTCTCTGCCTCCCTCCGTCCCCCTCTCCCTCTGTCTCTCTCCCTCTGTCTCCCTCACCCTGTTCTCCCTCACCCTCCCTCTGTTCTCCCTCGGCCTCAGTCTCTCTCAGTCTCCCTCTCTCCCAGTCTCCCTCTCTCCCAGTCTCCCTCTCTCTCAGTCTCCCTCTCTCTCAGTCTCCCTCTCTCTCAGTCTCCCTCTCTCTCAGTCTCCCTCTCCCTCCCTCCCTGTCTCCCTCTTCGTCTGTCTCCCTCTCCCTCCCTATGTCTACATGTCTCCCCACTCCCCACTCTCTGTCTCCCCACTCGCTATCTCCCTTACTCTTGGTCTGTCACCCTCTGTTTCCCTCCCTCTATCTCCCTCTCCCTGTCTTCCTTCCTCCCCCTCTCTCTCTCTGTCTCCATCGCTCTGTCTCCCTCCATCTCCCCCTGTCCCCCTATGTCTCTCTCCCTCTCTCGGTTCCCTCCCTCTCGGTCTCTCTCCCTCGCTCTGTCTGCCTCCCTCGCTCTGTCTCCCCCTCTCCCTCTCTCTCAGTCTCCCTCTCTCTCAGTCTCCCTCTCTCTCAGTCTCCCTCTCTCTCAGTCTCCCTCTCCCTCTCTCTCAGTCTCACTCTCACTCTCTCTGTCTCCCTCTCTGTCTCCCTCTCTCTCAGTCTCCCTCTCTCTCAGTCTACCTTCCTCTGTCATCCTCTGTCTTCCTCACCCTCCCTCTCCCTTTCTCCCTTCCCGCGTGTGTGTGTGTGTGTGTGTGTGTATCAGCCCGGAGCTGAGCCAGCTTCCCGGGCACACACACAGCCACACCCAAGCACTTCACAGGTCTTTTTAAGACCATTTACTTGTTAAGGATGCTTGGTTGTATTTCACCTCTTCTTAGCCCCCTGCATCTCCACTCTGACTATTAGTGGAATCGCACGCTCCCCAAAGAACAGAGTCGTATTCCCTGCAGTATTTGCTGACACTCTTCAAAAGAAATTAAAAAAACACAGGTGCAATGTCTGCGGGCCGCCAAGGAAGGCTTGCTGGGCCGCTGGTGGCCTGCACTATGAGTACCAGTGACTTATTGTAACAAGTAGGGCCTGATCACAAAGGCAAACTTGCACTCTTGTGTAAGTTTATGATTATTTGCTATTCACAAAGCTATTTTACAATTAGTGTTTTTACAACTGCAGGGTCTCTGCACTAACAAATAGGACAGTCCTATCGTGTTATGTGCGGAGACTTGACAGTCAGAGATACTACTGGTAAAATACTTTTGTGAATGGTAAACAATGATGAACTTACACTAAAGAATACGTTTTCCTTAGTGAAACAGGCCCCTAGAGTCTAGATAAGAGTGACATGATGGATGGAATAAAACTACAGAAACTCAGGGCCTGATTCACACAGGGACTTACATGTACTAAAGTTACGAGGGTGGAGTCTCCGCACTCATATCAGAATTCCCGCACTCATGATGGAATGTCCATACGGCGCACTAGGATTTGTGAATCGGGCCCTTACTATTATAAAAGAAAACAAATGGGCCTTAATCAATCTTTTATCTGAAAAGAGTTTCAGCTCAACAGGCCTCAGCTTTGTGCAGTCAGCTCTTGGGTGCAAAGAAAATTCATCCCTGTAAGGTAAAGATAGAAGATATGCCGACCTTTCAAGGCGATACCAAAGGGGATGATGGACGGAGCGTTTGAGCAAATCAAACACACACCCCCAGCCAAGTGATCTGGGTTTAATCCATCATCATTCTTTAGCACACTCCACCACCCCTGCTCAGACCTGGCCATATGCAAATCAGTCGGACCCTGTGGGACCAGTCCAGCCCTAACTCCCAAGCCATGTGTTATGACCGACTTTTTCGGCCCTTTCTTGAGGGTAGGTGATTGGAGGTGACTTTAGTCTACTATCATTCTAATAAAAGGATTAGAACCGTAAATAGAACCTATTCACAAGGCGTGTTGATACAATCCCGTACTCTTTTCCTTAGATCAGGGCTTATAAACCTATGTTAAGGGATAGATTCATTAGTATTAGTGATAATACGTCCTTTTGTAAGAGTGTTAGTATACTTTCCATGGAGTTATGCTTATTTCGGGCCTTGTAGGCCTCAAACGGGAGAGACTCCATCTTTCTTTCTGCCCCGGCAGCTTGAGATGCTTCTAGGTCAAATGTAATGTTTTAGTTACGAGGTGTTGTTTGCTTGGAGAGAACCGGCTCAAGCTGGCCCTTATCGAAAGACTGTATTTTTCTCTGTGTCGAAGACATAACATCAGGCCGGCCGGCTGAGAACGTGTCCTTGGTACGGGGAGGTACAAGAATTTGGTGGGCGGCAGGTTACTGGCCGTAACTTTCCATGAAGGGACAAGCTTCCATATTAGTGAAAGCATGAGGCAGTGAGTCAGTCAGTCTGTAGGCGGCAGCTAGTCGTTAGCATCAATGCCATTAATTATTCCAAGGCAGGCAGTCGCCATTTTGAAGTCCGAGAAAGACAGAGAAGCTGATACTCTCTTAGAAAGATTGAAGTTATTTTAGTTGGAGCAGCTGGCGAGTTTTGACATTAAGATCAGAGCATACAGAGTGAAGTAGTTAGTTGAGGGAACGAATACCAGAGTGATAGAAACTGAGTTATAAGATCGAAGCTGAGAAGTGAAAATGGTCCGTGATTGAGAGGAGAGAGGAGTAGTGCAGAACAGCCAGAGAGAAAGCAGCTAATAAGAAAAAGGTTCCAGTGACTTGGAGGGAAGCGGAGGAGACAGAGCATAGCGGTGCAGATGTGTATCCGTGACTGCAGAGGTGTGACCCTAAGAGGAGCCAAGGCACAGACGAGAAGGGAACCCAGATGACTGCCGAGTCCAGACTTCATATTAATAAGGTGACGTCGACCCTTTCTTATTAGCGTGCACACATTTTAACCTTTCTTTTTCCTTTGCAGGCTATATGTTATAGTATAGTATTATATTGTTATTGTTATCATACTAATAAAATTATCCCAGTTCTTAGTGAACCAATGTGTACCTCTTGTTTTTATACAGTAAAGGTAACCATGTCTTCTAGTCAGGTACTATTATGTGAACGGATGCTACCCCCGATCAGGTAAATGGTAACTGAATAATGAGGGAGAGAGGAGCCCTTGAAATAGAGAATAAGTTATACACCGTGTAATTCGGCCATTCTTGTGTGATCCATAATATTGTAGTATTGTACCTAGAGTAGATAATGAGATTCCCCAACATGATGAGCTAATGGTATTCATAGGAAAGTGATCGTCGTTGTAAAGAGGCGTTAATGAGAGCACCAGGGGGGATACTGGTGTCTATACCCACAGGATTGTGGCTTGAGAATTAGTGAGAGAGCACCAGGGAGGATACTGGTGTGAATCTAATGAGAGCACTGGTTGCGGTCAGTGTGTAATGGTAAGTAATCAGAACTGCCCTAGGGTAGATTAGTCTGGGCCCATCAGGCCGCAAGACTATATTGTATGAGTGTGGTATTATAGAAAACCTAAGCATGTATATTGCTAATTCCCCATCCTTGGGTAGGATACATAGATACCTGTTGTAAATAAGTCCTAAGGAGGGAGGTGATTACGTTTCGGCTGGGTTGGTGGTGCTCTGGTGAGCTGATTCTATCTGGTCTGAAAATCCGGTCGTTACACCATGTCTTCCCTGAACCGGAAACAAGCATCCTGGGACCGGTTTCAGGTTCATAACCCTCATCAGCCAGGCTATCCCCCTGAACTGATCTGGGTTTAATCCATTCTTTAGCTCACTCCACCACCCAAGTTAAGACATGGCCATATGCATATTTGTGCCAAGCAGTCACTGGAGATATTCCACCTTCTGTCCTAGGAAGCCCGGGAGGAGGCACCAGCTACGCCAGTCATAACTGGACCTTATTGGTTTTCGCAGCTGTGCCAAGCGCTCCAAAGACAATCACTGTGTTCGATGGGCTGGTAAGGATAGAAGCTCAGCCACCAGTTCTTTGTTTTTAGATTTGTTTTATATTTGAAAATTAAAAGGAAGACGTATCTGGGACATCACATTCAGTTACAATAATAAGCAAACATTTTCAAATATCAGGATTTCTGTAAAAAAAACAGCGGGCGGGGTCATTGAAACATCGACGCGTAGATCGTTCAATAATGGTTGACGGCACACAATTAAGCTACATTTGATGCGCTACAGTACTCAGTCTCCGCCACTCAAAAGAACAGGATAAAGAAAGGCGTAGTGCCCCCAGATACGAAACACTAAAATCAGGATAAATGCCAAAAATATTCACGCCACAGCCTAAACTAACTACACTAACACCCATCCCCCCACCCTGCACCCCTGCATGAGGCTTTCGCCCAACCCCAACTAGCAGTGTGCCTGTCGCCCCATCTAACTAAATACTAAAAATAGAAAATGGAGGAGGGCACCTTCATACGTGCCCCCGGTCCCCCCTCCCTCCCGCCAGAACCAAGAATCCCCCAGAGTAAATCCACAAATCTATTAAGAAGCTAATGCAGTACGCAACAGGGGAAACTGTAAACACCGCCCAACCTCCCGCAAGCATCATGGTAGCAAATCCCACATCCATCAAGACCACGATGTCAAACCCAGTCAATCAGTCTCATCCTTGACCCTTCCGATCGGACGTGCGAACCCCTTCCGGACGAACTGCAGCCTCCACAGGATAGTCAAAATACCAGAAAAGTGCAGCAAAGTTCAAACTGAGATCAAGCAAAGATGTTAAGTCACTGCAAATTAGTCTGTCCCTGGCCCAGTGCATCATGGGAACAGGGCAAACCAAACTACCAAGCCAATCCTTTCACTGGGAAGGAAACAAGCTTCCGGGGACCGGTTTCTGGCATTTCAGCCGTCTTCGGCCCGGCTTGCTTGAATCCTGATGGTGCAATGAGCAAGGGACAGGGACAGACTAATTTGCATATATCCAGGTTCTGAGCTGGGATGGTGCAGTGAGCTAAAAAACGGTGTTGGATTAAGCCCTGATCTCTTGACTGGGTGAGAGTATTCTGCTTAATTCAGAAACTCTGTCCATCACCACCCCCTGTTGTTTAATTATCAATGGTAACAGCAGCATCGATCTGCGCTTCGCCACTGCAAGCGAAGATCCCAACCCAGCGAACGCCGGCGGGTGGCTAACCAAGCCACCAGGTCAGGGACCTCCGCCCACAGCCTCAGTCGTGCATCGTCACCCCCTCCTCCGATGTTTACCAACTCAAGAGACCGCCATCATTATCGGGCCAAGAAAACCTCCACAGCAATAGACAGGACCCTGCCACACGCTCACGCCTGATGTTGTTCAACTGGAACCCGGCTGGGCCCCGAGACCCCGGCTTCCAAGCTGGGCTAGGCCGCAAACTTTAACACGATATATCTCTGTCTACCAAACCTGTAGAAATCTCAAGATCGCACCATCGAGCTGTAGTCCGGTTCATACACACGGAGGCAGGGCGTAAAGACAGGATCATCTGGCAAGAGACGGAGGTCGGCGGAGCCGGAAGCCTAAGCAGCCATCTTGTTCGCTAGCGTAGCTCCTCCTCTCAGCCACCAGTTCTACCTGTCATTGAAGGGAAGCAACCAACTCTTCCAGGCAGGTTTTCTAGATACCCACTGCCTGATCTCAAGAAAACTGTCCTCCGCATGCATTTCTTCCTCTCTAAAGGCTTTTGATGGGTGGGCTGACTCAGCTATTTATTTGCGAGTATTTGCCTTTATGCATCCTGAAATGCCAATCAGTTTTAACTTTCATGATAAGAGCGAATACTTTTACTCTTGGCTATGTGTTTGTTTATTTTTCTTTGAAAAATAAGTGGAGACGTATCTCAATATTTACACTGGTGGAAAAATAACAACCAATGCAAAGCATTGGTACTAGGTTTAATACTTGACTAAGTTAGGAATGGAGAAAATAGATTTTGCTTTAGTATATATCAGAGAAAGAATTTTATATTAGGGCAAAAATGGTGAAAAGTGATTAGAAAACATTAATGCAACGTATTGAGTGTCATGTTTGCCTTGGCACTAGTCTTATTTTCCTTTGGAAAGACAAACATTTAGGAACATATATTTCAACTGAACACAAACTGACAATGGAAGAAAAAAGTGTATCTACCTATGGATAGACAGTACACTGGGGTATGTAGTAAAAAGGGTACTTTATTAGTTAATATACTTATTTAGGATCTAACTTTTTAATATTCATTGTTGATCCAAAGTTCATTCTGTTGTTTTGCACTTTTGTCTGTGTTATACATCACAGTACATTAAGATTTCAATTTGCATATCATACACAAATACAGAAAGTGCATAAATTGTACATAAACTGTAATCTATATACAAGGATAATTAATATTAATCATAAAGACATGGCTAAAGGTAATATAATATTGCTACGTGCGTTTCGGCTGTGAGCCTTCATCAGGAAGCCATGGTATGTATTCCAAGTGTACCTATACAAAATATATGAAAAATCCATGTCAGTAAAGGTGTCCTAATATTAGAGTTTACAAAAGCATTCAATACATTAAGTTTAATATTTACAAAGCTATAGTTAAAAACTGGGGGAGACAAGAATCCTACTATATACATATGTACAATATAGCATACATTTTCTAGGATACAGCCTGTATTGCAGCGACTAATCAAGAGGTTTAGGCCTGATGTATGACTTTACCTAGCGGGGTTCAACGGCCTTGGAACAAAGAGACAGGTGTTCATTAGTGGCTACAGGTGGATACTACTGCTGATCGTTATTTAAGCTATCTGAAAGAAAGGTACAGAGGGAAGACACAAATGGAGGGTGGGGACTACGAGAAAAGGGTGAACATAGAAGGGATACATCAATAGAGGATGGACATTGAGAGGGGATGACAGCGGGGGAAGAGGAGAGCGAAAATGAGAGAGGGGGGGGGAGAAAAAGAGAAAGAAACAGGAGGTAGGTATAGCTTGCTGGTAGCCATTAGGATGTTGAACAAACGGGGTCAAGGTATTTAGAAATAATTGAGATGTGATGTGGGTGCCTTACCAGTGTGATATTGCAGCCGCAATATGGTGTGGGCGCAAACTATGGGCGCACCTATGGAGTTACACTGATATCAGAGTATAGCACAGTTTGGAGTGCAGATGTGGACTGTTAACTGTAGGAAAAAATACAACGATAGTGTGCAGTGGGTGGTGGGGAAGACGGAATGGAGCAAAAAAGGAATCGTCGCACCAGAGAATTGTTACCTGCTGGTTAGGTCTGGGAGTGTGTCTCTGCAACAAAGGTCCTATAGTGTGGTCAGGATGCTGTGAAAGGGACACATGAAAGAATGGGGGCGTTTAAAAAGAAAAGAAAAGGGAGTGCTTAGATGAGTATTGGCAGAGTTACAGGGACCGGTTGATAAATATAGATATACTGGGCAAGGCTACTAAGGTAAAAACTGTACCCGGTGAATTTGTAGTGAATGTTATGGTTACCTTATAAAAGTGACAGCCTGGAAAAGCGGCCAGGAATCCGAGACGTAATGCCGGGGGTGGGACGATTATGTTAGAACTGCAATAGGAGTGGATGGAAAGAAGCCAAGTTTAGTTTGGTAAGCTTGGGGGGTTAACGAGGTAAGGAAATCCCTGTGGAGCCCTGTCCTTGTTGCATTACCTTTTTGCTTATAAAACGGCATGTTTGTGGTCTCTGGCTCCGGGTCAAAAAATTATTAGGACAGCGGTTCTGAGGGAGAAAATAAAGCGCTTAGAATGCGGTTACAAAGGATGTGTGGTAGAGGTAGAATATATATGGGGTTCGAACTGACGGCGATGGGTAAGTTACCTTGAATGCGAGTGAATGGCGTCCTCCAATGGTGGGGTCTAGTTTTCCGGCGTCTCGATCGCAATCGGAAGCTGGAAAGACTGGTGGGAGGGTTTGTTTTATAGATGGATTACGCGCGCTTGTTTCTTGCGTCGGCGAACCGGATGTGAATGCATGAGACCCGGACATGTCTAATTGGCTATCACAGCGTATCAAGGAATGCGCTGGGTATGGCGGCCATATTCAAGTTACTGGTATATATGGAATAACACAAGGGTGTATGTGTTTGTTCACAGCAAAGTTGCCAGATATGGAGGCTCATACCCGGAAATATGTTTATATTTATGAAAAAACACAATTGGTATCTGACCATTTCTTGGTGCATGAAAATAAAATATGAGAAAGGTGTTCATGTGTGTAAATAATATTCAAAATGCAATAATGTGCCTAAAAGGATGATATCGCTATCGATACTAGGGGAAGCTGAAACATTATTTCGAATTACAGTACGAATTTTAAACTGGTGGAAAAATAACAACCAATGCAAAGCATTGGTACTAGGTTTATTACTTGACTAAGTTAGGAATGGAGAAAGTAGATTTTGCTTTTGTATATATCAGAGAAAGAATTTTACATTAGGGCAAAAATGGTGAAAAGTGATTAGAAAATATTAAAGCAACGTATTGAGTGTCATGTTTGCCTTGGTACTAGTCTTATTTTCCACCAGTTTCTGCACTACACAAAAAACATAAGTGGTGCAAATGAATGTGCTATGTTGTTTTTTCCACCGGTGTAAAGTTAGTGAAGTACAGTCCTGGGTCTCCTCCCATTGGATAAATCTCAACATTATCTGTGATAGTAATATAATTCCAATTTCAAGCTTTGTTGGAGTAAATCATACATACTGTAGCAACTAAGAATCCCTACTCTCCTTCGGAGAGCAACGTTGCCATCTTTTCGCACACCTCCCTTCCCATTTCTCCCGACTGGCACATGCTTGGTGGTTTTGGCATTTCCTAGAAGTGTGTGGAAAATGCTGGAAGACTCCTTTTGTCGAAGAAGCAAATTGCCAATATTACTGTCAAACTAAAGCCCAGGCCATGTATGGAACAGTGAAAGCTGCTGTGAGAATGAATGGAGATGCAATACGAAGTTAAACATGAAATGTAAACAGAACTGCCCCTCAAATAGATTACCTCCAGGGACTGCACTAGTCCACTGACTTTTAGGGCTGACGGCTCAGATGCAGTTGTGTCACCAGGAAGAAAGAGCTCTGATCACTACACATCGTACGTCGCATTTCAGGTGGTTCTGAGTCTAGGCCGGGCTCTGACCGGTCCTGCAGGGTTCACCTCCAAATCTCCATCTCCTTAGTGGTGGTGCATGCTCCTTAAAGGACTGTTGTGATTTGCTGGAAAGATCATGTTTCCTTCCGGGGGTCATATGGCGCCACCCTGTCAGGAAAGGAAAGGTAACAACTGCATGAGCAGTGTGACCCAAATACAGCAAGGTGTCAAAAGTGCAAGTTGTAAGAAGCCGGGCTTGCAATGCCCAGAACGCACAAGATCGTCAGTGGACAGTGGTCCTTGTATAGCGCCTAATGCAGTAAAGGTGTGATCAGTGGTGTACGTAGAGAGCAGAGTGCGGTGAAAGTATAATGATTTAGTCAATTATCAGTTTACAGGGCGAGCGCAACACCATCTGTTTAGTGAAAGTAGTATGATTGGTGAGCGCAGCTATCCAGGCAGACTTTGAAACTAGGTCTGACTGGAGATTTACGCATCCTGGGAGTATCTCCCCGGGTCCAAAATTAAATGTGTCTATCTGTAATGCAGGTGGTGCTCCTGTAAAGCGCTCTGATAGCTTTGGGTCAAGTCGGCGCTACATAGAACTGTAGGGACAGCACGGATTGGGTAAAAAGGAGGAGGGAAGACTCGCCTAGCAGTTCCCGGTGCCCAGTGCATTCAGGGCCGGACTGGGAACCAGAACCGGCCCTGGCAAAGTGCTCGCCCGGCCCCCCTACCCCCCTCCGGGAGGGGGGGGGAGGAGGGGGGCGGGGTTCGACCGCGCTCTGTGCCAGGGCCGGTTTTCGGCCGTTTTATGTTACAGGGACGTTTTTGCAGCTATGCTGCAAAAACAGCCCTGTAACATAAAACGGCCCCCACGGGCCCAAAACCGGGCCCCAACCATGCGGCCCACCGGGGGATTGCCAGGTGCCCGCAATGGCCAGTCCGGGCCTGAGTGCATTTATCGTACATTTGTATAGCCTCCAACCTAGAAAACAATTACTATGTGAGGGAGTAGAGAAACCAAATCGGAGGAACAGTGACTGCGAGGCGGAATGGGGGTGCAACCATCAGGTGCCAGGAAGGGAATCAGGGGTTGCCCTTTGAGGGAGGTAGATACAAAAAAATAAACTTAGCAACAGGCTAAGTAAACGAGTGGTGCCCGCAAGCAGCCCACCTCTTTCCTTCTTTTATTTAGTTGCTTCCCTGTGAAATGGATCCAAAAAAAAAAATAAAAAAGAAGAAGAGGCCCGCGAGTGGTTTGCGCGCGCCACAGCGAGACATGTGGTTTCAATTAGCACACCTGTGTCTGGGCGCAATAATTGAAAGCACATGGCAGCGGCACACGTAACAGACACCGATAGGCCATGGGTGGAGCAATGCGCCCGCCTTTGGCCAAATGCATGCTGTCTTTGATAAAGACGCACGCAAAGGCCAATAGTGTAGACCAAAAGGAAAAGCACACGTATGAGCGTGTGTGATTCCTAGCTCCGTTTTCAAACCCCCTACATGAGGTCTCTTGCTGCGCGAGCAATGCTGCGCACTTCGACGCAGGCGCGAGACCTAAAAAGGGAAATCCCTCTGCTGTTTACAGAGAGGGTTTTTCGTATTGTGCGCTCATGACGGAATGGTTCAGTCGTGAGCACACTGGCATTTATGCTCATGACGGAACCATTCCATCATGAACATAGAAGGGGTTAATGGTACCTCAGTGTTTCTTAACCCCTTCCCTGCTGCCGTCGGCCGTCGCGAGCACCAACTCGCTAGTGCTGCGAATGGCCGACGCGGCCCCGCCCACTCCGCAGAACCGCTGCACTGCCGCAAAATAACGGCTGCAGCTAAGGTGTTAACTGCATGTTTATTATAGTTATGTGTGCAACAATCTGTTTCACTTTAGGACATGTATACTGCAAACCTTTTTTAAAACTATTTTAAAAAGTTTGAAATATAACTTAGCAAAAAGTCTTGCTCGTTTTTAAGAAACTGGAGTGTGGCAGATATTGGAAGACATTTTCCTGAGGTTCAGCTGCAGACTGCGAAACCAGAGCTACACCTTCTTAGGAGGCCTGGGCTGAACTCACGGGATAGCTGAGGAGTTGAAGAACAAAAACTCTGCAAGATCCGCAAATGGGAAAATTTAGGCACATTGTGCTGCGATTTTGTGTCGGGAGATAATTCTGTGCTGAAAAATAAGGCCGAACCCGCACAACGCCGCTTCTTACTGTTGCTTCATGTATTAGATCAATATTACTACTAATTAATAAGGCATATCATATTCAATTATCTCTTTAGATCACTCTTGGCAACATCTTTTGAGTATTTGGTTACTGTAGTCCTCTTGAAGATTATATGTAAATTTATGATCACTATTTATTGGCTATAAAAAACGGTGCTCAATGCACATTTACTGTCTTAATTAATTAAAATAAAAGACTAGCAAATGGTAGAGAAACAGACTTGAATTATTGACACAACAAACCAAAACAGAATTTCACGTTTGGAAATGGAAGAACTAAAAAAAGCCATGCAAATTGTAATCAGGTATATGGAATATTTCCACTGGTGTAACGAAACTTGAGGGGGCACCCTGCAAAGTACGTGGAGGGACCTCCCACAGACTCAATCTGGAGCTCTCCGGAGTACTGTGCTCAGGGGGAGCCCTGGAGCTTGTGGGCCTGTGTTACGACACTTGAAAATTCCCATCATAAAAAAAATTAGAAATATGGGGATTATGATGGATACCATCCTCACCATGGCTCGGCAAGCTAACCACTGGAAGTACCTTCCATACCATGTGAACAATGCAATCCCTTTCCTGCATCTGGGATGGCAGAATATCCAAGTGACCCTTTACTGATCACACCACATCTGGACTATGCAAATGTTGTGTCCCATGGCGGAGGGCGGTCTCGAACACTGCCTTGAGACAATTCTTTGCTGTCCTACTACATTTCCGAGGCTCCTAGGCGGAAGCGCGCGGCGGAAGAGGAGTGACGTCATCGCGCAAACCTTGATGAGGAAGCCGGGAACTGCGGAGCGCTGCCGTTGATTCCACTTTCTTCTAGGACGAGTACGGTAGGGGTGTTCGCACCGAATCTATGTTCATTCCTGTACTGATCTACTGTCAGTGGTCATTCGGGCTCCAGGTCCTTGTGGTTTTTGTTTAGAGGGCATTTTACGAAGGTTCGTTAAACCGAAGCCTGTCTGTTTTGCTACTATCTCTTGAGGAGGCGCCCCGATCTTCTAGCAGAGGGAGAGTGGTTTCCTTATCGGCATATTGGTTGCCTCTCTGCATTAGGGGCACTCGTGTCTTGAATTGCTGTGCTCGCTCCGGGCACGACATTTAACAGTACTAGTAAACTGGTGACTTTGCTGTGCTCACCTGGGCACAGAAGTGGAACATTGGTTGACTCCCTACTGTAAGAGAGTAGATGTGCTTTGAATGCAGTGCTCACATCGGGGCACGGGAACATTGGTTGACTCTCTGATGTAAGAGAGTAGAAGTGCTTTGATTAACTGTGTTCACCTTCAGGACGTTGAGGATGTGACTTGGAGCGACTCTCTGCTGTAAGAGAGCACTCGTGACTTTATTGTATTGTGCTCGCCTACGGGCACGGAAGAAGCATCTTTTTAGGTGTTCCCTGAGTTTCGTTGGAATATATTAATGTCCTATATGTAAGGGTGAATTCAACCCGTAGCGCAATCCTTAGGCTTGGATTATTGTATGAATTATTGCGCACCTTTTTGTCTCTTTGCAACAGGGGTACTTTAGCTTCGCCTGGCAGGCTATTATTTCCAAGCCCCCTGTTGAAGCCTATTGCATTTATTCTTTTGGTATGTTGCGACTATGCCTTTCACATTGACATGTCATTGATCTGTGATAGCAGTATAACATAGAGTTCTTGCATTATAGATTTTGACATTCTCTGCATCTCCAGATTGCCAGGTAAAGCACAATTATTTTCCTTTACAGGTATTGCATCTTATTTGTTTATGTACATAAAGATAGCCTGTAACACTTGCAATTTATGTGTAGGTGGTCGCATTGTGTGGGCTTGACTCATAGTGCCTTGTTCTCGTTTCAGCTCTCTCTCCCTGCTGTCCCCATCCTACCCTTCCCTGTTTTTTGTCCCAGCTTGACCACTCCTTTGAGTCTGTGGTAATTCAGACCATGGGGCTGT
This sequence comes from Lissotriton vulgaris, assembly GCF_964263255.1. NCBI lineage: Eukaryota > Metazoa > Chordata > Amphibia > Caudata > Salamandridae > Lissotriton > Lissotriton vulgaris. The sequence goes on from NC_141687.1 coordinate 2,107,120,921, forward strand.
CTAGTGGTGGAACCCATTGAGCATCGTACGACCCTGAGGACACCCGGACCTGACAGAATCGGCGGCCCACGAATATTAGTCCTCCCGATCGTACGATACCATGTCTACCATAGAGGATGTCATGGCAGCGTTAGCACTAATGCAATCAGAATTGCAGGCTTCTAGGGCTGAGACAGCAGCGCTACAAGCTCCGGTGGATAGGATGACCCGAAATCCCTTTGATGCAGGTACACCACCGGCTTCTTCAGTGGTAGGGGAGGTTCCCGCTCCGATACCATTAGCCCCACCGGAAAGATATTATGGGGATACAGGGCTCGAGAAATTCACTCGACCGCTCGCATTTGCGAGTGAGTTTGATTAAGGACGAGCTATTTTTAGGTCCTACTCGCCCTTTCTGGCGAGTAGGAATACAAACTTGACACTTGACCTCTGCCTCTGAAAGCAGAGGAAATGTGACAAGAAAGCAAGATTTAAAGGCATCTTTATTGCTCACGAAGTAAATGAGCAATAAAAATGCTTTTAAATCTTGCTAACTTGTCACATTTGCTCAGTTTTCAGAGTTTGAGGTCAAGTTCATTTAAGTTAGGTCGAGGAGATTTTGTAGTTTACTAGACCTGCAGGTCTAGAGCATTTTATATGATTTGTCGAGCCCTGGGATAGTAGTAAGGTACAGGTGTTCCTCACACAGGTTTTGCTCCACTTCTCCTGTAAGCCTAAAGTCTTCAACACCAATCTTGCCAGAGTAGCTTTCCTTATTTCGTACTTAGCAGGGGATGCTGCTCAGTGGGCAGTACCGCTGGTAAAGAGAGACGACCCCATATTGAGGGATTGGGAGGCCTTTCTGGTAGACTTTGAAAAAACATTCATTCGTAGGGCGGCCACTCTGTCAGCAGATAGGGAACTGTTGGAACTGAAACAGGGGGGCAGAGATCTGATAGCCTACCTCAATGATTTCCGAAGGCTCATGGCAGAATCCGATTGGCCAGAAGAGAAACGCCTCGCTATCTTCTACAAAGGGTTGAAGGATGAGATGAAGGACATATTGGGTCAGATCGATCCTCAGCCCACTACGTGTGAAGAGATGATTAGCCTGGTAATCAGGTTGGATCACCGTCTTAGCGACAGGAAGGGGGACATGAGGAGGAAGGAAAGGCTACCTCCACGGTATGAACAGTCTAGGATCCCAGAGGGGAATACTGTGTCGAAGACAGAACCCATGGAAATAGGAGCGGTGAGATCTCCTTTAACCCACGAGGAAAGAGAATACAGAAGGAAGAAAGGATTATGGATATACTGTGGAAGAAAGGGACATTTTATCAGGGAATGTCCGTCGAGGTCAAGACCCAAACATGAGTATAAAAAGGTATCAGTAGTAGCTTCAGACCAGGTGGTGGGAAACGAGGGAACTTGAAGAAGGACGAAGGGACCCCTTCAAGTTGTTTGTTCATCCCTTCATTGGACGGAGACGTAATAAAGGAAGGATTACATTTTTATGTTGACATTCGGTTGAGAATAAGGAATGAATGGTCAATGATCCGTGCTATGCTGGATTCCGGGGCCAAGGGCGGTTTCATGGACAAATCCAAGGCTAGCAGCTTAGGGCTCCTGTTGTATGAAAAAGACGTACCAGAAGCAGTATTTGCAGTAGACGGTAGAAAATTAGATGCTGGTCCTATCCGGCTACAAACAGGGGACCTCAGTATGACCATGGGTATGGAACATCAAGAAACCTTAATTTTCAACATTATTCATGCCCCCCAATATGGGGTGATCCTGGGGCTTCCGTGGTTAGGAAAACACAACCCCACAGTGGATTGGGAAGGCCAAACCCTCCAATTCACATCGGACTACTGTCAGCAAAACTGCTATCCTTCTAAATCTAGTCCGGCTTCTGGTCTAGCTTGTATACATTATATTGCTACCGCGGTGGAACGGAACGTGGAGCTTCCATCAGAGTATCAGGAGATAGCGGAAGTCTTGGTAGTGTGGCTCACTGGTTAGAGGCGGCAGACCCGAGAGCAGAGGACGGCCCGGGACCAGGGTTCGATTCCCGGCGCGGCAGGTTTCTGGACCAGGGTCAGCGGACTCGATAATTCTCTCGCCTTGGTGCCCACTCTGATCAGCGATCACACTCGGCAACTCTGGGCACTAGCTTGCCTCATCTTCACTAACGGCCCCACCAGACCGCCGGGGATGCCTGGTCTCACCCTGGAGATACCCATTAAGGGACCATCTCTCAGGGAAGCCAGGAAGGGTTTCGCAGCGGTCGAAGCGCCTTGGGACCCTAATGGTAAGTAGTGCGCTATATAAATGCCAATACATACATACATACATACATACATTTAGTGAGGCTATGGCTGAAGTTCTACCGCCACACAGGCCCTACGATTGTCAAATCGATTTGGTTCCAGGGGCGAAGATACCAGTAGGGCGCGTTTATGCGCTTACTGAGCCAGAAACTTTACACCTGCGGTCATATCTGGACAAGTTATTAGAGCTGGGTTTCATCAGAGAATCCAAGTCCCCAGCGGCCTCGCCTCTGTTTTTTATTCCCAAGGCAAATGGAGAACTTCGTGCTTGTGCGGATTACAGAGCATTGAATGCGATCACTATAAAGAACAGATATCCGCTCCCCCTAATAAACGTGCTACTGGAGCAAGTGAAGAAAGCTGTTATATTCACTCGCTTAGACCTGAAAGGAGCCTATCATTTAGTGAGAATGCGACCCGGGGATGAGTGGAAGACTGCCTTCATAACTCGCTTCGGGCTCTATGAGTACTTAGTAATGCCCTTCGGGCTATGTAATGCACCTGCTGCATTTCAATTCTTCCTGGATGACATGCTCAAAGAATACTTGGAACTTTTGTTGTAGTCTATATTGACGACATTCTGGTGTATTCGTCCACAAGGGAACAACACACAGAGCACGTGAAAACTGTCCTTAGAACCTTGCTGGAACATCGTCTGTATTGCAAACTCAGCAAGTGCGAGTTCAATACCACCTCCGTGGAATTCCTAGGGGTGATGCTCACCCCAAAAGGACAAGAGATGTCCGAAAGAAAGATCCTGGCAGTAAAGAATTGGCCTACTCCCAAAACAGTCCGGGATATCCAGTGTTTCATCGGCTTCGCGAATTTTTATCGCAGATTTATCGTGAACTTCTCGGCTTTGGCTACTCCTATAACAAGGTTGTTAAAGAAGAAGGTGCCGTTTATATGGTCAGAAGAAGCCCAAGAAGGATTTGAGAAGCTCAAGGAAGCCTTTGCTTCAGCACCCGTTTTAGTACATGCGGACCCAGACAAACCATACATAGTGGAAGCGGATGCTTCGGACTCAGCCGTAGGAGCTGTCCTATCTCAACGCCATAGTGACACAGGCCAGTTGCATCCTGCTGCATATTTATCAAGGAAACTAAATCAGGCTGAGCAGAATTACGTCATTTCGGAAAAGGAACTGCTGGCGATACGTATTGCATTCTTGGAATGGAGACATCATCTCATGGGAGCCAGTCATACAGTGACGGTGTATACTGACCACCGGAATTTGCAATTCATGGCCGCAGCCGTCACTTAACACCTAGGCAGATGAGGTGGATGATGTTCTTCGATGAGTACGATTTTATTGTGACATACCGACCAGGGAAGGAGAACAAAAAAGCAGACGCCTTGACTAGACAGTCAGCCAAGTACAGACTCAACGAAGTACACAAAGACTCTATAATCAGTCCGGATAAAGTTATCGGTGTAACATGTACCCAAACGTTTCTGCGTAGTGTCGCCAGGAACGTTTTACAGGACGGATGGAAGAAGTGGCTAAAGGACAACACAGAGTGGAAGATGATCCAGGGACTCCCTATGCGTCAGAAACAGCTTCTACTGCCCATCCAGGCGCTAAGGAAACAGGTGTTTCAGTGGTGTCATAGTGCTCCCTGTGCAGGACATAATGGGACCGTTAAGACATTGGAAAGGATACAGAGACAATTCTGGTAGCCCAATATAAAGAAGGATGTTGCGGCCTGGGTAGCTGAGTGCCCTATATGTTGTCAGATGAAAAATCTGCATACGAAACAAACTGGACTGTTGCAGCCTCTTCCTACTCCTGAAGTGTCCTGGGAAAACATCTCTATGGACTTTGTGGTGGGCATGCCTGCTGACCAAGGGTGTATGGCAATCCTGGTAGTTGTTGATTATTTAACCAAGATGGCTCACTTCTTAGCATGTAAACAGGTTCCTTCTGCTAGTCTGTTAGCGCGTTTGCTTTTATCACACATAGTGAGGTTACATGGTTTGCCCAGGGTGATAGTCTCTGATAGGGGCAGTCAATTTACAGCCCGATTCTGGAAGACATGGTGTAAGGCCCTGGGTATAACATCGAACACTTCCACTAGTTTCCACCCCCAAACAGACGGCCAAACCGAAAGGGTTAATCAAACTTTAAAGCAGTATTTAAGATGCTATGTGGATGTTACAAAAGGAGGACTGGGTGGACAGGTTGTGGTTGGCTGAAATAGCTTATAATAGCGCAGTGCATAGCTCCACTAAACATGCCCCTTTTTATAGTACGTATGGTTTCCATCCCAATTTCATTCCTTTCAAACACCCTGCATCAGCAACACCAGTTCCAGAAGCTCAGGAAAGGGTACAGGCCATTCATGAGACATGGAAAGAAGTCAGGGATAACCTGAGACATGCCAAAGCGAGTTGCAAGGCCTATGTTGACAAGCACAGACAATCGGCTCCAGTGTATAAAAAGGGGGGTTATGTGTGGCTCTCGACCAAGAACATACGTTTCAAAAGATACAGCATATTCAACCCAAACTACATAGGTCCCTATAGAATAATCAAGCTTGTCAACCCTGTGGTGGTCAAGCTAGCCATCCCTTCCACTTTGAGGATACACCCAGCCTTTCATGTTTCTCTGATTAAACCCACACACTCTAAGAAGAGAATCCGCCCTCACGATTGATGGTGAGGAAGAACATGAAGTAAGGGGTATTGTGGATTCAAAGATACACCGCACCAGATTGTGGTATTTGGTGCCTTGGAAGGTTTATGGCAATGAGGCGAATTCATGGGAGCCTGCAGCTGGTGTTCATGCTCCCAGGTATGTAAAGCAATTTCACAACAGGTTCCCGCTCAAACCATGTCTCTGTCAGTGTTCTTCTGGGGTGGGATGTACTGTTGTGTCCCATGGCGGAGGGCGGTCTCGAACACTGCCTTGAGACAATTCTTTGCTGTCCTTCTACATTTCCCAGGCTCCTAGGCAGAAGCGCGCGGCGGAAGAGGAGTGACGTCATCGCGCAAACCTTGATGAGGAAGCCGGGAACTGCGGAGCGCTGCCGTTGATTCCACTTTCTTCTAGGACGAGTACGGTAGGAGTGTTCGCACCGAATCTATGTTCATTCCTGTACTGATCTACTGTCAGTGGTCATTCGGGCTCCAGGTCCTTGTGGTTTTCATTTAGAGGGCATTTTACGAGGTTCGTTAAACCGAAGCCTGTCTGTTTTGCTACTATCTCTTGAGGAGGCGCCCCGATCTTCTAGCAGAGGGAGAGTTGTTTCCTTATCGGCATATTGGTTGCCTCTCTGCATTAGGGGCACTCGTGTCTTGAATTGCTGTGCTCGCTCCGGCCACGACATTTAACAGTACTAGTAAACTGGTGACTTTGCTGTGCTCACCTGGGCACGGAAGTGGAATATTAGTTGACTCTCTACTGTAAGAGTAGATGTGCTTTGAATGCAGTGCTCACATTGGGGCACGGGAACATTGGTTGACTCTCTGATGTAAGAGAGTAGAAGTGCTTTGATTAACTGTGTTCACCTTCAGGACGTTGAGGAGGTGACTTGGAGCGACTCTCTGCTGTAAGAGGGCACTCGTGATTTTATTGTATTGTGCTCGCCTACGGGCACTGAAGAAGCATCTTTTTAGGTGTTCCCTGAGTTTCGTTGGAATATATTCTTGTCCTATATGTAGGGTGAATTCAACCCGTAGCGCAATCCTTAGGCTTGGATTATTGTATGAATTATTGCGCACTTTTTTGTCTCTTTGCAACAGAGGTACTTTAGCTTCGCCTGGCAGGCTATTATTTCCAAGCCCCCTGTTGAAGCCTATTACATTTATTCTTTTGGTATGTTGCGACTATGCCTTTCACATTGACATGTCATTGATCTGTGATAGCAGTACAATATAGAGTTCTTGCATTATAGATTTTGACATTCTCTGCATCTCCAGATTGCCAGGCAAAGCACAATTATTTTCCTTTACAGGTATTGCATCTTATTTGTTTATGTACATAACGATAGCCTGTAACACTTGCAATTTATGTGTAGGTGGTCGCATTGTGTGGGCTTGACTCAGTGCCTTGTTCTCGTTTCAGCTCTCTCTCCCTGCTGTCCCCCCCATCCTACCCTTCCCTGTTTTTTGTCCCTCGCTTGACCACTCCTTTGAGTCTGTGGTAATTCAGACCTAGGGGCTGTCTAGTGGAGGAACCCATTGAGCATCGTACGATCCTGAGGACACCCGGACCTGACAGCAAACTGATAGGATTTAAGGTACTAACTTAAGTTTTTGAACAGTTAGAAGGACTTCAAAATGCAGGCGCAAGACAACTGCATGTGAACATTTCTTCACTAGCTTCCTATTGTGTGAAGATATACTGCCAAGAGTCTATGCAATACACATAAGGCCATTAACACCATGGTTTCAGCCTTTTTATAAAGTAAAGCTTAAGTGATAATCTCAGAAGAACGCTGATATCAACTAGCACCACAACTGATTCTCCCATCTTTCAATAAGAACATATAGGTGGTACTTCTTTCTCTCTTCAGACAGCTTAAATCTGGAACGCACTTGGCAAGAAAGCCAAACAGTCAACCACCTGGAATTAACACCTTAACTGCTTTGAACGTTCCTCGCCAGTGCAGAACGTTCTATTAATCAGGCGGGGCCGCGTCAACCAACGGACGTGCGCAGCACTACGGAGGCAGTGCTTGCAACGGCCGTTGGCCGACACCCGCAGCGAACGGGTGAAGGAGGTAAGTGTAGACCAGTCTCTTCCTTAGGTAAGGCCACAAAACATGGGTGTGGCCAGACCTACTCAGTCAGTCACACCGATAATGAATAACGATAATGTCCTGTTAAGCCATTGGCTTAAATATGCAACACACACAAATGATCACTCACGGAGCCACTCCAGGTGCAAAGTAAATATTTCGAATTGTTATGGGTTGGCATCAGATAGACCCCAGCGAAAGAATTGTGACGTGAATAAGTAGTAGAACTACACTGACTACCCTATTCCGATATGGTCTTTTAGTACTGAAATGCCGTGCGTTTCAGTAATCCACCCAACTGGGCAACTATTGAATTATTACTAACTGTACCATGTTACACTTAAGCATCTGGAAACAAGGGTATCCAGTTACGACAGGAAATGGCCCCAATAATAATTGTACTGTTACCTTTAGCAAATGAAACAAATATGTATTAAATACTTTTCAGACCCCTCATCGTGCTGCAGCATTGATTTGAACATTTTACAGCATAAACAAGACATTTTTTTTAAGCACACAACTGCATTTATTGTGGCATTTTTGCCGCAAATGTAGTTATTAGAATTACTTTTTTTCATGACTCAGTGGGATACTCCCTCCCAAAAAGACCATTTGGCCATCCTGCTGCCTAGGACCCCTCCTGAAAGGACAATATCTCTAGCATCCTGCATCTTCTGTCTCTCTCTCGCCCTCCCAAAAGACTATGTCAAGTTTAGAAGTAGAGGTGTTGTGTCTGAAAAACAGTTGTGCATTCCTGCTGTGTCCATTATTTTCACAGAAGTCCCGTTTTCCTCCATTGAACTAAACACTCATGGAAATCCATTGGCTGTGATCAATTTTTCCTGTTCGCCATCGAATGGTGCTTGGGTGACATGGGTCTCCCAATGTGTACTCAAACTTCTGACTGGGAATGGCTACTGCCTCCTTAACCCAAAGTATGTTCTGATTGGGGTGGTGGCAACAGGTTAATGAATATATCTCTCAAGTATATGCACACAAAGAAGAAACCCCCCTCAACTCATACCCATTGAAACATCAGGTATAGGACCTGGGAAAGCACAGAACTAAACTTGTAAAGAAGGTCCTGCTTCCATGATTTACGTATACCACTGGGAAGGGAAAAAAGTAGGAAAAGAAATTAAATCCTTGCACCGTGAACCAGTCCAGATTGACTTTACAATTTTATTTGATAGACTAATTTCTTACAAAAATATTGATTTCATGATTTATAACATTGCGTGTTTTACAACATGATTTTTCTTATTACAATAGACAAAAAACATTAACCGATTTAAAACCAGAAACGATATCAGTACTAAGAACATACATATCACCCCATAAGCTCTCCTGCATCACACTCCCATCTCACACACCTTTCATTCTACATTCCATACACCCAACACATATCGGTCCAGAGAAAACTGCATCCACTATACATCAGCCAAATACTGATTTCTTTTCTCCTTTCTGGGGTATAGGCCCAGACTGGACACACCAACAGTCAACGCACGTTTCAGTGACTATGCACTAATTTTTTACCACATTCTTCAGGACATAATTAGTCTAAACTGTATGTATCATCAGGAGAACAAACAAGGAAATCTAAAACCAAGAACAATTGAGTAATGTGTCATTATTTTCAAAAAAATCTTCCTATATTATCCCTGGATTTTTCCAGTGGTATAAGTAAATCAGGGTAGTAGGAGCATCTTTACAAGTATATGCACACAAACCCATTTCAGGAGAATAGTACCGCCTCACCTGAAATTGGGAGAAGAATCAGGAATAACTGTAAATGGACTCCCAAACCAGAAGAGACTTGACACAGCTTCAAGTGTCCCTTATCCTATTTCAACCTGTTGCATCAAGTTACCCAACTAGACATTCCATACCCTGTCTCAAATTGTTCTGAAACTCTTTTGACCAGAATTACCCTGAAGCTTATGTTTCCTCACAACTACTTCAATTGGACTGCTCTGCCGACAATGACACACCAGTATTCTCCTTGGCTGGTACCTCATTGACCATCATCAAGTCACTTAACGTACAGCTCCAGAAGTCACTCCAATTAATCTCCTAAACTAACCAGTTCAGTAAACCCCTTTAGCCCCTCACCTGTTACCCTAGCCGTCATTGCAGGTATTTTTCTGCCATCCCAACAACCACTTAACTCTATTTCGCTCCATGACTCTACCCCTCTCAGCTAGTCACTCACTACTTCTACAACCGTTCAAATAACCACAACTCAGTCATAAATCCACTATTCATTTCAGGTACATCAAATCTCATATTTCAGCCATCTCCACCACTTCCACTGTACCTCCCTTTCCCATCACTGTTGTAGATATTGCTCTGTGCTCCCGACAGCCAACTGAATCTAAAGAGAGACAAATTCCTTCCTTCCAGTGCAGTGTTGAACACAAGGAATCACTTCTCAGTGTGACCAAAGAACTACTCCTCTCCATCGCTGCACTGAAACTCACACAGAAGTTAGTGAACTCGCTTTCCATATGCAACAATTGTTTCTGCCATTATGGCATAAGTATGTCCAGTCCCTTTTATTTTAGACGATTCTGAGGTCCAGGCCATTAGGCCACAGCAGTGCTCACAAAATGGACGAAAGAAAGAAGCCTAAAAGTATGTCCAAAACTTGTATATCTAAATCACTCTCTTTGCATGGTATTGTTCTTAGACTTGGTTTACTCTCATTTACTTATGGATGACCCATAAACTCTTTGTATCCATGAGAACTACTAGACAGGTGTGCTTGTGAACCAGTTGTTGCCAGGCTAGCTGTTAACTTCCACATACATCCAGAGAACTGGAGTGCCTTATAAAATTGGTGTATAAAGTTAATGCATTTACCACCCCTCCCTCTTGGGTGGGCCTACATCACAGGGAGAAAATGAATTCCCCAAGTTACCCTTTCTCCAGCCAAAAGTGGAAGGGGTTATGTGAAAATCCCCTGACATGACGGGTGTTAAGGCTTTGCATTAAATATTGCACATCTTTACTGAAATGTGCTATTGGCCAGGTGGAGCTGTAATGTTGGTGATGCCCCCATCCTTCAAACAGGTGCATCTGCCTACGGATGAAGCGGACTGCTGCCTGCATCCTCCATGCACCAATAGCCTGATGCTTGTGCTGGAGATACAACCTTCCTAACCAAACCTGCTAAAGATACATTGTTAAAGTCAAATATGACCATCACTAAGAAGATGGCATGGGTGTAGTTAGTAATACTGTCCCAATCTTGAAACAGATTTAATCCTTAAACAGTAATAATCCACCCTAATGGACAAACTCCCACGGTCCATACTCCTCGCCTTCAGTAAACCCAGCAGATGCTCTGCTCAAAAGCTGTGTGCAAGCACCCTAGCACCACATACTTTATGTTTGAGGCATACAAATAGGTCAGGCCACTCAAACATGCTTGTAGTACGGTCACAAAACATCACAAAAGTGGCTGACAGAGGGTTATCATATGTGCCCATTGTTTCGTAAGCCACATAGGATAGCACTACAGGTGGCTTGTTAAATCAGGATCCAATTACAAGTGGATCGACGTTTATCGCATCCAGTGTCGCGGTGAAAGATAGCACTTCTTGTTACATTTCAGCAGGGCAAACCTGACGAAATTAAACTAGAGCCAAAAGCCCCACTATAAGCACATCAGCCACTATGAATCACATACACAATAAAATGGAACACACCTTAGGCTAGACAACGAACTGTGTAATAAACAAGAACATTTTAAAAATTGAGTTTATCAATTTGAGATAGAAAATATCAAGAATTGAAGTTTAAATTTAAATAAATTGAGTTTGGAGACTTAACAGTGTCAGACAGCAACTTTAATACAAGAAGCAAATGGGAAGAGGGGTTTACTGCACAGTCTCCTGTCCTCCAACACTGTATTCACATGCTGGAAGGTTGGTTTGCTTTTATTGCCGTCTGTCCCTGGAACATCACGGTTATGAAGCCAGACAGCTAATTTTGCATTCATTTTTCGAAACGCAAAATAGCAAACATTGAGCCCAGCTCAAAATCTGCCATAAATTTAAAGTAATTAAATTGCTCATTTAATTAAACTGCTCATATTACCAAATTGAGCTATAACAAACACACAGACTGAGATTCGGTGAAAAGCATGTAAGTATATCATGGATAGAGGAATGACCCTGAACTAGGACATGAGCTCCGACATGCCCTCGGGCCTGCATGACCACTACAAGGTTGTAGTCAGTCGACAGCATTGTAAGGATGTCATAGTACACACTACCCGTCAGCGAAGTGCTTCAGCACATTAGTAGTAGAAAGGGCTACACAAATAGTATAACATACTTCTTTCAATGCTCTGGAACTCCTGCTGCCAGGTCAGATCAGTTTCAGCTCTCACTGTGAATTTGCTGGATGGCCCAACTATACACCCATGGAAACATGGGACTCTTACTACTAATCACTTTAGTAAAGAAGGGTCATTTGGATGGCAAAGCACTTTTGCAATCTCATGAGCTGGAAACCAATTTTACTCAAAATGAAAAAGGGAAAAAAAAGTATGCAAGAGTTGGAAACGCGCTCCAACATCTAGAACTATATGTCCATTCCTATCCACCTACTTAAAAAAAGAAAATTCCAGAACAAAAAGTTTATTTCGCAAATTGTTTATTCATCTACCTACTAAAACATGGTTTTCATTGGAAAGACGCAGGCAAAATAATTCCACTTTCTTACACAAATTAGATGGCGGTGGGTACCGACGAGTTTTTGAATGGGAGATGGGACCCCAAGGGCTTCCACGTGCTACAACTAGTTCTCGGGATAGCCGTTGCCCGTATAACAGGTGCCCGACTACGAGGCAGGAGACAAAGAGTTTAGCTCAGATTCCTGTATCAGCTCCGCTGGTCTGATGATAATGTAGGGGGAGTTTTGACCGCTTCCCATGCAACCTAGCTGCACCGTCATGCACACAAACACTGCCTCATAAACAAAACAGAAGGCCCTAACTGCCGCCCAGAAAAGTCTAAACCACAAGCAAGAAGCAGGTACTTTTCCAACCACCAGCAGAGGGTAAGAAGCTACGTGTCCCGCCTTCACTCCTCCCCTGCACGAGCCCCGTAAAATCAAAACAAGGATGGTCAGCAGCCTACAATGCAGAATCACGCTAAGCGTGGGAAACGGAGATCGAGTCCGTTATGATGAAACCTTCATGCAGAAACCTCAGCCGCACCACGCGCCTTGGACGAACTATTTTTTTGGTTTAATACCTGCTGCCACTTGGCTGTCTCTCGGGGTGGCAGTGCGAAAAGTAACATACAACCCAAGATGGCGACCGCCACGGGCAGTAGTCGGCAAACCACAGTGGCCTACAAGACCGTCCTTTCTAAGGAAGGCAGGTGCAGCCAGGGGGCGCACCCGGACCCTCCACAGGCACTCAAACGGAAAAGAAAAGTGTCTTACCGTACGCGACTTTAAAAGGGACCCATCGGTCCACTCAGGAGCTCTGACGGCAGTAAGCGGCGCCGGGGCTTCCTAACGAGGTGAAGTATCTGCGGAGCATGCTGGGAAATTTCAGGTCAGGCAATCGCGGCTCCTCGTCTAATGTCGGCGCAGGGCTGGGAGGGAAAGCGTTGCGCCGACCCTAAACTAGTTGACTAATAACAGCACTCACAAAGATCAATACGTTCCCTATTTTAGTGATTCATCTCGCATGTTTCCATCGAAACCTGTTAACATTTTAAAAAGTACATTGAAGGGAATTGAGCGTCAAAGAGAAATTGACTTGACTGATACACGCTGCCTGACCTTGCCCCCGCAGGGGTTTCCTTTCTTATTAAGCAATAATTGAAGGAACACTTTGAAGAGTAACTTTAATTATAATAATTTGTTTTAATAAAGCACCTGCAGAAGTGCTATTTCTAACTGCTGTAGAATAATGTCTTACTATAAACATGGTCAATGGAATTTGCAGGGTATTTGCTGCACATTTTGTTATAGTAATACATGATCCAGCGCCAATACCAAAAATTGATCAGGGATTAATAATCATTAACATTATAACACAATGGACCATGCACATTCAGGCAGAATCCCTGATGCGCTGGGGTCAATTTATACGTTCAAACAATTCTTTCCATTTCATAGATTCAAATGAGACATATTTTTCTAGCCAACTTTTATATCAACTTTCCTGCTATTTGATCGGTGGACCATTTAGTTGAATAGTTGATGGCAATGATAACCACTAACTTACCAACCATTTAGTTAGTTAAATGAATCACAGACTCTCTGTAAGGTTAATAATGAATTTTTATCTCATATATAAAGGGTTAATGATCAATTGCAGTTGGTCACAAATTACAAACACTGAATCTCACGAAAGGAGAAATTATGTATGAAATACAAACTCATCCAAATTAAACAATGACATGCAATGAAGGAGTGGATAGAGTAAGAGACAAAAGTTTCAGCAAAAATATTTGTTAAACATAATATACCTAACAAAGTGATAGATGAAGAGACAATAGGTTAATCTAAAATAATACATATCAATATATAATTGACGGAGTGGGTAGATGGAGAGACAAAAGTTTCAGAGACAACATACATTAATATTTAGATTCTGAGAACGATTTAGGCTAACTACCAACCTATTGGTCTGTAGGAAAACCACCCCGTCGGCCTAGGAAATGGTGGGGGGTCCCCGAAACAGAATTAGGGAACAAAGGATATAAGGACAGGAACAAGACAGGTCAGAAACAGCTAAGCCTCTCTGCAAACCGACGGACAGTGACGCATCACCCCTCTTCTCTCCTGCCAGCGTAAGCTCTAACAACACCCCTAAAGGCACCCCAATTATACTCTAAAACTGACATATCCATCCCGCAGTTGTTGCAAACTATCATCAAACTCACAAAGGGATTCGTGAGTTTAGGAGGTGGCTTCGTCACATCACCATGACTTCACCTTAATTCAACAAATTCATTGTGTAATATTAGTTCCCATGGTCTGAGTCTTAGTTTGTTCTCAAGTTCTCCACATAAGATACACAATTTATAATTTTCCTCTTACAAATTAACATCATCCACAGAGTGCATCTCCGGTCCCACACCTGGATATTGCACTTGGCAGCCGTTTAACATTCTGTCCTTCACCCTTTTCATGTCATCTGCGGTGCACAGCGCGTCTTGTCTTGCCTCATGACCGAACAGACTCACTCCTTGAAGCTCCCACTCCCACATTAGCTACGTTTAAAAGATGGCTGCTTCATCCAGCACACTCCAGTAAATGAAAATGTACATTTATTAATTTTATGATAATGAAACCTTCACTCTTTACCACCCACCTTGCTCTACGCCCCATGAATGTTACCTCGCATAAGCTTAATGCAAAAGCGGAGCTAATTATTATTTTAAAGCAGGATGCAACATGCAAAATACTGATGCACATGCAGCCTTTTCGTGCAATTTCTTCGTTTTTCTTTCAAAACACAAAAGTTATTACAATATTATTTATTTACGTGTTAGTTCAGGCATGCGCAAAGCAGTTCCCTTGTGTTCATGTTGGGTGTACATTAGTTTTTCTAAATTATGGGGGTATAAATTAGAGCAGGTTTAATTTTTGCAAAATCCTGCTCCATCAATTCCCCCTCTGATGGCTTTTTAGAATCCATTATAAAATACCTACCATACCAATTGCCATCTTTATTCAATGTAAAATTCTGTATTCTTCTCTCTTTTTATGGCACCCTCATCTAAATCTTTCATCATGTCATAGTACTCTCCTTTTATTTCTTCTAATTCTACCTCTTCTCTTTTTCTCTTTTTTGCTCTTCGTTTACTCTTTATTTCTGACACTTCTTTTCTTTCACCCTTCCACTTACAACATTTATATGTTGTTATTATCACTAAAACTACGATTGCTATTGAGACTATTGGCATTATTATTTTTACTAATAGACTACTTCCAAATGTAGAAAACCATTTACCTGTAGAGTAGAAACTCTTAACAAGTCTCTCCTGTAAAAAGCAGCTGTGACTCCCAAGACTTTCGATGCTGCTTGGTGCAAACCACCTCTAATTTACCTTAATATTAGTTATCAAAATAACGAGGCAGGCGCTGGAAAGTGGAAAATGAAGAACCGGTTTATTACTCCAAGAGGAGAACACATCACTTCTGACACCGGGGCTATCATCAAGAGGTGCTCTAACTGCATCTCATTTTGGCTCTTCCTTTTATACAGATTTTACACAATGCATTGTTGTCATGTCAGCCCACCTTTCTTATATCAACATGTTTATACAAGATTTGAGTCCCCGCTCCAAGCGTGTTGTCATACAAGCCCCACTGTTATTCTCCTCCCACCCGGGTGATAATGACAATATTATGGTATAACAGGGCCTTGCCTCAGGGTCTAAAACATGTGATCTAAGAGTCTGTTCCGTTGATAAAAAAGGTTCCATTGTTGGTGAAAACAAGTCTTGCTGTTTGCGGTGCAATAAATCATGTGTGCAAGGGTCATCTTAGTATCTGAAATCTTGGTTAGTACACAAGTGTGGGGAGGGGAGAAGAATGCAAAAGTTCATAAGTTCATTAGTTATTGAGGACAGGAAGAGGTGGTGGTTTAGCCAAAGGGCGCTAAGGGTTGTTGTGGCAATAGAATGTCTCTTTGAAGATACCATCAAAGACATGCCTGTTAGTTATGGCCTCAGCACACATATCAGGTTTGGTCAGAGGGCCAGATTGGTGCTAGTGAGGGCAAGGTGAGAAAGAGGTGACCATCAGAATACAAAATGGCTGCGGTTGATCAAAATGACTGTGGCTTATGTTAATGAAAGAACTTTCGCCAGACAAGATGGTGCAGGTAATATTTATGCATGTTATTTTAATTCTAAAACTCCCAAACACCGTCATCCTCCAGTTGGGTCAAATCTTCATGTAATTTCATAATATTCTTTATATAGCCCTTAATTCCTTTACTCTTATCAAGGATATATGTTCAGCAATGTTGGACTTTCAACATACCACTTTTGCTAATAGCATATCAAGGGCAAGTCGATTTTGAAAAACCATTGATCTGATAGCAACCATTTTCATGTCAATCATCAAGAATCCTCCAGCAGTATCTGTAGATAAACGATCAACCACTGTGGATAATTTTAGAATTTTGTGTGAATTCAGAACAACTCCAACTGAGGGTATCAGTGTGCCAAAAATATCACCCACTATTTCTAAAAAACATGCTCTTTTGTTACGTTTTAGTCCTTGCTTTATTTCGTTCAGTTTATGACTACTGCGGTCCATATGATACACCCTCGGAAAGGCAATAGCAAAATAACAACTTCCATACCAATGTGCAGGCAACGTATAGTAGGCTTTCTTCCCACACATATGATAGACTCCAGGAAAGACCGGATCAGTTCCACTTTTCAATCCCAAACCTCCACTAATTTGGAAGGTATGCTCACATTCACTAGCACCAGTAAAATAATTATTATAGTTAGTTTTCGTTCTAAGCAAACACATTTTTCCCTTCTGTGACCAGTCCAGAGACATTGCAGCGTATTTTTCGCCTTTCTCATAATTTCCTTCTCTAAAATCCCATGGAGGTTCCCATGACTTCCGTTCAGCAGCTTTCTTCTGGAAACTTTCTCTTCTATCTTCTACTATCGCTATAAAAATCTTTTCCTAAATCTTTTCCTCAACCCGCAAATTATAAGGCAAGTTATTCTTATAAGCATACTCTATGTCTAAAGTTTTAGTAATATGGAAAAACTCTCCCA
Source organism: Lissotriton vulgaris (assembly GCF_964263255.1). Classification (NCBI taxonomy): domain Eukaryota; kingdom Metazoa; phylum Chordata; class Amphibia; order Caudata; family Salamandridae; genus Lissotriton; species Lissotriton vulgaris. Next base: position 2,107,137,754 of record NC_141687.1, read on the forward strand.
TATATCGTGCATTCTTACCACTTGATACTTTGTTTAGTTCTTTAAAGACAGGAATTTGTGAGAATACTAAAATCTATATTGGAGAAGTGATACTTGAGCTTCCCTGTTAAACAAAACAGACTTGTAAGTATCCTGCAAGACACACCATAGGTTAATGGAAGGTGGTGATAGGTCACCCCTTCTGAGACAGACCTTATTGCATGCATACGTAAAAATCACTCACATTCATGGTTTCGATATATTCATAGAGTAATTTAGTAAAGACATTTAATGAGAAATCCTTAATTGATTGAGAATGCTTCCATCAAAGGGCCCTATATTAGTATTTGGGGTTTCATTAGTGACATCATTCATTCTTTCACTTGTTACATCATTAGTATTGTTTCTTTTATAAGTTTCCATTAGAATAGGTACAAAGACAGTTAAAAATAACCACATAAATGTTAATAACAATACACCACATAAGCAAGCCCTAATACATCTTTGTTTTAGACTAGATTTTGGAATTTCAGTCACTTCTGCTTCAACCATTTTGTTTCCATAAAAAATAAAAATCTATCTATACTTCTAAATTCTAAACTTATTAAAAAAAAATCTTAAAAATAGTAGTGAAATCCTACACTTTAAGACTTTTTTCTTTACCCCCTTCTTTTATTCTTTTTCTTCAGTCAGCTTTGAGTCTTTATTTAGTTTTCTTTTAATCAGCAAGGTTGTACCTTAATTTTTCCACAGTTCTTTTAATGGGGTCTTATTTTGCTTTCACCAACTTGTTCACTTGGATCTGAGCTGTCAACTTGTTCCAATGTGACATATGTCCATTCAGGTGCTCTATATTTTCTACTTGGAATTCTTATTCTTCTTGTTTTTCGTACTATTTCTTCTCCTGACTCGTCTGGTTCTGTTTGACTTGAGACCTCATTACTTTGCTCTGGTATTTTTCTTAATCTTCTTTTTACAAGAGTGTACTTTAGTTTTTTCACTCCACTTAGCCAATTGTCACCTATTTTTGGTCTCTTTGCCTCTACTACTTTTTCACCTTCTGGTTCTTTTGCTTGCCCTTTCTTCTGTCTGATCTTCTTTTTGATTTTGCTGTTTCTCTGGGTTCTTCTGATTCAACAATAACTTCGCATTCAACTATGAACTCACATGCTTCTGGTTCAAATACAGTTTCATCTGTTTCAGGTTCAGCTGGAAGTTCACTTTCTTCTGGACCATCAGTGAACCTTCTTCTTTCTGGCTCAATACCAGTCTCTTGAATCCTAGAATCTTGCGTCCATTCTACTTGACTTGTGCTCGACTGTTCACCATCTGTTTGTTCGTCAGAATCTATCACTCTAGTTTCATTAGCATCACACACTTCAGCCACTGGTTTTTGACTCTGCTTTACCAGTTGTTGCTCTTTTGGTATTTCAAGTGGATCTAGGGTTCGTTTGGTATGGCTCGCATGAATCCAATTTGGCAAGCCTGTTATGTTATGTTATGTTAAGCCTGCTTCTATAGCGCATGGCTACCCCAGCAACGGGGCGTCCCAGCGCTTGTGAACGTACCAAAGGGCAGGACAGCACAGCTCCAAAAGTGAGTTTAAACAGAGGAAAACAGCCAGGTTTTGATCTGTTTACGAAATAGCATATGATCAGAAGTGGACCGAGCTCCTAGAGGGATAGAGTTCCAAAGGTTCGGGCCAGATACCTGAAGGAACGGCCCTCGGCTCTGCTCCTTCGGATCTTGACTGCACGGGCAAGAAATAGATCCGCCGAACGGAGGGCACGCATGAGGGCATAGAAGGAGCAGAGTTCCAGCAAAATCTGGGGGCCAACACCGTACAGAATTTTGTGAGTTAAACATAGAGTTTTAAACTGGATGCGCTGTTTAATCGGCAACCAGTGCAAATGGCGAAGAATAGGGGAGGTATGGCAAGTCTTAGGTAGTGCACACAGGATACGGGCGGCAGCATTCTGGGCTCTTTGTAGCCGATTTATCACTGTCAGGTTAGACCCAAGCATAAGAGCATTACAGTAGTCTAGATGGGATAAGACTAGAGCCTGGACTATATTCTGACAAGTGTGTGGCTCAAAAAAACCAAGGATAGGCTTGAGAGAGCGTAGGCGGCCATAACAGGTACCTGCCACTCTCTTGGCATGAATTTCCAACGAGAGTGAGTTATCCAACATCACGCCCAGATTTTTAACAGTCTCCTAAGGGATGGGGGAAGGTCCTAGTGTGGGGGGCCACCAGTGTTTATCCCATTTCTGTGTTTCCCTGCCTATAAGAAGTATCTCAGTTTTAGATGAGTTTAACTGGAGGTAGTTTGTTGCAAGTTTCACCGAGGCACCTCACCTCCCTGACCAGCGGCCGGGCTTGGCTCCGCCACATCTTTCCTTGTTTCGACCGGCCGGGCTTGGCTCCGCCGGTCGGACTTCAATCCCCAGCATCCCACGGGGGGAATCGACGACGCCAGCAACCAGCGTGCCAGGAGGCGCATAAAGCACCGGCAGGTCCCTCGTCCCGCGAGGACACGCGCGGGACGCGCCGGACGAAGCCCGGACTAAGGGCGGACAGTCTAAGACAGTCCGAGACTGGGCTGGGCCAGTTATTCTGTCCGTAATTTCAAGGTGAGACTTTGTCATTGATCGAGGCCCAACTTGGACACTATCTGCTATAGACTTTGTATGAATTGTGGCTAAGCCGCTTTGAGGGTTTGTGATACACGTTGTCCACGCATCTACACAGTGTATTTGGGAGGGTATTGTACACTGGTGAGCTATGTCTAGTAAAAAGCTATCCCCGGCAAAAAATACCATGGACAACTACCTAGTCCAGGTAGTTGCTAAAATCAATAGCGAGAGGAGATCCTCACTTGGGTTGGGTGTATCTCCTAAATCATCTACATCCACTTTGCTGGCACCAGACCTGGCCCAATTCCCTGATTCAGCTAACAGTAGTAGTACTGCTGCAATATTTGACCATGCTGACAATGTTATTTCGGCTCAGATTAACTGTGTAGCGGAAGACAGTGATAATGAGGAGGTGGTTGAACTACATCCAACTGAGGAAAAAGCTCCTACCCCAGTGCCTGCGCCGCGTACTACCAGAGGAGTTAGAAAGGGCCAGCCCAAGCGCGGAGGGCTTCGATCAAGCCAGAAAAAGCCTGTTTCTCCACCTAGGAATATTGTGGTGAAGGAAGATGGATCAATTGATGACGTTTGCATGTCTTTAACTAATGAGCAATTTAAGAAGCTGTTGGGTATGATAGACACTAAGATTAAGGGAATTGTAAAGCCGTTGGTAGGCAGGATAGAGAAGCTCACTAGCGAGGTTAACCGATTAGGGGATCTATTGAAGAAAACTTTAGTTGAAGTAGAAAAATTGCCTGACTAAGTCGCTAATAGGGCTGAGCTAAAGAAGGGCACCTCTAGATCGGAGGGCGGCGGTGGAGTCTTTCCTTTGTTCAATCAACCGGCGGCTCCTCAGGTAGCCATAGTGGATGGTGAGCAGGGGGAAGTTGTCCCTCCAGTTGTATCTACTGCTCCGGAACTTGTGAAAGGCTCGGTTGAGCTTATAGTCGAGGCTTCCCCTCTAGTCCTGGTCATAGCTAACGTCCCCACATTGGCTCCAGGACAGGATGAAACTACCTCATCCCTGCTGTCCAAGGCCCTACACTGGCTGACTAACAATAAGGTGATAACTTCCTGGGGTAAGCAACAGTTGGAAGAAGAACTAGTTATGGCCAGGAGGGTGGAGTGGATTGGAAGCAGTCCAAAAAGATTCAGGGGTGATTGTGTTGTTCTGAATTTTTCAGACCCTGCTGTATTAACCAACATACTGCCCAACCTCCTACCGCCACAGCGAAGATCCACTGAGATTATCCCACTCACCTTAGACTTTTTTTACTATCGGAGTGGGAGGGGTCCTAATCGGTGTACACTAAGGACAAAATGGAATGTGGTTTCAACCAAGGGGAGGAGGGTTGCCCAATCCACTGAGTGGGGACTAAATCTGGAGAATAGGTTCTCAGCTCTCTCTAATCTGAACGATTGTGATTGACTTCCTGGGGGCAAAAGTTTAGTACTATCAGCTACAACCAATCAGAGTTTATTCAGTTTGCCTGCCCAGAATGGCAATTGTTACAGAAATAGGATGGCGACTAAGCCTGGGGCCGTGTTCGGCAAGAAGGATCCTCAAACGGTTACGGCCTTATCCTCTGTACGCTGCAACCTTGTAGTTGGCTTGCAGGGGGCAGGTAATAGTGATGCTATAAGCAATATAGCCCAGACAAGTCCAGTAGTGATAGTAGCAGGTGAGCCTAGTATCCCGAACCTTACTCCTGAAGCGCTAGTTGGTTGTTCGACTGGGGTGGCGAACCTAATCTCTTGGAATCTGGCTGGGCTGTGTTCTAAATTAGATTGTGGGGACTGGCTTGGCTTTGTTAGTTTATTCGATGTATGCATATTCCAGGAGACTTGGGCATGTGAACCTGTTTTTGTGCTAGGATATTTAAATTTTTCTGTGCCAGCAATAAAGGGTCCAAAAGGGAGACCAATGGGGGGGTCTCACAATTTGGGTCCGACAGTCCCTTAAACTTACAATCAAAAGTAAAGTGACTAGCCATACAGACATCCAGTTGATCAGGATAACTAATGATATTTCAGGGTCACTCGATATCTATAATATATATGCTAGAAGTGCTAAGGGTGGTTGATCAGAAGTTTTAATTGCCTTGGGTAACTTTCTTGATACATATTCCCACAACAACAATATTGTTATAGCAGGTGACCTTAATCGGACTTTTGAGCCTTTGGTCATGGGTGAGGCCTTCTTTGGAGCAGAAGAGGACTCCCATTGGGGTATCCCTGAGCTAGAACTGAAGCCAGTCACACGTTGGACCGAGGACATAATAGATCTGAACGCCATGTGTCTATTTCTATTTTCTATTTCTGGATTTGGTGAAGCGCAACAGCTAGCCCTGCAATGGGGCGTCTCAGCGCTGAGAGACAGGCTCACAACCTATTAGACGGGGGGGTAAAGAAGGCCCTAGAGAGCGGGAAAGAGGTAGGTCTTGATTGCTTTGCGAAAGACTGGGAGACTGTCTATGGAACGTATGCTGATCGGGAGATCGTTCCAGAGTTTGGGTCCGAGAACGCTAAAGGAACGACCTCCAGTGCGAGAAAGCCTAGTTCTGGGGACTTCCAGAAGAAGTTGGTTGGAGGAGCGTAGTTCACGGCCAGGAACATAAGGTCTGGTCAGGTTTCGCAGAAGGGGGGGGGGCTTCCCTGTTTGACGATCTTAAAGATCGTAGTCAGAGCTTTGAATTTAACTCTGTGTTCCACCGGTAGCCAGTGGAGCTTGCGGATGGTGGCTCTAGCTGAGCATCTGCGTGGGAGACCGACCAGCGTTCTAGCCGCCGCGTTCTGGATACGTTGGAACCTAGCCGTTTCTGCTTTATTTGCTCCCAGAAGGAGGATGTTCGCGTAGTCCAGGCGTGACAAGATGGTTGCCTGGACGATTAGCTGGCGGGACTTTGAGTCAAAGAGTCCAAGTATCGGCCTGAGGTTCCTTAGGAGACCTATGCAGGTGGATGCTACCTTTTTAGTGTGTGACTGGAAGCTGAGGCTAGCATCCATCCAGACTCCCAGATTTTTAACACAGTTTTTAGGGAGTGGAATGGTGCCGAGGGATGACGGCCACCAGTGCTCGTTCCAGAGGTTGGTGTTTCGGCCAAGGAGGAGCACCTCGGTTTTTCCAGCATTAAGCTGGAGGAAGTTGTTCGTCATCCATTGTGCCACCGCTGCCATGCCCTCTCTGAACTTGGAAGCCGCGGTGGACGGGCTTTCCGAGAGGGTGACGACCAGCTGGGTGTCGTCGGCGTATGAGACCTGCGTGATGTGGTAAATAAATTTACCTATACATTTTTCCGCATAATTATCATTACAAGACAGCTCATTTAAATGAGAGGCACAGTCCGTGGTATCTGAGTCATACGGGCTTTAATGGACAATGATCCTCGAGGATGGATATCATGTTCCGTCACCACTAAGGTTCGGGAAGGGACAGTCAACGTTTTATTAACATTACACATTATATATAGTAAAACTTTACAATTGAATCCAATACAGGAGGCGTAACAGGTGAAAAGAGAGAGATAAGAACACATGTGCGTAATAGGAGGCGTGAAAAAGAGGCGTACACATGGGCGTGCACTGTACATGTCAGAGAAACGTCACAAAATACGTCACATGTGGGTGGATGCATAGAGAAAGTTGCAGAATCAGCAGAAACCCTTCACCTGTATGCGCGCGCAACTAGCATGACGTGAAACTGGGGGGCTTTGACTTTAGCACTAGTGGAGGAGACTGGTGTCTGGAGTGTCAGGGCAACCTGTACCTATAGCATATCTGGTATCTTATGTTTGGAGGATGTAGTGTCTGAAGTAAAGGTCTCTCGGGCAGGGGCCATCCAATACTGAAAGCTAGTGCGTGCATACGTGTCTTGGTGCAACGTGCGGAGCCATGGGCCTACCATGGTAACGGGTTCAGTAAATCACTTGCAAGGAGGACAGGAAAGCCGTGCCCTTTGCTCTGCAGCCGGGAATATGTTTACCTATTTCACTAGACTGGAATGTGTTTTCGAGGAGGCTGAGCAGATAACTGTAGGCAAAACATGAATTTGGCAGGCAGTCTAGGCCGAGCCGGGCACCGCTGCGCTGGCAGGAAGTAAGGCAGGGGTCAGGGATGCGTACAGCTTTCGGAGACAGGAGAGATGAGGCAGAGAGGTCTCGTTTTAAGGGCCTAGCTAGACTGGGCCAGGAAACATGGAGAAAAACGTGTGCGGATTTCAGAAGTGCACCATGAAAAGACGGTGGCACCGTATGCCTAGGAACCTATTTAACGAGATTTCTTGGTATGGTTGGATAGCTAACATGTTAAGGATGGACGCAAATGTATTTGCGTCTGTCTAGCATGTACAGAACAGAAGTTACACGACATACATGGAACATGGGTGCATGGATAGGGTGCGAGTGGGGGACACATTAGCTACCTGGAAATTTCTATTACCTCATTCCCTCCTTGGACCCTACTACACCCTTTAGGATATATCTATATTCATGAGACCATCTATCTGTTCGTAAAGCATCATTTGTTCATCTTTCTTGATACGGGAACGTGTACTTGGATGGGGAATACAGGCTGTGGCGCACAAGCCGCAAATCGTTGGCCCACATTGCAGACAGAGACAACAACTGAATACTATGGCCAATATTATTCCCAGGAACGATAACAACTTCCATCCCCAGGTGGATATTACACTCCAGAACCAACCGGACCAAGTCCAGGAGCCTGGATTCTGGTGCATCTGGTGAGCTATTTCATGAAGCCGAGTTATGGCCTTATACACGGATGGCGCGTTATTTGGAATAAACACGCAACAACTGGATCCGATGACTCTACAAGCCCCGCCCCTATCTGCCAGGATGACGTCAAGGACAAGGCGATTTTGAAGAACAACAAGTCTCATAGCAGACTGTTCCTCGGTCAGGTTACCTAAAGCAGATGTAGTCTCGTTCACTACTGCTTCTAATGTTCTGGTCAATCTTCTGTAGTGTAGTTCCTAGTTTCCCACTAGGCCCTGCGCATTGGAATAACATAAACAGTAGTATCGACGTGGAACTGCTTATATTCCAGGCCTCCACTGACTATGCTAAACTTAATTGGGTTGTGTTACCAACTGGCTCAGAGGTCACTGGAAACTTTCTTCTCTGCATAGGGAGTGATCAGCTTCCTTGGCACAGACAAGAAGGGATTCAGTTTTCCAACAACCGTGCAACATGACAACTTTGCTCCTCAGATCAAGAGTCAATCTCTAGGGTCGTGTGAAACAATAGACATGTATTTCACTCAGTCAGTCTAGTGCAGTTTACTTTCACGAGATGTAGAGAATAGAGAGACGGGCGTGTATCAATAAAGGGTTAACATTTATTTAACAGTCTTTCTTCTCGTACAAGAGAAATGTATTGCCACAATTGCAATAATTGTTATTATAAAAAGTACGTACAGTAAGATAAGTATTGCGAAATAGAACTGTAAAAGCATTGATATGGTTTCTTAGCCATACAATGGTTTAAAAGTAATAAAACATATATACAGTCATATATACATTAGGCTAACATACTCAACTGGTGCTTCTAACTAAGCCTACCCCAGTGTGCCTGACCTAAGCCTAACACGTGAAAAGGGAGTAAGTAAGTAGCTTTAAGTTAAGTTGGTTTTGCCAAGGTTTGTTTCAAGAATTCTCGTCTAAGGGTTTAGTCAACACCATACCTCTGAATAGAATGATGGAGGATTGGTATCTCCTTCAGGGGTCTCTCTCGATATCCCAGTCACCCGCGAGGGTAAACCGGAAGCGCCGGGACTGGATTTCTCTGCACGAGAAAGGCAGCGGCTTCTCTTCAGCGCGTCGAGGAAGGAGGGGGGGACAGCGTCCGCGGGCAGCTGGAATCTGCTGGATGTCTTCGCAGAGGGACGGCTGTTCAGCTCCTTAAGCGTACTGCACCATAGTTCGCGCTGTAGCGGCGATAATGGTAATCAGCAGCTTCACCACCACAGGATAGCAGGCTGCAGCGACAGAGTGCTAGATTTACCAACACAGGGTCATGCAGGCAGCCAGCATCAGTAGCTCGCAGCTCACAACAGCTCCTAACCGGGCAACAGGCTCGCATTGCTTAAGGCAACGTTGGTAATATTTATACCTGACAGGTGCCGGGTTTGACGCAAGTTTGCTGGACATAAGACGTCAATTAAAGATGTCACTAGGAAGTGATAGTTATCAGTTGCTCATTAGAGTTCCATTACTAATCAAAACATAGCAAGCGGGGATTTCCAGGTTTGCTAAGTTTTTATCTTGTTGAAGAACTCGGAGTGTTATCTAGGAATATCAGATAGTGACTACTGCTCTGTCATTGCACTAATTGGTCGCAAAGGAAGTGGCAGAGGGAACTATGCTGGAATGTGGCTCTGTTCGTGTGAGGCCAGAGATTACTTTTCTGAAAATCGCACTTGAACGGTTATGCCAATATAGGGAATAAATGGATTTATAGCCGAATAGGGGCATAAGGTCACAGTATCGATCAAGAACCTAGATAAACACGCAACACCCACTCCACGGGTTAATGTCCATAAAAATTACTAAAACTAAAGCAATTAGATGCATGTGTAACATTGCCCACCCCAAAATACATAAATGCATTCGAAATAGGTGTACTTGTAATACATGGAATTTAGGTACTGTACGTTTTTTAAAGCATAGTAATCATTCAAAAAATTATTGCATATGAAATCAATGAACGATTATGCAAAAGGAATTACACATGAAGTATCTCTGACAGAAGAAGGGCGAGATAAATCATCACATAAAAATGCATTGTAATAACATGTGCTAGAGGCTGGTGTAATGTTGTTATGTCTCTAGATGTGTTTAGAAATAGAAGTGTGAAGCTTCTGTTCTCTAAGAATAGTTTTTACGTTAAGCAAAGAATTGTTCGTGCCAAAAATGGTCAATATTAGAAAAATTGTCCAATTCAAAGAAAATAGATTTCCAAAGCTCTTGGCAGTTTTTGTTGATCAAAACTGAAGGCCGAATTCAGAGTTCATGGGAACGCTGTGTGTCGGAAAGCTTCTCAAAAGTTATTGTTTCTCTATGGGTGAGAACATCGTATCAGACAGGCTCTCAAAGAATTGGTCTACAAATTCAGGTGATAGTTCAACCAAATTAGATAGCGCTGTAACTTGGCAGGTGTGAGAATGATTGCTGTCATCGAAGGCAGGACCAGCAATGCTCACAGAACGTTGTACCTGGATGATGTTGCTTTTGTCACTCGCTCCACTGTTACCACTTGGCTGTAGTACAGGAGTCTCCACGAATGCCGTCATCAGGATTGGTAGCCGCTGGGGACAACACAATGCGTGAGCCGTTATTGGACTGAGCAAAGTATCGACGTCCATTGGTACTGCTGATGGAAGTGAAAGACAGATGTCCAACACGCATTAATCGCTGCAAAGCATACACCGTAGCACAGGTAAAATGCAATTTTGCCATATCGGTCTGAATGAAAGGAACCAGGTCATGTTTAGATCTCTCAGCCTGGCCAATCCAAGGACGTTAGTTATCCTGTCCCGGTAGCGCATTGCTAGGATTGTCTCTTCCATTCCCATGGGAGCTATGTCTGAGCCGAGGCTTGCCATAACGTAGCAGGAGGGTCAAAAATAGAATCCCTGCAACGAGTCCCAAAAAATAATGGTATGCCGCCAAAAATGGAGTGCACAAAATTAGGAAAGATTCCCAAAATTGCCTGGAAGGGTGTTAGCAGTCCCGTAAAGACTGTCTTAAATATGTCTGGGATGCTTGTTGCACTAGACATGTTAAGGAGTTGGCTGAACATTTCTACTAAATGCACGGGGCAATTTGTTGATAAAAGGTCATGAACCTCAGTAGCCGTCCTTGCGACTAGAAGATCATACGTCTCTTTAGATGACGTTATAGGCACGGTTGTCTGTAAAAGTACAGATTTCATTTTGCTTAATGTATCAATTCGTATAGAATAGAGATTCAGACGAGGCCAGAGGGGAGTCACTATGTCTGGAGGCCCGCTCGGGAACAATGCTTGCATACAACATTTGACCATGGACGTAACTTGTACTAGATAACTTTTCCCTGGCGTCAGGCCACAACATCTGTGATCCGTTCTAAGAATGTAACTCCCGTTCGAAAGTTGCATAAAGAAGGGCTCTATCTGAGTTGCAGGTGTGACTAGCTGGTGGCATGAAAGGTTGTTTGAATTTCCATCACATGCTCCGTGTAAATTAATACCCTGACACAAAAGTATACCGCTTAGTGAATATTTACAGTTCTCACCACTAAGAAATACATTTTTGTCACTGTCACTATAGCAAGAATGAGTGTATGGTAATTTCCATTCGGATTTTACATATCCCTTACCCAATTGTTCATATTGGCCAGCAGGTATGTACTCAAGGCACTTTTTAAATCGGAAAGTTGTTATCGGAATTGTGATAATTCCGTGTATTATCCATTCAATGACAGGACTCTCTGACATTGTCAATGGTAATCTCTCGAGTTTTTCGATGCTCAGGATTGTATAGTCTGCTCCTTTCTGTGCCAAACTGATCTGTTTATCAGTAAGGTTAAAACTGGAAAATAATGACGTTGTGTTGATTAAACGCCAAGGCACATAGCCTGAACGAAGATTTTGCAGCGTCCAGCCTAGTTCTATAATAGAGCGTAATTGAGACTGGCCATGTTGTAACATTAGCAAATCTCTGTCTATCACATCAAAGGCAGAGGATACAATATTGTCCAACGAATATATTCTGGAAGACAGAGTCATTAACCCATTGTCTACCACAGAAAGTGATTTCTCCAAATTAATACGATCAATTTCTCGTATTTTTTCAGCAGTTTCAATTTGCTTTACTTTCCAAGCCTCATTGTAAGCAGCATAGATACTGGTCGCTATGAAACGCTTTTGACGCTGTTTGCGTGGTCCAAGAATGAAATCGCGCAAATCAGCACCATCTTTTAGTAAAGACAAGTGTTGCTTAATTTCAGCCAGTGTGGATGTTTTTAGCCATTCAAGGCAGAGTTTCCCTACACTGTATGTTGTTATAATCCCTGGATATTGTCTCTGGGAATATCTAGGGTCTAATCAGGTCATTTTTAACCCCTGTGTTTTATTCAGGAATCTATCTTGACAGCTATTTGTGTCTGTAGGCCAGATTAACCACTTTTTCCAATCAGCATGTGTTCTGTTGAAATGTAAAATGTGTGACACGTCTAACTCAATATCTGTGGTTGCATTTTCAGGTGTTGGCTTTGGTATAGACGGTGTTTTAAGATCTTTGATCTTAGCTAGGCCAAGACAAGATGTTTGGTGTATTGTGTCATTTAAAAATAACATTTGTTCAGGTATCATGCAGGTTCTAAATAGTGCTTCAATGCCTTGCACCTGCCAATCTTTTGTACCCCAAATTGTTTTCGTTTCAATATTATTTTTCCAATAATCAAAACCAAATGTCATCATTTTGTCATAAAATGCTTCTGAATATATCAATTTAGAATTTGTCAGCATTGGTTTCATTCCTGTTTTATCTAACAGTTTGTAATAAAACGTTTCTGCATTACTGGTGTTAAACCCTGAGAAGTATTTGAATTTCTCAAAAAATGCTTTAGAACTGCTTTTAGGTGGTGTAGCACAATGTTCCCATTGATTATACATAAAAACATTTCTAGGCTGTGCAGATTTATGCAAGTAATGATCCCCATAGTGGGTGTAACAGAATAACTGCTCATAACTAGATGAACCTTGTAAATAATCATGATCTGTGAATCTAGCAGACATTACTAAATCAGACATCATGTCATTAATACTGTTAAAGTCCCAATCATCAGAGAATGTACTAGGTGTCACAAAGTCACTTAAGGAAACCTTTAGTTGATGAGGATACTTCAGGATTTCGACCGGACCATAGATCTCATAGTCAGTTTTCTCCCATACTACCCCACCAGGTATTGGAATTCCTGTGACATTTACTGTTGACAGTTCTCTTTTCTTCACGTGGGATGATCTGTGTGGTTTCAGGACTAGGTTGATGTTCTGACTTGCTGTGTCCATTGTAATATATTTTCCTTCAATGAATTTTCCCAAACACAGTATCATGATGAGCCAAAGCAGGAGGAAAAATACACCTAGACCGAACCAGAACTCTAGCCAAGGGGAAATAAGGTAGATTTCCTTCAGTTGATGAAAGAGTTCTTTTGCTTTTTCTTTAAAAGTCTTTTTTGTTTCTGGCATCACTTCGGGGTCATTTAAATCTTCAGAGAAGTCGTCGAAGTTGATGAAATAACCAGAGGCAGTTCTGTCAATTGATGGGATTGTTCTTTCAATCTGTCTTTCGGTAGCACTTTCTGATGCCACATCATTTTAGACTGGTGTTGTTTCTTGACGAACTGTTTCAATCTGTGTTTCAAGAGGCACGAGTTCCATGGCATTATTGCATAGTCCTTCATTGTGCACTGCAGGCTGATCGAATGTGATGAGTCTTTCAGTTTGAACCTCTTGGATTGTTGCAAGTTTGTGTATTCTGTTGTTTCTTGGGAGTCCACTGGGCCTACTGTTGATTATAGGCCACATGCTTGTGGTTTTACCAGATCGATAGACACGACTCTGTTCTCCTTTTTACCAGCAAGGGGCGGTAGCACAACTGATCTTGTTCCGGTGACTGCCAAGACAGGTACTGCTTTTCTGTAAGAAGGCCCAAATTCCTTCTTCACCGCGATCTTTTCTCTGACTAGATCCCCAATCTTTGGAATCCAGACAGTCCTTGCTGGAGCTGTTGCGGGTGGTGCCTCGTCAGTGGTACTTGGCTGTGGCTTTAACTTTATGTTGCTTAAGGATTTTCTTGTTTCATTCAGTTCCTGTAAAACAGCCAAACGGTCTTTTACATCAAAGTGCGTTGTTTCTTCTTGTACCACTGACATCTGACTATCGAGGTCCTGAACGCGCATTCTAATTCCGAACAATAGTTCGTATGGGCTGAAACCTTTTAGAGAATTTCTTGGCATGTTGTTAAGACTAGTCTGGACACTTATTAAATGTTTGACCCACCCAGCGCCTGAACCTAATACCTTCGCTGTTATAGATTGCTTTATGTCACGGTTTTTTCTTTCTACCACACTATTCCCTTCGGGGTGCGACGGACAAGAATACCGCAACCCAATTCCCATGCTGGCCATGGCCTCCTTATAGGCTCGAGAGCTGAAAGCAGGACCCTGGTCAGAATGGAACGTGGTAATTGCGTATGTGCCGATAAAGACTCGCAAATCTTTTATAACCGTTCTAGCGTCAGCCGAGCGCTGGGGGCCTAATTTTTTTAAGTGCTTTTCGTCTTAACTGTTAATAGGACGCAGGATGGGGTGTAGGCAGCGTTACGCTCTTTCTGACTGGTAGCCGGTAGCAAATTTCGCTACTGCGATCCCTATTACAGTTTTCACAGTTGTTTGCATATATTTGGTGTTCTACACTCATTCCCGGCCACCAGAATACTGATTGTAATTCAGTCAGTGATTCCTTGATCTCTCTGTGCCTTAGACCCAAACCCATGTGTGCGTCTGCTATTAAAAATATTCTCCTGTTCATGTTTGGAATTACTCTGTCCCCCACTCCAGGGATTCGAGCAAAAGGAACGGAGTTTGCATCGATTATGTATGCATAATTGAGTGGATAGTTTACGGGTAGTGCTGCACAGTCGCCTTTTACGGTCGTTTTTACTGCCAGCATGGTTTCCCCGTCTATGTACTTATCTGTACGCTTTTTTGTGGCTACGGAAGCCGGTTTAGTTGCTTCCGCTTTGGCTGTATTAGCCAATGAATTCCCTGCAACGTGAACGCCATCACGTCGAAGACTCTGTGCGTGAATCACGTGAGCCTTTTGTAGTTCTTTGTGTAAAAGAGCTACCTCGTTCCAGAGCAATTTATGCTTTATTGTGGCACCTGTGTCATCTTTGTAGTCGTTTTCGATCCAACTCTGCAGTTTATTGTTGTAAGAATTGACGCAAAAATGAGAATCGCACACTATAAGTGTCGGGAATTCACGTTCTGCATTTTCGAGCGCCATCTTTAAAGATCTGATTTCAGTTCTTTGAACCGAACAGTTTCTTACAGATTCAGTTTTTGTTACTTTCGGTCTGAATTTACCGCACAGCCAACGACCTTTAATGATCGCACATGCTGCATCGTAGGATTTTCTCTCTACGTTGAAATGCTGTACAAAGCTATCTGTATAGATTATACAGGCGTATTGTGGGAGAGGCAGAATTTCGATTGGCAGAGGATATTCTTCCTCATATTCTAAATCATTCAGTTCTTCAAATTGCGGGGCGAAATAGTATTTCACGTCTTCCGCTCCTAGAGAATCTATGCACTGTATCCATTTCGGGTCCAGTGACACTGTAGGCAGGTTTACTGGGCTGAATAGTGCCTCGAAGGCGGATTCCGCTGAAAGGATATTAATCCGTTTGCCGTGTGCTAGTTCTCGTTCATTTGCTAATGCGATTTGCACTGCGTTCACAGTTCTTTCTGTGCGACTGAATGCTTTTTCTGCTTGTGTGTACAAGTGAGATTTAATTGAAATTGGTACCTTTTCTCCCTCATTAGAGGTTAGGTACGTGAATCCGCATCTTCCTGGGATGACTCGGATTACAAGATCGATCGTGTTGTCACGCGTATCTAATTTTGTTTTTGTTAACATGTCTGTTTGCAGTGATCTCAAAATTTCTGTGTGTTTTTGAGTCCAATTGATTTGTTTTAAATCAGGTTTTATTAGTTCGTAGAGAGGTTTAACCCTCTCTGCGTAATTTAGGATGTAAGTTCTTCCGAAATTCAGAAAACCTAGTATGGATTGTAAATTCTTCAGCGTTTTTGGAGCTTGGAGTACAGCGCACTTCTCTAAGAAGTTGTCCGCTAGGCTTTTCCCTTCACTTGATAATTCGTACCCTAAAAATAGTACTGTCAGATGGGCAATTCGAGACTTTTTAAAGTTGAATTTGTAACCCTCTGCTGCGAACCCAAGTATAATGGTGTTCACTCTTTTCAAGTGAGTATCCAAGTCGTCGTCTGTGAGATAAATATCATCTACGTAAGATAATGCTTCATCATCATAGATTTGGAGTAACTCTGTTACCCTAGCTGAGAATAGTCCTGGGCTGTTCTTGAACCCCTGTGGGAGTCGACAGAATTTTTTCTGCGACCCAAATGCGGAGAAAGCGGTCAAATATCTGCTTTCTGGTGCAATGTTTTGACAAAAGAAGCCATTAGAAATGTCTAATGTCGTTTTATATTTTTTCCTAACTATGTTATTCATTAGGGCTGCACTATGCGAGTTTTGTACTGCAAAAGTTTTGCAACATGTATTAAGATGTCTGTAGTCCAAAACTAGACGATATGAATTGTCTGGCTTGGAGACAGGAAACAAAGGATTGTTCATTTGAGAGGTGCATGTTTCAATCACCCCCTGATACTCAAGTTGATCTAAGATCTCCCTGACCTGTTTTTTAGCTTCTTGCTTTATGGGATACTGCCGTTGGGCAGTTGGTTCACTTTTTAATTGGATCTTGTGAGGAGTTGAGTCCTCATCCCATCCTACATGATTTTTATACAATGCAGGTGCCTGGGCCACTGCCCATTTCCTTGCATATGTATATTTTTTGTGAATCGGAATGTGATTCGAGAAGGCAGGCATAATCACTTCTTCGCCACGAGGGCACTCCCTGACAAACTCTGGGGGCCAATCTTTTTCAGCTAACAGAATATCATAGCCTTTTGAGAGCTTATCCCAAAATAGACCCTTAATTTTCCTAGTCTTATCGCCCTCTATACGCAATGTTATTTCGTATATTTTATGGGGCTCGCCAAGTCTGGCGTCGGCAGTTTCAACCTGAATGAATTCATTCGTGTCCACTGTCTCCAGATGACTCATCAAGATCTTGCGCGCTATACTGATTTCTGCTGCACTGTCCAACATTGTCAATGCCCACTCCCCGTTTTTCAACTGTGTCCTCAGTATTCTCGGCATGGTTGATTACTCTAATACTGGCTACCTTCTTTTTCTGAAATTGAGATTTCTTATTTTGAGCAGGTTCCTTGTCTTTGGACTTGGTGTGCTCTCCTGGGTCTGACCGTCCTCTTCTTTCCGAATTCTGTGGAAAAGATCGAGAGGGACGTGTATCAATACTTTGATATCTATCAGGTTTTTTTATATTATCCCTATTTCTAAGGTTATATCTTTTCTCAGAGGGCTCCCGTTGGGGAGACTGGCGTTCTCGAGCCGGAGTTCTTTCCCTCCGTCGAGGAGACCTTCCTCTGGACTGGAAAACTTTTTCCTTGGGAGTGGATTGTTTATTTCCATCCCAGCTCTTTTTAGGAGTGTTTGAATTATTTTTAATACACAATTTCTCAGGATTTTCGAGCAGTTGGGGCTTTACTGGTTTTCCACCCAAGCTGTCTCTACCTAATTCTTCATAGCATTTCTCTATGATTTTTGCTAGCTCAACAGGATCTTTTATATCTGTTTCCCTCAACTTCTGGCGGATCGCCACAGATGCTGCTTCTCCTTTTATGTTGGCTAATAATATAGCCGTGACCCGCTTGAAGTCTTTCAGTAATTTCATACCTAGATTTAAAGCGGGCTCTGGACCGAATTCATTTTGAATCTGTTTTAGCACTTCTGGTATTACCGCCATAGACGGAACACCGTGTGTTTTTGTGTAAATGGAAGCAAAGACTGTACCCCAAGTGTCGCAGTCCTCCACGTGTGGTGCGATTCCCATAGGAAGGCAGATGGTCAAGATTCTGTGTTTCTCAATAGGGGTAGTATCAGGAAATACTGCCTCTATTTGAGTGATTTTCTGGGCTAACCAGAAAGGAATTTGTTCCCGTTTTACGGGTGTTTTACCAAGACATGACTGTATGTTCTGTGGTGTAATTTTATTTGTGTTCCCCTGATGAGGGGTCAGCTGTGGTACATTAACAGCTGGCTGGACTGTTGCAGTCCGCATTACATATTGGACTAATTGTCTATGTATTTTTATTAATGTGTTTAGCTGTACTAACAGCTCTTCTCTAGACATTTTTGCAATGTCAGGATGTGGTGTGTAGCTGGCTAGAACCGGCCACGTGGCTCCTGGTCTACCTAGTGGACCGAGCCTAGTTATGTGATCATTGTGTTTTAGGGCGCCATTAAACCAGAGCAGGTGCTCTTGAAATTTAAGTGGAATTTCAATCTCCTCGAAAGGAGCGTACTCTTCCGGAGGTTTCTCTATTTTGTAATAGTGAAACTCTTTTGTTATAGCGTTTACCGCTGGAAAGTTTATCCATGAATAGAATACCTCTGTCTGCCGATACTCGTGAGCCTCTATCACGAAAATTACTGTACCACCCTGAGGTGTCAGTCCGTTTACTATAAGTTTTGAAGTTATAGATTTTCTTAACTGTGCCGGGATGATAATAGCATCCGGGTCTGTGTATTCGGGACCTTGCTGAGTCGCATCTGCTGCGCCCCCAGTGGTTCCGTTATTTTTTACTGACATTGTATAAATGCAGGTTTTGCAGAGTAGGTCTCCAAGGAGACAAAGATTAGGTGCACAATATTTTGGAACACTGTATCCTTCAACGTTGAATAAACCAGAGCTTTACATAGGAATCTCTTCCTACTAAGGTCGGGCGGATTTTAACCTTTCACCCACTCCAGACGTCTATTGGAGTATTTACGGGAGAAAGGGGTGTGAAATATGCACGACTGAGTTACTCTACAAGTCTTGCGTTAGTTTATCGCCTTACCAAACGTTTGGGCGCCATGTAGTGTAGTTCCTAGTTTCCCACTAGGCCCTGCGCATTGGAATAACATAAACAGTAGTATCGACGTGGAACTGCTTATATTCCAGGCCTCCACTGACTATGCTAAACTTAATTGGGTTGTGTTACCAACTGGCTCAGAGGTCACTGGAAACTTTCTTCTCTGCATAGGGAGTGATCAGCTTCCTTGGCACAGACAAGAAGGGATTCAGTTTTCCAACAACCGTGCAACATGACAACTTTGCTCCTCAGATCAAGAGTCAATCTCTAGGGTCGTGTGAAACAATAGACATGTATTTCACTCAGTCAGTCTAGTGCAGTTTACTTTCACGAGATGTAGAGAATAGAGAGACGGGAGTGTATCAATAAAGGGTTAACATTTATTGAACAGTCCTTCTCGTACAAGAGAAATGTATTGCCACAATTGCAACAATTGTTATTATAAAAAGTACGTACAGTAAGATAAGTATTGCGAAATAGAACTGTAAAAGCATTGATATGGTTTCTTAGCCATACAATGGTTTAAAAGTAATAAAACATATATACAGTCATATATACATTAGGCTAACATACTCAACTGGTGCTTCTAACTAAGCCTACCCTAGTGTGCCTGACCTAAGCCTAACACGTGAAAAGGGAGTAAGTAAGTAGCTTTAAGTTAAGTTGGTTTTGCCAAGGTTTGTTTCAAGAATTCTCGTCTAAGGGTTTAGTCAACACCATACCTCTGAATAGAATGATGGAGGATTGGTATCTCCTTCAGGGGTCTCTCTCGATATCCCAGTCACCCGCGAGGGTAAACCGGAAGCGCCGGGACTGGATTTCTCTGCACGAGAAAGGCAGCGGCTTCTCTTCAGCGCGTCGAGGAAGGAGGGGGGACAGCGTCCGCGGGCAGCTGGAATATGCTGGATGTCTTCGCAGAGGGACGGCTGTTCAGCTCCTTAAGCGTACTGCACCATAGTTCGCGCTGTAGCGGCGATAATGGTAATCAGCAGCTTCACCACCACAGGATAGCAGGCTGCAGCGACAGAGTGCTAGATTTACCAACACAGGGTCATGCAGGCAGCCAGCATCAGTAGCTCGCAGCTCACAACAGCTCCTAACCGGGCAACAGGCTCGCATTGCTTAAGGCAACATTGGTAATATTTATACCTGACAGGTGCCGGGTTTGACGCAAGTTTGCTGGACATAAGACGTCAATTAAAGATGTCACTAGGAAGTGATAGTTATCAGTTGCTCATTAGAGTTCCATTACTAATCAAAACATAGCAAGCGGCGATTTCCAGGTTTGCTAAGTTTTTATCTTGTTGAAGAACTCGGAGTGTTATCTAGGAATATCAGATAGTGACTACTGCTCTGTCATTGCACTAATTGGTCGCAAAGGAAGTGGCAGAGGGAACTATGCTGGAATGTGGCTCTGTTCGTGTGAGGCCAGAGATTACTTTTCAGAAAATCGCACTTGAACGGTTATGCCAATATAGGGAATAAATGGATTTATAGCCGAATAGGGGCATAAGGTCACAGTATCGATCAGGAACCTAGATAAACACGCAGCACTTCGAATTAGTTTACTATTTGAGACTGTGCCTATGAATGGAAAGAATCCTTTATTGAAATCAATATATTGTTCTAATGTAGTTTCAGTCTGATCGACAAGTGGGATCTTGATCTCCCTTCTATGTCTGACATGAACGAGATGTGGATTTCTGTGATAATCAGGCGGGGCTAGAAAAACAGGTGGCAATAGGAACGCAATATAGCACGTCCCATCCCAATCCAATGGCAGACGTACATAGGCTGTCTGACCACATATGAAATAGGAATGGCGAGAGGCTCTGAAAGTAGACTTTCCTTTATCACTGAATTCGACAACAGTATTACAATCACTGTGTCCTAAATGTACTGAACCATTCTTTCTGACGCATAATTCACCTTTCACTGGTAAAACTGTAATAAACGGCAAGTCCGAATTAGTCTCAGACTGCACGTTCAGGATCATGAGGTTAAGTGTAAAATTGCCTAATCCATACACTTCATTTTCTAGATCGGTCCCTGTCCTTTGGGGAAGACCTTCCTTGTCTGGGAAACATATTTTATTCATGACTGTATTCAGGTTCCCCCATATCCAATTGCCTTGGGAAACCTTGGACTTACTATCTAGGGAAGACATTAAAGTAAACCATGCACCACACGAACCATTATGTGTGAACGGATAAGGAAAGAGGGGCAGAGCTCCCTTGTACTTCTGATAGGGAGGGAGTCGGCCACATACCCAGCAATTAGTGGCATTGCTGGTCTGGTGCGAATGATGTAACATACGGATGAATGTATTGTTGCGCATGGCTAAACGATAGGATAATTCATGCGGGGGCAGATCACTAAAAGTGTGTTCCACAGTGTCATTAGAGGAAGCATGTGCAAGTGAATCAAGAGGAAAGAAAATGTGTAACACTAGACTAATACATATAATCGTAAGACTCAGAAGAAACATCGAGATCAAGGCAATTACACATCCGCTGTGCAAAACTTTACAATGCTGTTTTCTTTTCTCGATACGCCTATCTCTCTGACTACTGGGGTCTATTCTATATATGTCAGAAACCTGTCTAACCGCTTCACCCAGGGGGGGACTTAAACAATTAAACGCTGTCTGACTTACTAGACCTTAGTTTTGTACGATACTCCTCTTGGGGAGTTTTCTCTAACAGGGGGAGTTTAGTATCAATGTCTGGAATGTGGCAGTCCTGGGAAACAGTTTTTGGCGGAAGTCCATAAAATTTCTTCACATGGCTCGAATGGAGCCAGCCTTTTCTTCCCTCGATCTTCACTGCGGTCCTTGTGGTCATCAGAACGATTTTGGGCTCCTTCCAGCGGGGCTCCAGAGGGCTTGATCTGTCGAAATTGCGGACCACGGCGATGTCACCTGGAACCAGTTCATGCGGTTTCACCTCGGTGTTGTCTGGGAAGGCTGCAGCGACCTGGGAACGACAAGATTGTAGTGCAGACATCAATGCAGCCAAGTAATCTGTCAGCATAGAACTATCAACATCTGTGATTTTACGGGGCATAGGCGTCCCCCACATATTAGGAGGCCTACCGAAGACCACCTCATACGGGGATAGCCCTGTCCTAGAATGAGCTACCATTCGCATGTAAAAGAGGGCAACTGGCAAAGCTACCATCCAATCTACACCTTTCTCGGCACACACTTTAGCAAGACGAGTTTTCAGGGTCTGATTGTGTCTCTCTACGAGACCTGCGGCTTCAGGATGTCGGACACAGTGGAACTTCCACTGGTAACCTAACAGGAGTGACACCTGCTTCATAAGCTCGGACGAGAATGGCTGACCATTATCAGAGTACACGACACGGGGCAAACCGTACCGCGGGAAAAACTCACGTACCAGCTGTTTGGCAGTGGTTACAGCAGTGTAATCGGGGACTGGATATGCTTCTTTCCATCGGGAAAGAGCACATACGACTACGAGGACATACTTAAATCCTCGGCATCTGTCCATCTGGATATAATCCATCTGGAGGACTTCAAAAGGATGGTCAGGAGGATGAAATCCACCCTGTTCCACGCGGACACTTTTTCCTGGATTGAACTGACAACAGATCATGCAAGTACGCACTTTCTGTTTTGCGGCTGCTCGTAAATGTTTGTTGTACCAGAGATTCTGTAAGCTGTCTAACATAGCTTTCTCTCCTAAGTGTGCTGGACTATGTGCTGTGTTAATGATGATTTGAACCATAGAGTCGGGGAGGAACCATGTGGCCCTTCCCTTCGTCATCCATCCCTGATCGGTATGGATCCCTCCTTGTTCAGTCCATTTCTTAATTTCATCTGGTGTGGCATGTGTCTGTATGTCGAGTACATCTAGAATGGGATCCTTAACTGTCAGGCAATGAGTCAGTGTAGTCGGATCAGTCTTTGTCATGTCAGTCGGAATATCTGTTTGAGCTGTGAGTTTGGCTGTACGATCGGCCAGGTCGTTACCCTGGGAAATAGTGTCGGTGACTTTGGTATGTGCTTTGCATTTCATGATGGCTATGGCTGTAGGCAAGTGTATTGCTTCTAACAGAGCTCGAATGAGGGAACCATGCTGGATTTTGGTACCGTGAGAAGTTAAAAAACCTCTCTCTTCCCAAAGGACTCCGAAGTCGTGAACGACTCCGAATGCATACTGTGAGTCTGTGTATATGTTAACTTTCTTGTTCTTGGCTATTATACAGGCTTGGGTCAGAGCAATGAGCTCTGCAGCTTGAGCAGATAGGGTGTCAATACGGTGTGTTTCTATGACTTCAGTTTCAGTGGTCACTGCATAGGCGGCCACTAACTCTCCTGTACTTGTTCTCATACATGAACCATCCACGTAAAGTGTCAGGTCTGGATCGGTCAAGACAATGTCTGTCAAGTCTTGTCGGGGCTTCGTCACTGTATGAATGACTTCAACACAGTCATGTGGTGCTGGATCTGTTGTACTCGAGGGTAACAATGTGGCAGGATTGAGTATGTTGCAGCGTCTGATTTCAATGTGTGGCTGGAACAGTGTCAATTCATAACCTGTCAGTCGTGCTATGGTCAAGTGTTGAGTCTGGGTGCGGTTCAGAAGGACTTCCACGGAATGTGGAACCTGTACTGTCAAGGGATGTCCTAACACTATTGAATCGCTTTGTCTGATAGCTAGAGCTGTTGCTGCAACTGATTTCAAGCACGCAGGCAAGGCCTGGGCTACAGGATCCAATGTACTAGAAAAATAAGCACAAGGCTTATGGTGTCCTGCTTGATCTTGTGTGAGAACAGATAATGCTGTGCCATCGCGTTCTGTGACAAAAAGTGTAAAAGGTTTGCTGTAACATGGTGTCGCTAAAACTGGTGCTTGACATAATGCTTTCTTCAAGTCGTTAAAAGCTTGTGTATGTTCCTGAGTCCAAGGGAGGACAGTCGAAGTCGCTGCCTCCTGTGTTGTCAACTGTATGAGTGGCTTGGCTAGAAATGCATACTGGGGAATCCATTGTCTGCAGTACGAAGTGAGGCCAATAAAGGCCCGTACTTCCTTTTGAGTCTTGGGTTGTGGCAGATGTGCAATTAACTGGATACGATCTGGTGTCAACTGTCTACCCCTCTTGGACAGCAAGTGCCCAAGGTATACCACTTGCTGGGCACAGAATTGGAGCTTCGAAGGGGGCACCTTGTGCCCCTTTTCGGCCAGGAAATACAAGACTGTCAGTGACGCACGCTCGCAGTCACGTTCGGTCCGTGCTGTGATCAGTAGATCATCGACATACTGGAGCAGAGCAGTGTCAGTAGGCATGTGAATACTGTCCAGTTGTCTTTTCAGTGCTTGGCTGTAAATACTAAGACTTTCCGTGAACCCTTGAGGTGCACGTGCAAATTTGAAGCTTCGGCCATTTAAACAGAATCCGAAAAGGTATTGGCTGTCAGGATGAATGGGGACGCTAAAGAAAGCGTTCTTGAGGTCAATTACAGTAAAGAACGCTGCTTCGGAATCTATGGCAGTCAGTAGTGACGAGATATCTGGGACCACAGGGTACTGTGGTACTATGCATTTGTTCAGCTCTCGAAGATCGATCACCAAATGATACACTGGAGGTGCATTTGGGTCAGTTCGTTTAAGAATCGGAATGATAGGGGAATTACATACATTGGAGTCAGTTTCTACAACTACTCCTTGGGCAATGAGTTCGTCAATAATTTTCAGTAAGGCTGCTACAGCCTCGGGGGGCAATTTGTATTGTCGGATTCGGGGCAGTACGACACCTTGCTTGAGTGTGACACGATAAGGAGTAATGTGCATACAACCTACATCAGTTGGACCTTGCGCCCATAAATGCTGTGGAACATCTTTCAATCTGACATCAAAATCTCTCAACACATAATGGCCCTTGAAATCACGAAGGAACAATCTCACTCCTTCCGGGGAACAACATATAACAGCTCCTAGAGCTTTCAGTGTTTTAATACCAAGTAAGTTTTCAGGACATGATTTCGTAAGTAATAAATCTGTAGTACGGGACAATGGACCAACTGCAAGGGGAACTGGCTGTGATACTTCGTTAACAATAGGCTTTCCTGAAAATCCAAGGGAAACATTCTGTGAGCCTGAGAGGGGTGCCCCTGGGACCTCGTCATGACTAATGGTAGTTCTGCTCGCCCCTGTGTCAATCAAAAATTTTCTGTCTTTCCCTAACACCTGACTATGTACATAGGGACCATCTTGATCTACAGGAACCTCGATAAGGGGCAAGCCAACCTCCCTCTCTAGGCTGTTTCATGTGTACTGCTGATAATCGGGATAATCAGACTGTGCATACTGATACATTTGCTGTGTGACGTGTTGTGTTGCGGCAATGGGTTGAGGTTGGGGTACAGCTACTGTCTGTTGCTGTGCATGTTGTGGAGGAGGTTGCGGATTCTGTTGAATATTCTGTTGAACATATTCTGGTCTAGGCTGACGTGGTCTTTCTTTCGTTTTGCCAGTAGCAATATTGTGTCTGAGAACGGCACAATCGCTAATAAAGTGACCTGGCTGCTTGCAATAATTGCAATTTCCTTTAACAGGACCTGTAGGATGACTAGTCTGTGTGTTCTGCGTGTTACCCCTCTTCTGACCATCTGCTGGAACAGACTGGGCAACTAGTACTTTCATTTTCGTGTCTTTCATGCGTCTCTGTTCATGATCGTGTTCCTCTCTAATTCTGTTCTGATGGTACTGTAACATTTGTAACATTTGGGAAGGCGTATTAGCTTGCCATGTACTTTCGACTTTCAATACTCTATTCTTAACCTGGGGTAAGGAATTCTCAACTAATTTGGTCACAAAAAGATGTGGATATGATTCGCTACTTGTTTTCAGGCCACTATTAATAATAAAACATTTCTCGAATAAAAATCACTAGTGTCTTCGTCTTGTTTCTGTTTGCAGGCTGAGATTGCATCCCAGTCTTCCTTTTTAACTGTCAATAATCTAGGTAAAACCTGTACTAATAATCCTGGTAATGCTTTAGTTTTCTCCCCAAGACCCAAACCTGGGGTACGTCCATTTTCTTCGTCTTCTAATTCAGACCAAATAATCTTTTTATCTCCCACCTCCCATTCCTTTTCTTTCAGTTTTTCGTAAATCCCTGCTGGCAGTAATACTTTTAGCATTTTAAGAATGTCGGAATATGTGTAATCTCCCATAAGTAACATGTCTTTTAATTCACGGTGGAAACCTGCAGGATCTTTATCGTGACAAGGTACAATTTTCTTCATTTCCAATAATTCCATTTTAGTCAAAGGAGTGTATACGAATACGCGTTCAAGCGTATCATCTGGCTTCCGGATTGGATGTACTTCTCGTAAGGGGTTCTGTCTGTCTAGGTGATATTGTTGTCTTACTGGGGGTGGAACGGAAACAAGGCGTGGAGTTAGGAACGTTCTGTATTTGTGACGTTGTTCTAGAATGATATCAATTAAATCGGTACCTAGACCTCTCCATCTTCTCAGGAGTAAGTCTTGCAATAGATTATACAATGGACCTGGATCAGATTGTTGATTTTCATACTGTGTAATGAGATGTTGGGTCATGTATATACCAGCCAGTCGCTGTTCTTCTGGAGTAAGGCTTAAAAATGTTTGCACTACTAAATCATCTTTATATATACTATCATCCCCGGCCCATTGGACTGCTTACCGGGCTAGTTCCTGATCACGTAAGGTAGTAAGCTCATGATAACCTATTCTTTCTTTTAGAATTTTATCAGTAACTTGGAATATATGTTCAAGGGAACATTGCTCTGGTATCGGGGAAAGGAAACGTTTCTTGTTTTCTAGACGAATGGGTCTGTCGAAGGGCCTATCAAAAGAATACTGTTTAGGGAGTTTCACTCTACCTACATACGCTATTTTATCTTCAATCTCTGCTGGAGTCACTGCTTCTACCTCCTCCTCCGAGGAGACATTCTTGTCTGACTCGGCTTCTGTTTCAGTCTTCCGTCTGTTATGTATTGCTACGAATTCCTTACGGATCTTTCTAGACATGGCATCTATACAATTCTGTTTGTCATGTTTACAATCTGCAATATTTTGACCCCATTTTATCAGGACATTCATCTCCTCCTGAACCACATCTGTCTGATCTTGTTCCCTAATCAAACAATTAATCAAGAATCGTAATAATAAACCTTGGGTCTCCACTTTTTGATATGCCATAGCTTCACAAATACATTCTGGTCTCTCTCCAGTTCTAACGAAATGATATATATTGTCTAGGTGTTCTGGCATTTCTGGTAATGTCACCAAATAATCTGTAACACGTCGTAGACGTAAGGAGGCTAACATCATGTCTCCTCTCTGGCCGGGTACTGGATCATATCTACAATCCGTCAGATACTGTTTAAGCTTTTCATATGTCATTGCTTTCGGAGTACGCTGTGTGGCTAATTCTCTCATTGTCACTCGTTGTAACTGTGGCGGGGTGTGAAAGTGACCTCCTGTGGCACCTCCTGAGGCAGAACCATGGGCATGACCTGACGTCATGGCGGGAAGAAAAAATACATGTAACGGGGACTGACTCTGGGTCGCATCTGTCGCAAAAGGATTGTGAGGACCAACAGTAGGGGGACCAGTAGCAGCAGCAGTAGAAGGGGGAGTGACAGCAGGTGCGGGAAGTGAGTCTCGACGTGGAGGGGTCGTGGCTTGATCAGCCGGAATATGCTGCGGTACATTATTATTAGCAGGTTGTACGGGTGCATTGGTATATGCGGGAGCTACGTCATCTAAATAGGAAGAAAGAAAAATGTCTGCTGCGGTCTTTTTGTGACGGAGTTTAGTCGGAACCAATGGTGGTGGCAAGTTACGGGGTATTTCCGGGGTCGCCTTGGGCAGACCCTCGGCAAGAACTGGATACATGCCTGTAGTGAGTGCATTTCTTTGGCGGTCTAATTGTTCTAATCTGACCTGTTCTCCTTCTTCTAGTAACTCTTTTTCTCTGGCCTTTTCGGATTCTTCTCTACTTCTCTCGGCTTTTCTGATTGCTTTTTCTGTTCTTCTATGCGATTCTTTGCGCCACAATTCTATGGCATCTTTCTGAGATTGTCTGGCTTTCTTTTTCCATAACGCTTCTTCTACTCTAATGATGCAATCTGCATCCCATGTCCCTGAGGCAGGCCATCTAAACTTCTCTTCCAGATTTTTGGTGTAGTCCACCCATAAGTCTAAATACAACACAGCATCTAAGCCATGTTTGTGGTACATAAAATATCCTGGAGTGTCCCTAGGCGGGACAGGAACTCCTTCTTCAAGTATCCCTTTCCTAGTACCTATCTGACGTAATTTTGAAAACAGCGGCATGACTAGAGTGATTCGGACGTGAACACAATAAACACAGTAATAAACAGTTAAACAATCATTCACACCACAACATTGAAACACATTAAAACATGTCGGACTGATATTACCTGGAACACAGAAAACACAGAAATACTCTCGGGATAAAACTGAATAACTAGATGCACTGCTAAAACAGTACAGACCGGTCTCATAAAGAGACACGTCGGACCGTATCCACCTAAGTGAACACGTCAGGACCAGAATTGTGTACCCAACTCTGTCTTTACCAGGCACAATTTAATGAACCCGTCTAGATGCGTTCCCAACAACGGTACTCACCCGGAAGCAAGAAACTGAAGGCCTCGGAAACTGGACTGGACTGGACTGCTACGACATCTGACGGCGACGCATCACGCTACCACACATGCGCTTCGGAACAAGTGGGCCTCCGGACACCTCGGACCTTGCTCTCTCGACTAGGGCTCTGGTCGGGATCCTCCGCATTCCTCACCGCCTCGTCTGGACGCCGGACCGCAGTCTCCGTCTCCCTCGTGGACCCGAGGAAAGAAAGCCGGAAGACCCGCAACGTGCACGGTTTCCGTCAGGGTTGTAGAAGGGGTCGAAAACCGTGTGACTTCACCGGCGAGTGGGGAAGGGGGGGGTCCCTATTCGGGTGCCAAATTATGTGGTAAATAAATTTACCTATACATTTTTCCGCATAATTATCATTACAAGACAGCTCATTTAAATGAGAGGCAGAGTCCGTGGTATCTGAGTCATACGGGCTTTAATGGACAATGATCCTCGAGGATGGATATCATGTTCCGTCACCACTAAGGTTCGGGAAGGGACAGTCAACGTTTTAGTAACATTACACATTATATATAGTAAAACTTTACAATTGAATCCAATACAGGAGGCGTAACAGGTGAAAAGAGAGAGATAAGAACACATGTGCGTAATAGGAGGCGTGAAAAAGAGGCGTACACATGGGCGTGCACTGTACATGTCAGAGAAACGTCACAAAATACGTCACATGTGGGTGGATGCATAGAGAAAGTTGCAGAATCAGCAGAAACCCTTCACCTGTATGCGCGCGCAACTAGCATGACGTGAAACTGGGGGGCTTTGACTTTAGCACTAGTGGAGGAGACTGGTGTCTGGAGTGTCAGGGCAACCTGTACCTATAGCATATCTGGTATCTTATGTTTGGAGGATGTAGTGTCTGAAGTAAAGGTCTCTCGGGCAGGGGCCATCCAATACTGAAAGCTGGTGCGTGCATACGTGTCTTGGTGCAACGTGCGGAGCCATGGGCCTACCATGGTAACGGGTTCAGTAAATCACTTGCAACGAGGACAGGAAAGCCGGGCCCTTTGCTCTGCAGCCGGGAATATGTTTACCTATTTCACTAGACTGGAATGTGTTTTCGAGGAGGCTGAGCAGATAACTGTAGGCAAAACATGAATTTGGCAGGCAGTCTAGGCCGAGCCGGGCACCGCTGCGCTGGCAGGAAGTAAGGCAGGGGTCAGGGATGCGTACAGCTTTCGGAGACAGGAGAGATGAGGCAGAGAGGCCTCGTTTTAAGGGCCTAGCTAGACTGGGCCAGGAAACATGGAGAAAAACGTGTGCGGATTTCAGAAGTGCACCATGAAAAGACGGTGGCACCGTATGCCTAGGAACCTATTTAACGAGATTTCTTGGTATGGTTGGATAGCTAACATGTTAAGGATGGACGCAAATGTATTTGCGTCTGTCTAGCATGTACAGAACAGAAGTTACACGACATACATGGAACATGGGTGCATGGATAGGGTGCGAGTGGGGGACACATTAGCTACCTGGAAATTTCTATTACCTCATTGAGCCCCCACTCTTTGGCCACATCCGCGAGCGGCTAGACATATAAGTTAAAGAGGGAGGGGCTCAACGCTGATCCCTGGGGGACTCCTTGGGCTATGGGATGGGATTTAGAGAGGAATGGGGGGGCTGACACCTTAAAGGTTCTGTCCTTAAGAAAGGATTGAAACCATGTAAGAGCGAGGCCAGTCACACCGGCCATCTCCAGACGTTTTAGTAGAATGTCATGGGATACAGTGTCAAAGGCTGCGCTGAGATCTAGAAGGATCAGCGCAGCACTTTGACCGGAGTCTAAAATCGTCCGGAGATGTTCGGTGGTGGCCAGAAGGGCAGATTCAGTACTATGGCCCGCTCGAAAGCCATTTTGGGATGGATCCAGGATACCGTGCTGGTCCACATGCTTCGAGAGGATGCCGTTGACATGGGCCTCTGCTATTTTAGATATCCAGGGGAGGAGGGAAATTGGCCGGAGGTTTTCCGGCTTGGACGGGTCAAGGGTGGGTTTTTTGATTATCGGCGATACCCACGCTTGCTTCCAAGCTATGGGTACAGAAGCAGAGGAAAAGGAGAGGTTGAGGATATCCAGTATGGGGGGTAGAAAAAAATCAATTGAGTCCAGGAAGTGAGAGGGGCTCATAGGGTCAGCTGGAGAGCCAGACTTCACTTTCTTGCAAAGTTTGGTCAGGTCAGCAGCCGTGATGGCAGGGATTTGGGTAAGAGGGGAAAAGGTGTAATCGGGTGTCTTAATTTCTTCAGAGTGAGGGAGGTTCTGCAGAAAGGTCGCATAGATTTTTTGGACCTTTTCAACGAAGTATGTTGCCAGCTGCTCGCATTGCTCGTTGGATGAGATTTTAGGGGAGGGGGATCTAGGGTTTTGGAGTTCTTTGACTAGTTTAAAGATTATTTTAGATGGGTTTGGGTTGGAGCTTATTTTGTCAGCATAGAAAGTAGCACAGGTGGTGCGGATGGCTTTGTGGTAGATTTTAAGCTTGGATAAATAGTTAATCTTATCTTGGCTGTCAAAGTTTTTTCTCCATTGGCGCTCGGCATTTTTGCAGTCCTTACGCATCGCTTTTAGGGTATCATCGTACCACGGGTTAGAGGGTGTGTTACGTCCTTTGGTCAGCTTGGCTGGGCTAAGAGTGTCGAGCCCATTGGTAATCCAGGTAGTGAACGAGGTATAGGTCGCATCTATCTCCTGATTGGCATCGCAAAGGAAATCTCCTAGGGTTTCGTGAAGAACGGGAGTGGAGAGTTTGTGCCAAGGTCTTTTTAAGCGACGGTTGGATTCAGTTTTATACTGACGTTTAGGTGCAGGAACCAATAGTTTGATGAGATAGTGGTCCGTCCAACCCATAGGGGTGGGGATTTCTGTGACTGCCTCTTGGATGTTAGTAAAAATCGGGTCTAGGGTGTGACCGGCTGTATGGGTAGGTGCATGGATAAGGGAGTTAAGTTGAAGTGCCGAGAGATCTGCAAGAAGATTAGCGATTGTACCATCGTTAGTTGAGTCAAAATGCAGGTTAAGGTCACCTAGAATTGGGAAATTGGCGGATTTGGTGATGAGCGCCGTGGACGTTTCGAGGAGAGCGTCGATGAACCTCGAGGACGGGCCTGGTGGGCGATATATGTAAAGGCCAGAAATCGTGTACTGAGGGTTAATGCTAATTTTAAAATGGGCGCATTCACAGTCGGGAATCTGTTCTTTGGTAAAGGAACAGGTGAGGTGCTTTTTATAAATGACAGCAATGCGGCCGCCTCGAGTTTCACGGTTTATGGTGGCCAGGTGAAACTCATCCGGGAGCGTCAGGTTAGGGATGGTAGTTACGCCGTCGCATAGCCATGTTTCGCAGAGAAAGAGGATGTCAGGATTTTCATCCAGTAGCAGTGAGTTTACCTCTAGATGGTGTTTAGAGAGGGATCTGATGTTGAGCTGAAGTATCATCAAAGGTGGGGTGTTGGTTCTGGCGCGACCTCCACACACGGGAGTAGGCATGCTGGTGGAGAAATGGCATCGATTGCAGTAAAGTTGTGAGTGGCCTAGGATGCCATTGGCATCAGAGCATCTTTGGTTAGGGTTCATGCCAAGAAGTTCTTCACGGTCGTATCGGATGAGCGAGTGGGACCTGGTTGGACCAGGGGGACTGGCGAGAGGCGATGGTCTGGCGATGACGGGCGCAGACGGGCTTGCCTTAGGCGCACAAACGGCGCTCCCGCTGCGCTCGTCCGCTGCGCTTCCGGTGACAGCACATGTTGTGGGGGGGGCGTGGCCTTCCGGGGGGCGTGGCCTCCGTCCTCGCCGAGATCGGCGTTTTGGTCAGGTGACTTTACCACTGAGTAGCGCTAAATCCGCTCTTCACAGTGGCATAAGGTAGGAGATATTCCTGGCGCAAGCTGGCGCGTGATGAAAGTGTTTTTAAAAGCAACACAGAGTAAAGAGTGACACAAGTGAAAGAATGGCGATGTTAAAAAACTCCCGGCTTCCGCCTCAGGAGTGTGCAGCTGTCAGGCTTAGGCGCTCTGTGATTTCGCGCTTAAGTATGCAACAGGGAGGGGCGTGGCCTTCCGGGGGCGTGGCCTCCGTCCTCGCCGAGATCGGCGTTTTGGTCAGGTGACTTTACCACGGAGTAGCGCTAAATCCGCTCTTCACAGTGGCATAAGGTAGGAGATATTCCTGGCGCAAGCTGGCGCGTGATGAAAGTGTTTTTAAAAGCAACACAGAGTAAAGAGTGACACAAGTGAAAGAATGGCGATTTAAAAAAACTCCCGGCTTCCGCCTCAGGAGTGTGCAGCTGTCTCGAAAAAGGTCTGAGAGCTTTGAACGGAAGAACAGCACTGGATAAAAACGGCTCTATGACTTTTGATAACGGGAGACATAAAAGTAGAATAGACTATGTAATCTGTAGCATGATGCTGTGGCCATCGGTCTGTGACATGGAGGTTGTCGTGAGACCCGAGAGCGACCACAACCCCCTATGAGTGGAGCATAAATGGTGGCCTGCTGGGACTAACTCAACCTGCCCGAATGCTCTTGTTCCACCTTTGATCATCCCAGAAAATAACATGCGCAGGCTCAGATGGGCTAGCGTAGTGACCAACCAACAGGCCATCGACAATATCAACCACGAAACTGACAAAGCTATATTAGCTATGGAATCAATTAGCGTTTCTCCCTCTGGTTTGGGGGATGTGGTCAACATCCATGATACCCTCTTTGGCAAGACCAAAAAGCACTTTCTGAAACCTGCTAAGCGCAATGGGGCAAGAGTTTGTAAAGGTGCAAGATGGTATAATGCCGAATGTAGGGCGGCACGACTTGTTCTGGGTCATGCCATTAAGAAGAGGGAGCCCGAGACCATCCGCCTAGCCAGAAAGGGTTACAAAGCCTGCATAACGAAAGCCAAGAGAGCCTGGAATGAGCAACATTGGTGTAAACTGAAAAAAGCTAGTGACAGAAAGGATTCCAGAGTGTTCTGGAACATTGTCAAATGGGGTAGTGAGAGAGTAGAGGAACCCCCTAACAACAATGTACCACAAGAGGATTGGGTAGAATTTTTTAGCTCACAGTATGCTCTTAATACTCAGATTACAGGTGAGGACAGTCTTACTATGTCTTTTTCCCAAGGTAATCTTTTTACTTACAAAGAGATTATGTCTGCCATAAATGCAGTGAATAGAGGGCCTGCTCCTGGTTTAGATGGTGTCTCTGCCGATATTTTCTTAAACGAAAAAGAGCGATGGTGTAAATATATTCATATACTTATTAACTTCATCGCTAAGGGTGCTGAGGTCCCGGCTTCATGGAGAGGAGCTGTGATCATCCCAGTGTTTAACAAGCATTTGCAATGCAAAGGGTCTCGCATTTACGCAAGTTTAAACTATTGGCATTGTAAATGACAATGCCTTTTATTTATGTTTTCGTTTGTACGACATAAAATAAAGGCATTGTCATTTACAATACCATTTACGATACCAATAGCTCTAAAACTCGCAGTTGCGAGACCTTTTGCATTGCAAATGCTTATTTTTTTTTACCTATGTTACACAGCATCAGCAAAATATTGGCAAAGCCAATAGGTCAATAATGTGCGACCTATTGGCATTGCCAATGCTTGTTTTATTAAAAAGCCTAAAGTATGTATTATTTGTATTGGCTTATATCGGATGGTTTATCAAAGACACCTTTAGTGCAAGGTTCTCAAAAAGCGATGTCAGATTGTCATAGGGTTTCTATGACGATAGTGGACTTGATGTAACATAGCTGTGGTCACTGACTCAAAATAGGGGCGAGCGCCACTTATGACTGTATGGAAAAGCACAGCTGAGCCCACACTGGCACCAACAGACCACAGGACATACCCTGGATAAGTCTCAAAACTGCACTCTCAGATACTTATTTAAAATCTAAATGCAAGATGTGATTTATGCGCCGTTTCTCAACTAAGACACCACTGTGTTAAGGGAAATCGGACTAACCTATAGCTTAAACAAACAAGCGGTTATTTTCTTCACCAGAACATTTCAACACTTTCAGAAATTACCCGAGAAGTGACTGCCTGAAATGTTAATGGTGGGCATGCCAATTTTATGCATTTTTTTTCACCTGCAGTTTTATGTAGTGCAAATTCGACCTGAAGGTATTGGAGCGCAGAAACAAGGACACACAAATCCCGGAACTGTGCTGCTCACGTCTGAAGCAGCACAAGCTTTGACTGGCAGCGTGCTTTGCTGAACACTGTCGTGAAGCTTTAAGCAGAAACTGCTGTATCAACAGTCAGAGGTGATCTCTCTTCAGCTTGCCTCTAAAATAAAGACTGCTCATGAAGATGTAAGTGCTGTTTAATAGAGTTCAAATTCGACCTGAAGGTATTGGAGCACTGTACATGAGCACCAGTTCCAACAAGAACACACAAATCCCGGAACTGTGCTGCTGACGTCTGAAGCAACATAAGCTGTGACTGGCAGCATGTGTTGCTGAACACGGTCGAGAATCTTCAAGCAAAAAAACTACTATGTAAACGGTCAGAGGTGAGTTCTGTTCAGCTCGCCTTTGACCGCTGTTGACACAGCAGTTTCTGCAAAAAGCTTTGTGATAGTATTCAGCAAGACATGCTGCTTGAAGTGTAACACCAACTGTAAGGAAGTTAAACCAGTTGGCCAGCAGAGCAAAGAAAACAAAGGCGCCCTGCAGGAAACACCATAAAGCGAACATCGTGTCGGAAAAAAAGACAAGCCACAGGAAGGGTATGGAGGGTGAACATTGGGGCACAGCAGGCGTCACGCTGATTTAGAAAACCATGAGGAGAGGAAGCGGCAAAGGGTATGGCATACCAGCGTCTACGCCAACATGTTAATTTAATAAATAAAACATACCTGATATAAATTACTATCTCTTCGACGTGTATG
This sequence comes from Lissotriton vulgaris, assembly GCF_964263255.1. Classification (NCBI taxonomy): domain Eukaryota; kingdom Metazoa; phylum Chordata; class Amphibia; order Caudata; family Salamandridae; genus Lissotriton; species Lissotriton vulgaris. The sequence goes on from NC_141687.1 coordinate 2,107,172,768, forward strand.
TACTTTTTGTTTTAATCGCTTTCTATTCTGATCCTCGCCCCGGGAAGTTCACGGATACTCCCTTCTCCTCCACCTCGCCCATGGCCGGGTCACGAGCCTGAAAGTGGCAAAGGCGGGTCTTGGTCAGATGCAGGAGCATGACTGCAACCGGAGGAGAGGCTGTGGCGTGTGTGCTACGGAGGTGGGGGAGAGATTAACGGAGGGCTGCCTGATATCGTCCGGTTTGCACTATTAAAACACGCATTTGCAATACAATATGTTAGAATGCAGATTGGTACGGGCTGCCGTAAACATAAAGCTTTGTGCACCACATACACATTAAAAGTAACATTTTTGTGGCGCACGCGACAAAGACAAAGCGTGGCAGCTTTATGTGCTGTAGTTTTACAAATATAATAAAAACAATTCACAAAATATATACTGTAGACGGCTATATCAATATGCTGCCTGCTATTATTAAACGTGAAGGCATTGGGGAAAGGCGTGCCGCTATCAATATGAAATGTTAGCTTGCAGTGCAGAAGAAAAATGCTTTGTCATGGACAGCAAAAGAAAGCCTAAAAGCCCTTTGCTCGGAAAAGCAAAAAAAAACATTTCCAACATGTGGGCTTTTGTAAACACATAATAACGCAAATGTTAAAAAGCCGAAAACGAAGGGGCCTTTTGTGCCCGGAGCAAGATATGCATACATGAAAGACAAGTCACGTTTAAAGTATTCGCACGGGTGTCTCTGTACGTGACGTGGGCTGCGCATAACCAAAAGCTACGGAAATAATAAGCAAAAACAAAGGTGATTGGCCCATGCTGCCGTTTTTGCTGGGGTGCACGACGCACCGTGCAGTTAAAATGATAGCGGACCAGAGATGGAGCATGTCTTAAAGGAGTTCTGCCTCCTGATTGGCTGTTTAAATAAACACATAATAGAAACCTGTGGTGCGCTTGCACCACAGAGGAGCCGACGCGGGAATCAAAACCAGTGGTGAGCGCGCACCAGAGGAGCGGGGGTAAGGGAGCGCGAAGACGCCGAGATGAGGTAGGGGATGTGTGTGTAAGCGCCGGGGGTTCTCTGTGTATGTGTGTGCGTGCGTGTGTGTGTATGCTGGGGGGGGGGGGCTTTATATGTGTTGTGAAGAGCCTGCCGGAATCGGAGCGCGTGTTGACGCGCGTGACCTGATCCGATTCCGGCAGGCTGCTGCGTGCGCGTGCCAGTCTCTTGTCCTCTCCCATTTAGCCCTTGAAAGCCTGAATGATTACAATAGTCTCGCTTTGCGACTGCAGGCCTTTGGCCTGCAATCGCAGGCGCGAGACCTAAAAAGGGAGACCGAGCACAGCCAGGTAATTACAGGCCAATAAGCTTTATCGACACTGTGCAAAAAATAGTTGGTCGTGTGGTTGTAAACAGGCTCCTTGACTGGGCAGAGGACAATAACATCTTATCACCCTACCAAGCGGGATTTCGAAGGGCAACAAGCACGGTGGACCAAGTATTCCGCTTTCAATTGCTACAATGGAAGACTCTGGTGCTGGGAGGAGGCAGCCTATATGCGGCCTTTGTCGATCTAAGGGCTGCCTTCGACCTGGTGCCACGGGCCAAATTGTGGCAAGTCTTACAGAGTCTGGGGGCCCCTGAGGAATTACTGACCTTGATAATGCGCCCCCACGAGCTTACTTTTGCTAAAATTCAGTGGGGCGGCCATGGGATGGTCACAGCTGACTTTCCCGTTGAGCGAGGGGTTCGACAAGGGTGTTCAATGACTCCAACCTTGTTCACTTTGTTCATAAACGGTGTTGTCCCCCGTATGGTACCAGCGCCAGTAGATGCTCCCTCTCTTTCAGGTCTAAAAATCCCTATATTAATGTTTGCGGACGACACGCTTATTCTATCTAAAACCCCTAGTGGCTTGCAGTGTGCTCTGTCCATTTTTGAAAATTTCTGTGGGGAACATGGATTAGAGGTGAATGCAACTAAAACTAAACTCATGATTTTTAAGCCGCATCGCAGTTTCAAGTCTAAAATTGTTATGAGTGGTCGGCCTCTCGAGGTGGTAAACTCATTTACATATTTGGGTATCCATATTGCAGACAATATTAAGTGGAGTCACCATATAAACATTGCTACCCTGCGACACAAGCAATTAGCGGGTGCCATCAATTCAGAACACAGGAAGTCCTTGACTAAACCCGTTAAGCCAGCTTTGCTGGTTTACGAAGCAAAGGCAATTGGGTCCGCACTTTATGGCGCGGAGATGTGGGGCTTTGAAAATTTGAATTCCTTACAAGCCTCAGAGAACAAATTTTTACGGCTACTCACTGGTACCCCGAAAAGCACTCCACTGTTGCCTCTAAGATATGATCTTGGTAGGAAACAAATCAAGGATCTGGCCAGACTATGACCAATCTTGTACTGGCGAAGGCTCTGGACTACTCCCGAGCTTTCGCACTATGCTGAAGGTTTTATTGATGTCATAAAGGCGGACAGCTTTCATAAAATTAGTTGGCTCAATTCACTGAAAGCAATATTGTTTGAGCTTGGGTTAAGTTCAATATGGCTAGATCCAGCAGGTGCATTATTTCCCACCAAGTCTGTCCTAAAAAATATATTTTGGGAAAATGTTGCTAGTAGGAGTCTGAGCAGATCTAGCAATGGGTCTATGTCTGCGGGTTTCCTTGAGGTCAAACTGTATCCCGCTTTGGAGTCGTACTGGGATATTATTTCAAAGCCGGGTGACAGAAAGCTCCTATTCAAACTGAGAGCTGGAGCCCTCCCCATAAGATCACTGACAGCTAAATGGGGTACAGGGGGGAGTGACACCTGCCCAGCCTGTGGAATAGGGAAGGAAACACTTAGTCACTTTTTGTTTTCCTGTAAAGCTTACTGTGCTCCAAGGCGTGTCTGGCTAGCACCTATGTGCAGGAACCTTGGGACCACTTGTAGTTCTGTTGCCCTGCGTATTATATGTTCAAGCCCACTTACATGGATATTAATAGCCACAGCAAAATATATTGGTTGGACATGGGCGATCAGACAGAAACTGCTAGTTAATTAACTATTCTCTGTCTGTAAAATCTGTCTCCACGAATTTGTTACCACTGCTTTTTAGACCATTAATGTTTTTGTAACCTTGCAATTTTCTGATAATGTATTAATCTCTTTTTAATTATTCAACAAGCACTGTGAGAAATGTTTTAATTGAGTGTACCCTATGGATTCAATAGTGCATTGCCATTGTGATTGACTGTAAATTTAATTCTATTTTAACATTTTGTGTATGTCTTGCTTTTATGAGTAATTACTCGAATAAAGCACTATTTGAATTGAATTGGTAGTTCTGCGACAGCCAGTTTGAGATAGCCAAAATATCTTCCTGGAATTTAGTTTGGTCAGCCAGGTGTTTTTGGAGAAGGTGAAAATAAGTTGTGTATCGTCCGCATATGATATTAGTTTAATTTTGCGTTCCCGGGCCAACATGGCCAGTGGGCGGACATACACATTAAACAATGTGGGGCTGAGCGCAGAGCCCTGCGGAACCCCACATTCCAGGGGGTGTCTGCTGGATGAGTACGGCGGGGCGTGAACCTGGAAGGAACGGTCAAATCGAAATGACGCGAACCAGTCCAGGGCACTATCCCTGACTCCGATCTCCCACAGTCTCTCAAGCAAGATCCTGTGGGAGACCGTGTCAAAGGTCGCGCTCAAATCCAGCAGAACCAGTGTAGATGTTTCACCCTGGTCCTGCACCTCCCTCAGATGTTCCGTGACAGCCAATAGAACAGACTCCATACTATGTTTAGCACGGAATCCGTTTTGAGACTCATCTAAAATTCCATTGGAATCCAAGTAGGTGGTCAAGATAGAATTCACGTGAGCCTCCATCACCTTAGTGAGGTAAGGGAGTAAAGAGATAGGTCTGAAGCTATCCGGTCTGGTGGGGTCCAGAGAGGGTTTTTTTAGGAGGTGAACAACTTTGGCATGTTTCCAGGATGTGGGGATGACAGCTGACTGAAGCGAGTTAATAATTAGCGCCTGCCCCTCCCGCAGGATGGTGTCCTGAAGTGCTCTGAACAGTTCAGGTTTGACGGGGTCTTCCGGGGAGCCGGACTTCACTTTTTTGGTCAGGAATTCCATCTCTATCTGCTCAATGGGAGGAAGAGATTGCAATGAGTAAGTAAGATCATTTGGTCCTGTGATAGGACTGGAATGTATAGTAGGACCATCCGAATTCAGGGAATTGTAGATCCCTTTGACTTTGTCAATGAAGAAACAGGCCAGCTCTTCACATTGTGGGTTAGACACTATCAGGTTGCTTGTACCTTCCCGGTCCTTGGTCAGGTCTTTTACTAAAGAGAAAATGGTTTGGGGGCGGTTGGTACTGGAATTGATAAGGTCAGTATAATACTTGGCTTTAGAGGTTTTTTAAGTTTATGATATGCTTTTGTGGCTGTTCTGAAATTCATTTTAGCCAGGTGGTCATATGTGCGCCTCCAGAGGCGCTCCAGTAGCTTACGTTGCTTTTTATTTATTACTAGCGCCTCTGAGTACCACGGATGGGACTGCACACACTTAGGTCTTGACCGGTTCATCGGAATGAAGTGATCGAGTGAGTTTTTTTATCCACTCCCTGTAGGCTATATCGGCCTCCTCCATGTTGCTAGACCAAATTGGACAAGAGGTTTCAAGTCTGTCTTCAAACAAGATATTGTCCAATTTATTCCAGGAGCGCTTCCATAGCAGGGGAGAGGGCTTTTCCCTACAGCTAGCTGGAATCGTGATCGAAATATGGACCGGGAAGTGATCGGTCCAACTGAGGGGGCTAGGAGTGGCAATAGAAGCTTCCTGGATATTTGAAAACACCGGATCTAATAAGTGGCCAGCCTGGTGCGATGGCCCATTAACTAGCTGGTTAAGCTGACAGGCCTCCAAGTCTCCCAAAAACTTCAGTATAGCGGAGGAGTCGCGACACTCTAGATGGAGATGGAGGTCACCCAATACACTGAAGTTTGCTGATTGTAAGGCCAGCACAGAGATAGTCGAGATCAGTGATTCCTGGAAGGCGCCAGCTGGCCCAGGGGGGCGATATATCAAAAGCCCCGTGAAGGTAAAGGTATCGGAGACCCGTATCCTAAATACCGCACTTTCGCAGCTGATTATGCTTATAGAAGTAAGGGTACAGGAATAATCACTTTTAAAAATCCCTGCTATGCCACCACCTCTTCCCTTGAGTCTATTCTGTGAACATATGAGATAACCTGGAGGGAGAGCCAGGGCAGAAATGGCCGAGGTGTCATCAGTTAACCATGTTTCTGTCAAAAACAAGAGATCAGGGGAATGATCTGTAAGGAACTCATGGATGTCTTCATGGTGCTTCACTAATGACCTACAGTCAGACTCACTATACTTAATTTTGTAGGGGTCTTAGCCCCTGAGGCTACTAATACTGGCAGCTGACTGAGCTCTGTGGTCCTAAAGCCACAATGGTTGCATGGTGCACAGGGGAGACCGGGGTGCCACCGATGACCTGTGCAGACAGCCTGTTTCCCAATAGCAGTCAGCTCCTCACGAGCATAGGGGGCCATTCGATTACCTAAGGCCAGAGCCAAAGGTCTAGGCGACTGGCGACGGACTAGCACGGACGGGCGCAGACGGGCTCGCCTTTGGCGAGCCTTCGGTGATCCGCCGGCAGTCCGCCGTGCGCATCCGCTGCGCGGGAGATTGTGGATCAGCCTAAAAAGGCACCAGTCCCGCCTCTGGCAGAAGTGTTACGCCCTCGGGGGCCGGGCCAAAGGTCAGGGACGCCCTCCACGCAAGCGGCACAAGCCGTGGTGGAACGGGCGGCGACCTGATAGAAAGCGAGGAAGGTTGCACAGGTAGGCTTTTACACAGATTCAATAACATAGTTTTAAAAGCCTGCACACTTCACTGCTATTGTCGTCACCAGTATGATTTGATAGGGTCCGTGCCACCTGGGTTCTAAACACAATATCCTTACGTGCTTCTTGATGAAAACCAATTCACCAGGACTCAAATCATGAGCTTGATTTCGATGTATTGTTGTGGCATCATCTCCAAACTGGTGAGACACAGAACTGTAACTGAAGAGGACGATACACGGAGAGAGATGTCAAGATACAGACACGGACTTTAAGTCGTGAACTAACCAGCCCTAAAGAAAATCTTTAAATGTAAGAGGAGGAACCGGATGACACGCATATAAGAGGTGGCCCAACACTCAGAATTACAGAGTGAAGGATCTAAAGGAAAACGGGAAGAATAAAGGAAAAAGCGAATCCCTATAAACAGGAGAGAAGATTAGACACAACTTCAGTCGTCCTAGTATCCTGTTACCCACAGAATAACCCACAAATAGATAGCCAGATTGAATGAGGCTAATAATCTGAGGTGTCAACATAATATCTTACTCCTGGAAAACATTAGGTATACACGCAATGTTTAACTGTATACAGTCCATAGGAGAGTGATCTCTTGGTCTTGATAAAGATGGTTTAATAATTTTGAGCCCATCAAAATGCGTCGACGCACCTTCTCGAGTACACAATCCCCCAAATCCACATTACTTGAACAATAAATATACCTAGATATGGTCAAGTATTGAATGAATTACCTAATCTATTAGGGGAAGTGTAGTTTCCCAAGACCAATTGTATAGGTCTGGTGCAATACTCTCCGTTTGCTTGTTTAACATTTGTAACTGTTCTTAACTGTGATTTTTTAATTTAGGAATGTTTTTTTAATTTGTTTAGCTGATGTTCAGCTTTTTAATGGTAGGAACTTTCTTGTATATTTGTCAACTGAATAAAGAATCAGACAAGTAAAATAAGTTCTTTGGCCCTTGTTGTACACTGAGCAATTGTTGTAGTACATTCTTGTAGAGTGAATGGAATGAGTGAAAGCCTTACAATAATTGGAGAACTGTAAGTGCTGGACGAGTGATTTACCCTTTGGGATTTTTCTACTTATACACTGAGACACAGAACATACCAGTTCAGCCAGTCCTCTGCAATAGTCAAGCACCAGATCATCAGATATACTCACCAGTTTATTCGCTGGTATATATGCCTGTCTCGTTGCCTTTCCCATGAGAATTTCATGGAGACTCAATCTTTTCTTTTTGTCAGGAACACTTCGCAGACTCATCCGCACAAGGGGTAAAGCGTCAGGCCATTTCAGTGATGTGGATGTACACAGTTTCCCTAACCTAGATTTTATAGTGCCATTGATTTGTTCAACTACTCCAGATGCTTCAGGTCGATAGGCACAATGCAACTTCTGTTCAATCTTAAATTCTGCACAAAGCAGCCCAATTATCTCATTATTAAAAGGTGTTCCTCTAGCTGTCTCCAAAGTGATTGGAATTCCAAATCTTGGGATCAGTTCTCTTAAAAGTAGTTTAGCTACTGTAAGGTTGTCATTCTTTCTAGTGGGATTGGCGTCCATCCAGCAAGAGAACAAACAAACAATGACTAGCACATATTTTAGCCTGTTGAAAGGGGGGAGTTTGATAAAATCAAGCTGGAGCCGGGTAAATGGACCTCCTGCTCTCCCAATTCATCCCCAACTAACAACTGTCTTTCTGCATGGATTCTGCTACTGACAGATAATGCACATGATGGAGGGCTAACTTCAGAGTCAGGGTAATTAGGTGCTTCCACCGATTGTTGTTTAACCAGTTCAAAAAGTTTCTTGGGGCGATTTGCAGCTTGATTAAGTTGGGATCTGAAACAGTCCGCCTTGGCTCTCTTGATTTGCTTCTTATAAGAGCTCCTAACCGATCTAAGGATTTTTAGTTGGTCCGAGGATGGTTTGGATCTCCAGGATCGTTCGATAGCCCTAAGGTTGCAACTTTCCGAGTTTAAGTTTCAGTTGAACCATGGTTTGGATATTTTTGTTGAGCCATTTTTTTATTAGAGTGGGGCAACATAATCCATTATGCTAGAGATAGTAGAGTTGTAGAAGTCGGTGAGTGCGTGACCCTCAGACATGTCGACTTGGGAAGAGAGGGCAAATTTACAGTGTGTTGCTACATCGGCTGCGTTGATATCTCTGAGGTCCCTTTTCCAAATCTTCGGTTTCGTGAATGGACCCTGCCTCCGAGACGCCTCCATGTTAATATGGAAGAAGATGCTGTGGTGGTTGGACCAATCACAAGGGGTGATGATATCTAATGTGATGTTATGTCCTTTGGTGATGATGAGGTCCAGAGTTTATCCTTTATTATGGGTTGGCTGGTCACAATGTTGAATCAACTTGTGATCACTCAGGAAAGATTTGAGGCATGTTACAGCTTGGTCATTAGGGTTAGACCAGTGGAGGTTGAAATCACCGAGGCAGATGTGGGACAGAACGGAATCGACATTGCCAGAGATGATTTCGATTAATTGTTCGATGAAGGGGCGGTTGTCTCCAGGGGGGTGATAGAATGTGTCTAGTTTGCACACCGGGTGATTGGTTTTTTTTGTCCTCATTACGCAACTGATTTTAAAGTAGGAGAATCTCAGAGTCGCTTTTTCTTACTCCGCCCAGAATGTGTCTTTTCGGATACCCAGACCATGTCTTTCTGGTGTTTCGGAAAAAGTACACCCCTTACTTCCATACTTTTAAGAAAAAGAGGTCTTCGTTCCCCCTTGTTCTGAGATAAGCTAGCCATGATGGCTACTACGAAGTACCATCAGTTCCAATTTGTTGCGGCGGCGTAATCATTGGACAAGTGTTAGGATAGAAAAAACATGAAGTCTCACGATCCCACTTCATCCCACACCCCTAGTCCACCCTTATTAAAGTCTTCCTATATATCCCAAAATTTAAACTTTTTCGAACTCACAGTCTTTCTTCTGTCTAAATTGTACACCCTTAAAACTGACGCTAGCCATTCATTTCGAGAGGGGGCTACCGGGCTTACCCATTTGATACAAAGCTCCCTCTTAGCCAACAAGATTAAAATAAAGACTAGATTTTCCTCAGCTTTCGATAGAGCATTCATGACCGGCATACAAGAGACCCCAAAAACAACCAAATCCATACTCCCAATTAGTTGCTTTCCTAGGGCCCGTTCTAATGTCATACCAATGTCTTTCCAGAAACCTTCGAGGCTGGGGCACTGCCAGAACATGTGCAAGTCATCAGCTTTATTCAAACCACATTTCGGACAGCTTCTCAGTGCATCTCCACTCAGTTTAGAAAGCCTCTTCGGGGTCCAATATGCTCTGTGTGTGGTGAATAAATGATTTATTTTGAGAGCAGCAGAAGATACAATAGACCAGCATTTGCTCATAGATACTTGCCATGTACTATTTAGATCCAGCGACGGCAGATCTTTACCCCAGATGCTCTCCGGAATCCGAAAGTCGTCTTCTCCTGCTATTATTAAGGCCCAGTACCAGTAGGATATTTCTTTCTTGAATTGATTTGCCTCCAGGAATTTGACTTCCAGTTCGAGGTTTCCTTTTCTAGTTTCCTTTAAAGAGTTCGACCAGCTCATCATCTGATAGTACTTAAATTTAGAGAGTGTGTAATTTGTCAGTCGCGACAGAATTTCCCATTCGAGGAGTTTATTTTGAAAAAGAAGTTGGCCCCATTCTACTATGCCTGCCTGTTTAAGTGGTCCAGCAAGTCTGTCCTTAAGACAATCTGGTGTAGTTGGCGAGTCCCAGATTGGGGCCTTCTCACTATATAGGGGGATGCCCAGGGTACAGCTAACACCATACCATAATTTAGATGCTGATTTTAAAGTCTTCAGTTTTATTTTTTTGAAACATTTTGGGTGACCAAATTTATAAAGGAAGTGACTTGTATTGTTTGTTATGCTTTGGAAGTGCTGTGGGTAAGTTTCAAAGTGGCCCAACAATGCCCTAACATATTTAAATTGAAATGCCCGACAGTACTCTAATAGATCCGGGCTAGCTATACCTCCCTGCTCTTTGTTCCTTCTTAGCTTATGCCAGGCTATCCTCGGTCTTTTTGCTGACCAAATAAACGTGGATATTTTCCCCTGAATTTTTTTTAAAGCTCCTTTTTTAAATTCTAAAGGAATTGGGCTAAAAATAAAAGTGAATTTTGGCAAAATTGTCATTTTTATTATATTAGATTTTCCTAGGAATGTAAGCGGGAGACTACTCCAGACCTTCAGGAGTTTATTAACTTCTGTTTCTACTCTCTGTAAATTAGTTTGTGGAATCTTGTCAATATCCTTTACTAAGTCTATTCCTAAATATCTCATTTTCTCCTTGCAAAATGGGGAAGCAAATACCTCGTTCCAGCTCATAATTTCTGTTTTGATCTGGTTCTTCTGATAACCAGATATTTTACCGAAACTTAGCAAGGTCTCTTCTGCTATTTTTAGAGCCTCCTTCACATCTGATGTAAAAATCATGAGGTCGTCGGCATTAAGGGCTATTTTTTTTGCCATCCTTGATAGAGAAAAGGCTGCATTGAGGGAAGATTCCTTAGACATTCTGCCACAGTTTCAATATAAAAATTAAAAAGAAGGGGGGAGAGGGGGCACCCTTGGCGAGTTCCTCTACCTATGTGAATATCGCTAGTTAATTTACAGTTGATTAGGATTTTGGCCCTGGGGGAGTTGTAAATGTTTTCTACCATTTTAACTATATTGTCTCCCAGATTGAATTGTTTTAGCACTTCACTAAGGTGCTTCCAGCAGACTCTATCAAATGCTTTGGCCGCATCTATTGCAATTATTGATAGAGAAATTTTCTCTGTAATGGCGATGTCTATTGCCCCAATCAATTCTTGCGTAAGGTCCTGAAGGTGCCTTCCTGCCACGAAGCCCTTTTGGTTGGAATTTATTAGAGTTCCTGCGATTTTCCCAGGAACACTTCGCAGACTCATCCGCACAAGGGGTAAAGCGTCAGACCATTTCAGTGATGTGGATGTACACAGTTTCCCTAACCTAGATTTTATAGTGCCATTGATTTGTTCAACTACTCCAGATGCTTCAGGTCGATAGGCACAATGCAACTTCTGTTCAATCTTAAATTCTGCACAAAGCAGCCCAATTATCTCATTATTAAAAGGTGTTCCTCTAGCTGTCTCCAAAGTGATTGGAATTCCAAATCTTGGGATCAGTTCTCTTAAAAGTAGTTTAGCTACTGTAAGGTTGTCATTCTTTCTAGTGGGATTGGCTTCCACCCAGCAAGAGAACAAACAACAATGACTAGCACATATTTTAGCCTGTTGAAAGGGGGGAGCTTGATAAAATCAAGCTGGAGCCGCGTAAATGGACCTCCTGCTCTCCCAATTCATCCCCAAATAACAACTGTCTTTCTGCATGGATTCTGCTACTGACAGATAATGCACATGATGGAGGGCTAACTTCAGAGTCAGGGTGATTAGGTGCTTCCACCGATTGTTGTTTAACCAGTTCAAAAAGTTTCTTGGGGCGATTTGCAGCTTGATTAAGTTGGGATGTGAAACAGTCCGCCTTGGCTCTCTTGATTTGCTTCCTATAATAGCTCCTAACCGATCTAAGGATTTTTAGCTGGTCCGAGGATGGTTTGGATCTCCAGGATCGTTCGATAGCCCTAAGGTTGCAACTTTCCGAGTTTAAGTTTCAGTTGAACCATGGTTTGGATATTTTTGTTGAGCCATTTTTTTATTAGAGTGGGGCAACATAATCCATTATGCTAGAGATAGTAGAGTTGTAGAAGTCGGTGAGTGCGTGACCCTCAGATATGTCGACTTGGGAAGAGAGGTCAAATTTACAGTGTGTTGCTACATCGGCTGCGTTGATATCTCTGAGGTCCCTTTTCCAAATCTTCGGTTTCGTGGATGGACCCTGCCTCCGAGATGCCTCCATGTTAATATGGAAGAAGATGCTGTGGTGGTTGGACCAATCACAAGGGGTGATGATATCTAATGTGATGGTATGTCCTTTGGTGATGATGAGGTCCAGAGTTTATCCTTTATTATGGGTTGGCTGGTCACAATGTTGAATCAACTTGTGATCACTCAGGAAAGATTTGGGGCATGTTACAGCTTGGTCATTAGGGTTAGACCAGTGGAGGTTGAAATCACTGAGGCAGATGTGGGACAGAACGGAATCGACATTACCAGAGATGATTTTGATTAATTGTTCGATGAAGGGGCGGTTGTTCCCAGGGGGTTGATAGAATGTGTCTAGTTTGCACACCGGGTGATTGTTACTGGAGATGTTGAGACAAAGATATTCACATGAGGATGGCGTAGAAGACTTCGAGAGGGAAACCGCCAGTGAGCTCCAATGTATGCAGGCTAGGCCACCTCCCAGCTTCAAAGCTCTGTCTAGATGAATTATGTCATGGCTAGGGGGCACTAGGAGGTCTGTGATAGGAGTGGGGGAGGGATTGAGCCAAGTTTCAGTGAGGATGATGATGTCTATCTCATTGTGTTGGATGAGGTCTAAGATATCAGAGACTTGTTTGCTGGCTGACCTGCAGTTGAGTAGTACACATTTAAGTTGTGCCGTGTAAGGGGGGAGGAGTCTGTATGATGTTCACTCTCATGAGGTTGTCATTGTTTATGACTCTAAGGTTGGGGAGGGGATTCTCTGTTCGGGTTTGCGTGAATTGCTTGGATTTGCCCCACAGGAATCTTGGTGTCTAGGATAAGCGAGTAAGAGTTGAGTAAGTCCTCGATATCGTTGAGGGCAAGATAGGCTAACGATCTTCTGGGACCGAAGGTCGCATTCGGTAGGGGTACGCTTTTAGAGATAGAGCGGGGGGGATTTTGTCAGAGCGAGCTCTAACGCTAGCACTAGCAGGGGCCCTGGGCAGATTCGTACACGGGAGGAAGGAGCTTATCTGGGGGAGAGGTTCCAAAGAGAGGGCTTTCAGATCCTGAAGTTCGAGGGTGAGAACGTGCATCTGGAGGGATATGTAGTCCAGGCGTGCTACCAATTCTGGGTGCTGGGGAAGGGGTAGAGGTTGTGTGGGGAGAACTGGTGAGGAGGAAGGGACTCGTTGAGTGCCAGATGGGTCAGTGGCGGTATTGAGAGGTTCCAGAGGGGGGAGTTGGTCACTGAGAATTTGCGGTTTTCCAGGATGCCTAGATAGAGAGGTTGGTAAAGGTGAGAGGGTTACTGGTAGTGCAGTGAGTGAAGCATTCAACCGGCCACCCTGCAGGGACGAAGGTCGATAGGAGGACGAGGAGGGAGTTGTATCCAAAGAGGAACTGGGAACAACGCTTAGGAGTACCCTTGTGGTTGCTAGCGCTAGATCTTGTTGCAAAGAGGTTGTATTGTTAGATAATGAGTTTTTGATCTTCATAAAGAGTTTGTGAAACTGCTCTAGATTTCGATCCGATGCTTGAGTGAGAACGATCCCGTTGTTGTAAATGGTAATGGTGAGATCGGCTTCGAAGTTTGGAGAGGAAGAGAACGGAAAGACTGAAACCATGAGGTGGTTTCTTTATCTGTTTGACCTGAAATAAGGATATGAGGGTTTTCCTTCATTGGGCTCTTCTGTTCATGAAAAAGATTAGGTCGTTCAGGATGTTGCCATTAGATAGACCGAAATAAGTATCAGATACAAGCAATTCCATGTGTCTTTTGATTATATTGTGTGTTGAATTTCATAGCACCATTTTTAGTAAGGTTAGGGGGATAAGTAATCTTAAGGCATTGAAACCAACTTGAGAAAGTGAGCCTTCAGCAGGACTGGGGATAGATGTAGCCATGGTAGGTGGAGGGCAGAATGCTAGGGAAAGGTGAGTTTTTGGGTCAGTTCTAGTTGCTAATAGGGTAGTTCAGTTAAGAATAGTGAACTGTATAAGTAGACATAACCCAAAAAAGGTATGACCTATGAGCTAGGCCTACTTAAAGAATGTGCTAAAGCACCATTGTGTATGTACTTTGGGGTGCGGGAGATTTATGTGGTGTTGTTCCATCAGATGAAGACTTGCCCCATCTTAAATAATCAGCTATGTAGCAATTGCAAATAAAAATCAAATCAGGTAACGATTACGCCAGAATTATGTGGTGTTGTTGCATTAGATGAAGACTTGCCCCATCTTAAATGAGCCACCACATGATTTTAATTTGCAATTGCTATATCACGTTACCAGGTCTCATTCAGCCAAATAGATTGAAAAGACTGTTGATCGTATGCCCTAGCCAAGATGGCCGCTGCGGAAGTTAGATCTGTCCTCTTTCTATTAGTGAGAGGCTCTTCGAACAGTCCTCTTTCAATTGCTTTGAGGAGGGGCATGTGAGGACATCTTCTGTCTCTCAGGATTTTACAAAAACATTGGCTTTAAAATGGCTGAGCAGGAACAGACACAGCAAATCAAACTTCTAAAGGGGCAGGGTTTGCAATGGATACACAACCAAACTTAGGTCCTCAATAAGGCCGTCTTAGCGGTTACGTTCAAACAATTCTTTCCTTTTCATAGATTCAAGTGAGACATCTTTTTATAACTAACAGTTTATATCAACTTTTGTAGAAGTGAGATTTGTATCTGTCTCACTAGTGCAGGTACACCCTGTGTCTACAGGCTCACAAATGAGGATCAACACTGGAGTGGAAACAAAATACAAGTTTATTACACTCATGAGCGGGCTCCGTCTTACAGACACTGCAAGTGTCTGAGAGGGAACCACTTTAGCATGGTTTCAAACACATTTTTATACAGGTTTGGTGCAGCATGTTACTCACTAAAACCCCTCTGTTATGCTCAAATGCAAACTGTTAACTTCTGATAAGACCCCACCCACGGTACTCTCAAAGATAGATAGGGAACATTACAGGTGTTGGTGGGTTTGTAGACAGGAACAACTGTGTGCTTGGAGCAGCTCATCAGGAGCCAAGCCTTTATTCTTGCATGCAACCTTTATCAGCACAACCAGCTTTTGGCAAACATGTAATTCCCTGACCTCACAAAGTCCCCCCTCAAAAACACAGCCATGGCATAGAGTAGAGGCTAATTTAATAGGATGCTTTTTTACCTTTCTACAGTCCCTCCTTTTAGCCTCAGCTAAATAAATGTTGTCTCATTACATAGCAATATTTAATAATAAATGTAGGCAAGTGAAAGCTTAGAAAACATCAATAATAGGGAGCTAGATCAGTGTGTGTAGTTGTACTGCAATAGCTTGAGGCACTCCATCATCGATATTCTAATTTCCTGTGTCTATACTCATAAAGTTATCTACCTGTTTTTGAAAGATAAGCTGTTTTTTAACATCATGAGTGTTTACTTTGTTAGGGATACAGGACATACATAAAGAAGTGCAGAGGGAGCATATAAAGGGCATACACTGAATGCAAACGCAACAGCCTGAAATAACCCCTACTACAAAGGCCGCTACAAAAAGTAATTTCCTGTCACGATCTGCGGCGTCGGTACGTGTGGTCTGCGGCAGAAACGGGCTGTCTCAGGCAAAAGACTACATTTCCCGGCATGCCGTGCATACGTCATGTAACAACGTGGGATGCGCGCGCAGACCGGGAAATAAAGGGCTGTTGTAAACGGCGAGGAAACGCCGATAATTTGTTCCCGTGGAGGCTTCCTTGGTCCTGGTGCACACGGCGGTAGGACTCCGACTTGTTGTTCCCAAGTCCTACTTCACTGTGAGTAACCTGTACTTTCAGGGTGCGAGGCGTTGGTTCCACCGATCCCAACAGCGCACCCTTTCTGCTTCTGTCGTCTTGGAGATTTCTCTCGGCTGAGAGGAACAGAGTTCATTGAACTTCTTTCAGGGTTTGTTTGGGCAAATACCGGCCACAGGGATAGAGACTTCTGTGTTTGTGGCTAAACTCTGCATTACTGTTAATTGCTCAGACTTGTAAATACCAGGTACCTTATTTCACAAAGAGGAGGAGCACGGAGCGATAGGACTCTTATGTGTGAGAGTAACACAGAGCCTCGTTATCCAGATAAACGGAACCTGGGCATACAGAACTATTGTGTGTTCAAGTTCATAGGGGGGAGTGAATCCTTTGTGTACTGTTTCATCAAGGTGCTATCACGAAGGAACCTACACCCCGTATTCTCTTTGTGGATACTTACTGTACGCTGGGTTCATTATTATTTACTTATCTCATTGATTTAGGAGACAAGAGGGGTATTGCAGTACTGGAACAGGAAGTGCCCATACTAAGACATTGATGCATAGTAAATGGTATGTGTAGTACAGTCTTTCACATGATAGTCTAGAATTACTTTGGCCTATCAAAAGATCTTGAATGTGTATTATCTTATCTTCACAGTTGGGTATAGTTCCTGATACCTCCTCAAACTACTGTCTCCATTGGATTTGGTCCGTTGTATTTTCCTTTACAGGTATAGCCTACACTCATTTGGGGGTTTCTTGTGAGAATCAGAAAGAAGGTGGCTCTTATAGTTTAAGGGAGGTGGGGTGATCTAATTCTCTGTCATTTTTCATTTCAGATCTCCCTCCCCGCTGTCCCCTTCCTTTCCCGTGACCTCGGACCTGTTTCGGTTGTCTGTTTTCATTTCACTCAGACTCTGAGGCAGTTCAGAGGGGGCGGGTATTGGACTCTCAGCACGGCCCCGAAGAAGACGGAAATCGGAGCCTGATATTTCCATCCCCATGACATAATAATACACTAGAACCAACTAGACCAAGTCCATGTTCCATTTGGCTGCTGTATTTCAGCTGCTATCGTATGAGACTTGGAGATAGCCAGATACAGAAGGTGCGTTATCAGGCATGAAAACACAACATCCGACACCTATGATGCGACATACACTTCCACGATCTGCAAGGAGGATGTCTAGAACCATACGATTCTGCAAAGCCACAAGTCTTGTCGTCTGAAGCACCTATGTAATATTACCTAGAGCTAGTGTTGTCTGATTTACAACTGCTTCAGCTACTCTAGTGAGTCTTCGTATGTTCCTACTATTGAGAGGTGGACCAACAAAGAAAAATATTCCTAAATTCACATCAACATACTCTTGCAATGAAGTATTGGTCTGATCTACTGTATTGACATCTATCTTTCTCTTAGTTCTAGCTCAGAAAGGACGGTGGTACAGTATTCGAGTTTTGTGATAAGAAGCATGGGCCAAATAAACAGGAGGGAGGAGAAAGGACACGTAGCATGTCCCTGACCACCCTTGTGGTAGGAAAAATAACCCTTATTCCCACCGATAAAATAGGTATGAGACGCTAAAAAACTACTGTGATTCGGACTTTTCAACATCAAGACAGTACTGCAGTTGCTCTTTTCTACAGAAATAGGACCAAAACTCCTTACACAGAGAGGAGCTGTGCTTCTGTAACTGTTATAACTGGGAACCCTGTCTCCAATTTTGTTCTTATTTTTTGTGGGGTAAAAACCTTGGTGGCTAGATCATTATGACTACCGTAGTCCTCTTCTTCTAAATCAAATCCTTTTGCCTGCGGGTTATCATCGTCATCTGGATAACAATGCAAATTCAACTGTTTAACCCCGGATTCTTGGAAAGAGACAAATATCATCATCTTTCACAAAAAAGGGAAACCTAGTGAGAATCCGGGGTCGTACAGATCGATTTCTCTAATTAATTCTGATACTAAGCTATATTCCAAAATACGGGCCTCGAGACTGGGCAGGATTATAGGCGGTCTTGTCTCTCCTTGGCAGCATGGGTTTGTTCCCAGACGTGGCACAACGGATCACACGAGCAGAGCAATAGCTATATTTGACGCCCATGCTGCCACAGGGAGGGAGGTCGCCATGATCCTGCTCGACGAGGAGAAGCTTTCGACCGCGTGGTTTGGAGCTATCCCTGGAACATTCTGCTAGGAAGAGGCTTTGGGCAAAAAATTATTGGAGCATTGAAAGCAATGTATCATGATCCAGTGGCCAGAGTCACGGTTATGGGCGAGAAATCTGATACCTTCCATATAAAAAGAGGAACACGGCAGGGATGCCCATGTTCCCCAATTCTTTTCTCCCTATATATTGACCCGCTCATTCAGGCAATTTTGGGGTGCCCCAGGTTAAAGCCAGTGATAATTAATGGGTTCGAAAACAAAATATTAGCTTATGCGGACGACCTGGCTGTATTTACTAATGATCCCCAGCAGGCAATGACAACTTTGGTCGATCTGACAAAACAATTCGGTGCTAATTCAGGATATCTACTGAACGAAGCAAAGATCCAGATAATTTGCACAAATAATATAGTAAAGACAGATTCCAGATATGTGGATGCAGCAGTATATCTGGGGGTAACAATTAACGCTGCAGTAGAGAAAATAGTGGAAGGAAACTATTTACCACTTATAAAATCAATAGAGACTGACCTGAGAAGATGGGATGGCCTGCACCTTTCATTGATTGGAAGGATAAATGCAGTCAAGATGTCAATGTTCCCAAAGTTATTATATCTTTTTAGGGCCATACCACTATTCATTGAGGAAAAAATTATGTTGAAATTGGAATCTGTGTTTATTAAATTTATTTGGCAATTTGGCAAAATATGACTGTCAACAAACCTTCTCTCTCTCCCAAGGGAAAGGGGGGGTTAGATCTCCCTAACCTAAGGCTATACCATTGGACCTGTCTTTTAACACAAATGACGATACTTTTCCAATCAGATGCCCATATCAACAATGCCAGATCGGAAGCATACCAACTCCCCTCTATCTTTGAGCTACTGCTGGGAAGAAAGGCGATGGGTATTTTGTTATGCGAAGTAGATCGAAGATTTTATAAAAAAGCGAGATACAAAATCATTGATAGCGTTTGGAGGGTATGGAAGGCTAGTAGAAAATTGTGTAATATCCCCAAAACGAATGCATATATCCATATTTGTAGTTTTAGCCTCTTCTCAAGATTAGGGATAGAAAGGACCTTAAAAATCTGGAGGGAGTTGAGCATTAAGACATTACGGGATTTAATGGATGGGGATGGGATTATAAGCTTTGAGGCTTTACAAAAGAGTTATGGAATTCCAGACAATCATTGGTTTTTCTTATACCCAGGTTGATCGCTCCCTGAAGGCTATTAAACCAAAAACTTCTCCAGGAAATAGTCCCCTCCTGGACGTATTGACCAATGGATGCAATAAAATTAAGCCCATATACAACATCCTTCTTTTAGAGATTTGCGATGATGTCGACAAGACTGAGGTTGCATGGTCCAATAAACTTGGAAACCCAAACGTAGACTTTGACTTGGCTCTGGCACTTAACAAAAGGATATTTAGAGCCACAAACTTAAGAGCTCAACATTATAAAACAGTGTTTAACTTATACTATACCCCAGCTAAATTATTTACATGGGGGGCTAGAGCGGATGACAATTGCCCAAGATGTGGGGGGGCACAAGCAGACCTACTGCATATGTTTTTTACTTGCAGACTCCTGACCCCAGTGAAGAAAGAGATCGAAAAATTTTGGGAGGGGCTGCTAGGTCACAAGATCGATCTATCCCCTACCCTGATGATCTTGGGCACAGACTCTAACCTAAATTTGGGCAAGGAAGAAGAAGCCCTGGTTTTTATATCTGTAGCCGTCCTTGGGATCTTGATATCAGCGGGGTGGAAGGATACTGTTGCACCATCCTTCCAAATGTGGTTATCCAGGTTCCTTGGAATACATAATATTGAGACCTGCCTATATGAGCATAAGGGGGTGAAAGTACGGGACTTTGGAAGAAGGTTTTGGGCCCCGGTAACTAATTGGAGGGAGACTATTGCAATAGATGTATGAATTGCTACTTCGCATATTATGTTGATGTATAGAGTGGAAATAGGCTTATTTATATAACGATATATTGATGGTTTTATGCGATTTTTCAATTATTGGTCTTAAGTATTTATTTAATGAATTCGTGGATCAAGCATTTATTTAATGAACCTGTGGATCAATTGTTATTTTCATGTCCAGATTAATCTAATAATGTATTTTAACTTTTGTGATGTATTTTATACTCCAAATAAAAAAAAAGCAAATTCAACTGTTTATTAAAACTTCCTATATCAAAGTTAAAAATCTTATTAACCGTTGCTGCAATTAGAATTCTGTAACCTTTGGGTACAAGGAGGGACGAAGCCAAGACTAAATGTTAGGGTCAAGGTTGTTTATTCACAACAGAGCAGATAAGTCGTTTAACACAAAGAAACACAGTAGATATTCCAGGGAGCTTCCTTCTTCACAGTACACCTCCTCTTTGACCTTCTGGGGTACTCCTTCAGCTCACCCGCCGTAAAACAAAAGAAACAAACGTGGCTGTTAGTGCACAGCACTTAGTATCAACTGATATGGGAAGGGGTTCCGAGGGAGTACGTTCGTGAGTCTCAGAGCTACCACCTCCAAAATAACACTTGGCCCGAAAGTGCAGTGTAATAGAGACGGTTACAACCGAGTCCTCGCCTCCCTACTACCCGGTCCCTCCCCGCTTGAACCCCAGCAAGGCACGCAAACGTTCACGCACCTGGCTTAGCCACGCGTCCTCCTGCGCGTGGCTGGGCGATGAGCGATACCGGTGGCCTCCTGGCTTCTCCTTATCATCCTTTTGCTCCGGTTCTCCTTGCTCTGAATCTGCGTCCTCCTTCTCTGTCTTGCCGTAGCTCCTCCCGACCTCCGGATCTTCACTCGGCGAGACCGCTTCAGCTCCCGGGACCTTGACGTGGATACCGCTCACTCTTGTCTCGTCCTCCGGGTCCTTTTCTGCTGCACTCCTTCCTTCGTCCGTCGCGATGCAGTCCCTGGACACGAACAGACTGGCGTCTTCCGCGTCCGCCTTTCTTTCTGACGAGGCCGGTCCTGATAGGTGCACGTGACGCTGTGTCACAGGGGCGGAGCTGGCCTCATCGTGGCTCAGGCAGTTGTTAAAGGGGCCAGCCCAGTCCTGTTGAGGAGAGGGAAAGTCTGTTACAGGGCTACCTACAGGACAGCTCTCGACCCGCTGACAAACCTCCCCCCCCTGGCTTTTCCCATTCGGGGGAAAGAGGGTAGCGTGAGAAGTAGTCTGTATTCGTGTGCTTTGACCCCTTTCTATGGCACACTTCGAAATCGTAGGGCTGCAGAGACAGGAACCATCGCAGGATGCGATCGTTCCAGCCTTTGTTCTGATAGAGCCAAGTCAAGGGGGCATGGTCAGTGATCAACGTAAAATGTCAGCCATCCAAGTAATAACGGAGTTTCTCGATACTCCACTTCACAGCCAGGCATTCCTTCTCTATTGTTGGGTAAGCAGCCTCTCGGGGGAACAACTTTCGGCTTAAGTATAAGATGGGTCTTTCCCTACCCTCTGTCAGGCTGGGACAGTACTGCGCCTAAGCCAACCCCTGAGGCATCCGTTTGTAAACAAAAAGGTTTGGTGAAGTCTGGGGTTGCCAACACGGGAGCTGAGGAGAGAACGTCTTTCAGATCCCAAAAAGCAGTTTTGGCTTGTGGAGAGGGGTTTTTGAACTGTACGGAAGTAGCCGTTTTCTGTAACATATCCGTTAGTGGGGCTGCCACGGAAGCAAAGTGTGGGATGAAGCGGCGATAATAGCCGACCAGACCAAGAAATGCCCTTAGGTCTCTTCGGTTTACTGGGAATGTTTGTGACTGTATTGCTCTCACTTTTTCTTCTTGTGGGTACAGCTGACCACTTCCCAGGACGTACCCTAGATACTTGACTCGGGTAAATGCTATTCTTGATTTTTTCGAGTTAATATGTAGTCCTGCATTTTGCAACGCGCCTAGAATTTGATCGACATGCCGTAAATGGGTCTCCCAGTCGGGTCTGTGTATGACTATGTCATCCAAATACGCAGCTGCAAACTGTGTATATGGAGCGAGAACAGTGTCCATGAGGCGTTGAAACGTCGCTGGAGCTCCGTGTAACCCAAAGGGTAACACGGTGAAGTGGAATAACCCGTCTAGTGTTGTGAAAGCGGTTTTTTCCTGGTCTTCAGGGGACAGAGGCACCTGCCAATAACCCTTGGTGAGGTCAATTGTTGTTATATACTGGGCCTCACCAAGGCGTTCAATCAGTTCGTCGACCCTTGGCAGCAGGTACCCGTCCTGTTTCGAAACTTTGTTGACACCGTGGAAGTCGATGCAAAAGCGAGTGCTTCCGTCAGGTTTTGGTACCAGTACCACTGGGGATGACCAATTGCTTTTCGAAGGCACTATAATACCTGCTTTGAGTATGTTATTTACTTCGGTTTGTAGCAACAGCCTTCGTGCCTCTGGTACCCGATAGGGTCTTTGTTTGACAGTGACCCCAGCTGGTGTATGTATGTGATGCTCTGCCAGCGTTGTTCTGCCTGGTTGATATGAGAATATGGACGGATGTTTGTACAGCCCGTCCAAAACTTCCTTCCTTTGGGCTTCCGACAGATCAGGGTTTATCACTGCTTGCTCAATAGTATGAGGACTGGTCATGGCTAGGGATACTGCCACTGGGGTTCTGGGAGGGGGACCTAGCCATTTCTTCAGGATGTTGATGTGATAAATTTGAGTCCGGGAAGGTGTTATCTTTAGGGCATAAGTGGTTTGTCCAATCTTTCTTACTATCGGGAAGGGTCCTTGCCACTCTTTGTATAGTTTGTGGGTGGAAGTGGGAAGGAGAACAAGAGCCCAATCGCCGATGTCTAATTCTCTCCATTTCTTTCCTTTATCATAAAAGAATTTCTGTTTCGCCTGGGCTTTTTCTAGGGTATCATAGGACAATGTCCTTAGTTTATGTAGTCTGTTTTTCAGCTGTTGGGCATAGTCCATTAGCTCTTGTGCATCCTATGCTCCTTCCTTTTCCCAACTGTCTTTTGTTATCTCCAGCAAGGTATGTGGTTTCCTCCCAAACAACAGTTCAAAAGGGGAGGCGCCCAAACTACTCTGGTGTTGACTCCGTAACACAAAGCGGGCCAGCGGAAGTAATTGATCCCACTGTTTCCCATCTCTTGACAGGAGTTTTTTTAATGTGGTCTTAATCAGGCCGTTGTAGCGTTCAACCAACCCGTCGGTTTGCGGGTGGTAAACCGACGTGCGCAGGTGTTTTAACTGCAAAAGAGCGCAGACCTGTTTCATGAACCTGGAGACGAATGGTGTACCCTGATCGGTGATAAGGTCTTTGGGAAATCCCATTCTAGAGAAGAGTTCTACCAATTTCTGCGAAATGGCGTTAGTGGTGGCGGCCCTTAAGGGAAACGCCTCCGGATAGCGGGTGGCATAGTCCACCACTACCATCACGTATTGGTATCCCCTATGAGATTTAGGCAGGGGTCCTATGATATCTACACCTATCCTTTCAAAGGGTTTCCCAATGATAGGAAGAGTAACAAGGGGAACCTTGGGCGGAAGGTAGGGATTGTGTTTCTGACATATTTGGCACTCCTGGCAGTATTTATTTATTTGGGCGTACACTCCAGGCCAATAGAAGTGTTGCAAGATAGCCTCAGTTGTCTTTTCAGCCCCGGAGTGACCAGCCAATAGGTGTGCATGGGCATAGAACAATACTTGCTCACGAAATTCCGCTGGTACAAGCAACTGAGGAGTGGCTTTGTCATGGCTCACCCTGTACAAAAGCCCGTCTTTTTTTTGAAAACACGGGTATGTACGCGGTCCCTGCCCCTGAGGGTCCTGGCATTCTGCCAGGCCGGAGCCAAAGAGGCATCATTCAACTGGGCAGCCCTGAAGTTGCAGTCGTTAGCCCAGGGTTCAGTGGTTAGTAAGCCGGGGACAGCCTCGGTTGGTCTACACTGGTACAAGGATTCTGCCATCAGAGTAGGGAAGCATTTATTGTCAGTCCCTATTATAAGGGATTCGGGTAAGTCTGGAAGCACTCCTACCTCACACTGAACCTGAGTCCCTTTTTCTGTGACGATGTTTACCCTAGCTAGGGGATATGTGCGTATATCGCCATGCACACACTTTATCCTAACGGTGCGATTCAGGAAGACAGAGGAATCAGTCAGGGAACTGTTTTTCACTACAGAGTGGCGACAACCTGAATCTAACATGCCCGAATAGGGCGGTCATCAAGGAGGACACTTACGTAATAGGTCGGTCCTGTTTCCTGGGCATAGAGGATGGCACGTGGAACAGATCCCACCTCCATCGGCTCTTCTTCCTTCTCTTTCCTTTTTCGGCAATGTCTTGCGATATGACCCCATTCACCGCATTCGTAGCATTGAGGTCCGGTTAAGACTGGGGGTTCAGGTCTTAACGGTCTGGGTTTTAAGGGTGGAGGGTCAGTAGAGCCCTTGGCGGGTTTCTTGTCTACTCTTGCGAGGGCTTTATTAGGAGTAGGTTTTTCTATTTCTCTGAATGTTGGACAGGTTTGAGCTCGGGCTTATGAGTTGGCCATCTCGATGGCATGTTCAAGTGTCAAACCTGCGTGTTGCCTGAGCCATCTGTGTCCCATAGGGCAATGCGTCCAGGAACTGCTCTAAATAAATTTTATTCATTACATCGTTTAAGTTGCCATCTTGAGGTTTCAACTACCGGTCAGCGGCTTCTTTTAATTTGTAAAAGAGCGTCTTAGGTGTATCATTTGCTTGTCCTCTCTCTTGTCTAAACCTTATTCTGTGGCTTTCGTCATCAACCCCTAGTCTGTCTAAGACTATTTGTTTCACGTGTCCATAGGCAGCTGTGCCGTCCTTATTTGTGTGCTGGTAAGCCGCCTGGGCTTCAGCAGTTAAAAGGGGCGCCAAATAAAACGGCCACCTGTCCCCTGGCCAGGCGCTAGCACGGGCTGCTCTTTCAAAGTTAAGTAAAAAAACGAAATAGGGTTGTCTCCTGCCACGTATTTTTGTAGGGGTACCACTGCTCCTGGGGCGCGGCAGCTCTTTGTTGTCCTAGAACAGTGAGGAGCTGGGTCTGTCCTTCCGTGAGCTTACTGATGTGGTCCGCTTGCTGTTGTATCACCACCCCCTTTTCTGAATCATTTTTGTCCACCATAAGCGTGGAAGGGTATACTCGGATGTGAGTCCCTTGCTCATTGCACCATCAGGATTCAAGCAAGCCGGGCCGAAGACGGCTGAAATGCCAGAAACCGGTCCCCGGTAGCTTGTTTCCTTCCCAGTATAAGAATTGGCTTGGTAGTTTGGTCTGCCCTGTTCCCATGATGCACTGGGCCAGGGTCAGACTAATTTGCATATAGCCAAGTTCTGAGCTGGGATGGTGCAGTGAGCTAAAAAACGGTGATGGATCAAGCCCTGATCTTTGGACTGGGTAAGAGTGGTCTGCTTAATTCAGACACTCTGTTCATCACCACCCCCTTTTCTGAATCATTGCTGTTGTATGGCGGCGGCGAACGTGGCCCTATCATTGTTTGTCTGCTCGGTTGATTGTCCAATGGCCCATTCAACCTTGACCTCGGACATCTGTGTGAGTATGGCCTCCATCTGTTCAGACGGATAAATCCTATCTGGCTCACCACTTGTAACCTTTGGGTACAAAGAGGGACGGAGCCAAGGTTGTTTATTCACAACAGAGCAGATAAGTCGTTTAACACAAAGACACAGTGGATATTCCAGGGAGCTTCCTTCTTCACAGTACACCACCTCCTTGACCTTCTGGGGTACTCCTTCAGCTCACCCGCCGTAAAACAAAAGAAACAAACGTGGCTGTTAGTGCACAGCACTTAGTATCAACTGATATGGGAAGGGGTTGTGAGGGAGTACGTTCGTGAGTCTCAGAGCTACCACCACCAAAATAGCATTTGGCCCGAAAGTGCAGTGTAACGGAGACGGTTACAACCGAATCCTCGCCTCCCTCCTACCCGGTCTCTCCCCGCTTGAACCCCAGCAAGGCACGCAAACGTTCACGCACCTGGCTTAGCCACGCGTCCTCCTGCGCGTGGCTGGGCGATGAGCGATACCGGTGGCCTCCTGGCTTCTCCTTGTCGTCCTTTCGCTCCAGTTCTCCTTGCTCTGGATCTGCGTCCTCCTTCTCCGTCTTGCCGTGGCTCCTCCCGACCTCCGGATCTTCACTCGGCGAGACCGCTTCAGCTCCCGGGACCTTGACCTTGACGTGGATACCGCTCACTCTTGTCTCGTCCTCCGGGTCCTTTTCTGCTGCACTCCTTTCTTCGTCCATCGCGATGCAGTCCCTGGACATGAACAGACTGGTGTCTTCCGCGTCCGCCTTTCTTTCTGACGAGGCCGGTCCTGATAAGTGCACCTGACGCTGTGTCACAGGGGCGGAGCTGGCCTCATAGTAGCTCAGGCAGTTGTTAAAGGGGCCAGCCCAGTCCTGTTGAGGAGAGGGAAAGTCAGTTACGGGGCTACCTACAGGACAGCTCTCGACCCGCTGACAGATTCCAAACCAGGCCGTGCAGGAACCATTGTGGGAGAATGGGAGTGGTATAAGTGGTGGTCCCCCTTGCCCCTGGTGTACATACCCAACAATTAGAAACGTTAGCAATGCTATGGGTATTATGCAACATCTGAATGAATGAGTTATTTACGTAACAAAGCCTATGCCTTATGTCTAGTGATTGGAAAGGTAAAATGATGATGTTCAAGAGATGTAGGTATTGGGCGTACATGCATGTGCATAGGAAATTTCACATGTAAAAACAAAGCTATTACAAAAATACTTATTGCACAAAGGTGGCCAGTTACTTCAGAGGAAGATAGATATCATCTATAACTCTATGGGCCGAGGAAACAGCATAATGCCCCCCAATCCAAAGGCGATGATCCCCTCTTTACCTAAGTTGGATGCCTTCTCCACTATTACTACGGAGCAAATAAAAATAGCCCTGGAAGCAATCAAGGCAGGAGCAGAATCAGATTGCTCCCCTCCTTTTGTCATGGCAGCCTTGGCTGCCACCTTAGCTCCTTCATTGAGGGATGTTTGTAACATCTCTCTATCTACAGCCATCTTTCCAGATAAGTGGAAGCACGCTTTGGTGAGACCGCTTTTAAAAAAGCCATTAGCCAACCCTTTGGAAATGAAGAACTACAGGCCAATATCCCTGCTGCCATGTGGGGCCAAGGTGATGGAAAAGTTGATTAATCAACAGCTAACAAATCACCTGGGGCAGAACAAACTGTTGGATCCCGCCCAATCTGGCTTTCGGGCCAGACATAGTACAGATGCGGCCCCGATGGAAGTAACAGACATAATTAGAATGTCCTTGCATAAAGGGACGCCTACTATGTTGATTTTATTAGATCTGTCGGCGGTCTTCGACGCCATCTCCCCTTCTATCAAGCTTTGCAGACTACAGGAGATTGGTGTCGAGGAGCAAGCCCTGGCATGGTTGGGTAGCTTCCTGTCTAAGAGATCTCAGCAGATCAAATTGGAGCCATTTTTTTCAGCAAGCAACCTAGTTGAGAAGGGCGTTCCACAGGGTTCTATTTTGAGCTCAGCGTTGTTCAACATTTATGTGTCCCCATTGTCTGTCAGTATTCTGGTGGGTCACGCGCTTTGCCCGCCATACACAAGCTACGATACGACGTAACTAAAAAAAAAACTACACCTCCCATGATTCCACGTCGCGTCCCGGAAGAATAATACAGGCCGTGACTGGTGAACGCTGCCGATTATTCTTTCTGCCTTGCAGCCTACAGACTCCGCATCTAGCGTTCCTTCCTGTTTCGTGGACGGTGAGTGTGCGGTTCCGTATGTTCGGACCGCTCGCCTCTCCTGCCTTCTCCCACGGTGCCGTCCGCATCGTGTCAGTGTTGGGCTTCCCTGTTGGATGAGACGCGCGTTTCCTTGCGGTCTCATGCAGGGGAGCTTGTGGAACCACCGGTGTTAGTTCTCCAGCCTTTTGTCATTTTCTGCCTACTCAACGAAGGGGTGAGTAAGCGGTCTAGAGTAAAACTTGATCAAACTCCCCTGTTGGCTGAGGCGTGTTTCCTACCGTCTCTTGCAGGGGAGTAGAAGTGCCTTGACGAGCCTTCGGAATTTCCCTGTTGGATGAAACCTATTTCCTTGCGTTTCGTGCAGGGAAAGTAGGTGTCGGCACCATTCAGTTATGAATGAATAACTAGATATTTACAGCACATTGTTTATTAGCGGCTTGATTTTGAACTATTCCTATCCAAACAGAGGATATTCAAGAGAAGTGTCTAAAAGACTATGATCAGAAGTGACCTATTTTAGATAGCATTCTAAGAGACATTTGGAAACACTTCACTTAGTTATTGTTCTTTTGGGTTCCTTTTTTAGGTTTCGCTGGGGAACGGAGCCTTTAGGCTCCGCCTCCAGAGAAATCTCTTGATTGCAGTAGTGACTCTGGAATACGCCCCCCCGTCCCATTGGCTAGCTCCATAAATGGAGGCTAGCCATTGGAACAGAGAGGCGTCCGTCATGGCCGGAGGAGACTCCCGAGATTCTTTGGCTTTTGCCGACGTCACGCGACGCCGGGAACGCCCCCGAATCTGGTCCGGCCGGGCCGTGCTTGCTGCTGTCCTGCCTTGTGTCCCTCCTCCCGCCGTCCCCACGTTTCCCGCCTCCCTCTTCCCTCTTCCCCGAGCAGAGCGCACTAAAATAACCTGTGTGCAGCTTCACCACCGCAACCCGGGATCAGTAAACCCCCGACGAAGGGCCCCGTACCTTGCTGGTACCAACGCGACCGAAAACGAGCCCGCTGCTCTCCGATTGGACGGGAGAGCCGAGCCCCCTCACCAAACGCCGCGACGGGATTGGCCCGTGCGGCGCAGCGTCACCACTGTTGCCGTGTGGTGATTGGCTAGGGCGAGGAGCGTCATCGCAGGCTTGACCCGGGAGCCGCACTGCCATAGGCTGACTCCCGGGTGCTTTGGAGGCTCGCCCGTTCTGCCGTGTCTGGATTGGCCCGCTCGACTGGAGGAGCCGAGAATTCACCGCGATCACCGCCGGGCCCGGGGAAGACTGACCTGACCTCGCCTGTTCGGCCAAACCACAGTCCCTCTGGAGGGGGCTACCGGGTGCTGCACTGTAGCCTCTGCTGCCCTGTCTCTCGTTTGGATCCTGCGGTCGGACCCTCCACGGTCGCTTCCTGACTGCATACCCTCCGGCTACATTTTTTCCTTTCTGACACATTTCTTTTCTTTTCCCCTTTCTCTTGTTGTAACAGGCCGCGGCCTGGGCCTGGAGCCAGGGGCCGCATTCCTGCCATTGCTGCAACAGGTATGTTCAGTGATAAGCTGCACCGAGGCGCGAGGCCCTGGCGGGGGCGGCGTCTGCACGGGGGGCGTCGGGTGATGGCGACGTTTAATTTTATATAGCGCGAACTTTACCCGAAGGTGTCAGAGCGCTTTACATACGTCTACGTACCTGCCAAGTAGGAGGTCATCAGATTCGGGTCTTGTGACTCACACTCCCATTGTTAATACGCATTTAACTGTGGCACGTCGGTGTGTCTTTACTTCCATTGATATTTCCAACGCCCCTACCCCCTGCACTTTTATTCAGCTGACACTAGCCTCGTTCCAGTGTATGACGTATTATTTATATCCTACCAGTTGGAACTGTAGTCAATCTTTATTTCGACAGAAGTATGGGATTCTTCAATGTTGTACAACGTCCAATGTCTCCTAGGATGCTTTGTACTTGTCCTCGGTCAGTGTAGTGCATACTGGGAGTTGTAGTCCTTCTTCACTTCAGTAACTCCAGTTGGACGTGGCCCTCCCCCCCCCGCTGTCCTGTGCCCCGTTCCCGCCCCCCCACCCCCTCGCTGTCCTGTGCCCCGTTCCCGCCCCCTCCCGCTGTCCGTTCCGCCCCCCCCTCCCCTTTCACTCTCCGTTGCTTGCCTGGAGCCAGGGGCCGCATTCCTGCCATTGCTGCAACAGGTATGTTCAGTGATAAGCTGCACCGAGGCGCGAGGCCCTGGCGGGGGCGGCGTCTGCACGGGGGGCGTCGGGTGATGGCGACGTTTTTTATTTATGCAATTTTATATAGCGCGAACTTTACCCGAAGGTGTCAGAGCGCTTTACATACGTCTACGTACCTGCCAAGTAGGAGGTCATCAGATTCGGGTCTTGTGACTCACACTCCCATTGTTAATACGCATTTAACTGTGGCACGTCGGTGTGTCTTTACTTCCATTGATATTTCCAACGCCCCTACCCCCTGCACTTTTATTCAGCTGACACTAGCCTCGTTCCAGTGTATGACGTATTATTTATATCCTACCAGTTGGAACTGTAGTCAATCTTTATTTCGACAGAAGTATGGGATTCTTCAATGTTGTACAACGTCCAATGTCTCCTAGGATGCTTTGTACTTGTCCTCGGTCAGTGTAGTGCATACTGGGAGTTGTAGTCCTTCTTCACTTCAGTAACTCCAGTTGGACGTGGCCCTCCCCCCCCCCCCCGCTGTCCTGTGCCCCGTTCCCGTCCCCCCCCTCGCTGTCCTGTGCCCCGTTCCCGCCCCCTCCCGCTGTCCGTTCCGCCCCCCCCTCCCCTTTCACTCTCCGTTGCTTGCCTGGAGCCAGGGGCCGCATTCCTGCCATTGCTGCAACAGGTATGTTCAGTGATAAGCTGCACCGAGGCGCGAGGCCCTGGCGGGGGCGGCGTCTGCACGGGGGGCGTCGGGTGATGGCGACGTTTTTTATTTATGCAATTTTATATAGCGCGAACTTTACCCGAAGGTGTCAGAGCGCTTTACATACGTCTACGTACCTGCCAAGTAGGAGGTCATCAGATTCGGGTCTTGTGACTCACACTCCCATTGTTAATACGCATTTAACTGTGGCACGTCGGTGTGTCTTTACTTCCATTGATATTTCCAACGGCCCCACCCCCTGCACTTTTATTCAGCTGACACTAGCCTCGTTCCAGTGTATGACGTATTATTTATATCCTACCAGTTGGAACTGTAGTCAATCTTTATTTCGACAGAAGTATGGGATTCTTCAATGTTGTACAACGTCCAATGTCTCCTAGGATGCTTTGTACTTGTCCTCGGTCAGTGTAGTGCATACTGGGAGTTGTAGTCCTTCTTCACTTCAGTAACTCCAGTTGGACGTGGCCCTCCCCCCCCTCGCTGTCCTGTGCCCCGTTCCCGCCCCCCCCCCCTCGCTGTCCTGTGCCCCGTTCCCGCCCCCTCCCGCTGTCCGTTCCGCCCCCCCCTCCCCTTTCACTCTCCGTTGCTTGTTTGTTTTTGGTGCCCAGGGGGTTGCATTCAGACTTGTATCGCCCAAGCACGTGGTTGCCATACTATTTAGAGCAAGTTTAGGCTTACTATTTGACTGCAGTTAACAAGAAATCATCTGGAATGCACTCGGTTTACATTGCCACTGAAAACGCAAAGATTTAAATGGTTTCTTCTGTATGGCTTTTATCTAATTGGGAGCAGGGCATGGTGCTATTAAGAGGATTAGCAAACTTTTGATTAAATGCACTATGCCTTGAATTTCTTATGTTGAAGTGGACTCTTTTGGCAGTAATCACATCGCCAGGAGAATAATTGAACACCGTGTGCTTCCCCCCCCCCCCCCCCTCGCTGTCCTGTGCCCCGTTCCCGCCCTCCCCCCCTCGCTGTCTTGTGCCCCGTTCCCCCCTCGCTGTCCTGTGCCCCGTTCCCGCCCTCCCCCCCTCGCTGTCCTGTGCCCCGTTCCCGCCGTCCTGTACCAGGAGGTGAGTGACCAATACTCCTCTGACTGGATCCAAAGCCCACTGTGTACATCATTTTATTTTTATTATGTCTCACCTCTGTCTGTTGCCAGACGTTTTGGTACTTTACAGTGGACTTAGCGCCCGCCCATTTCTACTTCGGTTCATTGTCACTCTCCTTTGCTTGCTTGGAATTCTTAGCTTCGGTAGGTTTTCCTCCCTCTACTTTATTTCTTTTTTTTTCTCTTCTTTAGTGTTATGGACGCACTGCTGTCCATCCACGGCTCACTATTTCAGGTGGTACTTTTTTCTTTTAATTTAAGCACCACTTTATGAAAGTGCGTGTTTCCTCCAGCTGGCTCCCTTGTGTACTTCGCCCCCTCTGTGTTTCTCACTCATTCTGTTCCTGCCTTTCATCCTTTGTCATTTTGCTTGACCCAGCACCTCCTACCCATCCTTCGTTGTCAGTGTGCTCTCCCTACCCTCTCCTGCCCACCCTCCATTGTCCATGTGCTCTCCATACCCTCTCCTGCCTACCCTTTGTTGACGTGTGCTCTGCCCACCCTCTATTGCCCGTGTGCTTTCTTTACCCTCTCCTGCCCACCCTCTGATGTCCGTGTGCTCTCCCCACCCTCTCCTGCCCACCCTCTATTGCCCGTGTGCTTTCTTTACCTTCTCCTGCCCACCCTCCGATGTCCGTGTGCTCTCCCCACCCTCTCCTGCCCACCCTCTGTTGACGTGTGCTTTTTTTACCCTCTCCTGCCCACCCTCCGATGTCCGTGTGCTCTCCCCACTCTCTCCTGACCACCCTCTATTGCCCGTGTGCTTTCTTTACCCTCTCCTGCCCACCCTCCATTGTCCATGTGCTCTCCATACCCTCTCCTGCCCACCCTCTGTTGACCTGTGCTCTCCCTACCCTCTCCTGCCCACCCTCCATTTTCCGTGTGCTCTCCCCGCCCTCTCATGCCAACCCTCTGTTGCCCGTGTGCTTTCTTTACCCTCTCCTGCCCACCCTCCGTTGTCCATGTGCTCTCCCTACCCTCTCATGCCAACCCTCTGTTGCCAGTGTGCTTTCTTTACCCTCTCCTGCCCACCCTTCGTTGTCCATGTGCTCTCCTCACCCTCTCCTGCCCACCATTCGTTGTCGATGTGCTCTCCTTACCCTCTCCTGCCCACCCTCTGTTGCCAGTGTGCTTTCTTTACCCTCCCCTGCCCACCCTCCGTTGTCCTTGTGCTCTTCTTGCCCTCTTCTGCCCACCCTGTTGCCAGTGTGCTTTCTTTACCCTCTCCTGCCCACCCTTCGTTGTCCATGTGCTCTCCCCTCCATCTCCTGCCCACCCTCCGTTGTCCATGTGCTGTCCTTACCCTCTGTTGGCAGTGTGCTTTCTTTACCCTCCCCTGCCCACCCTCCGTTGTCCTTGTGCTCTCCCTGCCCTCTTCTGCCCACCCTGTTGCCAGTGTGCTTTCTTTACCCTCTCCTGCCCACCCTTCGTTGTCCATGTGCTCTCCCCTCCATCTCCTGCCCACCCTCCGTTGTCCACGTGCTCTCCCTACCCTCTTCTGCCCACCCTCTGTTGCCTGTGTGCTTTCTTTACCCTCTCCTGCCCACTCTCCCTCTCTCTCCTCCTCTAGCCCTCCTTCTCCTTTCCGCCCTCCCTCTCTTACCTGCCGCCCTCTCCTTTCTGCCTTTCTCACACTTTCCTACCTTCCCTCATGCCCTCACACTCCTTTATGCCCTCCCTCTCTCCTGCGTCTATTCCTTCCCTCCTGCCCTCCCTCTCTATCCTGCACTCGCTTCCTTTTGAGCTTTCTTACTCCTGGCCTCTTTCATCCCTTCCCTCTCTCTGCAAATAATTGCATTATAAATGCACTCCAGATTTCTGTGCAAAGTAAAACACATCAACGTTTTACACATAATTCAATGAAGATACAAAACACCATTTATCAAAAGCTCAAACTTTAACAAAGGGAGTGCAGAGTAGGGAGTGCATAGAGCAGGGGGAGTGCAGAGTGCATAGAGTGCAGAGTGCATAGAGGGTGCAAAGTGCATAGGCAGTGCAGAGTACATAGGGAATGCAGAGTCCAGAGAGAGTGCATAAAGAGTGCATACAAAGTGCATAGGGAATGTATACAAAGTGCAGAGTGCATAGGGAATGCAGAGTGCATAGGGAGTGCATACACAGTGCAGAGTGCATAAGGAGTGCAGAGTGCATAGAGAGTGCAGAGAGAGAGTGCATAAAAAGTGCAGAATGTATAAGAGTGCATAGGGAGTGCAGAGTGCATAAGAAGTGCAGAGTGCATAGACAGTGCACAGTGCATAGGTAATGCAGAATGCATACAGAGTGCATAGGGAGTGCAGAGTGCATAGGGAGTGCAGAGTGCATAGGGAGTGCAGAGTGCATAGGGAGTGCACTCTGCACTCTTTAGGCACTCTGCACTCCCTATGCACTCTCTATGCAAAGTGCTGCGTAGGGAGTGCATGATAAGTGCAGAGTGCATAGGGAGTGCAGAGTGCATAGGAAGTGTGGAGTGCATACAAAGTGCACAGTGCATACAGAGTGCTGCATAAAAAGTGCAGAGTGCATAGGGAGTGCATAGGAAGTGGAGCGTGCAGGGTGCATATAGAGTACAGAGTGCATACAGAGTGCTGCATAGGGAGTGCAGAGTGCACAGGGAGTGCATATGAAATGCAGAGTGCATAAAGAGTACTAGGGAGTGCTAGAGAGTGCCAAGTGACTGCAAAAAAAAGGTAATGGCAATGTATATGACAATGCCATTTACTTATCTGTTTTCGAAACAAAAACATAAATACAAATTTTGGCATATGCAATGCCAATAACTCTAACTTTTCCAAAGGTGAAACCATTGCATTGTAAATGCTTGTTCTTCCAAGAGTCATCTGGAGAGAGCAATAAAGAAGAAGGTAGAACCTGGCTATAGGAAGCATAGAAAGAAAGTCCTGGTAGGTGTCTACTCGACATAAATCATAGGATATATATATGTATATTACAGAGTAGTGGTGATGTAAGCCATCGTACATGTCTCATCTATAACGATATGTGTTCTGTTGTTTTCTCCTTTGCATAGACTTAGTCAAAAATCCTGCCATCACCCTCTGCTCTCTTCTGATGTTACAAGTTCTTTATAGAACAAATATTGCGATGTAAAACAGGGTTTGTGAAGGAACTTATGGTGTTTTATTGTCTCCTTCCCTGCTGTCCCTACCCTTTCCTTCCCCCGCTCAATCAGCTAAGAAGTCTGCAAGTCCTTTTCTGTTTCCAGACTTGGGGTGGTTCAGAGGTGGGCCCCCATAGAGCATCAACACGATCCAGAGGAAGCGGACAACGGAGCCTGACAGAATGATCGGCCCAAGAATTGGCTTCCTCCTGGTCGTGTTGAATCCATAGATTGCTACCTTAGAGGATGTCATGGCCGCTTTGGCTCTAGTACAAGCAGAAGTAGTTGCTTCACGACAAGAAACAGCAGCACTACATGCCAGAGTAGATAGGCTTCAGCAGAATCCATTAAAGGTTGGGGAAACCCATCGCTCAGCGCCAGTAGTGGTGGAGATGCCAGCTCAAATACACTTGGCCCCTCCAGAGAGATTTTATGGGGACATTAAGAAGGTGCAAGTGTTTATAACACAAGTACTACTCCATTTTTCTTGCAAACCTAAAATGTTCGCCACCCATCAACCCCGAGTGGCTTTTTTGATTTCATATCTGGGGGGAGAAGCAGCGCATGGGCAGTGCCTATTGTGCAGAGTGATGACCCTCTACTATATGATTGGGATGAATTCAGAAGAACCTTTGAAAAAACCTTTGATAGGTGAGCCGAGACATTTTCTGCTGACAGAGACTTATTGGAGTTACGCCAAGGAACTTCAGATTTGTTTGTCTATCTCAACAACTTCCGAAGATTGGTAGCAGAAACATACTGGCCCGAAGCCAAGCAGTCCGCTATATTTGACAAAGGTCTCACAGACGAGCTGAAGAACGCTCTAGCTCAGATTGAGCCTCAACCCCGAACATGTGCGGCTCTCATCGAAGTCACACTTCGACTAGATCACAGGATGCGTGAACGTAAATGAGACCACAAAAGAAAAGACAGAACCTTCCCTTCCAGTGAATGCTTTTCTGGCTCGGAGAAAACAAAACCAGAACCAATGGAGATAGGATCTGTGAGAGCATCACTGACGCTCAGTGAAAGACCACAGACGCAAGCAAGGGCTATATCTCTTCTGTGGGAAGAAAGGTCACTTTCTCCGAGAATGCCCGGTCAATCCGAAACTCGGACGCCCGCGTTTTGGGTCAGCGGCTGCCTCTGCACCAGAAAAGAAGGAGGAAAACTGCCATGCTTGAGAACCCAAGAAGGGAAGTTTTCAAGCGGTCAGATATTCCCTTCGGTAAATACCTTTTGTTAGTGTGGAGACGGATCATTTATTTTTACCTCTGGTGATATACATCAACCAGACACCTAAACACATTCAAGCCATGGTCGACTCCAGAGCCACTGGCTGTTTTATGGATCAAGAAGAGGCTACACGTCTAGGAGCACAGTTAATTCAGAAGATGAATCCAGAACCCGTGTACGCAGTGGATGGCACAGCTCTTGAGTCAGTACCAATACAGTTCAGTACCCCGGAGTACGAGATTGTATATGATGAATGCCATAAGGAGAAGATATCCTTCAGTATCATAGAGGCTCCTCAATATGGGGTTATTATAGGCCTCCCCTGGTTGCAGAAACATTAGCCTACTTTTCAATGGGCCAACAAGACATTGCAATTGAACTCAGCCTACTGCCATAGTCATTGCTATCAAGAAGTAACAAGGCCATCCAGTATTCTAGCCAGCACACACCACATAGCCACAGCAGCAGAGAAGAATGTGGAATTACCGAGGTGTTATGAGGAGTACCAATACATTTTTAGTGATGTGGAGGCTGAGAAGTTGCCGCCTCACAGAGACTATGATTGTTGCATAGACCTGATTCCGGGGTCGGTGGTTCCTTGTGGGAGAATATATGCGCTCACCATACCTGAGAACAAGTACTTAAGAGACTACTTCGACAAATACCTAGAATTGGGATTCATCCGGCCCTCCAGGTCGCCCGCAGCCTCTCCTCTCTTTTTTGTTCCAAAAGTGAATGGGGATTTGAAATGCTGCATCGATTACAGAGCCTTGAACAACATACCCATAAGGAACCAGTACCCGCTTCCTTTCATTCCTGTCCTTTTGGAGCAAGTAAGGTCCGCGGTCATCTACACGAAATTGGACTTAAGAGGGGCCTACCATTTGGTCAGAATCCATCAGGGAGACGAATGGAAGACCGCTTTCAAAACCCGATACGGTCTCTTCGAATACTTGGTAATGCCCTCCGGGCTGTGCAATGCCCCTGCGGCGTTTCAGTTTTTCCTGAATGAGGTCCTCAGAAAGTATCTAGATCTTTTTGTGGTGGTATATATCGATGACATATTGGTATATTCCACGACCGAAGAAAAACACCTAGGACATATACGCCTGGTATTGCAAGCCTTGAGGATACATCATCTTTTCTGGAAAATCACCAAGTGTGAATTCCATGCTACCACTGTGGAGTTTTTAGGAGTTATGCTCACTCCTTCGGGTCAAGTCATGGCAGAGAGGAAAGTGAAAGCCGTGGTGGAATGGCCCCGCCCTCGCTGTGTGAAAGAAATCCAAAGTCTACTGGGATTTGCCAACTTCTACCAGAGGTTCATAAGACAGTTCTCAAACATGGTTGCACCCTTGACAAAGTTGACCAAGAAGAAGACCCCTTTCCTATGGACCAGAGACACCCAACAAGCGTTCAATCAGCTTAAACAGGCTTTTACATCCGCTCCTGTTCTTACACATGCTAACCTGGACCTTCCATTTATTGTAGAAGCCGATGCCTCCGATATAGCGGTGGGAGCAGTACTCTCACAACGACCTATAACTACGGGATACTTTCATTCCATTGCTTTCATGTCCAGGAAACCAAACCATTCCGAACAGAACTATACTATAGCCGAAAAGGAGCTCCTCGCAATCAGGGACGCCTTCCTTGAGTGGAGACACTGGTTTATGGTGGCAGTGCATCGGGTGACGGTCTACTCAGATCACCGCAATCTACAATTTATGCGGGCTGCTCGTCATCTTACTCCTCGCCAACTCAGGTGGATGCTCTTCTTTGCGGAATACCATTTTGTAGTGACTTTCAGACCTGGTTCAGATAATAAGAAGGCCGGCGCTCCTATCAGACAGGATTCCGACCCTGTTCCTGCTGACCCTCCGAAAGAATCCATCATCGAACCTAGTAAAGAAGTGGGTGTCATACAAACCAAAGACTTCCTTCACAAGACACGCCAAGGAATCCGAACATTTCAGTAGAGAAATTGGCTTAAAAGATATCCTGAATGGCGTATGTGACAAGGTCTTCCTATTAAATCTGGCCAACTGTTGATCCCTAATAACCCCTTACGCAATACAGTGTTCTCCTGGTGTCACAACCTTCCATGTGAAGGACATCTGGGTGGAGGAAAGACACTTGCAAAGGTGCTACGCCAATGTTGGTGGCCATCCAAATGTCCGGATATAACGACATGGGTACAGGACTGTTTCATGTGTGCCCAAATGAAATCGGATCATCAAAAGACACAGGGGCTCCTACAACTCATGCCCACACCAGAAAATCCGTGGGAAAGGATGTCGGTAGATTTCGTGGTTGGTCTACCTCAGGACCAGGGAACACGGTGATCATTGTGGTCATTAATTACTTGACGAAAATGGGACATTTCATCCCGTGTAAACCAGCACCCTCGGCAAGTCAGACTAGCCAAATTGTTGTTGGTTCACGTAGTCAGGCTTCACAGCCTTCCCAAAGTTATTGTTTCATACCAGGGGGCTCAATTCACAGCTGACTTTTGGAGGACATGGTGCTCTAAGTTACAAATCTCCTCTTCACTCTCGACAAGTTTCCACCCTCAAACTGATGGACGGACTGAGAGACTAAACCTGACCCTCAAGCAGTACCTTAGATGCTATGTCGATGCTATGACGCTTGGCTTGGGTGGATTGGTTGGCGGAAATAGCTTACAACAGTGCTACACATTCATCCACCCAATTTGCCCCCTTTTACTGTACCTATGGGTTTCACCCTAGGTTTACTCCTTTGATTGTCCCTAGTTCTACCAACAAATATCCTGATCTCCGACAAAGTATACAACACATACGTAAGACACTAGTATCCTCATGAAACAACTTGCTCAAGGCAAAGGAAAAGCATAAGGTACATGCCGATAAACATCCGAGACCTGGGCCCTTGTACAAAATTGGTGATTGGGTCTGGTTGTCTACCAGGAACATCAGATTCAAACGATACAGCGTGTTTAACCCCAGATACATTGGCCTTTATCATGTGGTTAGGATGGTGAATCCGGTAGCCGCAAAAATAAAACTACCTAATCATTTTAGGATTCACCCAGTGCTTCACATATCTCTCCTGAAACCCTCACGTGTTCGGGCACAGAAGAGACCTGATCCTGTGATGATTCAAGGCGAACCAGAATACGAGGTTCGTGGTATTCTGGACGCCAGAAGACTGAGAGGTAAACTCTGGTATTTGGTAGCCTGGAAGGGCTACGGACCGGAGGAGAATTCCTGGGAACCTTAGAGGGCTATACGTGCACCTAGACTAGTGGCCAATTTTCATCGTTTACACCCAGAGAAGCCTTCGGGCAGTTAGCGTTCTCTGGGAAGGGGGTGTGCTGTCAGGATTCTGGTGGGTCACGCTCTCTGCCCTCCATACACAAGCTACGATACGACGTAACTCAAAAAAACGACACCTCCCATGATTCCACAGAAGTCACATATCACGTGATACGGACGTCACGTCCCGGAAGAATAATACCGGCCGTGACTGGTGAACGCTGCCGATTATTGTTTCTGCCTTCCAGCCTACAGACTCCGCATCTAGCGTTCCTGCCTGTTTCGTGGATGATGAGTGTGCAGTTCCGTATGTTCGGACCGCCAGCCTCTCCTGCCTTCTCTGACGGTGCCGGTCGCATTGTGGCAGTGTTGGGCTTCCCTGTTGGATGAGACACACGTTTCCTTGTCTCTTGCAGGGGAGCTTGTGGAACCACCGGTGTTGGTTCTTCAGCCTTTTGTCATTTTCTGCCTACTCAACGAAGGGATGAGTAAGCAGTCTAGAGTAAAACTTGATCAAACTCTTGCAGGGGAGTAGAAGTGCCTTGACGAGCCTCGGAATTTCCCTGTTGGATGAAACCTATTTTCCTGGGTTTCGTGCAGGGAAAGTAGGTGTCGGCACCATTCCGTTATGAATGAATAACTGGATATTTACAGCACATTGTTTATTATTGGCTTGATTTTGAACTATTCCTATCAAAGCAAAAAAAATTCAAGAGAAGTGTCTAAAAGACTATGATCAGAAGTGCCCTATTTTAGATAGCATTCTAAGAGACATTTGGAAACACTTCACTTAATTATTGTTCTTTTGGGTTCCTTTTTTCTTCCAAGAGTCATCTGGAGAGAGCGCTTAAGAAGAGGGTAGAACCTGGCTATAGGAAGCATAGAAAGAAAGTCCTAGTAGGTGTCTGCTCGACATAAATTATAGGATATATATATGTATATTACGGAGTAGTGGTGATGTAAGCCATCGGACATGTTTCATCTATAACGATATGTGTTCTGTTGTTTTCTCCTTTGCATAGACATAGTCAAAAATCCTGCCATCAGCCTCTGCTCTCTTCTGATGTTACAAGTTCTTTATTTCTTTATTTCAGGTAGGAACAAATATTGTGATGTAAAACAGGGTTTGTGAAGTAACTTATGGTGTTTTATTGTCTCCTTCACAGATCTCCTTCCCTGCTGTCCCTACCTTTTCCTTCCCCCTCTCAATCACCTCAAAAGTCTGCGAGTCCTTTTCTGTTTCCAGACTTGGAGGGGTTCAGAGGTGGGCCCCCATAGAACATCAACACGATCCCGAGAAAGCGGACGACGGAGCCTGACAGTCTGCAATCATAAGGAAGTCTGGATTTGAGACAATCTCTTATGCAGACAACACACAGGTGATTATCCCACTCGATCTGGATCCTGAGATCACTAAAATCAAATTTAAGACCTGTAAGTTGAACATTGCGGCCTGGATGAAGGACAATTGCCTCCAGTTGAATTCTAATAAGACCGAGATTCTCCTGTTCGGGAAGGCGGAGGAACTATGGACTCCGGAGTGGTGGCGGACGAACTGGGGGAGTGTCCCCGCCCCACAAAGCAGGCCAGGAATATGGGAATTTTGCTGGATAACAACCTTTCTTTTGAAGAACATGTAAAATCTTTGTCTAGCTCTTGCTTTGGCACTTTGAAAAGGTTAAGGAAAATCTTTCCCTGGATTCCTGTGGAGGCAAGAAAAACTCTCATTCAGGCATTAATTGTGAGCAGGCTGGATTATGGAAATGCCCTACTAGTGGGGGCTAGAGAAGATCTGCTCTCTAGGTTACAGGTACTGCAGAACACTGCAGCGAGAATGGTTTTGAATAAGCCAAGACGCACGCCATCGCGTCCTCTGCCGCAGGCTCTGCACTGGTTGCCTGTGAAGAAGAGAGCTGTCTTTAAACTTTTGATCGTGGTGTTTAAGGCTAGGCAGGGCCTAGGTCCATCTTACCTAACAAGCATTTACAATGCAATGGTCTCGGCATTATTAAAGGTAGAGCTATTGGCATTGCTCATGATATATATATTTTTTTTAAATCATAAATACA
Organism: Lissotriton vulgaris; assembly: GCF_964263255.1. Taxonomy (NCBI): domain Eukaryota; kingdom Metazoa; phylum Chordata; class Amphibia; order Caudata; family Salamandridae; genus Lissotriton; species Lissotriton vulgaris. Next base: position 2,107,213,993 of record NC_141687.1, read on the forward strand.
TGGCATTGTCATTTACATTGCCAATAGCTTAATCGTTAAATAGATGGCATTGTCATTTACAATGCCAATAGCATAATCGCTCGCAAATGCATGACCTATTGCATTTACACCCACACAGAGCCACACACACAAAGCCACCCACAGAGCACAAAAACTGGAACACGGACAGGGGAGCACAGAGGCACAAAAACGGGAACACGGACAGTTCGTTTTTTGGGGAGAATGAGTATCTGCTGACTTTTTCTTGTTCTTCTTTTTAAGTACATATTTAGGACTAATCTTCCCCAACGGCCATACCCGATCCTGCCTCATCGAACACAAATACTGCACAGGGCCAACGTTCTGCTATAGAATTATCAAGGCAGCTTAATATTAATTACATTTGGTAGCCGTTGTTCTATACCACAGGCCTGATACGGGGTTTAGCTGTACATTGCTCCATAACAACCGGCCAGAACCTTTCACAAGGGCACATACAGGTGCGTGCACAGCAATGGGTTGTTAGATGTACCGATCCAGGAAGACGCAAAAATGTTCCAATCGAGGGTCCATTCATTGTACGCCTCTGGCAGAAGGCGCTCCTATTCCACTGGGCCTTTCCCCGCTCCAGATGAAGTGCTCGCCTGCGCCCCGGCCCTCCGCGCTGCCACGGCCTCCATCGCGGCCCCCCTCCCATCTGTCTTGTTGGCGATATTTCTGTCCCCGTGCCGGCTCCGGGTGGTACAAAGTGTTACACTTTAATTGAGCTGTTAGCATCTGCGGCAATCCTCCAAAGCTGGGATTATGCATGGCGGGTGAGTGACGCACTTGTCATTGCAGGAGCCATGTTTGCTAAACCCAAAAAGCCCACCGCACAGGCTGCATCACCCTGGTGACCCGGCTGTCATTAGCAATTAGTAATTTGGGATAATCAAGAGGGTTGCAATTTAGCTAACGGCCTGAGATGTGGGCCCTGTGACCGACACACTTCACATTTTAATAATGATGGACACAAAATCCAATTTAATGCCATGTCTATCAACTCACAAAAGACGGTGGGAGGGGGGGAAAGCCTGGAAACGTGTGTATGAAGCAGGGAAAAGAGGGGGAAAATCGCGTAATTTGCCACATTTAACGTTCAGGAGGTGAATGTGCGCTCCATGCAGTGGCACGTGTTTTGTGTGGGGTGCGTCTGTGAAATAAGAAAGGGTATTTTACCTCGCTTACTCAGCCCTGCTAAAAATGAGCAGCAAGCTTGCCTCAATGCCGCTGGCCGATTTCCAGCTCTCCTCGCAGGCAGTGCGCTCAGCACACGCTGCTGCCCGCTTTTGTCATCTGACCCGAAACCTGCACTCCTCTGAGCTCCCGTCTCGGCTCTCTTCCCTTATCTGCAACCGCACAAGGACCGGGGGAGGGACAGTGAATCACAACGCCTCTTCTAGCGCTCTCAGCCGCTCACCGAGCCCCAGCGGTGGAGAGCACAACTTGGCGCGCGGGACTGGACCGGAGAATGTGCTTCTAACTGACCGGCCGCAGATTATTCGCTGCACTTGATAATCCTTTATAAACGATCTGTACATTCACTTTAAACTACGCACCATCCGCACCAGTTACATGTAAATGACCGATACAGTTAGGGTGTGTAGGGGAGTAAAAGTGGTGGCACAAATAACAAGAAAAAAAAAGGCACAAAAAAAATGGCGGCCGAAAATTTGGGAATCGGGGGCGTGTTCTTGGCTTCTGAGTGACGGATGACGTCACAGGTGGAAAGAACGCAAAAAACACGCCCCCGAATCCGAAAGAGACAGGGCTTGTTTGGAGTGATGCCCCTCTCCTCCAATGGCTGGCCTCCGTTTAGGAAGCAGGCCAATGGAGGAGAGATGGAGGAGAGAGGCGGGTTCAAGCCCAGTACTCAAAAACATAAAATCTCCGACCGGAGACTGCGCAAGCGCAGCCCTTAGGTCCTCGACCTAAAAAGGAAGGTAAGAGCATTTGAGCAGGGATGTCAACTGAGATCTAGCAACCAAAATCTGTTGGCTCCATGCAAAATCAAGAAAGTGAGAATGGGTGGGCGGGCCTTCTCCTATCTAGCCCCTTCCCATTGGAACAAGCTACTAGAACCACTGCGTGGTTGTTCCTCCCTGGCACATTTTAAAAAGGGCTTACAGACCTGGATGTTTGAGTAAGCTTTGGCTGTCCATGGGGCTTGCTTTTCTGTATTGCCGGGCGCCGAGAGATCCCCTCAGGATGATTCGTTGCACCATACAAGTGTTAAATAAATAAAGGAGACTCGCTATCAAACAAATAATTGTCCGTTTATGCTTGATCCTTTTAGATGCTTGGTGTTCAATATTCAGGTGATCTTCCCCCATGATAGGCACTTGCAATATCAAAATCAAAATTTCTCTAAATGTATTGTCTATTATAACTGCCCAACTCAGTCTGTAAATATTCCTTCCCGAATTTTGCACTTTATGCACAGTTCATAGGTTAGTCAATGGGGAAGATGCAAAGGAAACAAAGACATTGGAGGTAAACGAACACAATTTCACCTCAACGGGTTTCAAACCAAAAGCTTGAACAAAATCGTTGGAACTTGCAGTCCAAGGATGACTATAGCAATGATAAGTCAGTATAACAAATACTCAAGGAAGGTGTAACAACCTGATGTTCCCGGGATCAGGAAAAGTACGAAAATACGTAGGACAACAGACAAGGATGAAGAACTTTACTGATTTAATGGTCAAAGATAAAGAACAAAGCAAAACGTATGCAACACATACTGTACATGAAAATATGAAAATAACAACGATACCCAATCACAGCACCTGGATGGTCTCATCGTCCTTTGCATGAACACCGGTCCCGGTGTTCTCCAAAGAAGGACACCGTGCTAAGTAGCGGCCGACAATGCCACTCGAATGCTGTGATGGGTGCACTACCGGGGAAACAGTTCCTGATCCTCTGCGGGGCTCGTAGGTAAGTACAGAACGAGGGAATGCCCAGCTGGGCACTCTACCTTCCGTTCGTGTTCTTGGACAGGGAACAGCCGCTCAACCTGCACCACTCTGTGAGCAACTCCCTGTGTTAATATCCGGAACAGTAAACATCCAACTTAGACGCGGCAACCACCTCCTTGGGGTGCGTCTCTGTATCTGTGACTTTATACAATGTATCGATATCCAGGGAGAGTGTTTGGGCACTTGGGCACACCTAGTCCGCTGAGACGCGGCAAACACCTCCGCAGTGTGCGTCTCAGCTACTGCGGCTGAAAGGGTCTGCGATGGGGCAGAGAACAGCCGTTCAATCCCCCTTGTACAGTGGAGGCTCAAAGCACTTACCATGCTCTTTCGGGCTTCCTTAGCTGAGACGTGGCAAACACGTCTGTGGTGTGCGTCTCCGCTACGGTTGAAGCCGGTTCAACAATGGGGTCAGAGAGCGTCCGCTCTATCTGTCCTCGGTGTCCAACTGTAACACCCTGATGTTCCCGGGATCGGGGACAGCCCGCAAATACTCAGAACAACAGACAAAGAGTAAGCGCTTTACCGATTTAATGTTCAAAGGTAAAGAACAATGCTTAACGTGAGTTGCACACACTGTACAAATAATATCAAAGTAAGTCAACGATACCCAATCACAGCTCCTGAATGGTCTCACCGTCCTTCGCACGAACACCAGTCCCTGTGTTCCCCAACGAAGGACACCGTGCTAAGTAGCGGCCGACAATGCCGCTCAACTGCTGTGATGGGTGTGTTAGTTTGGGCACTGTTCCTGATCCTTGGTGGGGCTCGTATGTAATTACCGAACGAGGGAATGCCCAGCCGGGCACTCTACCTTCCGTTCGATTATGGGCAGCCACTCGACCTGCACTACTCCGTGAGCCTTTTCCGAGCTGTTTCTCAGGAACAGAACAGTAAGTGTACGGGCAAAGAGCAGCCGCTCTCCTTGTCCTGTTTTATCAATGTCAAAAACTATAATGTGCTGAGACGCGGCAAACACCTCCCTGGTGTGCGTCTCAGCGACTGCGTTGGTAAGGATCTCCGGTGGGGGCAGAGAACGTCCGTTCCTGCACCCGAATTCTGTGGAGGCTCAAAGCACAGCCGTGCTTCTTTATGGCTTCAGTATCTCGGACGCGGCAAACACCTCCGTGGTGTGCGTCTCGGATACAGAACGAAGCCGGTACAATGATGGGCCAGAGAGCGTCCGCTCTATCTGACTTTGGCGTCCTATGGTCGATTCCAGGTACGGAAATCCAGGGGAGAGATTACTATGGCAGGATACGGCGCTGACTGCAATTCGAATATCCGACTCTGCGTCCTCGAGGCTGCCTGCTTAAGTAGGCGTGTTTGTTCCGCGCTGCCTCCCCTCTAAACATGCTGGTAGTTGTAGTTCCCGCGTCGCAGCTCAGCACAACGTGACCACGCACTGATAATCTACCATCTGTGGGTCAGGTCTTCCGTGGGTCAGGGCGATCATGACAGTACATCCTCCTTCCATCAGCCCCTCCCAGCCGGTCCGCACATGTCGGATGTCTCTTGTGGAACAGGGATACCAAGCGGGGTGCGTGGATCCCAGCAGCCGGCTCCCAGGACTGTTCTTCTGGGCCATAGCCTTTCCATGCCACCAAGTACCATAGCTTGCCCCGTCGCCACTTGGAGCCATTGATGCCAGCGACTCGTATTCCACCTCAGAATCTACTGCTACCGGAGCCGGGATTGTTTTTGCCCGCACAGTTGCAGGTTTAAGCAAGGAAACGTGGAAAACAGGATGTATACGCAGACTTGGAGGCAAACACAACTTCACGTTCACCGGGCTGATACACTTGGTAATACGGTAAGGGCCAACGTACTTGGGATGAAACAAGCTGCGTTTGCGAAACCGCATGTTCAGAGTAGAATCCCAAACGTAGTCTCCCATCCTGTACAGAGGCCCAGGCCTCCTCCTCTTATCCGCCACAGATTTATTCTCCGCCTTGGCGGCATCCAGGAACTGCTGGGAACGAATCAGTGTTTCCCTGATGTTGGCTACTCTCTTGGATGTTTCAGGCATCTTGTCTTCCTTGAGAGGGTGAACAAAAGGTAGAAACCTGGGGTGATGTCCGTAGTTGCCATAGAAAGGGGAAGCCTTGGTAGAGCTATGCGTGGCATTGTTATACGCTATTTCAGCGATCCATAGCAGATCCACCCACTCTTCCTTCCCTTGCTTGACAAAACAGCGCAGGTATTGTTTGAACGACTGGTTAAGGCGCTCTGTCTGGCTGTCCGTCTGAGGGTGGTAGCTCGTGAACATGGCCGATTTGACGTGCAGCGCCAAACACCACGTTCTCCAGAACTGGGCGGTGAACTGTGACCCTCTGTCTGACACTATCACGTTGGGCAGACCGTGCAATCTCACCACTTTCTACAATAGCAAGGATGCCAAAACACCCGCAGACGGCACTTGCTTACAGGTGATGAAGTGACCCATCTTTGTAAGGTAGTCGATCACCACCAGGATAGCCGTGTTCCCTTGATCCGCGGGCAGCCCTACAATGAAGTCCAGGGAAATGTTCTCCCAAGGCCTGCTTGGTGTGGGAAGGGGTTGAAGGAGCCCTTGAGGCCTTCTTTGATCAACCTTCATGGAGGCGCAGATGGAACAGTCAGCTCCCCATTTCCTGACATCCGTTCGCATGGCTGGCCACCAGAACTGCCTTTCCATGCTGGCCATCGTTTTCTCAAAACCGAGATGCCCTGCACAGGGCGATACATGGCATCATTCAAAGGCTTGTTTCTGGAGTCCAGGTGTTGGTAGCAACAGACAACGCCCTCTCATCGGTATCCCGTCCAAGACTTGTCATTCCCTGTGACTGCGGAGCCACCTTTTCCAGGTAAACGTACGGATCCCTCTCTGGATGGCTTTAAGGAAGGCATACGGCTGAATAACTCCCAACACCACCTTGAGAGGAATGATGGAATGTTCCATGGCCGGCCTCGGGTCCTTGGCTGCTGTCTGACGGGATAGTGCGTCCGCCTTCCTGTTTTCCGACCCAGGCCGATATGTGATGTGGAAGTTAAACCCAGAAAAGAAAAGCATCCACCTCAGCTGCCTGGGAGAGAGATGTCTCGCCGCCGTCTTAAACTGCAGATTTCTGTGGTCCGTGTATACCGTGACCACATGTCGTGCCCCCATCAACAAGTGACGCCACTCAGTGAATGCGTCCTTGATCGCTAGTAGCTCTTTCTCCGCGATATGGTTGTTGCACTCTGCATCGTTTAACTTCCTGGACACAAAGGCCACGGGATGGAGCAATCCTGTCTCATGATGACGTTCTGACAGAATGGCACCCAACGCTACCTCGGACGCATCCGCCTCTACCACATACGGTTGTTCTGGATCAGGGTGAGCCAACACCGGGGCGGTGCTAAAAGCCTTTTTCAGAGCCACGAATGTTCCCTGTGCTTCCTGATTCCATACGAACTCTTGATATTTCCGCAGCAGTTGCGTAATCGGGGCTACCAATCCTGAGAACCCATCTATGAAGCGCCTATAAAAGTTGGCGAATCCGATAAAGCTCTGTAAAACCCTAACCCCCTGCAGGACTGGCCATTCTTCCACTGCCCTGATCTTGCGTTCCGCCATCTCTTGCCCGTCCGGGCTCAGCATCACCCCAAGGAATTCGACGGACGTGACGTGAAAGTCGCACTTGCTGAGCTTGCAGAACAGCATATTCTCCCGTAGCTTCCGGAGTACTGACTTTACGTGCATGACATGTTCCTCTTCCGTGTCAGAGTAGATGAGAATATCATCGATGTATACCACCACGTATACATCTAGGACATCGCGGAATACTTAATTGAGGAAGAACTGAAAGGCCGCAGGGGCATTGCAGAGGCCGAATGGCATGACGAGATATTCGAAGAGGCCAAATCGGGTCTTAAACGCCGTCTTCCACTCGACGCCATGCCTCATGCGCACCAGATGGTATGCCCCTTTGAGATCCAGCTTGGTGTAGACCCGGGCCTTCTTCACCTGCTCAAGTAGAACGCTTATAAGAGGCAAAGGGTACCTGTTTTTGATGGTGATAGCGTTCAAGGCCCTAAAGTCCACACATGCTCTCAACTCCCCGTTGGCTTTCGGAATGAAGAAGAGGGGCGACGCAGCAGGAGACTTGGAGGGTCTGATAAATCCCAACCCCAAGAGCTTGTCAAGATATGCACGAAGATGGACGTTTTCTGGCTCCGTTAAGGCGTATAGTCTGCCGCTTGGGACGCTCGCCCCCGGAACGAGGTCGATTTGGCAGTCTTACTCCCTGTGCGGAGGGAGCACCTCAGCCCGCACTTCTTCAAAAACGTCCTCGTAACTGAGGTATGCGCTGGGGAGCGTGACCTCTTTCTCTGCCGCCGTGGCGACCGTGTGGCCTTCGGCCTGATGGGTGCGGAGGGAATCCTGTCGCCCTACGCACCGCTGAGAGCAAAGCGGTGAAGTCATCCTGATGTCATGGGTTGACCAATCAATGGGAGGGTTGTGCTTTTGGAGCCAGGGCAGACCTAGTATAACACCGACTGAGGGACTCAGATGATGTTGAAGTTGATGTTTTCTTCATGCCACTTCCCGTACTTTACAGGAAGCGCCCCCGTCTGGTGACCGATAGGCCCAGTAACTAAACGTCTCCCGTCCACTGCATATACTTCTTCGGGAATAGACTTAAGGATGAGCGAGATACCTAGTCTACGGGCCTCATTCTGGTCCATGAAAAGTCCGGTGGCCCCTGAGTCAACCATGGCCACCACAGGTATCCATTGGTCCTGTACCCCAATGTACACAGTAATAAAGAAATGTTGTTGCCCTGCTTGATCCGAACTAGACATAGAAGGGATGGTTACATGACTCCAGGAGGCCCCCTCACTCTTCCGGGAGTCCGTTAGTTTTCCGCCGGTACATCCACCACAGCCGTCATTGTTCGATTGGTCCGGTATCGGCTGGTTTTGGGTTTGGCAGGGCACTCGCGGACGTAGTGCCCCTTCTTGCCACAATACAAGCATAGTCCTTGCTTGCGTCTTGATTCCTTCTCTGTGGCCGTTAGGCTGGCCCGTATAGCTCCTATGTCCATAGGTTCGGTCTTTGCAGGTGAGCTGGGTTCAGGGCGTCCCACACCCCCATAGGAAGTCACTGGCTTCCCTTTCCTCTTATGATCGCCTTTTCTCTCACTCAGCCTATGGTCTAGACACAGTCCAAGATTGATTAGACCCTCACAAGTCTTGGGTTATGGGTCGATCTGCGCAACTACGTCCTTGAGCTCATCGCTCAGCCCTTGATGGAAGAGTGCAGTCTGTTTGGAGAGAGGCCACTTAGTTTCGGCCACTAGTCGCCGAAAAGAATTAAGGTACTGTAACAAGTCACCACTGCCCTGTTTCAATTCCAGCATTTCCCTATGAGCAGCATAGGAGTCCGCCCTCCTATCGAAGACCTTCAGGAATTCCTTGCGGAAAGCACCCCAGTCACATAAGAGCGGGTCGTCCCTGCTCACCAGCGGGACTGCCCATTGCGCTGCGTTTCCGGCCAGGTAGGAGATGAGAAAGGCCACTCTGGCTTGGCTGGTAGGAAACACCTTGGGCTTGCATGACAAATGCAACACCACTTGCGTGAGGAAGACCTGCACCGTGTCGCGATCTCCGTTATATCTCTCTGGTGTGGCCAAAGGGATGGAGACCGGCATTTCCACCACCACCGCAGGCGAAGACCTCGTGGCGGCAGGTCCTGGAGCGAAGGGATCTGTTTAAATAGCGTCCATCCTGGCCTTTACGTCCGCTGTCTCCTGTTTAGATGCGGCAAGTTCCATTTGTACAGCGGCCAGTGCGGCCAATACGTCGTCCATTGTTGCCATTGCTATATTCCCCGACCAGGGGATAGTTATAGTTGTAACGGTCGGATATTTTGTATACCCTGATGTTCCCGGGATAGGGGGCAGCCCGCAAATACTCAGAACAACAGACAAAGTGAAAGCGCTTTACCGATTTAATGTTCAAAGGTAAAGAACAATGCTTAACGTGAGTTACACACACTGTTCAAATAATATCAAAGTAAGTCAACAATACCCAATCACAGCTCCTGAATGGTCTCACCGTCCTTCGCACGAACACCAGTCCCGGTGTTCCCCAACGAAGGACACCGTGCTAAGTAGCGGCCGACAATGCTACTCGACTGCTGTGATGGGTTTGTTAGTTTGGCCACTGTTCCTGATCCTTGGTGGGGCTCGTATGTAATAACCGAACGAGGGAATGCCCAGCCGGGCACTCTACCTTCCGTTCGATTATGGGCAGGGAACAGCCGCTCGACCTGCACTACTCCGTGAGCCTTTTCTGAGCTGTTTCTCAGGAACAGAACAGTAAGTGTACGGCAAAGAGCCGCCGCTCTTCTTGCCCTGTTTTATCAATGTCAAAAATTATAATGTGCTGAGACGCGGCAAACACCTCTGTTGTGTGCGTCTCAGCGACTGCGTTGGTAAGGGTCTCAGATGGGGACGGAGAACGTCCGTTCCTGCACCCGAGTTCTGTGGAGGCTCAAAGCACAGCCGTGCTTCTTTATGGCTTCAGTATCTCGGACGCGGCAAACACCTCCGTGGTGTGCGTCTCGGATACAGAACATAGCCGGTACAATGATGGGCCAGAGAGCGTCCGCTCTATCTGATTTCGGCGTCCTATGGTCGATTCCAGGTACGGAAATCCAGGGGAGAGATTACTTTGGCAGGATACGGCGCCGACTGCAATGCGAATATCCGACGCTGCGTCCTTGCTGCTACCTGCTTAAGTAGGCGTGGCTGTTCCGCGCTGACTCCCCTCTAGGCATGCTGGTAGTTGTGGTCCCAGCGGCGTAGATCGGTATAGCAGGATCACGCACTCAGCGGCTGACTTCTGTAGATGAGGGCAATCATGACAGAAGGTCATTCACAAGTTCATCTGTGACGGCCTGAAGGACCGTTAGATATATTGCCTTTTTCAAAGGGTGCAACTCTAGTCCCATATAATATCCAGTCGGGGATCAGTCAGGGAACTGAAGTTGTGGTCCAAGGCAAGCAGCCTTGGACCAGCAGAATTTCACCGGATTCCTTGGCCAAGTAGTTGAAATTTCAAGCTCAATTTCTAATACTGGACAAAGTAGTGTAATGCAAACACGTAGAGTGTCAGTCGTTTTCTGCACTGGGATGCTCTTGTTCTTTCCATCCAGATATTGCAGGACGGATTTACCACAAAGTCTGATAGTAGGAACGTTGAGAATCAGGGTGTTTCTACGGATTCATGATGCTCAGGCCACAAACCGCACCGGACCTAGTTCGGCCGCTTCCTTAACATAGAGCCTCCCGCCTAGCAACCCTTCTAACTGAACCAGAACTCACCGTAACCCTTTCTTCTCAATGCCTCTGTTTAGTTGGTTTTACAAGGTCTCAAATTATATCTGTCTCTTCCAGCTGTTGTGAGATCTGCAAAGAGAAGTTCCTCAGGTGTGGTAAGGTAATGGGACGTCTTCTCCTAGTTACTGAGAATGTTCTGTGCGATTCCTGAGTTCTCAGTTTTCGTTGTCTGAACCAGATCCATTGGCAGTTTTTTACAGTGCGATGCAAGCACCCATTTCCTTCTGTTGGTAACTCAAACTGCAGTCCAAATCACCAATAAACCTGTTCAGGCACTTTCCAACAAGGTTCCAGGTTCTTTGAGCGCTGAAAAGTCTTCGTCAAGATCTCGTCACCGGGCTGCAACAGTAATGAATCATGCACCTGTTGGTGAATCAAATAAAGATTGTCTGCCAATTCTTATATAATCCAACAAAATAGGATATTCAAGGTACCGTATTTTCTTTGGACGTGGTGGGCCCCATACATTAATTGGCCTCCCGGAAATATTTCATAGGGTGTAAGGCCCGTTCCGCTGTGTGCGACTGCACTAGTAGACATAAGTGCCAATGGCAGGGCATCAGGCCATTTGAGTCCCGTTGAGGCCTGTACTTTAGCCAATTTGAGTTTCAGAGTTTTATTCTATCTTTCCACTAATCCTGCAGATTGTGGATGATTAGCAGCATGAAACTTCAGGCATATACCTAGACTCTCAGTAATCAATTTGATAACCTGTCCAATAAAGTGAGGTCCATTATCACTCCATAAAATTCTGCAAATCCCAAATCTTGGGAAATATTCCTTCAAGAGTATTTTAGCTGTAGTTAGTGCAGTGTTATCTTTTGGAGGATAGGTTTCAACCCACTTACTAAAGGCACATACTATTACTAAAACATTTTAGATTATTACATCTTTCAAGCTGAACAAAGTCTGTCTGTAGGACTTCGACTGGTGCACTGGGTGGGGAAAACGGTCCTTTTGGAGTAGCTACTCCTTTCCCTGGGTTATGTTGCAAACAGATCATGCAATGTCTAACATGGTGTTCAGCTGTCTTTCTTATGTCTGGGTGTTCCCATACCTGTTCTAATTGTGTAGCTATACTTTTGGCACTGACATGTGCTGGATCGTGCGCCATGGTGACGAGCGGTAGGATATAAGAGCTGGGTAATTTTCACCTGTCCCCATCTGGCCCTTTCCTCCAACAATTTTCCCTGTTGAATATTCCTGTCTTTTCCCACTGTTCTATTTCTTTTCCTGTCCCAATCTACTGGATCTCCCTGACTTCTTTGTTCACATTTGTAATTCTTTTTGCTGTAGAGTGCATCACATACATTTTCTCCTGTTGGCTACATGCTGTTTCTTTTGCTGTACTGTCTGCAAAAGCATTACCTCAGTGTAATGCCTCGATTCTCGAGCCATTCCCCTCCCCTATATAAACAGCATCATTGCCTGCGAACGTTGCTTAGCGTTCTAGTTCCTGCCCCCATTTCCGTCCTATAGCGATTGTGCCTGACTTCCGTTTACGACATTTCCTGTGTTTAGTGGCGTTCTCCGTCTGGGGACTTTGTCCTTACGTTCTCTCGGTACTATACTGTAATTAGTATTTGTCTCCGTTTCCCTTCCCTGGTGCTCTGCTGTATGGTTGCTGCTTCTCGACCCCGCAGCCGGGCGCTGCCTTGCACACGTCTCCATTTCCCTTTCCTGGTGCTCCGCTGTCGGGTTGCTGCTTTTCGACCCCGCAGCCGGGCGCTGCTGCTGTACTTCCCTGTTAGCTACCTGGTGCTGTGTTGGGTGGCCGGATTTCGTCCCGTTGCCCAGCGGGTTGTTGCATATCATTTATTTCTATTTTAGTTTCTGTCTCATGGTTCCGTGAGGTAACCGATATTGTTTCTGTTGTTCTGCTTGCCATTATAAGTTATTCACTTTGGCGGCTGAAGTCGCTACTCGGCTACTCCCTAATTAGTAGCTCCTCGGTTGCTCTCTGATTCATGAGCATATCGTACCTGGGAGAATTTGCGTGGACCACATCCTGTGCAGTGGGTATTTAAGACTCAACTCTTCTGAATCACGGTAACAGCGGGTTTTCGCTACCTTTTGATTATTCTTCAATTTTGTTGGCTTCTTTACAATATATTACAGTCTGACAGTTAACACATATGCTACATACACCACAGAAACAAACAGATATTCAGAGAAGAAGAGATCCTATAGCCCATAACCTACTTGCCCCTCCTGGTTACTTCAGCAGAACCACGTTGGTGAGCCTGTTAATTCCTCTTCCAGAATTGAGAGTACATAGGTTGGAATATATATATATATATATATATATATATATATATATATATATATATATATATATACTTTGTTTGTCTCATATACAGGTGTTACAAGAGGCTTTCAATATACTGACGTGTAGAGGGCATATAGGACTACTCTGCATGCATCCCTCTGCATTACCTATTAGCCGAGTAAATCAAAGTGGTAGGTTAAATGTTGGTATTGCCATCATATGTCTTATAGTGTTACGCCACTGGTGCGGCTATAATCTTGTCCTTTCTTTACAGCCTATTCTACTCACAAAGATCCATCACAGTGGTGCCATCGACAGAGGATTGTTTTGTCTTTCCCCCACCTTTCCTTGTTTTGTTTCCCTGTTTTCCCCTAGCGTGCCGCTCGATACTCTAGAGTCTGATAGAGTTGAGAGGCCAAAGGGGAAGGCTGAGGACTATTCATCAGTTTCCTAAATTATGTGCTACTCCAAAAGCATACATGCTATCCGTGTAGATGTTTACAGTTAACCCTTGACTGAGCTCACAAGCCCTCAAAAGTACAATGAGTTCTGCCGTTTGCGCAGATTTGTAGGAGATACGAGCTGTCTCCACAATTGTTTGCAGTGTAGTGATCGCATAAGCTGCTGTAGTGGTACCATCAGGTAACTTAAAGCAAGATCCATCTACATACAAGTCACCCTAAGCTTTAGGCAGGGGAATATCAGTAAGGTCCACTGGACCCTTCGTCTGTTCTTCAGTGGTAAAAATGCAGTCATGTATGTCACTAGGTTGTTCGGTGGGTGATGGCAACAAATTAGCTGGAATAAAGGTCTAACAGTGTTTAAGTGTGATGTGTGGCGCTTACAAAGTGAGTTCGTACCCAGTAAGACAAGCACTCATCAAGTGTTGTCTTAGTCTGATTCAATAATACATCAACCAAGTGGGGGTACCAAAACCATCAATTTGTGGTCCAGTAAAAGTCCTGCGGATTGTCTGCTTGAAATGGCAGTTGCTGCCACAGCCTTCAGGCAACCACGGAGTGCCCTGGCCATTGGATCCAGAACTGCAGAAAAGTATGCGCATGAGTGTTGTTTGTCCCATGTGGCTGTGTTAGGATGGACAATGCGCAACCTTTGCATTCGTGTACATAGAGAGAGAATGGTTTTGTGTAATCAGATGTTCCTTAAACAGGGGCAGAACATAGTGCTGCTGGAAGTTGTTGATATGCATTTTGACACTGTGAAGACCAAGGCAAAGGTGATGGGGTATTCTTAGTCGTAAGGGCAAGGAGAGGTTTGAAATGAGGGAAAAATTTGGGATCCAATGGCGACAATAAGATGTTATACCAATCAATGCTCTAACTTCCTTTTGTATAAGAGGAATAGGTGTGTGTATGATAGCCTTGATTCTGTCTTTTGTCAATGTTCTTCCCTCCTTCGACAAGAGGTGACCTAAATAGGTAACCTCTGGTCAACAAAACTAAAACTTATTCTTTGTCACTTTGTGGCCCAATTTAGCAAGGTGATTCAATGACATTAATGTTGCCTCAATGCAAAGTCCTGTGTTGTCGGCTGCTATAAGCAGATCATCAACATATTGTAACAAAGAGATGCCTAGGGGTAACTGTAAGGTACCAGGTTGGCGTTTAAGAGCTTGGCTATAAATGCTCGGGCTTTCTGTTTACCCTTGAGGAGCACAACAGAATCGAAAGGATCGTCCTTTAATGGAGAATCCAAATAAATACCTGCTAGAAGGTGCAATAGGAGTAGAAAAGAATGCATTCTTAAGGTCAATGATAGAAACAACATAAGCCGTTGGCAGGATCATTGTAAATAGAGTAGTAATGTCTGGGACTACAGAAAACTGTGGCACCATTATTTTATTAATTTCACGCAGATCAATGACAAATCTATAGACTTTTTCTTTCATATCATCAGAGGTGGAACGCATTGAAACCAGTAAAATAGGGCTGTTACAGATATTGCTATCAGTTTCTACCACCATCCCTTTTTCAATGCGGTCTTCTATTATTTGAACTAATGCACTTTCGCCTTCCTGCGACATCTTATACTGCGGAATTTGAGGCAAAACGGCATTCTGTTTAACCTGTATGTGTACCGGTACAATGGATAATAAGCCAACATCAGTGTCGCCCTCTGCCCACACAGAAGGTGGTACAGTAGTCAATTCATGTGATAATTCATTATTAAAATACTGCTTATCGTGACTACTCTTACCAAACGTATTGTATACACCATCCGGTGAACAATAAATACGGGAATGAAAATGTTTGAGTAAGTCAAATCCTGGCAGCTTGTCGGGGTATATGGTGTGAGAAGGAATGGCGTGTTGGTGTTGAACAGACCAATAGTAAGATCCAGGGGCTCAGACACAGGACTAAGAATTGGCTTTCCAGCGAAGCCTACAGAAAGATTGTTATAGCCAGACGAGGGAATCCCAAAGATCAGTTTTTGGGAAATTGCACTTCGTGTAGCCCCAATATCTACCAGTAATTACTGCAGGGTCCCCAATATTTCAGCAATAACATATGGGACTGTCTTATCTACCGGTATAGAAACTGATCCCTCCTCTCGTCCTACGCTGTCCTAGTTGAAATTCATGCCTGTGGCGTCTGATGCGTTAAAGTCATCTGCATAATAATTTTTTTCGGTGCAGTATTATCAAAGTGATTCCGTCTGTCACTAACAAAAGGTCATTGTAGGGGACACCTTGTCATTCCCCTTCCCATTCCTCTACCTTGTTGGCGGAGTACTGGGCATTCAGATCACCAATGTGGAGTAGTTTCTGTCCTGAAACTCCAGTTCTGTAGTAGGGGTATCTCTGTTATAGTCATAATCTAGTGAATAGTCCCGCCCATGTGCATGGGCCCCGGAGCAATCGAAAATAATCTCTTAAGTCGTCAAACATTGCAGACCTGCACAGACACTTAAGAGAGAATTTAAAGACATATAATGCAGCCTATATCCACAGGCTACACTGTCCAGTACTTCAACTAGAAATTCCACCAAAAACCCACAAACCGCACAGCCTGTCCAGTGTTTTCCACAGATAAAATCCTTCCCCTACCAGCAAAAGCCTCTGGAATGATAGAGAAAGTAGTGGACAGACAATCCCCATAGGCTGCCATTATGTGGCTCAGAACAGGATACTGTGCCTTTAAGGGAACCTTCCAGAACTCTCTCAGTATCCCAGAATGCACATCAGGTCCCTTTTACTTTCAGTTCTTTTAGAAGGATTAACGCGCCAGACCTGTAGCATTCCTTACATGAATGTCTTTCTCCACCAGGGAGGAGGGCGGGCGCTTATGACTAGAACAGAGATACCCCTACTACAGAACTGGAGTTACAGGACAGAAACTACTCCTTCTGTAGTAGGGGATCTCTGTGTATAGTCATAATCTAGTGAATAGAATGGCAAGCCCATCCCCACACCAAAGCAGCAGTGGAGAAAATAGAAATAACACCACTACTGTGCGAACAGATTTCGCAGCGAAGCCTGCCCAACCTGAGCGTCTGTCCTGGCATCAGTGTCCAGACAGTAATGCTTAGCAAAGGTATGGACCGACTTCCAAGTGGCCGCTTTGCAGATTTCTGCAATTGGAACATTACACAGCAAAGCAGTCGTGACAGCTTTGCCCCTGGTGGAATGAGCCTTAGGTTTACCCCCTAAGGTCTTATTAGCCTTTTGGTAACACAATTGTATACAGGACACAATCCACCTAGAGATGGACTGTTTTGAGGTAGCGAGACCGGTCCTGACTGATCCATAATTGATTAACAATTGGTCTGACCTACGAATAGCTTTGGTTTTATCCAGATAAAATTTCAACACCATCGTAACATCCAGGGAATTCATAGACCTTTCCGCTGGAGATGAAGGATTCTGAAAAAATGTAGGTAAAGTTATGGTCTGGTTAACATGGAAATCAGAGATAACCTTTGGAAGAAATTTAGGGTGAGTACGCATAACAACCTTAGCAGCATGGAATACCGTATAAGGTTCTTGGCAACATAACGCCTGAATTTCACTCACCCTGCGGGCCGATGTGATGGCCACGAGGAACGCCGCCTTCCAGGACAGGCTGCAACGAAGCCTTATGAATAGGTTCAAAAGGCTCCTTCATCAATCTGGACAGCACCACATTCAATTCCCATGAAGGCGAAGGAAGCCGGACAGGAGGGAACACTTTCTTCAAGCCTTCCAAAAAATCCTAGATCACAGGGATCTGGAAGAAGGAAGTCTGTGAAGGGCATTTCCTGTAGGCAGTCAGCGCAGCGAGATGAACCCTAATGGAATGGAAATTAAGGCCAGACTGCGCCAAATGCAAAAGATACGGAAGGGTGACATCTTCCTTACATGTCGTTGGATCATACGGCCAGATTCATCAAGCTTAATTGCTCTTGCAAAGGGCTAGATTCTGAGAATCTGGCCCTTTGCGAGTGCAATTTTTGCATTTGGGATTCATCATCCCAAATGCAAAATTCGCTATTAAAGAATTCTCACAATTGCGAGGAATTGCATTTAAGGAATCTCTAATTGAGATTCCTTAAATGGAATTCATGATCCATTTTAAAATTGCGAAATCGCAATTTTGGGCCGCTATTTACCGCGAGGTCAAACCTCGTGGTAAATAGCGAAAACTTAGAAAAATGCATTTAAATGCATTTTTCTAAGTTGCATGTAACACACACACATGTCCTTTGGACATGTGTGTGCGCAACACCAATGTAGATTACATTTCAGGATTGCTACAGGGTGTCCTTTGGACACCCCTGGCACCCTTGAAATCGCTTCCTTATTTGCGATTAGCTAATTGCTAATCGCAAATAAGGAATGACTCCCCATTCATTCCTATGGGCCTTTAGGAATGAATGGGGAGTCATTCCTTATTTGCGATTAGCAATTAGCTAATCGCAAATAAGGAATCAGTGGGAATCGCAAAATCAATTGCGATTCCTACATGAATCGCGTTTTGCGAGTCCTTAATAGCGTCCTTAATAGCGAATCCTTAAAATTCGCTATTAAGGACTCGCAATTCCTTACCTTGATGAAACTGGCCGTTAGTTCTTGGACTTGCACCAGATGCAGAATCTCTTCCACTTGTAAGCATAGGAAGTCCTAGTGGAAGGTCGCTTAGCCTCCTTCAACATGTCCATACAATCTTCTGGTAGATTCAAATGGCCATATTGCACTATCTCAGGAGCCATGCCGCCAAACTCAAAGACGAGAGGTTGGGGTGCACCATCTGCCCCCATGAACTTCGTGAGAAGGTGCGGCCGGCGCGGCAGCCGTATGTGAGGAAGGAAAGACCGTTGAAGCAGGTCCGTGAACCACCACTGCCTGGGCCATTCAGGGGCGATCAGGACCATCCGCGCCCTGGAGTGGGCCAGCTTGATGAGCACCGCCGGAATCAGAGGAATGGGTGGAAAAGCGTACAGAAAGCTGTTCGACCAGTTGATCCATAGCGCATTCCCCAGCGTCCCCTGCTGGTAGTACCTGGAGGCGAAGTCTTGGCATTTGCTGTTTTCGGCGGTGGCGAACAGATCTACGTCTGGAGTCCCCCACCTTGCGAAGACTTCTCCTAGTACTTCGTCGTTTATGACCCATTCGTGGTTTTCCTGAATCAGTCTGCTCAGTGCGTCCACCTGAACATTCTGCACACCTGGTAGATGGGTAGCCGTTATAGTCAGTCCTCTGGCCAGAAGCCAGCACCAGATCGCCTCCGCCTCCTGAGACAGAGTGCGTGATCTGGAGCCCCCCTGCGTGTTGAGGTAATACATCATGGTCGTATTGTCCGTCTGTACAAGCAGAGAGTTGGTCTGGAAGGACGGATGAAAGGCCTTCAGCGCCAAGTGAACAGCTCTGAGTTCCAGGAAATTGATGTGATACGTGGACTCCGTCGGGGACCACGTTCCTTGTATCTGTAAGTCTCCAGAGTGTGCCCCCCAGCCGTGGAGAGACGCATCCATCACGATAGTCTGCCTGGGAATGTCCTTGTGGAAGGGAACCCCTCTGAGGAGATTCTCAGCTGAACACCACCACTTCAGAGACTGAAGAGCATGCAGAGACAGTCGTATCTTGTCGTTCCATGACCCTTTCCTCTGATCCCACTGCTCCTCTAAGCACTCCTGCAATGGTCTCATGTGCAGCCGTGCGTGTGGCATGAGGAAGATACAAGAGGCCATCGACCCCATTAGAGAAGACCCCGTCCTCACTGTTGTAGATAGAGCGGTCATAAGAGCCTGAGCCTTCCGAAGGAGTGATAATCGTCTCTCCTCCGAAGGAGACACGCTTGCTGACAGCGTATTGATGGAGGCTCCCAAGTACTGTATGCACTGGACCGGAGTCATGACAAACTTGGACATGTTGATATGCAACCCCAGCTTGTTCAAGAGAATGCACGCCTTCCGGAAGAGCGCTTGAGCGTCCGCGAATGAGGAGGACTTGATCAACCAATCGTCCAGGTACGGGTAGACGAACACCTTGTTCTTCCTCAGGTGTGCAGCTACCACCGCCATGCACTTCGAGAATGTTCTGGGCGCAGACTTCAGCCTGAGTGGCATTACTGTGTACTGATAATGATTGACGCCGACTTGGAATCGCAGGAACTTCTTGTGTTTGTGTGCAATGGGCACATGGAAGTAAGCATCCTGTAGGTCTATAGCACATAGCCACACTCCCTGTTGCAGCTGTGGATAAATCTGATGCAACGACAGCATGCAAAATTTCTCTCTGCAAATACACTTGTTTGCTTGTCGCAAATCCAGAATGGGCCTGAACTCGTTCTTGTCCTTCTTGCGAACCAGAAAGAACCGTGAGTACAGACCTCTTCCCCTTTGAGACAGAGGTACGTCTTCTATCGCCCTTTTCCTTAACAGGGTATCTGCCTCCGCCTGGAGCTCGCGCAGCTGAAACTGCGAGCTGACCGGTGGAATTACTGGAGGCGGGCTGGTGAACCGAAGACTGTATCCATTGCAAATAATATTCAGCACCCACTTGTCCTGAGTAATTTTTCTCCACTCTGCCCAAAAAATTGAACGCTTCCCCCCACCGGAGTGGGTAACGGATGCAGGGGAAGTAACCGCTCAGGGCCTGGATCCGGCCGGGCCTTTGTTCGCTGCTGCGGACTGCTGGCCGCCTCTGCCTTTCTGGCGCTTCTGGAAGGGCCTCCAGAACTGCTGCTGCTTTCCCGAAGCCTGTCCTCGCCCTCTGCCCTGTGCCTCGAACCGTCTCTGGAACCGGCGGTAGGTCTTCTTCTCCTTGGGCTTCTCCAACCCGACAGTCGTCAGGGTCTCGACCTCCGCCTTCATGCGGCCCATCTCGTCGTCCGCATGCTTGCCAAACAGGGTGTCCCCCGAGAAAGGCAGGTTGGCCAGCCGTTGTTGAACCTCTGGTTTGAGAGACGCAAGTCGAAGCCAAGCGTGGCGCCGTTGGTTGACACCATGGCAGTACCCATGCGCCGCCAGCAGGGACACATCCGCAGCCGCGCTGATGAGTTGGTTTGACACCAACATCCCCTCATTCAGGATCTCCTGAAAGTCTTCATTCTTCTCTCGAGGAAGGAGCTCAGCGAATTGCTGGAGGGACTCACATAGGGCTCGCTCCTTCGTGTGCCTTACTTGTGCCCCCGATCTCCCCTGCAATTGTGCCTGGTATCGTATTAACCTGTATTTGTGCCAGATTGGGCCCCCAATCTCGCCTGCAATTATGCCTGGTATCGTATTAACCTGTATTTGTGCCAGATTGTGCCCCCGATCTCGCCTGCATTGTTTTGGTGCCATTTGTTGTGCTTCCTAACCCTCCCCGCTCCCTGCTGCTGCTCCCCCGCGGCCCCACCCCCGTTCCCACCAGCATCCCCGGACCTCGCCACCCCGCTCCCGCCTCCCAGCTGCTCCTCCCTCCCACTGGTAAACATAAGGGAAGTACCGCGAGGTGAAGAGCTGTGATCGTCCTGACCAGGTCAGAACCGGTCGCTCCACTCGCTCCTTGGTGTGCCTTACTTGTGCCCCTGATCTCGCCTGCAATTGTGCCTGGTATTGTATTAACCTGTATTTGTGCCAGATTGTGCCCCCGATCTCGCCTGCAATTGTGCCTGGTATCGTATTATCCTGTATTTGTGCCAGATTGTGCCCCCGATCTCGCCTACATTGTTTTGGTGCCATTTGTTGTGCTTCCTAACCCTCCCCGCTCCCTGCCGCTGCTCCCCCGCGGCCCCACCCCCGTTCCCTCCAGCATCCCCGGACCTCGCCACCCCGCTCCCGCCTCCCAGCTGCTCCTCCCTCGCTCCGCCCCCCTACACCCTCCACTTATGGCAGAGTGGCAAATGTGCAGCGGGCGCGCCAAAGGTAAGCCCGTCTGCGCCCGTTTGCGCCTGGACCGTGCCCAGCGCTAGACCCCCTGGCTCCCGCAGAGGCCATCTCTCCCGCAAAACATACGACACCGCAACCCTCACTGCACTCAACACCGGCCGACTCCCCGATTGCCACCGAGCCGCCCCAGGACACACCCATGGACCCTTCACCTGCCAAACCTGTAAGTTCTGCTGCATCAGGACCCACACTACAACCGCACACGCCAAACAGAGCTCCAACAACAACCACCTGAAGTGCATCCTACTCAACACACGTTCGGTCCACAGACACGCCATTGAACTATGGAACCTACTCGACACCATAACTCCGGACGTCGCCTTTCTCACGGAAACCTAGATGAACGCCTCATCAGCGCCCGACATCGCCATAGCCATCCCGAACGGATACAAGATCATCCGAAGGGACCGCATCAACGAAACAGGAGGAGGCATCTAAGTCGTCCACAAGAACACCATCTGCATCTCGACCAGTTCCGACGACACCCTCACAGCCACCGAACACCTTCACTTCCAGATACACACCGACCCCAAGACCACACTGAGAGGCACCCTCATTTACATACCCCCAGGACCCCGCACACCATTCAGCAAAGACATCACTGACTTTGTCAGCCCACACGCCCTCCCCTCCGTTGACTACATTCTCCTAGGGGACCTCAACTTCCACCTGGAGAATTACGACAACAACACCACCACCCTGCTGGACAACCTCGCCAATGTCTGACTCAAACAACTGGTGAACACCCCAACCCACTACGCCGGACACACGCTCGACCCAATCTTCTCCTCCAGCAAGCACATCTCCTTCAGCCACTCCACCGGACTCCACTTGACAGACCACAGCTGCGTCCACTTCAGCTTCAGAAAGGACACAACTCCCCACTTCCCGCAACAGGTCCCCCGCAGAAGCTGTAATAAGATTACCGCCGACCAGTTCACCACTTCACTGAATCAAAACGCTCCTGCCAGATCAACGGACACAAATGAAGCAGCCATCAATCTCACACAGTGGATCACCCACTGTGCTTACGACCTAGCACCCCTGAAAAACAATCCCAACAAGCCAGGAAGCAAAATAGCCTCCTGGTTCAACAACGATCTCAAGAACTCCAAAACGAACTGCCGCACCCTCGAGAAAGCCTGGCGAAGAAACCCAACCACAGATAACAGAACGTCATCCACAAACACCACCACCTGATCCGCACCACCAAAAAGTCAGCATTTAAGGATCGACTAGACAACAACGCCCACAACAGCAAGGAACTCTTCAGCATCGTCAAAGAGCTCACCAATCCCAGCGCCGGCAGCAACGACATCATTCCCTCTCAAGACCTCTGCGACTCTCTCGCCTCGTTCTTTCACAGCAAGATCGCAAACATACACAACCACTTTGGCGACCAGACCAATGCCCCTACCACTGAACCCCAACTCCGGGACATCATCAACTGCTCCTTCAACACCGCTACCTTCCCGGAGAGCTGGAAGCATGCCGAACTCAGCGCCCTCCTGAAGAAACCTTCAGCAGACCCCACCGAACTTAAGAACTACCGCCCCATCTCGCTCCTCCCATTCCCCGCCAAAGTCATAGAGAAGACCGTCAACAAGCAGCTCGCTGCCTTCCTTGAGTCTAACGGTTCCCTCGACCCTTCACAGTCCGGCTTCCGAGCCAACCACAGCACTGAGACCGCCCTCATCGCAGCCACAGACGACATCCAAACCCTACTCGACAACGGGGAAACAGCGGCCCTCATCCTCCTCATCCTCCACCCTAGTACAACGCCTCAAAAACATCGGGATACAAGATAAGGCATTGGATTGGATCATCTCGTTCCTTGCCGGAAGAACCCAGAGAGTCCGCCTCCCCCCCTTTCAGATCAGAGGCCACCGAAGTCATCTGCGGCGTACCACAAGGATCATCACTCAGCCCCACCCTCTTCAACGTCTACATGAGCCCCCTTGCATCCATCGCACACCAACACAACCTAAACATCATCTCCTACGAGGACGACACTCAGCTAATCCTCTCCCTCACCAAAGACCCAACCACCGCCAGAACCAACCTACATGAAGGGATGAAAGAAGTAGCCGAGTGGATGAAGAACAGCCGCCTAAAACTGAACTCAGACAAGACCGAAGTACTCATCCTAGGATCATCCCCCTCTGCCTGGGACGACTCCTGGTGGCCCCCAGCCCTTGGCAGCGCACCCAAACCAACGGACCATGCTCGCAACCTGGGCTTCATCCTAGACTCCTCCCTCTCGATGACTAGACAAGTCAACGCCGTCTCATCATCATGTTTCAACATCCTACGCATGCTCCCAAAGATCTTCAGATGGATCCCCATCGAAACAAGGAAGACGATCACCCAAGCACTTGTCACCAGCCGACTGGACTATGGTAACACCCTCTACACCGGAACCACAGCCAAACTGCAGAAAAGACTTCAACGCATCCAGAACGCCTCCGCTCGACTCATCCTGGACATACCTCGACAAAGCCACATATCCGAACACCTAAGAAACCTTCACTGGCTCCCCGTCAGCAAGAGAATCACGTTCCGTCTCCTCACCCACGCACACAAGGCCCTCCACGACCTAGGACCCAAATACCTTAACAATCGCCTAACCTTTTACACTCCCACCCGCCAACTGCGATCATCCAATCAAGCCCTCGCCACGATTCCACACATCCGAAGAACCACCATGGGAGGAAGATCCTTCTCCTACCTGGCGGCGAAGACCTGGAACTCCCTCCCCATCCACCTCCGTCTTACCCAGGACCACCTATCCTTTAGAAAACAACTCAAAACCTGGCTGTTCGATCGATAGCGCCTTGAGACCCTCTAGGTGAGTAGCGCGCTATACAATTTTCTGATTTGATTTGATTTGATTTGATGCTGTCCCACAGACTTTCCTGCCAGCCGAGTCTATCCAGTGGTTCTCCTTATCAGGAGGCACTGTAGACGACTGGTGTGGTTGCATGCTGCTTCCTAGCCGCTGTCACTATGACCGAGTCCGGTGTCGGATCCATCCTAAGAAATGCTGGGTCAGAATCCGGAGCCCGGTACTTCGTGAGGAGCCTGGAGGGGGCCGCCTTCGTCACCGCCGGAGTGAGAAACAACTCCTCGGCGGGCTCCACCATTCCTGGTACTAGAGGCAGCAATTCCCTGGTCTCGGTAGAGTTTGTGTGGGATCTGGATCGGCGCCTCCTGTGGCGTCGTCTTGATCTTGTCAACGACCGGTGACGACTACGCGATCTCCCCCTTCGGTCGGAGTGAGAGTGCGATCTCCTCGGCTTCGGACACTTCGGACACTCCACAGGCCTCACAGGAGCAGGCGACTTCGGACGCTCCACAGGCCTCACAGGAGCAGGCGACTGCGGATGCTCCACAGGCCTCACAGGAGCAGGCGACTGCGGCCTGACCGGGCGCCTCGGCTGAGGAGTCCCCTTAGGCGGCGTCGGGTACCGTGGTAGTGAAGCCGTCCTCGGCGGAACCACCGGGGATCCAGAAGGAGGAAGCAGAGAAGGAAAATGAGGAGGGAGTGGTGGAAGCGGAGGCGGAGTGGGATTCCTTGGAGGAGGGTCCTTGGGCAACGGAGGAGGAGGGATAGGTGTCCATTGGCTTAGGAGGTGTATATACCTCGAAGTACACAGAGCCCTGTGACTCCCTTTTCTTCTTAGGCTCTGCCTCGCCATCGCCTTCGCCTATCGGCGCACGTCGGCGCGTCCCAGCAGTCCCAGAGGTACTCCTGGCGCCAGAACTCCTTCTGCGCTTCGTTGGCGTCGAAGAACGCCACCTCGACAGCGACTGACGTTTTCTCAACGTCGTACGCCCTCGTCTCGACGTCGTACACCCTCATCTAGACGGCGACCGCCTCCGTCTCGACGGTGACCGCCTCGTCTCGACGGAGATCGCCTCCTCGACAGCAAACGCCTCCTCGACTTCGACGTCCTCCTCGACGTCAAGGATCCCCTCGACGACGACCTCCTCCTCTTCGCCGATGGCGAACGACGGTGTCGCCTCGACGGTGAGCGCCGACGCCGGGCCTCTCGACGTCTGACTCAAAGACGATTTCGACGACGACGATGAAGATATCGTCAACGGCGATCTCAACGGCGGTCTAGTCAGGTCCCTCGACGCGAGCGTCGACGTCACCTCAACCCAGAGGGAGACGGGGAACAGACTGCTGTCATCCCTCTCGACACCGTCGTCGGTGCTATCGACACCAGCGGAGAACATGGACGTTTGCTGGTCTTCCTGCCCCTGGAGAGCCCTCCAGAGGCCTCAGCATGGGCAGATGAAGTATGCCCAGACCCACCTTGTGCCTTCAGTCTTCTATCTTCCAGGCCCTGGAGCCTAATCTTCATCCTGTCTCTCAGGGTCCTGCTGGAGAAGGACTGACCTCCATAGACCTGCTGAAAAAATATTTTAGTTTTTAAGTCCTTATTTTTATCTTCTTTCTTGTCTCGTTCGTCATTAATTTGATTCTCATATTATTGGGCCATATACAGAATTTTAGGTGGAGTGGAAGTGGCCCATGTACTCTCAGCCACTCGTAGTTTTTGCGAAATATCAGGTAACAAGTTGGCTACACATTTTTCTACAAATAGGTGTTTGCCAGTGTTAGACCTGGTACCATTGGCGTGAGTCTCCCTTCCATTTTTGTTGCTATTGTCTCCTCTGTTTTTCATATGTTTTGCTGGTTTAATGCTTTGGGAACTGTGCCACTGCTATTCAGTGTCAAAAAGTTTTATTTGTTAAGGAACTCCTACGGAGGTCCACTAAATACATCAATACAATAAAATAGACAATTTTAAATACAATGCAAAGAATATTTCCCTTTTTTCCCTAAAATACAACAATAAATTAAAAAGTGTGGTAAAAGGATGAATAGACAGCTAATAACAACATTTTAAGTAATCCCTAATAAATAGCCAGTATTAAAAAAAAAAAAAAATGGAATATCCTATAACAGACCATTTTATTTGGTGGGGGTAAAACAAATATTCTGGCCTCCTGGGCTGAATGAATATTACATTTAATAAATGATGGTCTTAAAAACAAACGCTTTGCCCTTTGTAATTCCGGATACACAAATAAGGCATGATTGAGATTCTGGATTTGAGTATAACATAATTCGCAAATTCTCTCCTCTTTCGAGATTTTATCCCATATGCCAGGAACATCTCTTAAGGGCAACAGATTAATTCTCAAAAGAAACATCAGTCTTCTAATCCTGTATGGATGATTCCAAATCAAATAAAGTTGTGGCCTTTTCCCCAAGGCACTACCACATACCAACTCATTTTGGGACTTAGATTTACTCGGAGCAATATTTCTTGCCATGCTAATAGAGCTTGCAGACTTCTTTATGAAAAGCTTCAATGCATACTTTGGCATAGGTGAATTACTATTTAAGCCGAGCCCAAATAAGTCATTTGCATAAGCAAATGATTCAAGAAATGCTGAATGATGCTTTAGCTTGTCAAAGATTTCCACTCTCAGGGCAGCCCTGAGAGAACCCTCATCTCCCCAAAGGAGAGCATTCCCCCACCTTCAGGACCGCTGACAAAGCTAAAATAAAAGAGGAGACTAAACCAAATTCCAAGCGTAAAACATGTGGGGCGGCCAGAGAGTTTAGATTACAAATTTGTCGGAAGAACCGGCCTTCAGCCTTGTCAAAGGCGAGCCAGTAATTATTAACCAATACTTCTGCAGCATAAGTTAATGAGGGCGGAAGTTGAACCTTAAATACTGACAGGACATTACTAAAATGACGTCTCCTACAAATTTTATAAAATCTATTCAGAGTTCCAGACTGGGAGGCAGCCTTAGCAACACATAATTTAATATGTTCTGAGTCTAGCCCGTTTTCTGCAAAAACCTTACCCAGATAAAAATATGAGTCGACCAATTCTAGTTCTTCATGCCCTAACAACCACTTATACTCTTTCCTAATTCTATGACCTTTCTTGCAGAAGTTTAAGATTTTGCTTTTGGAAATATAAATTTTCAAAAAATGACCCTCCGCATATTTAGTTAGGACATCCAGTCAACGTTGCAAGCCAATAGGAGTTAAATCAAAAATTGTAACGTCGTCTGCATAAAGTAGGGAAACTATAGATAATAAACCAATTCTAGGGGCATCCCCTCTCACTGAATCTAACGAGCCTGGAAGATCATATATATAGAGGGAAAACAGAAGAGGGGCCTACAGGCAGCCCATTATCAGTCTCGATCCAGCAAGATAGACCTTGCTGGCCTCCCTTCATCACTTGACATCAAGTGTCTGTATGTAATTCTATCAAGAGGCCCAGGAGATGGTGTGGCAATCCGAGATGATGAAGCTTTCTCCACAGCGTTTGACTATCCACTTTATCAAACGCTGTGGAGAAATAATGAAAGCAATATAGATTGGAATGCTTCGTGAGAAAATACATTTCTCTACAATGGTCTGGACAGCCACAATGTTGTCCAGGGTTCTGTGATTCTTTATAAAGCCCGCCTGTT
Source organism: Lissotriton vulgaris (assembly GCF_964263255.1). Classification (NCBI taxonomy): domain Eukaryota; kingdom Metazoa; phylum Chordata; class Amphibia; order Caudata; family Salamandridae; genus Lissotriton; species Lissotriton vulgaris. The sequence continues at coordinate 2,107,241,511 of NC_141687.1, forward strand.
CTGGTGGTAAGATGTTATGAACATTGGCCCATTGCTGCAGGTGACAGAGTATTCTTTTTACAAATAATTTGCCTGTAGCGTCCAACAACGTAATCTGTCTAAAACTAGTAGGTTGACTCTTTGGGCCTTTTGTATACAAAGAAACTATAATGCTCCCCTTCCAGGAGGAGTGAATACTAGTAGTTCGGAAGCAGAAATCAAACAAAGGTGCTAAAAAAGCTCCCCAAGCCGCTGGCTCCTTTTTAATTAACATTCCATCCGGCCCTTGTGCGCAGGAGGATCTACTATTCTTTATGTAACCCTCTACTTCATCCCTTGATGGAGGACCATACTCCAGAAGAGAAGACTCCTCTATAGAGGGCGTCACAAAAGGTACTGTACCATTATTTTTATATAATAGTGAGATATAGACCACCCGCTCACTTTTTGGGATTGGAATAGGCAGAGCCCTCTGTCTTGAATCGCAGAATTCTGTGATCAGATGCCAGTATTTTTTTGAGTGTTTGGTTCTGGTGGTTTCCCTTAACCCGATCCATTTGGCATCAAACTCCCTTCTCTTTTCTCTAAATTTAAAACGATTTCTAGCTTGCTTAAGGTGGTTGATTTCTTGTTGTTTACCAATGGAGTATTGTAAATATTGTTTTCTGATTAAACAGTTAATTTCTTAATTGAATACTTTCAGCAGTGGCAACCCCTGGTTTGCAACACAGGCAGTTGAATCAGTACTTGAGTTTTTTATCTCCTTCATTTGTGCCTCGAAAAACTGTATAATGTTTAAGGAATCAGTAAACTGCCATTCTACGTAACCTTTCTTCACCATCACACCTACCTCAGTGGTATCTTTTGTGGTCCAAAAGGAGCCATATGTTGGCTTAGTGATGGCCACAGACAGTTTCTTAGTGCCCCTCTCGAACTTGATGAGAATAGGGAAGCGATTATGTCCTTGATGAATGGTAAGGCACCAGGCCTGGGTGGCCTGCTGAGTTTTATAAATGCTATATAGACATTATGGCACCGATACTTCGCGAAAGTGTTTGAGGAGTCCCTAGAGGTAGGGATCCTTCCGTCCACGATGCGTGAAGTAGTAATTACGTCTTTACTCAAGCCTGGCAAGTCTCCCCGCATCTGCGACTCTTATAGACCATTGTCGCTTATTAATTGCGATACTAAGTTCTGGCAAAGGTATTGGCTACGTGTTTCACGCTGCTCATGGACAACAACATCCTCCCTGACCAATCTGGGTTTGTCCCCGGTAGGGCTACATCACACAATTTACGAACCCTCTTCTCATTGATACAGACAGTAGCACCAGATTTTCCATTAGCAGCTGTTTCCTCGATGCCTCAAAGGCATCCGACTCTGTAGAATGGAGTTACTTAGTCAAGGTCTTCAGTGGTTGGGGTTCCCTAATTTATTTATTTTGTAGGTGCAATTGTTATACCATCAACCCTCGGCCAGGGTACTGATCAATGGACATCTGTCCACAGCCATCTCCATATTGCGAGGCACCCGGCAAGGGTGTCCGCTATCCCCGCTACTTTTTGCCATATTTGTAGAACCCTTAGCATCCAGGCTGCGTCAGATCCACCGTGACATGGCATTTAAGTATTTTCAGCGTCAGATACTGATTTCCCTATACGCATATGATATTACCCTGTATATCAGGGAACCTCAGTTAAATCTTAATCCCCTGCTAAGAGAATTCCTGGTGTTTGGCCAGTTGTCGGGCATTAATATCAATTGGAGTAAATCACAATTCTTTCCCCTTTCACCTCCAGTGAGGCAATTCCCCCTGGACTTCCCCTTGGAATGGTGTACATCTGACCTTAAATACTTGGGTATTCAGTTGTCCCTGGATAGGGAGGAAATCCTCCGATAAAATTATGGAACAGCGATCACAAGATTGGCGGTAAATGTGTCGCAATGGATTTCCCTACCCCTGTCCTTGGCTGGGTGGGCTTTCCTGATAAAGATGGTGGTTCTCCCCCAGTTCTTGTATCTATTTCTCAACATCCCTTATTATCCTGGTGCTTTTTTCTTTAAGTCTTTGCGCACAGAATTGTTACGTCTGCTGTTGGGTGGCAAACAACCTCGTCTCCAATGGGCATTCCTAGTACAACCCTATGTTAGAAGGGGTTTTGATATCCCTGATTTCGAGGCCTATTATGTTAGTGCACAAGCTCATTATGCGTACCACTGGATGGTACCCATGCCAAATATGCATCAGCTAGCGGTGGAAGATTGGTTAGCACACCCTCTCCCACTGTGTGGTCTTGTGCATGCTCCCATAGGTGTTCTGGAGTCACAGTTCACGACTGTGGTCTGTACGGTGGATGCCTGGAGGCGCATGGCGCACGAATGCTGCAATCCCAGTTTCTCTACTCCCCGCGGCTTCCACTCTCATTTCATCCACAAATGGTACTTCTCCAAGAAAAGGGATTCTTGGCCTCATGTAAGCAGTTACATGTCACCACGTGGGGAGATTTATTTTGCGAAGGGAAGTTTCACACTATTGATCAACTGTTTCAGGTCCTGCGTCCTAAGCCTCTTGATGTATTCCTATATATAAGACTACGACAGGGTTTGAGGGCTGTCCTTCCTGACTTTCCCCATGAACCGGAAATGTTTGCCCCCTCTGCATTTTCTGCTCAGGTCTTCTGATGGCAAGCACCTGGTGTTGGGATTGTATAGTAGTATACGGGTACAACAATTGGGAGTGGAAAGCTCTGCACGCCGGCACTGGAGTGAAGACCTAGGACAGGAACTCACTGACGATCAGTGGCACTATTGCTGTAATATTACGCGATCTATATCGGCTAGTTGTAGATTTAAGGTCATTCATTACAGGTTTTTGCAGCGATTATATTATACTCCCGCCAATTCAAGTATAAGCTCTCTGATAATGACAGATGAGCGAGGTGTAATAGGGCTGAAGCGGGATTTATGCACCTGGCGTGGGAATGCCCTTTGGTCTGTGACTATTGGACAAAGGTGCATGAGGCCCTCACATGTATGTTAGATACTACTTTGGAGAAGGACCCATTGATCATGTTGCTGGGTTATACTGCACACACCCCTAAGCACAGTAGGAAGCTTCTGGATACTTTATTGTATTGGCCAAGCATAGGGTGGCGTGCCGCTGGGGCAGGTGGAGGGCCCCTAAATTCAAGGAATGGATGCATGATATCCTTTACTGTCAGGAGCAGAATTCCATATATGCTGAAATTATGCCACTGGCCTCTAGGTCTAGGGACATATGGGACCAGTTCAAGCCTATTTCCTGCGAGGCGATGGGGAGGGATCTGATTCCTCTACAATTTATGGGGAGGGACCATGAGGTGTAAGGCCAATTACGTGGTAGTGTCTTAATGGACTTGTGATCTTTACATGTTGCCTGCACAATTGAAGTATCAGATGGAGACGCCCACCTACTCCCTGCAGTTGTTGATCTGTAGTGAATGGCAATGATGGATCTGTCTGCCCCTACACCTGATCGTATGGTTTTAGGAGTATACATTGTGTTGTGCTACAAGGACTGCTAGGAAGGGGCCCAGACATTGTAATGTCTTTGATGGTTGTTCTGAAATGAGAACTATACCGACGCACGCACACGCAAAATCTTACTGTCACTTGTCTACATTGATGTATATGTCTTGATGCACAGTTTTGTAAAGATGTATTACATACCTGGAAAAAACATAAATGAAGTTTAAAAAAAAAAAAAGACCACTGAGCCCTTGTCCAGGTTCCCTTGGTTCAATGCTGTTAATTGAAAGCAATTGTCAAACCCAGTACACTGTGGTCACTCCATATTGACGGAGATACCACTACTTTTTCACAGGCCCCAAACATTTGGTAGGAGACAACCAGGTAGTCCTATAAGCTTTGTGTATGGTGGGAGCTGAAAGTAAAATCTGCTATTTTATCAAGCGGAACCCTACCATTTAAAATGACCAAGTCCATGCTTCTGATACTATCGAGCAAAAGTAGACCCCGATTGTCCGCTTTTATTTTATGAGGTAGAAGAGAATCTGGAAAATGCGAAATCTTCTCTTTTTCTGGATTGGTATAAATCTCCAGCGCAGAATTTGAAATTTTCGCATTCAGATATCCCACTAAAACAACCAAGTGGCATTCTTCCAGGGTAGCTATCTCATGAATATATGAGAAAAGTGTACTTAACAAATGGTCAAAGTTTCTCCCTGGAGGGATATATAGATTTGCCACCAGAAAGAAAATAAGGCTGCCGGATTCTCCCAAACATGACAGCTTGAGGCAGATACAAAGATGTGTTGGATGGCGGACGACTTTCTGATTTCAGTTTGTCGTATTGTTAAGCAAGATGGATACCCCCGCTAGCTTGACCCCTTTCGGAGTGCTTGGCATAACAAGAAAAAACAAAAAAGCCATTGCAATCGAAATCTTTACACGCCCAGGTTTCCTGTAAGCATAAAATTGAGGGATTCAAGGATTTTAGAAAATTCTGTTTCTCATCTTTATGACCTAAACTGGCCATATTCCAGGACAGAAGTACCCCCCCCCCCCGGCTACCTCAATGAACCACTTTTTTCTATCACTGGGCAGTTGGTATTCAAGGATTTTGCGACCAAACTCCACTAAGTCAAATCGTCATCTATGTCTATGTCCTGGTAGGTGCTAATGGTATCTGACACCAAGTTTATTGAACGGCCCCTTTTATCTAATGACACCTTAATATTTAGACCGTTACCCGATGGGAACTCTGAGTCGGGCCCAAAGTGTCTAACACCACAGGATTACCGGGCCTCTGTACTTTCGGGGAAGTGTAGGGCACACAGTGTGATATTCCTTAGAGTCTAATACAGGCATTAAATCCAGCCCTTGTTTTAAAAAATGTTCTCTGTTTTGCAGGACCAAATCAGCCACAATCCGAGAGCTAAAAAACGACCCTGGAATAAAGAAGCTCTCATGCAAGTTAATCTTCACAAACGAGGTATCCCTACTTTCCACCAACTTTAGTGCCTCTATCTCAGAAAAGAGCTTGAGCATGAATCCTCTATTTACCAGGCAGGATTCACAGTCGAATAGCCATATAAAATCCACGATGGAAGAGGAGACCTTCTGCACCCCATTATCTTTCTTTACAACGCCTTTTGGAGGGATCCATAGAGGCACTCGATTGCCAAAACTGACAGCTTGTGCCTCCTCTTTAAACTGAGTAGTTAGATGCAATACTGTAGTGGTGATTGGGATATCTGATTTTCTGTTATACGATGTTGTTGTCCCTGTGAAAGTTTAGATCCCATCTGTTAGTTACCCAGTATATGAGACCCCGCCATTAAGCTTGCATCCACTCTGGCCCCCAATGCTCTAGGTTGTGTCTGCGGTTCAACAGCCCCACCTCCCTTTACAAACCCCCTACTCGATGGAGCGCGCAACTCACTGGTCTGGGGGGATAAGGTACTTGTGGAGACTGCAACACTGGGCTTGATGGAATATCTGCCATTCCTGTCGCTCCCATACCCCGGTCTAATGTAAAATGTACTATGGTCTCTGGCAATTTAGGACCTCCCTCCACCATTGTAATTTGGGGTTCACTCCGACAATCGGGAGTCCGTGGGAAATATAATTTTGCCATTTTACGTTTAGGGAATCGTCTATTCTTTTTATGTTTCTTTTTCATAGGCCTAGCGTCTGTCTGTTCTCCCGTTTCCGTACATGTCTAAGGCGAATAGTTAATGATGTCAGTTTTTGTTACCTTTTGAACTTCGAACAACATTATAGAGATCATTTCAAGCATATGGTCATAACGTAATACAGATTTCTCCAGTAAATAAAGAATGGAACCTAGTATTCTTTCAATGCCGACCAAATATTCAGAGGGCACATCATGCTTCTCATTTTCATTTCCCAGCTTCACTTGAGAACAAGGCAAGAAAACATCATGTGCATCACGATCAGACTCCATGGAAGTACCAGTCAGGTTACTTGAGCTACAATGTAAGAAAGGCAATGAGAGTCGCCTGGGGGAAGAGCTTACTATTGGGGTATTCTTGTCCCTGAATCTGCTCTTAGAATAGCCATCTTTGTCAACTTGGTCAAAAGGGGCTTCCCAACCGCTTGATTGTACTTCTATAGCAATGTCTGAGAGTGTAAAGTCTTCCCTTTGATCGGGTTTTCTGCATGCAATTACCTTCTCATCCATAACCAGAACATCCCCACCTGAAACCTCCCGGGGGCCTCTGGTATGCCCAAGTGCACAGTCAACGCTTGATCCCTTGTCAGCCCCATCCTGTTCCGAAGAGACAACAGATTTATTTAAAGAGTTTTATATAGCGCTGGCTAGACTCGAAGGTATCAGAGCGCTCTACATGAGAATCAACAATGTAACAGAAAAAGATCAACAATTACACAATGCATCAAAAATAGGAAATAGAATTAGGAGAGGAGAGAGAAAAGTAAGGGAGGGGGCAGGGGAGGTGAGAAAGGGAGGATAAGGGAAGAGACAGCAAGGAGAGACAAAATGAAGTCTGTCTAAAGACCGACTGGGTAGGTGACGAACAAGGAGGGAATCCACGGTCCATCTCCCCTATAGCTAAACCAGGTAGCTCCATCGGGCATCAGACAAAATAGTTCTGTCTCAATACATTGAGAGAGGAGAGAAGGAGAGACATAAATAGAGGGAGGACGCAGGAAGAGACGACAGGAGAGATGAAAGGAAGTCTGTCTAAAGACAGACTGGGTAGGTGACGTCCGAGGAGGGAATCCCCGGCCTGTCTCCTCTATAGTCACAATCATACTAATTGGATTTTCCCTATTCACAGTAATGTTTTGATGACTCTGCTGGGTAAAGAGATGTTCCAGATCCAGTTTTGCATAAATGTCAGTGACAGATACAGTGAATGAACCAGCAGTAAGGTGCTCAAAGTTTGATTGGTTTAGAGAGAAGTGCTGTTTACTCTGCTGGCTCTGTTGAGTTTAGTGGCGGACACGTGAACCGGGGCCAATATTTGTACATAGAGGTGGATCCAATAGCTGCCAACTTGAGTCGTCCTCCAGTCCTAAATTTGTCTGAGTCGTCTGGGTCGTGGCCCCTTCGCAGTGCCTTGTGTGACCCCCCGTGAGGCCACAAGGATTCCTCTGTGCTTTCCCTAAGGATAAATGAGGTGATGTTATTAGGAAGGGCTTAAGTAGCAAGCCTTCTTGACCCAGTATTGCCTCCACAGGAACAGACCAGGAAGCTTTATGGAAGTAGCCAGTAATGGCTGGTTGAGGTTTATAACAGAGATGCTGTAAATGTCTGGACTCACTATACCATCACCTTAATCTAATTTTTGCAGATATCTCGCACGGGTGTACTTAAATGACAAAAAGGAGCAAACTCTCGCCTCCACTGAGATTGCTTGCTGGAAAATAATCTCCAGCTGTGACTTCCTCTCTCCAATCAGCCTGCTAAGGATGGAGGCAGCAGTCCTCGCAGCAGCTGGACAGAGTTGAAACAGATTGAAACAGAAAAAAAAAAAAAAGAGCTCAGAAACTTCAGGTGTAACAGGATTGTGGGGCTTACACTCAAAGCTTCTTACTGTATGAGTGGTAAGGAATCAAAGATGAGGGCACCAGACAGGCACAGCTAGGAGGCGAGTCCCAGATGGTGCATACCGATTCCGGACGCTGCTGACCGACTCCGGAGCCTCCAGGCCGCTTCTGTAGGGTGGTGGGCTCAAGCATGCACGTTAGCCAAACTAAGAGCAGCTGCTTCAAATTCCCTGCAGCCCCAGCTCCCATCTGTTGGCAGACACAGGCTCGTGAGGCAAATAGAGTAGGGGCTGCCTTCAATCCTACCAGGGCCACCCTACGCTCTCCGTTAGACTGGGGCAGGTAGTAGCCTGTAATTGGGGTGGGAACTAACCAATCTTGTGAGTCCCTTGAGTTTGCGCCGCCCTGCAACGCTTCATTGATCCAAGAAGAAGAACAGTCCCGCAGGTCAGAGGCCTGCAACCCGTGCCAGTTCCGTGCTCCGAAGCCACTTTTGCCTCGAGAGTGCGCAGGAAATTCTGGTCCGGATCCTCTAGGTTCTCATAACTCTCTCGCACTGACGGACTGTACACAAATCAAACCGTTGTACACCAGTACACCGGTAATCAGTAATCAGGAAACGGGAGTCAGGGCTAGCTGTCAAGTGGTTGGGTTGTTGGGGAGATCAATATTGGTGCAGTACAGTTACGGAAGAGTGGAACGGCACCCCCTAACCTTGTGCGTACAGCTCCCTGCTCCCAGCTCCTCCTGGCTCCTCTCCTCTTCTGCTTCTCAGCTCCTGGCACCTGGGACCAGGCTCATTCCCGCATCGCGGCACAGGCTACGCCAAGTCCCCAGCTGCACCGGCAGATTCCCAACCAAAGCAGGAAGATGCCCATGAGTCGCTGCAAGGTCGCAGGAGGTCGCAGGAGCCAAGGCGAACGAAAAGCCTCTGCCTCCAGCACCAGAATTAGGCTGAGCACCATAGTACCTTAAGGGTTTTGGCGGGGTTCGGCGGTGGTAGTAGCAAGGTAAAAGCAGTGAGGAGCAACTGCGTTCCCCACCTCCTCACGCTGCTCGCCGCTCACAATCTCACACGCAGCGTCTAGCAGCAAGTCGCAAGCCCCGGACTGGACAGTGCAAGTGCTCCCTATTGTAAATTATTGTAATTTATTAGTGACTCCATGATTGGCTTATTTGATTAATTGTCAGACCCTGAAACAATGCACTATGTGTGCCCGGGCCTGTAAAATCAAATGCTGCTAATGGGCTTGCAGCACTGGTTGTGCCACCTACAGAAGCAGCTTGTAAAGTGTGTCTCAGCCCTGCTATTGCAGAGCCTGTTTGCTGTCTAGTACTGCCATGTTGACTTGGTAAGTGTTCCCACTCACCCGTCCCTACACCTTCCCTTTTCTACATGTTAGCCATCCTAAGGTAGGCCCTAGGGCAGGGTGCATTGTACGTGAAAGGTAGGACATGCCATGGTGTGTGTGTGGCATGTCCTGATAGTGAATTACAGCCAATTTCGTTTTTCACTATTGCAAGGCTACCTGTCCCCATCAGCAGAATGACAATGTGAAGGTAAACACCCAGGCTATCAGTTAAACAAAAACCAGCTATGTATTCGACTGAAGAATTCCCAAAGTTAGAAACTTAAACCATAACACAAACAAACATAATGATATCAAAAATAGTATTTTTTAATAAAAACAAAGATAAATTTATACAATGTAAATGTACACTTATAATAGATTATTGATGCAAAAATGATAAGTTTCCTAATAAAAGAAAACATAAATTTAAAACATATTTAGATAGACACTGAAACATATCCTTTCTACAGTTATTGTGGCTGTTGGGTTTGAGTCAACGCGTTTCGACACGTCGTGGTGTCTTCCTCAGGACAGTTATACGTTCAGCCAATATGTCTACAAAGAACAGAATACTATTAGTTCTTATATATTTGTTTAAAAATTCAATGTCATAGTTTACAGTTTCATGTTAGAACATCAAAATTGATGATTGATGGCAGTGAACCTAAAAGTCATTATCCATTTCATTTTGTGATATCTGGTACATTTACATTGTATAAATTTATCTTTGTTTTTATTAAAAAATACTATTTTTGATATCATTATGTTTGTTTGTGTTATGGTTTAAGTTTCTAACTTTGGGAATTCTTCAGTCGAATACATAGCTGGTTTTTGTTTAACTGATAGCCTGGGTGTTTACCTTCACATTGTATGTTTTCCCTGACCCAGGATCCTTATCCTAACCAGGGGGCCCTTGTTACTTCACAAAATACCCATCAGCAGAATGGCCAGTTTGATTATAACATTTTATAATCTTAACTGACCCAGGGAACATGGTAGAAAAACGCATTTAGTACGCCTCAACTCCGAATGATAAAACACATCTTTTAGTAAAGTTGGTTTTAACTGTGTTTGAAAATACCACTTTTAGAAAGTAGGTATTTTCTAACAAGAAATGTGGCTCAATGATTAGAGCGGCAGACCCTGAATGGCTCAATGATTAGAGCGGCAGACCCTGATGCAGAGGTCTAGCCCGGGACCAGGGTTCAATTCCCCGCCTCAGCAGGTCTTGGGCTCAAAATTCCACGGACCTGATAATTCTCGCCTTGGTGCCTATTCCAATAATGGAGTCCCACTCTGCAACTCTGGGCAATAGCTTGCTTAAGCTCCGCAACGCCCCCCACAACGCTAAGGATGCCTGGCCTCCACCTTGGGGGTGTCCAGGAGTGGACGTCTCACAGGGAAAGCCAGGATGGGTTCCACAGCGGAATTCGTACAAGCGCCTTGAGACCCTTGCGGGTGAGTAGTGCGCTATACAAGTATCAATTTACAAATTTACATTTTACCTAACCGTCTGTCTGCCTCTGCTAGTTTGTGTATTGCATGTCTGGTTTGTGAGTGACAGGAGAGATTGGGCTCCAGCAGTTTGATGAGTCAGGGCTGGGCTGAATAGGACCGTGGCTGCATAGAGAGTGGGGGGTGGAAATTTCCTTTCAGGGCCCCCAGCCTTCATAGAATAGAGAGGAGGGGAGGAGATTTTTTTTACCTAGGCCAGGTCTGCTTTCAACAATGTTGTCTCCATCTCCCGCCAGGAAGCTGCACATAACTGGTTCTGGCTAGGTACAGGCACCCACTGCCCTTAGAGGACAAAGGAATACCTTCCGGGGTAGGTCTGCAGTGGTTTCTTTATTGCCAAGGAAAGGAGAAAGACTTTAATTTGTAGCTTTCATCATCTTGAGGAAGAATCTCCAAATGCTTAAACTGTGCTTGCCTCCTGCTGTAGTCTTAGGGATACAAGACTTCACCACCAGCCCCCACCTGAATTTCCTTGCTGGGAATTCTGTCTGCAGAAGCCTGTGTGTTGGTAGGAGCTGGAAGCATGACTCAACGAGAAGAAGAGTGTTGCAGCTGCAGCTGTTGCCATTGCATCATCAGAAAAGCGTGTCGCCACCGCAATGGTCGCCGCTGCTTCACCGGAGAAGTATGTCTCCGTTGCAGCTGTTTGTCGTCGCATCACCGGAGAAGCGTGTCGCCACCGCAAGGGTCGCCGTTGCATCTCCGGAGAAGCATGTCGCAGGGCCTGTAGTGGCTCCAAAGTCATCGGGCATGCACTCATCGCCTTCACATTGTTGCATCGCAACAAAGGCACCAGATCTTCGCATCCCATTGAGGCGCCATCTTGTCGCATTACAACCGGGACGTACCACGAGATTATCGCATCACCTCCTCTCCAGTAAGGAACAGGCGCATCGCCTACTTTACTCAAGCACTGAGGAACAGACGCATCGCCTCCCCCAAAGCAAGTAACCGACGCATAGTTCTCCCTGCAAATCTTTTGTTTATCTTGCGTCACGCATCCTAAGGTACTTTGTGAGAAACGTGTCGCATTTACCATCATCTTTGAACTAAGTTATTTCTACCATCTAAAATTCATTTTCTTAATACTGTATTGTGGATTTTTGTCGTTTGGGTCTTGTGTTAAGTCTATATAAAGAATGCTCCAGCCACAGGCCCCGATAGTCCAGGGCAGACATTTTTTTACCGTGATTTGTTGTCCCAATGGAATCTGATGCCTGTGGTAGGCCACCGCAAATGTGGCAATTACGTGGCTTGTACAAATTGTACGATTGAAGGCCCAGAATTTAACCATCAGGGAGTCGTGTGGAAACTTTCTGGATTTACAAACTGCAGGACCAGAAATGTAATTTACGCAATACTCTGTCCCTGCATGAAGTTATATATGGGGAAAACTAACCAGCAGGTGAATGCACGGATTAGACAACACAGATCCAGGTTTAAAAGGAAAGTATTGAGTGCCCCAATCGTCGAACATTTCATTGAGAAGGCACACGCAGAGAATGATTTCAAATGGACAGTTCTAACCAGTATCAATGTAACTAAGCTTTCATTGGATGTTGAAAAATCACTTTTGCAAAAAGAAGCGTACTTAATTCTAAAGTTCAATAGTGCTCTGACTGGATTAAATAGTATGTCTGAGATCACTAGAATATAAAGATTCTGAAATGCCTGTTCAATTAAAATAAGGTGGGCTCTTATTTAATGCTAAAAAGGCATACAGGTGCCTGACAAATATCAGCGCATCGAAAAGTTAGATTTTTGCCTAAAAATTTGCAGGAGAAAATTGGCAAATTTACCCCCTCACTGAAGACGACATATGGCGAGGTTCGTTTTAGGAACGCTGTGCCAGAAAATGTTAACCACATGCCTTAATACCTAGCAAAACTAGAGAACAAAACTGGGTCTTGACTCCTAATCAGCAAGGCTAAGTCAATATAACGCTAAATCAACAAAACAAAGTGCCAGTACTGAACTGAGTAAACATATATTCCACGATCTGTTATGAATGAAGCATAGCAGTCTATTGTGTCATTTGTCACTAATTTAATCAAGTAATTTTTGAAAGTTTTCCATTTTTTCAAAACATAGATTTTTGTGCATATCAGACATATATACAAAATATACAACTAAATACAAACTGTACAATTATTTACAACACAAATAATAAACAGTTTTATAATACATTCACACTAATGCTTTCACGCTCCACGCATACAGCTTACACCACTACATACACAAACAAAAAACAAACAGTCATAAATACCACTGAGGTATGGGTCCGTGTCAATTTTACAGAAAATCAAATAACACAATATACATTTGTCAGTTGTAATATCAATAATACTGGAGTTCAATGCCCAAACATAAACTTTTTATATTTCAAACTTGGTATATTGAATTTATAAGATGACACTGGACCAATAAAGGTCGACGCGTTTCGAACCCCCTTATTGCGGGGTTCTCCTCAGGACCAAACACGAGTTCTAAAAGGACAAGAAAACAAATACAACAAATTACCTCTCTATAACAACTTCCTGTATGTAAACAGCCACCAACCGGCTTCACCTCGCCTACCTTAAGTCTCCTGTTTGTGTGACAGTGTGGTCAAACGAGGGTAAGTCTACACAGAAAAACATAAAAAGAGTCACATTTAAATCCTAATTGCCTTCCAGGCACTTACAGTTGGTGTATCTGAAATCTCAACGAATGGGCTCACCTTCTTGCTTGTAAATACGGGTTTTTGGGTGCCTAAAGGGAAAGGGGTACAATCAGTGATGTTCCTACACGGTTACTTCGGGGTGGGGTGAAAAAAGGCTTTACCGATTAAGGCTGCTTACCCGGTTTTGCTGTGCAGTGCATTTAGCCGGGGCTTGGATTCGGAGTTTGTTATTGGATTCAAACGATGGTCCGCGTTCAGCCAGATACTTGGGTCAACAAATTAACTGCATTAAAAGGAAAGAGGTTTAAAAGTTGTCCTCACTCGGTATTTCCGAATTTAAACTCCTGGTGTTAGCGTTCTCACTTGCTTCACCGCTTCCATTGCTGAAACAATCACCGCAACGAGTCCTTCGTATCAACGGAAGCGCCCTTCCTGGTACCTTTTGGTTATGACACGCTAATCCTTAAAGGGCCCGCGCCACTTGCCGAATTCAGTCGGTTTAAACCTTCCAATGGGACATTCCGTGTTATACGATTGTTGCCACTGTTTAGGGAAACACATTCCTTTTTTCACCTTCGATCATATTTCGGTGGTTGCCCATTATTCTACGTGTGTGCCCAACTTAAGTGCCTTCGTAGTATCCAATCACGGAACAAAGGATTGTGGTTACGGTAGTTCAATCATAATCTGTTGACAGTTGCAATCCGTGCATGATTTGTGTTTAACGTATAGTTAGACAGGGGCTCCCCTGTAGATTTCCGAAATTTCATTCAGGCCTGTTGTGGCTGTATTATACTTCATTATTAAAAACGCTTCTCTCTGAGCCAATTTCAGCTCAATATCTCCACCTCTCGTGTCATACTCAATTTTAGAAATGATTGTCCAGTGTAAATCGCATTCTTTATGACCATGTGTGGACCAATGATGGACCAATGGTGCATTGGGTACCTGTTTCCTAATTCTTGATTTGTGTTGTGTAATTCTTTGTCTCGCCTCCTGTGTTGTTTTTCCAAAGTAGAGTTTTCGGCATGGGCACCAAACTCCGTATACAACGTTTTTTGTCAGGCAATTTGTGAACGTAGTGTGTTTCCAAAAGATTTTTTCAAAACAGAATACCTCTCCTTCTTCTGTTGAGTCACAACAGGAACAATTCCCGCATTTATGATGGCCGGAAATAGGAGAAAGTCCCAACATGCTTCTCAATGTCACTTTGGGATCTCTTGGCAAAGCTGCCCTTACTATGTGGTTTGACACACTTTTTTCTTTTTTGTAGGCAAACAACGGGGGGTCTTGTAGTTCGTCATGGAGATCTTTCACCAAATGCCAGTTTTGCAACACTAGTTTCCGAAACTGATGCGTGCTTGGTCCAAATGTTGTGACGCAAACAATTCTTGTCAATTCCCGTTGCTTTTTCTTTTGTAACAGGGTCTCACGAGGGACCCACCAGGCTCTTTTCAAAGAATGTTTTAAAAGTTTCTTAGGGTACCCCCTTTCCAGTAGACGGTCCTTTAGGCTGTTGGCGTGTTTGAAATATTCCTCTTTATTTGAACAATTTCGCCGTATCCTTAAAAATTGCCCGAAAGGGAGGTTTTGCTTAAGGCTCCTAGGGTGGTTGCTAGTGAAGTGTAACGCCTTATTTCTGTCAGTGGGTTTCCTAAATAAGGTTGTACCTAATGAGCCCTCCGTCGAATATACTTGGACATCCAAAAATGTAATGCTTTTATTGGATGCCGTGTGACTAAATTTGATGTCTTCTGTTCTCCCATTAAGCCATGTTACAAAATCAGTTAGGCCTTCATGTGTTCCAGACCAAATAAAAAAGACGTCGTCAATGTAGCGCATGTATGCTGTGATGTACTCAAAAAATGGGTTGTTATTATATATGAATTTATCTTCATATAAGCCCATAAATAGGACAGCTAGCTCCGGTGCAAAGGGGCAGCCCATGGCTACCCCTTTAATTTGATAGTAAAAATCAGTGTCAAATTGAAAATAGTTTTTCTTTAATGCAAATTGTGCTAATTTCAAGACGAAGTCAGTAGGCACTCTGCTGGGTCGCTCTCGTTGGTCTAAAAAAAGTTCCAAGGTTTCTATTGCCTGTTCTTGCGGAATCTGTGTATACAACGATACAACATCCATCGTTACCATCAATTGGTGGGTCTCATCGAATTTGATGGAGCTGATCCGATTAATAAATGCCGTAGTGTCCTTTAGATGGGCTGGGACTTGGTCAACCATCGGTTTTAGAAAATAATCTATATACTTGGATATAGGCTCTGTAAGTGATTGACATCCAGAAATGATCGGACGCCCGGGGGGATTGTTCGGATCCTTATGGATCTTGGGTAACACATAAAATAACGGAGTCCTGGGATTCTTATTCTTCAGGAACTCCAATTCTTTTGGTCCAAGAACTCCAAAATCAAATCCTTCCTGTAGGATTGCAAATATTTCTTGTTGCAACTCCTTCACCGGATTATGATTGATTTTTTTATAACAAGATGGATCGTCCAGCTGGCGTTTGACCTCTTCCTTATATCTATTCACGTCCCACAGAACCACTGCTCCCCCTTTGTCAGCTTGTTTTATTATTAGGGATTTATCATTTTTAAGTGAAAAAATAGCATCCTTTTCACTTTTCAAAAGGTTGAATTTGACAAATTGCTTCTTCTTTTCGAGAGCATATATCCCAGATAATAGGGCTTTCTCAAACGTGATGACCTGTTTGGGAATCTTGTTCATTGGTGGACAAAAAGTGGATTTGAGACGAAGTCCTGTGGTCTCAGTATTCTCTATTGTTGGGGTGTCTTTGAAAAAATACCTAGCAAAAACAGCTACTGGAGGAATAGTAAAGTCGACACTTTGGCATGACAGAATTAAGTAACTACATACCCCATAATGCAATGCGAGCGCGAGATCACGCGAGAAGTGACGTGGCTTAATTGACAAACATAATACCCTGAATTTAGATGTCTGCCGTTACAAAGAAGCGAGCGCGAAAGAGTGACACTGCATCTGCGAAATAATGCAACCAAGATTGAACCCCACACACAATTTGTGTATAACTGTAAGCCGTGCATGGGAACACTAGATCTGTGTTGTAGGTTCTAAAATAACTGCTGAGATAAATAAGAGGCAAGGAGCGAATCGAACTCGCAAGATTTAAGGTAGGCGCCCGACTGCAACAAGTTACAACTGCTTGGAACAAAGTTGCAGAATTACCATCTTTGATTGCATGTTTTGCCATCTTGTTTCAGAAGGACGAATACCGGCTGGTGGCGTCCTCCATGAATATGACGAAGTTTGCGTGAATACAGCAAACTTTAAGGTATGATTTTAACTCGAACGAGTTTAAGATAAAAATTTGAACATTGGAATGTTGGGAGCTCCATTGAAAACAATGGAGTGCTCTGGGCTTATAATGGCTGGTATAAGCCTAGAGCTCCAACATTCCAATGTTTCTTTGTTCACAGCTCTGGCTGTCAACAAAGGCTTCAGGGAGCCTAAGGGGATTCCAATTCCCTCAAGCTTCCAAAAGGCTTTGTTTTTTTGTTAGAACATTCTGTCCTCTAGTAGCAGAATGTTCTAATAGCCTTATAGCCCTTCGTAGATGGGCTATACCGCTATTAAAGTCCCTCTCCCTTGTTAAAGGCCCTCGCCTTCGGCTCGGGGCCTTTAATGCTGGAGAGGGCCTTTAATAGCCGGTATAGCCCTCTACGGCGGGCTATAAGGCTATAATAAACATTTAAAGCGCAGAATATAAAACAAACCTATTTTTCGCCTCAAAGTCGAGTGTGCCCCGAAATAAAGGAAGATGAAGGAAAGAGTGGGAAAGGCTTCCTTGCTGTCAGAAACAGGAGTACACTTCTATTTGAGAACCCAGCAGGTATGCTTCAGAATAAGATAAGATCCAGATAACAAGCCTTTAGAGAGAGAGAGGTGGAAGCTACTTGGAACTGGCCAGTAACAGCCTGCGAGAGGCTGCTGTCAGCCGGTACCCATGGTGTCCTAGTGAAGGCACCTCCAGTGCTGTTTTCTGCTCTGTTGGACTGGACTGTGTGCCTCTCCGTGCCCTGTAGGTGGTGGAAAGGCAGTGGAAAGGGCTTTGTTTTTATGACCAGTGTGCAAAGAGACGGTGCGGAAGTGTTTTTTACGAGCTCAGCTCATTGTCGAGAGATTGACATGCAACTGTGGCATATAGGAATGCTGCCCATGGCTACATACTATGCACTGTATCTTTTGTTTACTCCCTAACTCAAAGAAATGAGTTTACTTAAAGTAAATTCCAGCTGTGTAGGAGTTTTACACAGAGATTGCACACACACACCGACACCACCGAAGGGTTCACCGTACAGTGCAATGATATTATTTACTGCAGGCTGGAGTGGCACTGAGAAGCAAAGTCTTTAACAATCTGCGTTAGGGCATTTTTTTCCCAAATAGGCCTCCTGGTGTCACAGTCAAGAGTCCAGTCTCACTCTCAGCAAACAGTACTCCATGTTTGCAGCTTCGAACGGAAAGTGAATAGAGGAACCAACAGGAAGAGGACACTGCCTGGCTCATTTGTTACTTTATTGCAAAGTAATATTTTAGTGGCGCAACCAGCATTAAATGTTAATAATTGTAAACACTAGACGGCACCTTTATGTTTTAATTATGAAGTTGACATTTTAACCGTTTTTGGATGCAATTGAGCTGGTTACTTAAAATGTGAAAAATCTGATACTACGTCAGCTATTCTATATTAATATTGCTGTCTCTTCCCATGAATGACAGTAGTACTTTTATTCCTTGATTATGAGTATTTTATGTAGTGCTTAAGTTGAAAGTTAATTAAAACAAGCATCATAGAGCATAAAAGGAGACACGGCCTAGCGGCCGTGAAACTGAAAGTACAGCCGGCCGGCTGTGAATATGAGAGGAGAAATGCTGGCCTTAGGCAGAGCGCACGCTGAGAAGCTTGTGGGAGGGAGGCTGGGCTGCCTTTGATGTAGTAATGCGAGGCAGGCATGCAGGCGGCTGGTGGCATTGTGCACGCGCTTTTTAGAGCTTGCGCTTGCGCAATGACCTAAAAAGCACATGCACTGCAAGGAATCGCCAGTGGAATCGTGCTTGGTTAAACCCTGGATAAGCCACTATAGGGCTTCGCCAGCTATGCGCTATGCGCATCAGCAGGCGAGCCCTAAAAATGAGCATCTGTGTATATATCACTGATAGAGATTCTCTGTGTTTTCAAACAGAGAATCTTCAATTGAAAAGATCATCTTCACCAAAAAGGGAAACAGAGGGACAGTGAATAACCCATTCAGATATAGAAAGAGTGCAAAGAGAGGAGAGCAGAAGTAGATTAGAGAAAGATTCCTTCTTTTTACTTAAACATATTTTTTTTCCACACTTTGTGTACAGAGTCAGAGAGCCCTGATGAGAATCCAGATATTGATTATCTCTGATTCGAAAAGCGTCGCCAAAAGAGCATAGAAGAACAAGGGGTTTCTTCCTACTATCTTGACCTAAATAATTAATTATTATATGCTCTTCTAGTGACATAGATATTTGATTTAAAATCTATGTTTGTTTGATTTATACACTGCACAAATTGCACTTTAATTCACTAATTTGCTTTCATGGCATTTGTATAAGTGGAGAAGTGTGGCTCAGGGGTTAGAGGCGGCAGACCCGGAAGCAGAGATCGGCCCTGGACCAGGGTTCAATTCCCCGCCTCGGCGGGACTTGGGCTAAAAATTCCACGGACTCAGATAATTCTCGCTCCGGTGCCTTCTCGACTCACGGGTTCACACTCTGCGACTCTGGGCAATAGCTTGCTTAATCTCCACAAAGGCCCTTCGCGGCGGGATGCCTGGCTTTCACCTTGTGGATACCCTGCCGGGGTTATCTCACAGGGGAATACCAGGACGGGTTCCCTAAGCAAGCGCCGGGACACCCACTGTGGGTAGCTGTGCGCTATATAAGCTCAAATACATTTACATTTACATATATCTGTATGGATTGTGTTGGAGTATGTATAATAAGTTGTATGTAAATGAATGTAAATGTATTTGTAGGATCACTGACAGAACATCGACAGACAAAATATTGAGAGGACAAAATATCAAGGTCAAAATATCGACTGTAAAAATATCGACTTCCTATCTTCAAACAGGTAAGTACAAAAATATCGACTCCAAAATATCGAGTGTAAAAAATATAGACTGTCAAAATATCGAATTCTTTAAATGTCTTAAAAGTAAATTAAAAGTAATATAATAATAAATTAATTTAAACATATTTAAAATACTTAAACGTAAAATTGAGAAATAATTAATGTACCTTTAAAAAATAAATATTTTTAATACATATATATATGTATATACATATTATTTACAAAATATATACAATATTTTTACTGTAGGATAGCGAAAGGGTTACATTTACTGTAACGACTCCAGTGAGTGCAACAGTAGGTAAAGTGTTGGATAGCGTAGGGGTTAAAATTACTATTCCAACTCCAGTGAGTGCAACAGTAGGGAAAGCGTTGAATAGCATAGGGGTAAAAATTACTATTCCCACTCCAGTGATTGCAACAGTAGAGAAAACGTTGGATAGCCTAGGGGTAAAAATTCCTATTCCCACTCCAGCGAGTGCAACAGTAGGGAAAACATTGGATAGCGTAGGGGTACAAATTACTATTACCACTCCAGATAGTGCAACAGTAAGGAAAGCGTTGGATAGCGTAGAGGTAAAAATTACTATTCCCACTCCAGTAAGTGCAACAGTAGGGAAAGCGTTGGATAGCGTAGGGGTTTAAATTACTATTCCAACTCCAGTGATTGTAACAGTAGGGTAAGCGTTGGATAGCGTAGGAGTAAAAATTACTATCCCCACTCCAGTGAGTGCAACAGTAGGGAAAGCGTTGGATAGCGTAGGGGTTTAAATTACTATTCCAACTCCAGTGAGTGTAACAGTAGGGTAAGCGTTGGATAGCGTAGGAGTAAAAATTACTATTCCAACTCCAGAGAGTGCAACAGTAGGGAAAATATTGGATAGCGTAGGGGTAAAAATTACTATTCCAACTCCAGTGAGTGTAACAGTAGGGTAAGCGTTGGATAGCGTAGGAGTAAAAATTACTATTCCAACTCCAGAGAGTGCAACAGTAGGGAAAACATTGGATAGCGAATGCAAATAGTAGGGCAAGTAAATACTTTTAAATATAAATAATATAAATAGGAACACCAATTTCAAATTAATTAAAATACTTTACAATTGTGTAAAATATATTAAATAATCAATTTAACATACAAATAAAAATGATTTAATAATAAAAATTACCTACTAATAGTTATTTACCTATTAAAAATAAAATATTTTACAATTTGAAAGTATTTTTAAAAATTAACACAATAAATTAGTTATTAAAACATGTAATTACTTACAATTAAATTACTTCACAAGCTATACCCCTAAAAACACACAACCCACTACAGAAATTAATTTAATAAAAGTAACATAATTATCAATTAATCAATTACAATAAATTTCTAAATATATATTAATTGCAAAGTAATCATTAATTTACGATTAGTTCTAAATAAATAGCAATAATTAAATTAACATATTTAAATAATTATAATTAGATTACTTCCCACCCTATTCCCCTATAAACCCACAACCTGCTATAGAAAATAAATTACTAAAATTAACATATTTATCAATTAATCAATTAAAATGAATTACCAATTATATTTTAATTAATTGCCAATTATTAATTAATTAACAATGAGTTCTAAATAAATACCAATAATTAAATTAACATATTTAAATAATTATAATTAAATTACTTCCCACCCTATTCCCCTATAAACCCACAACCTGCTACAGAAAATAAATTACTAAAATTAACATCTTTTTCAATTAATCAATTAAAATGAATTACCAATTATATTTTAATTAATTGCCAATTAATAATTAATTAATAATTCTAAATAAATACCCAAAAATTAAATTACATATTTAATTATAATAAAATTACTTCCCACCCTATTCCCCTATAAACCCACAACCCGCTACAGAAAATAAATTACTAAAATTAACATATTTATCAATTAATCAATTAAAATTATTTACCAATTATATTTTAATTACCAATTAATAATTAATTAACAATTCTAAATAAATAATAAATAAAATAACATATTTAATTAATTATAATTAAATTACTTCCCACCCTATTCCCCTATAAACCCACAACCTGCTACAGAAAATAAATTACTACAATTAACATATTTATCACTTAATCAATTAAAATTAATTACCAATAAAGTCCCAGGCTCTCCACACCACTGGAGTCAAGCTATCCAGGCTGATGAAGGCTGATAGCCAGAAACCGGTCCTTGTATGCTTGATTCCGGTCTGGGAAAGACATGGCTTGGTAGTTGGGACTGGACTGTTCCCATGAGGCACAGGGTCAGAGCTGATATGCATATAGCCAGTGTCTAACCCAGGGTGGTGTGGAGTGCAAAAAAACGATGGATTTAGGCCCAGATCCTTGTACTGGGGTGAATGTATGACATTGTTCTACATTCTGTCCATCAACTGTGTTTTTTGCAATTTTCACCCCGAGTGTGCTGGGTATACTCAGATGTGAGTCCCAGGCTCTCCACACCACTGGAGTCAAGCTATCCAGGCTGATGAAGGCTGATAGCCAGAAACCGGTCCTTGGATGCTTGATTCCGGTCTAGGAAAGACATGGTTTGGTAGTTCGGACTGGACTGTTCCCATGAGGCACAGGGTCAGAGCTGATTTGCATATAGCCAGTGTCTAACCCAGGGTGGTGTGGAGTGCAAAAAAACGATGGATTTAGGCCCAGATCCTTGTACTGGGGTGAATGTATGACATTGTTCTACATTCTGTCCATCAATTGTGTTTTTTGCAATTTCCACCAAGACAACGGCTGCAGGGTGTCTCTGCATATCAGGAAACAGCAATTAGATCACAGTGAACTAGGCGTCCATCTTCTCAAATAGGCTACTGGCGTCTCAGAACTGCGACAAATATGCAATGGGGGGATGCAGCGCTAGGGGTCAGATCATGTCCCATTCAAGCACATGCCATGGTCGAAAGCCAGAGTGTACAGTAGGTCATCATTAGGGGGGGGGGCGGAGTAGTACAGTCCACCAACTCAATCGCCTGAGACCGTGCTACATATCCGTGCAACTGGAGAGACAGCCCCAGTCACCCGTTGGCCCTGTAGCATACACCACAACTGCTTGGAGAAACAAGAAGAGTGTCAATGCCCCTGCCACAGGTAGCCTCCCATACACCTTCAGAATCGCACATTTACTCATAGTTCGTCACCGCAGCAAACTTCGGGCAATCCCAAATATGCAACATTCAGGAACCCTTGTCAGGGGCTGCAGCATCTGAGTAGCGTCGCGAGTCGGAGCTGAGCGGAGTCAATTTCAGAGGAGCTCAGCACTAAGCAGCAGACGAGGTCCCTCCCCAGTCAATGGAGGTGCAAAGGAGGTTGTAAGGCAGTGGTGCCAAACTGCCAGGGGAGGGCACAATGAAAGTCCCGAGGCGGAGGTGCTCAGTAGCCAAAGGCAAGCAGGCGGTAGGGCAGTCCTGCAGCAAATAGCTCCCTCCAGGCACTCCAGATCTCACACCATGTGGCACATTAAATCCACTGCGTCTCGGGCCCCGTGCTCCAATACGGGGGGGGGGGGGTCGGGGGTCGGACCAGAAGAGGTGAAGCGAGCGGTCCAGGCGAGGGAGGGTGGGGAGAATATGCGTCCCGAGGGCACACAAGCATGCCGAGACCAGTAGCGATGCTCGTCCAGCACAGCTCAGCAGCCCCACCTCCTCCGCCCCCCAGCTCGTACCTCACAGCTAAGCCGGCCGGAGGTGCTCCAGTCTGCCGGTATCTCTCTGTAGCCGGAGTCCAGCAGCCAAATAGGGGACTCCAGGCCGTCGGTGCAGCCCTCCCGGTTTCCGGTCACAGTACGTAGGTTCTGGCACCCAGGGTGAGCAGTTAAAGGGAAGACGGTCCATAAAGTCCACTGCACATCAGCGGTCTAACCAGGCAGTGCAAAGGCTGATGGCGCTGCACACAGCACTTTTTGGGGAAAAACCGTCACTGGTAGTAGCTTACCACAGTGACCTAGAGCAGCTACGCTACACAATGGGGCACAGTGGCCGGGACCCGGCCTTGGGCTCGCGTGGGCCAGCGGCCCGACGTCTGTGAGAATTCACTCAGTGTGGCACAGGTCCTGGCGGCGTAGTTCGGTGCGGGCCCTCGTTCTCGACAAAACTCGCCCCGGGTCTGCCCCAGATCCCAAGGGACATCTCCGTCTGTCAGCGGCTACTTCAGGTCAGCTGAAGCGGATAATTGCGGCCATAAACGGGGAGACCCCGGCAGAGCTCTACCCGAACACGTCTGCCATGTTTGCTGGCTTAGCCAGGCCCCCCTGTTGGCTACAACACCAATATCACATCTCAGGGTCTGTTTCAGAGTTTGGCGGACAGAATACTGTGTCACATTGGCGACGGAGTTCCCTGTCCGCCAATCTCTGAAACAAGCCATGAGATATGATATCGGTGTGTTAGCCAACAGAGTTTTGGTAGGAAATGTTACTCCGTCGGTGTAAACCTTCCCCCAGTGGTCCCAGGGAAAACAGGCTGTCTAAGGTAAGCCACCCAACTTTTCCCACTATTATGAGTGGGCGTCAGGTTTTATTTTTTGATACTGTCAAGTTTTCAACCAGGAACATCCTGGCAAGGTGGGACAACAAAAAAATTACCACTACACCAAGTTGTAGGGTGAAAATTCCCATGCTGTTGGGGCCATTAGGTTTTACTTTTCCAAAAACAACCTGCCTCTCCTGTTTTTTTTTCCAAAAGTAAAAACTTTTAAAAGCTGAGTGGAAGCGTCCGTCACCAACGACGGACACACACCAATTTTTTTAATGGGTTTGTATCAACTGCCATAATGACGGATCATGCAAACCCATAGAGTTGCCTGAGGGGCTAGCAGTGGGCAGTAAATATGGTGGCAGAGTAAACAAAGGGTGCCAGACATAAAATCCTGTGCCATCCTGACTATCTATAGTATTTTTATTTTTAATTTTTGAAATGCATGTTAATTTGGTATATTTTAGATCAAGCTGGGGGAGCTGTGCAGAAAAACAGCGAATCCGCCGTTGTTGAAGCTGAAGCCCGGAGTGCCAAACTCTAAATTGGGCCCTCAGTTTCAAACATGAATTCAAAGATTCCGTTGTATATACTTTTATTTCTAAGGGAACATGAACAAGAAGATGAAGAGAAGGGAAATACAGCAAAAAGCACCCATCTCATGCTGTGGAACAATTGTATGTAACTCCTGTACCAGGGTACCTTAGTCAGGGAGGAGCCAAAAACCGGACCGTAGAGAACTATTTCTCCCGGGCTGTGGGGGAGGGGGACAAGGAGAGTAACTTATCCCGGCTAAGGGCAGAGCTGAGACGCTCAATAGATAACCTAAAAAACAGACCCCTTGATGAACACCTCACTACGCCTAGGGAGGAGTTGACCCCAATAGATGATGTTCCACTTCTGTTGAAGGATTGTATGAACAGCCCACCAGTTTCAACTATGAGTATAGCCCCAGCCACCAGTCCAAGCCCTACTAGGGTGACCATTGATCTAGTCTCCCAACCCCCTCCAGCCCCTAAAACTAGGAAAGCCAAACCTAAGCCAGTTACCACGCAAGGAGTATATGGGCCCCCTCCTAATAAACGTCGGAGGAAATCGAAGGGAGCCCAGGGGAAGAGCAAACCCAAAACCCCTCACTCCGATTTCGGGAGGTCGTCAAAACCCCCCATATTGGTAGCGAAATCAACGGACGAACTACACCCCAAACCTACTGTCCAAGATGTCTCGGCTCCCGTGCTGATAAAAGACACAGGAACTAATATTGCTAATGTCCCCCTTTCTGTTGTCCCGCTTGGAAACCTGGAATTCCTGCTAAGGTCTTTATTACTACCAATTAGTGAGAGTATAAAAAAGGTCGAGATTAGACTAACCATTCTGGAGGCTACATTAAGTAGCATGAAAATCCCGGCTGGTCACCAGGGAAGGCATTTAGAGCCCATTCCCACCCCATTGGCCCCTCATCAGCCCTTAAATAGCGCAGCAAATCCAGCCCCTCCACAGGCCGCGAATGCGGCGGTCCCGCAACAACCCTTGAGGACCAAGCATGTACCTACTAAGTCCCTCAACTCTAATACGCCCATTCCTCCTGCAGACCCTGTTCCTCCGGCACAGCCGGTAGATAGCACCACATTGACTCCTCTAATGAAGCTTCCCCCTAGACCGCGTAGGCCTAATCTACCCCCTGAGACAAATGATTTCACTGTAGTTATGGCGGGTGTCCCCCCACTCGAAGTAGGTGAAACTGAGGACTTTTGTTCCCTAAAAAGTAGGGTAATCAAGTGGCTAAACATAAATAGACCCCTCCCGGTACACCTTAATAATGAAATCATAATGGTAAGAAGGGTGCCATGGGTGGGGAGAACATACAAATCTATAATAGGGGACTGCATATTGGTGAGCTTTAGGGACGCATATGCCAAGGAAAGAACAGATCTAGGGAATCCACCATTCAAACCCTTCGGGTGTCTTTCTTTTTTCCCCTTATCCCTGCTCCATTGCAACCGCCCCAAAATCATGATAACTGGGAGAGGGTTGGCCGGAGGGGGAGACACCACGAATTTAATCCCAGGCCATTATTTGGCCGACCAGAACCACCCTTTCACACCTTCAACCGGTTTAACTGTCTGAATGGTCTCGAGGGGGTGGATTGACAAACGGATAATGCCCCCCTGGGTGACAGGGAAAAGGGTGCTTTGGCAGAGGAGTTGGAGGAGCAAAGCTTTCAGGCTCCGCAAATTCCATCAAGTGGTGTTGGGAAATTTGTGTATGCTGAATCTAGGGTCACAGACATAGAATGTATAGGAGGGGGACATGGGCTGGACACGCAAGGGCTAGAGCAGGGGATACAAACGAGGCCTCAGGGGGGTTCAGAGCAGAGGGGGGAGGCATTGAGATTGATCTCCTGAAATATAGCAGGCCTGGCAGGCAAATTTAATAACAAAGAATGGGTTGACTTCATTAGAAAATTCCATGTAATCTGTGTGCAGGAGACATGGGCCCCGGTGAATAATTACCACTTACAGGGGTACAAGTGTTTCTTTGTTCCCGCACGAAAAACCAGATCAGGGAGAGCAATGGGTGGATTGTCCATTTACGTAGATTTAGATCTCCCAGGTAGCTGGCTCTCCCCAGATTGGAACTCATATGGGATTCAGGCAGTCCGGTTCCTCGGGAAGGGGTTAAGATTTACTGTTTTCAACATCGAGATAGCGGACAATCATATCTCACTAGTAGCGGAACTGGATTACAGGCTGGGTCAAGAAACAACATTCCAAAATAAGGGGCAGTCTCACGGGCTGCTATTAATGGGAGACTTTAACTGCCATCTTTGCCCGGCACTGGTCAAGGCCAATACAGACTGGTCACAATGCCCTATAGAGAAGGGGCCGCATTTTTCTCATACGCCCACTGGGTCGGCTCTCAGTATGCTTCGGCTCAAGTATGACTTAGAGCATACCATTAACATGATAGGCACACAGATGGATGGCACACTCCCACCAACATTCAAGGGCAGGGGATGCTCATCTATCATAGACTATATTCTGGCCTCAAGATCCATGTTACATAAAATAATCAGTGTAGGGATAGAATGGAGCAGTTTCAGCGACCACAACCCTCTTGTTCTGGAGCTGATGTATAGGGCGGGCGTTAGAATCAGAGTCCACCGCACATTCACGGAGAGGGTCACAGACCAAGGCAGGAGACTAAAATGGTCCAAAATAGACGGGGAAAAGTTTTATAAAGCCCTAGTGGACATGGGCAAATCGGCCATTTTTTTTTAAAAATGATTTTTATTTTTCCTTTTTCTTAATATGCACATTGTATTTTACATCATACATTTGTATATTTTATACATCAAAAATTTCCAATTTCGCTGGTTTGAAGTTTAACATAATATAAACAATATAAGCAATATAGATTTATCTTGCCAGATAAATTACAGTTCAAAAGTTCATATTCTGTTTCAGTATCTTATATTGCCATCCTTTCTTTCCATTTGATTATTGGTTCCCAGATTTTGAGCCCAAGTCTCCTACCCCTTTTCCCCTTGCGTGCATAAATAGCTTTCTCAAGGTTATAACTAGCTAGTAAATTTGCCAGCCATACATGCATTCCTGGGGGTACCTTGTCTAGCCAAGCTCTTGCTATTGTTAATCTCATAACTGCGGTGGCTATAAACATGAATTCCTTCTGAACAGTACCATCTTGATTATCTCTCCCGAACAGTATCATCATGGGTGTCATTTTGGTTCGTATGTCAAGAGTATTACTAAGAAAATCTTCCATATTTTTGATCAGTGAATAAAGCTGAGGGCAGGTGGCAAACATATGGATAATGTCTGCATCCCCTGCATTACAACGTGGACAGGTGGTGCCAGTGGTGCCTCCCCATTTAGCTATCCTGGCGGGAGTATGGTACAACGAGAATAAAGTCTTATAATGTTGCGATTGCATGGGACCTGAGCACAGAACATTACATCCCATGTCCAGAGATTCTTGAAAATTTCCAGTCTCCCCACCCAATTTTTCGATCCATTTGTTGCCAACTTTCTCTAAGTCATCCATTTTACTTTTTGCTAGACATGCATAAAAAGATCTAATTGTACAGTCCCTCCCCATTTTTATTTTCTCCAATACTTCATTAGTACTAAAACCCGCACTGCCACCTTGCTTACGACAGAGGAAGCTCCTTACCTGCAGGTATTTGAAAAAATCTTTCCTCTCAATCCCATACTTAAGGCTAAGATCTGTGAATTGAAGTAACTCCTCCCCATCCATTAAGTCCCCAATCTGCCCTATTCCTTTTTGATACCAACTCAACATTATCGAGTCTGCAAATACTTCCGCCGGGAAAGATCTATTCTTATAGAGCCTGGTGTACCTGTTATATCTTCCCATCCTCATTTTTTTTAGGAATGCTATCCATACCCTACCTGCTGATGGGCAAATCGGCCATTAATGATTGTTTAGACTTAGAAGTCCATGGATCAAGGTTACTGGAAGCATTTGACCAGATCGCTAACCTGATCGATGGCCTACTTAAAACTAGTGCGCCCACACGAAACCACGCTAATCCCCGGTGGTTTGACAAAGACTGTTCTAAAGCACTGAGGGAGTTGAAATGCTGCCTTAAATTAAAACCAAGGGACCCTCAAAAAATTAAGGTGTGCAGAGAAAAATACAAAAAAAGAGACCAAGAGGAGGAAACTTGCATTACAGGCAGAAGCATGGGCAGATCTAAGGGAGGTAGGGGAAAGAAAGGATTTAGCGGGTTTCTGGAGAATCATTAATAAACCGACCTTCCAAGAAAATGATTCCCCGGAGATAGGGGCTAACATCCTCCCAGAGCAGTGGGTCAACCATTTTAGAGGTCTATATAACCACGAGCCTGGTACCCCTGTAGAGTTACCGGTAACCCCAAGCCAGGCTTCACCGGTAGTGTTCACTCTTAAGGAGATTACTGCTGGGATGGAGGGTCTGACTAAAAACAAAAGCCCCGGGCCCGGATGGAATTCCCCCTGACCTATTTCTGAGCAACATAGAACTATGGGCCCCTTTAATGACCAGAGTTATAAATACTGCAACCACCTGCAGCCTGCCACCGTCTTGGTCTAAAGCGATCATTGTGCCAATTTTCAAGAAGGGCAATAGGGACAATCCCAAGTGCTATCGGCCTATTTCCCTGATTGACGTATCGGCCAAACTTTTGGGCAGGGCAATCCTTAATAGATTGTCCGAGTGGACCGAAGAAAATAACATCTTCTCGGACACTCAATACGGTTTCAGGACAGGGAGGTCCACTAGTGACCAATGCCTGAACCTGTATATGCTGACTGCCAATTATACTTTGGCCAGTGATGAACCGATTTACATGGGATTCATGGATTTGGCAGCAGCATTCGACCACGTCAATAGAGAAAAACTGTGGGTTATGATGTCAGGCATGGGGATTGAGAGTGGTTTAATTACCATATTAAGGGAATTGCACAGTGACGCCACGGTCCGATTTAATAGGGAGGGGGGATTGTCCGACTCTTTTCCCTGTAGGAGCGGAGTTCGACAAGGTTGCATTCTTGCCCCTTTTTTGTTTTCCGTTTACATCAACAATTTGGAGCAGTTTCTGTTGGGTGTAAAGGCAGATTCCCCAAGGGTGGGGTAGCGTCATATTCCTGTTCTGCTTTACGCAGATGACGCGGTCTTGATTGCACGTACACCCCGGAGCTTACAAATCCTGATTGACGGTTTTGTTAAGTTCATGGGTGCCTTAGATCTTTCTGTTAACCTGGGTAAATCGTATGTGCTCCTGGCTGGTAAAAAAACTTCCTCTAAATTTACTTATACAATAGGCAGCCATATTTTAGAAGAGGTTAAAACGTTTTCTTATCTTGGAGTAACTTTTGACAGCGCTTTGCAGTTTAATTCCCTGGTGGCGGAACGTTGTAGCAAATTGATTGCCTCCAATGGGGCAATAGCTAGCTATGCCTTTGCCCTTGCTCATTGCACCATCAGGATTCAAGCAAACCGGGCCGAAGACGGCTGTAATGCCAGAAACCGGTCCCCGGGAGCTTGTTTCCTTCCCAGTGTAAGAATTGGCTTTTGTAGTTTGGTTTGCCCTGTTCCCATCATGCACTGGGACAGGAACAGACTAATTTGCATACAGTCAGGTTCTGAAACTGGGATGGTGCAGTGAGCTAAAAAACGGTGTTGGATCTAGCCCTGATCTCTTGACTGGGTGAGAGTTTTCTGCTTTATTCAGAGACTCTGTCCCTCACCACCCCTTGTTGTAAATATTTTTGTCCACCCTAAGCGTGGAAGGGTATACTCAGATGTGAGTCCCTTGCTCATTGCACCATCAGGATTCAAGCAAACCGGGCCGAAGACGGCTGTAATGCCAGAAACCATTCCCCGGGAGCTTGTTTCCTTCCCAGTGTAAGAA
Organism: Lissotriton vulgaris; assembly: GCF_964263255.1. Classification (NCBI taxonomy): domain Eukaryota; kingdom Metazoa; phylum Chordata; class Amphibia; order Caudata; family Salamandridae; genus Lissotriton; species Lissotriton vulgaris. Next base: position 2,107,271,674 of record NC_141687.1, read on the forward strand.
TTGGCTTTTGTAGTTTGGTTTGCCCTGTTCCCATCATGCACTGGGACAGGAACAGACTAATTTGCATACAGTCAGGTTCTGAAACTGGGATGGTGCAGTGAGCTAAAAAACGGTGTTGGATCTATCCCTGATCTCTTGACTGGGTGAGAGTTTTCTGCTTTATTCAGAGACTCTGTCCCTCACCACCCCTTGTTGTAAATATTTTTGTCCACCCTAAGCGTGGAAGGGTATACTCAGATGTGAGTCCCTTGCTCATTGCACCATCAGGATTCAAGCAAACCGGGCCGAAGACGGCTGTAATGCCAGAAACCGGTCCCCGGGAGCTTGTTTCCTTCCCAGTGTAAGAATTGGCTTTTGTAGTTTGGTTTGCCCTGTTCCCATCATGCACTGGAACAGGAACAGACTAATTTGCATACAGTCAGGTTCTGAAACTGGGATGGTGCAGTGAGCTAAAAAACGGTGTTGGATCTAGCCCTGATCTCTTGACTGGGTGAGAGTTTTCTGCTTTATTCAGAGACTCTGTCCCTCACCACCCCTTGTTGTAAATATTTTTGTCCACCCTAAGCGTGGAAGGGTATACTCAGATGTGAGTCCCTTGCTCATTGCACCATCAGGATTCAAGCAAACCGGGCCGAAGACGGCTGTAATGCCAGAAACCGGTCCCCGGGAGCTTGTTTCTTTCCCAGTGTAAGAATTGGCTTTTGTAGTTTGGTTTGCCCTGTTCCCATCATGCACTGGGACAGGAACAGACTAATTTGCATACAGTCAGGTTCTGAAACTGGGATGGTGCAGTGAGCTAAAAAACGGTGTTGGATCTAGCCCTGATCTCTTGACTGGGTGAGAGTTTTCTGCTTTATTCAGAGACTCTGTCCCTCACCACCCCTTGTTGTAAATATGGCAGGAGGCTAGGCAGATGGAGCCCGGAACAGGTGATGAACTTGTACAGCTCCGTATCATGCTCCAAAGTAATCTATGGGGCAGAAGTATGGGGCTTTGTGAACAGCACTAGAATCCAACAGGAAGAAAATAAATATTTGAAATCTATCCTGAGGGCACCACCCAGTACTGCTGGAATCATAGCACACAGGGAGTTAGGGAGGCCATACCTGGATGACCTGGTAAAACTTAGGCCAATTGTGGCCTGGTTAAAAATCTGGGTTAACCCAGATGCGTCTCTCAGCAGAGAAATTCTATTGGACTGCTTGGAGAGGGCTAAATGTATGCGCATTCCCTGGCTCAAATACGTAAAGAACACCCTTGAGGAATTAGGTTTTGGAAACCTCTTTACGAACCCTGCAACAATTTTAGCCCAGCACAAGAAACAAGTAGGGGAAATTTTCCTAGAGCGGAAAAGCCAATGCAGAGCTGAGGCTGAAGGAGCTAAAAAGACAGTGAGGGCCCATAACCTGGTGAAGAGTGTGGAGGGTATGGAGCCTTATCTGTACCTTATGCACAACGCACAGGATAGATTCCTAATGTGTCGTTTCAGACTGAACTTACTTCCATTTATGTTGGCTTCACCAGCAGGTTTTACTACATCAATTGAGCAGAAGGGACCCTGCGGCTGCGACAACAGGTCTCCGCAGGACTCCCTTCACTTTGTTTTGCTCTGTCCTTATTTTTCTATGCCCAGGCGCAGATTTCTTGTAAATATTTTTTTTAAAAAAGCCCAACAGGAACATGCCAGGGAGGCATTAGTCTTTTTACAAAAAGCCTCGGACCCTCTAACTTTGTGCTGTATTATGAATTTTATTAAGGTAGCGGTCCGCTTAAGGCTAACAAGGGGAGAGGAATGAAATGTTTAGGATTTTCTATTTCAAAATTGTTGGACTTGCCTGTCGGTATTTCCATTTTTTATATTACTGTGTATAAGGATCTTGAATAATGTTTAATGATTTTTATCTATGTATATATATGTGTGCTTTTATGGTGTTTTTTAATCACCGAATAAAGATTCTTCTAAAGATTCTTTGAATTGAATAGCCAGAACTTAAAACTTGCACAGCGGCTTAATCTACCTACCAATTCTTTAACATTCTTCTCATCCGGCAGTTTGGGAATCTGATTTATTACTTTCCCTGAAGTCTATCATTGCCTGAGGATTCGTGGAAACATACTTTTGCCACTTGCATTGTATTCAGAATTTCTAGGGATGCCGCAGAGAAGCATCCTTGCTCTCTGCCAATCGTCCCTTCTTGATGAGTTCTACCCTCTTATTTGGTGTGATACTGTCGAAGTCAGACAATATCAGCATTTTGCTTCGTTTGACAAATAACCATCAGTTTTGAAGGCTGCACAAGTGATTGCCTCTCTTTCCTGTGGGCTCCCCAACGCCACCAATGCAGTCCCAATTGGTGATGTCTTCCCCTTAGTACCTCTTTTCAGCAAGCTCAATGCTTTGCAGACCTTCAACATAGCAGCATCGGAACCCAACATCTCTGATTCTATAGAGGTGTACTCGGTGCTTAATATGTAAAAAAAATAAGTACCAGGGCCCTTGTGAGGAGGCCACTGCAGCTAGCACATCCCATTGCCACTACAAGTGCTTCAATGACAGCACCAATACAACTACTAACCATCCCACTGCTACAAGTGTGACAAACAGGTTGAGGCACTCAATGCCATAAGAATAGCTTGAGTAGGAGGCAGTAGTTGTTTTAATGTATATTTAATTAATAAACAATTTTTGTTATGCTCATCTCTAAATTACACAAACAGCACCACCATGTGATAGCAGTCATAAGTGCGGTGTTGACAATTAAGTACCAATGTCAAGCACCGGGTACCATCTGCTCAAGTTAAGCACTGGTTGCACTACCAAATCATGTCTTCCATTCCCAGAATTCTCAGCGTGTGGCCTTCACGCTATTATCATGTTTCTTATATACAAGGGGACCCCATAGAGTAGAACCTGGGGTAGAATGATAATTATATGGAACAATGGTTCGGGGTAGGCCTTATGCGGTCCTTTAACGAAAACAGTGGGTGTTAGCGAGTATTTAATAAGTCGCTAGGGAGCATTGGAAGTAGGAAAAAATTGGAGTTTTTTTATTTTTACTCTTTTCTCTTAACAATATATAAAAATATATATACACTGTATTCCAGGTGCTCAGGTGAATAGTACGGTGCAGGACGTGACATAGGTGATCTAAGTGAACGAACTGTCACACACAACAAGGATAAAAACACACAACAATTATATACAATGGTACACGTGAAATTCCTTGGGTAGGTCTACCCAAGGAATTTCACGTGTACCATTGTATATAATTGTTGTTTGTTTTTATCCTTGTTGTGTGTGACAGTTCGTTCACTTAGATCACCTATGTCACGTCCTGCACCGTACTATTCACCTGAGCACCTGGAATACAGTGTATATATATTTTTATATATTGTTAAGAGAAAAGAGTAAAAATAAAAAAACTCCAATTTTTTCCTACTTCCAATGCTCCCTAGCGACTTATTAAATACTCGCTAACACCCACTGTTTTCGTTAAAGGACCGCATAAGGCCTACCCCGAACCATTGTTCCATATAATTTTCACGCTATTATCAAGCACCTCCATCCTTGCTCTAGTCAGACCATGGTGCAGATGGCTCATACTTAAAGTCTTATGACTCTTGAATGCTCCTGCCAAATCATGTATGTGACAGTCACTAGACAGGTCTTATCTGCTCATTTTTATCTCACTTTGCCTGACTTTCACTTTAAATTCCTCCAAACTGTCTTCAAATGCAGTGACTTTTTTGGTAAATATTTCCAATCACTCTATCCATGTCCTTAAACAAATGATAGATTATTGCCTCATCCTGAGTTAAGTTGACAGAAAGACAGTTCTCTAACTCACCCTCTCCACGCTAATGTGGTTAGACACCACTAAATCTGAAAATAAAATCCTTTTATTTTGGGAATGGTTCACTTTAACCTCTTTCTTTAGGCAGGATGGCGTGTAGACCCCCACCCCTCCAATGGGTCTACCAGCCAGCGGTGAGGGACGTCTCTCTCAAGGTTTTATCTCAGAACCAGCTCTAATATGTGGACGATTGTTACTAAAAGAAGGTAATACTCCTAGGACTAACTAGGCTATTCTCACCCTCGGTCTGACTTCCACATGCTCCCTGGACACACCAAGTTACCACACCAGCTCTGAGGCTAGAGGTTTCATTGTCCTTAAAACCAGCTCTCTGGGGCACTCACTATCTATGGCAGCTTTTTTCACCAGCTCCTATTATTCAGTATATGACATTGGGCATCAGACAATACAGCTTTCTCAGCTGCTAAGAATGTACAGCCGCCTTGCAATGTTTGATTCGAATTACCTGTGGAGAGGGGTGATCTCTGTATTTACTCCTTTCTGTGATTCCCAGGATCGCCCTTACTGAAAAAGGCATAAGCCCCGGACTGTCCTTAGACCTGGCACCTTGATATACAGCCATAAAAAAAGTTGTTGTCCAGAGATTTTCATTTTTGATTTGTGTTTTTGTATCATTAGAGAAGTAATTTAGCTTGGATAGACATTGCTAATCCGGGTTCAAATTTTTCTGGACATCACTTTTAAAAATTGCGGATGTGTTTGGTGATGATGTAATATTTCAGGAACCTTGAGACCCATATACTTCATTTTGGTGTCAAAACATAGATTTTGTGGGTCAAGTAGTCTTATAGAGACAGAAAATAACTCCTCAGAGCAACCCTTCCACGATTTTCCAAAATGGCGGCTCTATAATGATATGTTTTAGTCATCATATTGGTAATTAATTTTATTAATGTTTCTGTTTCATGTTATCTGTTGATTCAAATTCGTAAACATGAGCAAAGCAGATGGTAGCAGAGGATCTGTATCTCCTGATAGTGTTGCTAACTACAAAATCTCAGGATTCCTTCAACAAAGAAAAATGTGTCATATGCCAAACTAATCTGAAAGAAAAGCTGACATCAACTGCAATTGGACAGAACAGAGTTCGAGATGCTGAAGAAAAATGGCACAACGAAGTTCACAATAGATTGAAAATGATGAGTGAAGACGTCAAATATTTTATCATTATAACAAGTGCTACAAGTCGTATACAATGGAAAAAAAGCCTGGAAATAATTAGTCAAACAAATAGCAGAAAGCTGTGAAGCACAACAAGAAACTGAGAATTCTGAGAATGCAATGACAACCAAACCCAATGCCCATCCACTTAAAAGATTGATGGCTACCCCTCGTCCACCTCCAACAACTGATAAGAAAGCAGAGCATCTTCATTGTAATATCTCTGGTTTAGCCAGACCAAGGGACAAAGGGATTGACGAAAGAACAAAGTATAGAAACATGTTTTATCTGAGGCTAGTTTCTTCCAAGATGAAGTTTTCAGCTGAGTAGCTGATCTAAACAGCGAGATGAATGTATTTGCAGACGATTTGTATTCCCGCCCGAATTGCATGCGGGCATACGTTCGAAAAAATGAATTACAATGAGCTCCTAAAAGCAACGTAACTGCCAGCTTTAAGTTACGTTTGCACTCTTTTAAAAAGCAAATTAAGTTTTAAAGCCATTCTTGATTGTTGTCTATGGGTTCACAGTCAGTGAAATCAGAGAAATAATGGTCAACATTGAGGAAACTGTATTGATTCATAATAATGAAATTAAGATTTTTTTGGGTGAGAATGTGCAATAACGATATAAATAGTCCGTGGTCTATCAAACCAGCTGCTGATCTAGATGTATTTCTAGAACAAAGTGCACAAGAGATGCTATCAAACTAAATGTAACCAAAAAAGGATGAAGAGAAGATATAGAGATTAATGACGAGAAAGGACCCATTCAGGATTGCTGGAGTCCTATCATTCACCAAAAGTGACCAGTATTAGCATTTGGGGTTCCAACCAACCTTCTCTCCTTCTTCGTTGATCACCGAGGAATACTGAAAGAGTTGTATCCTCTATTGAGTTTTATCAAGGGAAAGAGAGCATAAAGGAAGGTTTAGGGCTTGTATTTGGCCCTTTGGGATAGTTCCAAATTAGAGAAGTGCAGTGCAAGAAGTTGAAAAGTAAATAATTAAAATAGGATTCGCAAGTGAAGGAAAAAATATTTTCTTTTTGATGACCTCCAATGCATTCCTACGTAAAAACAGTGCAGGAAACACAGCAGTTCAAAAAATTCACTGCCGATAAATGGTCGACATGTTTCAGCCAATGGGACAGCTGTCCCCGGTTTTCTTCAGGACCTTACCATAAACCTTTTCTTTGCTACTGCAACACTCTATTGTGAAAATCAAATGTCAATGCTAAATATACAAACGGTATGGATTCACTATAACCTCGTTTTCTTATTCTGCGTGTCTGTATCTACAAGATGTATAGGACATCTGGAAAAACAATAAGGTTACAATGTCAGTGATAGAGCATCTAGATATTGTGAACACATTCTAATGTCAGAAAAAACATCTCACTATTCATAGAAATCTCAGTTTCTCAATCCTGTGATTAGTATCACATATTGATTCAGAAACAGAGGTAAAACGTAAGAGCCATTATATATGAAAATAATGACAATAGACAGTAAAACCTTCCACAAATCCTTTGACTGGTATTGTACTTATATACATGAGTAGAAGAGAGTGATCATTGTGATGTAACAATGATAACCAGCTCCTGTAATATAAGCAGAATGAACATAAAGATTATGATAGATATGATAGTTGACGGCATATTATCGAGGTGCCATCCCCTTGACCTGCCATGATGTGATAGCGGTTTTAATTGTCTTTGATGTTTACTCTACACAATATACTTTATTTCAAAGAATGCATTAATGAATAAGTGATCCATGTGCAGTTGATACATGGATATATAAGCACGTTTTAAATAAAAATGTGTATTCCCTTCTTTCTGGGTACATGATGGATACCTTTTAGAGCGGGCCTCATTGACTGGAGCTGGTGCCGAGTGAGGTGAGGTCTAGTCCTCGTATTCTACAGGTGAGCAACTGAGATTTCTATGAATAGCAAGATGTTTTTTCTGACATTAGAATGTGTTCACAATATCTAGATGCTCTATCACTGAAATTGTAACCTTATTGTTTTTTGCAGATGTCCTATACATTTTGTAGATACAGAGGAGCAGAATAAGAGAACAAGGGTATAGTGAATCCATACCGTTTGAATATTTAGAATTGAGATTTGATTTTCACCATAAAGTATTGCAGTAACAAAGAAAACGTTTTTGGTAAGGTCCTGAAGAAAGCCGGGGACAGCTGTCCCATTGGCTGAAACATGTCAACCATTTATCAGCAGTGACTGTTTTGAACTGCTGTGTTTCCTGCACTGTTTTTACGTAGGAAAGCATTGGAGGTCATCAAAAAGAAAATATTTTTCCTTCACTTGCGAATCCTATTTTAACTATTCACATTTCTACTTCTTGCACTGCACTTCTCTAATTTGGAACTATCCCAAAAGGCCAAATACAAGCCCTAAACCTTCCTTTATGTTCTCTTTCCCTTGATAAAACCCAATAGAGGTTACAACTCTTTCAGTATTCCTCAGTGATCAACGAGGAAGGGGAGAAGGTTGGTTGGAACCCCCAAATGATGACACTGGTCACTTTTGGTGAATGATGGGACTCCAACATTCCTCAATGGGTCCTTTCTCTTCATTAATCTCTATATCTTCTCGTTATCCTTTTTTGGTTACATTTAGTTTGATAGCATCTCTTGTGCACTTTGTTCTAAAAATACATCTAGATCAGCAGCTGGTTTGATAGACCACGGATTTTTTATATTGTTTTTTGATAAATGGAATAGGGGGACTTGATCCGTGTTGAGTCTTAAAATGCCCTCAGACCCCTTATAGTGTTTTTTGAGAATGTACAATGACAGAATGGGTTTTTGTAAGTCTAGCATAAAGAATGAGCCACTTCTGGTGTTCTGAGCTGACTTGACTCCTGAAGGTCTTGCTGCCAAAATAAGATCACATGATTCAGCAAAATCCGCAGGAACCATTTTAAGAAACGTCCTGAAAGATTTTGGTTATGGACTTCATGACAAATTTTTTGATGCTCCTTAAATCATGGGAGTCAACAAGAATGGCTGATGTTGTCCTAATATTTTTGACACCATTTATTAATAGCAGCAGAGCAAAACTGTTGCAAACTAAAGTTCTTGAATTTGCAACAAAAGTAGACAACATTGATGATGGCTGTGAAGATATAAGCGAAGAAGTGGAAGACAATTCCGTGAACCAACAGTCTTATGTTGTGCAAATGTACTATCTTTTCCAACTCATGTTTAATGAATTACATCATGGCAAAAAGAAAACTCTGCTACACATGATGACTGCCCATGCAATCTATGCACCTGAATGTGCTTTTATGCTCTAACATTCATAGTTTCACCATCCGAGTTGTCATACCCACATATTGAGATTTACATGGGCATGTGATTAAGTATATTAGATTTTCACTATTACAGTAGGTGAAACTTTTCTGGATCCATGGTCTTGTGGTTCCAATGTCTATAGATTTTGGTTGTCTTGTCTGGGGACAAATGGCACAAGACCCACATGGGAAGTGGCCTTGTACTGCTGGTAATTCCCACAGTGTACCAACCACACGTTGTTGGGGTCCCGTTGGTCGAGTATGGACGAGTTTGTCTCGCAGGTTTGTGCCTCTTTTCAATGAAAACTGCAATGGTATTTTGTCTGTACAGCTATTTAGAAATCGCCAATGTTTCCTGACACTTTTGTATGCCATTAGTCAGAGATCTAAAGGTATTTACAAATGTTAGATGACCTAGAGGTGGATTTTCAACTGGAGGTTCTAACAAAGCCTCTCGGTTGTTGTTGATAGCTCTTTTATGTGCTCGCCTGATGAGTTACTTTGGGTATTTTTTCTCTTTCAGTTGTTCAATAAGATTTGTTGAGTGTTCTTCAAATGTGGATATAGTAGAACAGTTTCTCTGAACCCTGCAGAAACTGGCCATATGGCAAATTCTCTTGCAGGGACTTCAGATGTTGACTGTCAAAATGTAGTAAAGAATTTCGGGCCATAGGCTTCCGATATAGTTCACTTTGTAGACCAGCTGGTGTAGTGTATATAGAAAGGTCTAAAAATGCTATTCTTTCTTTATCCACTTCTACAGTGAATTTTAAGAAGTTGTTCCTTGTGTTTAGCCAGTCTTTGAATCTGGTAATAGACTCCTGACTGCCTCACCAAACAACTAACACGTCGTCAATATACTGCTTCCATAAGCGGATCGACTCTAAGAATGGATTAACTTTATTTAAGACATGCTGTTGTGCAAAAGTATGGACATATTGATTCGCCAAGCTTGGCGCAAAAATACTGCCTATACTGGTCCCAGAGACCTGTAAGTAGATGATGTCCTCGTACCACAGGTCTTACGGAGTCTACAACTGTATCAGTCAAGATCAGAGATATGGTATCCAATGTCTTGTCTTGAGGGATTGACGTGTAAAGTGATTCGACGTCAAACAAGACTAGATAGTATTGTTCTGGGTCGAATTCAACTTCAAGTAGTAGTAAAGCTGAGGTTAACACAGTTAAATACAGCAGCAAATAATTGCTTCTGAACAAAACAACAATTCCTTACGAGTTTGCAATCAACTCTGTAGCAAAGCAGAGGTTTAGTCAGTCAATTATAGAGTGCTCAGTTTTCATTGACCATGCTTACATACACAGGGGCGACGTTTTATTCCTAAAAAGAGACACAAAGAATACATTAGATTATTTACCAAACAGGCGTATCCTTTGTGCCCTTGAATAAAATGGCTGTTAAAATAAATAAGAACGTGCAATCCTGTAATTAGTACAGAGGTAACACGTAAGAGCCATTATATATGAAAATAATGACAATAGAGTGTAAAACCTTCCACATAACCTTTGACTGATATTGTTCTTATATACATGAGTAGAAGAGAGGGATCATTGTGATGTAACAATGATAACCAGCTCCTGTAATATAAGCAGACTGAACATAAAGATTATGATAGATAGGATAGTTGACAGCATATTATCGAGGTGCCATACCCTTGACCTGCCATTATGTGATAGCCGTTTTAATTGTCTTACTCTACACAATATACTTTGTTTCAAAGAATGCATTAATGAATAAGTGATCCATGTGCAGTTGATACATGGATATATAAGCACGTTTTAAATAAAAATTTGTATTCCCTTCTTTCTGGGTACATGATGGATGCCTTTTAGAGCGGGCCTCATTGACTGGAGCTGGTGCCGAGTAGGGTGAGGTCTAGTCCTCGTATTCTAAGGGTGAGTGTGAGACTGTGGGCTGGGCGGACCGGAATAACAAGCGGGGAGGCCGGATGTAGTGCGCTATGGTCAAGGATTTATTGATGGAAAGTAAACACAAAGTCCGGAATAAAGAGTTCGTAGGGAAGAATAATCCGCCAGGAAGTTCCCAGCCGGGAGGGGAATCTGGATGGTAGGTAGAAATCCTGGCTGTGGTCCGCTGCTGGGCTGTTGTCGTCAGGTTACGGCCGGTCGGTGGGTCTCCTCGGAGATAAGTAAGAGAGAGTATAGGGGTTAGTCCCGTCCAGTAAGGACTACTGAGTACTACCACCGTCACCGGTAAGTGAATGGCCAGGTAATGAACGTGGGGGAAGGAGGGAAGGGTAGGTAGGGATAAGACCACTCGGCAAGCAGGAGGGGTTTGTGATGGGGGTGTTCGGGATAAGTGTGGGGACTATGAACACAGTGCTCGTGAGAATATTCCTAAGTACTAAGGCTGGTGCAGAGTGCTCGTGGGGGCTCTATATACAATATCTTACAGTTAGGTACAATATTTACACTAGGGAAACACGGATAAGGATAGAGTGTACTCACGTGCCCCGCCGTAACTCTCATCCGAGTTACGGCCGCTCTCCCGCCACCTCCGGAGGTCGCCACCAATCCTCCGTCCACAGGTCTTCTTCCTCGTTCTCTTCTCCGGTCTCCGCCTCCTCTCCGCTCTCCTCCTTCCTTCCGCTCTCCGTCGGGGGTTCCGCGCCGTTCGCTGTCTCCTGCCACGAGTCTGCTGGGCTGAACACTGTCTCCTTGCTCCTGCCGTCTTTTCTAGCGTCTCGGCTGACTGCAGTGGATGTACTTCCGGTTCCGGTCAGTTTGGTTTCCGGGTCGCCGGCGGGAGTTCTGCTTCCGGTATCCCGTTCTGGTTCCGGGTCTTCGGGGGTTTGCGGATCCTGTGGGCGAAGAGAGGAAGCCCGATGACAAAGGGACGACGTTCCTCCCGGGGTGGGGGTGTGGCTTCCCCGCCTACTCTGCGCTTCCGACGAGGTAGGGATCTCGGATCTTTCACATCCCCTTTCCCTAGCTGTCCTACTAGTAGGGGTATAAGTAGTTGGAAAACGTGAGAGGTAATCTGCATTGCCCTGGTCTAGTCCCTTTCGGTGTAGTGTCCTGAACCGTAAGGGTTGTAGGGAAAGGAACCACCTGAGTACCCGGTCGTTGTGGCCCCGGTTCCGGGCCATCCATTCCAGCGGGGCATGATCCGTATACAAGAGGAATTCCCGGCCCTCCAGATAGTATCGGAGACTGTCCACAGCCCACTTAATCGCTAGAGCCTCTTTTTCTACAACCGCATAGTTTTGTTCCCGTGGGAAGAGTTTTCGGCTGAGGTACAGTATCTGTTTTTCGACCCCTCTTTCATCTTGTTGGGACAGGACAGCCCCCAAACCCTGATCGGAGGCGTCAGTTTGCAGGATAAAGGGACGGGAATAGTCAGGACTGACTAACACGGGTTCGGACAACAGGGACTGTTTAAGGAGGTCGAAGGCTTTCAGCAGTGGGGGAGAGGGTTGCTGTAACTTCTCTTCGGTTCTGGAGGTTTTCCTCAATAGGTCGGTCAAGGGGGCGGCCATTTGGGAAAAATTGGGAATAAACCTCCGGTAATACCCCAGCAACCCGAGGAAGGCTCGGAGTTCTTTCTTGGTATGAGGGAAGGGTATGGAGTGAATAGCCTGAATTTTATTGTTTTGAGGACGAATGACCCCCTCCCCTAATAGATACCCCAGATACTTCACACTTTGTGCCGCCAAGGTGGTTTTGGCAGGGTTGATGGTAAAGCCGTGTTTACCAAGGGACTGTACTACGGCCTGCAAATGTTGTAGGTGTTGTTCCCAGCTGTCACTATGAATGACTATGTCATCTAGGTAGGCCCGGCATAGCTGGTATGGGGTTGTAAGACCAGGTTCATGGCCCTTTGGAACGTGGCCGGGGCCCCATGGAGCCCGAAGGGCATTACTCTGAACTGGAACAAACCCTCAGGGGTTGAGAAGGCCGTTTTCGGTCTGTCCTCAGCTTTTAAAGGGATCTGCCAGTACCCTTTGCACAAGTCTAGGGTACTGATATACTTGGCTTTGCCGATACGCTCTACCATCTCGTCTACTCGAGGAAGGGGGTATGAATCAAAGGCAGAGATCTTATTCACCTCCCTAAAATCTATACAAAAACGAGTAGAACCATCGGGTTTGGGGACGAGGACGATTGGGGAATTCCAACTGCTGCAGGACGGTTCGATTATACCCATCCTTAACATCTGGGTCGTTTCGTCCTTTATGACCGCCCTTCGCGCTTCAGGGATCCGATAGGGTCTCTGTCGCACTGTTTTTCCTGCTTCAGTGTGAATGGCGTGTTCCACAATGGTGGAGTGCCCGGGCATGGAGGAAAATACTGTTTGTACAGAGGACAAGACCTGTCTAAGGTTCTGTTTGTTCTTTTCTGGGAGTTCTGGATCGATACAGCTCTCAAAGGGTAGAGAGGGATTGGTTGTCATTACAGGGAGGGGCCCCACCCATTTCTTTAATAGATTAACATGGTATATTTGGGTGACCCCTCTGGTGGCATCAATATCGAGCTCATAGGTAACAGGAGTCACCTGTCTTACAATAGGAAAGGGGCCCTGCCATTGTCCCAACAGTTTATGGTCGGAGGAGGGTAGAAGCAACAATACCAGGTCTCCAGGGTTAAATGTACGGGCCTTGGTTCCCTTGTTGTACTGTTGTGTCTGTGAGACCTGAGCGGCTACCATATTTTGTCTCACTATTTCTCGGATTTGTGTTAAATGGGTTCGAAGATTATCCACATATTCCGGGAGGGGCCGGGTTCGGTCGGGTTCAGCTTCCCAGGCCTCGCGGGCCATGTCCAGTAGTGTCCTGGGGGCTCGGCCATACAATAATTCATAGGGGGAATACCCGGTGCTACTTTGCACCTTACAACGGATCGCAAAAAGAGACAGAGGAAGCATCTCCTCCCACTTTTTGCTCTCAAGGCCTAATAGTTTTTTTAGCGTGGTCTTTAGGGTGGCGTTATAGCGCTCTACCAACCCATCTGTCTGGGGGTGATACGCCGAGGTTCGTATCTGTTTAATACCCAGATGGGCACAGACTTGACGCATGAGGGAGGACACAAAAGGCGTACCTTGATCTGTTAAGATCTCCCTAGGAAACCCTACTCTACTAAAGATGGAGATAAGAGCCTTGGCGATGTTTTGGGTAGTGGGCTGTTTCAACGGGACGGCCTCCGGGAACCGGGTGGCATAATCTACCAATACCAGGGCGTATCTACACCCCGTCCTAGAGAGCAACAGGGGTCCTATCAGGTCCATCCCAACTCGGGAAAAAGGCACATCAATAAGGGGAAGGGGCTGGAGCGGGTTTCGAGGGGGCCGATACCGGCTGTTTTTCTGGCAGACCGGGCACTCCCTACAGTATTGCTTTATTTGACCGTGTACGCCCGGCCAGTAGAATTTTTCCAAGATAGTTTGGCCAGTCTTTTCGTCACTGAAGTGTCCACCTAGCAAGTGACTGTGGGCCAGATATAGGACTTTGTCCCGAAACAATCCTGGGATAACCAACTGGGCTGGTAGCTGTGGGCCACCTTTTCTGTATAGGAGACCATTTTTTCGAAAAAAGTAAGGACCTACGTGTAGTGGATCCTCATTATCCAGGGCGCGATTCCAGGCTTCCTGCAATACGGGGTCTTCTTGCTGGGTGGCTCGGAATTCGCGGTCCGTTTCCCAGGGATGAGTCTCGACCTGAGCCGGATAAGCGCCAGTAAAGGTCCTTTTCTCCCTTTTCTTTTGCTTCTTGGACTTCCCCGGTTTTGAGGGTGATTCGGCTGCAGGGGAATCCTGGGGAAACGGGGCCTCTGCCCACCACCTCTTTAGGGAGTCCGTAGTGTCTTTCAGGAGGTGGGGAAGACCACTGTAGTCGCTTCCTAGTATGACTTTTTCAGGAAGGTTAGGAACCAAACCGACGGTTAACATTCTACCCCCATCTGCCTGTTGTTGTACCCGTACTTGAGCTGTCGGGTAACTCCGAGTGTCTCCATGGACGCACTTGATCGCTACTGTTCCTGTTAGTGGCCCAATGGGATGGGGTAGTTCCTGGGGTCGGAGGACGCTATGTCTACATCCCGTGTCGGCCAATGCCATCATCCGTTGTCCCTCGATTCTCACGGGACATCGGAACGGCGGAGGGGTAACTTCGTTGGTAAGACATACATAATTTCGGACCATTCCAATGTCCATTGGTTCCTCTTTTTGGGGACACACCCGAGCTATGTGGCCATACCCTCCGCAGTGATAGCACTGAGGACCTGGTGGGGTAGGTTGCGGCATGACTGGGTAGGGTATCAAGGGAGTAGGATCTGGTCTTCTGGCCGCCGGTGGGGGTCTTTGGGGACGAGCGTGGCTTCCATGAGGAATCCGTGGATGTGGTTCCTCTCGGACCCGTTGTGACTCTTGGGCTCTGCTGTAAGCACTGGCTATCTCCACTGCACTGTCCAAAGTCAGGCGGGTGTGTTGTCTCACCCATTTTTGGGTGGCCGGGTGTAGAGAGGCCAGATACTGTTCCAGATATATTTTTGAGAGAATCTGGTCTTTGGTGGCTGTGGCGGGTTTCAACCACCTGTTTGCCAGGTCCTGTATTCGGAATGCGAGAGCCCGTGGCGTTTCTTGGGGTCCCTCTTTGGCCTGCCTCAGACGTACCCTGTATGTTTCGTCGTCTATTCCCAGCCTCTCGAGAATACATGTTTTTATGTCCTGGTAGGGAGTCTGACCCTGGATATTGGCCTGCTGATATGCTGCCTGCAGTTCACCAGTCAAGAGGGGACCTAGATAATGGCCCCAGCGATCTTCAGGCCATGCTGCTGCTTGAGCCAGGCGCTCGAAATTGGTAAAGAAATAATCAGGGTCTTCACCCGAGACATATTTTTGGAGAACTACTGAGGGCAAGGAGGTTGTGGGTCTTGGTTGCCCCATGACTGTAGCCAGTTTTTCAAGGGTTGATCCTGAGCGGTCCCCTGTCCCTTAAGGACGTCATGGAGTTGACCACGATCATCTTCGGCAGTTTTCAGGAAGCGTTCCATCATCTTGCCAAGCTGCTCTTGGCTCTCTGCTAGCTGTTTGACGGCGGCCTCCATGCTTCCGGCTGATCCCACTTCTGACACCACCTGTGAGACTGTGGGCTGGGCGGACCGGAATAACAAGCGGGGAGGCCGGATGTAGTGCGCTATGGTCAAGGATTTATTGATGGAAAGTAAACACAAAGTCCGGAATAAAGAGTTCGTAGGGAAGAATAATCCGCCAGGAAGTTCCCAGCCGGGAGGGGAATCTGGATGGTAGGTAGAAATCCTGGCTGTGGTCCGCTGCTGGGCTGTTGTCGTCAGGTTACGGCCGGTCGGTGGGTCTCCTCGGAGATAAGTAAGAGAGAGTATAGGGGTTAGTCCCGTCCAGTAAGGACTACTGAGTACTACCACCGTCACCGGTAAGTGAATGGCCAGGTAATGAACGTGGGGGAAGGAGGGAAGGGTAGGTAGGGATAAGACCACTCGGCAAGCAGGAGGGGTTTGTGATGGGGGTGTTCGGGATAAGTGTGGGGACTATGAACACAGTGCTCGTGAGAATATTCCTAAGTACTAAGGCTGGTGCAGAGTGCTCGTGGGGGCTCTATATACAATATCTTACAGTTAGGTACAATATTTACACTAGGGAAACACGGATAATGATAGAGTGTACTCACGTGCCCCGCCGTAACTCTCATCCGAGTTACGGCCGCTCTCCCGCCACCTCCGGAGGTCGCCACCAATCCTCCGTCCACAGGTCTTCTTCCTCGTTCTCTTCTCCGGCCTCCGCCTCCTCTCCGCTCTCCTCCTTCCTTCCGCTCTCCGTCGGGGGTTCCGCGCCGTTCGCTGTCTCCTGCCACGAGTCTGCTGGGCTGAACACTGTCTCCTTGCTCCTGACGTCTTTTCTAGCGTCTCGGCTGACTGCAGTGGATGTACTTCCGGTTCCGGTCAGTTTGGTTTCCGGGTCGCCGGCGGGAGTTCTGCTTCCGGTATCCCGTTCTGGTTCCGGGTCTTCGGGGGTTTGCGGATCCTGTGGGCGAAGAGAGGAAGCCCGATGACAAAGGGACGACGTTCCTCCCGGGGTGGGGGTGTGGCTTCCCCGCCTACTCTGCGCTTCCGACGAGGTAGGGATCTCGGATCTTTCACATCGAGCAACTGAGATTTCTATGAATAGCAAGATGTTTTTTCTGACATTAGAATGTGTTCACAATATCACTGAAATTGTAACCTTATTGTTTTTTGCAGATGTCCTATACATTTTGTAGATACAGAGGAGCAGAATAAGAGAACAAGGGTATAGTGAATCCATACCGTTTGAATATTTAGAATTGAGATTTGATTTTCACCATAAAGTATTGCAGTAACAAAGAAAACGTTTTTGGTAAGGTCCTGAAGAAAGCCGGGGACAGCTGTCCCATTGGCTGAAACATGTCGACCATTTATCAGCAGTGAATGTTTTGAACTGCTGTGTTTCCTGCACTGTTTTTACGTAGGAAAGCATTGGAGGTCATCAAAAAGAAAATATTTTTCCTTCACTTGCGAATCCTATTTTAACTATTCACTTTTCTACTTCTTGCACTGCACTTCTCTAATTTGGAACTATCCCAAAAGGCCAAATACAAGCCCTACACCTTCCTTTATGTTCTCTTTCCCTTGATAAAACCCAATAGAGGATACAACTCTTTCAGTATTCCTCGGTGATCAACGAGGAAGGGGAGAAGGTTGGTTGGAACCCCCAAATGATGACACTGGTCACTTTTGGTGAATGATGGGACTCCAACAATCCTGAATGGGTCCTTTCTCTTCATTAATCTCTATATCTTCTCGTTATCCTTTTTTGGTTACATTTACAGCCTGATCCATCATCGACCCGTTTTGCGAGTCTATAATAGCGATTCATAAGGAATCGCTATTACAGACTCGCAAAACGGGATTCATGTAGGAATCGCAAAAAGAATTGCGATTCCTACACAATCCTTATTTGCGATTAGCAAAATGCTAATCGCAAATAAGGAATAACTCCCCATTCATTCCTATGGGCCAAAATGCCCATAGGAATGAATGAGGAGTATTCCTTATTTGCGATTAGCAATTAGCTAATCGCAAATAAGATAGCGATTTATAGGGGGCCAGGGGTGTCCAATGGACACCCTGTAGCACCCCTTAAATGCAAATTGAAACAGGTGTTGCGCACACACATGTCCAAAGGACATGTGTGTGTGCAACATGCAACTTAGAAAAATGCTTTTAAAGGCCAAAAGTATCTCTATGTGTGTACTGGTCTACATGTGTCAACCAAAGGCGGGATATACCAGGTTTTCATCAGAACCGTTAAGACAGGGAGCTGGACGGTATGTGCCCCCTAAAAGGCACACCCAATCCTAGTTCCTTGTGACCAAAGTTAGCAAAATACGCTAAATGGTAAAAAGACTCTAGCCTCAGTGGGTGAGTCAGGGAAAAGTCAAAAAGACTCCTATTCTAGTGTCTTTTTTCATTGGAGGGCGGGAGGTGGTATCCCCACTACTGAAACATATTAGTTTCAGTAGTGGGGACTGATATAGGTAATCGGCCATTCCACCACAAGAAAACTATAGAGATACTTTTGGCCTTAATTTACCCTCACATTATCTCGTCCCACCTTTTTTAATATTGTCCAGTTACTTATAAATAAAATCTATCTTCCCATTAAGAAAAACCAGGACAATTTTTAACACTTTTTTTCTGCACTTACACTCACAACCTGCTCCATTGTATTGCAGGTGTTGTAGCACACCCTGGTGACGCTAGGCCGCCAGGGTGGACCCCGATGATGAAGCATGTCACCACTAGGCTGGTGAGTGAGGGGTTTTTAACAAAAGGATAAATTCTTTCCTTTTGTCAGTCTACCACCACATTAGGAAACTCTTTTGATCTTCCAATGATGGTACTCCTTTCTTTGTTTATTTAGTCCTTCCACAGGGGAACAGGAGTACTCTCCATTCACTTTCGGTGAACACGATCACTTGCTCTCCCTTTTGTTAGCATATGCACCAGACGGTTCACCACCATAGCTCTGCTCTTAGCTAAGCCTTAAATTTCCTTGCATTGGCGTAGAGCACACTTTCCGACAATAAAAGCATGGCTTTGAGATTTCATATATTGTAACACAACGAGCGATGATTATGCCACACTGCTGCCTCTGGCCTCAATGCCTCGGGACAAATGCAGCCACTTAAAGATTACTTACAGCTTCATCCATTTGTTGAGACGCCAGGCTGAACTGCAAGCGAACTATTAGAGATACCATGCCCGCTGTGCTTTCTGTCTTAGCCACATGCTATTATTAAACTGCTCCCAGTTGACGTGCACTATGCAATGTATATTTACGGCCCTGTTGTAGCCACTTCACCCGCTATTTGATCATACCTGTTCTGTGATTTTTACTGAATGATTAGTCAGCTTAGCTCCTATGTTGTTGAGGTTTTGTTATTGGTACGCAACTACTGCTTATCCCACCAATCCGGCCTTTCTTGGGCAGTATATTTGTAAAATATTGTATTATAGACACAATTGGTTGTTGGTTATATATAATAAAAATAAAAAATAAATATATATTTTTTTTAAATGTTAAATTCAGTGGTTGGGTGTAAATAATCCTAACATCTGTGACACACGTGCTTTCATAGACACTTTGTCCAATATTTAAGATATAAATCTTAAGCTGATGTTGCATAAATGTATTAAAAAATAAATTAAAAAAATGTAAGAAGAATTGACCTTGCCTGCATCAAAAATTTGACAATATACCTGTGCAACTTGATAAATTATGGTCATCAACAACAAACAAGATGAACTTGGAGATGATAACTTGCCAAAGCATTGCTGATGCATCAGTGAACACTGAATTTCTTACTATAGTGAAATGATTGTCAATGAGAAGTTGGTGCCTGCAGAGATATACTCAAAACGTATGGGCCATATTGTTCAAGAATTTAGCAGCAATTTGGAGCAAGTTGAACGTCGTGTTATGCCACATGTTGAGTGGGCTGTTTGAAATGGTTTCAATCAAGTTATTGTACTCAAATGACACAGATTTATTTATTTATTTATTTTGAAAGTTTTATATGTTATAATTGTGGAACTTAGATTTGTTGCAATATTCATAAGTTAAAGATAGTCCGATTTATGGATACGTTATGGAACAGGCGAGAGAAGACACTTAATCCCACGTACTTTTCTGTACAAAAAACCTGACCCAGAGAGGCCCACTGTTCTTATCAAGACTCACATTCTTACGGGTGATGACACTATAAACAAAATTGGAGCAAAGCTTGGAGCTTCAACTGCTGATTCTGTGAAGTTTCTAAAAGGTTTGCTGAAACAGAAGAAGAATGTGACTTTAAAAACTTGTAAATATACTGTGTGCCTGTGTAGAAAACTAGTTCTGACTGTCACACATTTAACAGGTATCTAGCAATTGAATATACCACACAGTTTCTGGATCTGTGTGTTGATCCCTAAGCCCAAGAAATTTGCCGAGGGTAATAATCCATTGAGAACGTTGGTTAGCATATGCCTTACAAAAGAATAAAACATGTTTGATATTCTCTGGGACTAGCCAACCCATCAGGCACAGTTTTCTTATGTCTCCCATTTTCGACCAGGAATGGGTAAAAGAAGCAAGAGGTAGTATACCCAATCTGAATTTAACATAAAGTGCTTTTGTGGCACAGTTAGAAACCATGTTCAGGTATTGCTCATATTCATGTGCCCATTTAACACCTTGAATGCTAAGGCAATTCCCGCTGTGTGCTGAGAAATGCAGGATCCCATTATTCATGACGAGCTCACCTTGTCATGAGCACAGCTCCAGTGTGCCTCATGACGAGCTGAGTGCATTACTCAGTACTTCCTTTATTTTGGTTAAATAAACCATAAAAGGTACAATATTGACAATTTAAAAAACAATACATTAAAATGTACAATTTCATAGCGCTTAGCGATTTCAAAGTAAAACTTAGTTGCGAAGAGAATTTCGGTCCAGCAATAAAATACTCATCATGCATTATTTTCCTTTTTAAGATCTATAATATTATAAAATGCTTTCAAGAAAATAGTGAATAAAACTGGTGCATACTTACTTCGGGCAACCTCACATGGGAAAAACCAAGGTTTGCTAATAAAAGGAGCCGAAACCTTAAAGACATGCTGGTACACACGAGACCACCGCCAAAACCACCAAAACAACAAACTAACTTATGGGGGAACTCACAAGTACAAGGACACTACCCTTGTGGATCATGTTCTGTCTGCAGTCTGACAAAACCTACAAAAGAGCTCCAACTACTCCCTAACTTCAGATGGACCCTGAACAGCCATACAAACTGTAACACAACACATGTGGTCTACATGATCACTTGTCCATGTAATCTGAAATACATAGGAATGACCTGCAGGAAAGCCAAACAAAGACTGTGCGAACACAGAAGCAATGTGAAGTGCAAAAAGAGCTCTACGAAGATGGCGACTCACTATCTAGAAAAGGGCCACACCGTCCAAGACTTACAGTGGGTCATCCTTGAAACCTTGCCAAACAAAGACCACAATGCCGAGAAAATCCTGTTCGAAAAAGAACAAAGATGGGTGCATAGGCTCAAAACTGACAGCGACGGACTGAATGACAATATACCCTGGCTGGCGCTGGCAAATAAATAGAATTGAGGTAAATCTTGATCACCAACATCCCTAGGTTACTATAGAAACAGCGACCAACCAGTAGGGATTCACCGACAGGGCCAACCCTCCGTATAAAACGACCCAGAAACAGAACCTATCGTTTCCGGATCAGTAAGGGCAGAGCATCGCATTGACGAAGCAAGTTGAGGATCGGGTGCAACAGGTAGCGAGACCGATGAAGGTGTTCCCAGAAACCGCAAGTATTACATACCACCCATGCTAACCACCCCTTCTTTACCCTCTAGCCCCTTCCAAGAGCTCTACGATCCGACAGGAGCGTGTTAATTAAATACGCGAGGTAACAATTGCTGAGCACTCACATTGCAATGTATAGTCAGCCTCTATTGGCTCACCACCTCCACTACCGTAGTCAATATTGGCGTTCTTGATCGACACAAAACACCATGTAACCACTGTCGAATAGCACGCTTAAAACCCGCTACATGAGTATGGAGAGAAAAAGAGAGAGTTGACATTGCCATGATTGTTAACCGGTTTTTAAAGTATTGCCATTTTTTAGTTGTTTATATAATCATGTATGAATAGAAAGAAGCAGCAATGTTCTGCTTGGGATGTATGTCCCCCTTCCCCCGAACCCTGTATGTATGCCGAAACCATGTGCTTACTCTTTACAGGTACCGTAAGACCTCCAGTCCGAAGAAACAGGTTAATACCTTTTTCGTTCACGTTTGAGCACATATTATTTGTTAAACCTCACGTTTCCCAACCACTGGTCCTGATGAATGCCCGTAAGCCCTATACCAAGGCAGACCAAGGCAGAAGCATGTCGACCTTTTTGTAGATACCTTCACAATCTTTTTTCCCCCCCTTCTAATTTTTTAACTACTCTGAGTGCATCCAGTACCCGTAACTCAGTCCAAGTTGAAGCACTCCAATAGAGTTTACCAGACCTACAACCAAGTCAGAATAAAGTAGGAGAACTTAGGTTGAAGTCTTTTTAACATAACTTTTTATCACCGGCTCACTACTGTGTCAACCATGGGTAAAAACCTCCTGGTGGAGGCTGCATAAACGAAATCAGACCCAATGATTATGCACTGACGTGATCTTAAAGCGGAGAACCAACATATACCGCTTCAGATACCACCATACCCATCACGTGCATGAGGGCCTTTTTTCAACTGGGACATCCTCATTCTCCTGTATACCCAATGGTTGAGCAGGACAAGTGATCCATTCCCCTTTGATGAATTCATGCCATTTTGGAAAGTGAATGGATCCAGAATCCGCCTCCCTCACCCTTAATTAGAAGATGATCACTTTATGGCCAAGCGCAAAAGGTTCCAGAACTGCATTCAAGTTCTTAAGACACAGCGAGGGTTTGGAAAAAGGACTTGACCTGTTGTAGATATTAATCAACAGATATGGAGTGCCAGACTTTGGTTTCAGGCTAAGGACTAAAAGGTCACCGGAGTCTATCGGGTTTCACTTGATTGAACACTCAAGCAAAATTTTGGACCATAATAAAAGCCCCCATGATGGCCTCCCAGCTACTGAAGGCAGTGCCTCAATACTGTGGGTTAGAGAAACCCTTCCTATAAACCTCAGTCCGCGCCCAGGTCTCCTGGAAAATGCAGAAGTCAAAGTCACCTATGAACAATCCCAATGTCCCATCATCCATTTTTGACTGAATCCCGGCAATATTCCAGGAGATGAGGTGGAGAGCAGAGGTTGGATTTATGGGCACCTGCACGAATCTCTGAGCAGCCCTACGTGTTTGTAAAAAATGTGGGGTCAAATTAAAGATATCTATGGACCACTCTAAATAGCTGGAACAGGGATACACTCCTCTTGCCTAGGACCTGGGTAGAGAGCCTGTCTAGGAAGTCAACCTTAAACCGGTTGGACACAGGTACACTATAGCGCCCGATCGACCACTGCTGGCTAGGGATGGGAACACTTGGGCCTGTTTGGGGATGTAGTGATCGAGGGATATGAGTAGCCCAACCAATCTCAAGTGGCGGTTTATAAAAGTACCCTAAGGTGAGTGGATCAATACTAGGTTGACAGATTTGAATGTGAGCTGCACTGGCTAACAGTTTTTGTACCACTGAGGGGTCTTTAAAATACATGATGATGCAGTCCTCCAGACGATCCTTCCGACTCTACCCATTCCAGCCCACTCTATGAGTAAGAAGGATAATATGGGCCAGGGAAGAAAGGAAATCCAGGTACTGGGAGAGCCAGTTCAGACACTTGTTGGCCAAACATTTGTGTGCTTCTTTTCTCTCTCCTCTTGACAAAATTACCACATAGAGGCAAGCTGCTGGGGGAAAGTTAATAACAGGAAGATTCCTCGTCTCTTGCGGTTATGCCTCCGGCCCCCTTTGGACAATGCTTCCCCCCCCTGATAGTGAAGTTGCCCTGGTTGCTGGCCCCTCCCCGGATTAACCCCTGTATTCAATAAATGCCAACTGCTAGTTTGTCTTTGGGTACTGGGAGCAGCATCTGCAGAAACAATACTCATCTTGTCTTTTCCAGTTTCCGCTACTGAGGGAGCTGAAGAAGAGGAAGGAGGAGCAAGGTCTACTCTGACATTTGGCCAAGGGAATGATAACCTGGGTTTAGAGACGTCATTTAATACCCGATCAATCTCTGACAAGCGAGCCAAAACAGGTAAAAGTTTGCTTCTTATAATCCCTTCTACTCTGCCAACTATATACTCTACTAAATTAACCAACCATTTCGGTTTTGTGCGGTCCCATCACAGTCGAGAGTAGCAATAACAGAGGTGGAGAGTGGCAAATTATTATTAATACTGCTTTTTGCCTGTTTGTCACAGGCAGATTTTATCATTTTTTTTGCAACTTGCCTGGGCTATTTATGTACGATTTTGTGGGTGAGTGTTTGCTGGGAGGTATCATCTGGAGGGCCTCCAACCGGCATAGCAATCTCCTCCCCGGAATACTTCCTGATGTAACACACACAGGAGCCAGGCAGTGAATGTGCAATATCCTTTGGGCCCAAGAAAAGTCTCTTTTCGGTTTGCTCAATCCTGTTAGAGGGAGCCACACCTGAACTCCCTCCAGCCCTCCCATCTGCCAGAGCACATTTGCGCGTGTCCATGGGAATTTTCACAGGACTATGCAGTAGTAGTAGGACCACCCAAATGGAAGAATGAGCAGATAAAATGTAAATGTAAATTGATACTTGTATAGCGCACTACTAACCCGCAAGGGTCTCAAGGCGCTTGTACGAATACCGCTGTGGAACCCATCCTGGCTTTCCCTGTGAGGCGTCCACTCCTGGGCACCCCCAAGGGGGAGGCCAGGCATCCTTAGCGTTGTGGGGGCCGTTATGGAGATTAAACAAGCTATTGCCCAGAGTGGGACTCCATGATTGGAATAGGCACCGAGGCGAGAATTATCAGGTCCGTGGAATTTTTGAGCCCAAGACCCGCCGAGGCGGGGAATTGAACCCTGGTCCCAGGCTAGACCTCTGCATCAGGGTCTGCCGCTCTAACCATTGAGCCCCACTTCTCCACTATATAGGTGTAAGGCAGAAGCAGGGACAAAGGCATGGTCCAGATCCATGTCTAATGGAAACAAGGTCCTGGTGGAAATAAGATTAAAATATAATCAACATAGTAATTGCCAGGGGATAAAACAGATGGTAATGTGACAATGTGGCTCCGCAGACCGGGATCACAGCGGAAGTGCAGCAACTCAGCAACACAGCACAGCAGCAGTAGAGGCAGCAGCAGCAGATAACCTACTCCCCAAGTCACCGCCACCACCCACATAAAAGAAATCAGTTCTCCCAATGTAACTGCTCATATATACAAGGAGGCTGCAGGAACTCCGGAGCTGGGATCTGGGAATGCCAGTTGTATTGGATAAGAAAGCCAAAAACCCAATCCCAACCGAGTACATGTACTTGCAAAAGCTGTGCTACAACATGATGACCCTGTTGATGTGCTCTTCTCAAATGTTTAACATTCGGCAAATGTACCACAAGCGATTGCCGAAACAAATAAATAAAGTGAAGTACAAGAATGTGTCTAAAACAGGAGTGATAAACAGTATTTCTTTTCATATTCAGATCATAAACATTGCTTGGTGTATACATAAATGACTAAAAAACATTATTATTTGTTTAATTCTATATATGTTTCTTCTTCTGTTATTATAGCTCCATTTTGGAAAATGTCGGAAGGGTTGCACTGAGGAGTTATTTTCTGTCTCTATAAGACTACTTGACCCCCAAATCCTATGTTTTGACACCAAAATAAAGTATAGGTCTCATGGTTCCAGAAATATTACATCATCACTGCAACACACCTGCCATCTCTAAAAATGTAATCCTGAAGTATTCGGCCTGGATCAGCCATGTCTACCCAAGCTCAATTACTTTTCTAATGATCCAAAAAAACAAATCAAAAATGAAAATATGAGGACAAAGTTTTTTTTACGGAGATATATCAGGGGGCAGGGTTCAGGGCCGGACTGGCCGTAGCGGGCACCGGGCAATCCCCTGGTGCGCCGCACGGATGGGGGCCAGTTCTGAGCCCCTGGGGGACGTTTTTGTTGCAGGGCCGTTTTGCAGCAAAATCGGCCCGTAACAAAATCGGCCAAAAAACGGCTCCTGCAAAGAGCTCGGAGGCACCTCCAACCCCCCCAAGTGGGTAGGGGGGCCGGCCGTTTTTGGTTCCCAGTCCGGCCCTGGCAGGGTTACCTGTGCCTCCATGCTTGCACTGGCTGTTCTCTACTTCTTCCCATCTAGCCTGATTGTTGTGTTGAATGGCCTCCATCCCTCCTCCCCCAGGATGCTTTTAAAATATGCTGGTAGGGTCTCCTAATCTAAAGGGGTCAGGTAAAAGAAGTTGGAAATGCAAAAATTAAAAGAAGAATTAATTAAGGGAGAAGGTAAGTTTACCATGTGGAATGGAAGAAGCAAAATAAGACACAAACAGCTGTTTTTGGTTTTGATAAAATGTTTTAAACAAGCACTGATAAAGCCAATAGGCCTTGTGTTGGCTGCCATGCATTTTGCTTTGTCACAGTTTGGGTCCGCAGACCTTTATTTTTGGGGAATCTAGCAGACCTTTGCAAATCTCAAAAAAATAATTGGCTAAACACAAAAATATTTCTTTAGCTCACTGATCGTAATTCTTGGCACTAAAGAAAAATATTGTGTGTGTATGTATGTGTGGATGTATGCGTGTGGGTGTCACGCATGTGTGTATGTGCTTCTTTTTGAATAGCTGAAAAGTTAGCCTACGGCTGATCCACTGCCACAAACTGCATGCTCTAATGGGCTGAAAGAATTGATGCAATATCAATCAATGAAGAGGGCTGGCTAAAATACCCTGTAAGTAAGTAAATTCCACATATAATTCCAGTTAAAAAAAAAATTCTACCACCTGACCTGAAAACGTCTAAAAATTAAACAGTCTTATCAGAATACTAGCAGCCCGCCCCGGCGTTGCCCGGGGCAGAAGGGGGCTGGGGGCAGTATCGCAGCAGGAGAGGCGCAGCAGAGCGTACTTACAGTGTTTCCTTGCTCCCGTTTTGTTGGTCCTGGCCGCTTTTGCCCACGCTCGTGTCCGCTGGTTCTCCGCGCTCGTTTTCTTGGTCCTGGCCGCTTCTGCCAACTCTCCCGTCCGCTCTTACTCCGCGCTCCCCTGGGCATGTCGACGCTCCTCTACTCGCTCCGGACCTTGGAGGGTGTCGCTTGCGCTGTTTCTCCACGCTCGTTTTCTTGGTCCTGGCTGCTTCTGCCAACTCTCCTGTCCGCTCTTACTCTGCACTCCCCTGGGCATGTCGACGCTCCTCTACGCGCTCCGGACCTTGGAGGGTGTCGCTTCCTTTCTCCTGTCCGCTCCTCGCAGGGTGTTGCTTCCGGCTTCCGCGCTCCCCCGTGATGTCAGCACGCATCAGCACGCACGTCGTTAGCTGGCTCTACTTCTAAGGGACTACTTTCCCTTAAAAATTACGTTTCCCTTCTAACATATATATTTTGTTTTTATATAGCCTATGTCCTTCTGCTTGCCCTGGCGTTTTCAAAGATGTATTGGGTGTTTGGATTGGTGGTGTCCTTTTGGAGTTTACCTGGCTCAAAGGACACAGTTCTCTCTTTATAATAGTAGTATAGATTAAACAGGTGTACATGCCAAGACTCCTGAAACATTCCGAAAACGTGCTTTTCTCACATTTTTGATGTTTGCTTTAATACATTTTAAATAACTTTAAATATTTAAATGTCTCCTAATTTAAGTTCTTCTTCCTAATATAAGAGTTCATATTCTCTCCGCACGTATATAGTAAAGTAGGCGAAATCTCGACCTAACAAGTACTTTTTCGTTTCAGTCTGCAAATTTCAAAGAGAAGTCACATGCTATCAGTTTTGCTGTATAAATCCTCACCCCCCCCATGTGATTTCAGGAGTTCTTTGTTTTGTTCTATCTTCATATTCAGCTGTTTTTATGTCACTTCTTTATTTGAAATCAGATGAAGCCAGTTTTGCCCCGGTTGACCCTTTGCTTGTCACAGAAAATAGCCCATTTCTCTTTTTTTTTTTTTCTGGCCTTCTTATGCTTCTTACTTCTCTGTGCGCATTTGCCCACGGGTATATAGATGTCAACTTGGCAACTTCGACTGAAGCAGCTCTGAGTCATCTGCAGAGGATGCGAGTAGAACAAAAAGAAAAGAACATTTCCGTGTCGTTTCCTTCTTGTTTTATTCATTTTAGTATTTAAGGGGTGACTTGTGCTGTAAACAGTTTTCAGGTCACTGCATACATTAAATGGGACAGCTAATTAAGTATAAATCGTAATTTACATCATAACATTAAATAGATTCAGGTGCATGTATCCGAAAGAGAACAAGCAGAAAGAATGCAGCTTAGGCTGTCAAAGTCCTAACAGCATCAAAGGGCTCCATGAAAGGCTTTGTCTAAGAGCCAAAATAAAAGCATAACAGCAAAAGCCTCAGCAAAGGTTTTGACAAAAGGCCACATTTCTACTCAATGACTCATATCTACTAAACTGGGCCCAAATCCAGTTACATTTGGTGTTTTTCAGCAGACCCTGGCTGATGATGATTCAAAGTCTGAATGTAGTTCATTTTTAAGTGCTTCCCCCTTAGCAATGTCCCTGTTTCTAGCTAAAGTAGTACCAACAGGGGTTTATAGAAGGTTTGTGTGAATTTGCAAATGTGGCAATGGAAAACAGTGATACAGAATCACACCCAGAATTTTATATTCATGTGTTCATTTATTTAGGGAACTATTGCTATACCAGATACAACCTAAATGTTCTCAAAGCAAATCCACTACAGAGGTGGGAGAAGGCGCTGTAGTTCAGGGCGGCAGGGTAGAAATGCGAGTAGAGGGAGGGGCTGAAAGGCGACGCAGGCAGAAAAATGAGTTGAAGAGGAATATTTTTATGGCTTCTGTGAATGTCCATTCAAAGGGAGTCAATCAGATTCACAACAGAGGGAAGAAGGCATTTAGGGAGTAAATAAGAGGCTGACTGATTGTTGTTTTTAGGTGAGGTCAATAGTTTTACACTCTTGATGCTTAAACTGGAAGCCCCTTGACACCTCTTTAGAGCTAAGGTGGCAGATCTCTTTATCAGTCCATTGGTCCGCCAGCAACATTTTCAACCGTTTGCAATCAATGAAGGTGCTAATCTAAGAACCTGGCAAAGAAGGTTTGGCAAAGGCTAATATTTAGAGTTATCTCTCAAAGTAACTACGAAATGGGAGATTTAGAAAGGATTTAGGGTGTAAACACATTAATTGGACGGTCTCTCAGATACATGATTATTTGAAAAAAGAGGGGCGGAGAAGCAAAGAAGGGTAGCATTGGTTGGCTCCTGGAGACAAACTGCATGACTGATTTTTGAGTAATTTAACCGAAGCTTCCTTTGCTCCATTTATTCTTCTAGCACCCTTGCCCCCGTTGAACCTTTGACGAGGCCTCTTGAAAGACCCTGGGAAGAAAGTGGAGTTGATACTCCTTTAAAAGTCCCTTTGACGTTTACATTTTGAAAATGGGTAGGTGTGGTAGTGAAAGGAGCTGAGGAACCAGCAATAAATGGTTTTGCTTAAGTATTTATTTGATCTGGTATCAGTATTTTATAAAACAGTCTAGGGCTGGGGTACAGTCAGGAGCTGGTTCTCTGGTCAATCTTGGCTTTGTCTTCCTCTTGACCTTAAAGGAGCTCCTTCCAGGTGTCCAGGGCTAGCCAGCTGTGCGAACACCCTCAAAGGGAACCCAAACAAAAGGATCAGCTTTTCTTTCAACTGTAGATCACCAAAACACCGGTGCCACCACCACCAACAGGGAGACGTGTTTCCTTTCCCTGCACACACCTAGGTATACCCCTTCTTACTGGTGCAACCACAAGCCCCTTGTGCACCACTTATGCTTTACACGTGCCCCACCACCCTCACCAAAATAAATGTGCAGCACTTGCCTCTGGCCATGACCCGTCTCCTGGGCCGTGACATCCGCCTCGCAACCCTGTCCGCCGGGCTTATTTCTTTTTGTTTTGTTTGAATCTGTTTATTGAAGTCTTACATTTTACAGTACAAGTATAATGCCATCAACAGTTAGTGCAACATTTCTTATAACATACAATTACAGTGTCTAAACAATTCCTCATGATAAACAGGGTGTGGCAGTAAGACAGTAGCAGATCGTCTGGAAAATCACATGGCATTGCAGACAGATTCATACATTTTGATAGAAATGAAACATTCATCGTTTTAACAAAATAGCTTAATAGACCACCCGGCTTGGCTACCCACCAGCACTCTTCACTTCTGCCATCGCTGAAGGCTAGCACATGGCATCCTTCGTAAGGGGCATCGCGATGGAGGAGGCAGTTAGTAGCACCCAACAATCTCAGGTTACGTGCTCAGGGTCCCCGCTACAGTGTTGCCACTATGATCAGACTCATGTGCTCGATTAGACTGCAGGTCAGATAAAATAGTATCCCAGTAAGTGATGATGGGATATTTTGTCACCCCTAGTGGGCCTTCTCTGTGCAGGGCTTTGCTTTCGGCTTGTGCCTAGTTAAGCATCTATCCTTCCCAAGCAAAGAAGAGTGCAGGTTCAGAAGATTTCCCTCTGTGTGTAGTAAGACGCTTGGCCACTTTGAGGCCTGAGTCTAGAAAGCCGGATGTCACCCTGTGTTTCTTGTGTCAGCAATACCGACCCAGGAGACATATGTCCCACTTATGCAGATTCAGGCACTCTGTGAATGCAGATAAACTAGAGCTGATTCTAGTCCAGTAGTTATGTAAACTGGGGCAGGCCCACAGCATGTGTAGCAAGTCAGCATCAATGAAGGTACAACACGGACAAGCTGCATCCACTCAGTGATAAAACCGGTTCATGTTGGCTGGTTTGAGATAAGCCCTATATGCTTTGTACAGTGCTTAAAATGCAAAAATAAAAGTGCAGGTTCTCTGTACCAGAGTACATGCTTGTTTCTGAGAAGTGCTGCTACTCTCCAATTAAAAGTATTACATTTCTCTGGAGAAGTGCAAGTACTCTCCCTCTCCAACTAGAAAAGTGCCGGTACTCAGTTCCGGACAGTACCGCCCATTTAAAGCACTGGCTTTGTAGAGCTGAATAAGCTTAAGCCGGGCGTTGCGGCAGATGCTTTGTCCCCTTAAGTACAGCAGCCCATTCCTTATCTGCACAGGGCGTGTTAAGTCCGCTTCCCAGCGTTGCCGCAGAGGGAGAAGCTGTGGTATGGTGTAGTAATGAAGGGAGTCAGCAAACCGACGTGTGAGGTGTCTACCCATAGGCCATAGCCAATACATGTAAATATTGGATAGTGAGATGAAAGGGCGGTTCGTTGGTCAGATACCCCCAGTGACTCCCTACCATGGCAAGCCCTGGATGCCAGGATTAATGGCAGTGCACTGGAGAACTGAGGCGCCTGGAATCCCCGCTCCTGCTCCCTCGAGTTGGAAGCTGGCTGCTTCCTCCGACCGGTCTGGTCCTCCGGCATCCCCTCGCTTTCTCTCCACGCCGCGTCCTCTTCTCTAGCGTCTCCTCCTCCTATGAAGATGGCCGCTTCCTCTCCCTCTCGTCCCTGTTCCTCAGGGGGTGTGCACGGTCTGCCTACACTGGTATTCCACCCCCATGCTATTCTCACTGCCCTAATTTTGAATGGGATGGGGACATGGCCACTCACCCATCTCTGCCGACAGAAGCAATGGTATATTGGAAACAATAATGGGGTGACCCAGTGTCCCTCAGAACCTGTGTATACGTATTAAACAAAAGCAGTTGGTTCTGTCAATGTTACCAATCATCACATGTCACCTTCTCACCACAGTCACCTATTCCTTCTTGGAATTAGACTTGTAAATTGCGTCAGACATAAATAGATGACATTTAATGTAATTTTGAATACATTATTGAATACTAAACCTTGGTGTGTGTATTATGTTATATTGATTTCTTCTTTTTCTCAAATCATTGGTATTTGTTACAAGTAAGCTTTATGCTTTAAAGTAATTGAAACTCCAACACAACCAACTATTTTTGTTTAATATGACAGAAGCACTGGAGCACGGGGATCTTACTGCTCTGCCTTATGTTATCGGCCATGATGGAGTCCGCCCCTGATCCCCTTCTCTCCTCACAGCAGGACAGTGGTGGTGACGGGTAAGGCCTGTGGAACCTTGTCGGCCACCACAAGTAATAAGAATGGGTCACTCTTATTGGTCTGCTGATACGACCCAACATAAGGGGCTGACCAATGGCACTTGTTGCTTCGATGATAGGATTTAACCTCGGCTGTGCACAAAAGTGCTCAAAGCTACCTGTGGGACCAGTGATAAGAGTATTAATAGCAAGTCCTCGTCTGGCGTGGAAATAATGTTATCCCACATGGCAGCCAATGCGTTTTCTTGGTAATCGCCTGAAAAGACACCTGAACTCCTAGCCAAAACAAGACAGACTGGCTCCTTAAAAGCAAAAATGTAAGAGAAGCAAAATCAATTTCTCAAGAAAAACTGGGAGAAGGGAAAGGGAGGGTGTCTCCATCTCCCCCCAGCCCTATTTTAAAAAGCACAGAAAGGGGAAAATAAAATAGCAAATTGCCCAAAAGACAAAAAACTAAATATTTAAAATCTGCGTTTTTAAATTCAATGAAATAACAGAATTCAAACACATAATGTAGTGGGAAGGTTGTTTCTCATTGCAATCCTGATACCTGCCCATATGTTTTGATCTCATAATCTAGTTTAGGTTTTTTGGCATTGGGCCTGTCATTTCCCTAGGTTTATTCAGCCTTCAATTAGAGATGACTTGAGCTGAGTACTGTGGCTACCAAACAAATGATTGCTTCTTAGCCTGTCATTATCTGACGTGTGGTGACTTGTCACGTTCTGAACTTTTCTTACCAACTTTGGTGCGTTAGAATAGTTCCCAGTATCGGTTCTTGAAGGTTCTGGTCGGTCGGAGGTCGGGGCAACACCTTTCGGTAGCCACCGTGCTATTATGTATTGCCAGAGCAGACTGTGCCCTCCAGAAGGAGTCCAAAAAGGAAAAACCCTAAAGGGAAAAAACCTCTTACTGCAGGCAGCGAATCGAGGAATGGAAAGGAGGTGGTAGAAGATAGCCAGCGGTGAAGCCAGAAGTAACCAGCAATAAAGAGTCAGACCAGAAAACCTGAAGTTCCAAGCAAGGACAAAGCCACAATGTAATTCAATTAGGAACAGAAAGCGCCAACAGGAGTCCAGATACATCAATCAGGAGTGAAGATGAACCAATAGGAGCAAGTATACACCAGCAGGAGAAGGGAGTGTTGTAACGCAAGGAAATTAAAGTTTCTGCCCCTTTTATACCCACAAACTGGAAGTGATACAACAGGAAATGAACAGTCATCATTTCAGATAGGGAAATAGTAGTGAATGGTGTAACAAAAACCCTTCCCAAGGCATTCTGGGAGCAAGACTGCTGTATCATGGGAAGAAGACAAGTAGGAAGATGGCCCCCTTACAGGGGAATGACTGCTGGAATATTGTTATTAATACCCCCTGGGCTTGAGGTAAGAGAAATGGCTAATTCAGGGAGTAATGCAGGAAGTTGCGCTCCCAAGACTGGAACCGCAACATGCCCTAAACACTACAGATATTACAGTGGTCCGCAGCATAGATCTGCGGCGTGCCAGAGAAAAAGAGGAAGGTGTTTCTGGACGAATGTGGTCTGCCGCGATAAAGGTGAGAGCGTCACAGGACATACCTGAAACGCTCTAACTATACCAGCAGGCCGCTGCCAAAATATGTGGCGTGCCCGAAAGGAGATGGAAGATGCCTATGGTTGAACTGCGGCCCGCAGCAGTGAGAACGACTGCACCTCAATGGTGAAAATGAGGACGCCGCGGCCTGCGCCGATTCCCTCAGCATAATAGTTACAATCATTTCTGCTGCCGCTAGGGCATTATATGACACTCCAAATTTACAACACTGGCATAATAATACGTTTTCTTGTTATTTATGTTGGAGATTTTAATCAAAATCTATGTAATGACAGTAGCACTATTCCCCATGGCCTGAGGGTTGAAAGTGACTCATTTTAAATATGTCCCACATGGAGAGACAGTTAACAGAGTTTTGTTTTCTAGGAATCTGAGCTTTGCTAATAACTATAGGAGCTCTGATGCACCCCTCCTTACAACATTTAAGGGCAATAGGAATTGTTGTAATATTGAGTATCTATCAACAAAGAGAGAGGTAGGGAGAAGCGCGAACACTCTTAGTCCCCAATAGATTAACAGAAATTAACAACAAAAGAGTGTTCTAGTGCAGGTAGGGAGGGGGTCTGCACTGAGCACAAGGAGTCAAACACAAGCCCATTTGGTTTGTTAATAAAGCCCTCACTCACCGACCTGGTCGGTGACTTGCTTCATCATCGGGCCCCACCGGGTGTGACCGAATGTCACCCCGGTGTGCTGCAACGCCAGAGTTACTGCGGAGCTGGTCTTGTGAGGATGGAGGGGCTATGTGATAAGTAACGTGAGAAGTGTAAAGAGTGGTGGTTTAAAATTGTCTTGTATGTATCAAAAAATTATTTATTAGCTGATCATCAAGGACAAAGTAAAAAATGTGTCGATAAACAAGGCCAACTAATTGGATGGTCTTGTACCGATAACATTTAAGTGAAAGTGTGGTTGGTCAACATGTTTCTGCCCAAGCGGTATAGTTAACCAGGCATTCGTCAGGACCTAGAGTGTAAACCCCGGCGGTATGAGCACGCTAAGGCCCACCCGACCGTAGGCCTTGAAAGTGAAAAATTCGTGTCTGTGAAGTAAAAAGAGGGGGGCTCCACCGGCCGGAGGGCGGGAAGCACACAACCTCAGGTTTCCAAAAATATGGAGACCAAAATTAAAACCTGTGAAGATAAAAGGTACAAACAGACATACACAAAGACAAACAAAAAAGGTTAAAATCATTTGTCAATAAGGCTCATATGGTAAAGCCCGTGACTAGTGCTCAAGGTGCTTGGGGGTGCACATCTCGTACAAATTAGCAGAGGTGCGTGGCTCTGCCTGTGGTCTAGACAGGAACGTATACCATTAGACTTTTAGTCGTGACTGAACAGGCTCACTAGTGTACTATTTGGATTGTCAACAGTGCGCGTGAGCTTGACCATTTGTGAGAGTGAGAGATGGGGGAATTGCGATGTGATGGGCATTCATACACATCTCTGTCACTCGAGCGATCAATGGGCCAAGGGCCAGTGATCATTCAACCAAGAGTTTCAAGGGTGAAAAGAGAAAAATCTCACTTCACAGGGGGTGGTATTACACCCCATAGACCTCGGGAGGGGGGAGGCAGCGCTTTTTGGCACATCCTGTAAAGGAAAGAGGGAACCAAAAGGGGAACAAGGGACGAACACAATCAGTTGGCTGAAAAGAGTACTTATCTCGTAAGGTCTGTAGCGGTCGCAGGTACACTCACGCCCACTACGCCAGTCTCCCGCTGATACACCTGCTCAGCCCTCGGAACCGGGTCTCGCCGATCCAGGCTGGAGGAGTGTGAGACTATTTATAGAGAGAGGGAGGCTGAGTTGAGCTTCCGGGTCCGGAAGGGGTGTGTAATACGCATGCGTCATAATGGATGGAGTAGAGCGTGAACCTACTTAAAGGAATCGTACCCATTTCCGGGTCGGTAGGTTGGTAGTGCGCATGTGTAAGGAAGGTCGGTTTACAAATGTCAGATTCAAAATAAAATTATTTTAGAACAGAGGCCCAGGGAATATCGTCATTGAGACCAGTAGTATGGGTTCCCAAGCGATATACCCATCTCTGTTCTTTTTCAAACAGTCTGTCTGGGATGTTCGAACCTCCGATGATTTGTTCAATCACAGTCCATCTGAGATCGTTTGTAGTGTGATTATTGCGTAGAAAATGATCGCTCATTTTGGTCGTAACTTTCTTGCACCTGATATTGCTTCTATGTTCACATACCCTCTGCTTCACTTTTCTCGTGGTCATGCCAACATAGCGGAGAGAGCAGGGGCAAGTGACAAGGTAGACAACATTGATGGAATTGCAGTTGGTATGTGCTTTCTGGTGCCAAGTTCTTCCTGGTTCCAGATCCAGGGTTTTAGATGGAGTAGTCAGGTGACAGACCGAGCAATTTGCACATGGGAAATGGCCTGTAACTTTAGGGAGGTTCCAAGCGTCTGTAATACTCCGTATCAGAGGTACTGTCAGTTGTCTCGGTCTCGTGTGAACGAGAGCGTCCTTTAAACTGTGTCCCTTTCTGAACGAGAATAAAGGTTTTTGCCAGTCTTTTTTCGTGCTCGTGATTATTTTCCAGTTTTTATTTATCGACTTCTTTACTAGATTCGATAAAGTACTGTAGGTAGTGACGCACGTAAGTGGTATTTCCTCCGTTGTTCTCGTAACTGGTTCAAGGAGGGCTTCACGCGGTTGGTTTCGCGCTCGTTTGAAGCCTTTTTGGAGGATACGCTTGGGATAGCCTCTCTGGGTCAGCTTGACTGTAAGGTCAGATGATTGGGTCTTGAAATCCTCTAGGTTGCTACAGTTTCTACGGACTCTTAAATATTGCCCATAGGGTAAGTTCTCCCTCAATGGGCGCGGATGGAAACTAGAAAATTGCAGTAAGTTGTTTTTTGCAGTGGTTTTGTAGTGGGTTTTGGTCGTTAGTGAGGTACCGTTGTTCGTAATGACCACATCCAGGAAGACCACCTCCGTGGTACTCACTGTGTGGGTAAATTTCAAATATCTGTTGGTTGTATTGATCCACCCCACGAAATCCATCAGACGTTCCATGCTGCCTTTCCAGATGAGCAGCACGTCGTCTATGTATCGTTTCCAGAAGGTGATGTTCCTCGCAAATGGATTGTTAATGGATTGAATGTTTTTAGCCTCGAAATCTGATACATACAGCCCCGCCACGCTGGGCGCAAACGTGCTGCCCATCGAGGTCCCAGAGCATTGCAGGTACAGCTGGCCTTTGTAAGAGAAGAAATTCTCTTTGAGTGCAATAGTTGCGCACTTTAATACAAATTCCTTGGGGGTGTTGTATTCCCATGTGACCGAGTTGAGAGCTGTACCCAGCACCTTGATAGTTTCATCCTGCGGGATGCTGGTGTACAGACTCTCTATATCAAGGGTTGCTAGGCTGATGGTATCGGGCTCAAAGGTGATGGCCTGTAATTCATACAGGAGATTTTTCGTATCCTTTAAGTATGTGGGGGTGTTTTGGACAATGGGTTTTAGAAACTGGTCGCAAAAAGTAGACAGTGGTTCTAGTAGAGACCCAATTCCTGATACTATGGGGCGGCCTGGTGGCGGCAGCCTGTTTTTGTGAGTTTTGGGAAGCGTGTAGAAATACGGGATGATATTTTTACTGGTTGAGAGATAGTCCGCCTCATTCTTGGATAGATGCCCATTCTCTTCGGCTTCCTTAACCATGTTTGTAATCCGGTTTTGTAGATCCGGGGAAGGATCTGTGATGAGTGGAGTATAGTTGTTAGTGTCGTTTAGAAGTGCCTCACAGACCTTCTCATAATCCTTGGTATTTTGAATAACGATACCACCGCCTTTGTCGGCAGGTTTTATAGTGATCTCGCTATTGTTTTTCAATTTCTCCAGTGCCTGATATTCTGCGGTGCTGAAGTTTCCATAAGTCTCAGGTTCAGAGCTAGTTTCCAGGTCCAGAAACACTGCTTGTTCGAAGGCTATAATTGCTGCAGGCACCGTGTGTGGAGGAGGAACAAAGGTTGATTTTAACCTTAGTCCCGTGTCCCCTTTCCTAGTGTCTGCATTAGGATCCTCTTTTCCTTCAAAAAATGCCTTTAGCTTTAATTTGCGAAAGAAGTCTGCTAGTTTGCAGTGTAATCTGAATTTATCCGGGCGGGCAGTGGGTACAAAGCCCAGCCCCTTCTCTAGTACTTTAGTCTCAGTAGTCGTCAGTTGGTAGTCCGAAAGGTTGTTCACTAGACTTGTTGGTTGCTTGTCCCCGCTTGCGGTGTCTTGCTCCTGGTGTGATTGCCAACTGCATCGTCTGGTTGCCAGGAGACTTGGTTGGAGGTTCTTCTGTTTCTGCCTCTTCCTCTCCGGCCCCTCTCTAAAAAAGGCTGCTGGTATTGGTTTGCTGGTGGCGGTTGGTGCCAACCTGGATTCCATCCCATCATCGGAAATTGTGGGTGTGGAAAAGGGAAAGGTGAGGGCCCAAAACCTGCATGTGGTGCCATCGGCCAATTGGGTATGTGGTTATGTTGATACCGCTGGTTGCCTCTGTTGCCTCTGTTGCCACGTCTTCGTCCTTGTTTATATGAACTTGAACTCGATCCGCTGCTGTTGGACGAATTATCATCAGTAGCATCAGAATCGTTAGCACTCTTTGCTGTAGCTTTATAGTCAGGATCCGCATATGGGTAGATTTTATTGAACTCAAATTTTTTGAGATCCTTTTGGAATTTAGTTAGCTTGGCCTGTAGGAGGTTCTCCTTATATTCATTCATTTCTCGGTTAATTTCGTCTAGTTTTTTCTTATAACCGGTCACAGTAGTTTTGATGTGTGTCTCTGTTTCCTGAATTTCTATTAGTAGGGTTTCCGACAGGCGCAAAGCAGTCTTGATTATTAGCACAAGCCAGTCTCAAGTGCAGTGCCATGCAATCATGGCCCAATCTTTGCGAAATTGTGCGTCATTCAGAAAAATGCGTGGAGCATTGGTTACCAGGAGGCCCCTGGGTGCCGAGTTGGAAGAGAGGTAATGTTTCATTATAGTACCGTGTAGGATCGTCCGTATACGGTCTCGTTTATTTTCGGTTAGTTTTTCCCACTCCGAAGTATGTGCTATAGCCTGAGGGATGGCCGGGTCTGCAAAAAGGTTGGAATCTGCCACAAGTGCGTCAATTTCAGCTTCAGAGAAAGTAAGTCCCAAGTTCGCCATGGTGGGGGTTGAGGGTTAATGAACTCTCACAGCTGTGCGCTGCTATATATCTATCAACAAAGAGAGAGGTAGGGAGCCCCCCTCTTTTTACTTCACAGACACGAATTTTTCACTTTCAAGGCCTACGGTCGGGTGGGCCTTAGCGTGCTCATACCGCCGGGGTTTACACTCTAGGTCCTGACGAATGCCTGGTTAACTATACCGCTTGGGCAGAAACATGTTGACCAACCACACTTTCACTTAAATGTTATCGGTACAAGACCATCCAATTAGTTGGCCTTGTTTATCAACACATTTTTTACTTTGTCCTTGATGATCAGCTAATAAATAATTTTTTGATACATACAAGACAATTTTAAACCACCACTCTTTACACTTCTCACGTTACTTATCACATAGCCCCTCCATCCTCACAAGACCAGCTCCGCAGTAACTCTGGCGTTGCAGCACACCGGGGTGACATTCGGTCACACCCGGTGGGGCCCGATGATGAAGCAAGTCACCGACCAGGTCGGTGAGTGAGGGCTTTATTAACAAACCAAATGGGCTTGTGTTTGACTCCTTGTGCTCAGTGCAGACCCCCTCCCTACCTGCACTAGAACACTCTTTTGTTGTTAATTTCTGTTAATCTATTGGGGACTAAGAGTGTTCGCGCTTCTCCCTACCTCTCTCTTTGTTGATAGATATATAGCAGCGCACAGCTGTGAGAGTTCATTAACCCTCAACCCCCACCATGGCGAACTTGGGACTTACTTTCTCTGAAGCTGAAATTGACGCACTTATGGCAGATTCCAACCTTTTTGCAGACCCGGCCATCTCTCAGGCTATAGCACATACTTCGGAGTGGGAAAAACTAACCGAAAATAAACGAGACCGTATACGGACGATCCTACACGGTACTATAATGAAACATTACCTCACTTCCAACTCGGCACCCAGGGGCCTCCTGGTAACCAATGCTCCACGCATTTTTCTGAATGACGCACAATTTCGCAAAGATTGGGCCATGATTGCATGGCACTGCACTCGAGACTGGCTTGTGCTAATAATCAAGACTGCTTTGCGCCTGTCGGAAACCCTACTAATAGAAATTCAGGAAACAGAGACACACATCAAAACTACTGTGACCGGTTATAAGAAAAAACTAGACGAAATTAACCGAGAAATGAATGAATATAAGGAGAACCTCCTACAGGCCAAGCTAACTAAATTCCAAAAGGATCTCAAAAAATTTGAGTTCAATAAAATCTACCCATATGCGGATCCTGACTATAAAGCTACAGCAAAGAGTGCTAACGATTCTGATGCTACTGATGATAATTCGTCCAACAGCAGCGGATCGAGTTCAAGTTCATATAAACAAGGACGAAGATGTGGCAACAGAGGCAACCAGCGGTATCAACATAACCACATACCCAATTGGCCGATGGCACCACATGCAGGTTTTGGGCCCTCACCTTTCCCTTTTCCACACCCACAATTTCCGATGATGGGATGGAATCCAGGTTGGCACCAACCGCCACCAGCAAACCAATACCAGCAGCCTTTTTTAGAGAGGGGCCGGAGAGGAAGAGGCAGAAACAGAAGAACCTCCAACCAAGTCTCCTGGCAACCAGACGATGCAGTTGGCAATCACACCAGGAGCAAGACACCGCAAGCGGGGACAAGCAACCAACAAGTCTAGTGAACAACCTTTCGGACTACCAACTGACGACTACTGAGACTAAAGTACTAGAGAAGGGGCTGGGCTTTGTACCCACTGCCCGCCCGGATAAGTTCAGATTACACTGCGAACTAGCAGACTTCTTTCGCAAATTAAAGCTAAAGGCATTTTTTGAAGGAAAAGAGGATCCTAATGCAGACACTAGGAAAGGGGACACGGGACTAAGGTTAAAATCAACCTTTGTTCCTCCTCCACACACGGTGCCTGCAGCAATTATAGCCTTCGAACAAGCAGTGTTTCTGGACCTGGAAACTAGCTCTGAACCTGAGACTTATGGAAACTTCAGCACCGCAGAATATCAGGCACTGGAGAAATTGAAAAACAATAGCGAGATCACTATAAAACCTGCCGACAAAGGTGGTGGTATCGTTATTCAAAATACCAAGGATTATGAGAAGGTCTGTGAGGCACTTCTAAACGACACTAACAACTATACTCCACTCATCACAGATCCTTCCCCGGATCTACAAAACCGGATTACAAACATGGTTAAGGAAGCCGAAGAGAATGGGCATCTATCCAAGAATGAGGCGGACTATCTCTCAACCAGTAAAAATATCATCCCGTATTTCTACACGCTTCCCAAAACTCACAAAAACAGGCTGCCGCCACCAGGCCGCCCCATAGTATCAGGAATTGGGTCTCTACTAGAACCACTGTCTACTTTTTGCGAACAGTTTCTAAAACCCATTGTCCAAAACACCCCCACATACTTAAAGGATACGAAAAATCTCCTGTATGAATTACAGGCCATCACCTTTGAGCCCGATACCATCATCCTAGCAACCCTTGATATAGAGAGTCTGTACACCAGCATCCCGCAGGATGAAACTATCAAGGTGCTGGGTACAGCTCTCAACTCGGTCACATGGGAATACAACACCCCCAAGGAATTTGTATTAAAGTGCGCAACTATTGCACTCAAAGAGAATTTCTTCTCTTACAAAGGCCAGCTGTACCTGCAATGCTCTGGGACCTCGATGGGCAGCACGTTTGCGCCCAGCGTGGCGGGCTGTATGTATCAGATTTCGAGGCTAAAAACATTCAATCCATTAACAATCCATTTGCGAGGAACATCACCTTCTGGAAACGATACATAGACGACGTGCTGCTCATCTGGAAAGGCAGCATGGAACGTC
This sequence comes from Lissotriton vulgaris, assembly GCF_964263255.1. Lineage (NCBI taxonomy): Eukaryota > Metazoa > Chordata > Amphibia > Caudata > Salamandridae > Lissotriton > Lissotriton vulgaris. Next base: position 2,107,313,027 of record NC_141687.1, read on the forward strand.
TGATGGAATTCGTGGGGTGGATCAATACAACCAACAGATATTTGAAATTTACCCACACAGTGAGTACCACGGAGGTGGTCTTCCTGGATGTGGTCATTACGAACAACGGTACCTCACTAACGACCAAAACCCACTACAAAACCACTGCAAAAAACAACTTACTGCAATTTTCTAGTTTCCATCCGCGCCCATTGAGGGAGAACTTACCCTATGGGCAATATTTAAGAGTCCGTAGAAACTGTAGCAACCTAGAGGATTTCAAGCCCCAATCATCTGACCTTACAGTCAAGCTGACCCAGAGAGGCTATCCCAAGCGTATCCTCCAAAAAGGCTTCAAACGAGCGCAAAACCAACCGCGTGAAGCCCTCCTTGAACCAGTTACGAGAATAACGGAGGAAATACCACTTACGTGCGTCACTACCTACAGTACTTTATCGAATCTAGTAAAGAAGTCGATAAATAAAAACTGGAAAATAATCACGAGCACGAAAAAAGACTGGCAAAAACCTTTATTCTCGTTCAGAAAGGGACACAGTTTAAAGGACGCTCTCGTTCACACGAGACCGAGACAACTGACAGTACCTCTGATACGGAGTATTACAGACGCTTGGAACCTCCCTAAAGTTACAGGCCATTTCCCATGTGCAAATTGCTCGGTCTGTCACCTGACTACTCCATCTAAAACCCTGGATCTGGAACCAGGAAGAACTTGGCACCAGAAAGCACATACCAACTGCAATTCCATCAATGTTGTCTACCTTGTCACTTGCCCCTGCTCTCTCCGCTATGTTGGCATGACCACGAGAAAAGTGAAGCAGAGGGTATGTGAACATAGAAGCAATATCAGGTGCAAGAAAGTTACGACCAAAATGAGCGATCATTTTCTACGCAATAATCACACTACAAACGATCTCAGATGGACTGTGATTGAACAAATCATCGGAGGTTCGAACATCCCAGACAGACTGTTTGAAAAAGAACAGAGATGGGTATATCGCTTGGGAACCCATACTACTGGTCTCAATGACGATATTCCCTGGGCCTCTGTTCTAAAATAATTTTATTTTGAATCTGACATTTGTAAACCGACCTTCCTTACACATGCGCACTACCAACCTACCGACCCGGAAATGGGTACGATTCCTTTAAGTAGGTTCACGCTCTACTCCATCCATTATGACGCATGCGTATTACACACCCCTTCCGGACCCGGAAGCTCAACTCAGCCTCCCTCTCTCTATAAATAGTCTCACACTCCTCCAGCCTGGATCGGCGAGACCCGGTTCCGAGGGCTGAGCAGGTGTATCAGCGGGAGACTGGCGTAGTGGGCGTGAGTGTATCTGCGACCGCTACAGACCTTACGAGATAAGTACTCTTTTCAGCCAACTGATTGTGTTCGTCCCTTGTTCCCCTTTTTGTTCCCTCTTTCCTTTACAGGATGTGCCAAAAAGCGCTGCCTCCCCCCTCCCGAGGTCTATGGGGTGTAATACCACCCCCTGTGAAGTGAGATTTTTCTCTTTTCACCCTTGAAACTCTTGGTTGAATGATCACTGGCCCTTGGCCCATTGATCGCTCGAGTGACAGAGATGTGTATGAATGCCCATCACATCGCAATTCCCCCATCTCTCACTCTCACAAATGGTCAAGCTCACGCGCACTGTTGACAATCCAAATAGTACACTAGTGAGCCTGTTCAGTCACGACTAAAAGTCTAATGGTATACGTTCCTGTCTAGACCACAGGCAGAGCCACGCACCTCTGCTAATTTGTACGAGATGTGCACCCCCAAGCACCTTGAGCACTAGTCACAGGCTTTACCATATGAGCCTTATTGACAAATGATTTTAACCTTTTTTGTTTGTCTTTGTGTATGTCTGTTTGTACCTTTTATCTTCACAGGTTTTAATTTTGGTCTCCATATTTTTGGAAACCTGAGGTTGTGTGCTTCCCGCCCTCCGGCCGGTGGAGCCCCCCTCTTTTTACTTCACAGACACAAATTTTTCACTTTCAAGGCCTACGGTCGGGTGGGCCTTAGCGTGCTCATACCGCCGGGGTTTACACTCTAGGTCCTGACGAATGCCTGGTTAACTATACCGCTTGGGCAGAAACATGTTGACCAACCACACTTTCACTTAAATGTTATCGGTACAAGACCATCCAATTAGTTGGCCTTGTTTATCGACACATTTTTTACTTTGTCCTTGATGATCAGCTAATAAATAATTTTTTGATACATACAAGACAATTTTAAACCACCACTCTTTACACTTCTCACGTTACTTATCACATAGCCCCTCCATCCTCACAAGACCAGCTCCGCAGTAACTCTGGCGTTGCAGCACACCGGGGTGACATTCGGTCACACCCGGTGGGGCCCGATGATGAAGCAAGTCACCGACCAGGTCGGTGAGTGAGGGCTTTATTAACAAACCAAATGGGCTTGTGTTTGACTCCCTGTGCTCAGTGCAGACCCCCTCCCTACCTGCACTAGAACACTCTTTTGTTGTAATATTGACTATGTCATCATCTCAACTGGTTTGTGTCCCCTGTTGCAAGACTACGAGGTTGTAGTAGTGCCCACATTCCGCTCATTTTAACTCTTTCCCCAGATCTGGTTGAGAGAGGCAAGAATGATGGTCAATCAACTGAATTTTCATGAAATGGGGTATAAGACTTACATCGGCAAAGATTGACAATGACAAAGTCAAACAGGAGCTCATTAGGAAGAACCTACGCGCTTTCTCAACTATAACCTCGTGTCATGAACCCCCGGGGAGAATTGCAAAGGCTTTCGGTGATCTGTGTGTCTCTAGTTCATCCAAGATTCTAATTAACAACCCCCTTATTAGTAAGCCCCGAAAGGCTAGTTTAACCATGCATTCTCTATAGTGCACAAGGGACTAAACATGGCCCTTTTGGAAAATCCTCGCTGCTGGGAAGAAATTAAACTGAGTAGAAGCGGATGCAAGAAGGCCTTTGAGCGAGGGAAACAGGAGCTTTGGAAGGAAGCATGGGAGGATCTGGAGAGGGCAAGTAACTTAAAAGATAATGTCACCTTCTGGAAAATCGTGAATAAAACATTCTTCTTGGGATATAGTATTCCTACTATTGACACAAACATCACTGTACGCACCTGAGTAGAACATTTTCCAGCTATTTGTAGCTGTGTAAATGATACCCCTTCACTAATTTTTTTAGAAGACATATAGCCGACCCAGGAAGATGTTCTTTCGCTCAGTTAATCAATCCAAGTAAAAGAGGTTATCATAGCAATTAACCATTCACCCGAGGAACGCCCCAGGTCCGGATGGGGTCCCCATCGATCTGTTTAAATCAAGTTTTACTTTGTGGGCACCTGTCCTCACAAATGTTTTAAGGGCCACTGCATCTGGTCATCTAATTCCATCTTGGAAGGAGGCAGTGGTGGTTCCAGTTTTAGGAATGGGAACAAAAATATACCCAATTGTTACCGCTAAATCTCTTTACTGAACAGTTCATGTAAGGTATTACCTCCAAACTGGAGACTAGTAATGGAGGAGAAGCAGATACTCTCTAGGGCACAATATGATTTCCATAACATTTTGGACACTATTGATAAGTGCCTAAACCTACAGCTTACCCTAGGTAAATATGTCAGTGCTATTGGGAAATTCATACATCTTGCATTTATGGATCTCTTTAGCACATTTGACATGGTAAACGGACCTATACTGTGGTCCATTATGGAAAGACAAGGGTTTGACAAATCATTAATTAACCTGATGTACAGGCTGCGTTCGGACACAGTGGCTGAAATGCATTATGGGATAAATGGGGACACTGTCCTGGATGGGTGTGCGTCAAGGCTGTATGATGGCCTCCCTGCTCTTTTTAAGGTATATTAACAACTTGGGGGAATCCTTACGCTGTGTAAGGAAAGATATGCCCCAGATAAAGGACTCCTTACTTCCAGGTCTGCTTTATGCAGGTGATGTTGTGCCGATTGCAAGAACGGCCGGGGGGTTACAAATTCTCCTGAATGGATGTATGACGTTATAACGCAGGCTATTACAACGCCTGCCTTTACAACACGGTTTTTACATCGCAATCCATTACAACGCATAGCGCTTTGGGGTGCTGGATAGTGAGAAGTTTAATTTACTATTCCAAAATGAGAGACAGGGGCGTCCCCACGAGAAGACGGATCGTAGCAGACCGGCGAAGGGACGCTGTGAAAGACTACCAGGACCCAGGAGCAGGGAGGCCGATTGCAGAGTAAAAGCACGAACTCTGGTATCCACAACGAGGTGCCTGGAAATCAGAACACCTAAGGAACTGCAACAAGCAGCATTTTTTTAATGGGTCATTGAAGAAACCCACAACGGAAAATACGGTGGCTCCTCCTGATAGTCCAAGACCAAGCATACAAAGTGTGATTACAAGAGGTAATATACCAAACAGAAACCGAAAATAAGCCCAAAAACCAGATGGCAACAAGGTTCTGAGCAGAAAGTACTGTCTGGTGGGGGAATTCACTCCACTCGTTTTAAGAATCTGTCCTGAAGAAGGTAGAAATACAAGAAACCGAAACGCCGCGTCGACCTGTGATTCTTTGTTTTTAAATGTTTTTTATGCAAATGTATTAACGTTGTTTCTTTAAATAATTGTATACTTTGTAATGATGAAATTTTAAAATTTGTATGTATAATAAATGTGCAACAGAGTAACTCATGGTGTGGTAAACTTTCTTTTTTAAAACATTGATTTTTGTATATCCTTTTTTAAAACTAAGTCTTGTGTTCATTATGGGTATCACTAAAAAACTGTCGTTCTTAATGTGGGTGTATGAATTGACTATACGGTGAGGCAACAGTCTTTTTCCTATAAAATTTGGCATCTTCAGGGATATAAGTAAATAGAACAGTAAATATACGTAGTTCTTCTGAACATACACGGATAGTAATCGAGTATAAATCACTGTAACTTTACCTTTCCCGACATATTATTGGCATGCTTTATAAATCTGTTTCTTTGAAAATGGAACATTCACCCTAGAATCCAGGTACTAGGTGTGAAACACAGTCCTAGACTGTCTTCTCGTGGGGACGCCCCTGTCTCTCATTTTGAAGATTCACTATCCCCCCAGTCCCCTATTAGTCTGTGCGGGGTCCTCCTTTACTTTTTAAACTAATTTACTATTCCAACACCAGTCCCCGTGGACACTAGGGAAGGTGTTGGATAGTAAATTAAACGTATTCCCTATCCTAGAGCGCCCCCCAGCGCAATGCGTTGTAATGGTTTGCGTTGTAATGACCGCGTTGTAATGGTAGTGCGTTGTAAAAGTTTTGCTGTAAAGGTTGTTCACCCTCCTGAATGGGTTTAAAAATGTTATGACTGCGCTAGGCCTGAAAACAAATCTTAACCGCATGCGCGCTAGCGGGTTTTCCCGCTGCACTCTGAAATTTGAAAATCGCGGGTTACGTGACAAAGCCAGCTCGTCATGCGCGCAGCGCAGGTAAAGCCCATGGCGAGCTGGCTTTGTCACCAGCATCGAAGGGGTTAATAAATCTTATATTATGATACTAGGGCCGAAATGTACCAAAACAATGAAATTCCAATTAGGGGGCAACAAGATTGTCAAAGTGGAAAATTTTACATATGTAGCGATTGAGTTTGATTCTAGGATAAGTTGGGACTTCTTATGTAGATCATGTATATGCTAATTACAGAGATCTATTGATTCCTTACTTAATTTTGCAAGAAGACTGGGCCCCAAACCATTGAAAGAATGTATTACAATTTACAATACTAAATGTGTAGTGATAGCCTCTTATGAACCAGGGGTGTGGGGCTACAAAATGAAGACACTCTCCAGAAAGTAGAAAATAAGTTGTTGCACAAATTGATGGCTGTGCCCCAGTCTCTGTCCACTCTTGTATGCCACCTGGAGCTTGGTGTAAATATTTTAGAGAACAAAATTAAACTCACTCCCTTACTTCTCTGGCAAATGATCTGGGTGACACCAGAAGCCAGTCTCACGAGGGAGGTGATCCAAGATTGCATCCGTTTAGATAATATTAAAACAATCGCTAGGTTGAGGTATGTTAAATACGTTTTTGACACATTGGGAATTTTAGAGTATTTTACAAATCCAGACAGTATCACGAGTGGTATTAAATCCTTTGTTAAAGAACATTTCTATAAATAGCGGGAATAGAGGCACCAGAGGGATTTTTATCAACCACACACAGTTTTAAACTATGTACCTATTACATCCTCAGTAGGTCTGGAGTTTTACTTGTCTCTGATACAAAATGAGAGGCACAGATTTGATCTCACTAGGTGACATTTTAATCTTATTAATTTTCTTATAGTGTGAGAAGGTGGCCTGATATGAAGTGCTCACTATTCTAGTGAACACTATGTATCAGTCCAGCAACCCTTATTGATGATTGGTTGTAAGTCAACCTTATAGACCAGCTATCCTAGTAGCGTGGATACGAGCAGTCTAAGGCTAAAGACTCGAGAGGGCGTGTTAAGCCAGCTGTTTACCACACATATACCCCTTGAATACCAAGTGAAAGGACACCACACAAGTGTTATGAAAATAAACAGTGTATTTATTAAAATCACAACAGCCCTGTACTCTTTATGAGGACAGGGTACTAAGCACAAAACAAAACTCTTACGAAAATACTTAAGTTAGCACAGTATATACAAATGCCCGAGGGGCACGGAAAACCATATACTCTGGAAGTCGAATGCGAAATTACTAGCAGGTAAGTACAGTACTAATAGGCTTTGGAATCGCTAGATCTTGACTAAAGAATCTTCAGATTACTTCTAGGAGACCCAGGGGACTCGGGTGCAGAGTGTGCACTCTCACGCGTGATGCGGGACAAAGTCTATGGTAGCTAGATTTCACAGAGTTAGTGTTCTCGGGCGAACCCGACCTGGTGGGAGGAAAACGAAAGTGGATTCTGACCCTTGGATAGTGAGGCTATGCTGGGGCACCGAAATGCCGAAGTTACCTAGCCCAGGGGCTGCAGCTGCATAGGTCTCAAAAGATGTCGGGAATCCTCGTAGACGGACCAGGAGCCTGGAAGAAAGAAGTTGCTGGCAGGCGACCAGTGAAGAAAGTTCGATGGATCCAAGCCTGGATCGAAGATGGATGATACCTGAAAGCAGAGGGGACCAAGTTCGTGACTACTAGCCAGTAGTCAGGTGGCACCAGGAGGGCACCGGATGGTAGTCACCTCGACTAGGTGAGTGGGTGACGCTGTGCTATGCAGATCTCACGGACCAGGAGGCGTTGTCGGCGACCAGGATGGAGGAGCGAGCTGTCCCACGATGGATGAAGCTGTCGGCGTCGCTGGACCCAGGATTGGGCAACAAAGCCTTGGCAAATTCAAGCTCACGCGGTGGACTCAAAATGGCGTCTGGAGTGGACCAGGAGGGTCCGGGGTGCCTCTCTTGAAGAAGGAAGCAAGGGCCAGTCTGGAGCAACCAGACCAGCAGCAGTGATGTCGTCGGGCGTCGTTAAGAAGGCCACAAGCCAGCCGGCTAGTAGCCAAACAACGCGGTGAGCAGGCAAAAGCAGAAGGGCCCCACGCAGATCGTGGAGATGCTGGAGGGCTGATCTTCGGTGCTGGAGCTGCTCAGGGTTGGGGCTTCTCGGACCCCAAAGCACTCACAAGTGGAATACTCGGTGGGCTTGTTGCAAAGAAGTCGTGCAGTCTTGGCGATCGTCGGTCCCTCGAGGTCTCGTCGCACTCACGGATCTCAGCTTGGCTGTAGAGGTGAGTAGAGGTCAGAGGTGCCAGGGAAGCCGGGTCTCGTCGAGCTGGGCAGTCGGATTCCGGAGGAAGGACTTGCAGCAAACCGCAGTGTTCTTAGGATGGTGCCCGCTTGATGCAGGGTGACTACTCCTTAGCCACAAGGGAGAATCTTGAAGAAGATATCTTGATGTCCTTTCGCAGAAAGTCGTGTCTTGATTCCAAAGATTATCTAATTTGAACAGGGGGCCCGCTCCTATCTTTATACTAAGAAAAGGGGCTGACCCGGTGACTAGGTTCTGCCTATGGGTGGGACTAGGAGGGGGGTGGTTACACCCCTCTCCCATGCCGGACTTTCCCCAGGCTAGGGGCTGGTGTGCCCCTGGAACTGGTTCTGACCGGCCTATGCGTAGTGAGCACCGGGGTGCCACTCAGCAGTCACCTTCCTGTAAAGCCCTGCCTACCCAAGATACACAAAACCCTGTCTGGGACGGTGCTAGCACCGCCCTCGACAGGAAACCCTTTGTCCAGGCTCCCCTCGCTGGAAGGACTCCCAGCTGCAGGGGGTCAGACTCGTGTCTGTGGTGGCAGCATCCATTTTGTGGAGCTGAGGCTTCAGTTAACTTTAACCGGGGTTCACAGTTACATACATGTTGTGTCCCTCTAGAAGGGTGGAATGCTAACCCCGTCGCCAGAATTGGCGAGGGGTTAGTATTCCAATTCGTATGACACCTTACTCGACATGTTTTGATAAAGCAATACCAAAGATAGCATTTAACCGCGAGGATTATAATGCACTTAAGAGTATATGGTATGCGTTATCATGGAACAGCTATTAGGACTTGGTTCCGCAAGCTGTAGACAGGCTCAGCTCATGCCAGAGCACCATCTCACACGATTCCAAGCACTCTGCCTTCAGGATTGTCAAGGCCTGCCATAGGAGTGACTGATAGGAATCTGTGTGTCCATTTTTAGGGTTAGATATAGGTATACTATATCTACAGCAAAGGGTGATTACACGACTTTGCCCCAGCTGTCATGCAGCCAGTTGTGTCAAATTTAGGAGGCCAGCCAGGGGTGGCATAATGCATGCTTCAGCCCCTGGTAGGCCCTGGGTACACCTATGCCCTGAATTACAGGGTCTGATAAGGTGGCCCAGTACCAATTGGAAATGTACCTAGGGTACATGGAATCCATTTTACAGAGAGAGCAGTAGGCCTGGGGTCCTGATTGGCAGGGGCCCAGGTCGACTATGTCAAAAACCAGCTAAAACACAGGCAAAAAAGTTGGGGGCAACCATAGTCAGGAGGTACCTTCCTACACAACCCCCCCCCCAAACGAAAGGAGATAAGGCTACCCTTGTCCAGGTAAGCCTCTATTACCTAAGTGGCCATATAAGGAAGGACCAGCTCTGGCTTGGTTTCCCCCTGTGTCATGGTCCACTAGGCAACCCCTCACCCTAAGGGTATCTGAGGGTCTCCACCATAGGGAATCTCTGTCTTTGGTGTGTCTTGGGAAAGTAAAAGGCTGATGCTGGGATGGAGTACTGAAGTGAGGCTCCTCTACCTTTGGGCTCAACTTCCTCCAATCACCATCCATCATGTGTGCCTTTCTTTCTTTAGCTGAGATGCACTGAGCTCTCAGGGTCAGCCTCTGGCTACCTAAAGCTGGAGGCTGAGTCCCTCTGTTTGGCTTACTGGAGGGACAAGTCAGGTTTGGGGTTTTTAGGCCCCATGTTTGGCTGTGCCCAACAGTGTCCAGCTGTGGGAGGTCCCTAACTACTTTTAAGGGGGATCCCTCAGGAGTCTGATTTATTTTCACTTGGCTAGGTTTACCAGCTTCAGTGATCCTAATCTGTTGATTAAGGAGTTCTGTTGGACAGGGGGTCCCTTGGGGTCCACCACTGGCCTCCCTGACCTCTTCAGCCCTGGGCTGACTGAGGCAGGGTAGAGAGGGGCAGGTTACCTGCTCCAGACTGGGTCCCACCTTGGAAGGGTCCACTGACATCAGGGGCTCTGCCAGGCTAGGCCTGACTACCTCTGGGGCAGTTCCTTCACAAGGGGTCAGATCAGTTCCCTGAGGAGGCTGATCCTTTCCTAGAGTCTGGTGGGAGGGAGATTTCTCTTCCTCCTCAATGCTCTCTGTCTGAGTGGAGTGATCCATTGTTTCAGGCTTCACAACACTATCATCTATTTGAGTAAAGGCTGAGACCATTACAGCCTTGCCAACCTTTTCAGGAGGGCACTCAGTTTGTGTTTGGGCTGTGACTGTCACAGCCCTCCTATCCTGTTCAGGAAAGTCTGTCTGAGCCTGGGCAGTGGCTACCACTGCTCTTCCAACCTTTTCAGGGAGGAATGGTGCTTGGACTGGGGCTGTAGCTATTACTGCCCCACTAACCTTTCTGGTTAGGCCTATCATTCTGGAGTGAGTTTCTTGCTCCACCTCAGCCCATGCTGAGATTTCCAGGTCATTCCCCAGTAAGCAATCTACAGGTAGGGTGTCTGTCACTGCCACTCTCATGGGCCCTGTGACATTACCCCAGCTGAGCTCAATTACTGCCATGGGATGCCTTCTTTTCACTCCATGAACGTCTGTCACCTGATAAGTGAAACCAGGGGTCAGTTGAGCAGAGGGGACCAGATGGTCAATCACCATGGTGATGCTGGCCCCTGTGTCTCTGTATGCCTCAACATTCTGACCATTGATAAGAGGCTCCTGTCTATACTTTCCCAAAATGTGGGAACCAGTAGTGAAGTTGGCAAACCCCAAGCCAGTCTCACAGACAAGAGTTGTTTCAGGGGACCTGGCTAGGCCATAGTCCACCTGGTTTCCCAAAGTAATGCCCACCACATTCTTGGGGGCACTCCCACCACCTGGGGGATTACCACTAGTGGTAACAGGAGGTCTGGGAGTATTACCTGGGGGTATGTTTTCCTTATTGCTATTTTTAGGGCAACTGACATCACTTTTGTAATGGCCCACCTGTTTACAGGTATGGCAATAAGGTTTCTTTTGGGTTTTAGGAGAAGTAGGGGACCCACCCTTGTCAGAGGATTTTTGGGGCCCTGTGGTTTGATCAGCAGATTTATTCCCACCCTTCTCTTGAGGCTTGGTTGATTCCTTCTTTTGGTCACCACCCTGGTTCTTAGGCCTGACCCTGGTTCTGACCCATTTGTCTGCCCTCTTACCCAATTCCTGTGGAGAGGTCAGGTCAGAGTCTACCAGGTGCTGGTGTAATAACTGGTTCTGACAATTACTTAAGATTTGCTCCCTCATAATTAGATTGTACAATCCTTTAAAATCAGTAACCTTACTACCCAGTAGCCAGCCTTCAAAAGCTTTAGTGGCACAATCAACAAAGTCAGTCCAATCCTGAGACTGAGTTTTCTGGGTGTCTCTGAACAGCATCCTGTACTGCTCAGTGGTTAAACCAAACCCATCAACCAGTGTATTCTTCAGGACTTGGTAATTGTTAGCATCCTCCACTCTAGTAGTGAGGAGCTTATCTCTACCTTTACCTTCAAAGGAGAGCCACAAGATAGCTGCCCACTGACTCTGGGGAACACCCTGCACAGTGCAGGCCCTCTCCAAAGCAGTAATCCATTTGTGGATGTCATCCCCTTGTTTAAAGGGGGGCACTATCTTATTCAGGTGCTTTGTATCAAAACTCCTTTCCCTATTGCTAGGTATATTGCTGCCACCAGTGGGGACTACCCCACTTAACTGTTGCTCTCTAGCAAAGGCAAGCCTCTCTTTGGCCAGGGCAAGTTCTTCCCTTTCAATCCTCAGATTGGCTGCCCTTTCTTTAGCTTCATACACTCTCCTCTGAGGGGAGGTCATCCTTGAGAGCCACTGGGACTACAGTTTCACTTTCTTACATCTAGCTAAAAGTGCCTAACTCTAGCTGACTGCTGGCCAGACAACTGGATCGCTCCAGTATCAAGTGGCTGTACTGTGTGCTGGGGCCAGTGGTGCTGGAACAATTTTGTAATGACCACTCATTTTACACATACAGTTTTAACTAAATAACTATGTAGCGTACGAACGATAATGTGTGGAAATTGGATTTCAGTGAATATTTGTAATTTGCTCATCAGCAAGTAAAGTGTTTTGATTTGTTTTAATCTTTGTTTCCATCACATTTCCACTTCAGAATATTTAAATAGTGGTTCATTTGTGCTTTCCATACTATTTATTTTGAAATATTTTTACAGTTAATTTATAGGTATTTATATTATGCTGTGTTAGAAGAAAACAACATCCTACAGCCTTTCCGTTGACGGCAGTAGGATTGCCACAAATTTCACTTTATAAAATAGTCACACTATGCAGTAAGAGAAAGAAAAGTAAACATCAATCTCCATGTGAAAAGAATAAGCACCAATTTTTCAAAAGACTAGACTAATATTTGAATTGTCTTTGAACACACTGCAAAGGTGACAAGATAAATACAAACTTTAAAGTCATATTTAATGCTCATTTACATTCGGTTATTTTGGGGGTGCTGCAGTTGCGATTGTGGAAATGAAGGAGTACTGATGTTGACTGTCTGACAATGGTGTGAAGTCTTAAATAGGATTGTGGGAGTCCCCAGTCCTTGTGTGATGAGTTGTGTGGAATGGTGAGGGGTGGACATTAAATGCCTGAGAGGCATGCTAGGTGGGATCAGTACTTTTAGTTGAACAACTGGAGTGCCCCTAGTCACCGAAATGCTGTAGTCTCACTAAGTAGTCCAGCATGGGTTCCCACCTTGCTGTGAATTTGTGCATTGTCTGAGTAAGGTTATGTGTTAGCAGTTCCATTACCAATAGCTGCAGTTAATTGGACCAGAATGTAATAGGCGTGGCTCCTTCTTTTTCCAAAATAGGGCTTTAAGCTGGCCTCGCCGCCCTCGACATGTGCTTTGTCAATGCTTGGTAAGTTGTGTGATACCAGACCCCCCAGAAGGTCTTATTTTACTCCCAACAGCACCAGCCCAGGGTCAACTGGGATGGAGATGGGCATGGTCCCTTTAAAGAGCCCCAAGGCTTCCGTCCCGAGTATCTGCATGACTTTATGGAGAAAAGTCCCTCTGTCTTTACCACACCATTTCTATTCCTTGGCTACAGTGGGAAAGATGCGGCATAAGCGCATAAAGGTCATGTACCACTGATAGATTACCTTGTAGGTGGATTCCTGTGAGGGATGCTTTGGTAGATCTTTAGCATATCAGCCCACAAATTATTCATACTGAAATAGAGAGGACCAATGCAGATCCAGAATATTCCAGGGTGATCAGTCAGGCTGAGGATGACCGATTTTTGTTTGTTGATCTTGTACTCGGAAACTATCTTAAAGTGGTCTAGCTTTGTGATGATTACTGTGAGAGAACTCACTGGGCCCATCAGTGAGATCAGGACAGTGTCTGTGAAGAGGCAGATCTTGTTCACTTCTCCCACAAAGAGATGCCCCTAATGTCTCTGCGAGGACCTGATTTCGATCACAAACAGTTAAGCCACAATGACAAATAACAGAAAGGAAAGTAGACATTTCCGTCCCACACCACTGTAAGGGACAGCCTTAAAGGGGAAGGTGTAGGATCTTTCTCCATTTGCTTGTACCAGTGCTGTGGGATTAGTATACCTCAGGGACCCCACTTTCCATCCTCCACCCAAATTGCAGTTTGTCCCAGACAGCTTTAAGGAATTGCCAAATGATCAGGTCAAATGTGCCTTTGACATTCTGAGGCAGTAAGAGTGTGGGGATTTCCTTCCATCTGGCCTTTCCCATCTAATAGACATGGTGGCCTGATGTTATTACTGTCCTAACACTCCTTCATACAGTCCATTTTTTTTTTAAATATATTTTTATTGCGAAACCATAAAAGGCACAGGTTCTCATGGCTTTTCAGGCCAATCAAAGGCAAGATCATCTACATGCAATTTTCAGGACAATACACAGGCATACAGGCCAACATCCCGGAGGCTGGGCGGCGTAGAATTAGAGCATGTGTCAAGGAAACTTAGCCGTGCATTAAAGATACGTATATATCATAGTATTCGCTGATTTTTACAAGTTCTCTCCTTCCCATATCCTTTATGGAATCTCACTCCTATCCCTCTGGATAGGCACTTTTTCTAATGTTTACAATAAAACACTGTTGTAACATAGAACAAGAAACAACCCCCCCGTGCGTGGCATCATTAATAAGGTACTTAAAGAATCAGGCTATCTATGTGAGGCCCAAGAAGGTACAGTCATTAAATCTAGGAGAAGACCTTTAGGGATCACAGCAAATCACAGTTATAGATAACAAGGAATATTAGTGTGCGTCTAGTGGGGCACTACACCGAACCCGGGCCCTCCAACCCGACTCCCTCCTCGTCACTCCCGGACTCAGACTCATCAGGGGTGAACAATTCGGCGCTGGTGGCATCTGAATCATCATCCGTCAGCCCCTCCACACACATCAACCTCCAGGCAAGCAGGTCATCCTGTAATTTCCCATCCCGGCGAGTGCGCTGCATGTGGGTCTCTTCAGCTAGGGACCATTCTCTAGCGTCTCTCAGCCAGAGGGATATCTCGGGAGCCCTCTGACCCATCTAGCTTATAGCTACGCGCCGCCTTGCCAAGACTAGTAATATTTGTAAAAACGTATAGGACAAATTCCTCTTTTTAGGTTTGGGTACCAGGGCCAAGAGACAATGGAACGGATCCAGCGCAATCCTGAATTTTGTAGCACAACCGATATGGTTCACCACCTCCCTCCAAAAGGTACTGACCCGAGGACATTCCCATGCTACATGGAAAAATCCCGCTTTCTGCCCACCACACCTTGGGCAGTTGTGTCAACTATCCATAGAAATGCGATTCAGGGAGACAGGGGTCATATAGGTACGGTGGACAAAGTTAAAATGTATCAGTTTGAAACGGGCATTACACAAGACCTTTCGGGTCAGAAGCCTGATTCGTTTACGCTGTCCCAGCTCCAAATCCACCCCCAGGATGGCGCGGTCGGAGGGGTCGAATCCCAACGCTTGGCCGTGTACAGCAGGGAAATCAGCCGTCTACCTCTACCACACGATAAAATGATGTTGAGGGTGTGGGTCAGTGGAGGCGCCTCTGGGAACTGAGGCCACGTCGTTCTAGCTATGTCCTGGAGCCCTCTATAGTGGAGATACTGCCCCCTACCTAACCCAAAGAACTCTGTAGCCCGTTCAAAGGACACGAAAGAGTCATCTGGATAGAGGTCCGCCAAAGTCTCACATCCGCCAGAGCGCCACTCTCGATAGGACATATTCTCCTCCATCCGGAGCACCGGGGCCAAGATCCAGACCGGCAGCTCCCTATGGAAGGGGGCCCGTCTTAACACCTCCTCAATGAATCGCTGCCAAATTCCTGCTGTGTGTCGTACCACATAGGGTAAAGCCTCATCTGCACCCCTTCCCTGCATCAGGGCCTCCCTTAGAACCTTCTCGGTTGCCGTGCCCGCCAGTAGTGTTAGTTCCCAGTTCTCCTCATCTGCGAACCACCTTGCGGCTGGGAGAAGCGGTGCCGCATAGTAATATAAGTCAAATCTCGGGGCCTCAAGGCCTCCCTCCTCCCAACATCGGGTCACCGTGCGCAGAGCAACTCTACTACGCCCGCCCGCCCAGAGCAGAGACGTGAGGAGCGAGTCGAGTGTGCGAAACACTCAGTTAGGAAGCGGACACAGGGTATTCTGCAAAACGTACAAAATCCTGGGGAGCATCACCATCTTAGCGATCGCCAATCGCCCCATAAGGGAGAGAGGAAGCGTATTCCATAAAGTGACAGACTTGTGGAGAGCCCGGAGCACTCGGTCGACGTTGTAAGTCAGTAGAGCCTCGTCAGTTGAGGCTACTTGTATGCCAAGATAGCGGAACACCTCCCGCTCCCACCTGAGGCCCAAACACAGGAGATCTGTGCTCGGGTCAGGAGCACAGCCTGCCAGTGGAAAAATCAAGGATTTACTAAGGTTAATACGTAGCCCAGTGGCCGTGCCAAAGCGGTTCAGAATCCGCATCAACGCAGGGAGGGATTCGCCAGGGGACGTCATATAGAATAAAGCGTTGTCGGCATAGAGAGAGATCATGTTCGTGGTATCACCTACCTTTATTCCCCATTGCTCCAACTCGGCGCGAACAGAAACCGCCAGGGGTTCTATTGCTAGAGCAAACAGGAGAGGGGAGAGAGGGCAGCCTTGGCGAGTGCCCCTCCCCAAGGACCATTCCTCCGAATGGGTCGACCCCAGCCGAACTCTAGCACGGGGTTCCCCGTAGAGCACACGGATCCAACTGCAAAACACCGGTCCGAACCCCGTCCTCTGGAGTATCTCCATCAGATACCCCCAGTTTACTGTGTCAAAGGCCTTAGCCAGGTCGATTGACACAAGCACTTGAGGACCCACTCTTTCGCGTACCTCGTGGAGGATATGATTCAGGCGCCGCAAATTCATCGCCGTATTACGGCCAGGGATAAACCCACACTGATCCGGGTGGACCGAGTGGGTCATGTGCGGGGCTAGACGAGTGGCCAATAGTTTAGTGAGGATCTTAGCGTCCGTATTGATCAGGGTGATAGGTCTGAATGCTGCGGGGTCGCAGCCATCCCCACCCGGTTTCAAGATAATGCAGACTTCCCCCTGGTTCATGGTGGGTGGAAGAACGCCAGATTCCAGGGCTTCATTATAAACCTGCAATAAGAGGGGGGCCAGAACGTTCCCGAACGCGTGGTAAAATTCAGGCGGGAAACCGTCCCCGCCCGGGGTCTTAGCACGTGGTAGGGCGGCCAGCGCAGCACCGATCTCGCTCAGCGCCAACTTCGCATCAAGTTCCTTCGCTGCCTCCTCCGAAAGGATCTGGAGGTCCATGTCCCGAAGATAGGACCTATAGGACTCCTCCGTGACCGAGGGGTCAGCCGCGTATACGGTCTGCAGGTGGGATCGGAGGACCTCAAGAATAGCAGATTCCGAGTGCACCATATCACCACCTGGGTCTCGCAGGGCAACTATCCTCTCAGGCGCAAATTCACGTCAAAGGATCCAGGCCAGTAAGCGGCCAGATTTGTCGCCTTCGCGATGGAGACGCTGTCTGTATTGGCCTAATGTGTATTTATCAAGGCGGGTGAGGATGTCATGTACTGACACCTGCGGCTCTTTCTCCGCCTCCTGGTACGAAGCGTTAGGTTCTGGTCCAGTCTGGGTGCGCTGAAGCACAACCTCCGCATCTCGCAACACAGACAGTAGCTGTTTCCGGATGCCGTATGTGAGGCCCATACAGGCTCCACGCACCACTGCCTTCAGGGCCTCCCACTTAGTGGAGTAGGGTAGATCACCGCTCCCCCAGTTCAGATATATGTAATCCGATAGGGCAGTCGCCACATGGTCTTTACCCACCTGATCTTGAAGGATGCCAGTCGGCATCCGCCAGGTGCGGGGACGGGCAGCTTGATCAGCCCATTGTGCCATGCACGTCACTGGGGCATGATCTGACAAGTATCGGGCCTGATGCGTAACCGTCAAGGTGAGAGATGGGGGCGAGATTAGCCGCAAGTACGTGGTCCAATCTACTATGGGTGCCATGCGTCGGGGTATAACATGTATATTGCTTCTGGGTGGGATGACAAGTTCGCCACACATCCAGCGCCCCTAAGTTGTGCATTATTTCCTGAAGGCGCGCCGTCATACGGGGCTTCGTGCCTGACCTAGGGGGATGTCGGTCCAAATCAGGGTTTAATACGCAATTGAAATCTCCAAACCAGAGGAAAGGGGCATCCAGATCCGAAACAACAAGATCTTGGAGATGAGAGAAAAAGGTCGGGTCATCAATATTCGGTGCATAGGAGTTCAGGAGTAATAATTCCCTGTCATCTAGCCTGATCCGCGCCAGCAGATATCTGCCTTCAACGTCTGCTTCAAGAAACTGGACAGCGCAAGGGATTCGTGGGGCCACCCAAATGAGGACTCCCCTGGCATATGTGGAGAAGGAGGAGTGGAAGATCTGACCTCTCCATTTCTTAGACAGCCGCTGGGCGCCTTCTTCATCTAAATGGGTCTCCTGCAGTCATGCCACCGAGACCCCATGTCGTTTAAGGAAGGAAAGGACCCTGTGCCTCTTGGTGCAAGTACCCAAGCCGCGCACATTCCAAGTTAAGAATTTAAAACCCATGGTCGGTGATTACGCCCAGCCGGGCCATAGCATACATACATTGCGACCTGCCACCTCCGGGCCCCCGCTCCAGTCAGACCGGAAGGACCAGCCCGCCCAATGAGCCACATATAAGACTGATTCATCATACATTTAATGCCAAGAACATTTTCCGCACTAACCCTACTCCGCCCTCCAAAAACTCCAGAACTCAGAACCCCTTCAAAAACATTCTCCCCACCCCCACCCACGAGCAAGAGGACAACAACAACCAAAAACGCTGCCAGTGCCAGGACGTACACAGCCACCCCATACAACCCACTCAACACACACTCACAAACAACCAACCAGACCCACCCACCCTCCCCCCCAGCTCCCCGAGGGACCCAATGTTCCAGGACAGTCCCCGGGCATGTCTACTGAATGCAGTTTCTAGTCTGGGCGGCGATCCGCCCGGAAAAATGTGGACCCCTCACCCTGTACCTCCGTCCAGCGGGATGCAAGTCCTCCGCCTCAGCCAGGCATCCAGGGCCCCCAGTACCAGTTAGGGATAACATTGGACCAATAGAGATCCAAGAGGAGGCCCCCCAACTCGGAGGACAACAAAGTATTAACAAAACAGTTCCTTAAGTCAGAGCTTACTCCAGCCGTGGTTCAGACAGGCCAGTTTCCGGGATCACTGGAGCCGTGGAGTCCGTATCCGGCAAGGTTTCCTGCAAGGTATCTGGGACATAAACCTCACCAGGGGACTCCGGGGCGGCCCCCGTCGACGATGTTCTCATACGGAGTGCCCCATTCGCTCCTACAGTAACCCGAGGCTCGGCAGAACCCTGGGATCCAGACCGGCGCCTCCCTCTACCCCGACGCCGCCGCTGGGATGGGGTACCCCAGGTCTCGCGGGGGCCGCCGCGCTCACCAGGGGGTAGGTCGTCTCCCCTTATCTCGAGCCACTCCCACACCTCCGCCGGGGGACTCGAAGAAGTGAGCACGGCCTTGCGAGAGCACCTTGAGTTTGGCCGGGTACAGAAGCATGCATTGGAGTTTCATTTCCCGGAGTTTTTGCTTAACTCCTAAGTAGGACTTCCGTTGCTCCTGCACTAGTTGGGTATAGTCAGAATAAATGGAAACTCGGCTGTTCTCGATTGTGAGGGACTCCGTTTCCCTTGCGGCCCTCAGGATACAGTCTTGATCTTTATAGTTCAGGATCTTCGCGATTAGGGCTCTAGGGGGTTCGCCCGGGCGCGGAGGAGGGACAAGGGCCCTATGCGCCCGTTCAATGACAAAGACACTGGACAGTCCAGTCGGGCACAGCTGAGTGCGGATCCAGGTCTCCAGGAAGCGCTCTGCATTTCCCGCCTCCAATCGTTCCGGTACTCCCAGGACCCTGATGTTACTTCGACGGGCCCTACCTTCCGCGTCCTCAGCTCTTCTCTCCAGCGCACGAGTAGTGGACGTAAGGTGAGCGACTGACTTTTGCAAGGAGGCCACCTCACTTTGTAATTGGGTGAAATTACCCTCCGCGTCTGAAACCTTGTCTGCTACCTTACGGAGATCCGTTCGGAGTAGATTAACGTCTATGGATACAGTCTCTATCTGCCTCTCCAAGGCGGAATGGGATCCTTGAATAGCCTTCAAGATCTCCGCTCGGGATGGCTCTGCTGGACCATCCCCACGGTCCTCCGGACCCGTCTGCCACGTAATCCTCTGTGAGGGCAGACGTGGATTAGTATACTGCACTATGGTGTTGGGTTGGGAGGACTTCGAGGACCTATCCTTGCGGTTCGCCATCAGGAGGGGAAGAACGTGCACCTTCCCAATATGTTCCAGAGGGTTCCCCCCAGGCACCACTGGCTAGGTATGGAGCGCAAGGGCGGTACAAAGACAGGAATAGCAGGTGAAATGGCAGCGCACGACCCCCAAGGTTCCAAGGGCGCCCCTCCAGAGAAGCGCACGACTACAGCGCAATGCGGGCCAGGGGTCTTCCAGGCTGTGTGCTGCTGCGGCGTGGGGAAGAAAGCGCCTCGGCACCCGGACAAGATGGCGGGCGAGTGGGGGAGGGGCACCAATCCACTCGTGTCCCCTAAAGTGCAGCACCACGGACTGCCGCAGGTCCCACAGCCACAGCGAGCCCCCAGTGGAAGGTCCACTGAAGTCAATTATCCGGGGGAGAGGCGGGCGCCGCGACCTCTTCACATGGAGGCAAGTCGGGCCAGCCCAGTCAGGGCGCCCCGCAACCTGCAGTTTCGGATCGACCTCTCGCGGCCACCACCTCCGACAAGGGCAGAGGTGACCTCCGGATCGCAGCGTCGCCGCCCGCCTCCGCCCTTTGTGAGTCCCCCAGGGTCCCAGGGATCAGCTAGGCACTCACATGGGGAAACGCTCCCCGATCGGAGGCTCTGCTTCAGGAAGTCATCAGGGGGTAGGGGGGGCGCCGCGATCTCCCTACACGGGTCGGCGTGGATCTCAGGGGCCCCACGGCAGCCGCCAGCCGCCAGCCGCTCCTCGACGTCCGCCAGCCGCAGACCTCAGCAAGAGGAGGCCCGTCTAGGACGTGCTTAGCTCCGGATCGATGAAACGCCTCGTCCAGATGGGCCACCCGCACTGCTACACTCCACTGCAGGCCCAGACCACAGCCTCGGGTAGTTCGGTCAGGAGCCCTCCGGTCGCCGACAGGATCTCCGGCGTAGTTTGCGGGGTTCCACGAGTCGCCCTTCCAATGTGGGGGTCTCGTCCGACTTAGGGAAGCTTCCGGCCCATCTTCACTCGAACAGACAGCCCAGGCAGGATCTATTTGCAGGATGAACGGGTCTTCGGGACGGAGCTGGTGGAGCTCACGTCCTGTCGGCCATGCTACTTGGCCACCCCCCTTCATACAGTCCATTTGATGAGAATATATCAGGTAGAGCATGAGTGCTTCAAGGTGATAGCTAGAATCTTTTTAAAGATTTTCGCATCTCTGTTTAATAGCTCTTTTGGCCTCTAAGAGGTGTACTTATGGGGATCCTTTCCCGGTTTGTGTATTAGTGTGATATACGCCTCATACAAGGTCAGCGAAGGCCTGACCATATTGAATGACAGGAGACATGTTTTATAATAGTACACTACAAAACCGTCCGGACGTGGGTGTTGCCTGGCAGCATGGTTCTGAGGGCATTGCAGGTCTGTAAGACCTCTATAAGGATTTCAAGGGATTTCAAGGTGTAGGAAGGTGGATATCTGACTATGGTTGCCCCCAACTTTTTGACTGGCGTTTTGCTGGTTTTTCGACTTGGTTGACCTGGGGCCCTGCTATTCAGGACCCCAGGCCCACTGCTCTCTCTGTAAAATGGATTCCATGTACTATAGGTACATATCTAATTGGATACTGAGTCGCCTTATCAGCCCCTGTACAGTGTACCTTAGGTACCCAGGGCATAGGTGCACTCAGGGCCTACCCGGGGCTGCAGCATGTATTATGCCACCCCTGGCTGGCCATCCAAATCTGACACAACTGGCTGATCAATCAGCTGGGGCAAGGTGGTGTAATCACCCTTTGCTTTAGATATAGTATCCCTATATCAAACCCTAAAATGGACACATATATTACTATCAGTCACTCCTATGGCAGGCCTTATCAATCCTGAAGGCAGAGTGCTTGGAATTATGTGAGATGGTGCTCTGGCATGAGCTGAGCCCGTTTGCAGCTTGCGGAACCAAGTCCTAATAGCTGTTCCATGATAACGCTATACCATATACTCTTAAGTGCATTATGAACCTCGCGGTCAAATGCTAACTTTGGTATAGCATTATCAAAACATGTCGAGTAAGGTGTCATACGAATTGGGATATTACCCCCTCGCCAATTCTGGCGACGGGGGTAGCATTCCACCCTTCTAGAGGGACACGACATTTATGTAACTGTGAACCCCGGTTAAAGTTAACTCGAGCCTCAGCATCACAAAATGGATTCTGCCACCACAGACACAAGTCTGACCTCCTGCTGCTGGGAGTCCT
This sequence comes from Lissotriton vulgaris, assembly GCF_964263255.1. Taxonomy (NCBI): domain Eukaryota; kingdom Metazoa; phylum Chordata; class Amphibia; order Caudata; family Salamandridae; genus Lissotriton; species Lissotriton vulgaris. Next base: position 2,107,334,919 of record NC_141687.1, read on the forward strand.
TCCAGCGAGGGAGGCTCGGACAAAGGGTTTCCTGCCTTGGGAGGTGCTAGCACCAACCCAGACAGGATTTTGTGTATTAGGTAGGCCAGGGCTGAAAGGAATGAGACATGCCTGGGGTACACAGGGTGTCCCTGTGCATACACCGGTCTGAACCAGTTCCTGAGGCACTCCAGCCCCAGAGCTGGCGCAAGACCGGACAAAGGAAAGGGGGTGTAACCACCCCCCTTCCTGGTCCCACCCAGAGGAGGGACCTAGTCGTAGTGCAGCCCCCTTTAGCTGAATAAAGGTTGGAGCTGGTCCCATTCCAAATTGGATTATCCTGATCAACTTCACAAGAAGAAACTCTGGACCTCGACGTTCTGCTCCACAGAAGACAGAAGGAATATCCCTTGTGGGGAAGGAGTGTCCACCCTGCATCCGCAGGCACCACCAGCGTACCGCGACTTCCCTTTGTCGTCTTCCTGCAAAGAATCCAGACTTCAGAGCCCAACGAGACCGGGATTCCCAGACCTCTCCGACCTCAACCCACATCTGCAGCAGAGCTGAGACCCGTGGGTGCGACAAGACACGTGGGACCGGCCATCTTGAAAGAAGCAGCACTTCGCTCCAGCACGACTTCCGAGGCATCCTCGTCCAAGTGCTTTGGGGACTGAGAAGCTCCGACCCCGAGCAGCTCCTGCATCGAAGATCAGCCCTCCAGCATCCATGAGATCTGCGTGGGGCCCTTCTGCCTGTTTGCTGCTCGACGCGTTATCTGGTCACTTGCCGGCTGGATAGTGACCTCCTAGACGACGAACACCGACAACTTTGCTGCTGGTCTGGTTGCTCCAGACTGGCCCTTGCTCCCTTCCAAAAGAGGAGCACCCCGGACCCTCCTGGTCCACTCCAGACGCCGTTTCCACTCACCGTGTGGGTTGCCTTTGCCAAGGCCTGTTGAACCCGAATCCGGAGACGACACTGCTGACAGCGAGAGCCTGTGTGGGACAGCTCGTGCCTCCATCCTGGTTGTCGAAGACACCACCTGGTCCACGTGGCTGCAGAGACAAGCGTCCACTCTCACCTGATCGCGACGACGGCACCTGGTTCCACTCCAGTCACTGGCTAGTGACTTTGAACATTGTCCCCTTTGCTTTCAGGTTCTTCTCTTCACCAATCCACCCTTGGATTGCACCGGACATCTTCCTCCCTCAGCCCGACGCTCTTCAACGTCTACATGGCTCCACTTGCCCCCATCGACAGAACCTACGGACTCAACATCGTGTCATACGCAGACGACACCCAGCTCATCCTCTCCATATCCATCGAGCCCAACACCGCCAGACACAACTTTCGAGAAGGCATGGAAGCCGTCGCCAATTGGATGAAAAACAGCTGCCTACAACTAAACACCAACAAAACAGAAGTACTCATCATGGGCCCAAACCCCGACGTCTGGAGCGACACCTGGTGGCCCACCGCCCTCGGAAACCCGCGAACCCCCACAGACCACGCACGCAACCTGGGAATCATCCTGGACTCCGAGCTCAAAATGGACCGCCAGATCAACTCTGTCTCATCTTTCTGCTTCCACACCCTCCGCCTCCTTCATAAGACCTTCAAATGGATCCCCCTCGAACACCGAAAGACAGTCTCTCACGCCCTGGTCACCAGCAGACTCGACTACGGCAACGCACTCTACGCCGGAATAAACAAAAACCTCATCCGCAAGCTACAGAACATCCAGAACGCCGCAGCAAGACTGGTCCTCAACCTGCCAAAACACTGCCACATCTTCCAGCACCTGCGCACACTCCACTGGCTCCCCGTCGAGGCGAGAATCACCTTTAAGATGCTCACCCACGCACACAAGGCCCTCTACGGCACCGGACCAGCATACCTGAACAGCCGACTCAAATTCCATGCACCCCAAAGGACCCTACGATCAGCCCAGCTTTCCTACGCCGTGGTCCCTCGCACCAGAAAGACCAGATCGGGAGGCCGTTCCTTCTCCTTCCTCGCGGCCAAAGCAATGGAACGCCCTTCCGCTCCTCCTCAGACAGACAACATTGTTCCCCATCTTCGCAAGAAACCTCAAAACCTGGCTCTTCAACAGACCCCCTCCTTGATGGAATGGAACCTGCACCCCCCCTCCCCCCCACCCCTAGCGCCTTGAGACCCTCACGGGTGAGTAGTCGCGCTTTAACAAACTCCTGATTGATTGATTGATTGGTCGCCTGCAGCATCTTTCTTCAAGGCTCCATAGACTTCGACTCGGAAACCCAACACGACTTCGCACCTATGCACCCGCAGCCTGTGGGTGAGGTAACACGAGCATTTCGGTGCTCAAGGGTAGCTTGACTATCCTAGTGTCCAGTTCCATTGTCGTTTCAGTCCTATCTAGTCAGGAACGTCCGTACTCACCTTTTCTTTAAACTGTACTGTCCTTAGACGTTTGTACGCATCTCGCGTGTGAGTTCACACTCTGCACACGCGCTCCGTGGACCTCCTATTACTTACCTCAAGTTAGTATAGCGTGGTCCCAGCGATCCTACAACCTCTGGACAGCTCCATTCCTTTAATTGACTTTCACATTCCATTTATTTAGTATATGGTTTGTCGTGCCCCTAGGGCACCATTGTAAATCGTGCAACTTAAACGTATTTTTCCTAAGAGTTTGTCATGTGCTTAGCCCTCTGACATCGTAAAGAGTTCAGAGGTGTATGTTAGTTAATAAATAACTGTTTATTTTCATAACTACCTGTGTGGTGTTCTTTTCGTTTGGTATTCAAAGGTTATATGTGGTAAAACAGCTAGCTTCACATGCCATAAAGAGTTTATCCTAAAGACTGCTTTTGTCCACGCTACTTGGATAGCTGGTCTATAAGGTTGACTTACAACCAATCACCATAAGGGTTGCTTGGACTGATACAAGGTGATCACTAGAACTAGTGAGCATCATATATCAGGCCAACTTCTCACACAAGGGAGCCCCTCACCTCCGGCTTTAGTGGATTCCATTCGCATTTCCCCTGGTAGTCTTCAGTGTCTGCCTTACACTCCCCCCCAACATATAGAGCTTAAAAATTGTCTATCAAGGTTTCCTGCATGTTGTGTTTCCTAGTTGCCCACTTTTCATCCCATCTCTTTACTTTTGAAATGTGTGACTTCACGCTTTGAAAGCTCAGCTTCTTGGCTAGGAGGGAACCTTACTCGCCCCCCTTAGAATACAAACTCTGACTTACTTTTAGCAGTGTTGTTTCTGTTCAGTTAACCCATAGGGCCCTAGTTTGGCATCTGAGCAGTAGCAGTTCATGTTGAGTATTTTTGATAGGTTTCTATATACTTCTATACTATCTAGGATTCATAACTCCACAGTGCGATTGTTTTTTCACCAACCTGTTTTCGTGGTCATGTACCATTTAAATGCTGATTTTCACCTTAACGGCATTCCAGAGATTACTAAAAGTCATGTCCAGGGAGATGTCATAACAAAAAAGTTGTTTATCATTTCCCCCGTGGTCGCCCCATGTACTGGATGCGAAAGTGTGCCCTCCTGGATTCTCCAGCATGACTCCCCAGATCGGCAAACATTTGCTTCCCATATCATTTGCACCCCATATCATTTGCACATGTGCATGGTTGGAAATCAATACTATAGGACATGGCCACTTCCGTGGAGAAGCAAATCAGATACTGTGAACTCAGCAAGTGATCTAATTGTGAGGATGTGGCATGCACATGACAATAGTGAGAATTTTAACTTCCTCCAAGGTGAAAGTACCTCCATGCATCTATCAAGCTTAAGTATGATAATTATATTTAAGCATTCGTGACAAGACCACGGTGCCCATGTATGACCACTGTCCATATCCACCCTAAGGTCTCAGGAGAGGTTGTAGTCACCTTCAACTATCAGATCTACCTTTGTGACCCCCAGTTTGTCACAGAAGAGTTTTCAGAGGGAAGACTTGGACTGTTTTGGGGCTTAGAGATTCAAGAGGGTAGAGTGTTTAGTACAAAGTGAGTTGGAGTTTAATAAACCATCCTACCCTGTCCTTTTATTTATGACTCCTCCGCTCCTCCCATTTGTTTAAAAAGGACCGCCATGTCTGCCCTCTTTGTGGGAGTTGATGTCCAGAATGTATTGGTGTAATGCTTGTGTTGTATCTGAAACTGGTCCTGATGTATTAGTTGTGTTTCTTGGAAAACCCTTAGTTTTGTAAATTCACACTTGTTGGGGCTTACATGGAGAGTTTAGTCCCTTCACCTTAAGGAAAAGTAGATTGAATGTTTATGCCGGGTTTAGCTAGCACTGCCCGTGTCCCTCATAAGCCCCCTTGTGTCTCGCCATGTGTGTCAGTGCGTCCCTCCACTTCCCTGATAAAACAATTAATAACAAAATGTACTGGCCAATTGGGCCCAACTGAGAGTCTGTAGGGGGCCTGCCTACAACGTGTATGTGTTTGGCACTAGGAAGGTTATCGCCCCCAGTCAGTTTGGGCATGTTTTGATGCAGTGTGGGCCGTTCCGCCCTATGGGGTATAAACTGTCCTAGGTGGTGGGATTTTAAAAAAAACTTGTAGCCATTGGACCACCCCACCCAACCTCATTAGTCCACTGGTTCCTTCCCCAGTCTTGCATTGTCACCAAGAAGTTGTCCTGGCTCTATCTAGGCTTCTGCTGCTTGTCCAGCTTGACGCCCCTATGCTGTCATATATATTGTCTCGGTATGTATATGTGGAGTTAGGTATAGGAATATATACATATTCACCTGTCGATATTTTGGTCCTTAATATTCTGTTCACATTATTGTGCGAACTCGATATTCCATCATCGATATGAATAATGAGTAAAGTCATTTGTACCATCCCCAATGCTAACATCGATCCATCTAGGAACCAGAGTGGGTAAAGATCAGTGTTTAAATAAGGAAGAAATATGCCCTTTTACTCTAGGTGTGTAGTACAATCAGAAAGATGTGCTGTCCCTTCATTATACAAGCATATATGACTTTACTAAGTTCTATATATTTTAATTATGCAATTTAGCGAAGACATGTCACATATGATATCCTCATCATTATAGATCCCATTGCTTTTGCCTATGGTCTTTTAATATACTTCATTTTTGCATTTAGATAAATTGAACATGAAAGAGAGACAGATACATCCCAATGGACGTGCACCATTATGTTACCACAGTAGCAACAAGTGCATATAAACATACCACTATGCCAGTTTAACTACAATTGCTCAGACAAAGTTAGACAGAGACAACAAACAACAGTAGGAAAAGTTTATTCGATGTTCATCAAATACATGCAGAAGCCTAAAGAGACCTAAAGTGGTACCGCTGGTAGATCAACCCCCACTCGCCAGGTATTTGGCGCTTACTCAAGGAGTCACTGCGCACTCTGAATCTGGGGATCAACCTATATTCAATTAGTCTGCAATTTAGAGCGTGGCCCCAGGGTACTCAGACTTTCTCCGACAAACGCAGGAACAACTTTCCTCCCTTTCGTCTGTTGCATTCATTTTTCAACAATAACCTGGTGATCAATTTGCTTTTCTAAGAACTGGAATGTTTCTCTGCCAGGCTGTAGCTACAAAGCTTTTTTTTTCTTTGGAAGAGAATTAGACGTGGTTCGTTATCACACGATCTCTAAGTGTCTACAACACGTGGTGCTCAACAAAACACCAAAATAATGAGCAAATTAATATATCCAATATATCGTCAGTTACTAGAGGACATGAAACCCTTGGCTACAGGTAATGTAACCCTTCTCATAATTCTAATGTGTAGGAGCGTATATATCAATTGTGCAGCTGGTGCAGTGGCACAGGGGCACAGAGCCCCGGTGAACCAAAATAATGAACGTATTTTAATAACCAAGTAGGTCATGGGGGGCATTTTGCTTTTTTGCACCAGGACCCTTTGCATCCTTGTTCCGCCACAGCTAATGTGGGTGAATTTGACTGATAAAAACGTTGCCTTTTGTTCCTGGCTGTGTTGTCCTTTCTGAGTACACTGCGGTCTTTTTTATTAAAAGCATGAACAGAGCAATGCTCTGCCGGGGGACAGCTCTGAAGCACACAGCCTTCACTTAGTTACGATTTGATCTCATTGGAGTATTTCAGCCAAACCAGGTCTTAAAATTGAATACTCAACTGTCTGCAGAGCCGGGATTCATTCTTTTGATAGCACCGGTGCAGACTTTAAACTATTTTTCCCTGCCTCTGACAAACAATTACTTTTATTTACTGCAAAAGATAATAACATCAGAGGCTTCAGTTCACAATCACTGTTGTTCAACCCTGTATAAAAAATATATGTAATTGAATAACAATATGGCAGGGGACAGCGATCGACCGTGCGACTTGTGTCAGAAGCCTCTCTCGCCGAAGCTATTGTATTACGAATGTCTGGAATATCTGCAATTTGTGTCTACCAAAAGATTTAACAAGAACCGCGCTCCTACTGAGAGGACCCTCTCTAAGAACAGATTTTAATGTTGCGCCAATAACAACACTTGCGTGAGAATCCAACTGGGTTTTTGTCCAGCCTCGGCCCGTACAGGTAAGAGCGGTGGGGCTGGGCAGAGTGGGGGGAATGCAGGGGGGGGGGGGGGGGGGGGGGGAGGGGATTTCAACAGACGAAGAGGAGGGAAAATTAACTATTTATTTAATTTTCCCTCGTCATCGACTGTCTAAATCCCCCCCTCCACACATCCGGCCCCACTGCCCTTGGGCAGCGGCTGTTTCTGTCAGTGGTATTTTAACCCCTCCCCTGCTGATGACGGAACCGCTCCGTCATCAGCTGCGGAGGCGCTGTGCTGATGACGGATCGGTTCCGTCATGGCCCGCCCGACGCTCCTGCACGGCGTGAATTCCGTGCCTGCGCTGAGCGTTCTATTGAGCGGGTGGGGCCATGACGGAATCGCTCCGTCATAAGCACAGCGCAACCGACGCTGGTGACGGAGTGGTTCCGTCACCAGCATGCGGCCGCCGTATTTCCGCCCCGCCCCCTTAGCACTGCGGTGGAATAGCCGCCGCAGTGAAGGGGTTAAGGATTATCAGCCACAGGCCAGACATATTTTGGGGACCCTTGTTCTGAACAACTTTGAATTTAATTGCTAATTCAAGCCTGCATGATGCCAAACAATACTGAATTACCCTAACACTTGGGACCCAGTAATTCATAAAATCTCAGTGGGTAATGAAATGAAATTAAATGAAATACCAGTATTTGTAAAGTGCACAGCTACCTCTGAAGTGGTGTACCGGCGCGGGGGGCCATCGGGAAGATTAAGCGAGCTATTGCCCAGATTCACATGGTGCGTGGCTGACCTGACGCCAGCACCGGGGATCGAACCATGAACCCTGTAGTCTGGAGTCAGGCACCCTGGCCTGCTGTGAGGTAGAGAGGTTCTGATAGAACAATCCACAAAGATAGTGTGTGTGAGAAATGTAGTTTTCCTCTGGACTCTCTTAGAAGTTGGAGGTCCTGGGCAATTGCCCACTGTGCTCATGACGTAAAACGCCTCTGTTTTTAGTAGGATTGGGATAAGGCAGATGCATCCAAATGCAATTGCAAGATATGAATCACTTGCAACTATTTAAACAATATCCCCCACATGCATCAAGGTAGGTTTTTTTTGCGATTACTTAATTGTGATTATTAAGGAATCGCAATTATGGAATCGCAAAAGCCTATGCATGTAGGAATCGCTAAAAAAAATAGCGAAACCTAGACATTCCTCAATTACGACTCGCAAATTGCGAGTCGCAATTAAGGAATGGCTTCTCATTTGTTCCAATGGGCCTGCAGGCCCATAGGAATGAATGGGAATTGCATGCAAAATTTGCGCGTACCTATTAGGTACTCGCAAATTGCGCATGCAATTTCAAGGGTGCCAAAAGGACACCCTATTGCACCCCTTGTAGTGTAGTTCCTATTTTCCCTATAGGCCCTGCGCATTGGAATAACATAAACAGCAGTGTAGACGTAGAAGTGCGGTCTTCCAGGTCTCTACTGACTATGTTAGACTTAATTGGGTTTGTACCAACTAGCTCAGAGGTCACTGGAAACTTTCTTGACTGAATAGGAAGTGATCAGCTTCCCTGGCTCAGACAAGAAGGGATTCAGTTTTCCAACAACCGCATAAACTTGACAACTTTGCTCCTTAGAATAAGAGTCAATCTCTAGAGTCTTGTGAAACAATAGACAGCTATTTCACTCAGTCAGTTGTGCTAGAATTACTTTCACCAGGATGCAGAGAATAGAGAGACGGGCGTTTTCAATAAAAGATATTATTTATTGAACAGTCTTTCTTCTCATGCAAGAGAAATGAATTGCCACAATTGCAAGACTTGTTATTATAAAAAGTGCGTACAGTAAAAGGAGGATTGCGAAATAATACTGTAAAAGCATTGATATGGTTTCCTAGCCATACAATAGTTAAAATGAATAAAATATATAAATTCATATATACATTTAGCTAACGTCCTCAACTGGTGCTTCTAACTACGCCTACCCCAGTGTACCTGACCTAAGCCTAATACTTGGGAGGGAGTAAGTAAGTAGCAGTTTAAGTTAAGTTGGTTTTGCCAAGGGTTTGCTTCAAGAATTCTCTCTAAGGGTTTAGTCAACACTGTACCTCTGGAATAGAATGTTGGAGGTCTTGTATCTCCTCTCAGGACTCGATATCCCAGTTACCCGCAAGGGTAGGCTGGAAACGCCGGAGCTGGATTTTCTCGGCAGGAGAAAAGACAGCGTCTTTCTCAGCGCGTCAAGGAGGAGGAGGGGCAGTGTCCGTGGGCTTCTCGCATCTGCTGGGCTCTGCAAGGGACAGCTGTTCTGCTCCTGTATTCTCTACCACCATCGCTGTGTTTGCTTAAGGCAACGTTGGTATTATTTATACCTGGAAGGTGCCTTGTTTGACGTAAGTTTTTGGACATAAGACGACAATAACGATGTCACTAAGAACTGGTCGTTCTTACAGTGCTCATTAGAGTTCTATTACTAATGAAAACAAAGCAAGTGGGGCTTTCCCAGGTTGCTGGGGGTTTTATCTGTCGAAAGAACTCGGTGTGTAATCTAGGAATCTAAGATAGTGGCTTCTGCTGTGTCATATACTGTAATGAGCTGCAGAGGCGAGTTTCTGAAATATGGCTCTGATCGTTTATGCCATTATAGGGGTATGGATGGATTATAGCCGTATAGGGGCATAAGGTCACAATATTGATCGGGGTCCTAGATAGAACACGACACCCTTAAATTGTAATGTGCACCCATGTTGCGCACACACCCTTACCAACACTACTCAATGTAGCACAATGTTGCAACTACCCATATAGCACAAAAATATTGTGGCAAACAGAAGCAGATGTAAATAACGAGAACTATCAAGCCAGCATTAAACAAAGATACTAACCAGTGATATAATGTTCGACCTCCTTCAACAAACAGCACCATTCCATGAGCAATCAAAAGGTAGGTCCTGTTCAACCCCAGAACATGTTAAAAGTACCTTGCTGTGCTGTATCCGCTCTCATCGGGTGCCTTCCAGATCACAGTGGCTGTATTATAAGCATTTCTCCCATGTGTGGCCTGTTTTGAGTGAGTCTGCTAATGCTGTCTAGCCAGCAGCCTTGTGCCACTGGTGAAGGGCTTTCCATGGCTAAGCCAGCTCTGCTGTTGAAAACTCATTGGTTCTCCTGCATTATTCAAAAAAGATGAAAGAGCCACAAGTTTAGAAGAACGTGTCGTCTGCCAGGTATGGTGGATGTCCTATAATCACAAACCTCATAATGACTTGCTAAATACCTATTTCTTAATTTCTACAATAGAGGTTTGATTCTCAAAGGTATTTTCACATGTAAGTTTGAGTGATAGGCAGGCCATTCATTGCTATGGAGCCAATGATTTTTCTGCTGCACTCTGTCATGTAAAGCGGTGGCCCCACCACCACCATTAGGGCAGAGGAGTGCCGCAGTGTAAAACTCTCAACCTAGCTGTCTCAGGCAGTGGGTAGAGAGCAGGCAAAGGACCCTGTGCCTGCTGGAGAATCGAGCATCGAGGCAGCCCGTTCCAGCCAATCCTGGCGCTGCTCTCATGCTGCTCATCTGCTTCATGAAAGCAGTGTTAGGATTTGGAGAGGGGAGCTGGCTGAGTGCGACAACAAAATGAGAAAGGGAACAGGAGGAAAGTGACATAGGAAAAGCAGGGCAACTGCTACTAACTCTCAATGCCTTTACATCAGTGTTTCCAAGGAGCTTTTGTCGATGCAGTGCTAACATAGATGAGTTTATGTCAGCTTGCATGTGAGTTGCAGAGGCTGACTAAAGAAGAAAAAACTAGTCCCTCAGCAGCCATAATAGAAATGGGGCCACAATGGAACTGGGTGATGGAACAGGGGCGGCCTTAGGCATGTGCAAGCTGTGCACCTGCACAGGGCCACCAAACCCCAGGGGCCACCACGCCAATATATATCCTTAATATAATAATCCTCTGAGGATGGATACATATTTGCCTGGCGGCCCCTGGCAGGGATTTGGCGGCCTTCGGCTCTGTTCCACTTCCAAACACCCTGACCCCCCCCTCTTCACTGGCGTCCGCGATCCGCCCCACCCGGACCCCCTTTTCTGGGGCCCCCTACCTATGCTCCATGCCCAGGGCCCCCATGAGCCTAAAGCCGCCCCTGGATGGAAATAGGAAAAAGTTGCACGCATGAATGGTTTGCTGGCCAGGAAGTTTAAACATAGTTCCTAAAGGGCCGGCTTGGTAACTCAAAGCAGCCCTGGCAATTTTGTCAGATCAGCCCCCGTGGGGATGCGCAAGTGTGAAGCACTGCTGCTTTTGTTACTGGGGGCCGATATTGCAGCACTCCTGTAAAACCGGCCCCCAGTAACAAAACCGACCTCCACCACTGCAAAACCGGCCCCCACTTGTCCAGGCTCCCGGGGAAAGGCCCTATACAGCCAGTCCAGCCCTGACTGCCCAGTATGCAGAGAACTTCAAGTGCAAAATAATCCACTGGTGTGGCCTTGGAAATGCGTGATCCATGGAAATATCGGAAAGACTGTGTGACGAGGACATGGGTTACCATCATTGGAAAAGTGTTGGATCTTTTACCAGTGGACCACTTTGGGAGCTCTGATGGAGCACCTCACTGAATCCCATATTGCAGAACCTAAATATCTGTTGCAGCAGATAGGTGGGCAGTGAACTGGTTACATCAGAAGTGAGAGCGTCCACAGCAGTAAGATTCAAAAAGATTTCCTTCAAAACATACTTTTGTAACATGATACATGAAAATTACAGTTTGATAGAAGACTTTTCGGGAGAAGATGTAATTATACTAAAAAAAGACATGGACGGCATTGACAGTATTTAGGAGTTGGTCCCAGATGAGACCTTTGACATTCTAGCGCACAAAGCCTTATAATATTACAATCTTTCATATTTTTGCTTGATTGAAAGTCATTGTCATGAAAGGCGTGCAAGCAATCGTCATACGCATGGTATAGTGTTGATAATGATTTTCATAGGAGCTTAAATTTTTGGGAGCCTCCAACAAATATTTTAAATAGTAAATGCAACATAATTTTATTTAGAAAAAAAAGAATGGATGCCCCCTTTGCAGGAGACTAAGGATGTCTACTGAAAACGTTTGAAGGGATGATGTGGTTGTGGTTTGACAAGGTAATCATACCTTTTCATATTTTTCACAACTTAAACCACCATTATATTACATATAAGCAATCTGTTTACAAACATTTAGGGCCTGATTTCGATGATGGGCGGAATTCTTTCCATCTGACACCAACTCCGTTCTGGGACCGATTGACGCCCGGTCCCCAGTCCTGACTGCCTCATTAGGATGCAACCGAACACTGTTTGGTCACATTCCTACATTTCGCTATGGGGGCATGCATTATAGCTGTAAACCGGCCGTGATACATGCTTACATGGTGAAATGGGAGGTGTGGTTTATCCCTGCACCCTGTTGCAGGCACCTCAAGGTGCCTGCTGCAGGGTGCAGGGATCAACAGGGGGGCACCATAGGTGCCCCTTTGGCCTTAAACCGGAGGCTGTGCTCCAAAGGGGGCCTTGCTGAGGGCCCCCAAACACGCTTTCCGAAATGGTTTCCATTTCGGACTGGCCAGCATGGGAATCATGTCGAAAACCTTGCATTGTAATCTCAAGAGTGAAAAGGCCCACACTTGAGATTACTGGCTGGATACTGACTAGCCGACAGGCTCTCTGAGCCTGTCGGAAGCTATCCAGAATAATCGGCTGGGTTACTTTCCGACCGCCTATTTCTTAATTAGGTAGTCGGAAAGTAAACCGAGGAGCCCATTGCGATGTGGCTCGGAAGGCTCCGACCGTCGGTCGGAGCCTTCCGAGCCGCATCGTAATCGGCCCCTTTGAATGTTTTTAAAGATTTGCATAGCAGCTTAGCTTTTTCCTTCCTTTCTAGGTGTTATTCTGTCTTGAAAGCTTCAAGGAATAACAGTTAAACACCTTCTTACAGAAGCTAGGGTCCACTCCTCACAGTCTGCAGAATATGTTTGAGGAGAGTGTGTAGTTGTGCTCAGATTAGTAATCAAAAAGGCACTCTGTCGTTGGCCTGACAAGTAATTTTTTAATTAATTATGGGCATTTCATATTTCCCATAGCTATTATTATGTTTTTCCATGTATCCATTTTTGTTGATATTTAAGCCGAACATTACGACCATATGTGGGTCCCATAATGTTTCCAAGACCATCTCAAGGACATCAGACCCTAAGAAAGAGTTCAGCGCGGTGAGCGCCTTTATCATCTGGGCTGAGTGAATCCTTAATCTCATTTCTATTTTACATCTGTTTTTAAAGATTTTTAATAGTGTTACTCAACTGTGTGAATTTTGTTGCTTGCATTTTGCACATTATCCCCGCTAATTCCTCAGTCCGCCACGGCAATTAGTGCTGATTGAGCGGAAGGATGTAGCTCCTCCCCTCCCTTCCGGGACAGCCTTCTCTTCGGGCGGGGTGACAGGCTAGTCTTTTTGGTATTCAAGAAATGTCTTAAAGGAGCTGGAGAGACCTCTACCCGATCTGTGCTATCACTCACTGCGGGTATATGCAGAGGTTCTACGATGTACCAGATGCTCTTTTGCATCTAACCCATATAAGTCAATACTCAGTCAAGATAACCTGAAGTTTGCTCTTGTAAATTATAGGTGTCTTACTAAACATAAAAATGAAATCTGTGATTTCATCACAGACAACCAGCCTGACGCCATGTTTCCTACTGAAACCTGGCTGAATGCGGACTCTTCCCCCGACATATTAGAAGCGCTCCCAGAGGGCTATAGCATTCTTAGACAAGACCGTCCTATCAGGAGCGGAGGTGGGATAGCCATTATTTTCCACCTGTTAATAAATTGCACCTTGGATAAAGTCCAAGTAGAAAACGCTGTAGCAGCACATTTCACTCTAAAGAGTGCTAGTGAATTTACTTTGAGCGGACTTCTAATTTACTGCCCACTAGGGCTGGCTACATACTTCACGTCTAATCTTGCTGAAATAGTGACACGATTAGCACTGCACTACAATAACTTAATGGTGCTGGGGGATCTAAATTTACATATGGAGTATCACTTGAAGAATGAGGCTTAAGCCCTTTGCAAAGAGTTGGCTACCTTACAGTTAGAACTTAAGGCCATGCCGCCGACACATCGGTTGGGCCATCTGCTTGACCCCATCTTCCCGAATCACCCTGGGCTGGTGGTTGACTCCCCGACCCAATCCCATGGTCCGACCACCATCTCATAGTCTTCCATATTCCCCTAATTAAACCCCAACCCATGCAAAAATCAAGATGTGCTTTTCCATGTAGAAAATGGGCCAGGTTTAACCATGAGAGTTTTTCCTGTGCCTTACAGAAAAATCCACCATTACTGAGTAACGAGATTACCATGGCTAACTCATCAGTGGAGAATTGGATCTCGGAAGCACTTGATGTGGTGGCACCATGGACCACAAAGATTCAGTAGAGATGGTCTAAATCAGCTCCTTGGTATAATGAAGAGCTGAGAATCGCTAAACAAGGTTGTAAATGCCTTGAGCATAAATGAGGGACAGCTTTCTCTAAAGAAACCAAGGAGGCTAATAAGACAGTACAAAAAAAGTACCACTCCTGTTGAGACGCACTATGCACTATAAGGAGAAAATAGAAACTGTAGAAAATTCCTCGAAGAAACTATTTTCTACTCTTAAAGATGTATCCTCCCTAGAGAGGACACTGATCACACCAACCAGCTCTGTGGAGCGGTGTAATCAGATTTCTGATTTCTTCCTACTGAAATATCTAATATATACAATACCTTCCCAGAGGAAGCCCGTAATTGCCCTGTTTAACAGCCTGATAGATCTATGGAGCTAGGGTTCAATCCCCTTCTGGAATATCTGCCCCCCCCCAGTGATAGACCTCAAAGGGGAGGCCCAAAGTATTAAATCGGGCTTGCCTACCGACTCAGCTGCACCGAGCAGAATAAAGGAGGGCCTAGATCTGATTTACCCTACATGCTGCTACTATTGGAACTATGTTTTAAATATGGGAAGGTCCCATACGCGACTGTTCTACCTTTGAAGAAAAAGCCCATGGCCGACCCCGAGTTGCTGGAAAATCTTCACCCCATCTCTCTGCTTCCCTGCAACTCTAAAATTGCAGAGAAGGTGGTGAACAAACAATTGGTGGCTCGTATCAATCAACACAATCTTCTCCACCCAACAAAATCGGGGTTTAGAGCCTCATATTCAACTAATTCAGCACTTCTTTTTGCTACAGTCTCTACGGAGACATGTGGACACTGGTCAGATGGCTGCCTTGGTCCTGTTGGACCTCAGTGCAACCTTCGACACGGTATCCCACAAACTTCTCCTACAACAACTCCGGGCGTGCGGGTTGGATGGAGAAGCACTTAGGTGGATGCGGTCCTTTTTACAGGACCGTAGTTTCCAGGTTGCACAGCACCTACATCGATCTAAAATTCTGCCACTCATACAAGGGGTTCCACAACGCTCTATTCTGGACACCACTCCATTTAATCTTTATATCGGACCTTTGGCAGATATTGTGGAAAAACACAAGGTCACCATGGTGTCATATGCGGATGACATCCAACTTGTAGTGACCCTAGCACATAATTCTAATGAGTCAGCTATGCAATTCTCCTCCTGTCTCAATTATCTAGCCTCATGGATATCGAATAAATGCCTAAAGCTGAATGGTAGTAAGACGGAGGTTATGGTCATTGGGAAATCACCCTCCATTTGTTGCTCAGCCTAGTGGCTCCAGAGGTTGGGGTCCGTCCCCACTCCCAAAACAGAAGTAAAAAATCTTGGAGTGTGGCTCGAACCAAAATTATCCTTCAAGTCCCAAACAAGGAGGGTTGCAGGAAGATGCTTTGGCATCCTTAAAATGCTAAGGAAAACCTTGGACATCCTTCCCGCCTTGGCGAACAAAACTCTAGTCCACATTCTGGTGACCTCGCAGCTGAACTATGGAAATGTACTCTATTTGGGAGCATCTAAAAGAAGCCTGCAAAGGCTGCAACACATTCAGAATGCAGCAGCACGCCTAGTTCTAAACCTATCTACGCGGGCTTCAACGATGAAAGCTCTGGATTCCCTTCACTGGCTGCCAGTTAGTACAAGAGTTCTCTTTAAAGCCTTATGTTTCTGTCACCGGAGTCTACATGGGTAAGGTCCCAGCTACCTGTATGATCTCCTGAGCCCCTACAACCCTACTCGGCTGTTGAGATCAACAGGAGCCCATCTTCTCAAAGTACCAAAAATTAAAAAGGCGAGGATGGGTGTACGCTCATTTGGCTATCTGGCAGCCAAAAATTGGATCACTCTTCCACCTTTGCAGTGCACAGAAAAATCTGAGAACGTCTTTCGTAGAGGCATAAACCTGGCTTTACCACTCATAAGCCTTGTCTCCCTGTCTGACTCTCACATGTAACTGCTTCTATAGCGCAGGGACACACCAGTTGGTGTAGCCAGGCGCTTTATAAATGACATTGTTATTATTATTATTATTATTATTATCATCACTGATCTTCAGATATCTATTATAGTTTGTACTTCGGTTGCTGTATTGACAGCTTTCTGTAGGATATTTTGTAATCCCAATATCTATTTCTTATCCCTTAATGTGTTGTCTGTTGCTGCGGCTTTCAAAGTGAACATTGGATGGTCCAAGATCACTTAGATCCCCATCTCAGCTTTTGTCTACATGGCCCATGAGTTCTGGTGACACAAACAAAAAATGTAACCTTGAATAAGATTGATGGACCGGAGAATAGTATGAGTAAAGAGCGCCAAATATCTACCAGCCCCACGCCACTGAGTGTCTCCAGTGTGCCCCTGATTCATCTGTCTGCAGTTGAGCCCTGACTGGTCCAGTCTATTATCTGGCAACTGATTAAAGTTTTCACCCATTAAGATGTCATCCACTGAAAAGCCCTGAAACGCCCTCAGCACTGTTGGGCAAACCTATTCCATTCCTGGTAAGGAGCGCATACTCTGGCTACTGTAATTATCTTTACAGCTTGCATTTTGCGAATGTATATTGGCAGGCCATTTTCCATCGGGGCACCCAGAATGACTGCAGTTAAGGTGTCCTAAAACAGGTTTGCCTCCTTACATGTCCTGTTCATTGCAGAAGAGTCTACCTGCGTGTTCTAGTGTTTCCGTCTGAACCCACCAGTGTTTCCCTTTATCAGGAGTATCACTCACATAAAGACTACAGCAGCTTCAATCCCTTCTATTGCAGTTTATACTTGTTACTTCTTTGCAGGGTAATTCAATGCCCTCACATAAGGATGAGGACCTTGAGCCCCATTTAGATGGTTTATTTCCCCATACCATCATCTCTCGCAGGTCCAAACACCTGACTTTCTGGTTTGAGCCCCCTCCAGCAGTAACAGCGAAGCTAAAGCTCCACTGGTTTTTGTCAGTGTTTACTAGTTTGTAATATGCTATCGCTCCTGCTGGGGCTGACATTCACAGATAATCCTGTGCCTTTTATTCAGTGCCTTACCCCACAGTTTGCCCCATATGTAGGTGTAAATGTAGGTGTATTTATATAGCGCAACCTGTCACCCAAAGGGCATCCTGGCGCTATGTGATGCCTCCCCTCTGAAGGGATGCGTGAAACTTAGTTATTCAATATGTGAGCCCATTTGTAGGTTATTATTAAGCCTTACCCGTTACCGCCCCTTAGTGTACCACTACAGAGTGAATGATGTCCCAAAATATGGAAGTACAGTTAATGTTTTCTTCCGGTCCCTGGATCAACCTCATCTAGTTGGTCTGGGTGCTGACTTATGCCGTGGATCAGGCTGCCATGTCTGAGGAGTCATTTCTTTTTAGGTTTTGACTGGCCATGCGCTTTGCGCATGTGCCAAAAAACCTCTTGAGTTGTGTGTGTGGCTTTGGGTCGGCCCTCGTCATTGATTGGCTGGCTCCGTAAACGGAGCCTTGCCATTGGACGAGGGGCCTGTCCGTCAATGCCGGACCAGACACGGGGGCGTTCCCGAGATTCTTTGGCTTTTGCCGACGTCACGCGACGTCAGGCGAAAGCCGGGAACGCCCCCGAATCTGGTCCGGCATTGCCGGCACCTGCCTCTGCTATTTTGGTCCTCTAGCGCTTGGGAGCGCTTGATTTTGTTCTAGCGCTTGAGAGCGCTGTATTTTGCATCTAGCGCCGAGGAGCGCTTTGTCCGCCCAAGCGAGTGCCACCTCGCTTTTATTTGTGAATTCCCGGGAGGCTACCCCGGATTGCGGCAAAAAGAAGTTCCCCTCGGCCTCAGCAGCGCGACCCGGAGCCTGGGGGGCTCGTCTGCAGGGCCGCGCTGCCATTGGCTGTCTCGCCAGCCTATCAAGCTTTAGCCTGGCCGGAGGGTTGCCCGGCAACGGGAGAAGCGTCCTCGAGGACGTCGGGGAAAATGGCGGCCTAATCGCGGCTGGGGCGCCGGCCGCACGTACTGCCCAAGAGGAAGAAGGAGCCCAGCGTCTTGTCCTCGGCGAGGCTCTCGAGGGTGAGAGAGCCCCGCCCGCGGCCCGGTAAAACAAGCAGGGCACACTAACTGTGACATTCACCCCGTGACCTGGACGCACCCCCCACCCCCGCCCACTCACTCCTGCACACGCGCTTTAATTAAAAACACCCAGAAAAGAGCGCCTTTGTCGAAATGTATCGGACATGCGGATAGATATTAGACTGTTATCGACATGGCAAGGATGTATGTGTGAAGATAAGGAACATGCTGTCATCGGAGCGCGTGCAGCAACTTCACACGAAGGGGCGAACGATCTCCTGAAATAAACGTGCTCTGGGAGAACCTCTTGCAGCGATGTCCTCAGGTTAAGGGGGTGTTTTCTAGTTGCTAAATGTTTACGTTGACAATTTAGAAGCTCTATGCTCTAATCCCAGCTCCACCCTGTTGACAGCAAGCTTTGTGTGATCCTGGGACTCGCTTTTATCTCGTCTCTCCTGCCAACACAGTAGCCGCTCTCACTCTCTCCATGGGTTCCTTTACCCCTGAAGAGGTCGATGCCCTTTGGTAGGCACGGACAGTACTGCAGGCCTCAGTACTTTCGACCCCACACCCTTCACCAGTACCGAATGCCCCCCCCCCCTCTCCGTGAAGCACACGGTGGGGTACCTCAGGGTCCCCTCCGTTAAGGAGAAGGGCGCGTTCCCTATAACCCATTGACACACGCCGAAGATCACACATTGTAACACACATTGTAACGAGTCATACATCTTTCTTCGTGCTTAAGCTGTGACACTGGGTTGGTCTTAAGTACACCTCGTTTAATAGTAGAAAGTCTGGTAAACATTTACAATTGAGAATATCATTAAATGAGCACAAATCGAACTCACGTTATCACTATTAGCATTCATGCATTATATTTCTACAGAGATCATGGCCGGTTTGGGCGATCTGTGCTTGAATCTGGCTTCCACCTGCGAACTGTGTGACCCTGGGCAAATCTCGCTTGGCTTTGTCTGTGCCCCGTTCATTTTCTCTGCCAAAACTATGGGCGCTCAGAAACAGACTGCCCCCGAGAAACAAACGCACTGACACTAGTTGCATTAGGAATTACATCTGTCGGAAAATCCTCACATTTAGAGCGTCCTAAAAACATCAACAAATAGACACGTTTCCATGCTCGTCGGCGTGACGGGTTTCCACTCAATGAATTAAAACACCAGATACGGAGGAGCTCGTTGCGGGGATGTGTGAGTTTCATGCGGGCTCCAGGTTTATTCAATCTACGCAGAGTGAACTCTGCCTTTCATTTTTTCACAAGTCGATAAAAGGAGTACCATTGGGTTGGAGTATAATGAAACCTTTAATTGACTGCAACCGAATAATCAAAATCCGCCGTAGCACGCGCTACAAATAAAACACGTCATTATTTCATAGCCTTAATTCTTACCGTACAATGTCACTACAATATTCAGGGATCTTACACACACCGGATACAGCGAGGTCCGACCGTTAAAATATCGACGGGAAACCCTCAGATCCCGGCTCTAATCCCAGCTTCGCTGCCAGTACACAGTGTGTGTGATCCTGGGCAGACTGCCTCATCTCCGCCTGTGTCAGGCTCCCTAGCTGTCAAAAGTGGGGAGCGCTTAGAAACGGGCTACCGCCGATGACGTGTTATTTATAACCATCAAAGGAACTGATATATCTCCCCCCCCCCCAATTAACCCTTTGCATCATAACATGTAGATAAGACACAGAAAATGAAGAATTCGGAAATAACGCACTCACCTGCACTGTCTTTTTTTTCATCATTAGGGCACCATCTCCGGGGGCGCGGTGGGGCGTTGTTGGTCTTGGCAGGGGGTGCCACACAGCGGGGGGCTCCTGGGGGTGATGGAGAGGGACGGGGGGGGGGGCTGAGGTGAGTCCCAGCTCTGCCGTGGGAGATGCGTCCACACGCACACACGCACGCACACATACCACACTCACGGCACAGCGGAGTCAGTTACAGAGCTGAGTCCCCCCCACCTCCAGGGCAGTCACTTCGGGTTTGTTTGTGACAACAATAGTTTGCTTGTGAAATGCCCGGCTCGGCCTCTCCTCGGCGTGGACTCTTTTTTGACAGCAGGCACGGGGGAGGGGGCGGATCGCTCACTCCCTCCTGAGTTTAGGCCCGGCTCTGGGTTTCGGGGCCCCGTTTCCCGGCAGAGACATATTTCAACGACGAGGAGGCTGCGATCTCTTATGCAGGGGACTCGTGTCTGTATCTCATGCCTTCATCATCAGTATCTGTGTGGACCACATTATTCTACACATTATGCAACTGTCGGAGGTTGAATCGTTTTCTTCTCTCTCCTCATTTCTCTGCATTGCTGTTCATTATAAAAACCAAAACCATTTATTTAAATATTTTTAAAAAAACTTGAAGCCAGGAAGACCAGGAAGCGAATAAACGTATATTTTCCAAGAAACCACAATTTCAGCGGGGGGCAGGTGCTTGTCCCTCTCAATATTCACACCACGCCTCTAGGGGGCGCTCTGCCGTCATACCACACTTCCATAGGCGCATGTGCCTATTTGTGGTGACGTGACACCTCCAAGGGTAGCACATGTCTAGCTGCAGTCACACCACGTGTCCACATGGCACATGCCTGTGTGCGCAGTCACACAACATCTCCAGGGGCGCACACCTCTGTTTATGGTCACACACCGCACCCCAGGGGGGCAAACTTCCATGTACCGTCAGGCACACCCCAATGAACGCAGGCGTCACTTTTTTGACACACCGGCGGTGCAGTGTGCTGGCCCATATTCACAAGCCAGGTGAAGCCACCCTGCGTGGCTTTTATTCATGGCTTTGTAAATATGGCCTCCTTTCACACATTACTCTGCATGAAAGTGGCGTTCCATGGGTGTTGCTGAGCGTGTTCCCATAAAACATCCATGGAACCTGACGCGTTCACAGATTTACTAAGTAAACCTGGAAATGCGTCAGATTCCTACGCTTTCCCAGAGGAGGCGTAGGAATGGCGCAACAACGAGAAATACCTTTATTTCTCCTCATGTTTCCCTTTTCTAGATGTGCTTCATTCTGCATAGAAAGAGGAAAACACCTCTCATGGCTTTTTTGTGCAGGAAAGTTTCCCTTCCTGCACAAAAACGATCACCCCCACAACGCAAACACCCTCGAACCATGGAGTAAGGATGCCTGCGTTGGCGCATGGCAGCCCCTTGTGCGCCGACGCAGGGAAGAAGGACAGGAATGCGCCGTATCTTGTAAATATGGAGCATTCCTTCCCTTTCCTTTTGACATACAGCAGCCCAGAAGACGGCTTGCTGAGCTGCCGTGCGTCAAATATTGTTACTATAGCCCTGCAGGGATACATGTATCTGTCTATAGTCACACCACATTTCTAGGGTGCTATATTTGTACAGTTCCATCCTACAGACCTTCCAATCAATGTTTTTTCTGCAAGAGCCCCTTATCTGGAAGGTCGTAGGCAGCGTCCTCTGTATTCCCACCCTCAGGCCATGCATCTGTGTTCTTCGGTTCATGGTTCAAGGTGTAGCGCTAACATGACCATCACAGATCTGTAATGGGGCTTTCAGCCTGCTAGGAAGGTCTGTCTAATAAAACTGGTAAAAACTGTCTGACTACGGGTGTTGCCCTACACCTCAAACCAGAAGTCCACTTAAAGTTATGGCACGAAGCACGCAGATGTCTAGAAGTGCTGGGACCTCTGTAAATGAGTTACAAACGCGAGAATCTGAAATTGTGTCCTTCCTAGCCATTTCTTTAGCACAAGAGGCTGACCTTGGTTGTTCTGGGTGTGTGGGTGTGTGTGGCTCTGGGTGTGTGTGGCTCTGGGTGTGTGTGGCTCTGGGTGTGTGTGGCTCTGGGTGTGTCTGGCTCTGGGTGTGTCTGGCTCTGGGTGTGTGTGGCTCTGGGTGTGTGTGGCTCTGGGTGTGTGGCTCTGGGTGTGTGGGTGTGTGTGTGGCTCTGGGTGTGTGGGTGTGTGTGTGTGGATCTGGGTGTGTGTGTGGCTCTGGGTGTGTGTGTGGCTCTGGGTGGGTGTGTGGGGGGGCTCTGTGTGGCTGTGTGTGTGGGGGGCTCTGTGTGGGTGTGTGTGTGGGGGGGGCTCTGTGTGTGGGGGGGCTCTCTGTGGGTGTTTGTGTGTGTCATTTGCGAGAGAATAAGCTATTGGCATTGTAAATGACAATGACATTTATTTATGTTTAAAAAAACATAAATAAAAATAATGTCAAGAGCAATGCCAATAGCTCTAACTTTAACAAAGGCAAAACCATTGCATTGTAAATGCTTGTTCTCTCCTGTTTCTCTGTCGTGGTCTGTGTCCGTCCCATAGCCCTGTCTTCTTCCCATTATCATTCTGCAGGCTGGCTGTCTCTGTTCATCTTGCAACGAATGTCACAGGTTGAACGACCATCGGAAAAGGAGTTACCTCCTTGGGGTCCTGCCATGATTGATTGGAATTGTTTCCTTTTTATTACTTTATTACTTAAATAGATTGTGCCAAGTACAGGAGGACTATTATCTTGTCCCTGTGGAAATTAAGAGCTCTTTTTGTCAACTTGGGCACACCAGCCTCACACTGTGCACTCTTTATACACCACGGGGGAGATTTACCAAATCTCCACGCAACACAGCACAGTCCCCCACGAGGCTGCGCTGCGTTGCGCGACAGGGAAGGAGCAGGAAAGCACCATATTATCAAAGATATGGCTCTGTTCTCCCCTCTCCCTTTCGCCAGAGCTGATTACAGCTGCCATGCGCCACGCTAACACCTTTGCGCCACAGCGCTAAGGCGTGTGTGTGAGTCCAGCCTAGGTTTTGTACAGGAAGGGTGCCCTTATTGTACAAAAAACTATGCAAAGACACGAGTAAAATCTGCACAGTGCAGCACGCATGCGAAGTCAGAAAAGCAAGGAGAAATGAAAGAATTTCTCCTACCTTGAACTTAGTTTAAAAGGGCACAGTTTTCTCACACTAAACCCAATCTACTGTATTTAATAAATTGTGTTTAGCGTGAAAAACCTTGGGTTGTTGCATGAAACGCCCACGCACCACCCTTGGTACGCTCCGATGGTGCAAAGTAATGCGAAGCAGTGCTTTGCACAACTTTGCATTACTTTTACGTTATTTACAGCACTAAACAAGTTTAGCACTGGAATGTAAAGTAGGAAAAAAAGATTTTGTGCTGTTTTGCATCACATTTGTGATGTAAACACGGTGCAAATTCTTAGTAAATCTTCCCCTTCATCTCCTTATTCTTGATCTAGGATTCAGGTAAAGTAGTTTTGTATATGCAATGATGTTGGCGCCTCCTGTGAGACATTTCTAATTCTGGTGTTGTAACACTATGTACAATTTTTCCAAATATTCACACTTTTCTGGCAACAATAGTATTAGAGAATTCATTTCCTTTTGGTTAGCCAACTCAGCATTAGTAGTTTCTAGGATACTCTCAGTTTTCTCACCCATATCCACCACTCTCTGGTCAAGCCAACAAGTTCAATGGCATCTTGTTGAAGGCAGTTCAATGCATCCTTGCCTTTTCCTGCTGCAAATTCTCTTTCCATTCCATGTGGAGTCTGTGCAACCTTATACAGAGATGTTCCAAAGTTATTTGCGTGTCCTCCCATTTTGGGCAGAGTGCAAGTCTCCCCAGGGCTTTTGAACCCATTCCATAAATGAGTTCTAACCTGTAACATATATGTATTTCTTTTTGGTCTTTCAGTCCTTTTTTCAGGTATCACTTCTGAGAACGTTTGTGGGGAGGACAGGTTCCAAAACAAAATCTAATCCCCTGCGGAACAAAATTAACTCTACTTTGCAACTGAAAGGTCAATGTCAATTGTTTAATTTATGGGAAAGGGGAAAAGAGAAAATGCCATGTTGTATATCCCATCGATCTTATGGGCGTAGAATGTGAGATTGCACCTCCCTCTACTAAAGACATTAATAATTTGTCTGATATCCCATTATCGCTACATCTTGGGAATACTTTACAAGATGGGGCTTCTGGCGCTAATGATTTAAAATCCTCTAATAACTTGTTTATAAAATCACCTGAAGCAACAGAAAATAATTTATTTTTTCCAAATGTAGAGGAACTAAAAGTTTCCTCTGGCCCTTCACAGTCTAAGTCCCCAATTTTGGAGGGTGATTTCACTTTACCTGATATTGACTTACAGGTGCAAAAGAGGTCTTCAAAGTCTGTTCAAGCTAAAGCCATGGTTATGACAATCGATAATGAAGCCCTCATTATCCCTAGGCTCCATCTCTATAGTAGTACCCCTTCCAATAAGTCAGATCTCTCTGCACCCCAACTAAACCTTTCTTCCAACCATGACACTAATTTGAATAACTTTTTTCCTAGTTCCCCGTCTGGTAATGATAATTTATTTTCTAAAACCATGTCTTCTTTGGAATATTTGTTATCTTCCATTCTCAGTTTATTGGAGAAATTTGTTGGAGGCTCTGATTGTGTCCTAGATACGGTTACCCAAATCCTTAGGGTTCTATTACATAAAAAAGGGGGGTCCATTCTTGAGTCACATCTTGAGTTGGACAAATTATCATTGAATCAAAATAAAGACAATATGTCTCCCAAGGAGATGGAAAATTTAGATCCATCCCAAAAGGATATGAACCCCGCATCTGATGGGCAGATTGGAAATAATCTGGCAAGTATCCCGTATGATCGCAGCGTCCCTAATGTAGCGTCTGCTGGAAGCAATTGTATTGCCATCCTGGATGATGTGATAGAACCCATGTTAGATCCTGTTATAACTCAAAATACTGATACGCCCCCTGTATTTCCTATATTTTCTTCACATTTAAAGATGGGAAAACATGTAGAAAAAGGTAGGGCTAGGACCTTTCTCAAGATTTGCCCGGCGCTAACCGCCCGTGTACCATTCAAATTACCAAGCAATGAGGCAGGCGCCGGAGACCAGAAGGCAGGAAACAGAAGTTTATTCCGACGGAGCAGAACACATCAGATCAGACAACAAGGTATCGTCTCGAGGTGCTCTAGCAGCCTCTCGGAGGCCTGGCCTCTTATACACTGGTTTATGGCATGTGACCTTCCTTTATTACAATCACAACTTTGTAAGGCAAGAAAAAAAGACATCCCCGTAATCCTCGTGTTAATCCCACCCCCATATACCTTCACAATGGAGGTCCTCAACCTGCTGATAAGAGAGAGGGTCATCACGCAGCTGAGTGTTTCGTCGAGTCTTAGGATGTGTGCGCCTGATCGTGTCACAGGGGGTGGGGAGGCCTGGATCAATAGAGGGTCCTTTGAAGGAGAGCGACCTCATACAATAAGGGCAGTAAATGATATCTCTCGGCTTAGGCAATGGCCTCGGACCTGTGTGGACAGTCGGACACGGGGTGAGGGGCCATCAATGGAGTGGTATTCATGCTGCGTGGACAATCCAGCGCAGAGGGGAGGTTTATCAACAGAGGGGCATTCATGGGAGGAGAGGAGGTGTTGGTCAGGCGCTGGCGTGACTCCCGAGGACAGGGTCATGCAGAAGGGTCATGCTCATAAGGAGGAGGGAGGGGGAGCCAGGGTGCGCGGAGGATGCTTGCTGGGTCAGAAGGGGCGCGCTGGCGATCGATCGTGGACAGGGAGACCATGATATCTAAAATGGCTGCCGTGCACGTAGTACATAGGTGACCTAGAATGGCTGACGTGCACGTAGTACATAGGTGACAAGCTGGCGCAGATGATGTTCAGATCGCAAACTAAAATTCCACAGTCCTCCCTTTTAACATGTCTCGCCAACTTGTCAGTTCGGATTTATCCCCATAAGGCCACGTGTTTCTACTTCATAGAGGGGGCTCATGTGCTCATTTCGGAAGTCCAAAGTCTTTGGGCACATACAGTTAGAAAAAAGGCCGAACAAAGGTGGCAGACATTGGATACCTAGGCAACACCCACATAATATCACAACAGGTATCAGCACGAAGGAAAACAACTTCCAACCCCAATTTTTCAAAGTGTCCCAAAACCAGCTCCCAAGCGACCATCCTTCCTGCTCTTGGTGAACCTCTGAGGACAGTCTGTGGAGGTGTTCAATGGCTTTGTAGACTGAAGGCGAGTTGTCGGGCACGTAGGTGCAGCAGCTGGATCCGATGATGCGGCATGCTCCTCCTCGGTCGGCTAGGACCACGTCTAGGACGAGTCGATTTTGAAGGGTCACAAGGCGGACCGCCTGGAGTTCCGCAGTGTTGTTGGCGAGGATGCCAGCCGTGATGTTGATCGTTGTTTCTACAGCCTGGGTCAGGTGTCGGATAGCACGGCTGTTTGCCATTGGACCCCACAGAGGAACAAGTCCCTTTGCTGCATCCAGGAACTGTGCTTCGGTGGAGTCGGCTTGTCCAAGGTCGTCTGCACGCCTCTGCCGGTGATGGTTGGCAGGGGCTACATATGCGGGTGGAAGAACGAAGGCAATATAACAGGTGCCCTTCCAACCTTTCGGAAGCCAGGTGTAAGCCTTGGTGCCACACACAAAGTACATGTTTGGAGAAGCAACAAAAGAAGGGGGTTCAGCTGAGTCCAATGTTCTGGTGATTCGGCAGGCGCTGTAACCCACCAGTTGCGTTCCCTGGCCTTCGAGACACACGAGACCTGTGACATTGATGACAGACAGGGCCACAGTTAGAGTGGCGGCAGTTTGTTTTTGCAGATGAGTGAAGGTGGTCCTGGCTGGATTGTGGAGCACCTGTACTTCGACTCGTTCTTTGGCTGGAATGTCTTTGATGAAGGTGGCGCCTGCGAGCGCAGGACACAGGGCAGCTGGGGTCTTTCCTGTTTTGTTCAGCCAGAACCCAGAGTAGAAGTGTGACACTGTCCGGCTGGAGGTAGCGTTGTCCCTGTGGCTTTCTTGCATGAGGATCAACCAGGCGAGGCAAGAGCCGTGAACTGAGAAGGGTGAAGGGATGAAGGGGATGGAGTGTCCAGTGGCATGCGGGAGCAACCCGCAGATCCAACAGTTCGTAGCATTTGCAGCAAGGTTGTGTTGGTGCAGCAGTTGCACGAAGGAATTGTTCCAGAATTCCCTGCGCCTTTCTCGGAGCTGAGGCGACCGAGAGATTAGGTGATGCTCTTTCAGGGGTGTTGGCTGTGCAGTAGGTAGCAATGTCTCATGAGCCGGTGTGCTTTCCTCCAGAATCCAGAAGGAGGTCATGAGGAGGAGGCAGAAGAGGAAGACAATGAAGAGTGCAATTGTCTTTGATTTGTGCAGGTTGTCAGTCTTTGGATTTCTATACTGGGTATTTCCCGTTGCTTCCATCATCTTCTTATCTGGCGCTTCCATCATCTTCTTATTTGGCGCTTCCATCACCTTCAAGGGGCTCGGTAGTGGGCAGAACCACAGACTTCGTTTAGCTTCTCTCCCGGTGACCCTTGATTGTGTGTAGGTCACCGTTCTGAGATTTTAACTTAGTCCGTGGCCTACTTAGCCGAGACTCCCTCCTTTCGACGCAGGAAATACCCTTCCCTGGATGGCACAGTAGGATCAGAGAATTTTGCAAGTTCGAGTGCCTCAGTATCTGGATAACAGTCCAATATCGGTCGGTCTTTGTTCAGGAGCTCTTCTTGGGTGCTGACGTTTTCTGTCGTGGCCAGGTTTGCAGAGACCTTCCGGCAATGATGCGCGTGCAGCCAGTGCTTCTTCCCCTCCACTCGGAGTGCCGTTCGGGTGGTGATCAGCACTTGCCAGGGGCCCGTCCACCGAGGTTCCAAACTCTTGGTTCGCTGGAAATTTCGTATCAATACGAAATCTCCCGGTTGGATGTCGTGACCGGGGCCCCTGGAAGCATCGGGGATGGCCTGCTGCACCTGTTGATGAATGACAGACAACGTTTTAGTTAACTTGCACAAATAATCAGATAGTAGGACGTCTGGGACGTCATGAATGGAGGTCGGTTTGGGAGCAGCCCAGAGATTCATTGGCCGCCCGAACACGACCTCGTAGGGGGTCAAATGGTGCTTGGTGGGAGTGGAGCGCATTGATAACAAAGCCAGTGGGAGGGCATCCGGCCAGTTAAGTCCAGTGGTGGCCACTATTTTTGCCAGTTTCAGCTTTAGTGTGGCATTGTGGCGTTCCACTAGACCAGCGGATTGGGGGTGGAAGACCGCATGGAATCGTTGCTTCACCCCCAACCCCTTCAGGATTAGTTGGATAACCTCAGCTATGAAGTGGGGGCCATTGTCGCTCCATAAAATTCGGCAAAGGCCATAGCGAGGGAAGAATTCCTTCAGTAGTACTTTGGCAGTAGTCATGGCAGTGTTGTCACGGGTTGGATAGGCTTCTACCCATTTGCTGAAGGCACATACGATGACTAGTACATACTTCAGGTTTTGGCATCTCTCTAGTTGGATGTAATCCATCTGAAGGACCTCAAAGGGGTGATTGGGGGTCCCAAACCCTCCCCGGGGCACTACAGTTCCTTTCCCGGGGTTGTGTTGCAGACAGATAAGGCACTGCTGAACTAGGCGTCTGGCTGAGTCAGGGATTTTGTCGTTATGCCAGACTTTGGAAATGAGTTCGATCATGGGTGCAGATCCTATGTGTGCGGGGGAGTGGGCCATTGTCAGTATGGGAATCAGATATGAGTCGGGCAGCAACCATTTGCTTGCATCCTTCGTTCGCCAGCAGCCCTCCTCATCCTTCAAACCCACCCTTGCCCACTTAGTCAGCTCGTGAGGGGTGCTGGCCGATTGTATGTCTCTGATCATTATCCTGGTGTCACTCCATGTTTCTGCTTGTGACCTGGTCATGTACATGCGTGTCATCGTCCTATTCTCGGCTGTGGTTCGTGCAGTGATGTCGGCCAATGCATTCCCTTGTCCAACTAAGTCTGTCACCCTTTTGTGTGCCTGACATTTTATCACCGCTAATCGTTTGGGGAGGAGAACTGCTTCAATCAGAGCGGAGACTAGATCTCCGTGGAGGATCGGGGTGCCGTGGGACGTCAGGAATCCCCTCTCCCTCCACAGGAGCCCAAAATGGTGGACCACTCCGAAGGCATACTGGCTGTCCGTATATACGTTCGTGGTGGTCCCTGCGGCTATGATGCATGCTCGGGTGAGGGCTATCAGCTCTGCTGCTTGGGCAGATCGTTGTGTGATGCAAGCTGTCTCAACTACTGTTCGGGCTGTCGTTACTGCATAGGCAGCTGAGGTGGTGCCATCTGGGAGTTTGATGCAAGAGCCGTCTACCCATAGCTCTCCATCGGGGTCAGGGAAAGCAGTGTCTCGGAGGTCAACCCTACTCCTAGTTTGTTCGTCCGTGAGGGTCACACAGTCGTGGATGGGAGGAACGTCGGGGTCATTCTCAGGCAGGGGCAGTAATGTGGCAGGATTCAAAGTCGTGCATCTCTTTAGTGTGATGTGGGGTGCAAGTAGCGTCAGTTCATACCCTGTCAGTCGTGCGCTAGTCAGGTGCTGGGTTTTGGTCTGGTTCAAGAGGGTGTCAACTGCATGGGGTACTAGCACTGTGAGAGTGTTGGAAAGTACAATTCCCTCGCTCTGACGGATAGAGACAGCAGCGGCGGCTACTGCTCGAAGGCAGGCAGGCAAAGCTCTGGCTACAGGGTCAAGAGTGGCGGAGAAGTGGGCACAAGGGCGCTGCTTAGGACCAATTGATTGAGTTAGGACAGACAATGCGCATCCCTCCCTTTCGTGGGTGAAGAGGGAGAAGGGTTTGGAGTAATCCGGCGTTCCGAGGACGGGCGCTGAGCAGAGTGCATCCCGTAATTCTTTAAAGGAGGCTTGACACTCAGCGGTCCAAGGAAGCGGGGAGGGGACATCTTTGGTCAGTAGGGCAAGTAATGGTTTCACAATGAGACTGTAGTTGGGCAACCACTGTCTGCAAAAAGAGGTTAGGCCAACCAAAGAGCGGACCTGCTTTTGTGTTTTCGGGATGGGGGTATCTAGGATGGTTTGGATTCGGTCGGGTGTAAGTTTCCTCCCTTCTTTGGACAGAAGATGGCCTAGGTAAGTCACCTGTGGCTGACAGAACTGTAACTTCTTTTTGGAGACTTTATGGCCATTCTCTGCAAGAAAGTGTAGGAGTTGGACGGTGGCTGTCGTTGCAAGCGGGGTGGTGTCAGCCGCCAAAAGGATATCATCGACATATTGGATCAACACCACTCCCTCTGGTAGCTGGAAGGCATCCAGCTGTCTTTTGAGGGCCTGGCTATAAATGCTGGGACTTTCAGTGTACCCCTGGGGAGCTCTACAAAATCGGTACGAACGGGATTTTAAAGTGAAGCCGAAGAGGTAACGGCTGTCTGGATGGATGGGGATAGAGAAAAACGCGTTCTTAAGGTCGATAACAGTGAAGGTGGTGGCAGTGGACGGGATGAGGGTCAGAATGGTGGTGATATCAGAGACCACAGGATATTGGGGTACAACCACTTTGTTAATCTCTCGCAAGTCGATGATGAAGCGGTACGCTTTCTCATCTCCTTCACCTTGCTTCTTAACAATAGGTAGGATTGGGCTGTTGCAGACGTTGCTAACCACCTCTTCAACCACTCCTGCATCTACCAGAGACTGAATGATCGCTACCAGTGCCTTCTCACCCTCTGGCGATATCCGATACTGCGGGAGTTTCGGGAGCATAGCGTCCTGTCGTACAGTTATGTGAATAGGATCAATCATCATTCGCCCCACATCAGAGTCATTTTTGGCCCATAGGTACGAAGGCAGGGTGTCAAGCAGGGACAGGTCAGCGTCAGTTATGGAGCACATGTGTCGTGGGGGACGGGATCTGGGCATGTCTGGGTTGTCGTACAGGATGACTCGTATTCCATCTGGGGAACACCTAATGGTAGCTCGAAAATGTTTCAGTAAGTCAATGCCCATAATGGCGTATGGGGAGTTGGAGGAGAGTAGAAATGTCGCGTCAGTAGTGTTGTCTTCTAGGTCAAAGGTAACAGGTACGGACAGGGGGTTAGTGGAGGGCGTCCCATCGAAACCTATCGACGTTATGTGTGAGCCAGACAAGGGTGCCCTTGGAATCAGTCGTTTTGATAACACACTACGTGTCGCCCCAGTGTCTACCAAGAATGGAGACTCTGTACCCAAGACCTTAGCGGTGACATAAGGACCTTGCTGGTCAACACAGAGCTCGACTGGATCCCTCCCTTGCCCCTGGCAGTCCTATGCAAAGTCGGGGGCATGTTCACCTTCAGATAGTTGATATTGGTTCTGTCGGGGACGGTCAAATGTGTTCAGTCTTCCTGATCTGTCATTATTGGTGTCGTTGGGGCTCCCTCGTCCCTGTACTCTATTCCTCGGACCACCCGCCACATCCCTGGACTCCCTATTTCTATTCATTTCTAGCAGAACTGGACACTGGAATTTCCAATGACCGAGCCCTTTGCAGAAGGCGCATTGGTCATTGCTAACGTCTCTACGTCCAGTGTGGGGTGCTGGGGTGTGATCTTTAGGAGGTAGATCTCTGGGGGTGGTTGATTGGTAGTTCCCCCTTTGGTGTTCCCGTCCTAACGCTATACCTTGTATCTGGGCTATCATTACCCTTTCCTTTAAATCTTTCTTCTTTTTCTCGGACGCCCTATCATTCTCATTCTTTTGGTGCTCGTAATACTGAGCCATCTGAAGGATAGCTGCGGGTTTGGAGGCCCCCCAACTACTCTCACTCGTCTGCAGTTTTTGGGAGACCTCCTGTGTTAGTCCCTTTACGTAATTTTGCACAAACAGGTGCTGTCCGGTTGCGGTGGTCATGTCTTGGCCACTGTAGTCGGAGAACACGGTCTCGAATCGGGAGAAGTATTCTGACACATCCTCCTGGGGTTTCTGTCGACAGGCCGTGACTATCGACCAGTCTACTTTTCTTTCCGGGACCAGGGTTTTTAACTTCTGGACCAGTTTGTCTGGGAGTTCCAGTATGTCCTTCACTGGTTTACTCCCCGGCTCTCGCTGTCTATCTAGTTTACCGAGTTGGTCCCAGGTATGTCCAAACAGATCCGTGTGGTCGACCTTCCGGATTTGCTTCCACACATCAGCTGGCAGGCATAACCCAAAGAACAAGTCAATATCTGCTAAAGTCATTATTGTCGAACCCAAGGCTGTGCCTAATTCGGTATAAAATGCCGTCGGGTTCTTTCTTAAGTCGGGCAAGGTTTGCTTAAAGGTTAGGATGTCTTGTCGGTCCCATGGTTGGTAAACCCAATTGTACACAACCCTCCCCTTTGCATTTTCACTATTAACATCATCGCTCGTTCCCTGGCCCCGTGGCGGGATCCAGTAAGGAGCCGCTTCTCTGATAGGCATCATAGTATTGGCTACCTCTGCCGAGGTTGTTTCAGGGACCGTAACCTTGGCTTCTGGTTTCTGTTCCGCGAGGTGGCGGAAGACCTCAAGCATTTGCATGAAGAGCTCCGTCGCCTCACGTTCAGTCCCATCTCCAACATCAATCTTCCTATACAGTGTTGTTAGTTTAGCGGGACCCTTACTCTGATACCTATCTTCATACGCGTTCAGGGTGTGGTAGCTGAACCGCAAAATGAAATGCCGTCTATGGCTGTCGGCATGTGAATTATATACGCTCATTGTGTATTCTTCGCTCTCCCTTCGTTCTACCAATGTCTTTGCTATTTCGTTGATCCCATCCCGCTCATCTTTGCTTAACCTACTTAACCTGGCTGATGATTGTTTGCTATCCTCGGGGTCGTCTGACGAAGTTGTTAATGCGGCTGGTGCGGAGGCCGTGAGGGCCGGTGCACTAGCACTAGGGTCACTTTCACTCACACTCGGGCTTGCAGGTTTTGTTGGCTGGGAGCATATGGAGGGGGCATGTAGATGATTGGGGGACCTAGCAGTAACTCATCGTTTGCCCGTTGTTTGGAGGGTAGTTCAGGGTAGAGCGCAGAGGGGGTCCTAACAGGACATTGACCTGTCGATCCTGATTCTTGGTTTTGTGTAGCTTCTTTTCTTTCTTTTATTTCCTCTTCTAGTTGCTTTGCGGCTAGGTGGGCTGCCTTTCGTAATTCTTTCCCTATTTTTGCTTCTTCTCTTTTCTTTCGTTGTTCCGTTTCTTTGCGCCACATGCCGATACTGTCGAGCATAGTGGGCGTGGTCTTATTCTTCTGGAGCGCTATTTCTAATGTTTTTATTTTATTTTCACTAAAGGAACCTATCAGTGGCCACTGACTTTCAGGGTTCTTTTTCGTGTATTTATGCCATAGTCTAGTGTAAGCTATAGCGACTAGTCCATACTTAGTGAACATGTCCTTATTAGGGGTGCCCTCCAGTGGAGCTGGATGGTTCATCTCTAATAAGCGGTCCGG
Source organism: Lissotriton vulgaris (assembly GCF_964263255.1). NCBI lineage: Eukaryota > Metazoa > Chordata > Amphibia > Caudata > Salamandridae > Lissotriton > Lissotriton vulgaris. The sequence goes on from NC_141687.1 coordinate 2,107,368,308, forward strand.
GCTAAACAGGCTACCAACCAGTGGGGAGAAGATAGGCATGACGGTTTACAATAGGGACAAAAGTCTGCGTTACCTATCCTTCACTGTTTGCAAAGAGAGAGCCTGTTTGTTTTTCCCCGTTTGCAGACAGCGAATCTCCAGAGGTTTCAACAAAGCGTAATACTAGTATTATCCAAACAAACAATTTTCCTCAATTCGTCGTGTTTACACGACCTTACCCGGACCGCATGGACGGTTTCCTGTCCTCTGGATCCAGCGCCCGATCGTCCTCTCTCCTTCGTGATGTTCGCGGCACTCCTGATGGTTCCCAGTCAGGACCGTAGATCACTCGAGAGAGGTCTGTTCAGAACTAGTGAAGGTCGGATGATCGGCTGTCAGACGAGGGTCTATCGGACATGAGCTCTTCCCGATCGTTGCAGTCGTTCACTCTGTCATCGGGACCTCTCCCACTGGATCCACGTGTCGCTGATGGGCCCCACGCTTTGGGACGCCAATTGTAGAAAAAGGTAGGGCTAGGACCTTTCTCAAGATTTGCCCGGCGCTAACCGCCCGTGTACCATTCAAATTACCAAGCAATGAGGCAGGCGCCGGAGACCAGAAGGCAGGAAACAGAAGTTTATTCCGACGGAGCAGAACACATCAGATCAGACAACAAGGTATCGTCTCGAGGTGCTCTAGCAGCCTCTCGGAGGCCTGGCCTCTTATACACTGGTTTATGGCATGTGACCTTCCTTTATTACAATCACAACTTTGTAAGGCAAGAAAAAAAGACATCCCCGTAATCCTCGTGTTAATCCCACCCCCATATACCTTCACAATGGAGGTCCTCAACCTGCTGATAAGAGAGAGGGTCATCACGCAGCTGAGTGTTTCGTCGAGTCTTAGGATGTGTGCGCCTGATCGTGTCACAGGGGGTGGGGAGGCCTGGATCAATAGAGGGTCCTTTGAAGGAGAGCGACCTCATACAATAAGGGCAGTAAATGATATCTCTCGGCTTAGGCAATGGCCTCGGACCTGTGTGGACAGTCGGACACGGGGTGAGGGGCCATCAATGGAGTGGTATTCATGCTGCGTGGACAATCCAGCGCAGAGGGGAGGTTTATCAACAGAGGGGCATTCATGGGAGGAGAGGAGGTGTTGGTCAGGCGCTGGCGTGACTCCCGAGGACAGGGTCATGCAGAAGGGTCATGCTCATAAGGAGGAGGGAGGGGGAGCCAGGGTGCGTGGAGGATGCTTGCTGGGTCAGAAGGGGCGCGCTGGCGATCGATCGTGGACAGGGAGACCATGATATCTAAAATGGCTGCCGTGCACGTAGTACATAGGTGACCTAGAATGGCTGACGTGCACGTAGTACATAGGTGACAAGCTGGCGCAGATGATGTTCAGATCGCAAACTAAAATTCCACAAACAGACACCCATTGAACCACCAATAAATGATGCCTAGGTAGCCCCTATAAAGCAAAAAAAGAATAGAGTAAAAAAAAGGAAACCTGTTCGAAGATTCTATAAAAAAAGACAGAAGAAACTCTATTTTGAAAATATCCTAGAGTCTCCTTTAGAAAAATCTCGTCAGAAAGAGCCATCGCCTAATTCTCCTAATTCTTTGAATGACTTACCTGGGGTACCTCAAGGGGAGCAGGTGATTCCTTCTATTCCCCCCAAAGGTCCTTTGAGAAATATAGATATGGTTGAACCAATCTTTCCCGGAAATGTTTCACCTTTAATTCTTAATCCTTTTGCTATGCCTTTTCAAGACCTTCGTGCAATTGAGTCTGTCCCCTGTTCGTCCACCCAGGTGAAGGAAAGTGTTGATACTGTCTTTTTGGATTTTGTTCCCCTTTTTGATTCCGATCTTATTTTAAATAGATCGGCACTTATTAAGTGTTTCCAAGATATTGAAAGTCTAAAATTAATTCAAAACTCTGACTTGGACTTGGTAACACTTTTGATCTCTGCTATGGGGACAACAGCCAGAGTCAAGTTTCACTCTAAATTGGTTTTAAATCACATCCTTAACTGGGCAGAGGAACTGCAAATTAGAGGGATAGATGTTGCCCCCTTCTTTAATAAGGAACAGGGTAATAAATTGTCCACTAACTTGTTATCCATCCATGGAGTTAAGTCTTCTTCTTCAGACTGGTCCTCAACAAAGACTAAGGATTTAAAAATTCATGTAGCAAATAATGAACGCCAAGTACTGTATAAAAATGCTCCTCCTCCTAAACTAGTTTTAATGAATGATTTATCCAAATGGAGTTGGTTGCCAGGTGTCCTCTCAAGCAAATCCACTTCCTCCCTTAAATCTGATTTACATTTTTAACATTGATTTGAAGATTATTTCTTGGAACATTGAGGGTTTAAAGAATAGTCCTGATAAAATGTTATTTTTAAATTCTTTAGTAGCAGATATTATTTGCCTACAAGAGACTTGGGTGGACAGTAAACTTTTGATGGAAAAAGACTACTTCGTTTTAGATGGTAGCGCTCTGCCCTCTAGGAGAGGCCATGCAAAGGGCGGATTAGCATGTTTACTCTCCAATAAAATTAATTGGAACTTCTCCAACTTTCTAGACCCAAATAAATTGTTCCAGGCAATAACTTTGCAAAACGTGGTTAAAGACGGTTCAAATAAATCGTTGGTTTTGATAAATACCTATATTCCCCCTGATACCTGCTTCAATGTTGGCCTAATGTCGCTTTTTTCTTTTATATCTAAACTTATGGATGATCCTTCTCCTCCTTATGTATTGTTATTAGGTGATTTTAATTGTAAAATTTCTAATTGTGGTCTTGATTTATTTAGGAACAAGCTTAGGGAAGAATCTCTCCATATTCCTCAAGCGCTATTTTCGCTGAATATTAGGTCCAACAAAAGAGGGAAATTATTTTTGGATGGTCTTTCTAAAGTGGATTGTGTAGTATTAAATGGTAGACTTCCATTTGACACTCCTGCCGCTTTTACTCACAAATCAAAAAATGGAGATTCGATTATTGATTATGTGGTGGCTGTTACTTCCTTTTTTCCGTTTATGAAGGATATACTGGTTGTCGACTCTATATTGAGTGATCACAAGGTACTCTCTCTTACAGTCGATCTTAAACCTCCCCTGTCGGATCCTTGGCATATTGATTCTGACTTGGTGAGTTTTGGAGCCAAGTCAGGGAAATGCTATTGGAATGTGAGGCTATTAAGAATTTACTTAGCCTTTTGGAATCTACTGTAGAGAATTTGTCCCAATGGGACGAGAGGGAACTTTTGGGGTTTTCAGAATTCTTGGCTTTAGTAACCCAATCTGCTAGGAAAGTTTCTCCTATTAAAAAACTCTCTAGTCTTCCCCAAACATCTTCGACAATTAAACATTGAAATAAATAATCTGATAAGGGGGCAATACTTACTATTTAATAAAGATCGGTACCATAAATTGGTCTTATTAAAAAGAAGGAGATCGAGGATGAGGGCTAGATTAAAAAGAGATAAGGAGGATTCTCTATGGATTAAACTCCGGGAATCCTCTTATAAGGGCCATGCCAGGACATTTTGGTCTCTAATTGCCGAAGGTTGTGGCTCTAGATCCCGCCCCACGTCTATCTCCATCGAAGAGCAGATTTGGGTCCAATATATTAAGCAATTGTATAGTACTAATGGTTTGCATCAGGATATTGATCCTTTGTATGAGGACTTTCTCCCCTATGATCCCCCGTCCGAAAAGGACATCGAATTAGCGATTAAGGGCATGCGCTTTTCAGGTGCGATGGGTCCAGATGAGATTCCGATTTCCGCTCTAAAGCAGCAATGTGAACTCTGGAGTAAAATTATTTATCCAGTGTTCAAGTTTTGTTTTATTAGCGGTACTGTTCCTACATCTTGGAAAGGAAGTATACTAGTTCCTCTCTTTAAGAAGGGAGCTAGAGATCTCCCTCAGAACTATCGCCAAATTGCACTCTTGAACGCTATTGGCAAGGTTTTTGCTAGATGTCTCCTTAATTTAATTAACGATTGGGTATCTCTGACTAATATCTTGCCTTATGAACAAACCGGCTTTAGGAAGAGGCATGGCACCCTTGACAATTTGACTGCACTCCAAGTTTTAACAGAGAAATATGTGAAGGTTCATGGAGGGTGTATTTATGGCGCCTTTATCGATTTCTCCACAGCTTTTGATAAAGTGGATAGATTTGTACTGTGGGCAAAGTTATTCGATTTGGGGATGCCACCTTCTCTCATCAGATTGGTCCGTGCTTTGCATACGGATACCTGGTGTAGAGTATTGCTGGGGGGGGGATAGAGGTCTGTCTAAAATTATTGCTACATCTAATGGGTAAAAGCAAGGTTGCCTGTTAGCTCCTCTGCTGTTCTCTTTATATGTAGCGGATTTACCCCAGGCTCTTTCTGTGAGTATCGGTATTGCTCCGAATTTGGGGGGTTCGCCAATTATATGTCTTATGTATGCAGACGACATTTTAATTCTTGATTTAACGCCTAAAGGTTTGAACAATCGACTGCATGCATTACATAAATATACAGGAAACCATCACTTGACAATAAACATCGCAAAAAGTAAAGTGATGTGTTTATCGGGCAGGAAAAATCCCAAAGATGTGAACTTTCTTTGGACTGTGGGGGGCCAAAAATTGGAAACAGTAAAATCTTATACTTTCCTTGGCAAAATTGTTATGAGCAATTTAAGTGGAAAAGCTCATATAGCTAACAACATCCGGAAAACTATTGTCCAAGGAAAGAGCTTGGTGTCCTTATATAAGGCCACAGGCAGAAGACATCTTTCGATATTGTTGGAGGTATTTAGAGCAAAAATACCCGCCTCCCTATTATATGGAATGGAATTAATTGATATTAAATGTTGGAGTTTTTTAAACTCCACTAAAGGTAAAATTCTACGTAGCCTTTTTTCTGTCAATACAGCTAGTTCTACAGCTGCTCTTAGACAGGAACTTGGCTTACGTAGCAGCTGGGTGCAAGGTTTAGCTGGGTGCGTACGCTGGGCTTTTAGCCTGGCTAAGGGTGAACCAGGCTTGTTACGATATCTTATAAAATCTGAGCTACTGGGGACTCTTAATGAATATTCCTTGATCCTAAAAAACTTTAGATATGCTGTGAATAATTTACAATTAGATGAAGAAGTTTTATTTTCTCTATCGCCATATCAATTGAAATCCCTTCTAAAGTCTGCATCCTGGGAATTAGGGTTTAGATTAGACAGAGAGTTTTGCGTTCAGAACAAGGGTACCACTCCATCTTTTGATTCCTGTATGATTAGGAAAGCGCAACCATATGTTCACTGGAAAATTCCTCACGGAGTTAGGCGTTTTGTGCTTCTATTGAGGCAGGACTTACTCCCCTTGAAATCACTCTTATCAAAATGGTATGGTTCATCAGCCATATGTGATTTTTGCAATATGAATAATCAGGATTTGATGCACGTTATGTTTGTCTACCCTGCTCTAATGTCGCACAGGCGCAAGTGGTTAAGACCGATTTGTCTTCAATTGAATATTTTATCTGCTGCTATCTTTATTGAGGCCTTGAACAATCCTCCAAATGAAATGTTTTTTTTAAAATTGTTTAACTTTTTTAAATGTTTCTTAAATCTGTATTAGGCGAAAGTTTTGATGTCCCGTTTTATCATGTATATTTGGTATGTAATAATTTGTCTTTTATGTTGATCTCATATGAGTTCCGTAATCATAAAATAAATAAACTTGAAACTTGAGAACGTTTGCAGTCAAATGAGGCAGTGATGCTTTAATTTCATGAACCATTGTCATCAACTAAATCCATGGTGACTGAGGATCCCATCAGTTGTTATTCTGTTTGGTCTTCAAGAAGGAGCGCTGGCCGGCTGATAGCAGAACATCTCCATTTTCTGAAAAGTGGGCCACCCTAATCACAAATTAAGACAAGCCTTGCAAGGGCAACGCTGGAACTGCATGCCCATCATCAGAGGATGGGCACTACACAAGTGGTACACAAAATAATATAGATAAAAACAAACCTTGGCGGATTTAAGCACTCTCTCCAGAGTAGTGCTCAAGTTCCAAATCCGCTAAAGCCGTGCCTCCTTTAGCCTTAAGTTGTTCATAACTAATGGAAGTCCAGTAGAACCCTTATCTTCAAAACCCGCTGAATGGGGATAACAGAAAATAATCAAAACCTGCCAGAGGGTGATATAATCTAGCTATAGCGCTTTGAAGTGGCTTTACTTTAGACCTCACTGTGAAGACGGCTGTGGTCCACAGCCTGTGGTAGACAACGATTTGGCAGAGGTGGACTATATTGCATCACACACCATAGACGAGGACCCGCTCCAAGGGTAGCTGGCATCTTCGAGTTGCCCAGTGAAAAGTTCTACTATGACAAGTCAATGCATTCATCAAGGTTGGGGTGTTCGGACCGCCATGGACATCTTCATCAGAAGGCCTTGACTTGGGCCTCCTTTCCGCCTCAATGGTGTTTGAGGTACGCCTGCACCCTGTGAGCACAAGATGTGCTCAGGATAACGCACCGGTCAGCCGACTGGCAGGGAACACCACCAATCTTCATTGCCTTGTCAGGCAAATCCCCCAGGGCACAGTGACTATCGGTTGGGAAATGGACTGGGGAAGGTCACAAAGGGGAACGTTATGTTGACGTTGCCACATGACATTGTGCCTTAAAGCACTAACACAAGATGACGATTGTGTTCGATAAAATGACTGAAGCTTGGAGAGGGAAAGATGATTTGCCTAGAGCCACACTGCATGGAGGCAGAAGTGACGAGGTTCACTTCCCAGGACTCCTGAGAACCCACATTTCCCAATAGCCACATCCAATAATGTCAAGACATCACGACCCAAGTTGACTGTTGATATTTGATGGCAGTTGGTGGACTGCTTAATTTTTTACCCCAGTTGTACTTGCACTGTTACTCTTCCACTTTTCAATTGCTTTGGCTGTCCAGTCTCGCCATACCCCCTATCCTAATGAGATACAATAGTTCAAGCTAACATACCATTAAAGCTTGGAACAACACAAATAGACAACAGGGAGACCTGTTTGGCCACAGGGGAAGCATTCTAAACACCGCTGTGAAGGTTCATGGGCATGCCAGTGGCATTCACCTTGGCCTTATATGATTCCTGAGACATTTGGTAGTGATAGGCCAGTACTTCTACAAGCATGGAAACAATGGAAAAGGGCAACTGCAAATTACAATTTAGTGCAAACCTATCCCCTTCCCGTTGCATTCTATTCCAGCTGAACTGAGGATCTTATAACCATTCATGATTGGAACCATGAGGCCAGGGCTAGATTCATCATTGAGCTGCATTTCTGAAACAAAGATGCAGTCCCATTCAGTAAGCACTGTCATACTGCTTTTTGGCCTCGACACAAACAAGAAGTAGGAAAGAGGAAGATTAGAAAGCAACCTGATAAGCAAGGGAGTTTAAAGCATAACTATGTTAAAGAACCACAGATAGTGCAAGCAAGTCTTCGTTCGTGTGGTCATCAGCATGGATAGGTGCATTTTGACTTTCCTTTTGCGCAATGGTTTACCATTACCTCATTCTGCTGTGAAACTACTGTCTACCTCAAAAGGATCTTTGTTTCAGTGGTTAAGGTAAATATCTGAAACTTTAGATTTAATTGGACAAGGCCACTTTATGAGAAGAAACAAGCTCTTCCAGACAGCTTATTTATACATTAGGGGCAAAGGCTTTGAACATTTTAAATGAATTAGTAATCAGGATACATATTACAAAACCACATTGAATGGGTTGCAGTTGTACTAGGTTTACTACATTATCGTTTAGCCAAGCGTGCATGGGTGGCAGAACTTTTTTTAGGGATAATATGGCAAAATTCATAGGATTTCTAGAACTTCGATAAAGTATTACCGAATATTAACCTAGCCTTCAGTTTTGATTCTTTCCTCTGCCCATGTAATTTTATCCGATATCACCCCCAGGTATTTATCAAAATTGCTATGGATCAATCTTCTATCATTCACATAGCAATGATCTTTGCATATCGGACTACTGAAGGTCAGACTCGCTATCTGATTTAATATTTATACATTCACATTTGCAAATACTCAGAGGACATTCAGAGCCTGTTGAAAAACCAAGGGAGTTTGGTCACCTATGATTTACATAAGCGTAATAAAATTCAGATATTGACTTTTTTGCAATTTTTGAGGAAAATAGACTTCGGTTATAAATTACTGGTCCTAGTTATACATAATAAAAAGGGTAAGAAGGAGGGAGTAGCACACAACCCAGTCTTACCCTGTCTGCCCATTTTATACTCAAGGCTTGTTTGGCTCATTTGTTTGAGCTAGCTTTGTTACCCAATAATGCTCAATGATAAGAATAGTTGAGACTCCCCATTTCAGAAACTTATTTTCACATTACAGAGGTACCGTCCCTTTTTTCACTTAGCACCTAACCATCTACTTAAGTACAGCACAATGTGTGTTGCAAACAATCTAAGTAAGAAGAATATTAGGATTCTGCCCATTTCAACAGATTGCCCACCAATATTTTTGTTTATGTCATAGAAGGAGTATTCTAAATTGTTAATAGTTTGTAATTGAATTTTATTTACCTTTGAACAGTTCTTTGAAATCTTCCATTGCACAGAAAACAAGTTTAATAATCTTCTCTTGCCAAAAGCTCAGTTGTACAAGATTATTGTTTAAATGTCAGTTTTTAATTCCCAATAGGAAATAATTAAAGGCTAGAAATCAATTTAAATGAAAAAACAACCTTGAACCTTCAATTTTATAAAATCTTGTAACATTCCTCAATAGGTTACCTAAAATGAGATTTTGGGAAATTAATCGCCAAGGGAGAGAGCACAGACGTGCCACAGAGACATGCATAATCCAAGTTCCGCTGCTTACTTGCAAATGCACTAACCCATCAGAACATCCAAACTCAAACTATTTTAAAAACCACTCATCCATACATAATTCTAGGGCTGGTGGGTAGAAAGGGTAGGCTGGTCCAGGCCTCAGACACACCTAAAGGCCTCATACAACCTCAAGCTCATCCATAGCTTTATCCAAATACTTTGCCCATGTCTCGTGCCAGTGTGTAATATGTAATGTAGTTCACAACAATTAATAATAACCACTATACAGTATGTATAAAAATACAGTATATACAAATAGTCATGATCTATGCTTGTGATTAAATTATATAAAGTATTCATAAATGACTTCAAAAATCAAAACAAGATCTGACAATAATGGTTTTGTGTTATATCAAACAGTCACAATCATTCACACGATGCTGCTCTCTAACAATGTAAAACGTTTTGTAGAAAATGTCATTGTCTGTGTGAACAATAACTTGTTGGTGACTACAAAAAATTGTAATGGTCTCTGCTATAGTCCTTGAGCCCAATGTTTTCAGTAGCGTCAAAGCTATTAGTCACACATATGTTTTACCATCATGAGCCAAAAGATTCCTCTCCACCATTCCCAGCCCCCGACTGTGACCACAGGTCAATTAAGCTCGGAAAAAATACAAGGGTCTCAATGAACTTCCATGGGATAAGTCACAATCATTATTTAGACTATTGCTGATCTGTTAGATACTCTTGCAAGGTAGTTTATTTATGTGTCACTCTCACAATTTATTTCTGAAAAAGAAATCTCTACCACAATTATAAAGCAATTTTGAAAATGTCATAATTTGGAGTAGCATTTCCCTAACTGTGTGGGTTGCGGCACGATTTTTGGTGGGTCGCGAAAGTCCAAGCAATACATAAAGACCCCCTTTAAATTCTGTATTTAACTTATCATATTTGCTGCACTTCAAAGACAGAGGTCAAATGTCAGGTTATGTCTTCTCACAAATTGCTGCTTATTTTCCTAAAATGGGGATTGGTGTTTACAAACTCCTCTTACTGTGCAGCCAGAGAAAGAAAAGTAAAATGAATTGTGTGGCAATCTTGCTGGAGTACAGTGAGTGTGAAACGAAAAGCTGTATATTGTCATTTTCTGTAACACACAATAAAACATGTGTAAATGAAATATGCACATTCAGCAGTTAGGAAATGAAAAATGAAGCACTTTTTTGTAATTTTAAAATGTGATGGAAAAAAAGATTTTAAAAGTATCAAAACAGATCAAGACATTTTACTCGGTGATGCACAAATTATAAATATTAATTGAAACTGAATTTCATCACATTATCATTTGTGTGCCATTTAATTTTATCAGTAAATTGTATGACTGTGAAAATTTAGTGGCCATTTCAATAAAAAATGTGCTGTCTGTAAATGAAAGTGCGCCAACACCCGAAGCTTTAGTTACCTTAAAAAAATCACTCGCCTCATATCTACTAAAGCTATGTTGGTCACAAAAGTTTTCAGTTCTGACAATTGGGTCATGGTTCTAAAACGTGTGGGAAGCACTGCGTATAAAGTATAACAAGCAATTTTGGTAATAATAAGTAAACATTAGCACAGGCAATTATTAAAAATGTAAACACAAACAGGATCCCCAACAAAGATCAATGGGAATCTACATTATATTCTTTACCAATCTCTATCTCAGCTCCTTATACAATACTTTACTCTTGACTTCCTAAAGTGAGTGCATCTGTCACTGAGGTAAAATTCGAGTTCTTAGATAGAGCGCTCTAAGTTCAGTATAGGTGTTCTTAGCATCAAATTACCTCCCCCCAGTACAGCTAAAACCTGTATGTTTTATACACTTTTCCACAGAAAGTATGAAGCATCTTTTTATTTGATCATGGGATGTGCCTGACATAATGATAAAGTAGGATATGCATTTACGTCATACTTTACTAGCTGACCACATTGTGTACATGAGGTGATCGGTACACAGATGGTGAACATTGTGTTACCAGGCAGAATGCATGCCTTTGTACATCATTTGTTATATGTAGATTGCAATCCTAAGTATATCATTTGTTTCTAGGATGAATACAAGCCTTTGCGCATTAGTGCTACATTGCAAAGGTAATTATTGATGACAGTATTCACTACATATACTTATCAGCTATGCTAGCATCTCAGAAAACATCAAGAATCATTAAATACTTTAGACCATCATCATTATTTCACAACATGACAAATTAGTGAGTGTAAGCCATATGTTATTCCACCATGGGGCAGGCATCTAAAGTTGTAGGTTATAATCTGGAGAAGTTCACCACGTTAGTGCCAGACAAATCCATAGCAAATGCCAGATTTCTACTCCTTTTAACCTGCGTACATCACATACCTCTGCAGGAGCATGATACAAGGTATTTAGAGTTGAGCTTCAAGTTAAACTGTTTGAGGTAGTCACCAAAAGACGCAGGGCTTGATTTTGAGTGACGGGGTAGTCAACAGAAGCTGAAGTGATGGCAGGGCCTTGCGTGCACACATTGCTATGTTAGCTTAAGCTTATTTGATGTTTAAACGCCATTTTGCAGCTTTTGCACATGACACTGCATGTATCTGCTGTTGTAAGATAGCCTGTTTGAATTCCTTCACTTGACAAAGGCTTGTTTTCAACATCCCTAGACTTACATCGCAACCTCAGTCTGTACAGTGTGTGCAGAAGCCTCCAAGGTTATCACAACAATGTAAGCTGTTATTCGGGCTGATTCTAGCACCTTTATAATATTGCACTGCATGCATGATTAGGGCACTTGGAGAAAACTCTTTTCCTGGGAGAGAGAGCTTTTGCTTACCCTGATGTGATTCACTTCTGCTGATCTTGGAGGTATGGGGTTTCCCATTCAAGCCTAAGAGACCTTCTATTATTATTATTATAAAACCTAGTTCCTAGCTGGGGAGGGTGGTATACGAGGCACTATAGGACCTGTTTCCACTATCATTATAATATGATTTCTCACTTTATGGGTTATGGAATTGTAACAATGTTGATCGTATTATTTTTAATCATATGGCTGCTTATGTTAGCAAAAATACTGCATCGTAGAGCACATTGTTAAAATAACATTTTTAATCTTTACATTGTCTCTATTTACTCACGTTGTGGACTGGTATGAGAATGACAAACGAAAGAGTGTTCTTGATTCCCACCATTCCTGAGAGTAATCTAAGTCGCATGTTCTGGGTTGTCTAATCATTGGTAGCTTTGCTATAGTACGGAGAGCTAATGAGACACTGATGCTAGTCGGTTAGGGGTTCTAGGTGCTATGGGGAGTTTTTTGGTACACCACAATTCACTGAGGTCCTAGATCTCTGTGCACAGTTCTGTGTATGAGCAGAATCCCTGCAACATGGTGCACCTAACGATGTGGTCTTCTATTTGAGACTCTCGAGTAGTGCTTATAAAATTCCACAACACCCTCATTACTGTTTCCGGTTGACAGTGGTGACGGATTAACCTACCTGTATGGTTTAAGTATAGGTTTATTCAAGTTTGATATTTTAAAAAGGTTCTTTATTTGAATTACAACCCGTTTGTGCTACATTTACTATAGATTGTTTCTTCTCCCCTGTGTCCTGATGGGTGAGGTTGAAATACCGCAGCATAGTAGGGTAGCAGTCCGCAATCATTTGCAGGCGTTTGGCGTACCCTAGATAGGCATGGCGGTACTTTTTGTTGTGAGTGCTGAAGCTGCATACCCGTTTGAGCTTTTCTACTCATGGGTTACATTTCCTGCAGTGAATGCAATAGTGGTACATTTCATGTTTACACTCGAACTGCCATGCCTATGGAATATACACCATATAGGACACGGAAGATTCCGATTATAGCTTGGCAGCATCGAGTGTGGTTTAATGGCGCCCTTCCCCACTCGGTAACCGCAGTTCGGTTAGGTCCTTTGTCTATTCCTGGGGCCACTAGGCCTGTTTTGGCTGGGTTTACTCCGCACCCACGTTACCTTACAGTCCCCATTGCGGAATTAAGAGTCCTTTATGTCTCTGTTGTAGGGGTGCTCACGGCTTTAGTGCAATACGTTACCCGCAACGTCCAGGTGGGGGCACCTGGTGCTGCGGCGCATCCAGGTAGACCGGCTGGGAAAAAACTCAGTCCTGTCATGGTAAATGCAGTTATGGGCAAGCGCCCCCAAGATAAGGATGATATGCCTTTTTGGCTGCTGAGAAATTTGACCAACTGGAGGCAGTATTTCCTAAAACGAATCCTGTTGAGAAACACAGGATTCTGACCATTAGTTTGCAGAAAGACTTAGTGCCAGAAGTAACAGATTGTGAGACCTGGGGTAAGATATTTGCAGCAGTCTATGCTAAGTGCTTCGGCACACCGTCCATGGCTGTCCAACACTCCGTGATTAAGCATGTCCAAGATTACCACGATCCGGAGACGGCTGTTGAATCGGGAATGAGGCTAGTCGGAGTGTTTCACATAGTTTCCCATCTCGTCCTTGCTAATGTCAAGGGGGATGCGGTGAACTTTCAGGCGTCTAATGCTTTGCGCGATGTCCCCGATGCTGATAAGCCCCAGCAGTTACCGAAAATTATTGTGGAGTCTTAAAAGACCATTGGCCGCAAAAGTTTGGGTGTTAGGCCTTTTGCTAAAGTGACAGCTCAACTGCAAACTCAGACGGCGAAGTCTGATAAAGACGACCGTTTCACCTTTCCTAAACAGACATAGAAATCTAAAAAACAGGGAAAGCAACAAAAGAAATTAGAGTTGTGTACTGCATCGCCAATACCTGTGTCTACTGAGCGTACGTATGATTTGCGCAGAAGTGTGGGCTGAGGTGCTTGCACTGGCTTTGTACCGTACTCAATGTGGATGGGACAAGCTTTCACCCAGACATGAGATACCATTGCGGTCAATGCCACAGCCAAAACCCCAATATCCCATGCAGTTTGACGTGAAAGCTCCTGTTGCAGAAATCCTTGAGCAATTGGAATATCAAGGTGTGATGGAAACGTGTGTCTCCGATGAATAATCCTCTTTATACTGTGACCAGACCTGATGGATCTTACCTCCTGGTTTTGGATTACCGGCATTTGAACTCTCATTGTCGGACCTGCGCGGTACAGAATACTCACCTTGTGGATAGTCTCATGCATAAACGGTTCAAAGCCACACTTGACATATCCAATGGCTTTTTTAGCCATAACATTTGATCTATTAGTAGGCAATGGACAGCATTTACTTCCGGCGGCAAACAATATCAGTTCAAAAGATTAGCCATGGGCTACAAAAATAGCCTGGGCATCTTTGCTGCTCGCATTGTCTCTCTTTTGGAGAGACTCAACCCTGATGCGTGCGGGTATGTGGTTGATATTTAGCTCACAAACGACAAAATATGGCCACATTTGTATCGCGTTGACTACATCATTTGTATGTTTGCGGACTTCGGTTACAAGTTTAACTTTGCAAAATCACACATTGCAGAGTACACAGTTTTGTTTCTGGGCTATGAGCTCAACAATGAAGGTCGAGGTTTAGCACCTCACTTCCTGGAGAAATGCGCACAGCGGTTCGCTCCAACAACTCTGAAAAAACTACAGTCTTTACTGGGTTTTGTGAATTCTGCAAGTACTTATATTCCCGATTATGCCCAGCGTATCAAGTCGCTTTATGCCTTGATACAACCTACTTTTACCAAATCTTGTTGGATGCCTGAACATTCAACTATACTGCAATCTTTGCAGTCTGATCTTCTTGAATCTAAATACTTACTGACTCGTGACAACCACAAAAACCTGGTAATAAGAATTGTGCCGGGCTCAGTGGGTTTCACGTACCTGACTTTTAATGAGGTTGACACAGTCCTTATTGCTTACAAGTGACACTTGTACACTTCGGCTGAAATGCGTTTTTTCACAGTCGAAAAAGTTTTGACTGCAGTGCAGATGGCGATACTAAAAGAAGAGCGCTGTCGCAGGGGAAACGCTTGTTGGTTATCCTGTCCTAGAGGCAGTAAAGAAACCCAGTATACCTAATTCAAAAGCTTTGCATCGGCGTTGGATACAATGGGCCACATCCTTGACATCTCCGGATGTCACGTTTATTTTTGATTCCTCTTTGCATACTCAGGAGTACTTGCAGTTTGAATTTGTTCATCCGGCTCCTCTGTCCTTGCACCCGCTGGAGGATTTCCATTGTATCATTTACACTGACGGTTCGACGCAACCGGCGACAGATTCAAAGCCTGCTTATTTAGCAGTCTGCGCAATAGTGGTGTGTACACTGATGAATGGAAAGTTCAAGTCCGATGTTGTGCATACACAGATATTACGGGACTGTACCGCCCAGTTGGCAGAGCTACGTGCTCTGGTGCTTGCACTGGAGTACGCTGATCCTAGTGTGACTACTCTTATCGTAAGTGACTCTTACTACTGTGTTCAGTCGTACAATAAATATAAATATAATCCGTGGTCTGTTATGCTAGCTGCTTATCCAGATATGTGAATTATTGATATATAGCAGAATGCGCCAAAATTCTGATACTAAGTGTCACCCAAAAAGGAAACTAGAGAGATTATAATAGGAAAAAGAAATGACCCATCAGGATTGTTGGAATCCCATCATTCATCAAAGTGACCATTGTCATCATTTGGGTTTCCAGCCAACCTCCCATCAGTCATCTTGATCATAGAGGAATACTGAGTGAGTTTTATCCTCTATTGGATCTTTCAGAGGAAAAGAGAACGTAGAAGAAGCTTAGAAATTGTATCTGCCTCCCAGGGGCATTCCAAACAGAAAAAGTGCAGTGCAAAAGTAAAGTGCATGATTAAAATAGGATTTGCAAGAGAAAGAGAATTATATCTTATCCAAAAAACATCAATTGCATTCCTAAGTAAAACCAGTGCAGAAAAATAGCAGTTCAAACAATTCAGTGCTCTTAAACGGTCGACATGTTTCAGCCAATCGGACATATGTCCACGGCTTTCTTCAGGACCTCACCAGAAGTTTCCTTGCTACTGCTTTACTCGTAACATAAAAATAATTTAAATATACATACAGATAGGGCTTATTACCACTCTTGTTATCTTATGCTGATCCTCTGTATCATCAAGATGTGTAGGACCTCTGTAACAAACAAACAAAAGGTAACAACCTCAGTGGTAACGCATTCAAACAATTTAATCATATAATTCACATCTCTAGGTCAGCTTTACGCAAATAAATGTAGCTCATATGAAAACTCTAATGCTCACCCGTAGAGTACGAGGACTAGACCTCACCTCACCCGGCACCAGCTCCAGTCAATGAGGCCCTGCTCTAGCAAGCAGCAACCAAGAACCCAAAATAAAAGGTTTCATTAAAAATATGTTTACTCGATCTACATATAACATTTTCACATGGATCACTTATTCTCCTCTTTACTGGCATGTCTTAGAGAGTGTATCTTTCCAAGGATACAAATGGGAATTTAAAATTAAAAACAATATCATCTCATGGTGCGCCAAGAAAACGGCATCTAAATATGTTGCAGTCACTCACATTCTCACACATAATTGTCTGTTAGTTGTTATCTTTAGTGGGCTTTCTTTAGAACTAGAACACCTTTATCGGTTGCTACTGAATCACATGTATGAAGTATTCACTCCATTATTAAAATGTTCTCTAATTTTTCTTCAAAAGTATTAAACTGTATTATCAATAGTCATCACTGTTTACTTGTTTCCAGGTTCAGCACAGATGGAAATGAGCCCACATCTTATTCATCTCTTTTGCACACAAGTACTGAAACATATTACATTTGTGGTAATCTTTAGGGCCAAAACTCTTTTATCCGAACCTTGAAACAGGTGTCTTTGGTTTAATATATCAACAACATCCAATTATTTCACCCTTGCCAATCTTTTACTCGTGTCTCTCTTTGAGCAAATAATGCGGGCGCATTCCGTCGAGACTCGCTTGTTCTGATTCATAGCCCTTGTCAAAAGCCACTTAACAGCCCGTATCTTAACGTTTTTCGAGCAAATCTCAAAAATAGAGAGTGCTGCTTCGGGCAGGTAACTTATAAACGCAATCTAGACCTACAATTTTTTTTGCAGCTTTCAGACAAGACAACTTAACTTATCATGGCATTTTTCAAATCAACTCGCAATATATACAACCATCGATATGAGACCGAGGAAATTACTTCTATAACTACATTAGTCTGTTTTAGCCGTACCTGCCCGTCGTTGCCTCGTGCTTAGCGTTAGCTGGGATGAAGGTAACGGACCAGGAAAGCCAACGGTCTTTTATATCTCAGTGTATACTGCAGGTGAACTGTGTTAGTGCCAATGCGTGGCAAGTAGATTACATCATGCAAAACTACAAAGTCACATCAGCGCTGCTGGGAATTGTAGTTCTAAGCTTAACTATGCTTTTTTTTAAATTCTTTATTTGATCTCGGTTTACTCCAATGAACAAAGTTCTTGTTTATTCTAATATAGTATGTAGTGAACCACAAAACACTTGTATTTTAGTAGGCTAAATAGCAATTAGTTTCAAATTGGTTCTTTTGATTTAATTCCGTCATACAGGACTAGTACAATTACGTGTGCTGACTGGAGAGTTATTATTATTGAATGGTTACACTCGATTACATATTCTCACCGTTTCAGTGTGCATGAAAAAAACGCTACAACTCATGTACTTTAAATAGCGGCATACTGTAATTGCGCAACATAATGCTAGACCGTGCTCAGGGAGTACAAAATGACGTTTCTTAAGTAGGAACCGATTGGTCTTTGAGACACAAGCTAACAATGGCTGACTCATTTGTCGGAGTCTTTTTTATGTAGTCAAGGCAACAGCAGATAAGGCAACTAAAATCGATAGTTGCTACTTGAAAAATAAGATGTAGGCTCTGAAATCAGGGCTCTACAACTATGATCTAGATAGTTGTGTTTGTTTAAAGGAGACCCCAAAATGTATGCTAACGTCATGCTCACTCACTTCAACTAGATGTTGAACAGATCTACATTAATCAAGGTGTTGAATAATGATATATAGACTCACTCATAAATATGATGTATATAAGGCCCTCTATTATTCAGTAGGTCATCGCTCCGAATTCTGGTCCAGATGTTCCTGACATCTTCATCTATGGAGGGAGACCCAGGGTATTGCGTCATTGAGGCCTACCGTATGTCACAGAGCTGGTTAACACTAACCTGATCAGCCGGATACAGCGGGAGCGATGTGCGAGGCTAGTTTTCCATTTCCCCTGTATGGAACCACCTGTGAGTACTAGAACACTCATCAGATAACACCACAATCGGGGAAGGGGAAAAAAGGGACAAAGAGAAACAATAAAGTTGCAGCAGTCAATAATTGCAGACGTGCACCAATGAGGACTAGTGCTGACCTCTGTGTTAACTCAGTGTCTCCTGTATAACGATAAAACATATCACATAAAAATATGCACTCAATGCAAGCAGGCTCTATCAATGTGATATGTGTTGTAATTCACTTACTTTAAAAAGCTGCTGCATTACTTCACACCAAAAGGCACAAAAGGTAAAAATAAAGAAAGAAAGAAATCAAGAAGAATTCATATTACTTCAGTTATCAGTGATAGCGGATGTTTAGTCCACAAAATAAATAAACAGGTCAGCACCCAGATAATGAGAGAATTATCTGTTACCAGGCAGTCCACTGGTATGAATTTGAATCCACAGGCTAGGGATCTTTGTTTCACAACCCCAACCAAAGGTGAAGAAAAGTAATAAACTAATCCGTGCCTCTCAACAGCTCCAGGGCTAAAAGGCTAAGTTTTTCTCAGTTTTGCTCACACATATTCTTCCAAGAAAAGAAATGAGCTCCTGCACGTTTAACAAATAACAACTTAAATACTGTGTGCACCTCCGTGATGAGAGAACCAAACTTCTCCAGAAGTACAAATGAAAAGCAGGCGCCTCCCGTAATGTTTTATCTTACTGGAAGCGCTTTGAGGAAATAAGTATAGGAAAACGCTCCGAAATACTCAGGCATTAGGCAAGCACCCTTCAGGTGCGAAGGATTGTTTTTATGCCCCCAGTAGGTCTCGGAATAGCAGGCAGGCGTCCTTGAACTCTCGTACTTTGACTGGGCGTTTCTGAATCTCGAGCTCTGGACGCGAGGAAGGAACTTCAGGAATTCAGAGCGTGAAGCTCTTCGAGATAACCGAGGAATGAATTTCCCAAGAATGCAACCAAGGAGAGGTTCCGCTTTGCTCGCTGGTCTGAAGACGGAATCCTCTCAGCAATTCAGGTGACAAGCACCGGCTTCAAGGGTGAAAGGAATATGTAGTGAGAAAGACAGACATAAAGACAGGACTACCTCCTGCCTAAGAGTTATAGGAGATGTAGTGCACCCTTTCTAACCATCTTTCACTCCTACCTGGCCCTTATTCCACGTTTGATTGTGACACCGTATCACTAGAGAGTTTATATACCCATTTTTGTTCTCGTAAAAAGAGGAAATTGGACACATCGCTGACATGCGCAGGAATGTATGGTTTTTCAAGTACCGTCCACAAAAAATCTTCAGCATTGTGACCTTGGTCCAAAAAATGTCTTGTCAGCTTTGTCGTTGTTTTCTTGCATCTAAATGTACTTTTGTGCTCCAACATAAGTAACCTCACTTTTCGAGTCTTCATTCCCACATATTGGGATTTGCATGGACATCTGATCAAGTATATTAGGTTGTCACTATTGCAATTAGTGAAGCTTTTTTGAAACCATGGTCTATTGGTTCCAATATCTATGGACTTAGATTGTTTCGTTTGAGAACAGATGGCACAAGACCCGCACGGAAAATGACCTTGAACTGTGGTTAAATCCCACAATGTGCCTATGGCACGTTGTATGGGGCCAGCTGGTCGAGTGCGGACTAGTTTGTCTCGCAGGTTAGTGCCTCTTTTCAACAAGATTAGTGGCAGAGGTATTTTGTCTGTAGAGCTATTTAGAATTCGCCATTGTCTTCTGACACACTTTTGTATGCCATTGGTCAGAGAGCTAAAGGTATTAACAAACGTAAGGTGGCTCAAAGGTGGGTTTTCTACTGGTGGTTCTAGTAGTGCCTCTCAATTGTTGGTAGTGGCTCTTTTCTGTGCACGTCTGATTAGTTTCTTTGGATATTTCTTCTATTCCAGCTGTTCTGATAAGTTTTTTGAATGCTCCTCATATTTGACCATTGTGGAACAGTTCCTCCGAACCCAGAGGAACTGACCATATGGCAAATTTTCCAGAAGGGATTTGGGATATTGACTATCGAAGCGTAATGGAGAATTACGAGCCATTGGCTTACGATACAATTCACTTTCCAGGCCGGTGGGAGTGGTGAAAATGGATAGATCTAAAAACGCTATTCTACTTTTATCCACTTCAACTGTGAATTTAAGGAAGGTCATTCCTTGTATTCAACCAATGTTTAAATCTTGTGATTGAATCAAGATTGCCTCGCCATACCACCAGCATGTCGTCGATATACCACTCCCATAAGCGGATCGACTCAAAAAAAGGATTGTTTGGAGTGAGGACATGCTGTTGTTCAAAAGCGTGGACATACAAATTCGCCAAACTTGGCGCAAAAAAACTGCCCATACTGGTCCCAGAGACCTGTAGGTAGATGGTGTCCAGTGTTATAGAGTCCACAACAGTATCTGTTAGAATCATAGATATAGTATATAATGTTTCATCTTGCGGATTTGACGCATATAAGGATTTAACGTCAAAGGATACTAAGTAGTCTTCTTCTGCGTCAAATTCAACTTCAGGTAGTAAACGTAACATGTCTTTCGTGTCCTGTAAATAGGTTTCTGAACAATTGGTCGTAAAAAATGATCCACAAAGGTGGATATAGGCTCTAGTATAGAATCAATGGCCGATATTATAGGCCTGCCCGGTGGTGGTCGTTGTGGTTTCTGTATTTTGGGCAAGCAATAAAAATAAGGCATGACTGGATGATTTGTTTGTAAAAATATGGCTTCCTGTTGAGTGATCCAACCGGCATTGATGCTCTCTTCTACAAGATCACAAATTGTGCTTCTAACCCATTAAAAGCACAGTGGAAGTGGATAAAAGTAGAATAGCGTTTTAAGATCTATCTAGGCGGCGACTGTTGCACGGTACAAATACGCCATTACATTACATTACATTTTCACCACTCCCACCGGCCTGGAAAGTGAATGGCATACAAAAGTGTATCAGAAAACACTGGCGAATTCTGAACAGCTGTACAGACAAAATATCTCTGCCACTATACTCGTTGAAAAGAGGCACTAACCTGCGAGACAAACTAGTCCACACTCAACCAGCTGGCCCCATACAACGTGCCACAGGCACATTGTGGGATTTACCCGCAGTTCAAGGTAATTTTCTGTGAGGGTCTTGTGCCATCTGTCCTCAAACAAAACAATCTAAGCCATAGATATTGGAACCAATAGACCATGGGTTCAAAAAAGCTTCACTAATTGCAATAGTAACAACCTAATATACTTGATTGCATGTCAATGCAAATCCCAATATGTGGGATTGACGACTCGAAAAGTGAGGTTACGTATGTTGGAGCACAAAAGTACATTGAGATGCAACAAAACAACGACAAAGCTGACAAGACATTTTTTGGATCAAGCTCACAATGCTGAAGATTTTTTGTGGACGGTACTTGAAAAACCATACATTCCTCCGCATGTCAGCGATGTGTCCAATTTTCTCTTTTTACGAGAACAAAAATGGGTATATAAACTCTCTAGTGATACGGTAGGCCTCAATGATGCAATACCCTGGGTCTCCCTCCATAGATGAATATGTCAGGAACATCTGGACCAGAATTCGGAGCGATGACCTACTGACTAAAAGAGGGCCTCATATACATCATATTTATGAGTGAGTCTATATATCATTATTCAACACCTTGATTAATGTAGATCTGTTCAACATCTAGTTGAAGTGAGCGAGCATGACGTTAGCATACATTTTGGGGTCTCCTTTAAACAAACACAACCGTCTAGATCATAGTTGAAGAGCCCTGATTTCAGAGCCTAAGTCTTATTTTTCAAGTAGCAACTATCGAT
This sequence comes from Lissotriton vulgaris, assembly GCF_964263255.1. Classification (NCBI taxonomy): domain Eukaryota; kingdom Metazoa; phylum Chordata; class Amphibia; order Caudata; family Salamandridae; genus Lissotriton; species Lissotriton vulgaris. Next base: position 2,107,390,275 of record NC_141687.1, read on the forward strand.
TTTAGTTGCCTTATCTGCTGTTGCCTTGACTACATAAAAAAAAATCAGACAAATGAGTCAACCTCTGTTAGCTTGTGTCCCAAAGAACTACTGGTTCCTACTTAAGAAACCTCATTTTGTAGTCCCTGAGTACGGACTAGCATTATGTTGCGCAATTACAGTATGCCGCTATTTAAAGTACATGAATTAGACTATAGCGTTTTTTTCATGCACACGGATATGGTGAGAATATGTAATCGAGTGTAACCATTCAGTAATGATAACTTTCAAGTCAGCACACGTAATTGTTCTTGTCCCGTATGACGGAATTAAATCAAAAGAACCGATTTGAAACAAATTGCTATTTAGCCTACTAAAATACAAGTGTTTTGCGGTTCACTGTATACAATATTAGAATAAACAAGAACTTTGTTCATTGGAGTAACACCAGATTAAATAAAGATTTTTTTTTTTAAAAAGCATAGTCAAGTTTAGAACAACAATTCCCAGAAGCCCTGAAGTGACTTTGTAGTTTCGCACGATGTAATCTACTTGCGACGCATTGGCACTAACACAGTTCACCTGCAGTATAAACTGAACTCTAAAAGACCGTTTGCTTTCCTGGTCCGTTACCTCCATCCCAGCTAAGTCTAAGCACGAGGCAACGACGGACAGGTAAGGCTAAAACAGACTAATGTAGTTATAGAAGTAATTTCCTCTCATACCGATGGTTGTATATATTGCGTGTTGATTTGAAAAATGCCATGATAAGTAAAGTTGTCTTGTCTGAAAGCTGGAAAAATAATTTTTAGGTCTAGATTGCTTTCATAAATTTCCTGCCCGAAGCAGCACTCTCTACTTTTGAGATCAATGCTCGGCTTTTGGAGATTTGCTCAAAAAACGTTAAGATAGGGGCTGTTAAGTGGCTTTTGTCAAGGGCCATAAATCAGAACGAAAGAGTCACGATGGAACGCGCCCGCATTATTTGCTCAAAGAGAGAGACGAGTAAAAGATTGGCAAGGGTGCAATAATTGGATGTTGTTGATATATTCAACCAAAGACACACGTTTCAAGGTTCGGATAAAAAAACTTTTGGCCCTAAAGATTACCACAAATGTAATATGTTTCAGTACTTGTGTGCAATAGAGATGAATAAGATGTGGGCTCATTTCCATCTGTGCTGAACCTGGAAACAAGTAAACAGTGATGACTATTGATAATACAGTTTAATACTTTTAAAGAAAAATTGAAAAAAATTGAAAAATTTCTAATAATGGAGTGGATACTTCATATTTGTGGTTCAGCAGCAACCTATAAAGGTGTGCTGGTTCTAAAGAAAATCCACTAAAGATTACCACTAACAGAGTGTGAGAATGTGAGAGACTGCAACATATTTAGATGCCGTTTCCTAGGCGCACCATGAAATGATATTGTTTTTAATTTGAATTTCCCATGTGTATACTTGGAATGATACACACTCTCAGACATGCCAGTAAAGAGGAGAATAAGTGATCCATGTGAAAATGTTATATGGAGATCGAGTAAACATATTCTTAATGAAACCTTTTATCCCCTTTATTTTGGGTTCTTGGTTGATGCTTGCTAGAGCGGGGCCTCATTGACTGGAGCTGTGCCGGGTGAGGTGAGGTCTAGTCCTCGTACTCTACGGGTGAGCATTAGAGTTTTCATATGAGCTACAACATTTTTTTGCGTAAAGCTGACCTTGAGATGTGAATTATATGATTAAATTTTTGAATGCGTTATGTGAGAAGTTGGCCTGATAGGTAGTGTTTCCAATTCTGGAACCACTGGTTATCAGTCCAAACAAACCCCAAAGATGTCAGGTTGTAAGTCAACCTTGTAGACAAGCTATCCTAGTGGTAGCATGGACTAAGCAGCCTTAAAGGCTTAACTTAAGAGGTCGTGTTAAGCGAGCTGTTTTACCACATACAATCCTGTAATCAAATGAAAGGACACCACACAAGTATATATTATAAAAATATATGTATTTATTTCTAAATTACTCCCCAGTACTCTTTATGAGGAAAGGGGCACAAGCGTTAAATCAAAAGCACTGTTACACATATAAAGTTGCACGTTTATGGATGAGGGCGGGTGGCCACTCAGACCATATATCAAAAAAGTGGTATAAGTAACACTTTACGAACAATGGTTAGGCCTAGGGCCTAGAGATTCGCTGGGAGCAGTCAGGACAAGCAATGAAGAAGTCGGGAGTAGCCCACAGGAGACGGGTGCAGCACGGAAAGTGCGGCGCGCACCAATGCACTGTCAATGGTGCGTAAAAGTCAATTAAAGTGAATAAAAAGATACTTCCGCTGAACCTAGGAACACAAAACTTTAGACACAGACCCTAGAGGTGTGTACCAGTGTAAAGACACCGGCGTTGCAAAGTTACCTCACCCACAGGCCGTGGGTGCACAGGGTCGAAGTGGCGTCGGGTTCTGTCACGCAGGTTCTTGGTGCTTGGAGCTGTTGCAGCTGCAGGCGCTGTGAAGCAGAAGTGTCCGGTGCGATCCAAGGGTGGATCGATGTAGAAAAGTACCTGAAAGCAGAGGGGACAGAGTCTGGGTCACTCAGCAGTGACCAGGGTGGAACCAGGACGGAACCAGGCAATGTCGGGCGCAATCAGGCGGTTGTCGATAGGCTTCTCTCCGCTGTCACGTGGGCTCTGGGGCATCTGCGACGTCCAGGAGCGGGTCACGATCTGTCCCACGTAGGCTCTCGCCGTCAGCACCGTCGGCTTGAAGATTGTAGCAAACAGCACTTGGCAAAAGCAATCCACGCGGAACCGGGAGATTGCTTATCACTCGAACCAGGAGGGTCAGAGTGGGTGCTCCTTTTTACAGGAGCTGGTGCAGATCTGGAGCAACCAGAAAAGCAAGTCGGATTTCAAAGTTCGTCGGCACAGGGGCCACAAGCCAGCTGGCAAGTGACCGGGCCAACGCGTCGAGCGCACACAAGCAGAAGGGCCCCACGCAGCACTCAGCGAGTGTGGAGGGGTGAGCTTTGGTGCAAGTGGAGCTCGGGGCTGGGGCTTCTCAAACCCCGGTGTACAGCTTCGAGGGTCACTCGTGGGCTGCACGGTCAGCGTCTCGTGGCCTTTTCAAGATGGCGTGCCCCACGCTTCCGGTCGCCTCCACGGGTCTCAGCTCTGCAGGGACTGTGGATCGGGCAGGTAGAAGGCAGGCAAGCTTGATCTCGTCGATCTCTGTCGCTCGAGTTCCGGCGGGAACTGCAACAAAGCAAGGGTCGAGGGCTGGATGGTGCCTGTTTGCACAGGGTGGTCACTCCTTGACCACAAGGGAGATTCTTCAGTCTTCTCACGTCGTGTAGAAAGTCGAAGGGTCCAGATTTCGTTTCTTATGTTTCTTCAGGATGATCTGAGGTCCGTTGGGACTGCTCCCCCTCTTATTCGAATCTAGGGGGTTGGACATCCTGCTAGGTCCCCTCCTATGGGTGGGACCCAGGAAGGGGGTGGTTACACCCCTCTCCTTTGATCCTGGCCGCGCTGGGACAGGGGCTGGGAGGCCCCAGAACCGGTTTGGCCGGATCCTGCAAGGGGCAGCCTTGTGCTCCCCAGGCAGTGTCTGGTTTCATTGAAACCTCCCTACTCCAATCCACTATCTCCTGTCGGGGGTGGTTTGACACCGCCCTGTGACAGGAAACTCTTTGTCCAGGCCTCCTCTGCCGGGTTTCGGTCAGCAGCAGGAGGTCAGACCCGTGTCTGTGGCAGGGGCATCCATTTTGTGGATCTGAGGCTCATTTTAAATCAACCGCGTTTCAGTAAAGTAACATGTCTTCTCCCTCTAGAAGGGTGGAATGCTATCCCCGTCGCCAGAACTGGCGAGGGGATAGTATTCCAATTCGTATGACACCTTACACGACATGTTTTGATAAAGCCAAACCAAAGTTGCTATATAACCGCGAGGATTATAATGCGCTTAAGAGTATATGGTATGGCATTATCCCGGATCAGCTTAGGGAGTTGTTCCCGACAGCTGCAGACAGGCTCAGCTCACGCCAGAGCACCATCTCACATAAAACCACGCACTCTGCCTCCAGGATTGATGAGGCCTTCCATAGGAGTGGCTTACAGGCTATATATGTGTCCAGATATAGGTTTAGATATAGGTATACTATATCTAAGCAAGGGGTGATTACACCCACTTGCCCCAGCTGAGTGATCAGCCAGTTGTGTCAATTTAAGAACCAGCCAGGGGTGGCAAAAGCTATGCTTCAGCCCCTGGTAGGCCTTGGTGGCACCTATGCCCTGGGCACCTATAGTGCATGGTACAGGGGCTGACAAGGAGTCCATTTCCAATTGTGGTATGTACCTATAGCACATGTATTATAAATTTAGAGAGAGAACAGCAGGCTGGGGGTCTGATTAGCAGGCCCACAGCCTCAGTAAGTCGAAAACCAGTGAAGCAAAAAGCAAAAATTGGGGTGACCATAGGATAGCAGACCCTACTCTCCTACATAACCCCCCCCCAAACGCAGGGACATTAAACTTAACCTTGACCAGATAAGTCTTCATGTTCTAAGTGGAAGTACCTGGAGAGACCATCTGCATTACCATGGTCAGTCCCTGGGCGGTGCTCCACTGTAAAGTCCATCCCCTGTAGGGAAATGGACCACCTGAGCAGTTTGGGATTTTCACCCTTCATCTGATTTAGCCACAAGAGGGGCTTATGGTCTGTCTGAATTAGGAAGTGAGTACCAAACAAGTATGGCCTCAACTTCTTCAGGGCCCAAACCACAGCAAAGGCCTCCCTCTCAATAGCTGACCAACGTTTCTCCCTGGGGGTCAGCCTTCTGCTAATAAAAGCAATGGGCTGGTCTTGACCATCTTGATTAAGTTGTGAAAGCACAGCTCCCACCCCCAACTCAGAAGCATCTGTCTGTACAATGAACTGTTTGGAGTAGTCAGGACTCTTCAGGATAGGTGCAGAGCACATGGCCTTCTTCAGGTCATCAAATGCCTTTTGACAGCTAACTGTCCACTGAACCTTTTTGGGCATCTTCTTGGATGTCAAGTCATTCAATGGTGTCACAATGGACCCATAGTTCTTTACAAATTTTCTGTAATACCCAGTCAGGCCCAAGAAGGCTCTGACTTGTGTCTGGGTAGTTGGAGGAGTCCAGTCCTGTATGGTCTGGATCTTGCTCTCCAGTGGCTGAACTTGACCCCCACCTACTAGGTGGCCCAAGTACACAACCTTGCTCTGCCCTATCTGGCACTTAGTAGCCTTGATAGTCAGGCCTGCCTTTTGCAGGGCCTCCAGAACCTTCTTCAGGTGGATCAGGTGATCCTCCCAGGTGGAGCTAAAGACAGCAATATCATCTAGATATGCTGCGCAAAAGTCATCCAACCCAGCAAGGACTTGGTTCACCAACCTTTGGAAAGTGGCAGGTGCATTCTTCAAACCAAAGGGCATTACCACAAACTGATAATGTCCACTAGGGGTAGAGAATGCTGTTTTGGCTTTTGACTCTTCAGCTAGTCTGATTTGCCAGTAGCCAGCTGTCAAATCAAATGTGCTCAGAAACTTGGCAGAAGCCAATTTATCAATGAGCTCATCTGCTCTTGGAATGGGATGAGCATCTGTCCTAGTGACAGCATTGAGACCTCTGTAGTCCACACAAAACCTCATTTCTCTCTTCCCATCTTTGGTATGAGGTTTTGGCACAAGGACCACTGGGCTAGCCCATGGGCTCTCTGATGGCTCAATCACTCCAAGCTCCAACATCTTTTGTACCTCAGCCTTTATACAATCCCTGACATGGTCAGGTTGCCTGTAGATCTTATTCTTCACAGGCAGATTGTCACCAGTATCCACCTCATGGGTGCACCAGTTAGTCTGACTGGGTGTGAGTGAAAACAAGTGTCTGTGGGCCTGCAACACCTGTCTGCAGTCCACCTGTTGCTGCTCAGTGAGGCTGCCTGCCAAGGCTACTCCATCAACTGAACCATCATCAGGGTTCTGGGAAAGCAGGTCTGGGAGAGGGTCACTCTCTTCCTCCTGTTCCCCATCTGTGGCCATGAGGAGACTCATGTCCTCCCTGTCAACAAATGCTTTCAAACGATTGACATGGAGCACCCTGTGGGGGCTCCTAGGGGTGCCAAAGTCAACCAGGTAGGTGACTTCTCCCTTCTTTTCAATGATAGGGTAGGGTCCAGTCCATTGGTCCTGGAGAGCTGCTGGCCCCACTGGGTCCAACACCCACACCTTCTGCCCTGGCTGGTACTCAACCAGAACAGCCTTTTGGTCATGCCAGGCTTTCTGTAATTCCTGACTGGCCTCAAGGTTTTTGGATGCTCTCTCCATGTATTCAGCCATCCTGGAGCGGAGACCAAGTACATAATCCACAATGTCTAGTTTAGGCTTTTTGAGAGGTAACTCCCATCCTTCCTTCACCAAACTCAATGGACCTCTTACAGGGTGGCCAAACAAAAGTTCAAAAGGGCTGTAGCCAACCCCCTTCTGTGGGACCTCTCTGTAAGCAAAGAGCAAGCAGGGTAAAAGGATGTCCCATTTCCGCCTAAGCTTCTCTGGTAAACCTTTTATCATTCCCTTTAGGGTCTTGTTGAACCTTTCCACAAGCCCATTGCACTGTGGATGGTAGGGTGTGGTAAACTTATAGTTTACTCCACACTCTTTCCACATTGCTTTTAAGTATCCAGACATGAAGTTAGTACCTCTGTCTGAAAGAACCTCCTTTGGAAAGCCCACTCTTGAGAAAACTGCAATGAGGGCTTTTGCCACCACAGGAGCTGTGGTGGTCCTCAGGGGAATTGCTTCTGGGTACCTGGTGGCATGATCCACTACCACCAGTATAAATCTGTGCCCAGATGCTGTTTGAGGATCCATGGGACCCACAATGTCTATTCCAACTCTTTCAAAGGGTACCCCCACCACAGGTAGTGGTATCAGGGGGGCCTTTGTTGTGCCACCTGACTTACCACTGGCTTGGCAAGTGACACAGGAGCGACAAAACTCCTTGACATTTTCTGACATGTGAGGCCAGTGAAAGTGTGGAACAAGCCTGTCCCAAGTCTTATTCTGGCCTAGGTGTCCTGCAAGGGGAATATCATGGGCCAAGGTAAGAAGGAAGCCCCTGAACTTCAAAGGTATAACCAACCTCCTGGTTGTGCCAGGCTTGGGGTCTCTAGCCTCTGAATAAAGGAGTCCTTCATCCCAATACACCTTATGGGTACCTTGAGCATTCCCTGCAGCCTCAGCAGCAGCTTGCTGTCTGAGGGGTTCAAGTGAAGGGCAATCTAATTGGGCCTGCCCCAGGTCTGCCCTTGAGGGTCCCCCTGTCCCCAGAAACTCAACCTGATCAGGTTCAAGCTCCTCAGAGACAGTCTCCTCTTGGACTGCAGAATCAGTTTCCTGTGAAACCTGATCCTCAACCTGGGGCAAGTGGGAAGGCACAGCCTTAACCCTCTTGCTCCTTCTCTTGGGTTGTGGTTGGTCTATTGTTTCAAGATCCACCACTGGTTCAGGAAGGCACTTCTTAGCCTGAGACCTTGTCACTGCAAGGACATGAGCTGAAATCCCTAGCATTTCTGCATGAGTCCTGTACTCCACTTCTGACCAAACTGAGCTTTCAAGATCATTGCCTAACAGACAGTCTACTGGGAGGTCTGCACTCACAACAACTTTCTTTAGGCCATCTACCCCTCCCCAGGAGAAGTTCACAACAGCCACACTATGGGAAGTAGTGGAGTTGCTTGCATTGGTCACTAGGTAACTTTCACCTAGTACAATTTGTCCAGGGTCCACAAAGCCAGGTGCCACCCTTGTGACACTGGCACAAGTGTCCCTGTAGGCCTGAGCCAGTTTCTCATTAATTAAGGGAGTCTGCCTATATTTGCCCAGGTTACTGGGGCTTACTGCAGTGGGCAAAGATATGTCCACATCATATAGGAGAACTGCCTGTGTGGGGATTCTGACTAGGCCAGATTCCACCTCAGTACCCAGGGTCAACCCTACTAAACCCTTTGGCTGTGTACCACCACTGCTGACTGTACTAGGGGGTGCAGTTGCTTTAGGAGCTGCAGTGGTGGGGACTGGATTTTTCTTAGTGCATTCACTGCCCCAGTGTGAAACTGATTTGCAGGTATTACACCAAGGTTTCTTTGGGCCATCATTCTTCTTTTTCTTGTTTCCATTTTGGGAACCCCCCTCCTTATTGCTAGTTTGGGGGCCTGAAGACTTCTGGTCCTTTTCTTTATCTTTCTGATTCCCACCCTTCTGGTCTGTTTTCTTCTGGTCACCTTGGTTCTGGTTTTTCTGCTTAATCCTTGTTCTGACCCATTTGTCTGCCTTCTTTCCCAATTCTTGGGGAGAGGTCAAATCAGAGTCAACAAGGTATTGATGCAACAGCTGGTTCTGACAGTTATTAAGGATCTGTTCTCTCATCATAAGATTGTACAATCCTGTATAGTCTGAAACTTTACTTCCCTGCAGCCAACCCTCCAGAGCCTTAGTGGCACAATCTACAAAATCAGTCCAGTCCTGAGTCTGTGCTTTTTGGGTGTCTCTGAACAACAACCTGTATTGCTCAGTGGTTAGGCCAAACCCTTCAATAAGAGCACTCTTCAGAACAGAGTAGTTTTTGGCATCCTCAGGTCTAACAGTGAGGAGCCTGTCCCTCCCTTTCTCAGAAAAGGAGTACCATAAAATTGCTGCCCACTGATCCTCAGGGACCTGCTGTACCATGCAGGCCCTCTCAAGAGCAGTCATCCATTTGTGGATATCATCCCCTTCCTTGTAGGGGGGCACAATTTTTGTCAGGTTTCTATTGTCATAGGCCCTGTCTTTTTCTTTAGGAACTTTGCTGCCACCAGTGGCATCTAAGCCACTTATTTTCTGTTCCCTAGCCAAGGTAAGTTTAGCTTGAGCTAAGGTCAGTTTAGCTTGAGCCAGAGCTACCTCCTCCCTCTCTATCTGGAGTTGGACAGCCCTCATCCTGGCCCTATGCTCTTTTCTCTGGGAGGAAGTCATTCCTCTTTGAGATTCTCTTGAGGCACTAGAAAGGTGAGAGTCCCTTGACAGAGATCTCTCCCTTCTATTACCTGGGAGAATTTGGTTATGAGATCTGGAGTGGTGCTGGCCCTCTCCATTCCCATGTAGGTCCAAGTTGGCCTGGTTAAGCCTGGCAACCTGTACCTGGTTTCCCTGCTGATCCTGATCTTCAGGCTCTTCTACATCAGAGCCTTCCTCTTCCTCTTCCTCCTCCTCTTCTTCTGGAAGATTCTCATTCTCAGGGGAGTTTATCCCTTCACCTGAATCTAAGGGAGCCTGACTCACCTTATCTAGATCATCCTTTTCTAGGAGAGCTATTAGGGAAGGAATGGTAGGGCCTCTGCCCTTTTTTAGCCCCCTGGCTGTGCACAAGGCACTCAGGTCTTTGTGGCTAAGGTTGTCATATCTGGATGTTGTCCCTATAGGATCAACTTCTACAGGAGCAGAGCCTGAGGCTCTACCTGTATCAGACATGACTGCTAGTGAGGTGTAAGTGGTGCACTTACCTACACTAAGTGGTTTCCTACTGTACCTTGCTAGTGAGTTGTAGTCAGGGTGTGCTAATCCCTTTTCTCTACAACTACTAAGTTCAGTAGAACTTAATATGCTAAGCTTTTGATTTATATGTACCTAGAGGTACTTGATGTGATCTTTCAATTTGATAAAGATTGCAATGGTAAAACAAACAGCAAGCTCAAATCCGCACCGCTGCACACCAATGTGAGAAGTTGGCCTGATAGGTAGTGTTTCCAATTCTGGAACCACTGGTTATCAGTCCAAACAAACCCCAAAGATGTCAGGTTGTAAGTCAACCTTGTAGACAAGCTATCCTAGTGGTAGCATGGACTAAGCAGCCTTAAAGGCTTAACTTAAGAGGTCGTGTTAAGCGAGCTGTTTTACCACATACAATCCTGTAATCAAATGAAAGGACACCACACAAGTATATATTATAAAAATATATGTATTTATTTCTAAATTACTCCCCAGTACTCTTTATGAGGAAAGGGGCACAAGCGTTAAATCAAAAGCACTGTTACACATATAAAGTTGCACGTTTATGGATGAGGGCGGGTGGCCACTCAGACCATATATCAAAAAAGTGGTATAAGTAACACTTTACGAACAATGGTTAGGCCTAGGGCCTAGAGATTCGCTGGGAGCAGTCAGGACAAGCAATGAAGAAGTCGGGAGTAGCCCACAGGAGACGGGTGCAGCACGGAAAGTGCGGCGCGCACCAATGCACTGTCAATGGTGCGTAAAAGTCAATTAAAGTGAATAAAAAGATACTTCCGCTGAACCTAGGAACACAAAACTTTAGACACAGACCCTAGAGGTGTGTACCAGTGTAAAGACACCGGCGTTGCAAAGTTACCTCACCCACAGGCCGTGGGTGCACAGGGTCGAAGTGGCGTCGGGTTCTGTCACGCAGGTTCTTGGTGCTTGGAGCTGTTGCAGCTGCAGGCGCTGTGAAGCAGAAGTGTCCGGTGCGATCCAAGGGTGGATCGATGTAGAAAAGTACCTGAAAGCAGAGGGGACAGAGTCTGGGTCACTCAGCAGTGACCAGGGTGGAACCAGGACGGAACCAGGCAATGTCGGGCGCAATCAGGCGGTTGTCGATAGGCTTCTCTCCGCTGTCACGTGGGCTCTGGGGCATCTGCGATGTCCAGGAGCGGGTCACGATCTGTCCCACGTAGGCTCTCGCCGTCAGCACCGTCGGCTTGAAGATTGTAGCAAACAGCACTTGGCAAAAGCAATCCACGCGGAACCGGGAGATTGCTTATCACTCGAACCAGGAGGGTCAGAGTGGGTGCTCCTTTTTACAGGAGCTGGTGCAGATCTGGAGCAACCAGAAAAGCAAGTCGGATTTCAAAGTTCGTCGGCACAGGGGCCACAAGCCAGCTGGCAAGTGACCGGGCCAACGCGTCGAGCGCACACAAGCAGAAGGGCCCCACGCAGCACTCAGCGAGTGTGGAGGGGTGAGCTTTGGTGCAAGTGGAGCTCGGGGCTGGGGCTTCTCAAACCCCGGTGTACAGCTTCGAGGGTCACTCGTGGGCTGCACGGTCAGCGTCTCGTGGCCTTTTCAAGATGGCGTGCCCCACGCTTCCGGTCGCCTCCACGGGTCTCAGCTCTGCAGGGACTGTGGATCGGGCAGGTAGAAGGCAGGCAAGCTTGATCTCGTCGATCTCTGTCGCTCGAGTTCCGGCGGGAACTGCAACAAAGCAAGGGTCGAGGGCTGGATGGTGCCTGTTTGCACAGGGTGGTCACTCCTTGACCACAAGGGAGATTCTTCAGTCTTCTCACGTCGTGTAGAAAGTCGAAGGGTCCAGATTTCGTTTCTTATGTTTCTTCAGGATGATCTGAGGTCCGTTGGGACTGCTCCCCCTCTTATTCGAATCTAGGGGGTTGGACATCCTGCTAGGTCCCCTCCTATGGGTGGGACCCAGGAAGGGGGTGGTTACACCCCTCTCCTTTGATCCTGGCCGCGCTGGGACAGGGGCTGGGAGGCCCCAGAACCGGTTTGGCCGGATCCTGCAAGGGGCAGCCTTGTGCTCCCCAGGCAGTGTCTGGTTTCATTGAAACCTCCCTACTCCAATCCACTATCTCCTGTCGGGGGTGGTTTGACACCGCCCTGTGACAGGAAACTCTTTGTCCAGGCCTCCTCTGCCGGGTTTCGGTCAGCAGCAGGAGGTCAGACCCGTGTCTGTGGCAGGGGCATCCATTTTGTGGATCTGAGGCTCATTTTAAATCAACCGCGTTTCAGTAAAGTAACATGTCTTCTCCCTCTAGAAGGGTGGAATGCTATCCCCGTCGCCAGAACTGGCGAGGGGATAGTATTCCAATTCGTATGACACCTTACACGACATGTTTTGATAAAGCCAAACCAAAGTTGCTATATAACCGCGAGGATTATAATGCGCTTAAGAGTATATGGTATGGCATTATCCCGGATCAGCTTAGGGAGTTGTTCCCGACAGCTGCAGACAGGCTCAGCTCACGCCAGAGCACCATCTCACATAAAACCACGCACTCTGCCTCCAGGATTGATGAGGCCTTCCATAGGAGTGGCTTACAGGCTATATATGTGTCCAGATATAGGTTTAGATATAGGTATACTATATCTAAGCAAGGGGTGATTACACCCACTTGCCCCAGCTGAGTGATCAGCCAGTTGTGTCAATTTAAGAACCAGCCAGGGGTGGCAAAAGCTATGCTTCAGCCCCTGGTAGGCCTTGGTGGCACCTATGCCCTGGGCACCTATAGTGCATGGTACAGGGGCTGACAAGGAGTCCATTTCCAATTGTGGTATGTACCTATAGCACATGTATTATAAATTTAGAGAGAGAACAGCAGGCTGGGGGTCTGATTAGCAGGCCCACAGCCTCAGTAAGTCGAAAACCAGTGAAGCAAAAAGCAAAAATTGGGGTGACCATAGGATAGCAGACCCTACTCTCCTACACGTTACCACTGAGGTTGGTACCTTTTGTTTGTTTGTTACAGATGTCCTATACATCTTGTAGATACAGAGGATCAGCATAAGACAACAAGAGTGGTATTCAGCCCTATCTGTATGCATATTTAAATTATTTTCACTTTACGAGTAATGCAGTAGCAAAGAAACTTCTGGTGAGGTCCTGAAGAAAGCCGTTGACATATGTCCGATTGGCTGAAACATTTCGACCGTTTAAGAGCACTGAATTGTTTGAACTGCTATTTTTTCTGCACTGGTTTTACTTAGGAATGCAATTGATTTTTTTGGGATAAGATATAATTCTCTTTCTCTTGCAAATCCTATTTTAATCACGCACTTTACTTTTGCATTGCACTTTTTCTGTTTGGAATGCCCCTGGAAGGCAGATACAATTTCTAAGCTTCTTCTACGTTCTCTTTTCCTCTGAAAGATCCAATAGAGGATAAAACTCACCCAGTATTCCTCTATGATCAAGAAGACTGATGGGAGGTTGGTTGGAAACCCAAATGATGACAATGGTCACTTTGGTGAATGATGAGGTTCCAACAATCCTGATGGGTCATTTCTTTTTCCTATTATAATCTCTCTTGTTTCCTTTTTGGGTGACACTTAGTATCAGAATTTTGGCGCATTCTGCTCTATATCACAATTCACATATCTGGATAAGCAGCTAGCATAACAGACCACGGATTATATGTATATTTCTTGTGATAAATAGAATAGGGGGATTTAATCAGTTTTGAGTCTATAAAATTCCCTCGGACCCCCTTGTTGTGTTTTTGTTCAGTCGTACAATGACAATTTATCTTTTGGACTGAGAATGAATATTGTGATTCCAATGGTAGCACTATCAAACACAAAATGCTATGAGTTCAAGTGGCGGAGCTTAAAGAACGGCTTCCGCTCGTATTTGTAATTCACACTTTTGGTCATCAGCGCGTAGGAGTACAAGCTGTTGGTAATTGTCTTGCTGATGAAGCAGTAGCAACATATGTGGTAGCAGCAGTTACACATTCCAAAAGTAATATTGATGATGACATCTTGGCAGTCATTGCTGCAACAGAGAAGGTAGATAATTACCCTAGAGGTTTCCCTTCTAAATACTCTTATCATTTTGGTCCTGATAAAGTTCCCTATTTGAAAATTAACGATGTTGGTGACAGACTGATTCCCAACGCGGACCGCAGGCAAGCCTTGATAACAGCCGCTCACGAGGGCATGGTCTCGGCTCATGCTGGCGTTTCAGCGACTTGATCTCTCTTACAGCAGTGTTACTGGTGGCATGGATTGTACAAACAAACGCGTGATCATGTCCTTCATTGTGACATCTGCCAGCAGATCAAACCTTCAACTGCTGCGCAGCCACCACAAACACAGTTGTACATATCTAATAAACAACTTGGAAGCGTTTATTTAGATCATTGCGTTCCTTTCTCCTCAGATACTGCATATAAGTACATCTTAGTTGCAGTGGATTCATGCACATGCTTTATTTGCTCTGGCCGCAACGGAGTGCTGATGCCCGAACTGTCATCAGGGATTTGTGTGTCTTTTTGGGAATTTTTGCATGTGGCACCCTTCACTCGGACCAGGGTTCAGCGTTCACCTCTAACTCATACAAGGATGCTATTGGTTAATTGGGGGTCCAGGTCAAATTTTCGTCTCCATACAGACCTGAGGGTAATAGCGTTGTGGAGCGAATGAACCGTGACTTAAAGCAATCCTTGACAGCTAGGGTTTAGGTACTGGAAGGAACTGGCTTGCCCATCTCTATAGCATTAAACATACACTTAATAATCTCCCTGGAAGGTCTCTGAGTGGGCGGACCCCATACAAAATGCTCTTTGGCATCAAAATGTTTGATCCGGACCTCGAGGGTCTAGATATGGCGGCGTCTGCCGCACCCATTGACGTAGATGATCATTCTGCTGTATTACAGAACCTAAGACTGTGACAGTCTTGCAAAGGAACATTTGCCCTCCACAACTGATGCTACACATCAGATTCCGGTAGTTGGCTGGCTACCCCGAGTCGGTGACCTGGTCGGTAACAAGGTGGAGAACAAGAAGGAGTTCAGCCTCTCATATCGTGCACCAGTACCTGTGCTTGGAGTGTAGGGCACAAGAACAGTCATTTTACCTCTACTTCCTGGTCGCAATGAAAACAAATACATCTCCCTTGACAATGTCAAATTACAGTGAGTGGCTTTTTCTTCTAAGTATGACTCCAGCAGTCTCTTGCCCAGCAATGCTGAGAAATTCTGTTTTAGCTCCGGCAAGAACCAACATGCCTGACGTTGCCATTGAGATGCCTACAGTTACTAATCCTTTATTCAATCCACTGGCTGGTGAGCCTCTTGATGATACTGAGTATACTTACCCCACAAATGTGTCGTTGCCTGGTGTACTCACAGACACTGTAAATCAGTCAAGTTTTTCATTTGACACTGACTCTACAACATCAAAGTCCCCATCAAAAGTTTCTATTTTTGCTGCTTGGTTTAAAAGACAGTTTTTGATACCCCCTTGGACTTACATTTGGCTGGTGCTTTTTTCAATTTTTTTATTCATGTCAGTTGGATTTGTAGTTGTATTTTTCCGTCTTGTTAATGGATATTATGTTAAAGAAAGATCTACAATTTGGTTGATTGATGGAACTTTGGCACCCCACTCCTCATCACACATAATGAAAAGGGACCAGACTATTGTTAACCTCACAACTTGACCTGTATTATATGGGATTGGTTGGGATGATGTCAAATTTCAGATACCCGGCCCTACAGAGGTTATAAATGTCCCCAATGTACTTCGTGTTTCAATGGGTGATGTAAAACAGAACATAGGCTCTGATGATTGGGATGTCCAAGCCGTAGAGGCTCTTTTTTCTGATTTGAAATATTATGCTGCCTTTGATGCTGAAGATTTGTACTTAGAATCAGCTAATTATGCAGACTTATTCTGCTACCAACACTATGGTAATACTTTTCTGCATAAAGCTAACACGTTTAGAAATGTGGTTAATTATATACAATGGGAAGATTGTCCAGCACCAATTGAGGGCAGCTCGAAAACGCTTTTGAAAAAGTTTACTTATTTTACTGATTTTAATCAATCTAATCCTGATGCCTTTTATTTTAAGATGACTGCTAACTCCTCTTCCAAAGTTAGATTCACCCACATCAAATTATTGTATTCGAAGTCCTTTATCGATCAATTAGCTATAGGGGGCTATGAGTTGTGGAAAGATAATATTGACAGTTATCAAAAATAGAAAAACGGACACTAGTTACACCTTATGGCCATTGGCATAAGGGATAAAGATCAGAGTAGCCTCAAAAAACTCTATGTTATGGTTGGAAGGAGGTGCGGTATATTTGGTTCGTCCGCCCCACATTAGAGTTATGGCAGTTATCATTGGCTACTCCGAAGTAGTAAATGTGCCAGCCTCACCCGAGGCGCCTCTGGTCTAGGGTGCAGTGTCCAGAGATTTTGAGTGAAAAAAAGGTGTAAAGTAAAATGTGCGAAAAAAGGAACAAAGTTTAAAAAGGTAAACAGCCCGAAAGTTCTTTAATGGGGGTTGTTTTTTACCACAATTAAAATTTGGGTGGTACAATCTTAGACCGAGTTACTAGGTCTGATGGTATAGTTAATAAGGTACGTCGACATGTTTCAGCTCCTAGGGCCTGGAAGGGTCTGCGGAGCTTTCGTCAGGACTCACAAACATAAAGGTATTGTACTTACACAATTAGTGTAGTCGTATTTGGTGTACAAAGCACTCTTGTTTTGATTTTATACAGTTAGGAAATTTTCCTTCATAATCTGCAATGAGACGGAAATAATGTACATATATTGCATACACACATACACCTTATTTCGTTACTTAAGTAATGAATTTCATTATCAAAGTTTAGTTAAGTGACATTATCATCAACAAAAACTTCTTAACTTTACAAAGGCAAATAATGGAGAGTAAAGATGCTGGTTTTAATATATATGGACGAAATACTGGTGTGATACGTAGGTATCTATGTTCCACAAGCCTTGTCTAAAGCGCGCGGAAAAGCTGTAGGTATGATATAAACATTCAGACCCTGCAATCTGGTAGGGAACAAAGCCTTGTCAAGCAAAAAAGTATCGCTTAATGTTGCGGGAGGGAACAAGCCCTGTAAACAGTGCATGGCTACTAAACAGTGTAAAGCTAATAAAATGGGGCATGTTATCCTACCTGTAACAAATGTTACTCTGCTTCACCGGGGTGTCGCTTTTGTAGCAGCATGAAGCTCAGAGCTGTTATAAAGAGCACTTCGTTAGTATTTAAAAAGGATTGCTCGTCTTACCGGTGTATCTGAAGGTCGGCGCCATTACCCGCGTGTATGGAGAATTTCGCCTTGTGCTGACTCTGCCCCGGGGTGTGGCTTAGATTGAAAGCACTATGATTTTTAAAGGTGCATGACGGGTCATATGGGCGTGTTAGTTTCATTCGGTTTTTTTCTTCGTATCGTGATTCTGGTAGCTTTATTGGTCCAACAAGGCTAAGTTTACAAATGGTCAATGTATATATTTTTGACATAATTTCATCTTCAAGCACAATCGTGTTGGTTTTTTTAGGACTTTTATCAATTTGCAAATCGGTGCCAGGGGATGGCATCGTTCAACCCTTGTTCACAGGTTTTTAGGCGGTCCACCCACCTTTGTTCTTTTTCGAACAGGCGGCGCTCACAGTTTGTATTTTTATCGGTAAGCATTTCAAGCACTGTCCATTGGAGTTCTTCACATGAGTGACCCATCTCAACAAAATGGGCACATAGTTTGGTGGTATTTTTCTTCAAACGGATGTTACTTTTATGCTCGCCAATCCTCAGTTTGATTTTGCGGCAGGTCATACCAATGTATCTCTTATTACATTTACAGGTGATCATGTATATAACATGTGACGAGTTACAATTCGTATGCTGACGTTGTGTCCATAACAATTTTTCCGTTAGCTGTAGTGTTTTTGATACTGTGGTAGTTTTACAGGCTACACAAGAGCCACAGGGGTAGTGGCCGGTTACCGGATTCATACTAACATCCCTCGTGATGGCTTGTTGTTGTTTTTTCAGAGGGCGGGTATGGACCAGAACGTCTTTGATGTTCTTTGTTCTGCGATTGGCAAACCTTGGCTTCGGCCAGTTGAAGATTCCAATGTTCAGGATATGCCAGTTTTTGTTTATCAATTTGTTTACTTCATATGTTGATGGGCAGAAGGTGGTGACACAGGTCGTCAAGTCCTGTGTTTGTGCCTTAGGGTAGCTTTGTAAAAGGCACTCCCTCGGTTGATTGCTTGCTCTCTTTTTACAATACTTTATTGTTTTTGCATTGTAGTTTCTTTTTGACAGTTTTTGGCTCAGCTCTTGTGCTTGGATCAAATAATCTTCTTTCTTACTGCAGTTACGTTTTAACCTGAGAAACTGGCTGAAAGGAAGATTGTCCTTAAGTGGCTTGGGGTGGTAGCTCTGATATGAGAGCAAACTGTTTTTGGCAGTGGGCTTTGTGTACGTTTTGGTTTGTAGAATGTTGTCTTCCACAAAGATTGTAAGATCCAAAAAGTCCAAACTGTTGTTACTGGAGGTGTAGGTATAGGCAGCGCACAGCTGCGGGATTACATTTACTCTTACATATTTTACCAAATATATTAAGAAGTAATGGAAGGCATCCCTGGATTGAGTTTTGATGCAAAAGAAATAGACGAAATACTGGCAGGACAATCACTGTTACAAAATGCTGAACTCATAGAAACCCTAGCACAAACCAATGATTGGGACAATCTAACAGATAAAAAAAGAGAACAGATTCGGACTTCCATCCACGGAATAATAATGACGGAATATTTAAGAGTGAAAACAGCACCTAAAGGCCTTTGGGTCAATAATGCACCCAGAATCTTTTTACATGACCTGGCCTTCAGGATGGATTGGTCGTCCATCTCTTGGAAGTGTACCTTGGACTACCTCGTTTTAATTGTCAAGACGGCAAAAAGATTATCAGATGCCCTACTAAAGGAAATTGAAGAATGTGAAAATGAATTAAAGAAAGGCATAAATCCTGCTATCGTCAAAAAGAGATTAGAAGAAATAAACAAGGAAATGGACGAGACCCGTGAATTCATCATGCAGAGCAAATTACAAAAACTCAGCAAGGAATTAAAGAGATTCAGCCGAGAAAAAATGCACCCGTACATATCAGATGAATACACAACACGGGACACTGGATCTGATAATGAATCCACAGGGACCAATTCCTCCAACAATTCCATCACAAGTGTGGATGAATATACCACAAAAAGAGGACGTAATAATTACAGGAACCAACGCCCGAGAAGGGGAAACAGATGGCAAAGACCTTTCTACCCGGGTTTCAACATGCCTTTCTATCCGCCTTTTGTACCACAATACGGAGGATGGATGGATCCATACAATCGAGGCATACAACAGATGCCACAACTGGATGAACAACAAATGGCCACAAATTCCAACCTACATCAACAAGAGCCACCTTTTTTATCCAGGGGCCAAAACCAAACAAGAGGCCGAAAAAAGACAATAAGATGGCAGGACCAACAGAGGAACGTCCAGAACAGGAGCATGGCTGCAACACAACCATCAACCAGCAAGACCAAACCCTCGTAGTGAATCTCTCCGAGTTGCAACTGACCCAAGATCAAATAGGAGTCCTGAATAAAGGTTTAAGCTTTGTGCCAACACCTCGACTGGACACTTTCAAACTAAAAAGCGAGTTGGCAGAATTCTGCAGAACCCTCAAATTGAAAGCATTTTTTCACAATACCACCAACAACCAAATAGAAGGTGATACTTCCTTACGCAAAAAATCCACATTCAATCCACCTTATGCCAGTGTCCCGCCTGAACTCCATACCTTTGAACAATCTTTAATGAAAGGCGTGGACCTTCTAGACAAGAATAAAAAAACTTTCCAAAACCTATCCAAAAAAGAGCGAGAAGCCCTGGACTCATTAAGGCAGAATGAGAACATAGTGGTCAAACCTGCTGACAAAGGGGGGGGCATTGTAATCCTAAGTAAAGATGGCTACAATGACCAATGCCTTACCCTTTTGGCAGATACAAGATTCTACAGAAAACTAACTACTGATCCAACAGTAAGATTGCAAAATATAATATCCAGCATGGTCCACGAAGCAGAGATCAAAAATTGGGTAACCAAAAAGGAAGCAGAATACCTCATCACCTCAGACCCAAAAATCCCCTACTTTTACTCACTCCCAAAAACACACAAAAATAGGTCCCCCCCACCAGGGAGACCTATAGTGTCTGGAATAGGGTCAGTCCTCGAGCCGCTCTCGAAGTTTGCGGACGAATTCTTAAAACCTTTTGTACAGCAAACACCATCATATCTAAAAGATACTAGAGACTTGTTAGTACAGATCCAAGCAAAAACATTTGATCCGGACACAATGATTCTAGTGGGTTTGGATGTGGAGTCATTGTTTACTAGTCTGCCACAAGATGACACACTACAAGTATTAGAAGACATACTCTACTCAGAAGACTGGCAATACACCACACCGAGACACTTTATTCTTGAATGTTGCAAATTAGCCCTTAAAGAAAACTTTTTTGCCTACGAGGAAGACCTTTACCTTCAGACCCATGGTACATCGATGGGCAGTGCCTTCGCTCCATCGGTGGCAGGGCTGTATGTGAGTAACTTCGAGAGCAAGTTTATCCATAATGCAGCCAATGAGTTCTCTTCCAGCATCCTCTACTGGAAGAGATACATAGATGATGTGATCCTAATTTGGGACACATCAGTCGACCTGGAACAATTTATCCACTGGCTCAACCACCTTGATCCATGGTTGAAATTCACCTACACCTCCAGTAACAACAGTTTGGACTTTTTGGATCTTACAATCTTTGTGGAAGACAACATTCTACAAACCAAAACGTACACAAAGCCCACTGCCAAAAACAGTTTGCTCTCATATCAGAGCTACCACCCCAAGCCACTTAAGGACAATCTTCCTTTCAGCCAGTTTCTCAGGTTAAAACGTAACTGCAGTAAGAAAGAAGATTATTTGATCCAAGCACAAGAGCTGAGCCAAAAACTGTCAAAAAGAAACTACAATGCAAAAACAATAAAGTATTGTAAAAAGAGAGCAAGCAATCAACCGAGGGAGTGCCTTTTACAAAGCTACCCTAAGGCACAAACACAGGACTTGACGACCTGTGTCACCACCTTCTGCCCATCAACATATGAAGTAAACAAATTGATAAACATAAACTGGCATATCCTGAACACTGGAATCTTCAACTGGCCGAAGCCAAGGTTTGCCAATCGCAGAACAAAGAACATCAAAGACGTTCTGGTCCATACCCGCCCTCTGAAAAAACAACAACAAGCCATCACGAGGGATGTTAGTATGAATCCGGTAACCGGCCACTACCCCTGTGGCTCTTGTGTAGCCTGTAAAACTACCACAGTATCAAAAACACTACAGCTAACGGAAAAATTGTTATGGACACAACGTCAGCATACGAATTGTAACTCGTCACATGTTATATACATGATCACCTGTAAATGTAATAAGAGATACATTGGTATGACCTGCCGCAAAATCAAACTGAGGATTGGCGAGCATAAAAGTAACATCCGTTTGAAGAAAAATACCACCAAACTATGTGCCCATTTTGTTGAGATGGGTCACTCATGTGAAGAACTCCAATGGACAGTGCTTGAAATGCTTACCGATAAAAATACAAACTGTGAGCGCCGCCTGTTCGAAAAAGAACAAAGGTGGGTGGACCGCCTAAAAACCTGTGAACAAGGGTTGAACGATGCCATCCCCTGGCACCGATTTGCAAATTGATAAAAGTCCTAAAAAAACCAACACGATTGTGCTTGAAGATGAAATTATGTCAAAAATATATACATTGACCATTTGTAAACTTAGCCTTGTTGGACCAATAAAGCTACCAGAATCACGATACGAAGAAAAAAACCGAATGAAACTAACACGCCCATATGACCCGTCATGCACCTTTAAAAATCATAGTGCTTTCAATCTAAGCCACACCCCGGGGCAGAGTCAGCACAAGGCGAAATTCTCCATACACGCGGGTAATGGCGCCGACCTTCAGATACACCGGTAAGACGAGCAATCCTTTTTAAATACTAACGAAGTGCTCTTTATAACAGCTCTGAGCTTCATGCTGCTACAAAAGCGACACCCCGGTGAAGCAGAGTAACATTTGTTACAGGTAGGATAACATGCCCCATTTTATTAGCTTTACACTGTTTAGTAGCCATGCACTGTTTACAGGGCTTGTTCCCTCCCGCAACATTAAGCGATACTTTTTTGCTTGACAAGGCTTTGTTCCCTACCAGATTGCAGGGTCTGAATGTTTATATCATACCTACAGCTTTTCCGCGCGCTTTAGACAAGGCTTGTGGAACATAGATACCTACGTATCACACCAGTATTTCGTCCATATATATTAAAACCAGCATCTTTACTCTCCATTATTTGCCTTTGTAAAGTTAAGAAGTTTTTGTTGATGATAATGTCACTTAACTAAACTTTGATAATGAAATTCATTACTTAAGCAACGAAATAAGGTGTATGTGTGTATGCAATATATGTACATTATTTCCGTCTCATTGCAGATTATGAAGGAAAATTTCCTAACTGTATAAAATCAAAACAAGAGGGGGAGGAGCCAAGATGGCGACGGGAACGGACGTGTAGCCCCTCGGCTCCTCGATCCTTTGTTCCTCGCGATGATATCCTGACCTTTATCCTGCCGCTGGGTGATACCGAGAGGACGGCAAGCGAGCGCTGCATTTACTGGTGCTCCTCCGAGGTCCCTGCCTGCCCGAGATCCCGAAATATTACCAATTGCTCTACGGTGTTCGTCCCTACCCCCGTAATCGAGACCCAGGCTGGGATGCAGATATGGCGGCTGCCGGAGCTACGAGGGGGTATGGCTGCAGAGTGACCCTTACGTCTTGATTGGCGCCGCTGTCTCCGAATGTATGGGACTGCCTGCCACTTATGGATTATGTACCTGCCGACCGGGAGTTCTCACGAGTGCCGCTGCAACCGGGACCTACAGGGGAGGTGAGTGGCGCCACCCCCATGATGGGAGACATTTGGACACTGTAGCTTCCCCATAAGCCTGCTACCGCTCCGAATTAATCTGCGTGAGGTCATATCACGGATCGCCCACTGCTTACGGATCTGCCCAGGGACAGCGACCTGAGTCTCTGTGATTCTCTAGTATTTGCGCCCCGGTGCCACTGTGATTCCCCTGACGGGGCTGCCAAGATGGCTGATCCAGCGGCGCTGATTACCAACGTTGACTCGATAAGCACTAGACTGTGCTGCGGGGCCCTGGACACTGTACTAACTTTGGAGACCGCGCCTGTACTAGTGGAGAAGATGGGACCCCCGGCTGCTCTAACTCCTGGCTCTATTCTCAGTGCACTTGACGGCTTGCGGGCGGACGCGCGTGAAGGCTTTCTGTCGCTGTCCGAGAGTCTTGATGCCGCCATGACCGGGGTGGATCCTACACCATTGGCTTCCTTCTTTCACCGTGACGCTCTGCCTATCCTCACTCTAGACCGGGCTACATTGTTGCGTCACGACTGCTCTCCACTTCGGCTCACTGACAGTGCCGGCGGACGCGTCCTGATGCCTGTTCTCATCACCAGCGCTACACTGTCTCCATGTCTGTCGGAACTTGTAACTTTTGTCTGGACTTTGCTGCCTTCTGGAACGGCGCCGCAGGCGCGGTATTTGGTTAGCCTTATTGTCCACGCTCAGCTGGCCCTGCTTCTGCCTTTCATCATTCTGCAGCATTGGTTGACACCACTCAGTGGTGTTCATGGATTCGGTCTAGACTGGAACCGTCCATTTTGTCTTGGAACACCATCTCCCTGTCGAAAGCGGCCATCTTGTTCCTTTGTTTTACTAGTGGGGGTTGCCCCACGAGGGTCCCGGTCGGGGGGACGGGTACGGACTGGCCAGGGTTAGCGGACTTAAATTTGTGGATTGTAAGTTCCTGGCTGGCGAGATCTCGGATTGAAGCGCTATTATACAATACATCAGTGAGACTCTAATGACTTTAAGTGATGCTTTCATCTCCCCGCTTCTGCCGATTCACATGTGGGGTGGTGACGACTTGGTTTCGATTGGCGGGTGGGGACTCGGACTGGGGTACCTCCTAAGTGCGTACTGCTGTGATACCCGTGATCTCTCCCTATTTTCTCAGTATTGTATGCTATCTATTCTTTACTGTGCATGGGGTAGAAGAGGTTGTATGGCTGGGGTGTCAGGGGGACTTAGTATTTGGTGGGCTCCTCCTCCCTTCTTTTCTTCTCTCTTGGGAGTTACCCTTCTGTGGGTTTCTTGGGGCGACAGGCACGTTTGTGGGGGGGGAGGGCCATAGCCTCTTCAACGTGCAGGGTGGGGGGGTTGGGGCTTGATTTCCTTTCTTCTTGTTTCTATGGCCTTTTCTTCTTTTTCTTCCTCTTATTCCTCTTTTTCTTCTTGTCCATCTGGGGTCAGACGGGAGGTTGGGTTTGGTTCTTTCCGGGACGATTTTTTGTGCTTCGTATCTACGTCTTATCACATGGTCGATTGATTCTCTAACTACGACATCGACTACACTGCATAGCCACTGAATGATTACAATTCCTTTGCTCTTCCATCCCCCTTTTCCACAATTGTTTGAGGGCGCATTATCTGTCACGAATTTTTTCCTATATAAGGAGTGCTTTATATACGTCGTCACATCCTTCCATTGCTGCTATTCAATGATCCCTCTAATATCCTATTATACTGTTGATAAGTTGGATTATAACTCCTTAATGTGATATATTCTTTGGGTGGGCGCTGATTTGGGCGATATGTGCTTCTGCGCTTGTGTATTATTATTGTAATAATGTATGCTAGTATTTTGATAACGATGTCTCCTTGTTGGATACCTTTATATGTTGTTCGCCCACTCAGCCACCCGATCTGACTTTAGGACGATTCGTCAAAATGATAAAATGAAACCCTCTTTATCCTTTCCCTCCGGTCCCTTGCCTGTTTAGCGCGGCGTTGTTACCTTTGTCATCTACTGTAGAGCAAGGTACCTTGGTAGGTTGGATATTGTCATAGCGGCCGGCCCGCAGTGGTTGTAGGCAGACGCTGTGTACTATGTTTGCGATAAATAAAGGTTTTCAAAAAAAAAAAAAAAAAAAAAAAAAGAGTGCTTTGTACACCAAATACGACTACACTAATTGTGTAAGTACAATACCTTTATGTTTGTGAGTCCTGCGAAAGCTCCGCAGACCCTTCCAGGCCCTAGGAGCTGAAACATGTCGACGTACCTTATTAACTATACCATCAGACCTAGTAACTCGGTCTAAGATTGTACCACCCAAATTTTAATTGTGGTAAAAAACAACCCCCATTAAAGAACTTTCGGGCTGTTTACCTTTTTAAACTTTGTTCCTTTTTTCGCACATTTTACTTTACACCTTTTTTTCACTCAAAATCTCTGGACACTGCACCCTAGACCAGAGGCGCCTCGGGTGAGGCTGGCACATTTACTACTTCGGAGTAGCCAATGATAACTGCCATAACTCTAATGTGGGGCGGACGAACCAAATATACCGCACCTCCTTCCAACCATAACATAGAGTTTTTTGAGGCTACTCTGATCTTTATCCCTTATGCCAATGGCCATAAGGTGTAACTAGTGTCCGTTTTTCTATTTTTGATAACTGTTAACTAACCTTGGGGAACGAAACGGAGACTCTGATCCCTTATCCCTCCTCTGATTAATCATCATCACGAAAGATAATATTGATCTTAAATCTGTTTGGGGTTCTAAAAGTTGGCAAGAACAGGGCACTGAAGCTTTGCATTGTGCATGTCTCATCCCGAACCATATGTTGTTTTTGAACTCGACTATTTCACAAACTACTTGCTTTGGATTGGCTACAGCTAAACAATGAATTGCTTCTTCCATTCCTGATTTGGACGAATACCCTACATGGTACAATCGATCCGATAGGTCCATTGATGAATTGCAGTCCCTGATATCAAATTTCATCTTTAATATTTCCAGCTTGGAACCCGAGGGTTGGTTATTACAGCAAAAAGTTCAGATTCATGCCAACATCGTTTTCTGGGTCTGACCACAGGCTATACACAGGTTAGGGTGAATCCCCGTTTTGAAACCGCCAATTCTGTTACTACCTATTCAGTAGGCAAGTTATGTCAGAACTGGCTTAAACATTCCACTTTAGCATCAGTTAAACTTCATTTATCCAAATTATCTGACGATGTCGATTTGAATGACTTTGTTAAAGGCCCTGTTGGAGGCAGGTCAAAAAGATGGGTATATGCTGTTTACAATGAAGTTTGGAAACTGTCTCAAATTGAAGCTACTTCTAGATTACAGGCTATTGATCAAGCCAATTTAGAAAAAGTTCTTGCAGTCCTTGATAATTGCATTAACACTCTTTCTTCCCGAATTTATACATTAGATAATATTGTTTCATCTGTTGTTGATATTGTTCAAGATGAAGTGTCTGATTGGTACCATAGTCAAAGTCAATTGCGTTCCATTATGCAATTTGCTTGGACTTTGCAAACCTTAAAAGCTGGTAAAGTTCCATGGGACTACATGAACACGTCCTTTCTATTTTTACTTTTTAATTTAACCGAAAAACAGCTATTTATGTCTATGAAGGATGCTGCATATTCCCTATTGCATATTGAAAAGTTGGAACCTTTACCTTTTTCTGTTGCTGAAAGTAATTCAGCTGTATGGCTCATTCATGGGTCAATAACGCTGCCTTTCCCCCTATTTAAATTCAGTTCATGCATGAAACATTATGCCATAGCCAGATATGAACTATTGGGTAGCGCCTATCTCCATGAAGTTTGGTCTCTACCATTTACTTATATGTGCCTGAGGGAGGGTAACAAGGTTTATTTAAAGGGAGAAGAGTGCACTTCTACACCTGAACACTCACTTGTTTGCAAGAACATACAATTGCACGGCTCTTGTAACACAATGGCTCCGAACGTAGCCTGCATTTTAAAGGGTAATCCAGTCCCATCTATAACACCAACATTCACGTTGCTTGCAAACGGTAGCTATTTACTTTTAAATAATGAAGATTGCTGTGGGATGCTGGCAGGTATTGCGAACATTGTGACCATCTCCCAACGTGTTGTCTGCTGTAAGAATGTGCTTTTCCCGCCTCCGCATGGGAAGCTCAATGTATCCATCTGGCCTTCCATTCCGACCTTGAAAGCAGAGTTCAACAAGATGAGTCGAATAAGGGCTCTATTGTCACAGAAAGAAGTTGCCCTTACTTCATCCCGTGAAACATTTGTCCTTCATGTGGCAAACCCCCTCACTGAGGTGCATGCGCTTTTAAATACTGATCTCCCACTGCATTTCGGCGCTTTGATTCATACTATATTCAATGCCTTGTCGACCACAGGCTTGGCTCATTTTTTTAAAGTAGTAAGCTCTGGCCTTGTGACTTCATGTCAAACTATATTTGGGGTGATACCGGCATTTTTTCATTCTATTTCTTCCAGCCTCTTCGGCGGGTTACCGTTAATTCACACCTTGGCTGCGGGTGTGCTGCTGTTAATTTGCTTGCTCAAAAATGGCTGTACACTCTGTGTCACAAGACAACATGCTCCGCCTGCTTCATCTTCGCAACCAGATGCTTGAATACTATGGAACGCTACCTCTAGCAACTTTGAGTGTAGCATATGGCTTGTCTTTCCGGTTTTCCTACTTTACATACGTTCAACCTGTTTTCCATTGCCTTTATTGCTGTTTTGAATGGGCTCTGGATTTGTGTCTCTGCAATACGGTGTCTCCTAGCCCGGATCATGATCTACTGATGAGTCCCTTGGTTGCTCATGAGTTAGACTGCTCTAGTATCTGAATAATGGCCTGTGCAGCGGCACATGGAGTCCTAGGCAATTGGGACATATGGGCTGCAGCCCATGACTTTCTGACACACAGTTATCCCGAAGAACACCCAAGTGGTCCTCTGTCGAAGAACATGTATGTTCCTTTGCGTTATTGAATTGGATGGCTGAAGTGTTTTCTGAGGATAACAATGACTTCCTCTTGGAGGCGGTTGCAAAGTACTGTGCCTATATGCTGTTGGATTGATTTGACATGTCCATCTCCACCGCGGCCTATGCTCAAACCATTTTATGATGTTTTTTCCCTTTTAAGGTTGACTAGTATACTCTCCCTTTGTGGTTTTTTCAATTATTCGGCCTATTCAGAATGTATTACTCCCAATTATACGTTTTGGCAAATTTTTAACTTGATTCTGTCTCACTCGAACTTGAACTCTGCGTTCCTAAATTGCCTGCCTTCTTGTACGTGTTCCGATCAGGGGACGGTGTAGAGATGGCAGGGCCTTGTGTGCACACATTGCTATGTTAGTACAAGCTTATTAGATATTTAAACACCATTTTGCAGCTTTTGCACACAACACTTCATGTATCTGTTTTTGTAAGTAAGCCTGCTTGAATTTCTTCACATGAGAAAGGCTTGTTTTCAACATTCCTAGACTTACATTGCGACCTCAGTCTGTACAGTGTGTGGAGAAGCCTCCGGGGTTACCATAACCATGTAAGATGTTATTCGGGCTGATCGTCCCACCCTCTAGACACAACATGCACACAGCTGCAGCTAACTGAAATTCTAGCGCCTTTAATATTGCACTGCATGCATGATTAGGGCACTTGGAGAAAATCTTTTTCCTGAGAGGGAGAGCTTTTGCTGATCCTGATGTGATTCACTTCTGCTGATCTTGGAGGTATGGGGTTCCCCATTCAAGCCTAAGAGAACTTGTATTATTATTATTATTATAAACCTAGTTCCTAGCTGGGGAGGGTGGTATACAAGGCACTATAGGACCTGTCACTAACATATCCACCATTCAAATTAATTTCATATTTCACTATACTAATTCACCACTAATCTTTTATGGGTTCCGAAGTAGCGTACTATTCGCCAAAAAAGTGCTTCAACACCCCATCAGATGTGTAAAGCATTATGTAAATGTAAACCTTTTTTCCCTCTTCTATTCCTCCCTCCAGGGTAGCAAGCGCTATATAAATACAAACCTTTTTACCTCTTCTATCCCTCAACTATCCTTCTAAATCCGAAAAACTGACTAACATATCCACCACTCAAATCACTTTCATATTTCACTATACTAATTCACCACTAAACCTTTATGGGTCCGGAGTAGCTTGCTACTCTCGAAAAAGCGCTTCGACGCCTCGCCAGGGTAGTAAGCACTACATATATGCAGTTACAGTACAGTACAATACAATACAATTAATATGTTGTTTTACAGAAAGATACTCAAAGGGTAATGGGGTAATTGATATTTAGTTTTACTGTGGGTTTGTTTTTGCTATACAAAGTTTGCCGAGTCGCCTCATGAAAAATGGTGACCGATCAGCAGGACTTCCTGGGACCTGCTGCCTCTGAAGGCACAGAGCTCTACGGCAAGGTGACGGAGATCTCTAAATATGACAAGCGTTTGTTCACCTGAGTGGCAGAGGTAGTGGCCTTCACTACCCCTGGGGACAATGCTCTGACCTCCAAACTGTAAACAAGCACCTATTTACGAGGTTTCTCGTAGTTGAGGTATGGGTAAGTGGCAATATGTAGTCCACAAATACCTCCAACTGAATTTACGTTCTCAAACCACTCCAAATAACAGACAATGTGAATAAGTAGGCCAACCTACAACTGTAAGGCAAGGCCCATTGTTCCTACTGGCCCCGGGTTAACTCTCATCTATACACACAATATCGACTCTAGAGAGAGTTAGAAGGCACTTTAATTTACAAAATGCACTTGCCAATTTTCAGAGATTAGCTGAATAGGAACCAGCGGGGCTACAGAATATCTGTCTCACCTATCTAAATGAAAACACAGTTTTCAGTGAGAGTTGGGTGAGCAAAGGGGACACTTTCCAAACATGTTGGAATCTCAGTAAATGACCAAGGGGATCTTCAAGGAAATCTAGTGTGTGTGCTTTTCTCTGGGTCCCGAGGCAGTCAGTAGTTACAGTGCAATATACTCGATGAGCACTCATGTTTTTTTATTGCTGTTATCTCATTGTTTCAATTACCATTGAAATCAGGGCTCCCCTTGTACTTGACTTTATAGAGGTATCTAGATCAAGCAGCAAACTTTCACTCCAAAAGGCAGCAGATGGTTTGGAACGATGTAAATCCCCACTATAAATGCAATGCCCACTTGGAGCTGTAATTATTTTAAATGTTGCTTCAGGAAGGATCCTCGCCACAAGGGAGGTGCTATTTCACAGAACCATGGCATGTCTCCCCAAGAAGCAGAAAATCTGCATCCATCATCTGAAGGAGACATCTTGTACTTAGAGTGTACCACACTTTCTGCCAGAGGCAGAGTAGAATTTGCACTGTTTCCCTAAGTGGCACCTTCTATGACACAAGTGTCCTTGTTGAGGGAATCTCCTCAGCTGCCTTGGTGGAATTCCTTAAATGTGCATATTTCCATGAAATTGGGGGTAATAAATATAAACGCCACCTTCTGTTTCTGGGCTTTATCAGCGGCGTAACGAAACTCGAGGGGGGCCCCCCTGCAAAGAACATGGAGGGGGCCCCCCACGCTCCGGATTCAGTCAGGAGCTCTCAGGTCAGGGGCCTACTGTGCATGCACCAGTGGCGGCTGGTGGATCATAAAAGTGGTGAGACTAAAAGCTGAGATCCAAGTTGAAGGAGCAAGTGAGTACAGCAAGTACACCAAAGTGAAAGAGGAGTGTTCGGGGTTGGCCTTCCCAACTGAGCCCTTTAATCACTCAAATTTCAGCTTTAAATAAATTCCGTCATTTGTTTCCAAAACATCAACTTGTTGTTTTATGAAAGCAGACACATTTTGCTAACAAATACTAGCTTTGCATTCTTGAAAAATAATTTAAATTCCCTAAATCAAGAAGTTATATTTTTTGTGAAAAAGTTCAGTTATTGTCATAAACCGCTGAAACACATGGATAGATTCTGCCTTGAATATCTATTTGTCATAGTTGCATGGGATATGCGCGAATCATATGCCAAGAATTACCACCATTATGCCGAAGCTAGCATGAGGGATGTGCACCACCACGCAATGAGACAGGAATACCACTATTATGCCATGGCCCGCATTTTATCAGGTTTGGGCACCATTATACCATGGATGAGCACATTGGGCCAATATGTACCACCATTATGGCAGGGCCAACATTATGTCATGTTATTTTATTTATTAAGTAGACAATCATGGAACATTGCTGGTGTTGAAATGGGGTAGCTCTGTAGAATCTCACTAGTGGCTGTGACAAGCTCCCCTCTTTACCTAGTGATAGTTTATTCTACACAAAGGCACGTTGCAGGCACTAAGGAAAAGAGAGAACAAGATATGAACAGCTTCCTTATTTGTCTCTAACAGTCCACCCACTCTCGTTACAGCCCTTTCCACTGTAATTGGCTATGGGGCACTGGCGTACAGTTCTCTGCAGGACAGCTGAGGGTCACGACTTCAGAGCCCACTGTGTTTATTCCCTGCTCTGTGTTAATTCATGGTCTATGTCGTGGAACCTTATTTAAGCCGTGTAGTATTTCATTGTCTCTTATTCACCACTGTCCACCTACTGTATTTACACCCTGTAGTATTTCATCGTCTCTCATACACCACTGTCCACCTACTGTATTTACACCCTGTAGTATTTCATTGTTTCTCATTTACCCCTGTCCACCCACTGTATTTACACCCTGCATTTCATTGTCTTTTATACACCGCTGTCCACCCACCTTGTCTCTTATCCACCACTGTCCACCTACAGTATTTACACCCTTTCATATTTCATTGTCTCTCATACACCACGGTCCACCTACTGTGTTTACACCATTTAGTATTTCATTCTCTTATTCACCACTGTCCACCTACAATATTTACACCCTTTCCTATTTCATTGTCGCTCCTATACCGCTGTCCACCCACTGTATTTACACCTTATAGTATTTCATTCTCCTATGCACCACTATCCACATACAGTATTTACACCCTGTATTTCATTGTCGCTCATACAGGCTGTCCACCCACTGTATTTACACCCTGTATTTCATTGTCTCTTATTCACCACTGTCCACCTAAAGTATTTACACCCTTTCGTATTTCATTATCTCTTATTCACCACTGTCCACCTAGAGTATTTACACCCGGTATTTCATTGTCGCTCATACACCGCTGTCCACCCACTGTATTTACACCCTGCAGTATTTCATTCTCTTATTTACCATTGTCCACCTACAGTGTTTACACCCTGTATTTCATTGTCGCTCATACACCACTGTCCACCCACTGTATTTACACCCTGTAGTATTTTACGTCTATTATACACCACTGTCCACCTACAGTATTTACACCCTGTATTTCATTATCACTCATACACCGCTGTCCACCCACTGTATTTACACCCTGTAGTATTTCATTTCTCTCATATTCCACTGTCCACCTACTGTATTTACACCCGTTAGTATTTAATTCTCGTATTCACCATTGTCCACCTACTGTATTTACACCATGTATTTCATTGTCTCTCATACACCGCTGTCCACCATGTTTACACCCTGTAGTATTTCATGTCTCTCATACACCACTGTCCACCTACAGTATTTACACCCTGTATTTTATTGTCTCTCATACACCACTATCCACCCACTGTATTTACACCCTTTAGTATTTCATTCTCTTATTCACCACTGTCCACCTACAGGTATTTACACCCTGTATTTTATTGTCTTTCATACACCACTGTCCACCCACTGTATTTACACTGTGTAGTATTTCATGTCTCTCATACACCACTGTTCACCAGCTGTATTTACACCCTGTATTTCATTGTCTCTCATACATCACTGTCCACCTACTGTATTTACACCCTGTATTTCATTGTCTCTTATTCAACACTGTCCATCCACTGTATATACACCCTTTCACATTTTATTCTCTCATACGCCACTGTCCACCCACTGTATTTACACCCTGTATTTCATTGTCGCTCATACACCGCTGTCCACCCACTGTATTTATACCCTGTAGTATTTCATTGTCTCTCATACACCACTGTCCACCCACTGTATTTACATCCTGTATTTCATTGTCGCTCATACACCGCTGTCCACCCACTGTATTTACACCCTGTATTTCATTGTCTCTTATTCACCACTGTCCACCTAATGTATTTACACCATTTCATATTTCAATATCTCTTATTCACCACTGTCCACCTACTGTATTTACACCCTTTAGTATTTCATTCTCTTATTCACCATTGTCCACCTACAGTATTTACACCCGTTATTTCATTGTCGCTCATACATCGCTGTCCACCCACTGTATTTACACCCTGTAGTATTTAATTCTCTTATTCACCATTGTCCACCTACAGTATTTACACCCTGTATTTCATTGTCTCTCATACACCGCTATCCACCCACTGTATTTACACCCTTTAGTATTTCATTCTCTTATTCACCACTGTCCACCACAGTATTTACACCCTGTTTTTAATTGTCTTTCATAAACCACTGTCCACCCACTGTATTTACACCATGTATTACATTTTCTCTTATTCACCACTGTCCACCTACAGTATTTACACCCCTTTGTATTTCATTGTCTTTCACACACCACTATTCACCTACTGTATTTACACCCTTTAGTATTCCATTCTCTTATTCACCCTTGTCCACCTACAGTATTTACACCCTGTATTTCATTGTCGCTCATACACCGCTGTCCAACCACTGTATTTACACTGTGTAGTATTTCATGTCTCTCATACACCACTGTTCACCAGCTGTATTTACACCCTGTATTTCATTGTCTCTCATACATCACTGTCCACCTACTGTATTTACACCCTGTATTTCATTGTCTCTTATTCAACACTGTCCACCCACTGTATTTACACCCTCTCACATTTCATTCTCTCATAAACCACTGTCCACCCACTGTATTTACACTCTGTATTTCTTCCTCTTATTCACCACTGTTCCCCCACTGTATTTACACCCTTTTGTATTTCATTGTCTCTCATACACCACTGTCCACCTGTTTTTACACCCTTTTGTATTTAATTGTCTCTCATACACCACTGTCCACCTACTTTATTTACACCCTTTTGTATTTCATTGTCCCTCACACACCGATGTCCACCAACTGTATTTACACCCTTTTGTATTTCATTGTCTCTCATACACCACTGTCCACCTAATGTTTTTACACCCTTTCGTATTTAATTGTCTCTCATACCCAACTGTCCACCTACTGTATTTACACCCTTTCGTATTTCATTGTCTCTCACACACCGCTGTCCACCCACTGTATTTAAACTGTTTTGTATTTTATTGTCTCTCATACACCACTGTCCACCCACTGTATATACACCCTTTAGTATTTTATTGTCTCTTATTCACAGCTGTCCACCCACTGTATTTACACCCTGTAGTATTCCATGTCTCTCATACACCACTGTCCACCTACAGTATTTACACCTTGTATTTCATTGTCTCTTATTCACCACTGTCCACCCACTGTATTTACACCCTTTCGTATTTCATTGTCTCTCCTTTCGTATTTCATTCTCTCTCATACACCACTGACCACCTACTGTATTTACACCCTGTACTATTTCATTCTCTCATATACCACTGTACATCTACAGTATTTATACCCTGTATTTCATTGTCTCTCATACACCAATGTCCACCTAGTGTATTTACACCCTTTTGTATTTCATTCTCTCATATACACCACTGTCCACCTATTGTATTTACATCCTGTAGTATTTCATTGTATCTCATACACCACTGTCCACTTACAGAATTTACACCCTGTATTTCATTGTCTCTCATACACCACTATCCACCCACTGTATTTACATCCTTTAGTATTTCATTGTCTCTCATACACCACTGTCCACCTACTGTATTTACACCCTGTATTTCATTGTCTCCCATACACCACTGTCCACCTACTGTATTTACACCCTTTAGTATTTCATTGTCTCTTATATACCACTCTCCACCCACTGTATTTACACTCTGTATTTCATTCTCTCATACACCACTGTTCACCTACTGTATTTACACCCTTTAGTATTTCATTGTCTCTCATATACCAATGTCCAACCACTGTATTTACACCCTGTATTTAATTCTATTATTCACCACTGTCCACCTACTGTATTTACACCCTTTCGTATTTCATTGTCTCTTATTCAACACCGTCCACCCACTGTATTTATACCCTGTATTTCATTATCTCTCATACACCACTATCCACCCACTGTATTTACACCATGTATTTCATTGTCTCTCATACACCGCTGTCCACCTACAGTATTTACACTCTATTTCATTGTCTCTCATATACCACTGCCCACCTACTGTATTTACACCCTGTAGTATTTCATTGTCTCTCATACACCACTGTCCACCTACATAATTTACACCTTGTATTTCATTGTCTCTTATTCACCACAGTCCATCCACTGTATTTACACCCTTTAGTATTTCATTGTCTCTCATACACCACTGTCCACCTACAGTATTTACACCCTGTATTTCATTGGCTCTTATTCACCCCTGTCCACACATTGTATTTACACCCTGTAGTATTTAATTTTCTCTCATACACAAGGATGACATGGAAAGTGCTACGAAAACAAGAAACAGAGTGATTAAGATCGTGAACACAGCAGTCACGTTCCCCTGCCGGACTCAAGCATTTTAAAATTTCACAATGAGTCTTTAATATGTGTTCATTGTAAGCGCGGCGAACGATGCTTTGGGACAATGCAATATAAGGAACATGTTCTGGAGATGTTGTACTATGTAGGATTACGTTTTAATAATTGCAGTTGAGTC
The DNA here is from genome assembly GCF_964263255.1 of Lissotriton vulgaris. Taxonomy (NCBI): domain Eukaryota; kingdom Metazoa; phylum Chordata; class Amphibia; order Caudata; family Salamandridae; genus Lissotriton; species Lissotriton vulgaris. Next base: position 2,107,425,810 of record NC_141687.1, read on the forward strand.
AGATGCTAACAATGAGGGTGGGTTATCAAGATATGGGTATAGAGGGATTATGGGCAATGGAGTTTTCATTGTAGAGGCATCAGGAGAAGAAAGATCGTGTAGCTTCAATTCACGCAGTTGATCACGTGGCATGTGAGAATAAGTGAATACAGCTGACGAGCGCAGGGTGCGTGAGGTGGGCGTTTATGATCAGCTACTTATGTTTGTGTCGACTGGAAGAGTGGTAACAAAATGGAACTTGTCCGCAGAACGGAACTGTAATCAAGGGAATTAAGATGGGATTGTGCCAGCAACAGTCGGATTCTAGTTTTTAACAATGAAAGCCACGGTAAGCGCGTAAATATTACTGGTAGCACTGAGTGGAGCGCATTGACTCAGGGGATAATAGAATCTTTTGGTATTGTACTAGTGCATAGCGATGTTGGGAGGGGAGATAATAATGAGTTTATAAGTGAAGGGCCTAATATCACGCATGTAAATGAAAATGTCAGCAACGTTAGGTGTACATGTTCAACAACAGTTCAAGGGAGTAGAAGTTTGTTTGCCGCTATATATGATATGACTGATAATAATGCTTACCAATGAATTGATGTAGATCAATTCTTTTTATACTTTAGAAACCCCCGAAGAAGGGATTGTTCCCGAAATGCATTGGGTGTCTTGCATTAAAAAAATGATGCATGAGGAAACAGTGACTCCTGTGTTTCTCGAAAAGCGAAAGAATTATGGAAATGGGTAGAATGGATTGAAGAAAAAAATGGAGTAAGAATACGATAAGATAAAGATTAACGACAAATTGATAACGAATTTGATTCATTAAATTCATTACAATAGGTGGGGCAGCTACGGGGACCGAATGGTGTTCTCTTTGGGTTTTGACTAATTTGCGACGCAAATGGGCGGAGCGCTGAACAGCTAGCACACCAACAACGACAAAAATAGACTTCAACAAGCATTGTTGAAAAAATGAAACGAAAGCTCAAAGAAAAGGTGTGCATTTCTCCACTTATATTTGTATTTCATTTTCTCTCATACACAACTGTCCACCCGCTGTATTTACACTCCACCTACTGTATTTACACCCTGTAGTATTTCATTGTCTTTCATACACCACTGTCCACCTACAGCATTTACACCCTGTATTTCATTGTCTCTCATATACAATTGTCTACCCACTGTATTTACACTCTTTCGTATTTCATTGTCTCTCATACACCGCTGTCCAACGACTGTATTTACATCCCGTAGAATTTCATTGTCTCTCATATACCGCTGTCCACCTACTGTATATACACCCTGTAGTATGTCATTGTCTCTCATACACAACTGTCCATCCGCTATTTTTACACCCTGTATTGTTTCAATGTCTCTCATACACCACTGTCCACCCACTGTATTTACACCCTTTCGTATTTCAATGATTTCTTCATGTCTTTCTTCTCTCAGCCTCCATTAGCCATCTTGGAACAATAAAGTCATATTAAACTACGGCAAAAGAAACATACTTTGGCACAGCCAAAAGTTCTGCAACCAACGTCAGACCTATTGGCTTTGCCAAAGCTTATTAAATATGACATCTTACATGGATTCTCCCCTTCCGACCCACAATGTCTGTCCCTTCTTATGTGTTTCCTACTTTCTCCCACATGACTCTGGTAATAGTTTGCTCCACTCCCATTTGTTTCCCTGAATATATCTCTATTATTTTTGGCATTTTGTTGCTGTTCTAGGGGCTCATTCTATGCTTCGTTAGACTTTAAGTACCAATTTAAAACACCCTCTTTATTGGATTCTTTAAAAAAAAATATTACCAATGTGACTAACAAGAAATAGAATTCATAGGAAAACAAACATAAAAGAAAAAGTGCACAGCATGGGCGGAAACTGAATACCTAAAATGTATTTAAAAAAAGAAAATGAAGGTTCTGTGCTGTGGAACCTGTGAATGACTTTCCCCAACTCTACAGTACTCCGAAGGCCCGTGAAATGTGAGTTTTTCAGTTAAGCTGGAGTCAGTGGGGTAGCACAAGCCTCACACATACTCATTTAAGGAGGTGAAAATGGCCCCCTGACTCCTGGTTGGGTAGAGAAAGACAGCTATAGTCAGTGTGCCCCTCCCATTCCTAGGCCTGATGCCACTGCACATGCTGCTTCATTGATACATAAGCCCATGGCCAGGGTCTAAAAGTAAATAAAGGGCTGATGATAAAGCAAGTCAATAATATTAGGTAGGTATCTAGGGTGCCAGCACCAGACAGTGCCAAATTGACACCAAAAGCCTCAAATATTACCAATTTGTTCCAAGGTAGGAGCAAAAACAAAAAATAGAATTTTGCTAAAGGCTCCAGATAGTTTTGCACTTGGTCTCAAATGTCGCTCAACCACAGACATGTTCTCCCTTCCTTTGCAACTGGGAAGACCACTGATACAAATGAAATGTGGCATAACAGCCATAGTTGCTGGCTTTGGAACTGGAGGATCATGCTCCAGTTTCAGCGTTGGTTCAACACCCTGTGATTCTGGGCAAATCACTTAATATCCCTGTGCTTAAAAAATAAGTGTGGCTTTGTGTATTGTAACTGGTGCTCATGTAAAGTGATCCAATACCTTGGGGGCGAGCCTGCGCTATATTGAACTATTAAAAAGTACTCTCTGTCATTTTCTATACGTACATCCATTTTCAAACATTCTTGAGCCATTTTTTTTAATCTCTTCTGTGGAGACCTAGAAACATTTCCATGTTCACTGTCAGCATCGGGGACACTGCAGGCCACTGAGTAAACACTCTGTGCCATCCAGGGAGACGCTCCAACTCAAACAAATGCAAGGCCTATTGCATTTCCAATGCTTGCTTACCTTCCAATACATCCCAGCTCGTCATGTTCCCGGAGGGAGCTGCAATCCTTCTCCTGCCCCTGTCAGCTCTCAGTATGCTGCCTCCCCCCTTCTCAGAGGATGTGCCTTGTGGGGAATGCTGTCTCTGGGGCCCCCACCGCCATTCTTTTTCTGGTCCTGGCTCGTGGCTCTGACTAAGGAGAAACAATGTAACTTGTTACTTCGTTTCTCTTCAGACCTGGGTCACGGGAGGAGCTCGGAGCAGGCTGCAGACTGCACCTGCTGCTTTAGAGCCTGTCTCTCTCACAGCTCTCTGCCGAAGAGCTGAGGGGGCCCCCTTCATGTACATGGACACTGGGGGGCTGGGGGGTGTGTGTTATGCCCCTGGGCTTAATCATAGCTAGGAGTGACATAGCCTGGCTTTGGAAAGCACCTACCCCTCCACTAATAGCAGGGTCGGACTGGGACCCAAAACCTGCCCTGGCACAGTGCTTGGCCAGCCCCCTAGGGGCTTGGGGGTGCGACCGAGATGTTTACCAGGGCCGGTTTCAGCTGATTTAGTTACAGTGGCTGTTATTGCAGCTATGCTGCAAAAACGGCCCTGTAACAAAATGGGCCCCCAGGGTCCCAAACCCGTCCCCCAACCCTGATGGCCCACCGGGGAAATGCCGGTGCCCGCTTTGGCTAGTCCGGCACTGACTGATAGGTGTATGGAGGCAATGACTTGATTTTTGTATAGTCCTGGGGCCCCCGGTATTCATTGCCCGAGGATATCCACAAATACACCCCAAGATATGGCAGCGCTGGGGAGATTACGTCGGAATTCTATTGCCCCACCCCACCACTAGACACACACAATATGCCCTAACGGAGGTATAGTCATCTCATTTTAATTATATTCTGTGTACAAGATGATAATCAGATGTTACTGGGATCCTGCGAGGAGATGCAATGGGGCTATGACATGCATTAGTATTATTGTTTAATATTGTTGAATTAATGTATCTGTAAATTACGCCACGGTATGTACTATACCAATATGCTCCTGTATAACGGGCACTAAGGGTCAACTGTGGCTACAAATACAAATAAAATATGTTGTGAAAAAAAATGTGCATATTCCCATCCACCATTCTGTCAGCTGCAGTACCTCCTCCACACAGACAGATGTAAAATCCACTGGGTAATCTGTATTTTGGGCCCTAAAGTCTAAACTGGAATGTTTGTCTGTGAGTTATGCTGTATAAATTAGCACCACAGTCCATCACTTTTCTGGCATTATTCAGTTCTGGAAGGATGGCAGATAGGGGATGAATAAGAGGTTCAAATTTGTAACACTTGGTTATGTGTGAGGTGGATAGGCTTGTTGTAAATCCAGCAGCACCATGCTACTTCCTTTTTATTGAAAGTTTGATCAATCAAGGTTCTTATGCCTCTCTGACACATTTTCAGTCATTTTGTATCTATATCAATTCATTCACTGATTACTCAAAAATATATAGAGAGGGAAATGAAAAGTAGCTTGAAGGGGAAAGTGCAGTTTGCAATGTGACAATCTGACCTCAATGTTCCACTGTATTGACATCATTGACAATTGTCCTGAATGTGTCAGTCTATTAAGATAAGGTTAGACTCTGAGTAGAGATGTAAGCAGATTGTTGACCATTCCTGGAATTAGATAGAACGTCATTTGAGATTCCTATGGGAGCTACATTAAGACACCACAGAACCCTGGGACTCTCAGAGGTTTGCAAACCTAGCCAGTGACCACTAAACGCCAATCATTGTAGCCCACCAGAAAACAGGATGGGCACCTAAGTTGAAAAACTTCAAAGGCCACACAACAGCAAATGGACAATTGTGCCAACAACTACGTTAGTCTCTTATATTTCCAATTCTCATTGGAGACTCACGCCCTTTGACCCTCATCTCATGCCCACTCAGGTGCCTGTCACCACTCACTTGTTTGCTTGGGTTACCACCTCTATCCTGGGATGTTTCAGTAGAAACTATGCACTGCCAGGCCAACACCCCTTCCAGCTGCACATGGCGCTTCCTAAATTATTGTCCTAATCAAGTCAATCTCCAGCTCTTTCTTTTCTACCATCTGATTCAGGCCCCTGCCATCACAGTAAACACAAATAGAAGTTGAAAAAGAAATGCATACAAATAGTTAAGCTCTTGTATGGGTATGCAATTTACATGAACAACGAAAGGGTAAGATATGATCTCCTTCCAGGTGCAGATTATGTGGGCCACATCCCAAACACTTGGTGGGAATATAAAAATGTCTTATAGACTGGTGTTAATAAACTAGAGGCGGCGCAACAGGATTGGTGGTATTAGTGGTATTAGTGGTTGAGTTTGTCCCTAAACTCGGTGAAATGTTGTCATGCCCATTTCACATTGACAGATGTGCAAATCACCATTATCCTACCTCTTGCCACACGTACCTGTACAAAAGGCCATTTGTCCTGTCATGTTACACATTACTGTAGTACTCTTAGGAGGATATTCTCAAGAACGTGCGATAATCATCACCAAAATAAGTTAACTCAATTTTTCATATCGCCGTCCATTGGGGGAAAATAACTCTGTGTGAACGTCGTATTCACAACATGGCGGTAACATGCGATAGTTTCCCGATAACATGTCAAATGTCCGCGATAAAATTACCGAGATGGCGATACAAATCTGATCTGATCCGCAATGGCAGTGCCCCAGTAAATGCAGCATACGTGTACAGTTCCACGTCACAGGGGTTGTGCATGTGTCCGGGATGTTCTGCCATTGCTTTAGTGGCTCTGGTTGAAGCAGCACTGTTCTGACCTCTGCCAGTTCTGTGGATGATATGCCACAGCTCGGATCCATAAGTTGTTTTAGTGTGCAATGGTTGTACGCCTGGGATGGTGTGGGAGTAATTGTGAAGGCCATTCCATGCAAGATTACTTCGAGCAAGGACTTCTGTCTGTGGGGTGTGTATGCGTTGGTCTTTCATCGGGCTGTGCGTAGTGTGGGAGTCGTCATCAGCTGCTATAGTATCTGTCAAGGGGTGCCGGGCACATACAATTCAGAGGTTGGAGGTGCAGATGTGCTCCCGCCTGATAGTTCAGACAAAGGAGCTTTAATCCCTAATGTTAGTTTGTCATCTGCTTGCATTCAGGAAATGTGATGTGGCTTGTTGGGGGTGGGGTGGGATGTGTGCGACTTTGGAATTCATGTTTGACATGTCTTGCATGTGGCAAATGAGCGGCATCGCTGTGTGTTACGTTGCCTCACAGCTGCTCCTCCCTCCCCCGAGTCTATAGTGTGCGCTGCGAGGTTGCATCACTTGCGCTCCTACGACACACCATTGTCATGACTGTCTGCGCATGTCCACAAGCCTGACAATGGCACTGTGATGTTGGCCGTTGAAGGTGGACGGCCACTTGAGTGTAGGCCTATGGTAAGGATAGGGCTGACACAGATGTAGAGTTCATGACTGGCTGAACTCGTGCTGTGATGAGGGCTAGGCATTTGGCTCCTGCTGCGGCAATACAGATATACACAACACTTGGCGTGTATGAGCCAAGACCCCGAGCGTTCCTTCATTTCTCCGTTCGTGCGAGCCCACCCTCCGGGTGCATGCTACATTGCAACATTGGCGATTGCGTGCCAAGTGGAGCCGACACTACAATAGAGACACACACATTAGTTAGTTCCTTGTCCAGGCCAGAACTGAACCACGCCCAGAGCCCCGGGCAAATTCTTCACACCCCTACGCTGGACTGGCGTACGCCGGCCCAGTCCACTCCGCTTACGCTTACGGGGGGGACGACAAAGCTACCTGACCGAGGTCTTCCTCACTGCTTGAGGTGACATAGTTGCGTCCACTGTCCACAACACTATAAACACCAGAAGTATACGTAATATTCCTGCCTGCCAAAAATCCTGCTTGCTCCGGTATAAACCAATAAAGATAAGAAGTCAGAGTCACAAGGGAATCGAATTTGTATATATATGTGTACCATATCAATTTGAACGATGTCACATTTTGTCTTTCCACACAGGTAGTTCCAGGTCTAACAGGTACACTAATAGGTTGATACTTGACTGATGTGAGTATAAATCCATGTCACCAATTGTAAGGTATAGATAGTCTTCACTATTCTGGTCCTGAAGAATTGCAGCTAGAATATACTTAAAGCGAGAAACATGTTCACCTTTACTCACCAATAGGGACGCTCAAATCCAAGACATAAAGCTTAGCAGAGCGCCTCATTGCTTGTTTTTACTTAGGGTAGGAGACCTCAAGAATAAAGTTTGGCTTCACTGGTACTCAAGGCCCTATTTTAAATCACTTTCTCAAACTCATACATCTACACATTTCTGGCCCCTCACCCCCACTTCACCATACGGTTATTGGAAAAAGAGATCTGCCAAGGCGCCCCTACTATAGGGAGTCCGTTGGGTATTGCACCGCCAACCCAACGAGGAGCATCCCAGATGATGAAGCATGACACCTGAAAGGGTGTGTGAGGGCATTATAATCCAATATATGGACCCCCAACTTTGAACCCACATGGTCAAGTTGGTCACTGCCTCCCTTGCTCTGACACCCAATCATTGAGGAACAGCATAATCTTCTTTTTTGACACTTCGCGACTTGCCTCCTTCACACATACTTGGTTCCCACCTCTCCCCACATTGTGCAATTTTGTGGTTGAGGGACCCTGCTGTATTCGGAAGGTCTGCTGTCTTGTTCTGCGCTGCCTCGGTGGTAGTACGGGGGGAGCGGTCCTGGGGGGGGGGGGCTGGGGGTGGTGGCGGTGGGTGTTGTGGCCCTCTTGGGTCTCTGAGCTGCATGATCAGTAGCTCCATGACATGTGTTGGTCTTCAGATGTGGCTCTGGGCAGGGATCCCTTTCATACTGCAGATTGTCGTCCTGCTTAACACCAATAAAAGGCAGATGTTAAATCCCTGCTGCTAACACACCCTATCGCCTGTTTTTGGATTGCATCGCAGATCTGGCTGGTCGTTGAGAATATCACAAAGTGGTGTTTTCATGTCTTTTTGCATGGGCTCGCCTACTCTGCATATCATTAGCGTTAGTTGTCGCTCTCATCCGTGACAATATTTTTTGTGGGAGCTATTGCTGATAACTAGCGGCACCAGCATGAGAATAGGGTGATAAATCTATTGCCTCTTTTACGGCGCTAAAGTGCAGATAAATCGTGATAAGTCCTTGAGAATATGGCCCTGAGTGTAAAGCGCTGTTGTGATGCTTATTTCCACATTGCTCCATATTAAAATTACAGGGTCCTTTACAAAAAGCTTACGAAGAAGCACGCATGATTATTGTTTTTTTAAATACAGGGCTTAGTGGAATGACTACATGTGCCAATTAGAGGAGGGGGGAATATGTGTGTATACATAACTATGCCCAGTGCTGCTCCAGAATTCTTGAGCAGGCCAGGCTGGACCAGGGGCTGGACTGAGACTAGCACCTGCCTCTTTCTCTAGAAAGCAGAATTAGAGGCTGGCACTGCAAAGGGTGGCAGTGTCTCTCCTGCGCATGGACCGATACGCATGATAAAAACTGCCACCTGATTACAAGCAGCTTCAAAGGTTCACAAGCGACCTGTGAAGTAGTAAAGTGGGGCTGTTTACAGTTCATGCAGGAACATTGACTTATGTTGGTCTCTGCCATGAAACAATTGCATGGGCAACTATTGGAGGACAAGCACATATACTGCTGATGAGCTCCCATGTGGGAGGCTGAAGAAGGGGCATCGCAAATAGCACAAACGAGCCCCTACCCTTGCAGCCCCACAGTGCTTTCCTTAGTGGCTTCTGGATTCAGTTACAAGGATGCCACAGGCTATTATATAGACAAAAATGGCTCTCCATTCCCCTTTTGTTAGTAAAGGTTCATTATAAATGGGGTGCAGTTGACCCTTTATACTGGGGCAAAGTGCTACTGCACCTCCTGCACTAGTGAAAGCTTCCTGCCTGGGGAGGTCCTCTGTCCACAGTCACTCTCAAGGTGCACACAGATGCCTCTACACATTATACCAGCTGTACATGCTATTCTTTTATACTTTTTTTTCAAACTCTTTTTATTAACAATCATCGACTCCAGCCAGGAAATAGATTACAGCATAATCAAGCAAACAGTTCAATCAGGTACATAGAATTTTGGACACAACATAACACATCACAGTCATTGAGACAAATCAAGGACAGTGCATGTCTTCGAAGGTTGGTAGCAGTGGTGGGGTACAGATGTCACCTCTATAATGGTTCCACTGCCCCCATATCTGGAACCACTTCCTAGGGCATCCGCGGGCCACATAAACAGTTTTCTCATGAACATACTCCAATCCATATTAGTCTTCAAGTCTTTTAGCAATGGAGGGGCAACTTCCTCTCAAGCTTGGGCTATATTCCTCTTGGCCACCTTGAAACCAAGCGTGGCCCATCGTGATTGGTGCGTGTTCAAGTCTGTGGGCTCCCACACATTAAGCAAGCACCTACGTGCCTCCAGGGGCAGGGGGACTCCCAAGACTGCCCCCATTACTCGGTGGACCTCCCTCCATTAGGGCTGAACAATTTGGACATTCCCAGATTATATTTAGGAACGTGCCCAGCTGACCACACCGCCTGCAACAGTCCCCCGTGGGTTCCCTGCCCATCAACACCAGTCTAGGTTCAGTCATGTATATTCTGTGCAGGATTTTAAGTTGGACCAGGCGCAGTCTAGCAGAGATACCCACCACTCTGGGGGAGGACACTGCCTCCTGTCAGTGCTCATCTAGCTCAAAACCATCCGCCATCCATTTTTGCCGGAGCTGTGTGAGGGGGTCATCCATATTATGTATTCGTTTATTATAAATCAAGGAGATCGATTTCTCAGGTAGGTGCCCGTCTAATACCCTAGATTCCAATGGGGAGGACTCAGGGGGGAAAGAACCCACGAGGATGGCCGATTGCAAGGCGTGTCATATTTGTATGTAGCAAAAGCATTCTGTGTTGGCTAGTTCATGTTGTTCTTGTAGGGATGCAAATGTTTTAATGTCTCCCTTGTCCCAAATGTCCTGGATACAGGATATGCCTATCATATCCCATTTGTCGAAACTCTTTGTTTGCCATAGGTTTCCCAATTTCGCAGACTCACAAAAGGGGGTGGCCAGGTTCAACTTACCCTCGAAGCCCAGAGATCTGGTGGCGGCACGCCAGACGGACACTGAGTGCCCTCTGGGGCCAGTTAAAGCTGGGCGAACTGGTTTAGAATATAGAATTCTGTTATAATTACCCCCCCGGGAGTAGCCACCTGTCCATTCTATAGCCGGGGTTATCAGGGGTTCCATACGTGCCATGATTGATGGCGACCAGGTGGGCGGCCCAGTAGTACTTCTTAATGTCAGGAAGGGCGATTCCTCCATTGTACCACTTCATAGTCAGTTTACTAAAGGCTATCCGCGGTGACCCATCTCACAGAAGCTCCCTCTGAAGTTGTTAAATTTCTTTGAAATAGGTGGCGGGAATGGCCTCTAATGAGTTCTGCAAGGCATAGAGGAAGCGGGGGAGGGACATCGTTTTAAAAAGGGCGGCCCTCCCCAATAGGGGCATTAGGAGAGTTTGCCAACTTACGATGTCTCTCTGCAAGCGGTGGAGAGGGGGAAGGAGATTGTGATTGTAGCAGAGTACAGGATTCGAAGATACGAAGATCCCTAAATAGTTGAACCCCGATGTACTGATTTGAACTGGGCAATTGGAGGGCAGAGCGGGCACTCCCCCATGAAGTCGTTACAGGTGAGACTTGGTCCAGTAGATTTTGAGTCCACAATACCTCCCAAAGATTGCCAATATGTCCATTAGGACAATTAAAGATCTTTGAGGGTTGGTGAGATATAGTAGGATATCATCAGCGTACAGAGATATCCTGTCTTCCCAGTCCGCCGACCAGCGGAATCCTCGGATCATCAGATCCTGTCAGATCCAAGCCGTTAGTGGCTCTAGTGCCAAGGCAAATAGGAGGGGGGAGAGTGGGCAACCCTGACGGGTGCCTCGGCTCAAGGCGAAGGTGTCTGACTGTTTGTTATTGAAACCTACCTTTGCCAGTGGCACTGCGTACAGAAGGCGGACCCAGCCAATGAAGTCTGGGCCAAATCCCAGCTTTTAGAGTACAGCAAAGAGATAGGGCCATTCAACCATATAGAACGCCATTATAGCGTCTAAAGAAACCAAAATCGCCGGTTCATGTATCGTGTTTGCCCTCCCAAGTACCCCATGGACTCAGCGGAGGTTTAGTGCCGTTTTCTGGCATGGAATAAAGCCTGACTGATCAGGGTGTATGAGAGTTGATATGACCTTGACCAGGCAAATTGCTAGAACCTTTGCAAGGATTTTCAGTTCAGCGTTAAGAAGAGAAATGGGGCGATACGAAGTGCAGTCGATCTTCGACTTGCCCTCTTTATGGATTACGACTATGTTAGCTATGCGTTGGTCTAGTGGAAGTTCCCCTAGCTCCTTACTCTCCTCAAACATGACTTTAAGGTGCACTGATACTTTATCTGGACAGAGTTTATATAATTCTATGGGTATAACATTAGGGCTAGAGGCTTTTCCAGATTGAAGCGATGTAATGGCATGGGCAGTTACATCCGTGGTAAGAGGGCTGTCCAGGAGTTTCCTGTCCGCCAAGGTAAGGATGGGCAACGTGATATATTTTAGTAGGTCAGTGGAGTCCGCCTCTGTATAGGGCGTCCCGGCTCCATAAACCGCCTCAAAGTGTGTAGCAAAATGGGAAGCTATATCTTGGGGGTCTACTATGTCGGGGATTAATGCATCATGGAGGACCGGAACCAATCTACTCGCCCACTCCCGCTTATCTAACCAAGCTATCAATTTTCCCGCCTTGTCCCCCAAGTCATAAAGTCGCCCAAGCTTTTCCTGTCCCAGGGTACGGGCTGCGTCAGTAACAAGGGCTTTGTATTCAGACTGCTTAAGCTGCAGTAAATGGAGCGTATTCTTCTATACTTTAAGAGAGGGTCCGTGAAGGCAGACTCAGTGACATCAGAAATGACATCATCAATTGTAGTGTAGTTCCTATATTCCCAATAGGCTCTGCGCATTGGAATAATATAGCCTATAGATTTGACGTAGGACTTATGTCTACTAGTTCTCTATCGAATATATTAGACTTAATTGAGAGTGCCAGCTAGCTCAGAGGTCAATAGAAACTTTTTTGAGTTCACCATTAGGGATTTAGTTTCTGACAACCGCATAAACATAACAACTTTGTTTCCCCAAGATAAAACTGATCTTCAGAGTCATGGAAGCAATAGATAGATATTTTACTCAGTCAATCGTGCATGCTTCGTTTCACCAGAGTTTGCAGAGAAGTAGATAGACAGGCGTTTTCAATAAAAGTATTTATTGAACAGTCTTTATTCTCAAGCAAAAGAAAGGAACTGCTACAATCGTAATACTGGTTGCAAAATATAATGCATACAGTAAAAAGAGTAGAATCAAATAATACTGTAAGAGCATTGTATTGTTCCTAGACCATAGATAAATACATACATAAATAACAAAGGTTAAAAAGTACTCAACTGGTGCTTCTAAAATACACCTACCCCGATATACCTAACCTAGGTCGAGTACGAGGGAAGAAGTAAGTGGGGTGTAGCATAAATTTAGTATTCTTTGCCAAGAATCTATCCAAGATTTCTCTTAGGGTCTAATTAGCTCCGTACCTTGGTTTAGAATGAAGAAGGTCAGGCACAGGACTCGATTTCCCAACAACCCGCAAGGGTAGCTTGGAAACACTGGAGCTGGATTTCTCTGCAAGAGAAAAGACAGCGTCTCTCTCAGTGCGTCTGCTGGAGGGTCGGCTTCTTTCGGCACTTGCTGTAGCAGGATGCGTCGGGCAAGTAGATAGTGGAACTGCTCCAAACCACCGTGTGTTTGTGTTATGGTTAGGTTTTCTTAGGATACTTTACTATGTCATTGCAGTGATGCATTGCTTGTTCTAGATTCACTGTAGAGTATTCTGAATAGAACTATGTGTTGACAGTTGGAAGTTGGATCCTGGTCTGTGAGGGCTGTAAATTATATATTCTGATTAAACTTCCATTTCTACACCAGAACTTGGAGGATTTGCTTATTCTTAACATTGGCGACGACGACTTAAGTAGGAGGTACAGCCCTACACAATATTTTCAAGAAAAAGAAAGAAAAAGGAAAACGGACCTACGCATATTACATATATTACTGTAATATACTACCAGCTATCTCAAGACGTTACCTTACTTCTGGAACGAACATCGACGGGCAAGTAGCGCATGAATTTTTGTTGAAACGCTATTTGTGTGAGACTGTGATTTGGCCTTAGATCCACTCCGGAGATGTGTCTGTCTTCAAGTCCGCTGAAGAAAGATGACGTATTGATGACCTAATCACGTGATGTGGAACTTTGAAGCAATTCTAGTCGTCGGATTGAACGCTAGGTGTATGACGTATTACGCTTAGAGTCATCTCTACATGTGCAATTTATCATTCTAGTTGTTGTGCGCAAACGTCGACGTTGTGACGTATCACGTTGCCGGCCATTTTGATTTTGACATTTTTTTTCACTGTGTTACCGGTACAGTTGCGTTTTGACAAGCTACGCGTTGACAAGGTAAAGCCGGTTTGAATTTACCAACAGTGGTTTTGCCAACAGATTAAACAGTGATTTAAGAGATCTCGGCACGCAACTTGAAACAAAACATTCATTGCTTTGAGAGAACTTTCATTGCACACTATTCAGTGTATGCTTGAAGAAGACTTTCTTAGTCATGTAGGGACAACGCACACAATACTTTTAGCTTGTGTTGGTACATACGTCGATGTTTACTTCTCAATGATTCTTGCACTATTTACGAATGCAAGTACGAAAGTACTGAATGTGTTTAAAACACGTGTATTTAATAGTTACTAATTCTGGTATTGTCTAAATTTGTTTTTGTTTACAAGATAGAATATATTGATATATTTTTTTTTTGGTTATGGCAACCTCATCTGAACCTCCTCATTTTCTATCAGAAAAAAGTGAACCCATTCAACCTTGGAAAAGATGGAAGGTAATTTTTGATTCCTATCTAATAGCTATTGGAGGTGAAAAGTTTTCTGCCATACGCAAACAAGCAATTCTTCTACATAATTTAGGAATTGAAGGAAGGTGTGTTTATGAGAGTTTAGATGAGATTGATATTAGTAATGAGTCTGGTGAACCAAGTAACGTATAGGAAATGTCAGTACTTATGTTAGAGAATCACTTTGGAACACATATTAATGTGGTTTTAGAGAGACATAAATGCTTTTCTAGTACGCAAGGGAAGTCTGAAAAAATTTCTAGTTATGTAGCTTCTCTTAAGACTTTAGCACGCACATGCAAATTTGAACATTTGACTGATTCTTTAATAAGAGATCAAATTGTTAGGTGTACCAATAACATCAAAGTACAAGAGAAGCTACTGAGCAAAAATCCTAATTGGAAAGACGCAGTTGCGATCATTGATGTAATGGAGAACACTAGTATGTGGGTACGTGAAATGCGAGAGGAAAAGGATAAAGATACGCCTACCAAAAGTGTTGTGAAAGATAATGGGGGTCTAGAAGAATCTAGAAATAGAATTGAAAAACAAGGTGAACAGGGGGCCATGTTTCCCACAAATAGGGATACTGAAAAGAAATACGAAAAGAAGAAAAGTAATCCTAGTGACACTAAACCTACAACTCCAAAATGTTTCAGATGTGGTAGTGAAGGTCATTGGGCAAACAGTCCAGGGTGTTTTGCCAGATTCGCATTTTGTAAAAATTGTGGCAAAAAGGGACATTATGCAAGCCAGGATACCCTTTGGGTGGCAGATGCGCTTAACAAGCAATAAATACGTATGTTGTGCATTTAAACAACAAAATGTAAATCACTTATGTGAAGAAACAAGAATAGTGTCTAGCATACACCAAGATGGTACTGTGGATGCATATCCTATTGATATGCCAGAGTGTGAGATACTAGTAGGTGGAAAGAAAGTGATGGTACTGGCGGATTCGGGATCACCATATACAATGGTGGGTGAAAAGAATTGGGAAACCACTTTTGGTACTGATGGCATTGAATTATTGCCCTCAGACATAAACCCAACAGGTTATGGTAGAGTAAAGATTGATGTGTTGGGTTATTGTGTGAAGAAAATACAATTCTCCGATCGTGAGACATTACGAAAGATATATGTAGCAAAGAGGGGAGATAACCTCCTCGGTTGGAGACATCAGAGGGATATGGGTACAACACTTAATCCAAACAGTAAGCAAAAAGTTTTGTTGTTAAGTATGAACGAATTTTCTATGGATATTGTTGCAAAGTATCCAACGGTTTTCAGTAACAAACTTGGGTTGTTAAGAAACTTTGAGCATAGGATTATTTTGAAACACAGTGCGGTACCACATGTGGCCAAAGTAAGAAAGGTTACAAACATGATGATGGAGCCATTGAAACGTGAGATTGAAAAACTTAAGGAAAAAGGAGTAATTGAGGAGATTGAGAGTTCAGAGTGGTTGGCTCCGGTGGTTTTGGCACCTAAGGATGGTGGGAAGGAGATACGTTTGTGTGCAGATTTAAGGGGGCTTAATTAGTTCATTTGGGTAGATAGGCAACCGTTACCAAACATAAATGAGCCACTTACTCTAATTAAAGATGCAAAAGTATTTAGTGTTATGGATTTGTCCTCCGCTTACCACCAGGTTAAGTTGCATGCACATTCAAGACACTTAACTTCATTTGTCACTCCAATTGGAGCTTTCCAGTTTTTAAGGATGCCATTTGGACTTGCATCCGTAGCAGCGTGCTTCCAGCGTATAATGAAACAGGTGTTGAATGGTTTAGATAAAGTCTTGTTTTTTCAAGATGATATTTAGGTGCATGGGAAAGAATATGAGGAGCATGATGCTATACTTTTGCAAGTTCTAGAGAGATTGAAGTCTGCTGGGTTGGTCATAAAAAAAGAGAAATGCAAATTTAGAGTTACTTCGGTGACATATCTTGGGCATACAATCTCAGGCGATGGAGTGAGTCCAAAATTGGAGTTAGCAAAGAGTATAATAGAGGCACCCAAACCTAGCAATAAAGATCAAATACGTTCTTTTTGGGGACTTGCTGAGTTCTGTTCAAAGTTTATAAAGGATTTTGCTTCTATTTCGCAGCCATTGAGTTCTCTTTTAAAAAAAAGCTCACAGTTTGAATGAACAAGTGAATGTGATTCTGCTTTTGCTAATATTGTAAAGAGCATTGCTGAATTACCAACATTAAGAATTTTGACGTGAATAAAAAAAACAATTTTATCCACTGATGCGAGTTTGAATGGATTAGGAGTCATATTGTCCCAAGTTGTTTCTGGTGAATTGAAGGTGATTGCTTTTGCTTCACGTTCATTGAGAGGTGCAGAGGAGAGATACTCCGTTATTGAGAGGGAGGCACTAGCGGTATTTTGGGGCATTCTTCATTTCAAGTTTTACTTGTGGGGAATACCTTTCATAGTGAGATCAGATCACAAACCCCTTTCGAGAATTTTTATTTCAAGAGATTTGTATAATCTTTCTCCGAGGATTCACGTTGGGTTGACCGATTATCTGATTATAATTTCGTGGTTGAATATGCACAGGGATCTAAAAATTGTTTAGCAGATTGTATGTCAAGACTTCCTATTCACACAAATGATGATGATGTCAAAATAGATTCCACAGGAATAAATTGGATTTGTGAGTCAGCTGTAGTAAACAAGGAATGGGTCGATTCTTGTGAGAATGACTTAGATTTGAGAACATTGAAAAAATTCATTGTTGAGGGTTGGCCCGACAAGAGGATGTTATCTTCTTCTTTGTTAAATGATTTTTGTGTGAAAGAAGAGTTATCCATTGATGATGGGAAGATTTTTAGAGGGAACCGTTTAATTCCACCTTAAAATTTAAGGGAAAAAATTATTAATTTGGCACATGAGGGGAATCTTGGCCGAAATAAAACAAAATCTAGACTTGTCAGTGGTATTGGTGGCCTGCTATGGATCGTGAGGTTGAAGGTGTCGTGAAAGATTGTTGGCAGTGCGCTAACAATGATAAGTCTGAAAAAATCCTTTTCTGTCCTCTGTTCACCTGTTGAAGTACCGGTTGAACCATGGACAAAGTTGGGGTTGGATATCGCTGGGCCATTTGAATTGTTAAATCAGAGTGAACGTTTTGTAATTTTGTTAGTAGATTATACCTCAAAATGGGTGGTGACCAAGTGTGTTCCTTCTGTCAACTCTCTGACGGTTATTGAGTTCTTAAAGGATGAATTTTCCAGAGAAGGAGTTCCAAAGACTTTGAATACTGATAATGGGTCACAATTTGTTGCGTCAGAGATGGAACAATTTCTTTCTAGTGTGGTTGTTGTTCATCTTAAAACTGCTCTGCATTCACCACAAGCTAATGGTTTAGCGGAGAGTATGAATAAAATTGGTAAAAATTGTGTTCAACGTGCTGTTCATAATAAAATGTCATTGAGAGTGGTGTTGAGAGAAACTTGGTGGGCACATAGAGTCGCGCCTAATAGTGTCACAGGTGTTTCTCCTTTTTCAATACTCAGAGGAAGAAAGCCACATTGTAAGTTGAATCCTGCTTGGTTAGGACTAGACATTGCCACCAGTGACCAACCATATTTAATCGAGATGAGTGTACGGAGAAAGATTCACCAAGACAAGTATAAGCATGATTATGATCATAAACATAACACAAGGGTAACTATATGGAATGTTGGTGACACTGTGGTGAAAAAAACCAGGTATTATAAAGAAGGGAAACTCCAAGTTTATGGGTCCTTTCAAAATTTCCATTGTAAAAAGGAATGTAGTTGTATTAGATTCAGGAGATGTGTGGAATATGTCTTGTTTGGTGAAATATGACAATGTTCATTCACGACTTTCTCATCGTGTGTAACATAATCCATCTTTGTCCACATCATTTAGAGAACATTGTAGAACAAGGTCAAAATCAGCTTGGCACAATGATTATGAAATGTTTATATGAAATAGATGTATACATTCGTATCAGATTTTATGAAATGTCTTTAGGAATTGATATATACACATGTATTTCATTTTTATGTAATGCCTTCATGGAATTGATGTATACATTGGTATTTAATTTGTTTTATTTGTATTTGTTGATTATCTTTTTCTTCCTTTAGTAAGGGAGATGTGTTATGGTTAAGTTTTCTTAGGAATCTTTACTATGTCATTGCAGTGATACATTGTTTGTTCTAGATTCACTGTAGAGTATTCTGAATAGAACTATGTGTTGACAGTTGGAAGTTGGATCCTGGTCTGTGAGGGCTGTAAATTATATCTTCTGATTAAACTTCCTTTCTACACCAGAACTTGGAGGATTTGCTTATTCTTAACAGTTTGCTATGGCAAATGTGGGCATATTTATACCTTGAAGGTGCCGAGTTTGACGTAAAGGTGGACATAATAACGTCATCAAAGAGTTTCAGTTCTTTGAAAACTCCAAGAGTTTTTGGACAAGTCAGTATTCGAGCAAGGGGAAGTCCCTAGCTGCTGAAGCCGAGTTTTCCAAGAAATCGTTGTGGATTTTCGGAACAAGTGGAAGTAGCCATGCCGTATTTGGACTGCAGGAGCTATGTCTAAATAAGGTTATGATTTTAATGCCTATATAAGGATATGGTGATTTATACCTGTATAAGGGCATGAATTGGGAAATTTACACTAGGGTCCTAAAATGCTATACAACACCCACTCCACGTTTATCATGTTCAACATTAATAAGCTCAAGCATTAAAACATATTCTAAAGCATGTGTTTACAATCCCACCCAAAAATACATTAAAGTGCATTTGAAAATGGTGTACACGAAAAAAATGAGCATTTGTACTGTACGCATTTTAAAAGCAATTATTTCATCGTAAGCATATACTATAATATTGGAAATGCTAACCGAATCCATCATGAAATTACATTTATGAAATGGCTCTTAGTTACAGAAGAAAAGTCGAGACCATCCCATAGCAGAATATGCAAGCTATTTTGGTTTGCGAATTTAGGTCAATATTGTTTCTAGGGCGTATTCCAAGAATTCTTGTTCTCTAGGAATAGTTCTACTTTAAGCAGATTCCCTTGTGCCAAGGTTCATTGTGTCTGGAAAAAAGTCAAATCAAAAAATAGAGTTCAAAAGGTAGAAACTTTTGTTTTGAAAAAAGTGAAGGTCGAATTTCAGAGTTGAAAGAACGCTGTGTGCTAACTTCAAAAGTTATTCTCGGTGTCAGGAGAAAATATTAATTTGTCTAGGCTGGCAAAGAAATCGTCTACCACAGTAGATGAAAGTTGAACCACTTCATTAAGTAGATCAATCGTACACAGATAAGAAGCATCGCCGTCAGCGTCAGTCGCATTAGCAATGTTCGCAGTTAATGGTACCTGTGTGCCTGTTGGTCCGCGTATCACACCTACAGCTGAAGTTGCCGGTGAGATCTCAATGAATTCCGTCATCAGGATTGGTAGGCGTTGTGGGCAACACAATACATGAGCCGTTACCCGACCCAGTAACGCGTCAACATCCGTTGGCATAGCTGATGGAAGTGTTAGACAGATATCTAACATGCATTCCTCTCCACAAAGCAGGCATCGTAGAACAGGTAAGATGCAATCTTGCCAGATTGGTCTGAATGACAGGAACCATGTGGTATTCAGATCTCTTAAACGAGCCAAGCCAAGGATCTGTGTTATGTGTTCACGATACTGCATTGCCAGATGAGCATTCTCCATGGTAATTTGGGTATCGCTGGTGACTGGACTTGCCATAAAGAAGCAGAAGAAATAAAAATAGTGTCCCTGCTACGAGTCCCAAGATGAGAGGTAGGCCGCCGAACAAAGAGTGCACGAAGTTAGGAAAAATGCCCAGGACTGCTTCAAAGGGTGCTAACAGTCCTGAAAAAATCATCTTAAATACATGTACAATACTACTGGTATCAGACATGTTTAAGATACGACCTAACATTTCTGCGAAATGTATGGGGCAGTTTGTTGATAATAATGCATGTATCTCCGCAGAGGACCTTGCAACTTGCAGATCATACGTCTCTCTCGACGAGGTCAGTGGCACAGTTTTTTGTAAAAGAATGGCTTTCATTCTGCCTAAAGTATCAATTCGTATGGAAGAGATGTTCAGTGAAGGCCATAGTGGCGACTCCCGGTCTGTCTTAGTTTTTGGAAACAATACTTGCATACAACAAGTGACTCTGGCTGACACACTAACGAGATAGGCTGTCCCGGGCATCATTCCACAACAGCTTTATTAGCATTATGTAGCTTCCATTGGAAAGCTGCCTAAAATTGTATCTATCACTGCTGCCGGGGAACCCTGCAGGTGGCATGATAAGTTGTTTTAAGAACCATCACAGGCTCCATGTAAATTAATGCCTTGACAAAGAAGTGTACCGCTCAATGTTGTTTTACAGTTTTTACCACTAAGAAATACCTCCTTCAGGTCCAAGGGGATGTTACCCCGTGACCAAAGACTAGCAACTATAGTAGCAATCCCTAAGGAAGGGAAGCCAAGGGAGAAGCGTGCCTCCTATCGGCCCATCTCCCTGCTAAACGCAGAACCAAAGATATTGGCGAAAGTTTTGGCCAATAGGCTCCAGCCGGTCCTCACCACTTTGGTCCATCCGGACCAATCAGGGTTCATGCCCCGCCGCAACACGGCACTCAATCTCCGTCAACTGAACGGGGTGCTGGGGAGATGCCATACGATCAACGAAGATGCCGTGGTGGTGTCGCTCGACGCCACAATGGCTTTCGATATTCTTGAATGGCCATACATGATTACATGATGGCGGTCCTCCGTAAGCTGGGCTTTGGCCCTGGCTTTATCTCCTAGGTGCGCCTCCTCTACACAGAACTGCTTGCCCAGGTGGTCGTCAACAATAACGTCTCAGAGGCATTCACCCTGGGAAGAGGGACACGCCAGGGGTGTCCGCTCTCGCCTCTTTTATTTGCCCATTCCCTTGAGCCGCTGGCCACTAGGTTCGGACAGGATGTCTCCCTGAAGGGGCTCCGATGGGCTGATGGATGGGAGGACAGGATCTCCTTATATGCCGACGGCATCCTTCTTTATCTCTCGCGGCCCCGGCGATCACTGATTGTAGCTCTTGATATCTTCACCAATTTCGGTAAGAACGCCGGGTATAGTATCAACTGGAGCAAATCTCTCCTCTATGTCCTCCACGGCCCCAATCCTATACTTCCACGGGACTGTCCAATGAAAGTGGTCACCGAGGGCTTTACGTATTTGGGCATTTTTATGTCCAAGGATAGAGCCGCCATGTACAACAGGAATTTACACCCGCCACTCCAGAGACTCAAACGAGACTCCGCCACATGGCAGAAGCTCCCGGTCTCCCTTCCCTCAGCCCTGTTTAAAATGATGGCGCTGCCCCGGTTCCTTTACGCCCTCCAAAATTACCCCGATTTAGTTCCCTCGTCGTACTTCACGGTTGTTGAGGCTGCGCAGAGGGACCGCTTGTGGTCTAGGGCACCTCGAATAGCTTTGCAGAAGTTGACTCTGGGGTGGTATGACGGAGGGATTGCCCTACCTGACATCCGCAGACATTATTGGGTGGCGCACCTTTCCGCTATCAATCAAGGTACTTATTGTGACAGCAACGACCCAGGGTATGGCATGGATAGGTGGCTCCTACCGGGAGGGAACTATGAAGCAGCACTTTACTCACGGCCTGCCAGGTTTGTGCTCACGGGGCCGACCCTACACTCTGTGCAGATATGGCACATAGTCCAGCGGAAGATGGGCTGGCACAACATGCTCACCTTGGCCACCCCACTTTGGGTGTCGGAACGACTTGGCCTTCTGGGTCGTACAAAGGGGTTCCGTAACTGGGACCTCATTGTCATTTCCCGGGTCGGGGATCTCTGGGACTCCAGCGGGGTCAAGTCCTTTCAATCCCTACAAACTTCTTATGAGCTTGCAGACACCGAGTACTTCAGATACCTCCAGGTCCGCCACTCACTGCAGAAGAATATCTCTCAGGGTACGCTGCCCCCTCAGGCTTCCCCCCTGGAAGATAGGATTTTGGATGGCCCCATACAGGAACATGCAATCTCACTCCTGTACAAGAAGCTGATAAATAACATCCCTGACTTGCTCCTAGGACTCAAAGAACGGTGGGAGGCTGATGGTTTAGTAATTGATGAGGAGGAGTGGAGGAGCGTGCTGGCCTCCCCTAAGGGGGTACCTATTTTGTCTAGGCTGCGGCTTGTACAACTAAAAATCCTGCACAGAGTTTACATTTCCATCACTAGATTGAAAGGGATGGGCAGGAGTGAAGATGACAGTTGCAGAAGGGGATGCAGAATGGTTGGCTCATTCTTTCACATGTTGTGGGAATTCCCGCTATTGCAGGCCTATTGGGTGAAAGTGACGCGTTGTATGCAGGATGTTTTGGGAGTTGAGTTACGCCCGGAGGCTAAAAGATGTATCTTGAACATATGGGAGCCGACGGACCTATCAGCCAGAGGCAGGCTCTGAGTGACACTCTGCAAGATGGTGGCTAAGCGCAACAAAGCAAGACTCTGGGGGGCGGTCACGCAAACGCGACTTGCGGACTGGAAACGTGACATGGACTGGTGCATGTTACAGGAACGAACTGTGTATGTTGCACGTGGATGCCCCAAGAAATGGGGGGAGATATGGAACCAATGGAACGAATACAGGGGCCTACTATGTGAACCCCCCCCCAGCCTCAAAGATCGACACTTGATGTTTAAATGCCCTGATGTATTGCAGTCCCACTGCTATGATTTCTATGTAATTTGTTGTTCCTTGTGTGACCCACTGTACGCCTTTGCAACCCTATCGTGTGGCCATGATGGCCAATCTATGATGTTATTTACAATATTAAAAAATAATTAAAAAAAAAGAAATACCTCCTTTTTCCCACTCCAACATTTGTGTGTTTATGGTAAATCCCAGGTTGACTTTATGTACTCTTTACCCAACCTTTCATACAGGCCTGCTGGTATGTGTTTTAGGCAATACTGAAACTGGAAAATCGTCACTGGTATTGTGATGGTGCCATGTATTAGAAATGAAAATGCAAGCGAAGCCTACATGCAGGATGCACTGTTCCTAGGAGAATAATTATTCTCACAAAGTAAAATGATTATAAGACTCTAATCATTTTACTTTGTGAGAATAATTATTCTCCTAGGAACAGTGCATCCTGCATGTAGGCTTCGCTTGCATTTTCATTTCTGTTTTCGAACTATGTAGCCAACATAGTCTAGCAGCTTGCACCCTTGGTTTACCCTACAAGATTGTTATAAATCTGAGTGCTCCTCTTTTCATTGTAATTGGGTGCCATGTATTATTCATTCAACGGCTGCTTACTCAGAAATGGTTAATGGTAATCTTTCCAGTTTTTCTATGCTCACTACCGTATAGTCTGCTCCCCTCTGTGCCAAAGAGATTTGTTTATCTGTAAGGTTACAGACAGTAAACAA
The DNA here is from genome assembly GCF_964263255.1 of Lissotriton vulgaris. NCBI lineage: Eukaryota > Metazoa > Chordata > Amphibia > Caudata > Salamandridae > Lissotriton > Lissotriton vulgaris. Next base: position 2,107,449,239 of record NC_141687.1, read on the forward strand.
TGACGTGGTGTTGATTAGACGTCAAGGCACATAGCCAGAGCGAAGGTTTTGTAACGTCCAGCCCAGCAGCATTATAGAACGTAATTGAGACTGGCCATGTTGTAACATTAGCAAGTCTTGTTCCATTATGTCTATGGCAGAGGATACGATGCTGTCCAAAGAATACATTCTGGACGACAGAGTTGTTAATCCATTGTCAACTACAGAGAGTGCTTTCTCTAAATTAATACAATCAATTTCTCGTATTTGTTCTGCAGTTTCCATTTGCGTGACTTTCCATGCTTCATTATAAGCAGCGTAAATACCGGCATATATGAAACGTTTATGATGTGGTTTGCGAGGTCCAAGTAAGAATTCTTTTAAGTTAATGTCATTTTAAAGTAAAGTTAAGTGTTGTTTTATTTCTGAAAGTGTGGATTTTTGTATCCATTCAAGGCACAGTTTTCCTCCACTGTAAGTTGTTATTATCCCTGGATGTTGTCTCTGGACATATCTTGGATCTTGCCTAGTTACTGTAAACCCTTGTGTCTTGTTCAGGAATCTACCTTGACAATTATTCGTGTCTGTGGGCCAGACTAACCATTTTTTTCCATTCAGGATTACTTCTATTTTGTTGTAAAATATAATTTACGTCTACCTTCTCATTTGTAGTCCTATTACTATCAGGTGTAGGCTGAGGTATGGACGGTTTGTTTAAATCTTTAATCTTAGCCAGGCCAATACAAAATGTCTGTTGCACAGTTTAATTTAAGAACAGTATTTCTTCTGGGATGATGCAGGCTCTGAATAATCCTTCTAAACCTTGTACCTGCCAGTCTTTTGTGCCCCAGACAGTTTTTGTCTCAATGTCGTCTTTCCAAAAGTCAAAACCTAATGTCGACATTTGAGCATAAAAGGCCGCAGAATAAATCTGTTTAGTATTTGTTAACATATTTTTCATGCCTGTCTTATTAACACTTTTAAAGGAAAAGGTTTCTGGATTTGTGAAATTAAAACCTGTAAAGTATGGAAACTTTCTATAGAATGTCTTAGAGCTACCTTTTGGTGGTGTTGGACAATGTTCCCATTGATTATAAGTTAAAACATTTCTAGGATTTGTAGATTTGTGCAAATAATGATGACCAAAATGATTAAAACAATACATTTCTTCATAATTTCATGAACCTTCTAAGTATTCATATTTTGCAAATGTTGCTGACATTTCTAAGTCTGCCATCATGTTATTAACAGTTTCAAAGTCCCAACCATCAGAAAATGTACTCGGTGAAACAAAGTCACTCAAGGAAACCTTAAATTGGTGTGGAATCTTCAACAGCTCAACCGGGCCGTAAATGCCATATTCAGTTCTATCCCATGCTATTCCACCATGTAGAGGAACGGCTGTGATGTTCACTGGTGACAGGTCTCGTTGTTCACGATGAGAGGATTTGTGTGGCTTCAGGAGCAAGTTGATGTTCTTACTTGCTGTGTCCATTTTACTATATTTTCCATCTAACAGCGTTCCCAAACTTAATACAAGAATGAGCCATAGTAGGAGAAAAGGTACACCTAACACAATCCAAAATTCAACCCATGGTGAAGTCAGATATGTAGTTGCAATCTGGTGACCAAGTTCTTTTACTCGTTCCTTGAAATTTTTGTTTGTTGGTGTTGTTTCTGGTTCACTGGGATCCTCAGAAAAGGTATTGAAGTTGATGAAATAGCCAGAGGCAGTTCTATCAATTGCTGGTATTGCATCCGGATTATTCAGAATCGCTGGAGCAGCTTGTTCCCTTGACATGTTAGTATAGTCAGATGCTACATCATTGTAGACAGGAGTTTCTTGACAAACTGTTATTTGGGTTTCAAGAGGCACAAGTTCCCTGGCTTTGTTGCATAGTCCTTCTTTTCTCACTGTAGATTCTTCTAAGGTAATGGTAGCAAGATTTGGTCTTCTGCTACATCTTTGAAGTCCATAGGGCCTGATACTTATTATCAGCCACATGGTGTGGTTTTACCAGGTCGATGGACACAAACCGGTTCTCCTTTCTTCCAGCAAGGGGCGGCAGTAACACTGTTCTTGATCCGTGGACTGCTAGTACAGGTACTGGTTTTCTATAAGAAGGCTCAAATTCCTTTTTATCTGCTATTTTCTCTCTGACCGGATCCCCAACCTTTGGAATCCAGGCAGGTCTTGCTGGGACAGGTGTTTTTTCTTCAGTGGTCGTTGGCTTTTGTAGGGTGTTGCTTAGACTTCTTGTTTCGTTTACGTCCTGAAAAACAGCCAAACGATCTTTGATATCAAAGGGTTTTTGTTCTACCACTGAAGCATGATGATCGAGGTCTTCAACCATCATTCTAGTACCAAAAAGGATTTCCTATGGAGTGATTCCACCCAGAGAATGTCTTGGCAGATTATTAAGACTACATTGGACACTTATTAGATGTTTGACCCACCCATCACCCGAACCTAATACCCTAGCTGTTATAGATTGCTTTATGTCATGTTTTTTTCTTTCCACAACCGAATTTCCCTCAGGATGGAATGGACTTGAGTACTGCAATGCAACCCCGTAGCTGGCCATGGCCTCCTTCTAAGCCCAAGAGCTAAAAGCAGGACCCTGGTTAGAATGTAGCGTGCCAATTGTGTATGTGCCGATAAAGACTAGCAAATCTTTTATAACAGTTCAGGCGTCAGTCGAGCACTGAGGCCACATCCAAATGAATCTTGTCCTAGCTTTTGTGGGACCGCTTTTGTCCATAGGGACGTCTGACCACGGATAGTCTAATACTATCTAACAATGGTGTTTGTACTGGGCTGGCTACACTGTAGTAAGGAAACTGGTGGTGCTCCAAGCTATGATCTCTGTAACAGGCATCGCAATTAATACCAAATTCGTAAATGTGGGCGCTCATCCCTGGCCACCAGTACATCTCTTGCAATTCTAATAGAGATTTTGAGATCCCTTGATGTATCAGACCCTTTCCCATATGTGCTTCCTCAATCAAAGCACCTCTGATTCTTGTTTGGGATTACTCTATCCCCCACTCCAGGGATTCGACCAAAAGGAACGGAGTTTGCATCAATTATGTATGTATATTTGAGTGGATAAGTTAGAGGTAACTTAGCTCCGCTGCCTCTGCTTGTGGCATTGACAGCGAGCATGGTTTCACCGTCTATTTTTGTTTTTGAACAAGTGATTGCAGCTACGGTAGCTGTTTGCACAGCCAATGAATTCCCTTCAACGTGAATGCCATCACGCTGATGACTCAGTGTATGGATCACGTGAGTCTTTTGTAGTTCTTTCTGTAATAGAACTACTTGTTTCCAAAGCAATTTATGCTTGATTGTGCCACCTTTTGCGTCTTTGAAACCGTTTTGAACCCAGTTCTGCAAGTATTCATTGTAAGACTGGAAGCAGAAATACGAATCGCACAGTATGAGTGTGGGGAATTCGCAATCGGTATTTTCAAGCGCCATCTTGAAAGCCTGTAGTTCAGCTCGCTGAGCTGTACAGTGCCCTAGGGATTGAGTTTTTGTGACCATAGGTCTGAATTTACCATCGCGCCAGCGACCTTTAACAATCGAGCACGCAGCACCATAAGCTTGTTTACCCCCAATTGTGAGCTGTGCTGATCCGTCTGTATATATTATACAGCCGTAATGTTCTAGAAGCAGAATTTCAGTGGGCAGAGGACATTCTTGTTCGTATTGGAGAAATTCTTGTGTCTTCAAGTAAGGGTCAAAAACGTATTCAACGTCTGTCGCAGCAAGAGAACTAACCCATTGTATCCATCTTGGATGTAGAGCTTTTGCATTTGGAATGCTTGCCTTTGTCACTGCCTCTAAGGCAGGTACAGGAGTAACGACTTTTATACGCTTACCCTGTGCGAGGGCTCTCTCTTTTGCTACTGCAGTTTTAACTTCTGTCAGAATTTCTTCTGTTGAAGGGAATTTCATTTCAGCTTGTGTGTACAAGTGTGATTTGTAAGCTATTGGTACCTTTTCACGTTCATTAAAGTTTAGTTATGTGAATCCGCATCTCCCTGGGTTGATTCGGATTACAAGGTTGCGTTCGTTTACGCGTGTCTGTAAATGTGTTGTTGCTAACATGTTTGTTTGCACTGACGGAAAATTTCTGTGTGTTTTTGAATCCAATTAGTTGGTTTGAAATCAGGTTTGATTAGTTCGTAGAGAGGTTTAACCCTTTCTGCGTAATTTAGAATGTAAGTTCTTCCGAAGTTCAGGAATCCTAAAACTGATTGTACGTTTTTCAGTGTTTTTGGAGGTTGGAGCAGCGCACATTTTCCTAAAAAGTTTGCTGCCAGGCTTTTGCCTTCACTTGAAAGTTCGTATCCCAAGAACAGGACGTTCAGGTGGGCAATCCTTGATTTTTTAAAGTTGAATTTATACCCTTCAGAGGCGAATCCAAGTATTATGGTGTTCACCCTGGTTAAGTATAAAACACAAAAGTGTCAATGGGTCTAGAAATGAAAGTCTGTATGTGACACATAAAACTTATTCTGCCTGTGGCATCCTACCTAGAAAGAAAGAAAAGCCAGAAGAGCTGGGAGGTACCCTGATCTCGATGTGATCTAAAAGGATACCCATCAGTCACCACACGGAACCGCCCTTCATCATTTGGGATTCCTTATGGACCACCCACTTGGAAACCTACCGGTAAATATGGAAGGTCAGATCTTATAACCTCCAAAGAAACTGGTAGTGACCAGTGTGGTCTTAGTATTGATGGTACTAATTTGTAGATAAATGTGTGACTGATTTGCAGTGCATGTGAAAAATATAGTGAATAATGGTGAAGATAAAATTGGGTGAGGGAACAAATATGAAATTTTATTCTGTGTTCTACTTGCTTCACCAATGTTAAAAGAGCAGCAAAGATAGTCTTAACAAATAACTACCTGGATGGAAAGGGTGGTCGACATGTTTCAGCAACAATGTTGGACTAGTGTGTCCATTGCCTTCATCAGGACCTAGATATACATTATGCTACTGCAATTAAATAATGATAAATGAAAAGGATAGTGACTGCATGAGTGTCATGCTACGACAAGGAAAAAGATCATCTGATTTCCTAGGTGTAGTCTTGACCTGTTGCGGTTATTTTTGCATGTCACTGGAAGGAAGATAAAAATACAGACAGACAACAGGTAAGTGGACACATAAATACAGACATATAGATATGAAAGTGATAGTAATATTCTACCTAAACATGAATGTTTCTGGGTCGGAAAGGACTCACCTTCCCCTTGAACATCTGGCCACCCTGTCTGGGTCCCCCCCTGACCCCAAACAGGAAGTAAAAAGCCTGGGAGTATGGATTGAAACCGACCTTTCATTCACCACGCAGGCCAAAAAAGTCGCCGGTACTTGCTTCGGGCTACTCAAATCGAGGAGAAAGATCCTGCCCCTACTTCCACCCACATCGCAAAGACTTCTCATCCAAGGCCTCATACTTTCCAGGCTCGACTATAGCAACGCTATCTACCTGGGCGCACCCGAAGCAACCTTAAACAAACTCCAGAAAATCCAAAATGAGGCGGCCCGGATCCTCACTAACACCCCTGCCAGAGCTTCAGCCAAACCTACTCTGAAGCTCCTTCACTGGCTCCCAGTGAGGGAACGAGTAATATTCAAAGCCTTATGCCTGGCGCACAAGCTACTGCAGAATCAAGGCCCCCCTATTCTTAGGAAATGTATAAAACCTTACAAAGCCCCAAGATCCCTTCGATCGGACAAGGAGTCCCTTATCATCCTGCCCAGATTCAAGAAAGCCCGCACGGGTGGAAGACGCTTCTCGGTCCACACCGCACGCCTCTGGAATGCTCTCCCCCGAGACTTGAGGAAAGAACCCAACTACCTACGTTTCAGGAAACGGCTTAAAACTCACCTGTTCCCTTAATCTTAACTTTCTTCCGTCTGAAACATGTTGTCCCCCCCCTTCTTCAGCCCCCGAACCCACAGATGTAGGGATCTTTAGCGCTGGGATACCTCAGGGTGACTACGCGCTCTATAAAAAAATTTAATAATAATAATGTTTATACAAAATTAGGTTTCGTTTTCGTTAAACAGTTTGAATGATATGGCTCTACTGGTGTGCATACTTTCTCATTTGATAGGAAGCAATTACGATTTCTTTGTGTTTGGTTCCCTTTTAAACAGAGTGGTACTTCCCTCATTCTCTGAGCCGTTGCCAGGCGAGGCGAGACTTCAAACTCCCATGACAAGTGTAAGTTCTAGTTACATGCAGGAATAACAACGATGTGCCTCCATGTTAGAAAACGAAACCTAATTTTGTATAAACATTTATGTTTAGGTGGAACATTACTATCACTTACATATCTATATGTCTATATTTATGTGTCCACTTACCTGTTGTCTGTCTGTATTTTTATTTTCCTACCAGTGACATGCAAAAATAACCGCAACAGGTCAAGACTACACCTAGGAAATCAGGTGATCTTTTTCCTTGTCGTAGCATGACACTCATGCAGTCACTATCCTTTTCATTTATCACTATTTAATTGCAGTAGCATAATGTATATCTATTTCCTGATGAAGGCAATGGACACACTAGTCCAACATTGTTGCTGAAACATGTCGACCACCCTTTCCATCCAGGTAGTTATTTGTTAAGACTATCTTTGCTGCTCTTTTAACATTGGTGGAGCGAGTAGAACACAGAATAAAATTTCATATTTGCTCCCTCACCCAATTTTATCTTCACCATTATTCACTATATTTTTCACATGCACTGCAAATCAGTCACACATTTATCCACAAATTAGTACCATCAATATTAAGACCACACTGGTTACTACCAGGTTCTTTGGAGGTTATAAGATCTGACCTTCCATATTTACCGGTAGGTTTCCAAGTGGGTGGTCCATAAGGAATCCCAAATTATGAAGGGCGGTTCTGTGTGGTGACTGATGGGTATCCTTTTAGATCACATTGAGATCAGGGTACCGCCCAGCTCTTCTGGCTTTTCTTTGTTTCTAGGTAGGATGCCACAGGCAGAATAGGTTTTATGTGTCACATACAGACTTTCATTTCTAGACCCATTGACACTTTTGTGTTTTATACTTCAGTTGAGGGTACGTGTCTTTGCCTGGTCTTTAAATTCCCTTGGGCCCCCCTCACTTTTTTGTTATTATCATCCTGGTTAAGTGCCTGTCCAAATCATCATCTGTAAGATAGATGTCATCGACATACAATAATGCATTTTGTACTGCAAAGTTTTGCAACAGGGATTTAAATGTCTGTAGTCCACAACTAGACAATATGTATTGTCTGATTTGGAGACAGGAAACAAAGGATTGTTCATGAACGAGGTGCATGTTTCAATCACCCCTTGGTATTCAAGTTGATCTAAGATCTCCCTGACCTGTTTTTTAGATTCTTGTTTAACCGGATACTGCTTCTGAGCAGTTGGGTGATTTTTTAACTGGATCTTATGGTGAGCAGAATCCTCATCCCATCCCACATGATTTTTATATAATGCTGGAGCCTGGGCCACAGACCATTTTCTGGCATAGGTGTATTTTTTATGAATAGGATTATGATTTGTGAAGGCTGACAGAATGATCTCTTCGCCATGTGGGCACTCCCTGACAACTTCAGGTGGCCAGTCTTTTTCAGCCAGAATAATGTAATAACCCTTAGATAGTTTTTCCCAAAAGAGTGCTTTTATTTTCCTAGATATCTCCCCTCTATTCGGAGTGTTACTTCATATAACTTATGTGGTACACTAACCCTGGTATCTGCAGTTTCAACCTGAATGCATTCATTCAGGTCCACTGTCTCCAGATGATCCTTCAGGATCTTGAGAGCTATGGTAATTTCTGCTGCGCTGTCCAGCACTGTCTGGGCCCACTCCCCGTTCTTGTGTCCTCAAGCTCCTCAGCATGTCTGATTTTTAGACTTGCTACCTTCTTCTTGATGAATTGAGTTATCTTATTTTTTGGAACGTGTTGATCGTCTTTGGACTTCACGCGTTCCTCCTTGTGTTCTGATCGTCCTCTTCTTTCGGATTTCTGTGAGGAAGTCTGAAAGGTACGAGAGGAACGTGTATCAGTATCTTGATAGCGATCAGGTTTTCTCAAATTATCCCTGTTTCTGAGGGTATACCTCTTTTCAGGGGGCTCCTTTTGAGGAGACCTACCTCTAGATTGAGAACGCTTTTCTTTAGGAAGTGTCTGTCTAGTATTTTCCCACTTATTTTTCAGAGTAGTGAGTGTGTTTGTAATTTAAAAAAAATCTGGATTTTCTGTTAGTTCAGCTTTACCGGTTTCCCTCCTAAACTATCTCTTCCTAGTTCTTCATAGGATTTTTCAATTATTCTGGCCAGTTCATATGGTTGCTCAGTTATATCAAGTTCTTCTGGTTTTTGGCGGATTGCCACGCATGCTGCTTCACCTTTAATATTAAATAATATTATAGCTCAGACCTGTTTGAAATCTTTCAGTAACTTCATACCGAGATTTAAAGCAGGCTCTGCCCCATATTCATTTTGAATCTGTTTCAGGACGTCTGGTATTACCGCCATGGACGGAACACCATGTTTTTTTTGTGTAGATTGCAGCAAAGACTGTACCCCAAGTGTCACAGTCCTCCAGGTGTGGTGCAATCCCCATTGGTAAATATATTGTTAGAATCCTGTGTTTCTCATGAGGTGTACTATCGGGAAATACTGCCTCGATCTGAGTAATTTTTTTAGCTAACCAGAATGGAATTTGTTCCCTCTTTGTGGGTAATTTACAGATGACTGATTGTATAGTCTGTGGTGTAATTTTGTTTGTGTTCCCCTAATGAGGGGTGTGCTGTGGAATCCTTATAGCAGGTTGGACTGTTAGAGTCCGTATGACATATTGTACCAATTGTCTATGTATTTTGATGAATTGTTTTAGCTGAGCTAATAGTTCCGGACCTGTCATTTGTTCAACAGGATGCAGGATGTGGTGTATAGCTAGCTAGTACCGGTCATTTCGCTCCTGGTCTACCTAGTGGACCAAGCCTGGTAATGTGATTTTGATGTTGTAAGGCACCTTTAAACCAGAGCTGATGCTCTTGGTAAGTTAGTGGAATTTCAATGTTCTCGAAAGGAACGTATTCCGCTGGATGTTCCTCTATCTTATCAAAGTGGAACACATGTGTTGTTGGATTGGCTTGTGGTAAGGTAATCCATGAATAGAATACCTCTGTCTGTCGATATTCATGTGCCTCTATGATGAAAATTACCCTACCACCTCTTGCTGATAGGCCATTTTCTATGAGTTTTATAGCAATTGTTTTCCGCACATTTTCCGGGATGTTTATAGCATCCGGGTCGTCAGGTCGGAAACCCGCAACGTCAGGACCTGATTGGTTTGCATTTACTGCAGTTCCATTTACCCTTGGATTATCCTCGTCGGTATCGACATTTCTGTTTGAAAGTCTTGCAGAGCAAGTTTCAAGGAAATAAAGATAAGGTGCACAATAGTTTGGAACACTGTATCCTTCAACATAGAACAAAACCAAAGACTAAAAAATAGGATTTTCGTTCTTCTCAGTAATGGCGGATATTTTATCCTTTAACCCATTCCAGACGTCTATTGGAGTATTTTACGGGATAAAAGGGGTCACTGTGAAAAGCACAACTGAGTTACTCTAGTATCTAGCGTTAAATTAGTGCCTTACCAAAAGTTGGGCGCCATGTAGTGTAGCAATAGGCCCTGCGCATTGGAATAATATACCCTATAGATTTGACGTAGGACTTATGTCTACTAGGTCTCTATGGAATATATTAGACTTAATTGTGAGTGACAGCTAGCTCAGAGGTCACTAGAAACTTTGAGTTCACAAGAAGGGATTTAGTTTCTGACAACCGCATAAACATGACAACTTTGTTTCCCCAAGATAAAACTGATCTTCAGAGTCGTGGAAACAATAGATAGATATTTTACTCAGTCAATCGTGCATGCTTCGTTTCACCAGAGTTTGCAGAGAAGTAGACGGGCGTTTTCAATAAAAGTATTTATTGAACAGTCTTCTTTCTCAAGCAAAAGAAATGAACTGCTACAATCGTAATACTGGTTGCAAAATATAATGCATACAGTAAAAAGAGTAGAATAAAATAATACTGTAAGAGCATTGTATGGTTCCTAGACCATAGATAAATACATACATAAATAACAAAGGCTAAAAAAGTACTCAACTGGTGCTTCTAAAATACGCCTACCCCGATGTACCTAACCTAGGTCGAGTATGATGGAAGAAGTAAGTGAGGTGTAGCATAAATTTAGTATTCTTTGCCAAGAATCTATCCAAGATTTCTCTTAGGGTCTAATCAGCTCCGTACCTTGATTTAGAATGAAGAAGTTCAGGCACAGGACTCGATTTCCCAACGACCCGCAAGGGTAGCTTGGAAACACTGGAGCTGGATTTCTCGGCCAGAGAAAAGACAGCGTCTCTCTCAGTGTGTCTGCTGGAGGGTCGGCTTCCTTCAGCATTTGCTGTTGCAGGATGCGTCGGGCAAGTAGATAGTCGGACTGCTCCAAACCACCTTGTGTTTGCTATGGCAAGTGTGGGCATATTTATACCTTGAAGGTGTCAAGTTTAACAGAAAGGTGGACACAATAACGTCATCAAAGAGTCTCAGTTTTTTTAAAACTCCATGAGTTCTTGGACAAGTCAGTATTCGGGCAAGGGGAAGTCCCTAGCTGCTGAAGCCGAGTTTTCCAAGAAATCGTTGTGGATTTTCAGAACTAGTGGAAGTAGCCATGCTGTATTTGGACTGCATGAGCTATGTCTAAATAAGGTTATGATTTTTATGCCTATATAAGAATATGGTGATTTATACCTATATAAGGGCATGAATCGGGAAATTTACACTAGGTCCTAAAATGCTATACAACACAAGGACTTTTGCACTCCTGGCCTCCAGTGCCATTATCTGCATCCAGCTTTAGCCATGATCAAGTGATGTGACCCGCTTCCAGCCCCACGCTCCAACCAATCAAGGGACACCCGAACCTTCCAAACATCTTAAAAACTTAGAGGAACCAATCCACGGCTGAAGGAATCATTGCACGACTCCAACTCCAGTCTCTCACTACTTATGTGTGCCAGGAAATATTTCCCCCTCAGATCACATTTCATCTGTTCTGCTGGACATCCTCAGGTGAGGGCCAGTTCTCAAAGGGTAAAAATCTGTTTGGGCAAAGAAGGGCTTGGAGCAGTCAGTCTGGTCCCTGGGTAAGCAAACATAATCAGTCTATGCCACATATATACTGCAGCACTCCACAGACCCACACTCTCACCCAAACCATGCAAACACAGGCACCATACCTGCACATGAAACATAAATGTCACTCATATGCCCCTCTCTAGGACACAAAAACTGCATCTACACACAGTGCAGTTATCCAAGTTCATCACATAGCTGACATAATTAGTGAGCACAATCTAGATGCACTCTTCATTTTTTTAAAACTATTTTATTGCAGTTTCAAACATCAGGTACATCATTAAACATATCATGGATCAATGTCGATAACAAGCGAAAAAATATCATACATCTATGCACACTCGGTTTCAATAGAATGATGGGAAATTTTGCATTAGGGCACTCAGTAGCCTGGTTATGCGGGTTCGTCTCTGCACAGCCACTGACTCTCCTTATCACACCTCTCTGTCGCCATCTTTCCATAACAGTGCAATACCACCCTCATCCCCTCTCGGTTGTGTCCCAGTCAGCTCTAATGTCCAAAGGCCATATATATGTCAACATTACTGTGGCAATTGTTTCCCATTATTCTGTGCCATCCTGGGCTGCCATGGAGAGCCATTCCCTTCATCTGTTTCACGTGCAATCCTCATGGGGAATGCTAGTCCCCTATGCAGCTAGTATTACTAGGGGATATTCAGCTTCTCCTCAGGTGAAGAGGGGTCGCGCATCCATTAGCAGCTACCAAGACCTGGTCGCATGAAACGAGCCATGCCCTAGTTTGACCTCACAAAGCTTCACTACACTCTCGTAGCCCGCTCACCTAATGACTTCCCGATTTTCAAACCGCCACCCGGGGTCTTCTCGATGCCCTCCAGTTTCTGGTCAACTCCCTCTTAACAAAGAGAAAAGCCAGATGATGGACATGGGCGTCCGCAGGGGAGGGCAAGGGGGTGCGCTTGCCCCCCCCTGGATCGCCGGTCCCATTCCTTTTGGTCTGTAATGTTCAAGATTACCGCAGGCTGTTCCCCTGCGAGAAGCCCCAGGAGTTTAAATGTTCTCTCACTTGGGGCCTCTCGCAGTTCTCTTTGAACTCTAGAGGCTGCAGCAGCCCCTCCCCGACCTCGAGCAGACTGTGGACAGGCGCATTGTCATTCTGTCTGCTGCTGATCATCACATAAAGAATAACAATGGGCCGTCTACATTAAAAGTGCCTTGAAGGCGAGTGAGCAAGTTAAAATGTTGCCCCCCCCTGGAAGACGAGTGCTGAAGTTAAAATGTTGCCCCCCCTGGAAACATTTCTGCGGACGCCCATGATGATGGACTTGCTCATTACCTTAGTTGTGGCAGTTCAGCGGAAACCAACTCAAAAGGCAATGTCCAGGGGTGCACGGGACCACCCTCTCAGTGATCTGACCAAACTTCCAGTGATGCTCTCCCAATAGGCTGCTAACCCTGGGCACTCACAGAACATGTTCAAGAACTCAGCTCCTGCCTCTCCAGACCTGGGACATCTTGCTCCCCCCACTGCGATGTACCTGTTCATTCTTTCTGTGGCTAGGTGAGCCCTATGCAGCACATAGAAGTCCCTAAGTTTAAAATGGGGGTTGTTGGACACTTTGTGACTTCGCTCTAGGATGGTCTCCCAGTCCCCTTCTGGCATGGGAATCCCCAAGTCCTCTGCCCAGCAGGCTCTAAGGCACCTAAGGGCCCCATCATGTCTCCCCTCACTGTCTATACAAGCATGTAACAGCTTTAAAGGAAGTGACTAAGTATTGGCAGCCTTTAATTTGCTGTGGCTCCGCCCAGCCTACCCTCCAGTCACTATGAATGGCCGCTGTTACCGCTCCATGCAGCAGGAAACGACCCTGAGGCAGATCATGCCACTGGTGGAACATTTCGAATGGAAGGCGTGCTTCATCCTCAACAAGGGCCCCCACCCTTGTCACTCTGCAGCTACCCAGTCCGTCAATATCCACCAATCACTCCAATGTGGGAGCTTCACAAGGAACCCTTTTAGAATGTTGGGGAATACAAAAGCTTCACTCGCATCTTCTGAAGACTTCTAGTCCACCAGCGATGAAGCACGTGAAATTCCATAGTGTCACCAACACCTGGAATGTGAAGTCTAAGGAGCACCCTAATCAGTCTGGACAGGCCAGGAACAAATGGGCCCAGTTCCGTCCTGTGAGTGTGCATGCCTGCTATCCACCGCATGAGTCACTGGAGTTGTGCTACCAAATAGTAGGTCTCAAAATCGGGAATAGCCAGTACTTTTGTCTCCGTCCGCTGGCATCAGCCATGCCCCCATGCCAGGAAGCTGCCAGACTCAGCCTCCAGAGCTCAGGAGTTCAAGAACCAGGGCCGTGCCCTGCAATGTTCGACACTCCCCTTTCTGTGCTGTGGCAGGAGTCCACTTGAGCACTCCCCCTACCTGCTGAGATCAAGCAGTAGGGCTAGATTTGCAGTTAGCAGAGGATGGGATTGCCCCTGAAATTTCTTACTAATAAGCCGAGCAATAGAGTGTGGAACACGTGGTCACAGCACTCTTCAGGCCTCAGGGTGCTGCAAGGTCTTGAGGGGGTGTTACTGTATTGCCCTCACAGGTTATGCTCCCTCTCTGCCCTCGAGGTCATTCCTTAGAGGATACACACCAGGCTGCCCTCCACTCAAGACCTCAGAATGTGAGCTGTGTCCTTTTTAAGTCAGCCCACACTAGTCACCACGCCCCATGTGCAGATCGTGATCCTCCAAAGGATACTCAATCCTCTGAGTCCCCTTACATGCAGGCCCTCCAAGGCAGGCCATGAAGCAGATGCAGGGGGCCCTCATACCTCAGTGCCCTGGTTCCACGCTGTAGGCCCGTGGGTTCCTCTCTAGTAGTAAACCTTAGTGCACTGGGGGGCCCCTATAGTCACTCGCTGCCAACGCTCCAGCCTCTACGTCAGCTCACAAGGGCCCACAGAGGTGCTGGGACTGGAGCCCTCGATCAGCGAACCTCGTGCCGCTCCACCGCCTTCACCTCCCTCTCGGAGGTACACGAGTCAGGCAGCAGGAGCCAAGTTGCGCAGACTGCTCTCTGGGTGTGCGGGCCCAACACTTTCACCTCGCCTATTCTCAAGCGGCACCTTCTCTCTCCATCTGCTTATTGCCGTAAATCTTCAAGGTGCTCGCAGGCCTCGCTAAGCTCAACTCAGTTAATGTTGGAAGGTCGGCAGGGTCCCCGCTGTACAGGCTTGTATTAACCGTGCTGTCGCACCAGGTTCCGGTAGGGTCTGAAGCTGCACTAATCTGGGCCTCCGCATGAAATTCAGCGTCCCACGGCTGCCATCTTGGGAGCAACGCCAAGCTGGATTCCCGGATTGCCAACAAGTTTCCACTCTTTGACATTGATAGCCACTCAAAACTGAGAATGCCTCGTGCAGTGGGTTCTTAGGGGCACTTTGCTATTCTTTTGGGTCCACTGGGTCAGTACATTTGCAGGATACTGTTGGATGGGGGATTGAAAATCCTTAACCTAAGGCACTGGCATTCGGCAACGCCCCCCTGGATGCACTCTTCATAATAGAGCCATGGTTCACTCTAAAATCAACATGCATCCAGGGTGTCCTCATCCCTGCAGACTATAGCATCCCAACCAATGCTTTAAATGGGCCGGTACTCATAGGTACTGAGTACCGGCACTTCTTGTTTTTATCACTCTGAGTACCGGCACTTCTCTACTGCAGAGGAGAGTACTGGTACTCATGAAGGGATAGGCACATTGGCTGCTAGGGAAGATTACCTGTCTATGACAATTAAAACACTTCTGTAGCCCTGAGCCGAGCCCCCGCTGAACTTTTCAGCGTGGGCTCATTTGCATGATATCCGGGTGTTCACCATCATGCTGTGTTGTAAGGAATCGAGGCAGCCGGGTAACAGTGCAATTAAGAAAGCCATGGGAGGTAAGGAGGTTGAAAAGCCTTTAATCCCACCAGATTCATTTGTGTGTGTGTCTGCTTCTGTTTGTCTATTTACCTGTGCGTGTTTATGTGTGAGAGAAAAGAGGGAGGAAATCGAGACACTCTTGGGGGAATATTAAATTAAATGTGTGTTGAATGCTTTGTGTGTGCACATCTTTCTGTGTCTCATGCATGAGAATATATAGTATTGTGCCAAGTAACAGTAAATAACAGTATTCAAGCAGGTCAGATGTAGGAGGGTAGGTCTGACGGCAGTGTCCGGTCCAACTATCGAGTGTCCCTTATTGTGGTCGGGACCCTCCAATTCACCTATGAAGCACTACCCAACCTCTATTGAGGTGGAATTACTGACCGGCCCCCTAGTAGGAGATACCAACACACACTAGTAGGTCCTCCTCGAATAGCGAGGGCACACGTAGCACCGTTAGGGGACATACTGATTATTGGTCCTGACAAAGTACCACCCAACGGTTGGGCATATATGGCACGAAACATGTTGACCTCCTGACACAATCGACTATTCTTGACTAGTAGCTATCCTGGTACCTAAGGACCATAAGATAGCACCACTGCTTTTACCTAGTCTTGGGGCCCATCGTTGATTAAATTGATTGTTCGTGGGTTCCAGAGCTATTTTAAAGTCACCATTCACCCATTAAAAAAAAAATTACTTGTATTCATCATTACGGCATCTTCAGATCAAAAGACCTCCGATAAAGAAGCCCCCAAGCCCGTCTGACATTGCAGCGCCGGCCAGACGAGGATCGCCCAATGATGAAGCATGATTCCCTAACAGGTGAGTTTTGGCATTAAGATCTGATCCACAAATCTCCTAGCGACAAGTAACCCAGCCACGTGTTGCAAATGTCTGCGTCCACCTGGCAGGGGAACTACCTCTTTGTTGATAAAAAATTGTACTAGTCATAATAGAGCCATGGTTCACTCTGAAATCAACATGCATCCTGGGTGTCCTCTTCCCTGCAGACTATAGAATCCCAACCAGTGCTTTAAATGGACCGGGACTCACAGGTACTGAGTAGCAGCACTTCTTATTTTTATCACTTTGAGTACTGGCACTTCTCTACTGCCGAGGAGAGTACCAGTACTCATGAAAGGAAAGGTGCATTGGCTGCAAGGGCTGGTAGCCTGTCTATGACAGTCAAAACACTTCTTTAGCCGTGAGCCGAACCCAGGTTGAACTATTGCGCGTGGGCTCATTTACATGATATCCGGGTGTTCACCATCATGCTGTGGTGTATGGAATTGAGGCAGCCGGGTGACTGTGCAATTAAGAAAGCCATGGGAGGTAAGGTGGTTAAAATGGCTTTAATCCCACCCCATTCTTTTGTGTGAGTGTCTGCTTCTGTTTGTCTGTTTACCTGTGCATGTTTTTGTGTGAGAGAAAAGAGGGAGGAAATCAAGACACTCTTGGGGGAATATTAATGGAAATGCGTGGAATGCTTTGTGTGTGCACATTTTCTGTGTGTGCCTCATGCTCGAGAATATATAATATTGTGCCATATTACAGCAAATAACAGTATTCAATCTGCAAATATTACAAAACAAGGAAATGTTAAAATGGAACTGCATTTGTCTTTTGTTTTGTGTAACGATTTTACCTATTTTGTTCATAAAAAACATTTCTCATTTTTTGGTATGTGCTACAACTAGTATAGAAATCAATTAGTATGTCCTGTCTTGCCTTTGGTCACGCCCCTAGCCACGCTCTTAGCCACGCCCACTTGCCCACATTTAAATGAGTACCTGCACTATTATTTAAAGCACTGATGCCAACACATATCCAGCACATAAAGAAACCTAGCCATTATCTGCTTTTCTTACTGTCCCTGCACCTTCTCCAACAGAACATATACCTTGTCTTTTAAGCTTCTCATCACCCACTTTTCACTATCATTGTCCCTGCAGGTCTATCTACAGATGCCATAGACCCAACCAGAATGTCACAGAAGAAATCTCAGACCTCAACACTTATATCTCCATCTAATACTGCCATTTTACATTCCCCAGAAATTTCAACCTATCCAGTGACCTGAGCACCAAGACAATGAAGAAACGTCTTAATATTTTCCATAACACTAAAGCTGTAAAGCAACACATGACTAAACCCATCTACAACAAAAACAACACCCTCAATTTTATCCTGTTGGATTCACCTCTTTAATCCTAATATTCATGGAACAGATGCACAACTGCACCGTCCGTTTTATTATCCTCAAAATGACTCCATCGAGGTCATAAAAACATGTAAAAATGTACATTCTTCTACTACAAATACTTGTTTTCAGACACTCCAAAAAAAGATCTCACCAATCGGGCAAAATGGATCTAGACCACATTAGATGCCCACTTTCGCCCTATCACCCTTCATAGGAAAACTATTTGAGAAAGCTATTGCCACGCAGCTACAATAGCTAACCAAGAATCTTGTACAAGACTAACAAGCTAGTTTCAGATGGTGGAGACAATTGTTCTCAAAGTAGTCAATGACATATTGCTCACGAAGGTCAGAAAAGCCCCTGTCTCCGGCTCTTGACCAACCTCTTCGCAGCTGTTTGACGCAGTCAACCATTAAGTGCTGTTTCACACCCTGGAAAGACACAAGCACTTCTAAAATACAGTCGTTCAGTAGCTCATCCCTTACCTCACCAACAACTGCCAGTTTCAGGAAATCCAACATCAAATAAACTCTTTGTCTCATGAGGGAAACCCTACAAATCCAATATCTTTTATCATTTTCAATCTCTACATGGAATATCTCAGATGCTTAGTTACTGAAAACAACTTTCAGATTCATCAAAATATCAACAACACTCAAATCTAGTCTCCTTAACTTGAAAATGTGAAATGTGACGCCAAGAATAAGTTGTGGGCAGTCCCATCCAAGACAACCAGAGGGGGACGTGACCTGGGGCCGGACCTGTGTTGCCACAGCCTGGACTAGAGGAGACGCCCCATGATAAAATCTCAGGAAGGAAGCAAAGACACCGCCCTGGCAGTGTGGTCCTGCAACTGATGAGGTGGCCTCAGTGCTGGAAACAGGCTGCGAGGTGATCACACCTGTGAAAACCAGCCAAAGGAGCAGAGGTGCAGGACCAACCAAAAGATCCAGGTGATCAAGGTTAACAGGTAACCTCCCCCCGATAAAACCGTGGCCCGTGAATTCTGATGCAGCCAATGTGGAGCTGTTTGAATTGGATGCCCAATCGCAGCCTGGACTAAAGGCCTATATCGAGGCCACAGCAACGAGTAAGCAGGGGCAGTGGGGGCCGTTGGAGCTACATGCCAGAGTGATCCTCCTGATACATTTAGAGAGGCCAGATGGGTCTAAGCTAGAGGATGGGTGGAGGGGCAGACTCTGCTGGACCCAACTCCCTGCACCTGAACTCCAACTGGGCCCTCCACATTGAGCCTAGTTGTAGCTCTGAGGTTTTGGGGACACATTAGGGAGGGCTCACGCATTGAACCGCTTCCTAGCCTCACTCCCTCCTGCCTGGAGGACAAAGGGGTCTGGTGAGGTGCATGCAACCCAAGCTTAACCCATACTGCTGATGACAGTGCACAGGAAATAACAGCATTGAGCAGTCAGAGCGGCTACAGGTTGAAGCGCTATCAGCCTTCTGTAGGTGGTTTCCGCAACTATCAGTGGCCCTCTCCTGCCCACTCGCCTCACTCCTCAGACACCTATGCGATGGAATAGAACAAACAGAATGCCTATCCAGCTCAGGCCAAGACTTACAAATACACAACCTTCAGCATCTGTGCCACAACACTGGCACACCTTCTGACATGGGTGTTGGTACTTCTTAGGGGGAAATTCCCACAGTGTACCAAGCCATACAGGACTCCAGGGCCTCCCAGAAAAAAAAATAGGAGAGTTTAGTGGCAACTTATCCCTTCTTCGACAAAACTTGTGCAACGTAGTTGACAGGGTGACCCAGGTAATATGTTTCATACTGTGCAAAAGAGTACACCATCTAGAGGCCCGGGCCAAAGACGCCAACTGGCGTTCCAGGAGAAACAATTTCAGGATTATAGGAATAGCAAAGGGTGAAGAGGGATCTTAGCCCACACAATTCATTACAGACTGACTGAAAATTTGCCTTTCAGCAGAAGCATTATCACCATGTTTCATAATCATATGCAAGCATAGAACACTGGCAGGGTGCTCGCTCTCTGGGGCCCCTCAATGGCCAATGAACATCCACATCCTCAATTTTGAAGACCACGATCTCATTCTGTGTACATTTCACAAACATTGCCAATTACACTGTGGCTCAACCCCTGTAAGGAGTTTTCCAGACTATACCCTTAAGATCCAACAAAATCAGAGATCATTCCTGGAAGTTAAAAAGAAACTACGAGTGCTCACATTCAGAACATGTTGCAATTACCAGCACAGCTCAAAGGTATCTACTAGGAGAAGGTACTATTCTGGACACCTCTGAGGAGCCTGGAATTGGGTGTAAGAGAGAATATACTCAGCTGGTGGGGGGCCACTCGGGCACAGGACCCCAGGGCACCGTACAGTGGTGCCGGGCCCTGGGACCGACCACAAAGCTGCAGCAGGAGAATCCAACAAGGACAGTGGTCGGCTGACTCTCTGCCCCCAGCCACAGGCCCCCGGGCAACCTTGCAAGAGCAGGGGCCCCAAGCGCAGACCATGAATAGACATGATCTGGCTGCTGAACCTACCTACTGTATGCAAGAGAGCCAGTCAACTGCCCAGTTTACTCCTTAACATTTGGTTCCTGAAGAATGTGTTGTATGTTGTTAATTTTCTATAATTTTTAGTGGGATGTTAAATCAGTTTTTAAGTAGCTAATTGGGGCGACAGATACTTCATGGGCAGTGGTGTAGAGAGGGAGGTGGGGGATTCAATTATAGACATAACGTTGAAGAGGAGAGGGAAGCATGGAGTTGTGAAGGGATAGCCTGTTGCAAACCCTTCAACAGAGATATGTGAACACAGACTTCTACATACACAACACATCCTTTTAGTCCGCACCAGGCCGGTTCTAGAATTTTTAGGGCCCTGGGCAGAAAGGGAAAGTGCGAGGCCCTTCTAATTTGCATTGACTTGACCCAGCCCCTCCCTCTCAGCTACTTTCAAGCACCTCTCAACAGCTCATCAAGGGCTGAAGGTGTGAGGGTTGCTTATCTCCATACTGCCAAGGAGCTAACAACAACAGGGCACTAGCCATCACGCATTGCCTCTGTGTGGGTGGGGTGTGGAGGCCTAATTGCGGGATAAACCGGAGTTTGAAACTGTGAATGGGGAAGGGGGCCCCCCTCCCCCCGGGTTCCCCTTGCTACACTGAAGTAGTGAGGCCAGGGGAGGGGGCTTCTTAAGGTTGTGCACTTGCAAGGTGTCACCTTTCATGCCGTGGTCTGATGTCGCACTGGTCTGGGGCCCCACGGGGAGGGCTGACTGCGGGGTCCTGGGCAGCTGCCCACAATGCCCATGCCAAGCGCTGGCCCTGGTCCACACACTCCCACTTATTCTTGCACCGCACTTACACGGCGACGCACTTAATGGTCAGTAACTGCAAATTCTTGGGCCACTATTCATACAACTGGGTCTATGACAGGGATATCATAGAGACGTGAGAGGTAATGCTATTCTCTTGTGTATCTCCTTCTCCCTGGTCCACACTGTATTATTCCCAGATCGTGCAGCTGATTCACTTCCCTCACTGGCACATTGGAGGGATACAAGTGGTCCATCGTCAGTGTGTATAACCCCCCTCCAATTGGTAATAGTCTTCTTGCTGGTTGCTGTGGTGATCCAGCTTACCTCACTGGCACTGTTCTCACTAGGGGTGACTTCAATGCATTAATGGACCCAGCTCTAGATACCCTTAGCGGGAGGTCAACTATCAGAACTACCCCACTTAGGACATAGTCTACTTCAATGAGACTCACTGATATTTGGAGAAAATGGCATCCCGATACCCGACATTTACTGTCTTCTCTCACTCACACACCTCTTTCTCCCACATTGTCCACTTCTTCACACCAGCTACTGACCTACCAGGTGTGAAAGAAGTTAGATTCCTCCCCTACAGTCTATCAGACCACTTTCCAATAGATTTACATCTTGAGGGACAGAAATCACTCGCTTGGTGGCTCCGAGGTGAAAGATTTGCGGGTGGTCTCCAAGCTACAATACCAAAATACATCGAGACTAATATTGGCTCTGTAGACTCAGCCACCACTATATGGGAAGCCTTCAAGGTGGTGGCCCATGGCCACATTAAGTCTCTTCTTACTGGTACTATAAAAGACCATCCTAGTGTCATTAAAATGGCTGGAGGCCCTTGGGACCTGGACACTTCTACAGTGGGCCTGGATGCTTCTACAGTACACACCACAAATGGGTGCCCTTGTGGAAAAATCTAAAAACAGCATGCCGGCTACAAACCCTGGTTCCGCTGCTATGTTGTGGTACAAAAGGGCGTGGTAATGGACGGAGCATCTGAACCAATCAAACACTCACACCCAGTCAAAAGATCTGGGTTTAATTCATCACCGTTCTTTAGCCCACTCTGCCACCCCAGTTCAGATATGGCTATATGCAAATCAGTCTGACCCTGTACCTCATGGGAACAGTCCAGCCATAAGTGTGGCAGGGTATGCTCAGACGTGAGTCCCTTGCTCACTTTGCCACTGGATTCAAGCAAGCCGGGCTGAAGATGGCTGGAATGCCAGAAACCGGTCCTCGGAAGCTTGTTTCCGGTCCAGGGAAGACACGGCTTGGCAGTTCGGGCTGGACTGTTCCAATGAGGCACAGGGTCAGACTGATTTGCATATAGCCATGTCTGAACTGGGGTGGCAGAGTGGGCTAAAGAACGGTGATGGATTAAACCCAGATCTTTTGACTGGGTGTGAGTGTTTGATTGATTCAGATGCTCTGTCCATCACCACCCCCTTTTGTTCCGCTGCTATGTTGTGTCATGTCAGCATTACTGACTTTACATTGGATGGTGTGCATGCTCTACAGCCCTTGGCATGTGACTCTTGCTGCAGACTCTGACCCCACTGCCTTACATAGTTCCAGCCCCTTTATGCTGTATTATGTTTTGCTTTACAGGTTTGGCTCTGCTGTCCCGAACTGGGCGTTAGAGTGTCGTGGGGTCTACATGTCCTATCAGGCTCCAAGCTACACCGATATTGGGTGGGGCTCTGGACAATGGAGCACGCTGTTGGACTTGGCCCTTTTTGCAGGGTAAGCCCTGAACTTTTTGCCTTCCTCCTAGTCTTTTTTCTGACCTGGTGTTGGTAGTTTTAGGACTCTGGGCACTTTAGCAAAGACATATGGGGTATAAGTACTGGGGCTGTGACCCCCTAGAAAGTATGCTGTTTGGGTGCTTGCTTGGACTGCTAGGTACTAGGAGGAACCGCCACGAGGGACTACCCCTCTGCTGGAGTGCTCTGTGAGCTGGCCTGCCTGGGTCCAACTTTGCCTATGGACTTAGTGCCTTGTGAGCGCTACATCTACATTGCCCCCTTGGAGCCCGAGAAGGGGGCTCTTGCCTTCCAGTGCAAGAGGAGCGCTGCCAGCTCCTTGCTCTGTGTTCCACGGGAGAGACTGGCCGGGCGACGTATCCTCCCACTGATTTGCCTAGTAGCCTGGGTGGAGAGCTGCTCTATGGTAGGGTGTCCCAGCTGTGCCCTGAACGTGCGGCCGGGCAGCGCATGCCTAGCTGCCCGGCCGTGACCGAGGCGCGACGGAGACTTTCGCTCCGTAATCAGAGGAAGCCAGGCAGAGCTTGCCTGGTAATAGGTGGAGCCAGGAAGAGGAAGCTGACGGCCGGAAGTCAGGTCAGATCAGGGCCTGGTTGGAGGCAGAGGCTCCCGCAGCAGAGAGGTGAGCCCCGCGAGTAGGGAAGGTGATCACGGCAGCAAGATTGGAGTTGGAGCCTCGCAGGCTCACAGAAGGAGGACCGGAGCCTCTTGGGCTTCCTGCCGCCAAACCGCCAACTGCTTCCCACAACGAAGGGTTCGCAAAAGAGAAGCCCCGATGAGTGGGACCTGTCCGAAGCATTGTTGGTGCCTGGTAGTGGCACTGGAAAAGCCCCGGTGAGTGGGGCTCACAAGGCACGGTGATGCTGGTGCAGATTTTTTACGGCTGCACTGCCGGAGACCGGGCAGCTGCAACGGTGGGGGCATTCCTTTTTGGCCCCCAAGAGAAGCCCCGGGTAAGGGGGCTGAGAAGGCACTGTTGATGCCAATTTTCCCAATAAGCAGAGCCCCGGTAAGAGGGGCTTCCAAGGCACTCTGTTGGTGCCTATTTGTTTCACATCTGCACCGCCAGACTGCAGGCTCCTGCAACATTGAGGGGACATTTTTTTTCATCTCAAGAGATACAGGGGTGACACAGCAATGGTCGCTGAGAAAGCAGTCTACACGCACCGGGGATGCCCCAAAAAGTGAATATGGGGGAAATGGAATGAATCCAGAGGGAACATCTATGAACAGTCTGATACATCATCTTACCCTGAAGACAGTCCATAGCATTCAGAGGGACCCACTGTCACATTTGCACCGCTCACGCATGGAGGGGAGGGAGGGGTGTTCTATGGGAATGTTGTCTATGATATGCTCCTAGAATGTACTGATAACTTCTGGCGTTGCCAATAGGTTTCGCCTTTGGAAAGTTGGAGCTATTTGTTTTGTAAATGACATTTTATATTTATATATGGTTATTGACAATGCCAATAACGATATATAAATATAAAATGTCATTTACAAAACCAATAGCTCCAACTTTCCAAATGCGAAACCTATTGGCAACGCCAGTGCTTGTTTTTATGTGGAGTCTAATCCCTCTTTTTTATAATAAAATTTGATGTTTTTAAGTAATTTTTGCCTTGATGTTATATAGTGCAGTAATCTACTGACGTACTTTGAATTGCGTTTTGGCTTAGATCATATTATGCTTTGAATTAATAACCACGTAGGTGGTAATAGTGGTATTGTATATTTGTAGTAGGGACTATTATTGCTTTGTAAAAAGTTTAGTTTCACACATACATCCTCGGGGCAGGTTATCTTCATGACAGTCCAAAACAATACTACACTTTCCCCATCCTAAAATGTTCTCCCCACTCACATCTGTCAACCATCCTATGTTTTTGACCCAAGAACATCGCATGCAGCGTACCGTACCCCAAGGTGGTTTTGTATATTTGTAGTAGGGACTATTATTGCTTTGTAAAAAGTTTAGTTTCACACATACATCCTCGGGGCAGGTTATCTTCATGACAGTCCAAAACAATACTACACTTTCCCCATCCTAAAATGTTCTCCCCACTCACATCTGTCAACCATCCTATTTTTTTGACCCAAGAACATCGCATGCAGCGTACCGTACCCCAAGGGTCATTCCTCAGCCTCACCCTGCTCAATATCTACATGACCCAATCGCAGACATCATCAGATCACACGGACTCAACATAATCTACGCTGATGACACTCAACTTCTGCAACGCCATGACTAAGGTAGCCTAATGGATGAGAGAGAGCTGCCTCAAACCAAACTCCAAACAAGAAAGAAGTACTGATCGTCTGGATTAACTGCTATGCATGGGACCGCAGCTAGTGGCCAGCAGAACTCGGACCAACACCAGGCTCTCACAGACCATGCATGCAACCTCTGCATCATCCTCAACAGCCAACTGACCATGAAACAACAAGTCAACTCAGACACCTCCTCCTGCTTCCACACTCTCCGCCGAATCTTCTGATGGATCCTAACCAACAACAGAAAGACCATCATGTACACCCTTGTCACCAGCCGCTTTGACTAAGGCAAGGCACTCTACACTGGCATTTCAATCCAGCTCCTCAAAAGACTCTAGACCATACAGAATACTGCAGCTAGACTCATACTGAACCTTCCCAAACGGACCAACATCACCCCTCATCCACTGGTTACCCACCCAGAAAAGATGCCAGCTCAATATACTCAGGCTCGCATATAAAGCTCTACACAACCATGGACCATTCTACATCAACTACTCTTCTATTTCCCCACAAGACTACCTCACTCTCCCACACACCTGCATCCATCGCTGCAGGGAGGGGGGCGCTACTTCTCCTTCGCCACCAAGACCTGGAACAGCCTGCCCCTTCCAATCTTAAGAAAGAAACTCAAGACCTAGTTCTATGATGGAGACACAGCAACACCAGTCTCCAGATACCCTTATGGACGACAGCGCTGCGCTATACAAATGATGATAATTGAATATTCTCTGTATGCTTCTTCCCTACTCTCCTCCTGACTTATCCAAGGATGCCACTATTACAGCCTCACTTCCCATACTACATCATACACTCTGCTCCCAATTTACAATTCCACAACAGCTACCATACAATCATTTAGTGACATCACAAAGTTTAGACTACTGAACATGCATTTGCCACTAATGCACTCATTCCAATGCATGTCAAAAGCAGTGCAATCCTTTGATGCTATATTGCCCCTGCTGAATCCTTAATACACATGCACATATGTATTAAATGTAACAAATACCACCATTCTAAAATTAACTTAACTGAGTCCAGCCTAAAGTATACACCAAGTGACACTCATTATTTCGATGCTGTGTTATCGGGCAACCAATTCTCAAGCACAATATTGACCCATGTGTTCTGCTCAAAATTGCATCATGGTACTGCAAGTCTGCAAACTCTTTCCCCGCAGGACCCATGCCTGAGGCCAAACATTTCCATGGCAGTGAATCAACTCGCTTCATCTACGTAGAAGTACTGTCCTTAATACCATGCCGCTCTGGTGCCACCTTCACCTGTGCTTCCACTGCGTGCTACTCTTGAGTGGCACCCATCTAGCCTTCTCACTCCTTACCACCGCTGTATACATTTTAAACCTATTTACAAGTTTCAATATAGCACAAACCAAGCATCTAGGACGTTGGAGCGCTGTATACCAGTATGATACCAAGACTCTAAACTGGTTTTGTTGTTCTCCTTATTTGCAAAAATGTTAGGGGTGAACGACAAAAATAGTCTACAAACGTTACATTGTAATGCCGGTTACAAACTCCAAAAAAACAATCCTGGGCATAATGAGAGCTTCCTTCTCTATACCAAAAGAAGCACCAAAGTCCCCCCCCCACCCCGTTAACACTGCCGGACTACCCTTCCAGCAGCAAAAAATACACCCTGTGTACCATTCAACAGTATTTCGAGACCACATCTGTGCATTCATTTCAGGTCGGTCGGGTAACAGAATGCCCACAAGCCACCAAACGTGTGACTCACGATGCCTGCTCAACAGGTCCACTGCTGAACCAGGCAGTTCCCTCACCTCACACCACCCCCCACAGATCAGTGCTCCTGTCCCCATCCCTAGTTTTTCCTCCATGGCTCTTTATTCCCTACACTCTGAACGTACCTTCACCCACTTCCTTCACAGGTTCACAGCGTCCCTCTACACAAGGTCCACCGGGGTACCATCTCCAACCCAGTGAGAGCCCCTGCACTTAGCTGACGCTGGCCTCCTGGCTCAACAGACTCAATGTTCACGTACAAAGCCTCCTGGTGATTCTCTCACCCATCATATGCACCCATTCCCCAACGGTGTTCCGCCCTGACTAGCAAGCACATCTGCCCCACAGGCTCCGAGTCTGCAGCCCCATGTCCTGGGCCCCTCACCTCGTAGCAGGCAGCAAAAGGTTGCACACCAGCAGGCTCCTCAGCAAGGCGCCCATGGCTCCCCGCGTTCTCTAGCGGCCCCGTGACATGGCCACAGTGCTCCGAACGCTCTAGGCGCTGCTCTCCCAGCGAAACGCGGGTCCGGTGGTGGTGGTGGTTGTTGTTGTCGTTGGGGCCCGGTCCCGCTGCCTGCTCTCCTCCATGGCGCTGGTGGTGGATCCGCCGCTCAGGCTCAGGCTCAGGCTCTGCCTCCCCCTCCTACAGGGCCGTCCGTGCGCATGGACACCAGGGGACTCAGAACCCCGTATAATGTACACCTCTGCCATCAAAGGGGGCCTGATCCCCTGATCCTGAAAGTGGTTCTGCCCTGGCCTGAAGAAACCCCAATTCACCCTCCAACCGCAAAAAACCATAAAAAAACCTCCCTTACTTTACTGACCGCTAATGCCCTTTCTTCCTTGGGTACTGAAGAGGCCATGAACACACATGGTGCTGCCTTCCGTGCTTACCACCGCTTTAAAAAACAGCCACATACACACAACTATTCAGACACAAAAACTTCACGCGGAATCAACATACATGCACCTACAAAACTACACATAAACTACGCAGGTACAAAACCTACACACGGGATTCAAGTTAACATACATGTGTGCACCTATACACACACACTTGCGCAACTATACATACACATGGAACTACGAAGGCATAAAATCCACATCCGGAATCAACATACATGCACCTACACAACTACGCAATCACAAAACCTACATGCGGGAATTAAAACCTGCATACCTGAATCAACACACATGCTCCTATACACCTTTGCATATACGCACATTAACACACACTCAGCAAACAGTAATACAGACACGTACACACACGCACAATACTACCGCTTCTTCATAAGGCCCAGATACTTTGAGGGGGGCTTACAGCACATTGTAGCTTTCACCAACTGCTCCAATGTGAATTCTCAGGCCCACGTGCTTCGGTGGCAGCCACTTGACTGAAGATTGTTGGCGCAACGACCTATGCATTCCGAACATTAGGCGCCCATGGCTCCCCGCGTTCTCTAGCGGCCCCGTGACATTGCCACAGTGCTCCGAACGCTCTAGGCGCTGCTCTCCCAGCGAAGCGCGGGTCCGGTGGTGGTTGTTGTTGTTGTCGTTGGGGCCCGGTCCCGCTGCCTGCTCTCCTCCATGGCGCTGGTGGTGGATCCGCCGCTCAGGCTCAGGCTCCGCCTCCCCCTCCTACAGGGCCGACCGTGCGCACGGACACCAGGGGACTCAGAACCCCGTATCCCTGCGCAGCGCCCAAACGGCTGGCTCTTCGTCTGCTACCCCGGTCAAGGAAACATCGCAAAAATTGAGAAATTATCCTCCGAATCCGTGCTTAGCAAAACGGAATTTGAAGGGGAATATCTGGCTGGTTGCCTCGGAATTCCCAGGGACTACTTTTCACTCCCGGTCGCCTCAGTCTTTTAGCAGGGAATGACGTCACGGGGGTGTCCCGGGCGGCAGCCAATCACAGCGCGGCCCGGGACACACGGCAACATGGGGGCGGGGTTTTAAAAAAGAGTCAGAAACGCCCACGATTCGCGTTCTGACCGTGAAAAAGTGATTGACAACAATGTCTTCCAATGGCTAGCCTCCATTTATGGAGCTAGCCTATGGAAGAAGGGGAGTGTTCAAGTCCCCCATACTGTAAACAAAAGCTTTCGCCCTGGGCGGAGCACCTGCTTCGCAGGTGCTACGGCCAGGTTGACACCTAAAAAGAGATACAGGGGTGAGTGGCACCCTCACCCCCCCTTCCTCCCCCCCCCCATTTCTGGTGCCGGCCTGTTGAGCCTGCACCCTGCTGCAGTGGCAGCTTAGATCCCGGACTATTTGGACATAGGGCATGGCGGGGAAGTCCCAGATGGGCCCCAGAGGAAGGCCAGTTGGCATGTGAGCACCTGAGGTGCTGGTACGGCGCTAGGCCCTAAAGTGATGCATAATGTGTTTTATGTCTAATGCTTATGCCTAATGTGATGATGCAGAATACAGTATTTTACCAGTAGTTGCTGGTTGTTTTATATTTACTACTTGTGCTTTCTTATGGTTCTGACAGTGGCCCGATTGGCCCCGTCATGTATATAATCCCCTGTGAAGTATAACCTAGTGCCGGATGGCACAGTGTACATTTGTGATTACATTCTAATGTGTTTATGAGTAATACAAAGGCTATTTTTACATAACTTTGTGTAAAGTTTCATTTGTGGAGTGCCTAGTGTGTCGCTGCTGTGTGTGTGTGTGTGTGTGTGTGTGTTGCGCAAACGCTTTACACATTGCCTCTGGGATAAGCCTGACTGCTCGTGCCAAGCTACCAAGGGGATGAGCAGGAGTTATCTACGGTATGTAACTCCCTTGCCCTGACTAGAGTGGTGGATTCTGCCTGGCTTAGGTACATGCCCTAGCCCACCAAAAATCCCATTTCTAACACCCGCCCATAACCGCTTGCTCACTATTCCTGTGATGACTCTTCCATCGGTTGCGGAGGGCTCTCCGTATGCCGCACTGCCCCAGGGGACTATTTCTGCATCGGAATGCACGCTCTGGTGGATGCAGGTATTATCTGTGCCCAAAATGCTGTTGAGCACGCTGCAGTCAAGTAAGAGGTCGGGCGGACCGCTCTGGTAAGAGCTGCCACAGGACAATTCCACCTAGAGGCGTATATGTCCCAAAAAACTGATCCCCTGCATAAACAAATTATACAATAGCTGAGGAGGAACTCTTGGCTATCCATGTGGCATTCAAGGAGTACTTACTTGGTGTGAAACATACTGGAACAGTGCTTAGTTTATGGAAACTACTAGAGTGCTGACTCCTCGCCAACTGAGGGGGATGCTCTTCTTTGCGGAATTTGACTGTATGGTTACCTTCCAGCCAGGTACAGAAAATCGTAAAGCCGACGCTCTTACTCAGCAGAGTCCTCACGATCTATCTTGGATCCATCTAAAGTCTTGAATGTACCGTCCACAGAGGACTTTTTAGAATAAGTGAAAGATCACTTTAAAAATCCTAGAGTGGCAGTCATGTGTGCAACAGCCCCATACAGACATTCATGCAGGGTTTACCTATTCCCGACTCTACACTGTTCTCACCCAGTCTAAAATAACAAAAAAACAGTCTTCTAATGGAATCAAAAACATCTCTGTGCTGGACATTCCCGGGTGCAGCCAACTGAGATACCTGTCGAAAGGAACTTTTGGTGGCCTACAATGAATCAGGATTTCGCCACATGGATAAAGGAGTGTGACGTTTGTGCAAGAGCTGAGAGTGATCATGGGAAATCAAAGGGTCTTTTGCTCTTATTTCCAAAGCCTTCTACTCCTTGGGAACATTACCAAAGACTTCATAACAGACCTACTGAATGAGTGGGGTTACAAATCCATCATAGCAATGCTAATTGTCTTACTAAATTGGGACATTTTATAGCGTGTAGAAAGCTTTCTAAATATTGTAGTCATCCACAAGGCAAGGAAGGACCCCTTCGACTGTGCCTCCTATTGCCCAATTTTCCTGATCAACAGAGATGAAAATCTTAGTGAAAATCCTGGCTATGGGACTCTTACAAGTCATCCACTCCCTCGTCAAACCGGACCAACATGGCTTTATGCCAAAGCGGGGGACCAGGCATTGCATTCGACAACTGCTATTAATCTTGGTTAGAGAAGGAGAATTTTAAGAGAGCACAGGCTTAGCACTAATTGATTTAAAAAAAGATCATCTGCCCTTCCTGTGCCACATCCTTCACAGAATTAACTTTAGGTCCAGCTTCATGCAACTGGTTGAAACTTTATGTAATCAACCTTGGACGAGGGTCCGGGTAAATGTTGTGCTGTCTTCCCCATTTGCAACCTAGAGCGGCAGCAGAAAAGGTTGCCCACTTTCTCCCCTCCTTTTCCCACTTGTATTTGAGCCCCTGGCAGAATGAATCTGACGTGATACCCAATTCACTGGTATCTTTTGGGGATCCTCAGCTAAAGATTGGAGTCTCGCTTTATGCAGAAGACTTGCTGGTTTATGTGAGGAAACTGGACCATTCGGTCCCAAGGCTGCTAGATATCTTAAGGGTGTATGATGAGGTGTCCAGCCTGTAAATAGATTTTGGCAAGTAGCTATACTACCTGTAGCAGGCCCCTGCCTCTTTGCTGAGGTGATCCAGTTCCTCTCGATAATAGAAGGAAACTTCAAATACTTAGGAATACACTTTTCCATAGACCAACAACAATCCTTAATTATTAACATCACTCTTTTGCTCCTTATCATGCATGGGGTACTTACAGCCTGGGACACAATGCCCATTACAATCATGGGCCGGGGATCCTTATTCAAAATGGTGGCATTGCTGCACTTTCGGTGCACCCTTCAAAACTTCCCCTATACTATACCTGTTTCCCTTTTTAAAAATATTAATTCATCCCCCACTACATTTCTATGGGGGGATACACAGTCAGGGATTTATCTTTCTAAATGTATACAAACTCCCTTTGACAGGAGAGAGGGAATTCCAGACGTCTATATTACTTGGCAACACAACTAGTAGTAATTAACAATTGGATATTGGGAGACCGGGACAACCCAACTTACGAACTAGAACACATTGCCCTACAGCGCTTGAGACTGGAGGAAATCCTTTATGGCTCCTCTAGACTTGGTCCCTACGACTTGCTGACACCATGCCTTCAAGTTTATTAAATGGGGCAAGACAAATATTAATGAGACACCCTGGTGGTGCAGGTTCTGGTTACACCAGGTCTCGGGGGTTCGATGATTTGGGGTCTGGGACCTCAATGACATATGCAAAATAAATGTATGGTCCAACAATCACATCAAGTCATTTGAAGAAGTTGCTGCAGAATTCCAACTCCACAAAGCACAGTTCTTCTGTTATCTTTAGCTCCATCCTGCATGGCACAGCATGACCCCCTCCTACGAAATGCATTAGAATTGAACTCCCTTGAACATAAGGTTACCCTGTAATGTGCAGACAATGTAAGGCCTACCAGGTACAAAGCTGTGAATCTAGCAGCCACGTTGAAAGAGGCGCCTAGCAGCTAGTTGCTTGCCATTTTAGGTCGTTTCATCAGTTTGCAACTTCCTGTCCAGAGACTTTCCTTGGTTTCACGTCTTTCCTCTGCAGTCCAGCTGAGGTCAATTACTCTGTAGAAGATAGGGAACTATTGGCAATAGAAAGGCTTTTGAGGAGTGGAGGTTTTATCTATTAGGGTCCCCACCCACAGTCACAATTTCCAAACTAATAACGTCCCGGTAACCTTTGATTTTTTCAGTGAATTTATAACGTTTTTTAAAATGCTAATTCTGAACTATAACGTCCCTGAAATCTTTGATTTTTTCAGTTTCTAAGGTTTTTTAGATTCTATTTCTTAATTGTAACACCCATTTTTTTTAAGTTAACCTTTAAGATTTTTGTACTTTCTTTCTATAATTTAATATTGTGTACTATATTTATATCATACACCACTCATTTTTTGTTTTCATATGTGGATCAGAAAGTAAATTCATAACTGGTTTCATTTTTAACAATTTTGTAAGTCAGCACAACGTTGTTGCATTTACTGTGGAGAATCTGTCATTAGTAAATGTATTTCACATACTGAAAAATACACATACGTAATTTTTGTAATAAAGTTTCAGGGGAAGATTCAGGGGAGGGGGGAAGGAGCTGGCGAAGTAGACAGGTAAAGAAGGCGGGAAAGAGGAGGTTGAGGGTGAAGGACATCACATGGAAAGAGGAGAGAAAGGGCGACAGGGACACAAACCGGTAGACGAGTCAAAGCAACGTCCAAAGTCCAGTAAGCTGTGATCCCAGGGGAAGTGGTATCGCTTCCCTATCTCTGTTTCGGGAGGCTCCCTTTATGCAGTGGACTCTCTCCGAGGGGTCTCTGAGACTCCAAGGCCTACATACTGGATCCTTCCCCAAAAAGGGGAGAGGGAGTGCTTTGGCAAGGGATGCCATACCATACCTCAGCTGTGAGTGGCTCCCTAGGCGCAGTGGACTCTATTAGCGGGTACGCTGAGATTACAGATGGATCTTTCCCCAACAAGGGGAAAAGGAGTGCTTATTTAAAGGGCACAAAAGACAGGGGGCTAGGCAGACTAGCAGGCAAGGTGAGAGATTCAGGGGAGAGTGGATAAGAGCTAGGAGCTGGGGAGGTAGACAAAGGGAGAAAGAGTACTAAATGGGAACAAATGTAATTAATGAGTTATTATATAGCGCTGGCTAGTCCCAAAGGAATCAGAGCGCTTTACATGAGGGACAATAATGTTGCAAATTACATCAGTTAAAAATTACATAAGTATCAGGAAAAGCATTTAAAGAACATAGGGGACAAGGTGAATGGAGCAGGAAGGGTAAGGGGATAGGGTAATGGTGTAGGAGGAAAACAAGACGTGGAGATGAGGGGAAAATCTGACCAAGGTCTGGCTGGGTAGGTGGCGTCAGGGAGGGGGAGTCCACAACCCATCTCCTCTTTAGCTATATGGTAGCTCTACTGGGCATCAGCCAAATCGCTAGGTCTCCACAGTCTGGGGTAAGGTCCGCAGGTTCCAAGTCCTGATGTATAGGCAAGTTAGGGGATAGGTTCATGGTCTGGTCAATTTCCAATTGTTGTCCCAGGGAAGTACAACTAGGTGTAGGGGACCACTATGGAAGCCATATTGGGGTCAAGCAGGGTACTGTACTGTACACTGGTACTCTGGTGGCCATCCAAAGGTTAGGCATCAGGCAGTTAAATTCAATATCCAGGACAGCGGCCGCCAGAAAATAACAAATCCAGCGTGCACATACCATCACACGCACAGACATGCACAAGCACCCACCAATGAGAGCACCCACTCTCCAATGCGCACTGACGCACACAGACAAGCACATAGCCAGAAACATCAAAGAACACAAACACACATAAAATCCCATTCTCTAATACAAAAACACCCATATATATGCACACGCAAACACCATCACATGCAGACATGCACAATCACACACAAATGCGCTCACTCTCATATACATGCAGACACGCACAAACGCACATACAGAAAATATCAAGAACACAAGCACACATACAATCACATGCTCCAGAACAAAAATACCCAAGGACGTACACACAAATACATGCACACACACACACCATCACACGCACAGACATGCACAAGCACACAACAAATGTGTGCTCACACTCTCATACGCAAACAGAGGGTGCACATACAGAAACATCCACACGCGCAAGCATACATACAATCCCATGTTCTAATATAAAAATACTCAAATAAATAGATGCACACACCGTCACACGCACAGACATAAGCACACAAACAGAAACATCTGCACGCACAAACACAAGCACACATAGAATCACATGCTCTAACACAAAAACACCCAAATACATGTCCACACCATCACACGCACAGATATGCACAAGCACACAACAAATGTGAACATAGTCTTTCATACACGCACAGACAAAAGCACTCCCATGACACATTTCTCCAGGACTGCTGACGCATTGATGGCACACAAAGGCAGAGTCAGCGGTACCGATGTCCTGGGGGCGCCTTGGTGTAATGGAGCCTATTCCTCCTCTCAGCCACCATCTTAGGTTCGGGCACTTAATGGTACACAATCGTGGTCGGGCTAAGAACATAATGGCAACAAACATTGTCTTGCAAAAAGAGGGGGAAAAGGCTGGTATGAGCTGTTCCATGTGCTTCTCACCGACCCTATGCCTGCTCACCGCCAGGGCCCACCGATCGGGGTCTGGTCTTCAGGCACACTCCCCAGCCCCCATGTTCTGGCTGCCACAGATAGATGCTCCTCTCAGGGCAACACAACTCAGGGCGCCCCAAATCGGGCCCCCACTGCTATGCAGACTTTCCTCACCACCAGTGTCTGCACTCTGCTGTCCCCCTACGTGCTCAGGGGGCCGCGATGATGCCCCCAGGCTCCGAGCTGCCCACAAGGCCGAGCGTGATCCCCGGGCCGACTGATCGCCGCCCTTCCAAATCAGTGCTTCTCCTCGGGTGCAGGTGCCATTTTGAGCTTCATAAGTCAGCAAAGCCCTGGGCACAGATTGTCAGCAGGGACCACCAAGCACGGTCCCCAGTAGCAGTGATGTTCCTCTGCTCCTCTGTCAACTCCGGTGATTGGCCTCAATTGCTCTTTTCAGGGCAGCCATGATTCACAGGCACTTCACAGCCATGTGAGACGAGTAATAGTCCTCTTAGACTGTGCTCAGGCAACTGAATCCGCATTGGGGGTGATCCTGTTGGACGGGCACTGCATGAAATCGCCCGTTTGGTTAAGCTCTGGTTAAGCCCCTATAGCTCTTGCCAGCAATGCGCAAGCGCATTAGCAGGCGAGACCTAAAAATAACTAAAAAAACACCAATAGGTCAATTTATCAACAATTAGTGGAAATATTTCCGGATGATCTGGATATACGGAAAACAAAATGGGAAAATAAACTGGGAATCGAAGATTCTAATATGATTAAATCCCTTGACCTAGCTAATCAGGTTTTAATGACAGGAAGATTGCAGAGTTAGCATTACATGGCCCTCTATGACAGGTCTCTTTTTTGTGGCATTTGCTTAGGTTAATAGGAGGTATCAATGTTCTTTTCTGTAATGTATCATAACCCGATGATGTTATGTTGTATGATGTATATATTGCCTCGTTAAAAAAGGGGGGAAAAACTCAATAAAATATCTAAAAACAAAAAAGTTAAAAAAAAGGGGAGCCCAAAGCTTAAGCTCATTTTTCCCCAGCCAAGAAGAAATACAGCGTTAAATCTGTCAAGAATGTTAAGTGCCTAGAAAACAAGCATTTGCAATGTAATAGGTCTCGCACTTACACAAGTTTGAGCTATTGGCATTGTAAATGACAATGCCCTTCATTTATGTTTTGATTTTTAAAACATAAATAAAAGGCAATGCCAAGAGCTGAAACTATCAGAAATGCAAGACCTATTGGATTGAAAATGCTGGTTTCTTTTAGTTACAGCACTCCCTAAGAGTGCATTTGCTTGCAGTCTCCCTTTAATCCTTCAAACCCAAAATGCACCAGCTCTATGTTATTGCGTGTCCCCTTCACTCCCAGTATTATTGGTTAGGCTCTATGTTTTTTTTGTAGAAGGCTGCATTTGCTACAAGCACTAGTCTGCAATAACCGCCATAAGCAGTAGCCACCAGTACGAGCATGCTTTGAGCTTTTTCGATTTATGAGGATGAAATTAGATAATTTGCTCAGGAGTCAGAATATATAGAAAGTGAATGGAAAAATATGCCCTAGTCATATTATCCGGCCGTATTTTATTTTTTTTGTCATCTCCTTTAGCCTTCTTATACTGACTTGGTAATATTTTGGATTGGAAGCTCGACAGATAGTGATTTAAACAGTTACGGACTGTGGTGTCATCCACACCGGACAGTGTCTGGAGGTACCGATAATAATGTTATTCACGCAGGACAGTGATAGGAGCCACTCAGGTGTTTTGCACATTTTTCAGTGCACGTTTTTAGGTCTCGCATGGCGTACTGCGCACATGCGCAGTCGAGCTTGCGAGATTTTATGTTTTAGGGAGAACTTCACTAGCGAGGGTTAAGCCCCGCCCCTCTTCTCCATTGGGTGGCCTCCTAAAAGGTGCCCAGCCATTGGAAAAGAGGTCCTAGTGACGTTCTTCTTTCTCTTTTAGCCCCGTCCTTTTCAGATTGGATTCCTTGACTTACTGCTGAAGTAAAAGGTTTCTTATCTTCTTTATGGGTCCTGATGCCCCCATAAAGAAGATAAGGAACCTTTAACCCCAGCAGGAAGTCAAGCCGCCCAGTCTGAAAAGGACAGGGCTAATACAGAAATGTGTACCAGGGGCCGGACCTCACCGCCACACCGCTTGAGTTTACCAATGGGGAATTTTCTAACACGGCTAACAACCACTGGCAAACCCAATAGGCATGGCTTCTTAAGCGCATGCTTGCTAGTATGTGATATGTCTTGATGCAGAAATAGAAAACAAAACTGAGCAACCAAAACACTTTCCGATGTGGGTAATGGGTATCATTATACTTGGTAACTGATACCGGACTCACATCAATTTGAAACGCACACATTCGATGTAATGCTCTAGATTAAAATAGCAAGTTACTATTAATTGATGGTGTACATAAAAAGACCTGTCAAGCAATCGAAAAGCTGTGCGGGCAGACTCGTCAGACCATGGCCTCATAGGCCGGCTCACTAACTGGCTGTTTGTCTACCTAACATAAACTGTATTTTTTTCTCCAGCCCCTTCCCTGACTCACCGATAAGTCTGGGTGTAGAGGTGGCCGATGGTCCCCTGTTCGAACTCTGCTGCTCCCCAGAAGCACATGCAGGTACCCGCGGAAGGCGAAGTCTACCAGCTCTGCCAGCAGCGTCTCCTTCTCATCACAACTTGCACTTACGATCTGCTTGAGGCGGAATTGCACCTGACCAAAGTGCGACGTTAGTGCGAGCAGGGAAGAATTAAGCTTTTCCTGCTCGTCTTTTAGGCGCCTCTGCTTGGCCGCCATCTCCCCGGCCGCCCCCAGAGAACCCGCCCAGGAGCCTTTCATCACCATGTCATCGTCTTCCTCCGGTGTGGGGCTGGCCACTGCCCCCACAGGTGCCCAACGCTCCCCAGCTAGGCCCTCCCTGTCGGACGCTGACTGCTCATCGGTGGACAAGGTGTCCTTGCTGCTACCCGGCTGGGAGGCAGGCAGGTACTGCAAGGTGTCATCCGCCATGTTGTAGGGTGTGAGGTCCACCTCAGCTGTTCCGCCCACCTCAAGATGGAAGTCCGAGGGAGGCATGGGCGGTTAAGTACAGAGTGCACTTGAGTTGGCCGCCATGTGTGTTGTGGCACGGAGTATACGTAACAGTTGTGATTTGGATATTTAAGTCAATCATACAGTTAGCTTTCAGTGCCGTTTTCACAATTCTCGCCATTTTGGTTGTGGCACAACAGGGAAATTGGATTAGCCAATGCTCTGACGTCAATACTTTCTATCTAATAACGAAGCATAGGGCTCAATAATGTTTATGTTGTCTCACTAATGTATTGAGTTGCCGTGGAGACCTAACACATCAGGCTTCCATTTACAGCACCCACTGATAGTTAAACAGTCAGTGCTCGATTAAACCCCGAGGAGGCCACTAGACATTCAAAATTTAGGGGTCCCTCGAGCAAATTATTATTATTTTTTTTTTTTGCATATTTATATAGCGTGGTGAGGTGCGCGCTCGCAACGACGTGTTACATCATAGGGGTGGGCTGAAGTCATGTCTGGACTCTGCGTTGGAGGTTGACAGGGGCGAGTGTGTGGGCTGATGCACAGGGTAAGCGCTCGTGGCCGAGGCGGGAAAGCTATCAACCATCAGCTGTGTTTAGGAAGCACGAGGGGTCGATCCCCACTAAAACCACTGATCCTGGCCGACCAGTGTTCACGCAGTGTTGTCGCTCCTACCGCAGTCCCTTTTCTTAGGGCCTGGCCCCCCGCCCGCACTGGAGGTCAATGAACAAACAGCATTGCATGGTGAGCACCTCCGGTAGAAGGAGTGAATTGCCCGTGAGGGTTGGGCGGGGGCAGTTTGACATGTGTGAGGGTAGTGCTTGTGTGAATATCTCTGGATCGTGAGTGTAATCCCTCGTGTGGTGGGGGAGGTGTAAGAATCCGTGGACGTGGTAAGTATGACGTTCTTTAGTGGGTGGCAGTGTTAGATGTGCAGTGCGGAGTATTCGTTTATTCACCCGTAGAAGGCTGAAATGACCTTAGTAGCAACAGTGCTGTGATGGGGTGAGTGATTGTAGTGGGAGGACTGGTGATGAATAGGTGTGGTTGAAGTACCTTGGTTCTTGCTAGGGCAGTTTGATGGCCTAGTGAGGTGTGTGAGTTTTTGTCGTATACACTTAGTGGGCGAGGCCTCCTGCGTTTTAAGGGCTGCGATGAACGTTTGTTGGGAAAGTGTAGTGTGCTTTCCTCGTAAGAACATTCAAATGTTGGACAATTAGGACCTGTGAGTTAAAATGCAGTGATGGGACCTGTGGGGACTGTGCT
This sequence comes from Lissotriton vulgaris, assembly GCF_964263255.1. Lineage (NCBI taxonomy): Eukaryota > Metazoa > Chordata > Amphibia > Caudata > Salamandridae > Lissotriton > Lissotriton vulgaris. Next base: position 2,107,488,238 of record NC_141687.1, read on the forward strand.
TTGGTAGACTTTTATGGTGGCTGAGGATATGGGCTCACTGTGACGTCCCATAGGGAAACAATTAGTCTGAATTTATTTGGTTGGGTAGTGTGGACTGTGGGAAGTCAAAATGGTCTGTAGGGCAGTGTGTTTGTCTAGTTTCAGGCCATAAGGGTTCAGTTCTGCGTTACCACCTGTGATCCTGAGGGACTGTGCCAGGGTCAGTGTTCCGAGAGCATCATAGCTAGATGTCCTCAGGCTGCACCAGACTCCAATTAAGGGCATCTGGATAGGTGATAAGAACATCTGGGGTTTTCGAGAAGTCCATGGCGGGGGCATTGTCATGGTTTATAGCAGAGTTATTCAATCTGTGGGGGGCGCGACAACATCCTAGGGGGGGGCGCGTACTCCACTGTAATTTAACCTTTGTTCCCTGTGTCAAAAGCCTTGCAGAACTCCGGGGATGGTTGGAGGGAGGAGGGAGGGGAAATCGGTGAGGAACCAAGTGCCCAGGCTTTTGTTATGTTAACTGGCCCAGGAGGGGGTTAATTAAGAGAGCTGAAATGTTTCAGCTGCTGTGCGGAGACACCGAGTCAGTCCTTCTTTACAGGCAACATTTTGCTGGATGGACGCGTAAGCCGGTGCTTAAAAGCGGAAGTGTTAAAATGCAACTAACCAGTGTGCAATCACAGCTGACTCCCTTAACCTTAAGAGGAGTGAAGCGGTTAACCTCATAAACACCAGCTGTATGTTTTCTTCAGAAAATGAAAGATAGTAAAGGACGAATTTTTATCAAACTAGAAGCAGAGTCTTCTGGATGAATGCTAAACCTGGAATACAGATTTCCTTTATGATATTGTACATAGAATATACATCTCTTCTTCACATATTGGTATGCCCCATCTGTACATCACCGTGTACCCTGGAACCGCACATCACTTTTTACTACCATTTTGTATAACACCCCAGCTCTCCACATTTGCACAACATCCGTGTAAAGCGCTCTGATACCCTCTTGGGTCATGTTCGCGGTATATAAAACTTTATAAATAAAAACAAGTGACAGCTATTGTATAACAAGGACTTGACGTGTTTTGCCAAAGAAGTTTAGACTGCTAACACGTCTGGGTTTTATCAGAAACAGATTGCATTCAAACGCTTAAAACTCCATTGCAGTTTCCTCCAAATGGGAGAGAATGCAAACACGGAGTGTGTCCAAAGTCCCCGTTCACAAGTGCGCTGCTCTAAGTAGAACAGCGAAAACCACTGACCTAGTGGCTCAAACAAAGGGCTTGCGGTGCCACGCTGCGGCACTTCCTTGTAGAGCTGCTCCTGGATGTGGAGCACAACCTGAGGATGACAGTAGCAAAATCAATCCACAGATTGTGACGGGTGTCCTGTTTTTCGCCACAGACGGTCATGTATGTTGGTGGTGTTATTATCAATCAATGTCATGTGTAAACAAAGCATCCTAGTAAAAATGATATGCACACATTTTATCTAGGAAAATGGTGGTTTGAGCTGTGAAATAAGTCTCTGTCATTTGAGCACACCCACTCACAAACCTGCACTTTACTAAACACTCTTATTGTGTTGAACATTATTTGCTCGGTATGGCCCGGTGTTAGACCTGTCTGGCTTTTTGCGTAGTCCCTCCAATTTATTATTTATTTTGTCCCCTTTTTGCCCCTCATACCTTTATTAACTTTTGTGTCCACTAGTTTTTTCTAGGTGTTGGTCAAGGGGATAGGTGTTCTTTTCCCCCTCATAGTTTTTCACCTCAGGCCTAGAGGCCTTTTCTGACAGGGAAATAGCTGGAGTCACAAAATGGTGGCTACCAACTGTCTTAACTGCCAAACCCAGAACCTGTCCCATAGAGTAGAATAGGGCGTTCTAGAACCTTCTGGTCCCTTCTGGACCCCTGAGGGTCAGCCTATAAAAGGCGGAATGCTGGACAGCCATTTTGTCTTGCCAGTGAAGAACAGCTAGAGTGAAGGCTGAGGTCTGGTAGGGGTAGGGTCCTGAAGGGTGGTCTACTCTACAAGGGTTGCCCTCTGTCTAGGTACTTTCCCCCCCAGTCCTGTAGTCCTAGCCAAGTTAGTTTTGTCCTGCTGACCCTGGACAGTAAGGAGTCTCCAGTCAGGTGAAGGGGTTAATCCCAGTGGGCTGTGGAGCTGCAAGGATCCCTGCACTGAGAATAGAACTGGGTGCCCTTCCCTTTCGTTTGCCCCTGTCCAGTACGGAGAGCTGACAGATCTGTGAGGAAGATAAAGAACTGGGAGCTTTTATATGTAGTAATCCAGCTCTACTCCCCATCTGCAGTGGTGGAAGCAGGTTCTTGTCCTGCGTGAAGTTGAGACCCTTGTCCCTCCCCCTTACCAGTGACTGGACCTGCCGAGCGAGGTTGAGTGGGGTGAGAGGGTAAATTGAAGACCCCCCTGCTGTTCTGATTCTTTGGTGAGCAGGCTCCCCTGGGGCACCGATTGCGCTTCCGAGACAGCGCTGTCCGAGGAAGTGTGGGGAGAGACTAGGGGTATTGCAGCCGGCGCTACTGCGCATTCACCAGTTTGATCTGCTAATCGTCTCAGGAGGGGCCTAGGGTCGAGCAGGCCCGCTGCGGAGACGCTGAGGCCGAGACGCCTATCTCTGGCGCGTGCACATTGGCGCCTCCGTGAAGGAACCGCCGGCCGGCACTGAGGAGACGCTGAGGCCAAGACGCCTATCTCTGGCGCGTGCGCATTGGCGCCTCCGTGAAGGAACCGCCGACCGGCACTGAGGAGAAGCGCCAAGGAGGATAGCGGCCCGCTGAGCAGCCGGCGCCGGTGAAGTGCCTGTGAAACCTTCGAGAAGGCCTCCGCTCCTCTGTGAGGGAGCGGGGAGGCCTGATCACTGCCCGACAGTGTCCTGGAAGCGGGGAGGGGGTGTTGCAGCGGAACACACCCCCCAGCGCGCTGCCAAGTAAGCGGGGAACTCAAAGGGGGTGGCAGAGGAGGACTGGCTGAGCTCCGGTCGTCGGACTCCTTCTGAGTCGAGGTGCAGCACTGATCCAACCCTGTGAGTTAAGAGGAGAGAGGGGCTACCAGTTAACTGCATCTTGACAAGCCTAAAGCGTTTACTTTCCAATGGTGCACTCGAGGGGTGAAAAATAACTGAGGCCTGAACCATTCTTTTGGGTCTTTTCTTCCTAACCTCTGGCACCTCAAAACTTGAAACATCTTGTTCCCCGACAGGGTGGGGTTGCTGAAGAGCTTATTTGGGTCCACTAAAGTGAGGAAGACTCACTAAATCTTCGGGTGGAAAGGAGGGAGAAAAAGAGTAAAGCTTGTCTAGCGAAGTGCAGACACTGCCTCTTCTAAACTGTTGTTCGTGATGAAAGTTGTAGAATCTCATAATAGTCAAATTTAATCACTACTAGAGTCTAATGAAATGTATTATTAATGCTGATTAAGGTAATAAGTGGGTGCTCCTGAATGTATTATTAGTAATTACCTGACAACTGTATGTACTGAACTGTGGTTTCCCAAGGCATAAAGCAAAGAGAGTATTATTTTTATAAACCAGCTCATATTTTTCCAACATTGGTGTAGTGTCCTTTTTGTGTGTTATTGCGTGGATTTACTGCTGGGTGGTTTGCAACCTTCACACATGTGCCTCTAGTATTTGTGTCTTGCCCTAGGCCAGGCTACCCTAGGTGACCTGACATCCCAGGTTCCAACACCCGGGATATGCGTGCGGCGGTCAATTATGTAGTTTACCAGATTCGAGAAATTTCTGTCGGGTGGTGGGGGGCCCATCATCTAAAATAATTGAGCTTGGGGGGCTCAACCTACAAACATTTGAAGACCTCTGGCTTATAGGGTAATATTGGTACAATTAGCCCTCGGGGTGCATGTCACACCTGTCAGTTTGCCCTTAGTAGTTATACATGGTCCAGCTAATCATAAATGTAAAACTACTAGGGTGGACATAGCATGTTATACTGGTTGATCACTAGTGTCACTTTGTAATTTGTAATTTATAACTTATTACTGTGTATCCTACTGTATGCACCTGTTTTTCTGCACACATGCTTTTCTGCACATTGGTACCACTATAGTGCACGACTGCATCCTCCCATATCCCCCTAATCCTGCAACGCAACATGGACCCCATCGGCAAACACACATACAAAATCAACTACCCACCATCACTCACCAAAAAAGCCGCCAAACGCTTTAAACACAACTTCCTTAGGTCACACTCGGAAACGCCCTTTGCTGACACCTACTTCTCACCGGTCAATGGATCCCTGAACACCGATATCATCTTCCACACCACACGCAGAGCTCAATGGAGAAAAGCATTCTTCACCCTACTCACCGTTTCCTCCACTAGAAAATCTGCTCACAGCCTAACTCTCTCCATCACACCATCCCAAGTCTTTCCAGGCAGAGCCACCATCACTATTTACAATAACGGGATTGTCCTATCACAATCCACGGACAGGAACCTGGAACTGCTAGACAACATGTTCCCCACCTTCAAAGAACACCTCTCCAATTCACGGACAAACACTCATACCTCCCCCAGTCCCACCAACCATGACCTCACAGCTTCATACTCTTCAATCAGGGACTCACCTACCACCCCTGACCTCCCATCCCTTACCCACAACCCCACTATCCCAATTCAGCACTCCATCACAGACACAGATCGCTCCCCCTTATACACCGCCCTTTCCCCCGCCCCTTCTACCAACTTGCGGACCTCCACACATACCCTCAACACTCCTATCACACCTACAGCGGGCATTAACACCCCGCTCGCCGCTGACAGCACAGTTCCCACCCATAACACACCTAACTTAGTCCAGCACCAGAATAACACGCATTCCGACAATTCCCCCCGTTATCCCCCCCTATTCTCAGTCCTCATTACCCTCTATTCAACCTCGCAGAACATACCCCCTCTCCTAATTTAACTCCCCCTCCCCTCAACAGGACCATCTCCAATCCCACTTCCCCTCCCACTCTCAGCCCCCATTACCCTCCTTACACCCCCACCACAGCTACCAGTCTCCTAGCCTACACCTTGTCCCTCCCGCCTACCACCAATGCCCTCACCCATAACACCAACTTCCTCCCTACCTCATCCACACCCCTCCCGGCCAAAACCTCTCGCCTCCCTAACCCCATCCCGCACACCAACACAACGCAGACCTGCTCGAACACCAGCCCTCCCTCCCACCTGCACACAAATTCCCTGGCCAGCCATTCACCCCTGACTGCCACCCCCACCCCCACCACCTACCCTACGATGGAATACATCACGGCCACCCTCACTCAGATCAAAGAAGACATTCACGCCATCAAAGAACTACTCTCCACACACCCCATACACCGCCCACCCACCTCCACCCCCCCTCCCAACCTGTCTCCTACTCCGCCAGCGGACCCCCACCCTCATCACGCCTCACACCAGGCGTCAATCCCTGCTCATAGGTGCAGCAACTGCCCTCGTCCCCCGCATCGCCCATGCAATCCCTCACACATCTACACCTCCCCGCCAAACTTGTCCCCCACCCCTCCGACTAACTCTCGCACTCAGCTACCCCCCAATCTGACATCAATCCCAGCTCTTAATCGCAACAACCGCCCTCGCTGCACCCACAACTCTTCTTCTGACCTCGACACACTCACCCTTCTCCGCTCCTATGACCCAGCCCCCCAAACTCACACAAGCATCCCACACCGCAACATTCCCACGATACACCCAAATCCCCTTAGACCACCCTCACTAAACAGCAGATTCTCCATCCCCAATAACCTTAGAAAAGTCCCTCTCTCGCTAGAACCAGCTAACACCCTCTACACACCCCGTCTCAAATGCATTCTCCTCAACTGCAGATCGGCCACGAAACACTCAGCAGCCATTGCTGAGCTCCTCCTATCGCGGGACCTTGACCTAATCATCCTGACTGAAACATGGCTAACTGAATCTTCAACACCCATAATGGACTTTCTGGTTCCTCCCAACTACCACATTATCAGGCTCGACAGAACAGGCCAATAGGTGGTGGAATCGCATGCATCTACAGGAACAACCTCTCTGTTCAGAAAGTCAATTCCACATCCCTACCATCCCCAACATCATGGGAATACATCTGCCTCGACATTATTAGTGAGGGCAAACCGATATGCTCTCTTCACAGCATTTACCACCCACCCAGGGACAACCTCACCTTTTCCCAACAAATCATGGATATGATCTCAACCAATTCCGGACGCCAGCTCACCCAAATATACCTTGGTGACTTCAACCTCCACTGGAATGACCCCAACGACGCGGTGGTAAATAGTCTTAAAAATGTCCTCGATGCCCTTAACCTCACCCAAATATGCAACAGCCCGACCCACGAGAAAGGCTCTACCATCGACCTGATCATCTCCAAAGAGGACTCTATCCAACTCGAATCCATCCAACCCTGTGACTGGTCAGATCATCATATTATCACATTCTTTATCAACGAAAAAGTCAAAGTCAACCCGGCGCAACTCTCCAAGCCCAAAGTCTGGAAAAGAGACTCGAAAAAGCTCAACCCAGGCTCTCTGCCCCCTAACAGTTGCAATCTCCTACTCCCACCTGCAGGCGCCTCAGACGTCCAAACTCTGACTGACCACTATCTCAACGCTATGACCTCTATAATTAATGAGGCTGCACCTATGCAGCTAAAAAGAGTCTCTACTAAAATCTCCAAACCATGGTACGACGGGAGTCTCAACGAAGATAGAAGAGACATGCGAATGGCAGAACGGACCTGGAGATCAGCCCCCTCCGCAATGCACCTTAAAGACTTGAAGAAAAAGAGAAACGCCTACTTCAGGAAAATAAAGCGCTCAAAATCGGACTTCTTCAGCCTCCAACTTGACCAAGCAAAAAACCGCCCGAGAAAACTGTTTGAGCTAATCAAATCACAATCCAAGGAGCAACCACAACCCCTCAACACTGGGCGTGAGGCACCCTCCTGTGAAGACTTCGCTGCTTTCTTTATCCAAAAAACTGACAAAATAAAAAGCGACCTCCTCATTGACGCAAGCCTCTACTCCAAACCCAAATGCCTAGCACCCGCTGAGCCAAAAAACAATGCTACATGGTCAACCTTTGGCACATACTCGGAAGAAGAAATTGGCAAATTACTCAGCACCCTGAAACCTTCCAATCACCTCACGGACCCCCTCCCTGCCTTCGCAGTAAAAGACTTTACCCCTTTGCTTCTCCCTCTCTGGACTAAAATCATCAACAGCTCTCTCCAACAAGGAAGCATACCTGACTCCCTCAAAGTTGGTCAGGTCACACCTCTACTAAAGAAACCAACAGCCGACCCCTCTGATCTCAACAATTACCGTCCCATCACCAATATCCCCACTCTCGCCAAACTGCTGGAAAAATGCGCACAACTACAACTGACTAAACACATTGAGCAATTCGATCTCCTCAACCCTCACCAGTCAGGCTTCCGAGCAGGACACAGCACAGAAACTGCTATGACTCACATAATTGACAACGCACTTCAAATGCTAGACCAAAACGACTCATGCCTCCTCATCCTCCTTGATCTCTCCTCAGCATTCGACACCGTTAAACATGAGAATCTACTAGAACTACTAAACACAAGAATGGGCTTATCTGGAACTGTCCTCAAATGGTTCACTTCCTTTCTTCACAACAGATCGCAGAAATTCAAGAGCAACAACCTGATGTCCTCGCCAATACCTGTAACACTAGGCGTCCCCCAAGGATCCTCTCTATCCCCAACTTTGTTCAACCTAGTCATGGAACCTCTCACCACCTTGCTACAGGCATCCAATGTACACTTCCACATGTACGCCGATGACACCCAACTTTACCTCAAATTACAATCACCCAATGACATCCTGCTCCTGAACTCAACGATCAGATGCACCCAATCCTGGCTTGCCGACAATCACCTCAAACTCAATGCCCTGAAAACAGAGTTCCTTCTGATCTCACCTCCAGCGAAGATATCCACCACTCAACATTGGCTTAAACTCCTAACCGCACTCAATGTCCAACCCACCATCGTGGACTCAGCAAAATCTTTAGGCATAACACTCGACACCAATCTCAACATGCAGCAACATATCAGCAAGGCAACAAAGGGAGCGAACTTCCAGATCAATACTCTGAGGAAACTTAAACCCTACCTCCCAGCCAAAGACTTCCAAACTGCAGTACAAGCACTAGTCATCCCACGAATTGAATACGGCAGCACCGCCCTCTGCGGACTCCCACTAACTACAACCGCACCACTAAAAGCATCTCTAAATGCTGCAGCGAGACTCATCACTGGGTCAAAAAAGCACTCCCACATTACCCCTGACTTGAAGTCCCTGAATTGGCTGCCTTTTGAAGCCGGAATACATCTGAAAATCACCGGCATGACACACAAGGCGTTACACCTAAACTCACCCGGCTACCTTGCTCAGAAATTGACAATCTCTGGGGGATTCAGAAACACGAGAGGCACAAACAATCTTCTGCTGAAACCTCGAAGATTCCGGAAGGAAAAAACATACAAGCGCTCCTTCTCAGGAATGGCGCCTAGGATTTGGAACTCACTCCCTCCCGAAACGAGGCTTATCTCCTCCACTACACTCTTTAAAAAAGAAGTAAAAGCTATCCTCATGGCTAAATACACTTGAACTACTATTTCGAACCCTACTAACACCCTGCACCGATCTGTATTACATGCTTGACCTCTTTACTTATTTGTATGAGTTGTCTTATTACTCACATGATTTGCTTTGCATTCACCTATTTGTATTATTTGTACTGTGTGATCTATTGACTTACTTATTTGACTCTGTTCCCTCATGTACCCTTCTATGTAAAGCGCTCTGATATCTGCGAAGATCTTGTTCGCGCTATATAAAACTTTGAAAATAAATAAAAATAAAATAAATGTTTGGAGGAACTGTCTATTTAAGATTAACATTAAAAATTTCAGTTTTTTCTGCAGTTCTCTTCAACGAGTGCTTAGCTCGCTGAGCTACCTAATTCGGTAGTCCAGGCTGTTTCCTTTAGAGAGCCCCTGTGGGTGCCTAGGTGTAGCAGCAACTTACATTCATTAAGGGGGTTCTTCTGCTTGCTGCCTGTTTCCAGTTACAGTCTGCAGATGTGGCTCTGTGCGTATGGCTGTGTGTGTGTGTGTGGCTGTGTGTGTGGCTATGTGAGTGTGTGTGGCTGTGTGTGTGTGTGGATCTGTGTGTGTGTGTGGCTCTGTGTGTGTGTGTATGTGTGTGTGTCTGTGTGTGTGTGTGTGTGGCTCTGTGTGTTTGTGTGTGGCTTTGTGTGTTTGTGTGTGGCTCTGTGTGTTTGTGTGTGGCTCTGAGTGTGTGCGTGGCTCTGTGTGTGTTCGTGGCTGTGTGTGTGTGCGTGGCTCTGCGTGTGTGTGTGGGTCTCTGTGTGTGTGGGTGCAAATGCAATAGGTCTTGCATTTGCGAGAGATTAAGCTATTGGCATTGTAAATCAAAATGCCATTTATTTATCTGTTTTCAAAACCAACACATAAATAAAAATGTTGTCATTTACAATGCCAATAGCTCTAACTTTTGCAAAGGCGAGACCGTTGCATTGTAAATGCTTGTTTCTATTCCTGCTGTCCCAGTTGCCATTTTTGTTATTATAAAAAAGATTTGTTTTTTAAACTTTACAAAAGCCTTAAAAAAAGGTTCCTGTTGGAACCGACTTTTAAAGTTAAAAAAAAAAAGGTAAAGTATGTATATATGTTGGAATGAGTGTGACTGGTGTATAGATGATTGAATGAGTGCATGACTGGTGCATGGATGTTACAATGAGCAGCAGTGGTGCCTGAGTGTATCTATAAGTGCAGAAGTAGTGCCTGAATGATTGGATGAGCGCAAAGATAGTGACTGGGTGATTACATGTGTAGTGCCTGTGTGAATGGATGAGTGCATGAGTAGTGCCTGTGTAGTGACCGAATTTTTAGACCAAGTTACCAGCTTATCGATTATAGCACACCCAGCCGCCACTTACCACCACCCTTCCCAGTACCTACAAGCACTATATATAAAATTACTCTCCTGGGAATGGGGAATCCACACTATATCCTATATTTACCTCCAAGAATTGACCACATCTCTGATTCTGCAATTGCTATAACGTCTCTCGACGATCTAATTAACGCCCGACCACGGACGATCTCACTAACACCCGACCACGGACGATCTCACTAACGCCCGACCACGGACGATCTCATTAAAGCCCGACCACGGTCGATTTCACTAACACCCGGTCACGGGTGATCTCATTAACGCCCGACCACGGACGATCTCATTAACGCCCGATCACGGACGATCTCATGGACATCTACCATTTGGGTATCTGATGAGAGCCAATTTCCCTAACACATGGAATAGGGGCCTGACCTTCCCAAACAGAAACCATTCATGCCAATCATTTCCACTGGAAGTTATTTCCTATTCAAAACAAACATTTCCTTCCGTCATCAGTTACCTGTAAGAAGGGAATCGCCCATCCTTCTATACGTCAGCACCTGGCTAAAAAGAAAGGTTAATCCTGTCAAAGAAAACAACATGCAGTAGTAATCTCTAATCATCGGGTATCTTTATTAAACAATAATAGAATGACAAGACAAAGAAGACATTTGTGATAGCAGTATATCTATATATGAAGTAAAGAATTATTAATGCAAGGGGGAACTTAAACATAACCTAGAAAGTGTGAGAAGTTGGCCTGGTATATAATGCTCACCAATTCTTAGTGATCACTTTGTACCATGCCAAGCAACCCTTATGATGATTGGTTGTAATTCAACCTTGTAGACCAGTTATCCTAGTGGTAACGTGGACAAAGCAGTCTTAGGCTAAACTCTGAAAGGCATGTGAAGCCAGCTGTTATACCATACACAACCCCCTTGAATACCAAATGAAAGGGACACCACACAGATATATATTGAAAATATATATTGATTTATTAACTATAAAATCCCCTGGACTCTTTATGAGCACAGAAGCACAAGCGTTAAATCACAAGACAGTTTAAAATACACAAAAGTTGCACAATATGGATGAGCCCTAGGGGCCACCTAAACCATATACTAAGAAAGTGGTATAAGAGATACCAATAGGAAAGGGAACAGGCCTAGGGCCTTGGGAATCGCTGGAGCTATTCGAGACTAGCAGTGATTAAGTCGGGAAAGGCCCGCGGGACTCGGGTGCAGTGTTCAAAGTGCACGCACTTTCCAATGTAAAGTCTATGGTGCGTAAAAGTTACACAAAGTTAGTTTAAAGGCACTTCCGCTGAACCTAGAGGAACAAAACTTAAGACACAGACCCTAGAGGTGTGTACCAGTGTAGGGACACCGGCGTTGCAATGTTACCTCACCCACAGGAAGTGGGTGCACAGGGTCGAAGTGGCGTCGGGTTTTGACACGCAGGTTCTTGGCGCTTGAAGCTGAAGATGCTGCAGGCGATGTGAAGGAGAAGTGTCCGGTGGATCCAAGGGTGGATCTGAAGTGGTGAAGACCTGAAAGCAGAGGGGACAATGTTCAAAGTCACTGACCAGTGACCACCGTGGAACCAGATTGGAACCAGGCAAAGTCGGATGCAAACAGGTGATGAGGTGTTGCTTCTCTCTGCAGCCACGTGGACACGAAGAGGTCAAGGACGTCCAGGAGTCGATCACGAGCTGTCCCTCGAAGGCTCTAGCTGATGGCGGTGTCGGCAACTCGATTGAAGCAAACAAGCCTTGGCTAATGCAAGCCACGGGGAAAGTGAAAAAGGCTTATTACTCGGACCAGCAAGGTCAGAGCGGGTACTCCTTTCTACAGGAGTGAGGGCAGGTCTGGAGCAACCAGACCCACAGTGTAAATTGTAGGTTTCGTCGCCAAGATGGCTGCTGACCACGTGACAAGCGGCCGGGATGGCGAGTCGAGTGGCACAAAGCAAAAGGGCCCCACGCAGATCGTGGAGATGCTGGGGGGCTGATCTTTGGTGCAAATGCTGCTCGGTTGTGGGGCTTCCTAAACCCCAAAGCACAGAGTCGAGGATGCCTCGGGTGCTGCGCAGTCAGCGTCTCGGGGGTCTTTCAAGATGTCCGCTCCCACGTCTCTCGGTGCCTCCACGGGTCCCTTCTTTGCAGGGACTGTGGATCGGGCTGGGAGAAGTCTGGGAAGCTGGGTCTTGTCAGGCTCTGCACTCGGGCTCCGGCGGGAGGCGGCGGCAAAGCAGACGTCGAGGTGCTGGGTGATGCCTGTGTTCACAGGGTGGCCCCTCCTAGGCCACAAGGGAGATTCTCTTCAGTCTTCTGTGCAGCAGAATGTCGAAGTCCAGTCTTCTTCTTGTTTAAAGTTGATTTCAGGATGATCTGCTGTGCAATGGCACTGCTCCCACTCTTATTCCAATCTGAGGGGTGGATCACCTACTAGGTCCCTCCTCTGGGTGGGACCAGGAAGGGGAGTGGTTACACCCCCTCTCCTTTGTCCAGCTCCTCGCCAGGACTGGGGCTGGAAAGCCCCAGAACCGGTTTGGGCTGGCTTATGCACAGGGACACCTTGTGTGCCCCAGGCATGTCTCAATCTATTCAGCCCTGTCCTACCCAATACACAAAACCCTGTCTGGGGTGGTGCTCGCACCTCCCCAGGCAGGAAACCCTTTGTCCAGGCCCTCCTCGCTGGAAGGACTCCCAGCAGCAGGAGGTCAGACATGTGTCTGTGGTGGCAGCATCCATTTTGTGATGCTGAGGCTCTGGTTAACTTTAACCGGGGTTAAGGCTACACACATGTCGTGTCCCTCTAGAAGGGTGGAATGCTATCCCCGTCGACAGAACTGTCGAGGGGATAGTATTCCAATTCGTATGACACCTTACTCGACATGTTTTGATAAAGCCAAACCAAAGATAGCATATAACCGCGAGGATTATAATGCACTTAAGAGTATATGGTATGGCAATATCCCGGAACAGCTTAGGGAGTGGTTCCCGACAGCTGCAGACAGGCTCAGCTCACGCTAGAGCACCATCTCACATATTTCCAAGCACTCTGCCTCCAGGATTGATGAGGCCTTCCATAGGAGTGGCTGATAGGAACATATGTGTCCAGTTTAGGGTTAGATATAGGGATACTATATCTAAGCAAGAGGTGATTACACCAACTTACCCCAGCTGAGTGATCAGCCAGTTGTGTCAAATATGGAGGCCAGGCCAGGGGTGGCACAATTCATGCTGCAGCCCCTGGTAGGCCTTGGCTACACCTATGCCCTGGGTACCTATGGTACACTGTTACAGGGGCCTATAAGGTGAACCAATTCCAATTGTGTTATGCACCTAAGGTACATGGAGTCCATTTTAAGGAGAGAACAATCAGCCTGGGGCCCTGAATAGCAGGATCCCAGGCCAACTAAGTCAAAAACCAGCTAAACACCAGGCAAAAAGTTTGGGGGTAACCATAGTCAGATATCCACCTTCCTACATAACCCCCCCCCCAAACGAAAGGAGATAAGGCTATCCTTGACCAGGTAAGCCTATATTGCCTAAGTGGCCATATAAGGAAGTACCAGCTCTGGCTTGGTAACCCCCTGTCTCATGGTCCACTAAACAATCCCTCACCCTAAGGGTATCTGAGGGTCTCCACCATAGGGAATCTCTACCTGTGGTGTGTCTTTGCAAAGTCAAAGGCTGGTGTTGAGATGGAGTACTGAAGTGAGTTTCCTCTGTAGGGCTCAGCTTCCTCCAATCACTCTCCACTATGTGTGCCTTTCTTTCTCTGACCGAGTTGCACTGTGCTCTCAGGGTCAACCTCTGGCTACCTAAAGCTGGAGGCTGAGTCCCTCTGTTTGGCTTACTGGAGGGACAGTTCAGGTTTGGGCCCTTAGGGTCCCAGGTTTGGCTGTGCCCAACAATATCCATCTGGGGGAGGCCCCTAACTACTTTTAAGGGGGATCCCTCAGGAGTTTTTAAAGTTTGCACCTCACTAGGGCTACTAGTTTCGGTGCCCCTAATCTGTTGATGGGGGTGCTTTATTTGACAGGGGGCCCTTTGGGTCTCACTGTCCTTCTTGTCCTCTGCAGCCCTGGGCTGAGTAAGGCAAGGTAGAGAGGGGCAGGTTACCTGCTCCAGACTGGGTCCCACCTGAGAAGGGTCCACTGCCATCAGAGGCTCTGTTAGGCCAGGCCTAACAACCTCTGGGACAGTTCCTTCATCAGGGGTAAGATCAGTTCCCTGAGGAGGCTGATCCTTTCCTAAAGTCTGGTGGGAGGGAGATTTCTCTTCCTCCTCAATGCTCTCTGTTTGGGTGGAGTGATCCATCATTTCAGGCTTCACTACCCATGTATCAGTTTGAGTTTGGGCTGTGGCCATCACAGCCCCACCAACCTTTTCAGGAGGAGACTCAGTTTGGGTATGGGCTGTTACTAGTACAGCCCTGCTACTCTTTCCAGGAGGGAAGTTATCTAAAGATGGGGCTGAGGTTTGCTCAGCCCTCCCAACCTTTTCAGGAAGGACATCTTGAATTGGGGCTGTAGCCATTACAGCCCCACTAACCTTTCCATGGAGATTTACCATCCTAGAATGGGTTTGCTGTTCAACCTCAGCCCAGGCTGAGATTTCCAAATCATTACCCAGTAGGCAATCTACAGGCAAGTTGGCTGACACTGCCACTCTTTTTGGGCCAGTGACACCTCCCCAGCTAAGATTGACTACTGCCATGGGATGACTGGTTTCTATGCCATCAATGTTTGTCACCTGATATTTGGCATCAGGTAAAAGTTGCCTTGAGGGGACTAGACATTCAGCCACCATGGTGATGCTAGCCCCTGTGTCTCTGAAGGCCTCAACTTTCAAGCCATTGATGAGGGGCTCCTGTCTATACTTGCTCAAAGTGTTTGGGCAAGCAGTGAAATTGGCAAACCCCATGCCAGTCTCATAGACAAGAGTATCTGAGTTAGGGGACCTGGATAGGCCAGAGTCCACCTGTCCTCCAAAAGTAAACCCACCCAAATTCTTGGGGGTGCTCCCACCACCAGGGGGACCACTGCTAACAGTGACAGGAGGTGTTGGAGCCTTACCTGGAGGTATATTCTCCTTATTGCCATTCTTGGGACAACAGCTATCTGTTTTGTAATGCCCCACCTGTTTACAGGTATGACAATAAGGCTTTTTCTGGGTTGTAGAAGTGTCTTGGGACCCACCCCCATTCTTGGAGTTTTGGGGCCCTGGGGAAGTCTTTTCCTTACTTTTATCCCCACCCTTCTCTTGAGGCTTGGTAGTCTCTTTCTTTTGGTCACCACCCTGGTTCTTAGGCCTGATCCTGGTTCTGACCCATTTGTCTGCCCTCCTACCCAATTCTTGTGGGGAGGTCAGATCAGAGTCAACCAGGTGCTGATGTAGAAGCTGATTTTGACAATTACTTAAGATTTGCTCTCTCATAATTAAATTATACAATCCTGTATAGTCAGTAACCTTACTTCCCAGCAACCAGCCCTCCAGAGCCTTAGTGGCACACTCAACAAATTCAGACC
The DNA here is from genome assembly GCF_964263255.1 of Lissotriton vulgaris. Lineage (NCBI taxonomy): Eukaryota > Metazoa > Chordata > Amphibia > Caudata > Salamandridae > Lissotriton > Lissotriton vulgaris. Next base: position 2,107,503,774 of record NC_141687.1, read on the forward strand.
AGTCCTGAGTCTGTGTCTTCTGGGTATCTCTGAACATTAACCTGTACTGTTCAGTGGTTAAGCCTAACCCATCAATCAGAGCACTCTTCAGGACCATGTAGTTTCTAGAATCCCCATCACTAACTGTGAGGAGTCTGTCTCTGCCTCTACCTTCAAAGGAGAGCCACAAGATTGCTGCCCACTGCTCCTGAGGGATCTGCTGTACCATGCAGGCTCTCTCAAGTGCAGTCATCCATTTGTGGATATCATCCCCAGCTTTGTAGGGGGGGCACAATCTTACTCAGGTTTCTTGTATCAAAGGACCTGTCTTTATCCTTCTGGATAGTGCTGCCACCAGTGGATCCTAATCCACTCTCTCTAGGCTGTCTTGCTCTAGCAAGTTTCTCTTGGGCCAGAGCAACTTCTAATTCTTGTCTCTGGATCCTCAATTCAGCCTCTCTAATTTGAGATTCTCTCAATTTGGTCTCATGTTCCCTTCTCTGAGGGCTAGTCATCACCTTTCTGGAGTGACCATGAGAACCTCTAGAAGCATGGGAGTTGTCAGAGTCACCTGAGTGAGCCCTTCTCCTCCTAGGCTTCTGGTTAAGTCCACCTGGGGGTCTGAATGGGTTGTTACCAGATTCATTCCCAAGTTGGCTTAAGTTAGCCTGGTTCAGTCTACTGACCAGCACCTGACTATTTCTGTCATCATCTGACCCACTGCTTTCCACCTCTTCCTCTTCCTCCTCTTCCTCCTCCTCTTCATCTACCTGAGGAGCTCCAGTGATGGGGGCTTCCTCATCAACTAGGATGATAGGACCAGGGGTGTCTACAGTGTCATCCTCTGAAGGATGGCCTCCTTCAGCATTCCCAGTGGGGTCTGCCTTAGAGGGCTTTAGAGTCTCAGACTGGTCTAAGAGCTCTCTTAGGCGGTCTGTAGTAGGGGAAGGCCCTGTCTTCAGACCCCTTAAGACACAAAGCTGTCTTAATTCCTTAAAGGAAAAAATAGCAAATTTGGATGGTGCCCTTGGAGGGTCACTCTCAACAGAGATGTTCCCAGTGGAACCCTCTGCTCCAGACATTGCTCTAGTGTGGGTGGATGTGTTGCAATCTACCTACACTGGTGTTTACCTACTAAACCTATCTAGTAGTTGTAGCTAGGGTGTGCTACTCCCTTTGCTCTACAACAACTAAGTTCAGTAGAACTTAAGTATACTAGTCTTGTTTTATATGTACCTAGCAGGTACCTGTATGATCTTTCAAATGATAATCTCAAAGATTGTAATGGTAAAACAACAGCAAGCTCAGATCCCAATCCGCTGCTCACCAATGTGAGAAGTTGGCCTGGTATATAATGCTCACCAATTCTTAGTGATCACTTTGTACCATGCCAAGCAACCCTTATGATGATTGGTTGTAATTCAACCTTGTAGACCAGTTATCCTAGTGGTAACGTGGACAAAGCAGTCTTAGGCTAAACTCTGAAAGGCATGTGAAGCCAGCTGTTATACCATACACAACCCCCTTGAATACCAAATGAAAGGGACACCACACAGATATATATTGAAAATATATATTGATTTATTAACTATAAAATCCCCTGGACTCTTTATGAGCACAGAAGCACAAGCGTTAAATCACAAGACAGTTTAAAATACACAAAAGTTGCACAATATGGATGAGCCCTAGGGGCTACCTAAACCATATACTAAGAAAGTGGTATAAGAGATACCAATAGGAAAGGGAACAGGCCTAGGGCCTTGGGAATCGCTGGAGCTATTCGAGACTAGCAGTGATTAAGTCGGGAAAGGCCCGCGGGACTCGGGTGCAGTGTTCAAAGTGCACGCACTTTCCAATGTAAAGTCTATGGTGCGTAAAAGTTACACAAAGTTAGTTTAAAGGCACTTCCGCTGAACCTAGAGGAACAAAACTTAAGACACAGACCCTAGAGGTGTGTACCAGTGTAGGGACACCGGCGTTGCAATGTTACCTCACCCACAGGAAGTGGGTGCACAGGGTCGAAGTGGCGTCGGGTTTTGACACGCAGGTTCTTGGCGCTTAAAGCTGAAGATGCTGCAGGCGATATGAAGGAGAAGTGTCCGGTGGATCCAAGGGTGGATCTGAAGTGGTGAAGACCTGAAAGCAGAGGGGACAATGTTCAAAGTCACTGACCAGTGACCACCGTGGAACCAGATTGGAACCAGGCAAAGTCGGATGCAAACAGGTGATGAGGTGTTGCTTCTCTCTGCAGCCACGTGGACACGAAGAGGTCAAGGACGTCCAGGAGTCGATCACGAGCTGTCCCTCGAAGGCTCTAGCTGATGGCGGTGTCGGCAACTCGATTGAAGAAAACAAGCCTTGGCTAATGCAAGCCACGGGGAAAGTGAAAAAGGCTTATTACTCGGACCAGCAAGGTCAGAGCGGGTACTCCTTTCTACAGGAGTGAGGGCAGGTCTGGAGCAACCAGACCCACAGTGTAAATCGTAGGTTTCGTCGCCAAGATGGCCGCTGACCACGTGACAAGCGGCCGGGATGGCGAGTCGAGTGGCACAAAGCAAAAGGGCCCCACGCAGATCGTGGAGATGATGGGGGGCTGATCTTTGGTGCAAATGCTGCTCGGTTGTGGGGCTTCCTAAACCCCAAAGCACAGAGTCGAGGATGCCTCGGGTGCTGCGCAGTCAGCGTCTCGGGGGTCTTTCAAGATGTCCGCTCCCACGTCTCTCGGTGCCTCCACGGGTCCCTTCTTTGCAGGGACTGTGGATCGGGCTGGGAGAAGTCTGGGAAGCTGGGTCTTGTCAGGCTCTGCACTCGGGCTCCGGCGGGAGGCGGCGGCAAAGCAGACGTTGAGGTGCTGGGTGATGCCTGTGTTCACAGGGTGGCCCCTCCTAGGCCACAAGGGAGATTCTCTTCAGTCTTCTGTGCAGCAGAATGTCGAAGTCCAGTCTTCTTCTTGTTTAAAGTTGATTTCAGGATGATCTGCTGTGCAATGGCACTGCTCCCACTCTTATTCCAATCTGAGGGGTGGATCACCTACTAGGTCCCTCCTCTGGGTGGGACCAGGAAGGGGAGTGGTTACACCCCTCTCCTTTGTCCAGCTCCTTGCCAGGACTGGGGCTGGAAAGCCCCAGAACCGGTTTGGGCTGGCTTATGCACAGGGACACCTTGTGTGCCCCAGGCATGTCTCAATCTATTCAGCCCTGTCCTACCCAATACACAAAACCCTGTCTGGGGTGGTGCTCGCACCTCCCCAGGCAGGAAACCCTTTGTCCAGGCCCTCCTCGCTGGAAGGACTCCCAGCAGCAGGAGGGCAGACATGTGTCTGTGGTGGCAGCATCCATTTTGTGATGCTGAGGCTCTGGTTAACTTTAACCGGGGTTAAGGCTACACACATGTCGTGTCCCTCTAGAAGGGTGGAATGCTATCCCCGTCGACAGAACTGTCGAGGGGATAGTATTCCAATTCGTATGACACCTTACTCGACATGTTTTGATAAAGCCAAACCAAAGATAGCATATAACCGCGAGGATTATAATGCACTTAAGAGTATATGGTATGGCAATATCCCGGAACAGCTTAGGGAGTGGTTCCCGACAGCTGCAGACAGGCTCAGCTCACGCTAGAGCACAATCTCACATATTTCCAATCACTCTGCCTCCAGGATTGATGAGGCCTTCCATAGGAGTGGCTGATAGGAACATATGTGTCCAGTTTAGGGTTAGATATAGGGATACTATATCTAAGCAAGAGGTGATTACACCAACTTACCCCAGCTGAGTGATCAGCCAGTTGTGTCAAATATGGAGGCCAGGCCAGGGGTGGCACAATTCATGCTGCAGCCCCTGGTAGGCCTTGGCTACACCTATGCCCTGGGTACCTATGGTACACTGTTACAGGGGCCTATAAGGTGAACCAATTCCAATTGTGTTATGCACCTAAGGTACATGGAGTCCATTTTAAGGAGAGAGCAATCAGCCTGGGGCCCTGAATAGCAGGAGCCCAGGCCAACTAAGTCAAAAACCAGCTAAACACCAGGCAAAAAGTTTGGGGGTAACCATAGTCAGATATCCACCTTCCTACAGAAAGCAAAAAGGAGTGAATGATTATATAATGCAACCTATCTATGAACGCCTCACCATAGTCTCACGCATTCTGGTCTCAGCAGCTGAGCTGGTCCCTCTTTCTCTCGCTTCGATTCTTCCAGGACTCTGCTCTGCACTCGCTGGTACACATCTGCACCGCTATGCCTCGTCAGAGCTGCTACACCTTCTCACTGCTTGCACCCTCTTTGGTCTCTTCATCTGCATCAGTCTATAATAACACTGTGATAGCCACCGCTGCTGACTTCAATCTGCTCCCAAGTCTGGCTGTTCAATAGTCTTCCATCTCGGTGACTAACTAACTTCTCCAATCTTTCCAGGAACCATCTAGCCTCTCCAATTCTCCAAAACCAACTGACTTCTCCACCGCTCAAAACCAACTGACAACTCTGCTCCACTGCTCTCTGATAATATGGGAGGCTCTCTACTCATGGAAATCTCCAGCAAGCACCCTGCCTCCCACCGAATTCCTGTACCAACCCCGCGCTCCCTGCGCTTCCACAGTGGCCAGCTGTAGTTGCGTCTAGAGCCCGGGAAGTAAGCACATTCCTTCGATAAGGGCCAGTCCTCACCGGTTCCTAACTAGTGAATACCAAGCTGAAACTAAACATTGCCTTTAACCTATAAGTGCCTCGGACAACTGAGGCAAGAAGACAAGATGGCTGCTCTCTAGTTTAGGCCTCTAAGCCCGAAAAGAGGCAAAAGAAACATAGAATCATGCCAAAGCCAATAGGCAAACCCTGCAAATAGGTAGAATAAAGTCAGGAATGAAGGACCAGTCATCATATACTGAGATGGTGGTGGACAATGGTCACCACCAGTCCAAATGGTACAAAATACCCTGTCGCTATAGCCTGAGAGTATGGAGGAGTGCAGCGGTAGTGCCTGAGTGAATGGAGTAGTGCATGGATAATGGCTGGGTGAATGAATGAGTGCATGGGTAGGGTCTGGGTGATTGGATGAGTGCATGGGTAGTGCCTGGGTGAACAGATGAGTGCATGGGTAGTAGTTGCATGAACAGATGAGTAGAAGGGTAGAGCGTGGGTGATTGGATGTGTGCATGGGTAGTGTCTGAGTAAATGGATGAGTGTAAATGTAATGCCTGAGTGAATAGATTAGTGCATGGATAACGGCTGCGTGAATGAATGAGTGCTTTGGTAGTGCCTGGGTGAATGGATTAGTGTGTGGGTAGTGCCTGAGTGTATGAAATCACAGATAGTGCCTGAGTGAATAGCTGAGTGCATGGGTAGTGCCTGAGTGATTGGAAATGTGCATGGTTATTGTCTGGGTGATTGCATAGTGCATGGTTGTGGCTGAGTGAATGGATGAGTGCATGGTAGTGCATGAGTGAATGGATGAGTGCATGCGTAATGCCTGGGTCATTGGACGAATGTATGGATAGTGCCCGAGTAAAAGGAGGAGCGCATGTGTACTGCCTGAATGAATGGATGTATGCATGGGCAATGCCTAGTTGAATGGATGAGTGCATGCATAGTGCCTGAGTGAATGGATGAGTGCAAGGGTAGTGCACAGGTGATTGTGTGATGCTAAGTTGGTTTACTTCATTCCTCCAAAACAGGACACAACAATTCAAAGTCAATAACACCCTGTCCAGTCCCAGTAAGTTTGGGAGTCCCGCAAGGGTCCTCACTATCCCCGATATTGTTTTATCTCTTCCAGGAACCCCTCGCCGAAATTTTACAAACTTCTAACGTACAATATCACATGTATGCAGATGAAAAACAACTATACCTCAAAATCCACACCCTAGATGACTTCAAACTATTTAATACAGCGCTTAGGAATACCCAAACCTGGCTGGCAAAAAATCATCTCAAACTGAATGCCCTAAAGACTGAATTCCTTCTAATAGCTCCACCGGCCCAAATCCCCAAAATGCAAGAATGGATCAAACATATTATGGCATTCAACGTTCAACCTACCATCGTGGACTCCGCGTCGTCACTAGGAATAACTTTAGATAGTAGCCTCAACATGCAAAAACATATCAGCAGTGCTACAAAGGGATCAAACTTCCAGTTAAACACACTGAGGAAACTGAAACCCTTCCTCCCACACAATGACTTCAAGCAAGCAGTACAGGCTTTGGGTATACCCAGAGTGGAATACTGATGTGTCTCTCTCTGCGGCCTACCCAAAGCATCAACTGCACCATTAAGAGCTTCAATCAATGCAGCAGCAAGACTCATAACTGGGTCTAAACGTAGTTCCCACATCTCCCCGGACCTACAATCCCTGAACTGGTTACCCCTGGAGGCGAGAATTCATCTGAAAATAGCTTGCATGACGCACAGAGCCATGCATCACAAGGCACCCAGCTACTTGGCACAGAAACTTACGATCTCGGGTGGCATCAGACCCTGAAAAAATGCCGAAAAACTACTACTGAAACCACAAAACTTCAATAAAAAAAAAATTATAACCGAACCTTCTCTGGGATGGAGCCCAGAATTTGGAATGCCTTACCCCCAGAAACCAGACTTAACCCTTCCACTACCTCTTTTAAAAAAGAAGTAAAATCCATCCTCATGGCCAAATTCACATGAATATGGTCTATTGAAACCTTGAGACGAGATGCACACGCGCTCTTAACCACAAGACAGACTTGATGCTGCATCTTACCATGCTGCTTTTATTATATGCTTTGTTTATATGTTTGGATTCGCTCTTATTTACTGTATAAGTAACATTTATTGATTGTATAGCGCTCTGATATCCGCCAGGATCTTGTTCACGCTCTATAAAACTGTAAAAATAAATAAATATGGATAGTGGATGAGTGCAAGGGTAGTGCCTCAGTAAATGGATGAGTGCAAGAGTAGTGCCTGGGTGAATGGATGAGTGCATGGGTACTGCTTTGGTGATTGAACTAGTGTGTGGGTAGTACCTGGTTGATTATATGAGAGTGTAGGTAGGCACAGGTGACTGGATGAGTGCAAGAGTAGCACCTGGGTGATTGGATGAGTTCAATGGTAGAGCCTGCGTCATTGAATGAGTGCAAAGGTAGTGGCTTGATGATTGGGTGAGTGCATGGATAGTTCCTGTGTGATTGGGTGAATGCATTGATACTGCCTGTGTGATTGGGTGAGTGCATGGATAGTGCCTGTGTGATTGGATGAGTGCATGGGTGCTGTCTGGAAAATTGGCTGAATCCATGAGTAGTGCCTGGATGAGTGGATGTGTGCATTGTGCACGGGTAGTGCCTCAGTGAATGGATGAGTGCGTACATAGTGTCTGGGTGATTGTATAGTGCATGGGTATTGGCTGGGTGATTGGATGAGAGCCTGAGTAGTGGCTGGGAGATTAGATAAATTCAAGTGCAGTACCTGAGTGATTGGATGACTGCTTAGGTAGTGGCTGGATGATTGGACAAGTGAAACTGCTGTGCCTGGGAGAAGGGAGGAGTACATAAGTAGTAACTCAATGAATGAATCCATCACTAGATTAGTGATTTGACACACGCAATATACCTCGACCTCCAACCACATACCTCGACCTCCAACCACTGTGAAAAAATAGAAACAGACAAAAATGTATTTGATTTTCATTTCGAATAGGCAACCAAACAACATACAATATTTTGTAACCAAAACTTTTATTCAACATAGACAAATGATTTACTGGTAGGCCGCGGGGAGCGAGCAGCGGCAAGGGTGGGAAGAGAGGAACCCCAATGAAAGTAAGAGGCAGCACAAAGAAATAGCAGGAATGATATTGATATTGATATTGAAATGTATTTGTAGAGCGCTCGTTCGCCCAGAGGCTTCATGGCGCTATAGACAGGGACACAACGCATCAAACAGAGGAAGCATAGAGGAGCTCAACAGAACGCTTGGGAAAAGAGCCATGTTTTGAGGGCGTGTCTGAAGCTAAGAATGTTTCCACACGTTTTAAGGTGAAGAGGAAGGGAGTTCCAGAAGGCGGCCGCAAGATGGTCAAAGCAGCAACCTCCAAGACGCTTCCTTTTGTAAGTAGGGACAGTCAGAAGATGTTTATGCATAGAGCGAAGATTCCTGGAGGGGTCATATTTTTTTAACAAGTCTCTGATGAATAGGGGGCCAGATTGGTGTAAGGACTTAAATAAAATACATCCGGTCTTAAAAGCCACCCGTTGCTCAACAGGCAACCAGTGTAGTTGTTTTAGGCCCCCTCTAACAGACTGCCTCTTAGGTAGATTAAGAATAAGTCTGGCTGCCTGATTCTGAATCAACTGGAGGCGTTTTAACTCGCCGGCCTGGAGCCCAAGGTAAAGACTATTGGAAAAATCCAGTCTAGACAGAACCAGGGAGATGACAATCTGTGTGAGCGCCTCCAGAGAGAAGAAACGAGCGATTTTCTTAATTTTCTTCAGCTGAAATAAACTGGAGGACACCACTGCGCTGACCTGCCTTTTCAGAGAGAGATCTTCGCTAAGAAAAATTCCAAGGCTCTTAACTGAGAGCGATTTAGATGGTGGGGCTCCCATGCTGGCTGGCCAAAAGCCAGGGTTCCAGCTGAGTACACTCTGCCCAGGCAAGACCAGCTCAGTCTTGCCTGGGTTGAGCTTCAGGTGATTGCAGCTCATCCAGCTCAGGATGTGAGACATGGTGTTTTGAAACACTACCACTGAGTCCTCGGTGTTTAAAGGAAAGATGAGCTGCAAGTCATCTGCGTAGTTGAAGATGGTGACTCTGGTGTTCCTAAGGGAGTACAGCAGGGGGCGTAGATATAAATTAAAAAGTAGCGGTGACAAGGAAGAACCCTGAGGGACTCCGCAGGTGGTAGGAATAGTGGGGGCCGTAAAGGAGCCCAATCTCACGGATTGGGTGCGGCCAGTAATAAATGAGCGAATCCAGCTCAACGCAGGACCCCTGAGACCAGCCTGTTCGACACGGTTGACCAAGATGGTATAGTCAACCGTGTCGAATGCCGCTGATAGATCTAATAACACCAGAGCCTGGTGGATCCCCTCGTCGGCATTCCGCCTCAGAGTGTTCTGAACTGAGACGATGACTGCTTCAGTAGAATGAAGAGGGCGGAAGCCAGCCTGGTTAGGCGCAAGGTACTGTGATTCTTCCAAAAATTGGGACATGCTGTCACAAACATGGGCCTCCAATATTTTGGCACAGTACGGCAACAAAGAAATGGGCCTGTAATTGAGGGGATCCGATGGATTAGCCCCTGCTTTTTTCAACAAAGGGATGAGAAGAGCTTTCTTAAAACTGGCAGGGACCAAACCCTGTGAGAGGGATCCATTCATCATGGAAAGCATGCTCTCGGGGATAGCGGCTCCCACTTCCCGCAGGATGTAAGGAGGGCAGATGCCATCAGGGGAACCAGATTTAACTTTGAGGAGGAGTTTAGATAAACAGACAGCGTCAATGGGGGGGAAAGATTCCAGGGTGGAAGGATTGTAGTAGGTGTCAACCGGGGAAGAAGGGGGTGAGGTGGTGAGAATACTTTGCTTTATGGTGCAAATCTTATTGAAAAAGAAGGTATTTAGTGTGTTGCAGAGATCCTGGGTGGGAGCCACAGCTAGGGAAGTTCTGTCACTGCCACTAAGACTCTCCACAATGTTGAATAAGTCTCTGGATTTATTGCGTGATTGAAGAATTTGCTCGGAGAAATAGTCAGTTTTGTGCTTCTGTATGAGTTTCTGGTACTCCTTTCGTGCCCTACAATAGTCAGCCTTGTCGGATTCTGAGTACGCCAACCGCCACTTACGCTCCTTCTGACGAACTTTCAGCTTTAGAGCTTTAAGATGAGGTGTGAACCACCTATGAGCGTCATGGGTACGGGAGCGGGGAAAGTTGGAACAGGGAGCGTGAGCATTAGCAGCCTGAAGTAGCCAACTGGAAAAGGCTTCTTCGTTCCCCTCAATATCCTGATCAAGTAGGGGGAGGGATGAAGTTAAGGAGTCAATGAAGGCAGGGAGGTCAGCGTGCTTCCAGAGTCTGACTTTCCCTCCTTGCTGAGGCGGCTGTTTCCTGAATGAGGCGCCGACGGGAGCTTGCAGGTGGAGGAGGGCCTCGAAATCAGGATCTAGGGCACGAGGGCAGATCACTACTAGGTGGAGCTGTGTGGCTTGGGGAGTAACACACACTAACAAGATCAGTAAAGTCACCTTGCTAGAGCTTGGGGAGACTGCTTTGCGCCAAGAGCCAATGGCGATGCAGCTTGTATGTAGTGTATATGTAATACAATGAGAGCTGCGTCTGGATTAGCAAGATGTTGCCCCAGTGAAGTAGAGAGCTGCATTTGCCACCCTCAACCCCCACCCTAAACACATAGTGGATTCCAAATCACAGTACTTAAGTATGCATGTCAGGCAGGCCCAGTCCAGAGACCAGTCAGCCTGTCATGTGCAGTTTAATTACATAGAGTCAAAGATCTCCAGGACATCAGCCACGCCCCCTCTACCATAGCAATACGAGTCGCCCAGGCTGCAAGTGGTATGAAAGACTACCAACCATGAATTTTATGCATCCACAATGGAGACTGCTTTATTTTCAAGGTGTGTGGTGGACAAAAGTAGTGGGTCGACGCCCCTCTGCTCCTAGGGATGAACCGTCTCTGGTGAAAGCATCATAAGTTACCAACACTTTGTGGTCAGATCTGGTCACAAACTTCGCTCTCGAGAGCTCTGTATCACCTAGCTTGGAAGCTGAGGTTGCACTTAAGGAAGCATTACTTCTTTTTAGTGCTGCTAAGCTACATAATTGTTTGCTCCTGCAAAGAAACCACTCCCAATAGTGAGTCTGTAAAATGATCGCCCATTTTCTTGAGTTTCACTAATAGTCTAGTACTGGGTTTTGTGATCGATAAAAAATGTCATGTAATTTGGGGCAAGTGCCTATCTCCACATGCCTTAAGTTTTAAATGTTTAACCAGCTATACATTGTTCTGTTTAGTATGGCCACAATGACATGATCATCTGGGTTCTGTCAAAGATCCTTGTTAAACACCGACCCTGTGAGAAACACCCACAGCTACAAACGAGGTACCACACAAACACAGATGATATCCAGATACACTTCAGGGTACGCAAGCCAACATATACTCAGTGGCACATCATCATTGCACCACCCAGGATAACGTGCTAAATACTTATAAGGTCCCTTAGGCGCGACCTATTGGCAATGCCAGTGCTTGTTAGGTTTTGCCTGTCGATGCGCATGCGCATCGAGCTTGCGAGACTATGGGGGCTTAAACACTCTTTAACCAACTTGCAAGGAATCGTGGCGATTCCTTGCAGTGCCCGTGAAATTTAAGCTCAATGCGCATGCGCATTGAGCTTAAAAGCGCGTGCACATGCCCCCAGCCGCCTGCCTTGCACTCCTCCCACACCCCCGCTCCGCCCCCTCCCCTGCCTGCTGTGTCGCATTTCTTCAGTTCCCTCAGCCGTCTGCCAGGCCCCTGCTGCTTTCACACCCTCTCCCCGCTCCGCCCCTCCCCTGCCCGCCGTGTCGCATTTCTCCCCCTCCCACCCCCCCTTCTCTGCCTTCCGTCTTATTCTTGTCTCTTTAAAACTCTTGTCCATACCACCAACATTCTGCGCCTCGCTTCAAAACATTTATTTTTCTTACGGTTACCAACATTCTGCGCCTCGCTCCAAAACATTTATTTTTCTTACGGTTACCTTTGATTTTCCCTTTCTTCCCCTTCATGGCTCCCTTTCGTCACCGTTTTCCCACAACCCCTCCTCGTCCATTTTGAATTCCTGCTTCCCTTCACCTCGTTTGCTTTCTTCCTCCACTTTATCTTTTTCCCCAGGCTGACGATTCATTTTACTTGCCCCTTTCATTTGCTTTCTTTATTCCTTCCTTGTCCTGAATACGTCCCTTTTTTTTTTACCTCATCCCATTTCCTTCCCACCATTACTGTTCATTTACCTATCCTTTGGCTGCTCGCTTCCCTTCCTCCTCGCTTCCCCTCCACATCTTTCACCTCTTTATTCTCTCCTCCCTCTGCGTAGCTCACCTCCCCTCCCCCTCCCTCACTCTTTCAGCTCGCTGGTTGTGTGCCTCGCGCTGGTGCGTCCACAGCTGTTCCGCAGACAGGGTTGACTCCAGACTCCCCTTGGAAGATGCCACTGAAAACATGTTCTATTTCCGGCGCGCGCGCTTGGACGCCATCAGCAGAAGAGAGCCGCCGCGAGGACAAATAGACCAATTTAGCAACAGATTATTTGCGGCAGAAGAACCTCCTCTGTTAAGCATCAGAGACGCGCTGGAGAGCCGGCCAAACGCCTTGCTGCTCCGAAAAAAATCACATATTAAAGGACCCACGTGATGGACCTAAGATTATAAACCTCCTTGTTTCATATCTTAACGTGTATCCTCTGGGATTTATACAGTTAATTACGAAGCATTTTGACTTAAGTAAGACAGTGCTCGGCTTAAGATCCGTTGCTCTTCAGGCGCCTGCATAGGGAAAGATGCAGAACAACCAGAAAGCGTGGTGAGCATTTAACGTGAAGTTGGACAGTAGGGTTGATAACCTGGAATAAATGGTAAAAAATTAAGATTTTGGCAAACGTTCGTTACATTTCCAGGTTCGTCAAGTGACCCGAGATGCATTTTCTGGTGGCAGCAGCCAATATACGGGAATTTTATTGGTACTTTTCTATTTCAGGCATTAGGGAACCAGGGCTGATGACTTTAATACATTTTTTTTTTTTGATAACCAAATGTATTGATTTTAGGTAAAAAGCGAGCACAAAGAAAAACAAAAACATAAGACCAGCAGCAAGTAGGAGCAGCGGTGCACATCAGAAACATGATGACATTATGACAGCATTTAATACATTTTTATTATATTTTTTGATTGTTGAATCTATTGCATCACAGCTATTGTGCGCAAGTGAATGGTTGGACATAAACCTACAATGCAAAGCGTACAGGAGCTAAACCCAGTTTTGATAGGCAATGATGTGTTAAGGCTAACTTCCCTCAGCAGTGATGGGCCTTTACCCCAACCATGGCACTACTTTCATAAGCTGAGTATCTGTGGCTGATCATCCTCCCCTCTCTCCCCAATCCCCTCTCTCCTCACTCCCCTCTCTCCTCTCCCCTCTCCTCACTCTCCCCTCTCCTCACTACCCTCTCTCCTCTCCATCTCCCCTCTCCTCACTCTCCCCTCTCCTCACTAAACCCTCTCCTCACTCAACCCTCTCCTCACTCAACCCTCTCCTTACTCTCCTCTCTCCCCTCTCTTATTCTACCTCTCTTCTCCTATCTACTTACCTCTCTCCTCTCGTCCCGCTCCCTTCAGCACCACCACAGCATCACTCAGGGGCACCACAACATCACTATGCGCCACTACAGCATCAATGAACGCCACAGCATTACTCATCGCCACCACCGCATCACTCAGCACCATACCCGCATCACTCAGCACCACTCATCATCACCACATCATCACTCAGCTCTACCCCAGCACCACCACATTCTCACTCAGCACCACCCCAGCATCACTCAGCGCCACCCCAGCATCACTCAGCGCCACCCCAGCATCACTCAGCGCCACCGCGCCACCCCAGAATCGCTCAGCGCAACCACAGCATCACTCAGCGCACAGCATCACTCAGCGCAACCACAGCATCACTCAGCACCACTACAGCATCACTGGTTCAAATATGTTCTTACAATGTTTCAAGCTGTTTTCAAGCTTTATTACACATCACAAAAAAAATTTAACATTTAACTTCAGTTCTTGGATTTTCGTCACAATAAAAAGCACTGAACATAATCTTCACAAAAGTTATTTACAAAAGTTTAAGCTATTGCCATTACAAATTAAATAATTTATTTAAGTATTAATCATTTAAAAAAAATAAAAGCCATTGTTATTTGTAATATCAATACATTTAAGTCACGTAAATACAAAACATGTTGCATTACAAATGCTATAGGTGTAACGTTTGCGAAAGTTATAACTATTGCCATTGTAAATGACAAAGCTATTATTTTAGCTATTTCAAAAATCAACACAATAATTTAAAAAAGTCTTTTATAAGACCAATAGCTCAAACTTTCCTAATGCGAGACCTATTGCATTTCCAATGCTTGTTTTTCAGCGTTTCATTCTTCGCACAGAACTGTGGGGGAACTAGCAGAGCAAACGGAGGCACGCGCACGCTCTGGCGGCACGTGCTTGGTCTCGTGCCCGGGAAGTCGCGCGGACGTGCATCAAACTCAGCTTCCCGGGTTGAAGGAGCAGGCTGGGTGGACTGTATCGGTCCTCGCGTCATGGGGTTACAGTAACTGCGCGCGGTCGGTTCAGCTTGTGCGGCTAGAACCAAAGTGCATCGCCAGGGCACAAAACAATGTTTTCTAGAAACTGCAACGATACAAGCAGCCCGTGTAGTGTCAGGAAACCCACCCGGGGAAGCGGCGGCACTGTGCGTGCGCTCACGGGAGCAGACCGCCTGCAGCCCTCTCAGTGTATCTTCAGGGGCAGATAAACTCGTGTGCGTCCCCCCCCCAAATTTTTTTTCCGCCCTGACCAATCGTGCTTTTTAGGTCTACCGCACAGTGACCCTTCTTTCAGTAAAGGGGCTGAGCTCAGACCACTGTCTGCTAGTGGGGGTTCTTTAAACTCTAGAAACGTTGCACGCACAAATGAAGACCGTGACAGGCCCACGCGCGACTTCACTTGGTCCGACCTTCCCAGTCGGAATCCCACGGAAAAAGTAAACACACAAACCAGCTAGCTATTTACAAAACTGCATCTGACTAGTTGGGGCAGAGTTTTACCGTTTTTTGGGGGTGGAGTATGCCACTCCGATAGTGCCTCCCCTCCTGACGCTGTTTTATATTCTGCGCTCGTAAAAACAATAACACCTGAGACTATCTGCATGCTCGAGCCTGGCAGCGGTACGCTGGAAGTCAGTGAAAGTGCTGTCCCGCCGTCCCATGGAAAGAAATGCCCGACAGGAACGGATTTTCTCGAAGCCACCGGAAACAATACACACACATTCATCCTTGGTTCTCCAGTAAGAGCGCGGTGTTCTCCTACAGTCGACAGTTAGAGGCACGCGTTTTGTTGTGGCTGCAGCAGTCGGCTTCTCCCACCTCGAACAGCTGCAGCTCGCCCAGGTCTGGAGGGAATGCGCCTGGGATGAGGAGAGGGCAGAGCGCTACACACACCGCCCCCTCCCTGCCTCCTGCTTCCAGCCAGTGGGCTCGGCTCCTCCCGGCTCTCGGGCAGCCCCGCCACCCAAGGGTTAACTCTGCCAGCCCCACCAAGCCTCTCTTTTTTTTCCAAGGCGGAGGGATACCGAGCAGGGCCTGAACGTGGTGCTGCGGCCCGTTCTTGCAAATATGTCTGCCTGAGGGAGACCCACAAGTTACGTTCGGGGGAAAATTCAAGGGATAAACCCGGATTCCCAGCGGCGGCGCGCCCCCCAGGCGGACCGTGGGCAGCAGGGTCACCCGAGGCGACCCTCGGACAAACTTCACCCGCCTTGTTGGATGTTAAAACGGGAAAAAGGTAAAGGCAGGGGGCTGCTGCTGCAGGGGGACAAGTTGTGATGTCAGAGTGTGCTGCTCCTGGCGGAGAGGGGGCGGCTGAGTCTGGTCTGGCTGCAGGACGGGATGGCTGGTGTGCTGGGGAGGCTGTGTGCCCTGGCTGTGTGTATTGTGCCTCAGCACTGGCAATTTATCTCTGTGTTTTGGGAGAGGGCAGCTCGTACCTTGGAGGGGCTCCGTAGTGAAGGGAGGCAGGTCGTGAAAGTTGAGCTGGTGGGGAGCCCGAGCTTAGTCCGGGCCTCGGATTATTGCCATGGGTAGCAGGAGCAGGTCCCCCCGGCGCCCTCCGGCTCTCTCCCGCGGCCGGTGCCTGCCTATCCCCGCATCCCTATTGTTCGCTGCCCCGGGCTGGGCCACTTTTTTTTCGTCCGCTTTGGTACGTTTCCCAAACCCTCGGGTATTCGTTTTATTGATGGTGAGGCAGGGAGGCTGGCCGGCTGCCCCCTCCCCACGGCACTGACAGGAAGTGGTAGGTGGGACTAGGGGAGCTGGAGGGAAACTCGCAGGCTCCGGTATTGTTTTCAGAAGCGCAGAGTGTAAAGTTGGAGGCCGTGCACCCGTCCTATCCTTCCAGAGCCGAGCCCGGGGTAGTGAGCGAGCCTCGGACTGCAGCGGGCAGCTGTCTGGTGCCGCTGCACTCCGAGCTGCTGCTGCTGCATCCCCTTCACAATGCACAGCACTGTTTGTTTATTGGCGGCCGGTGGCCCATGCGCACTGGCACGTGATGACCCCCCCACTCTCCTACAGGTCCCCGAATAAGTGAGCTTGAGTTAAACTTCAGGCAGACTCGCCACTGAGCTGCAACGTTATATACTGGCCATAACTGCAAGATGCTCGATTTCTGTATAGATGATTAATGGCCACGCCCCCCGCGCGTGTTAACGCTTATACAGCATCGTAACATTGATTTAGAAAAGTATTTATTTGAATTGCAAGTTTTTAAAAACACAACTTTACGTCCGTTTAAAAAAAAATATGGGAGTCATTGGCTTTTTATTGCCCTTAGCAGTAAATATTTGTGATGATGGATTTGTTTGGGGGAGAGGGGGTTATGTTAAGTGAATGTCTTGTTGTCTTGGGACCCAGGGATTAATAATGTCACTTTCGTCAAAGCGGGCAGGCGTTGCTCGGATGCTGTCCCTTTGAGCAGGGGCCACGAATCGCGGGCTCTGTTCAGGGTAGGTCTGTGACGCCCACCATGCCTCGGATATTGCCTTGCTTTCACGTGCACGCGAGTGGTTGCCAGGGAAGGTGTGCAGTGCTACTCGGGGGCACACGTGGTTCTCAATAAACCTTGCATAGGGACTAAGTCTAGTCCATTCAGATCCGATTTGAAATCACTTTCGTTTTGTCCTTTCTCGTAAAATGGAACAGCGAGCGTCACACTCGAGGGCAGTGCTTGTCGAAGGACAGATCTGTGTATCTCTCTTCGCATACAAAGAATGCTTTCGAAGAGGGTGGCTAGAGTTTGTACACACTGATCCGAGCCCCGCGTTGACCTCTGTGCCGCTAGGTAGGGTTGGGGTTACTGTAGGGCGAGAGTGTACTGTGATGTTGCAAAATAGTGAATTGGTATATCGAAGAAGTAGTGTTCCCTCGATGCACGCGGGTGCATTTCTGACAGGCAACAGACTGCCCTTTTTGTGTGTATTCAAGAATATTTAGAGCCGTTTACACCATCTGAGTGCAGCGCCCAGGAGCAGCCTTTCCGTTCGCCGTTCACCTGTGGTTCAAGCGTGTATAATACAGGATGAATGATCAGCCTCCGGCTGTGTTGTGAGTGGAAGATATGAGGTGCGCTGTGCCCCCCTCCCCGTGCGCCTGGTTGCAACTGGGGAATGGAATGGGGTGGCGGATGCATTAAAGTGTCTGTGCGGGCACAGGCGGAAGGAACGAGAGGCGCAGGATGGCAGCGCGGGTGAGTGCCCCTCTGTGCCGCCGCCGCCGCGTGCAGAGCGTCCGCTGGGGCCGGGTGGGGGGTGTGTCGCCGGTGCCTCAGTCTGTGTTGAGCTACAGTGCGCAGGCGGTGCCCGCGAGCTCCCTAAGTGTCCCCCTCTCGCTTGCTGTCTGCAGGGTCCTCGCGGAGTGGCTGACATGAACTCCCAGCAGCAGCGGATGGCCGCCATCGGGACGGACAAGGAGTTGAGTGACCTGCTGGACTTCAGTGCGGTACGCTATCCTTCTTCGAGGTCTTCTGCTTATGGCTTCTCCTGCACGGTAAAGCGAGCACCCCGGCGGGGCCTGCCCCGGCCTCCCCTCTCATGTCTAGACTGCAACACTTTAATGCCTTTAGCACTGCCGGGGTCAATCGGTTTAGAAGGGAGGGCTGGGGGAGGACCGTCTGACCCCAAGATAAAATAATCTCATTGGCTAACTTGTGTTAAATCGCCCTTTTTATTGTATTGAAAATTATATAGCGCCTTCTCACTCCTTAAGGTGCTCGAAGCGGTGTATCGTTATTTTTTCTTTCTGTTTTCATGCTAGTGCTTAAAACCGACCAAATCTAGCAGGCGACAAGGCAGTCTGCAGCTGCGGCGCCTCTGTTGAGAAGGCTGAGCACAATAAATGTATTTTACTGCTGTAGATGTCTCGAATAACGCATCGGCATTATAAGGGCTGCCTGTCATATTTGTGTTTTCGTTTATAACATGACCCCGTTTTGCAGCAACACCTGAACATATTTAATTTTCTGTCATTAAGTGTGGCAGCGTATGCGTATTTTCCTGCATAATCGTCACACTAAATATAGACACCTGTAAAGAAAACATTGAACGTCGTGGTGTTCCTGTTGGGTCATGCTCACTGTATGCACACTTTGTTTCTGATGGCGCAGCATCGTCATGGCAAGAGGTGTCGAGGGCATTCCTCAGTCTGTGGTAATCTCATGATGTTTGGGGGAATCGCACTTTTTTTGTAATTAAAAAAAAAAATGTCCCCCCACAATTAATTTACGAATCTACATTTTAAGTGAACGCTTAACTCTGCCTTTAATCGAGGTCTGCATAACTTTTAAAAACGTGTTATTTGGGGTTTTACAGATGTTTTCCCCGCCTGTCAACAGTGGGAAAACAAGACCCACTACCCTGGGGAGCAGCCAGTTCAGCGGGGCAGGTAAGACGCAGACCGTACTCTTCCTAACCTTAGGGAATACTCATGAACGTTAGCTGGTAATATGGACCGTATTCCCGCACCGTCATACGTTTTGGGGCCAACTTCGTAACATGTTGTCACAGAGAGCATGTTTCTATGTGGATGCGTGTCGTTTGGCTGCTTCCTCCTGTTTGTCCAGATGTGATGGCCAATGCAGGGCTACCGCTGTTCATTTCATGGTGGAGGATCTTATTCTGCGTAATATCTTCGTTGGTTTCTGGAACACAGTGCTTGCACATACAAATACATTGTTTTTTTCAGTTTGCAAAGCATATGCATGCTTTTATTCATTCTATGTTGTGCATGCACTGCATTTTTCAGTCATTTTATTAATGTTGGTGGGATATTCTCAGCTGTACTTGGTTTTTGGTAAATGCCTTATTTGTAGGCTTAGTTATAACTTTACACGTTTGTTTTACCGCCGGATTGGCTGAAATGTACTCTAAAAAAGTATATATTTTAGTAGTAGTTGGCATGATCAGATCTTCAGGACGATTTAATAGCATTTGCTCCAGTTTTAGCAATAGTGCCTGTTTGGGGCTGAGCACAAACTGCCTTCTTTTGTACTGTGCACACGTACATGTCCCCAGGGGGTATCTGGTGCTAAGGGCATGCTCAAAAAGACAAGCAAACAAGCGAGCTCAAATCATCCACCCATGCACTGTGCATTCATTGATTTATTTCTTGTTATGTTGCATCTCGATGGCATTGGAGTCAGATCACGTGTTGATATAGGCAGACAATTTCTACTAGTGGTGGGCATGATTTTCTCCATTTGCAAAACCCACTTGCTCCACATTGGTGTTTGCTGCTCTTGTGGTTCCAAAAGCGTGCTCGGTATCGTTTTCTAGATTTTCACAAAATATTTTTAAGAGTTTGTACAAATGGCTGGAAGTTAAACTACATATATTCTGCATCACCTCTGGTCTGTTTACCCTTCCCGCCCTCGTGTCTTAAAGGTTAAGCATTGCGCCCTAATCCTGTGAAGTTGCCCGGATCTTCTTTTCCATCATATTCTTTCATGTTGTACCGTCGACCTGTTGTGTACAGTTGTTTTGCTGTGTTTTTCCGAAAGATGCACTTATACCAGTGTGCGCTGCTGCTGTACAACCCTGCTAAGTAGGAGTAACATAAGTACATGGTTAATCATTTGTTCTACCTGTTCTTAAGCTATAGCTCGAAAAATGGGCCTCCAGCACCTTGGCATGGAAGGGACTGGCTATCTATACTTGGGTTGCAGTGACTGCTTCTCACCCAGAGGTTCCTTTGCCGCTGCTCTGTTTATAACTCCATCCTTGATAATGCAACACTTCAGAAATATTTTTATGTTATTTAAGGACAATCCCCCAATTCTCTTAAGTACCCAGTGAAACGTTGTTTTATTACTTAACAAGTCTAGATCGTCATATTTTTCTTTCTTCTCTGTTTCATTTGTGGAGTTTTTTTGTGGGTAAACTAGTTCACCTATTGGTATTTATACTCTTGCTGTCAATTTTTTATCAAACTTTTTGTCTTCGTACCTACACACTTATTATTTTTTATTTTATTTAGCAGGGTTTCTTTTATAGTTGAGTACTTTTTTTCCTATCAGCCTTAATAGAAACATCCCAGGTGAACTGGATTCCAGGTTTTGTTTCTTGAATACAGTGGATCACGTGCGATCTGCTTACTAGTTGGATCCCGAGAGCGGTGAACAAATATTTTCATCTCATGGCAGCTCCCCAGTGCGCGCTTCCCCTGAGCCCACTTTGCCATGAAGAGCTTGTAATTTCCTGCACAGTCTATTTAGAGCCATGAATAACAAGGCCCTCTTGTCTCGAGCACATATCAGCGTTACACATTGCAAGACAACAGCAGAGAGATGCGTTCTGCTTTAAATTAATTAATAAGACTATTTTTAAGAATGTGAGGCATGCAACCAAATACTTCCCATGCACAGCTAATGAGATCTTTCATCACCACATCCATTGTTGTCCATCTTGGTGAATATTTAGGTTTGGCTGTATTTAAATTGACATGGGTCGAGGAAAATGGAATCCCAAGACTAGTTTAAAGGCACAGATCTCTGCAGCTTTGAGGAGTCATCAGAGGAAAATAAAACCCCTTTCGAGAAGCTGCTCCTGAGCAGAGCAGGTGTATTTAGGTAACTTTTGGATGTATCCCCTAGAAGGAGTTCTCAAGTGTTGAACTTGAATACTATTTCAAATATTTAGACCTCTAAGTTTTAAGAAATGCAAGGTCACTTTAACTGTGTAGACCATATTGTATGCACATCACTACATTGTTTTTCCATGCAACAACCATATGCTGCCTTGGAAGTGTTGTAGGGCAGCAGTAATTCACTGTATTGCATACTACTTACTGACTGCAATTATTCCCTGTGTTGACGTGTTGTGGAAAACCTACTGCTGTTTTAGTGACTGCGCTGCAACTTGTGTGCTTGGATCTTTGTGTGAATTTGTTGAAGGTAGGCACGGGTGTAGCATGAGTACACTATACAGTGATGGCACCTCAGTGATTGTCAGGAGTTGATCGTCTCTCGCCGCCATTACTGAGCAGTAAAATGAACATTACAATGTTAACTGGGGGATATTTACCTCATTTTTCCACTGAGAAAAGTGAACAGTGGGTCTGTTTTCATCAAAATCGTATCAGTATAATGTAATTTGTTATTTCATTCTTCGAAATACGTGTAAACAGCCACATCAAGGATAAAGCTTAACTTTTATGCTCAATTGTTTTTATAACTAAGGATCCTGCCTGAAAAAGGCGAACTTCATGGAATTTAGTTCCAATAATTTGTTTCCAGCTGTTCATTTAACCTAGACAGACATTTGGCCCGCTGTTTTGATGTTGTGATCCCAAAATTAACAGGTCTCGTTGGTTCACTTTGGAGTTTTGATGCACGTTTAGTTAAAAAAGTATGATGCCATAATATTAGGTTTTAATGCTGAGCCGCCATAATATTGTAGCCAAAAACATCGACCCTCAAAATAGCACCATGATAAGTATATAATGGAGTGTAGGTTTATGGTTCATACCTCCATGCGGAGGTACCTTGATGATGGATATATTTTCAAGGCAAAAATGTGTGGCGTTAATAGTTGACATATACTAAGATATGAACTTACTTTCTTCATGTTCGTTTTTCTTTTTCTTGCTAGGATATGGTAGCATGATATTAAAAACTAGATATTCTAGCATGTTAAAAAAAAGGCAGTAATCCACCTTGTTTTATATCGATTCTGAACCGTGTTTAGTAGTGGCATTTGCTTTAATGGCATACAGACGTAACAACATTTCAGAGCTTAATAAAAATAGACTTCAGTTAGTCTTTTTCATAAATTGAAAACCTCTGTTAAAGTTGCATATCAGCTCGCCTGTACATCAGTGTATGTAAGCCTAACACGTACAATCCAAAAGACACGATTCAAATGGGAGTCTCCCGATTTTTGAAGGCAAAAGGTAATAATGTAAAAAGCTGATTCCATGAACTAAAATATTTCCTTAGGATATAGAAGAGGTCATCTGAGGAAGCCAGGTTTTCTGGTTTCATGCTGTGCTATTTTGCCAGTAGATGGGTATTCGTTTCTCACTCCTGTGTTACATCAAATGTGTGGTTAGAGAGTGTAGGTAGAAGGCAGAAGCAACATTAAAATTCAGCTTATGTTCTCCAGGGTCCAAGAGGATTGCGAGCTGAGCCAGTAGGCCTCCTGCTCGAGCTTCCAGTGGCTCACCCACTTCTAGTGTAAAAAAAAAAAAAAAAAAAAGAATTCCCAGAGAAACAGAATAGGGATAAAAGAAGTGTGTATATGTCTGTCTAGATAGAAAGATCGTTAGGATATATATTTCGATAAGATATTCAGCAACACCCCACGCAGCATGTCATAGAATATTGCTAGAGTTTAAAATATTGGCGTGTCAAAAACCTGCAACCGGTGCGTAAACACGCACTTTGTACTTGTAGTCATTGCTTACGAGAAGCCAGACTGGCAGTAACTGTGCCTCTTTTGCTACCAGCCGTGCTTCTCGTAAGCAAAGACTATAAGTACAAAGTGCGTGTATCGTAAGCAAGGACTATAAGTACAAGATGCGTGTTTATGAAACCCTTGTTGGTTTTCAAAACACATAAATAAAAGGCAATTTACAATGCCAATATCTCAAACTCTAGCAAATGCGAGACTTGTTGCATTGCAAATGCTTGTTTTTTTTTAATGGTGTAAAAAAATGAAGTTGAGAAAGAGAGAATCCGAGAATGCTGCGATTACATTGTCAAAAAGGGGGTAGTTTACCTATGCCTCTATGGATAATTTCAAACAAGCACTTAATGCCAAAACAAGGGAAAACCACAATTGATTAGTTCACCCAGACATTTAATTTGTCATTTACTTTTTCAGTTGTATGTTTAGCATCTGAAGGCAGGAAGATACATTATCAACTTCACATCAAGCCCCATAATGAGCCAAGCATAATTGTTTGCAAAAGAACAAGCAAAAGAAGAATATTTTTTCAATTAATGTGTAGAAACGAAATAGAGCATACAAAATAAATGTGCATTCAAAAAAATTGTCACATGAAATAGAAAGGTTGCTACACAAACACTACGCAAAAAACAAATGTCATCAATTTGTGTATAGAATTTCCGGGGTGTAACCCTTATTCATTACTACCCCACATTCCTGTAACCATATAACTGAAGTTCATGCATTTTCACAACAGGAATGGAGACAAAGTTAATTATTTCCACAAAAAACAGAAGTGACTTAATGCCGACGCGTTTCGAATCCTAATGTCTTAATCATCGGATTCTCATCAGGGCGGGGAATTATATCCGCAGGTACTGTTTAAAGAAAAAAGAGGGAATAATAGAATTTCTCTCTCATAGAGAGCAAGATTGCTTGTAAATTTAACGCATCAAAGGATGCAGCATACCTTGAATGACCAATGGATTTTTGGTCTTGAAATCTCTTAGTCGGAATGTCATCAAACCGTGGATGTCAACCTGCAGGAGAGCGGGGTTGTAGTCATAAGTTTTAACATAATGGTTTAGGGCTGCCACTTAAGATAAAGGAAGGGTTGGTTTTACCTTCAAATCAGGTGCATCCGCACCAAGAAATCGAGAGGCGCCAAAGCAGTTGAATTTAGTTTGTGTCCCAATGTCCAGTCCCTTGTCAGAATCTACAAAAAGGAAAATGAATCGCTCTTAATGTGGGGGCTGTTTTGTAACAAAAACCACCCCCCAAGAAGGAGAAACTTAAAGGGGCTTACTTGTGTATAATTGTAATCTGTTTACAAGCAATCGGTTTCGTCAAGTTTCCTGAAAAAAGTAACGCATAATTAGCGATGTTGTTTGGTATATGACATGCTCATCTACACGTGTGCTTCCGGGTTCTAGCTTACTATAGACCCGCTGGGCGTCTTACCGTTTGGTGGGCCCTTGACGTGGTGTCTATATTTTTTAGGTAACAAAGGGAAGGCTTGTTTCAATTAGCCAGCGTTACATCCTGAAACAAACCAGCGAAAGAAAGTCAGTTAGTTTGCCCGATGTGCAGGCAGCAATTGCTTCTATGTTGCCATCGCGGGGCAGGGTCTTACCAGTAATCACTCATCTAGAGCGTTTCGATTCCAGCGGCGATGTGGAGCAGCGGAAAGCGTCCGCGGATGGATTTCTTGAAAACTTCCACCTGGAGTCACATGATACCAGGCACCAATCACAACAACCCACTATCATGGGCCTGTGGATTCTGGGATATGTAGTTTACAAAAAAGGGACCAAATTTTAAAAAAGACGACACTGGGATTATTTAAGGGATTATAATCTATTGACTTCACTTAACACATTCAACCCGTTATTTATGCTGTTAAATCTCATGATGAGATTCGCTTCTTTGCGCAAAAGGGCAGCCTCAATGTTTTGTGATTGATGTTTGGGATCAACCCATGTCAAAACAGTCCACTTAAAGTCATTTTCACCATGGTTGTGACTCGTGAAATGTTCAACCATGGGTGCGGAGACGACTTTTTTCTTTATTCTTGAGCGGTGTTGCGTGATCCACACATTCACAGCTTGGCAAGTTTTGCCAATGTACACTCTGTTGCAGGGACATACCACGGCATAGACGACATTCTTAGTCCTACAATTAGTGAACATATCATGCTTCCATTTGACCCTGTCATGGTCAAACAAATTTCCTTCTATTGAGTTAGAACATGAAACACAGTTGCCACACTTACGGTGCCCGCATATTGGTTTGAGGTTCCACTGTGTTATCAAATCACTTTTTTGTTTTGAAATGTAGCTGTCTGCTTTTACCAGTTGTTGCCCAATACTCCTATTTTTGCGCATGGCGAAGATGGTTTTTTTAAAGGATGTTCCAAATCCTCCAATAAATGCCAATTCTTAAGAATGATAGGTTTAAACTGATTTGTGTGTGATCCATACGTTGTGACACACACTAATTCATTGAGTTCACTTTTTTCTTTTTTTCTGAAGGAGATTCTCCCTCGGGATAAATCTTGCATGTTTTTTTGAATGTTTGAGGAGTTTTTTGGGGTAACCCCTTTTCGCCATTTCCGCACAAAAATGAGATGCATGTTGTTCAAAGTCTGCAACATTTGTGCAGTTTCGCCTTATTCCTAGCATTTGACCAAAGGGAAGATTTTCCTTCAAGCACTGTGGATGCAAGCTTTTATAATGGAGGATGGTATTCCTATCAGTTGCTTTTTTGTGTAAGGTTGTTGTAAGGATGTCTTCGTGCACGCCTACTGTGATGTCGAGGAAAGTCATTTTGCTTTTGCTAGACTCTATTGAGAAACTGATGTCAATGTGCCTTGAGTTAAGCCAATTGTAGAACTGGTCGAGTTCGGTCCGGCTCCCCTGCCACAGGAGCCAGACGTCGTCAATGTATCTTAACCATTGATTTATCTGGCAAGCAAATGGATTATTGAGGTAAACAAATCTTTGTTCATATTGTGCCATGTAGAGTATTGCCATCTCAGGTGCGTATGGACAACCCATGGCGATGCCTTTTATTTGCACAAAAAACGCATTTTCAAACTTAAAATAGTTACTGCGTAACGTGATCTCAGCCAATGATAGGATAAATGAGGTGGGTACCCTGTGCGGTCTCTCTCGTTGATCAAGGTATAATTCTAAGACCTGCAACGCCTCATCTTGAGGGATTTGGGTATAGAGTGAAGCGACGTCAAGGGTCACCATCATTTGTGTGGCTTCATTAAATGATTGTCCTTCTATCTTAACGATAAAATCAGTTGTGTCCCTGAGATATGACTTTACTTGCGGTAAAAAAGGCTTTAAGAAAAAATCAATGTATTTGGAGACCGGTTCTAGTGCGGAATCGCACCCGACACAATTGGTCGGCCTGGTGGCGTTTGAGCGATTACATAGCAGTAATTCTTTTAGATATTTCTGGACCGAGTTTATATTTAATGAAAAGAGAGACTAGTACATCACAGCCCTCTAGGATCTCTACAAATGGTCTTGTTCATAAATGCACGTTTGGTTTCATTACCAAAAGCAGTGTCGTGAGTGGTTTGCGGTCATCCATTGACTGGGAAGGTCATAAGTATTTGTAAGTATAAATTGCATTTATATAACACTTGCCACCCCTGACGAGGAATTGAAGCGCTTTTAGCTGGGCAGCACTCTGCTATGGAACCCAAAGTTAGTGGTTTGTCCAACATTGTTGGTTATTGAGATCAGTTTTGTGTTTTTAAAATAACCATTCCATGCATTCACTCCAGTTTCTTTGTAGTGGATTAAATGAATAAGAGTTATTTGTGATCATTGGTGGCGGGGTATGTGGATAATGGGGGTGCTGAATGAGATTGTAATAGGTTGCAGTGGTAGGAGTTTCAGAGAAAGATAGGTTGTGATGGTGTAAATGAGTTGTGGGCAGTTTGCAGAAATGCAATAACGGAGATCAAAGCAAACAGGCTGTACTCCTCAAGAGGAGATGTACAGAGAAGGAGACTAATGTAAGAAAAAGATATAGGAAACAGATACAAATATTGAAAGTGCTAGACTGAAAGCCTTCTGGTGTTCACACTCCAGGTTGGGGCATAGGATTAATTACAAAAGCAAAGAGGGATAAGTGATTGGCACGACACGAGATGGAGGATGAGGATAGCCTCCCCAGATAGAGTAAGTGTACAGGCTAGTTTTCTATGGGTGGAGTTCCAGACACCGAGGAGATCAAGATGATGACTGGGTTCTCTTTAGAAATGTAATGAAGACTTTGACATTTTCTGTTCCTTAATCCAGTTTGTGTTGAATTTTGGTTGGTAATTTCACTCTGATGTAACAAGAATGAATGCATTCAGCATTAACCAGTGCAATTTTCATGACATCCATTTTAGAACATTTTAGCACTTAAGTTCAGTACTTGAATTAGAAGCACTTGCAAAAAATATACCACTGAGGAGTTAGGGCTATAGCGTCTCTGCTCTTTTCCATGTTCCAATTATAATTCATGGAGATTTGCACCAGCTATGGACCCACAAACCTCAATTAAACACTCCCAAAGGTTAAACATGGGCATAAAAAGCGTTCTGGATACCTAAAGCTCTGTAGACCTGCAGATGTCACTCAGAGGTCAACATAAAAAAATGGCGGTAGTGGTAGTCCGTCACAAGGATTGAGCCATGCACATTTGCAGCATGGCTTATATATACTCCAGGTACAGCTGTGAATGGCAATACACCATGCCATCCAAGATACTCTCTCTTGAGGTTAACAGAACCACGTGAGTCGGAGAGATATACCCCCACTCTTCGCTCCTTGAAAATTACATTAGAACACCAAAAGCTCCTTGAATCCCAGATTAACAACTACATGATGCAGAAAGATTGAAATCTGTGCAGAAGATCCTGTTATGAGGTGGTAGGGCTTTCTAAGGGCAACATTCTAACCTCTGACACTGATTTGCCTGACTCCACCATATGTAATCTAACAAAGCTGAGGTACGACCGTGAGAAGGCAGCATCCACAGCATGAACATTTACCCTTTCCTGCCACAAGACCTTGATATTTACAAGGCAATGTCTCGCAGAGGTGGAGTATTTTGCCAGTCTCAATCATGACTTGGACCAAATGAGAGGAGGTTTAGAGCTAAGCACTCATAAAATATGGCCCAAACTCTTGAGAATTTCAAGTGAGTTAGTCACAGCACTTGTGAAATTAGCCATTACATGATCTTTTGAGTCAGCGTCTTTGTCAGACCTACAAGTGCCCTACATAAGGCTAGCAACCTGATGATACATGAATAATCAATAGAAGCCATTGCAACAATATTCTGGAGCAAGGAGCAGGAGTGATGTGCTCTGCTAAGTGCGCATGTTGGTTTGGCAGGCTCCCTTACCATGGCCAAACCGGCATGCGCACTTGGTATTTCTCCAACCCAAGCTGTTTTGCACAGCTCTGGGTGGAGAACTGACACAGGCTCCCAAGCCCTGTTGAGCACCAAGACCAAGCTCTTCTGTCATGCTGGGAATAATTTCCAACATAAGAGCAGAC
Source organism: Lissotriton vulgaris (assembly GCF_964263255.1). Lineage (NCBI taxonomy): Eukaryota > Metazoa > Chordata > Amphibia > Caudata > Salamandridae > Lissotriton > Lissotriton vulgaris. The sequence goes on from NC_141687.1 coordinate 2,107,532,066, forward strand.
TCTGGATTGCCATCTGGGAGCCTGTTGAGTGTGCAGCAGTACGTCCCAGAGGGAAGGATCGGGACCGGAGCAGAGGAACAAGGCCGCAAGTATTTCTCCTGCGCTGCCCCACCTCTTGAGATTGAGAGCAGACACACCGCTGGTCAGATCATGGATGTAAAGTTAGGGGTGCTTAAAGCCTAGAGGTGCACTAGTGCAGCTGGATACTGTTGGTTTGAACCAAGATGGGGATACCTGCCAACACTTCTTTGACAGCACCATCAGCACGACCCACCCAGGCCATCATTTATCTTACTATCAGCACGACCCACCCAGGTCATAATTTATCTTACTATCTGTAAAGTGTTGAGGCGTATGCAGAACAGGAGCACCACCAGTGCTTAGGGCTGATAGGTACAAGTGTTTGGTGATGTTGTTTCTATATTCTACTAAAGTTGCAGTAAATCATATATGTATAGATGTGTGCTGGCAAGAATTCAGGAATGTGAAGTCCAAGGATTTATTAAGTTCCTGTTGAAGTTTGCTTTGATATTGTTGGATGTAATACTTTTGTATTATGTTGGTATATCTAATCGGAACAACCAGCACATTTAATTCCAGAAAGAACTTTTATCAAGTCTTTTAAAATATTTTGTATTCTAATAGGGAGATATGGACCTGTATATGCATTTTTAAGAATTGTAGGGTGAATCAAAAGTAGGTTCAAATGCAAAATTCCGATAAGTTGCTGTTGTAGAAAGTAGGTTGAAAAGGTCCGCATTATACTCTGCCACAGTGACGTTTTTCCTACATGAATATGGATTGCCTGCCTTTGCCACAAAATTCGTCATCTGCTGCATAAATTGCAGATTTGTTAAAATAGTTTTTTAAATAGCTCAAACAGATAAAAAGTTAATAAAAATGCAGCAAAGTATTGCAGCACAGTGGAAGGCCCTTTGTGAAGGTTGTCTGGGCAAATTTCAGTAACTTTGAGACTGGTTCTAATGAGTTAGTCAATTTGCTACATCATTTGGTCCTCTCCTGCTACATAATTCCAGTAACCCTGATCATACTTTACGAGGTTCAATGTTTAGGCTACTATCCGATGGCAGAATAATTTATATTGTAATTGCATTTATATAGTGCTTACTACCTCTTAGGAGGTGTCAAAGGACTGTTTCGGCGATTAGCACGCTACTCTGGAACCCATAAAGGATTAGTAGTGAATTAGTATAGTGAAATATGAAATTCATTTGAGCGGTGGATGTTAGTCTGTTATTTGGATTGACAAGGGTAGTGGAGAGATGGAAGAAGGAAAACGTTTGCATTTAGGTAGCGTTTGCTATCCCTGATGCGGTGAGGAAGCTCTTTTAGGTGAGCAGCATGCTACCCCGGAACCCAAAAACAGGATAATGTGAGGAATTAGCATAAGCAAATATGAAATTAATTTGAGGGATGGATGTGTTAGTCTGTTATTTGGATTGAAAAGGAATAGTGGGGGGATAGAAAGGGGAAGGGTCTAGAAAGCTTTTTTCCCCTCCATTTTCGGAGTTCATAGCAGTAGGAGGAGGTTTGGAATGAGTAACAGGGAGGTGGAGGGGGAAGAGTCAAAGGGAAGGGTTTAGAAAGACTTGTTTGGGATATCTGAATAGTAAAAGTGGTAGATGATGATGCATTGAGGGGTAGAGAAGGGAATAGTTTAGAATGGGTTATTTTGGGGATCATAGTAGTGGTATGGGGTTTGGGATGGAAGAATAGAAGTGGATATATTGAGAGAGGTATAGATATGCTTAATTAAAAGCAAAGTTGAGGTATAGCTGTGCTCAATTAGAAACAAAGTAATACATATAAAAATACATAAGTTCATGCAAGGTATATGTGCATAAGGAAGGTAATACATGTAGATTCAAGTTGCATAAACTCAGACTTTCAAGTGTTGTACTTTAAAAAAAAAATTGTTTTCCTGTAATTCAATAGTGAAGCAATTGTAGCTAAATAGTTATGATAAAAGACGTTCTTATGTATATGATCACTTATAAACATGTTAAACATACATAATGTAACTATAAGTAATATGTACGTTTTTAAGCAGAACTAACGAGTATCTATCTATACTACTATTATAAAGAGAGAACACAAACCTTTGAACCAGGTAAACTCGAAAAGTACACCACCAATCAAAACACCCAAGACATCGTTGAAAACCTCAGGGCAAGCAGAAGGACATAGGCTATTAAAAATAAAAAATATACGTTGTTTAAAAATTTTTGAAATAAAAATAAAGTAGTCCCTTGCAAGTAGCGCCGGGCGCGACGTCTGCGTGATGACATCATTTGCGTTTGCGCTCCCTGGCAACACTTCCGGAAATGGCGCCGAAGATCGTGACCTTCTGGGAGGTCTGCCGCGACCCTGCTTGCTGCTGTGCGAAGTGGCGGCCTGTGCGGGCGGGGCGCCTGGAGAGTGGCAGCCTGTGCGGGCGGGGCGCCTGGAGAGTGGCAGCCTGTGCAGGCGGGGCGCCTGGAGCGGGACCGGCGGCTGAGGTAAGGATCTCCGGGACACGGGCGGGAGGGGGCCGAAGTTCGCGCAAGCCTCAAATGCTGCCCCCAGCCCCAGGCAACGCTGGGGCGGGCTGCTAGTATCTTTAAAAAGGGAATTACTATACACATCTATACAAAGCAATACACATATGTAGGTACACATCTGTAGTCCAAATAGCCAATGAAGCACTTCCAAATCTATTCCCTATTAGTGATTGGTGTACACTCCTGTGCAGCACCACCTGCTGCTTCCTAAGCGAGAACACAAAACAATTAAATTGGGGTTCACCCTAATAAATATCAATCAACAGGAGAGTCCCCTAAAATTGTAAGTATAGTCTTGACAGTCGTAGTAGATGTTTCTTATATCTTTATTTGATTCCAAACATGTTTAAAAACAACACAGCCACAGTGTTTTATTCCATTCAACTTCATCAGGGCATTAATAATCTGTCAAGATGTATATTGCGTTAGTTTCAACAGGCAAAATCAGTTTCCCAGTATTTCCTCTATTCCTTACATTTTTCAAGTTTAATGTGTGTAAGCAAGGTACGTTTTGCATGGTTATATAAAAACGTTTTCACCTGCTCTATGGACAGGAGTTACCCAAGACAAGTACTTAATTTGTAAAACAATAACTATCGGGGGCTTGTCAGGAGGTTACTGCAGCTTGATTCACCCATTGCCCATGCCAGTGAAAGTACCAACAGAGCTGCTAACCATTACACTCCTACAAGTGTGACAATTCAGACTATTCCAGTCCCCCAAAGCCATAATGGCTTGGGCGACAGGTATTACTTTTTTAAATGCATTTTCAGTTAATAAAAACTGTTCTTTCACTCAATTTATAAATTGGACTAGCAGACTGCCATAAGTGCTGGTGTTGACAATTAGGTACTGAACACGGGAAACCCCCAGCTCAAATTAAGCACTGCCTAAGAGCCCCCCACGTCCCCCCGAAAATCCCAAACGTAAGTGTACAGAGGAAAATTGAATGGACACCCGAATCTGCATCGCTTAACCTTCATGGTGACCAGTGTTCTAGACTACCCGATCACCCATCTACAATGCTCCTCCTGCTCTCCTTCTAAAATGTACATGTGTATACATACATACATACATAGAGGAGCTGTGGGTCAGACCACATCATTCATTGGCTTGTCTAGATATCTTCTACATGTGGATTATTCCAACCACAGTCGTTGGCTTTCGCACTGTGAGTGAAAGCATTTTTCTTGATCCCACGCACATCCCCCTAAAAAGAATTGCACTTCAGTGCCGGAGTTGGTGTGCCAGTACATTACTTGGCAATGCTTTTTCCAATCCATTCATTATACTACTTAGGTGTTGCCTACTGACAGCCTAAGTTGTCTGTTACCGAAATACCAACTGTGTACAATACCAATACTTTAGGTGGGCTTTGAGCCAGCATGTTGCTGACCATTGATTGACTTTTGTTTACCAGTCTCATTAGCTTGCTTGCCTTTTCATTCGTAAACCTTCCTCTTCTTGTGTTTGCCCCTCCCCTGGAGCACAACACCTTTGTCATCCTTTTGATTGGATGACTGTATCACTTTACTGTTTTTATTCTAGGGCCTACTTTTTAGCACTTCATGGGAGTGCACGTTTTCGTGCTCTCTACCTTGTATGCTGTTCCCCCTGACATCCTTGCCAGCTCTGTTGCAACCATCACCCTCGCTCCATGTCCCTCTGTTGTTACAGTTCTGCAGCCACAGTTTGCTACTGAGATGCTGCTTTCTAGTAAGTGCTTTTGCTCTCTAAGATGGGTACCCACAATCTTGGAACAATAAAATATGCAAAAATAATCAATACAATTTCTGCCTGATGGAGATGCCGCCAACTTCTATGTGAGGACAGCTGCATTGATTTAGTGCGAAATCAATCCTTCCTCAAGGATAACGAATGGCTTCAACTGGGCATAGTGACCCCCCCTGATCTTCTTGAGAACATGTAACCTAGTTGCCCGTTCCTCCACCCCATTGGGAGCAGTTTGAGGATTCACACTCCTTATATGGTCATGAGGAGGCCGGAAGAGGTACCTGGCCCAAACACATCGACTTTCTTCATAAATGGAGTCCACCACAATTGGAAAAATATATTTGAAAATAGGATCCCCAGCCTAATCACATACGTGGAACACATGGACATTAGGCATTTAGTACACTGAATTTTGAAGTGGCGACTGACTCAAAGTAAAAAGTGTAACTTTGGGCCCCTTGTGCTTGTGAAATGCATATATAAGGATAGTGTGTGTTGCATGAAATTTGCACTAAGTATGGAATTTACTTCAAAAGAATGAATATTATCTTTAAAATTAATTGACTTGAGGGATGGCCCGTTGACATCTTGAGCAAAGATATTCGGTGTTTGATTTAATGAGATTCCTCACTTCCGTTGGCATTGGAAAAGTCAATCGATCTGCCTTCTAACTAAAATGTAAGCCTGACATGTTGGCTTTGCTAATGCTTGTTGATTTTAAATCTCTAGGTGTGACGACTGTTAAAAACCTGTCTTGGCACTTATGCTTCGTGCCCTGATTTTTCGGGTTGTGCCTGGGCAGCACATGTGCTGCTTTGCGAGGCATGCTATATTCGGGTATGGAGTTGAAGCTCCGCCCAGTTTCCACCCTTCTTTTCAATTGGCTCCTGTCATTTCAAAATCATTGCTATTGATACAAATAGGCTTAATAGTCCCTTCGTAGTAGTGCCATATTTGCGTTTGTAACCTTCCAGGACTGGACTTTTTACTTGTGTTGTTACACGGTCTGTTTTATCTTTAATGTCTTTAATCTAGCTGCTGTTGCAGGCACAACAAGCTCTCCCTAACCCACCCAGTTTTCATGACAGCGCGGTGCTCGATCATGGACGCTGTTCTTTATATTTGAAAAAGGCTCCCTGCCCAGCGCAGCACTTCTGCATGCGCTATGCTGCTTAACAGAGACTTTTTTTGGTAAAAGCGGCCCATACCACGCTGTGACTTTAATGGCGGCCGCTCACCTTTCTTTAGACTCGTGTCGTCGTAATACAATAGGTCTCATTTGCAAGAGTTTAAGCTATTGGTGGTGTTATTGACAATGCATTTTATTTATGTTTTAAAAACCAAAACATAAAAAAGCATTCTCATTTACAATGTCTATAGATCAAACTTGTGTAAAAGCGAGACCCATTGCATTACAAAAGGTTGTTTTCCTAATGCATTCTGACTCCCTATTTAGATTTTGTGTTCTTTGACATTTTTATTTATCTCGGAAGCAAATACGATATTTTAGGCTAAAGAGCCCTCTTTTTAAGCCAAACCTTTGACTCTGCCCGTGTAAAGTTGTTGTTGTAAAAGGAACCTGAGTAACAACCGAGGGCTTCGGTGAAATAAGCAATTGCCATCACTTTCCAAGATCTGCTGTTGCTCTTTTCCTCGACTCTCAAATCTGCAAGTAGAAACATTCCTGGTCTTGTTGCCTCCAGCACTTCCTAAAGACACTGCTGTATTTTAACTGAGATTGTAGGCTATTCGGACCTGCATTTCACTGCTGGCAACACGTGCAACCAGTAATATTGTAATCTTTTGTAAGAAGGTTTTCCTCTAACATCTAGAGCTGAATAATAGTATCCATGTGAAATAGCAGATGGGTGCGTTGAACTGTATTTGTAACTCATGTTGCTAGTATTAGCAAGGTGGAGAGCATTGCAGCAAGATGGCAGTAGAATTGTTTTTTTCCCATTTATTTTGTGTCTCTAAAAATGATTCAGATCGAGTTGTCCTGTAGCGTTGATATGTTAAGTTGATCTTCAGCCCGCAAAGGTATACAGGGTGAAATAAACGTGGGAATAAACAAAAAAGCTCCTCTTCCTATCCGCTTGCAGAAATCATTGTTGCAAAAGCACATGGCTCAGGGAAGACAGGGCAGTTCGGGCTGGACTGTTCCCATGAGGCACAGGGTCACGACTGATTTGCATATAGCTATTTATTTTATTTATTTACCGGTAAACATAAGATACAGGATATAGTGGGAACATATTAACAGAGTCGGGCAAGTAAAAGTGCGGCACATTGTTTTTTCGGACATTTTTGCTTTCGAGGCTGAGCTGGGGTGGTGAAGTGAGCTAAAGAAAGATGATGGATTCAACCCAGATCTGTGACTGGGGGCGAGTGTCTGACCAGTTTCAGCGCTCCGTCCATAATCTCTTATTGTTTGCTATAGGGTAGCACTCCAACATCTGGAATAGTAGAAACTGTATGTTGCTCTCTTCTGGGCCAAAACCCAAATCGCCTGGTTTCTCAGATCTCTTGGGAGAAAGAGCAATGAACCCCAGGTTCCCCTACTCGGGCACGTAGTAGCCCGAGTAGGGGAACCCGGGGTTCCCCTACTAGCCCTTACTACAGATGACAGAGTTTGCACAGGTACTTGGTATATCCTCCAGTCTTTCTGGTGACTTCAGGAAATGGAACAAAAGCACACAGTTTTCGAACGAGGGATACTTTCAATCTTTTATTGCAGCCAGTGTCTGGGGGGAGGGGTCAGGATCCCTTTTTTTGTTTACGCCTACACAAAGCATGCACTATGAGACGTTTTGTTTACAATACAGTAGCTTTACATCCCACCCACAGATTACCATTAGTTGTTTTTGTTGTCACCCTCATGTAATATATAAAAAACACACTGTGGGTTACAGGAAAATTTCCCTGCGCTTCACGTATTTCAGATACTGGTCCCTACCAGTATTTTTTTACATTAGTATATAAAATACCATCACTGAGATATGCATACATAAGACATCAATAACAATTAAATCTTCTTAGTTAATTTCTTTTTGTTATTTCTTTTTCTTAAGTAGTCAAAACATAGCTGCAGTCTGTACAAAGCCAGCACGTGTTTCGCGCTCCACTGCGCTTCTTCAGGTCTGTTTACAAACCTAGAACATTACAATTAGAATCTAAACAAAATACAACTTGAAATTCAGCATAGTAAATCTATTTATCAAAACACACTGATGTGAAATCTATACAAATACAAATTATATTTGCCTCCATGTTTTCTATACCTTCTCCTTTAGGGGCTACAGAATCCATTTTATATATATATATATATATATATATATATATATATATATATATATATATATATATATATATATATATATATATATATATATATATATATATATATATATATATATATATATATATATATATATATATATATATATATATATATATATATATATATATATATATATATATATATATATATGTATATGTATATAATTTCTTGTCAGTGTGCTGTAAAAATAGCGAGTCCCCAGGTTTAGTTTTACATTTTGAACAGTATGAAGTGGCTGAGTGATACAACTTCATTTAGAAATATTCAGTTTACATATGCATCTAGACTGATTGTTTAAATATCTCCACCCTTTAATGATGGATTCTGGAAGGTACTCAGATCCATTGCTTCATTTAACTAAAATCCTTACATGACACTTCGGCCTCTCTATGGTAGTTTTCCCACATATGACATTCTGAGACCTCCGTGGCGAGGCTGCTGGGGATGATTCAGCTGATGACCCATTGAGGTAATGCACACCATCCACCAGTTTCGCACAAGCTCTGGCCCGTTCTAATGAGCCCCGCCCTCTTCTCGCATTTTATAGGATTTGCATTTTATAAATCTTGAATAAACCTATAAAAAATATGTTTCTCTTTAAAAGGCAACATGGCAGTCTCTAGTGGGATAAAATAAAACACAAATTCATTATTGTCGAAATGTTCTTACTTAAAAGAAGGTGTACGATTGTTATCTATATTTACGGTGAAGTTAATTTCAAAACCTTTTACCATTTAACTGCTGAATCCTCATGTTATTGAAGAGTTGGTATTGTACTTAAGTTTTTTCTAATATTTGGTACCGAGGATGGTGTACGGCTGGTCATAATGTGACAATTTATTTCTTACCTTTTCCCCTTTGATTATGAGGGATAAGTAAGTACTCCGTCTAAACTATTACATGAGTATACAACTATTTACACTTACTGAGCAGCAGACTACACAGGTATTCTTATATGAAAATGAATATTTTACACTCCACTGACCTGACATTTGAATCTGCTCTTTATTAACCGCTTGCACGCTACAGCGTTTTCCCGCTGTGCGCTGGATTTTCAAAAATCGCGGGTTACGTGACGAAGCCAACTTGTCATGCGCGTAGCGCAGGTAACGCCCATGACGAGCTGGCTTTGTCATCCGCGCGGAAGTGGTTAACTATCAAACGTTTCTTCCAGAAACACCGTGTGCACCAGATTAAGATGAGCACATACATTTGTATTTAAGTATCAAGGTACCCTCCTATCACATGCAAGTCTTTAGTCCGGCTTATCATATTAATATTTCTGCCCATCTCTTCACCTTTTACTAGTGGAGTGTCCCGTTGATTTTAAATCTAAAACTGAACGAGCAACTTGTATATTGACAGTACCGTTGAGTGAACAATTTCAACTTGAAGGAAGGTTATCCACCAGGCTGAAAGAATTTGGAAATTTGAGAGTTTGGATCTCCAGGTAAATGGCTATAGTAATTATCTTAACCCTTTAGGTGCTGCGCACGTTCACCGGCTGACGGCACCACTACCTCGGGATTGCTGCCGTCGGCCGTTGAACGTTCGAATTGCACCTGCGCAATGGAACGTCCAGCACTGGAGCTGGACGTTCCATAGCAGCTATGAGGTTAATGTCCTGTTGTCATTGTTGACTATGATATTGGGTTCTTCTGGCTACTGTCTAACCTTCCTAGATGGCATTGACACTCTGGCCTCACTTCAGCAGGTCACTAGTCCGGAAATAATCATCCCTAAGGACGGCACCCTTTTGACTGACTGACCTAACTCCATACCATCTAAATATTTACATTTCTGGGGTTCCCTCACAATATTGAAGCTGCAAACCTTGTTGTGCAAATTAAGATAAGCCATAATCAGCCACTAATTGCCAAGCATGGAAGTTGATCCTCTATAACATCAGGGCATAAGACATGCCCATTCGGAATTGCGCTGAAAAGAAAGAATTCAAGGCTAGTTAAAACACATTCCTAAGTGACAAGCACCACACCCAGGTTCCAAGATCTTTCACACAACTGTGCACCATATCATTACTATATCACTTATCATGCTCACCCTTTCCCTGTAAAAGCCTCCAAAGGCACCATCAAAGCAACAAATCATAAAAGGAGAATTTGCCGATGTATGCTAGGAAACGACCAGCCGAGCAACCCTAAAGATCTTTCTGTGCTTTTATTCAACCCCAATATTAATATTTTTTTTTAAATGCCTATGATTAGTATTCCAGTATTTCAAACTATTGCCATATACTTTATATTATAATCCTAGATCTGACTGCTAGGGACGGACATGCTCCTTTCATCACAACATGCCTCTACTTGGATAAGCAGTCATGCTTAGCTATTCATGAATGTGTCTCCATTCTCTGTGGTAAAGTGGAGGGTGCACATCTTCCTTCAGAGTTAGCGAGGCAAGATGGTGCTCAGACACCTACAACTAGCTCTCTGTCTTGATAAAGTTATGAGGTTGTTCTCTCCATCCTTCGTGTGTGTGTGTGTGTGTTTTCTCACAGTCACCCATTGCTTATGGTTTATAGCTATCTGCAGTTTACTGGGTGAAGTAGAGGGCCTTATGTCCGTCACTCAGTTGTAGTAAATAATTGCATACGAGTAGTAATGTTATTTTCTATTGCAATATTATTCTTATGTCGAAGATACCTGTATTTTGAAAATGAAATACAGAGTATTGTAACATAATGTACTCCCATATGCTTAACTGTATTTAATTAAATGACCGCGAAAGGATTAGTTGGCTTTGTTGAGGTTCAAACTTATGACAAGCACATGGTCTCACACATTGGAGAGTGCCTTTTACCAGCATTGAAAATACAACCTGAGGTTCCTCGAGACCAAATTATTAAACATCGGTAACTGTAAAATAAAGACTGAATTATTTTGACAGATTTTAGCAATGACTTTTACTGATTTCTTTAAAAAAGTGTTAAATGTTTTTATTGGCGTTCTGATTTTCTTTACTGTCAAGCTTGGTTCACATTCACTTTAGCTGTATTTGCATTGCTGTGGAAAATGTTGAATTTGAATCTGTACCTGTGCTTGCACTTAGAGGGGTTGGGTTGTGAGATTCTGCCTAGAGGGCCCTTTTCATATATCAGCTGGCTCTTAGGTCCACTTATTTATTTTGAGGAGAGAGCGTTGTATGTGTGACTGGAGGTGCCATTTTTTCTTTGGGGGCGTTCTAGTCGTTAAAGGAGTACTGCTTTTAAAAGAAGGCTGTGGCGCAGACGCATGCTAAATTCAAGCTCGTCTGCGTCCCTCCACAGCCTGCCATGCTGCCCATGTCGATTCAGAACCTGATCCACAGCACTGTTACTCAGCCCCGGAGCTACACAGTTGCATGCCTCAAGGTATCTGTGCATGAGTAAGCTGTCTGTGTTGAATTGCTTTGGCTCTCTCTCTCTCCTGTTAACATTGACTTTTTTGCCCACTGAGCCTTTGCTTTAGAGCAAGGTGGAGTGGCGAGTAGCAGGCCACACCCTTGTTTAAATCATAATCTTTTTAGGGCTGAAATAATTGATGTCCTCTCACTCCACAGCCATGCTTTTTATATCAAGAAGGACTCTTAGTTGATATCCATTTTTTTGACCATTCTTGTTCAATGAATCTTCACAATTTTTTGGGGGAGGTTTATATACCGCCAACTAGACCTGAAGGTACCAGAGCGCTTTACATGAGCCCTAGTTGCATTACAGACGGACACCTTCATTTTTGTTAGGCACCAGGCGAATAAGTGATTTGCCCAGAATCACAGGATGTTGAGCGCGTCTGCCGTGACTCTAACCCGGTTCCCCAGCTACGAGGTCAGGCCGTTAGGCAACATGCCTGGCGTTGAGTTGGCCTTTCCAAGGTGCTATGCATATTCTGTTCATCTGAATAGAGCAGAAAGGAAAGGGGGTTAGAGGGTACGGTCTCATTAAACTGGTCTTTACATGTGCAGTCTTCACTTCAGTGAACTTTAAAAAGGTAGAAGCCTTGTGTTTTTGTATCACGGTTTCTTCAGATGATTTTTGCAAGGGCGCCAATATAATTCCCCTATGCTATGCCAGTGAGTTTATTAACTCCCGTGCTGTGGCTTTCGCCAACCGGACTCTGCGGTATGCAGTTTTCACTTTACTTGCCGATTTAAATCTACATATTGAAAATTCAATAGGTCGCTAGCTACTTAGTTGTTAAAGAAGCTATAATCTTTGAATTTAGCGCAAACAGTTTCTGCCTCAACACACCTAGCTGGGCAGCATACTATTGATCTTGTATTCTGTAACACTAACATGTCGGTAGAAGAGCCTCTTGCCCTAATTTGGTCTGACCACCCACTTGTCCCTTTTAAATGGTTTTACAGACCCTCCAGCTTTTCGCGATTTCGCGATTTGCAAAATAATCGCGAAATCAGCTGAAGGGCGCGATGACCGCGAAATTGACCTTTTGGGCCGCGAAAAAGGTCTTCAGGCAGCAAAAAAGATGGTGACATATTATTGGCTGAACGTACCTACGTCACCACATGAGCGCGCACAGCCGGAATAGCTGCCTGTTTACTCCTCCGGCTTCTATGAGCGTGGCTGTGTGCGCTTAGATGGACTGACGTGTCTCCGAGAAAACCGAGCAATAGCCATTTCTTCCTTTGACTGCGCACGCATCAAGATTCCCTCAAGACAGAGAGGGTTCTTTCTTCTTCGTGAAGCAAGACACAAAACCCACATTCTCACCTAGTATCTCAGAACTCTCACAACATTCCTGTACCTAACACTCCGCCTTTCATTCATCTCACCAAAAGTCACTGCACATCTTCCGTTTCATGACATTCTGTCAAAACTGCATTTGCATCGCCTTTTGTCTTAAAATGACTGCAACATCATAAGGGAACCTTAGGATCAAAGTAATAATGTATTTGGGACACTGAGTGGGTGCTGCCTCCTGCCGACCCCCCAGCTTCACTGCACCCTAGCAGTGCAAACATCCGGACATTTTGTCCCTGCTTCACTGCCTCTCCCTCAAAGATAGGAAAGTGAGGGCCTCATATATTTAGCCTCCGTTCACCAATCTGTTTATTTTTTTCCAGGGCGCTGCGTGTCCCGGTTCAGTTTCAGCTGTGGCTGTTTCTTGCTCCAGAAGACATTACATGGTTCGTGCTGCAGTGAATAAAGGAAACACATGTCCAAGGGGACAGGAGAAAAGCGGGTTACTTTGGATGCAGGCGTTCGTGTGATCGTCTAACATTTTTATACTGGCTCATAAAGAGATTTTCAAAATGCAAACGAGGCTGCCACAAATATGTTTATCTTGCCCCCGAGAGCTTTTGTGAAATACAACACAATCATAATGAAGATTTATTTACAGCTGGACCACAAAGTGGGATTGTAGCTGGCCATCGCACCTGGACTCGAATTTCGCCTTCAGTGCTAAACCACAACTCATCTGATCATGGGCAAACAATGGAGGAATTTTAAAGGAGACACACTGAAATACTTCAGCTTTACCCAGGAGTCACTGGGCTACCTGTGATTGTAATATAAAACACGTTTTCGCCAAGCCCATTCCTCCCTCACCCGTCAGGAGGCAGGAAAAAAAAAAAAAAACGGGCGCCATGACTAAATAATAAAGCGCAGTGCCAGTGCATATTCAAGTTATATGCATAGCGGCCCATGAACTGGACATCATGGTGCCTTCCATGGTGCCTAGGAAAAAAAAGCAGTTTAGAGCAGCTACCAGCCCAAACAGGATTAAGAGAGCCAATGAAACTCTTCTGATTGGTTTATGTTGGCTGATGAATACACTTGAAGTCTTTAGTTTCATTATGCCAGTCTGCGTAGAGCAAAATGTAACATGCTTACATGAGCCATAGCAATGCATTTCCACCCACCACGATCCTGCCCCCTAGGGTACCTGAGGAAGTGGTATCATGCCTCATGGGACCAGGAGACAGTGGTGCCCGGCAGGGGTGCGTACATGGGTGCTAGAATATCCCAGAGAGAAATAGGATCCCCTCTCATGAGGATAAAATTGTAGCTGTGCTTCCTATTTAATAGTGGAGTACTCTGCTAAAACAGTTTCCATCGATTTAAGGCTGAAAACGAGTGATTATGAGGAAAATAAAGTGCCGCAAAAATGCCGCTAAATTTCCATATTTGTGCCGCTAAATTTCCATATTTGTGCCGCTAAATTTGCCAATCCATGCCGCTATATCCTGGGGGGTCTGGTTTTATGAGGGATCTACGAGGCTGGACACTTCAGAGGAATTTCATTCTGTGTCTGGAGTAAAATTACACCTCAGTGCTGGTTAAACCGCTCCCCAATTCTGTGTCGTATCTCTGTTGATATAGTGAGGGATGTAGAGACTCAATAATTGGCTACAGTTAGGATCTGAGAAGCTTTCCCCCACCCCTTCAAATTTTGCTCCTACCATAATCGTGGCCCTTCATTTCCTATGTTCTCTATCTCGCTTACCACTGATAACAATGTTGTAGGAGACTTGAAAGAGTATGGCTGAGGCATTATTTACCAACAAACAAGGCTATTTCTAAAGTAGCCCTGAAAAAATATCATGGCATTTTAAAGATTGCCCAAGCCTCCTACAGTAAAAGTAGAATCTCTACTGCCTCAAATAGACCATAGGACATTTTTAGGTCTCGCCTGTCGATGCGAATGCGCATCGAGCAAGCGAGACTATGGGGGCTTATCCACTCTTTATCCAACTTGTTTTACCTGCAAACATTTTCTTGCATCCTAAGGCATGTAGTCAGTTCATCACTACTCTGGGGCTCTGTACCAGCTTGATCTTCAGACTGTTTAGGAGTTACCCTTACTTGAGGCTGTTCTGCTCAATCAAGTCTCACCAGGTTTATGTACTCTTTTTCAGCGTAACTCGATCTCTTTAGAAGAGTCAGAAAAGGTAATTCTGAGCTGTAAGTCAGGCTGCCCAAAAAATCCTTGTCCACATTCGATCAAGGCAATGACTGTTAAGGTAGCAACTCCAGTCTTTTAACAAACCTTTTAACACCTCTATTGGCTGTGCAGGTTCCATCTTGCTTGAACCAGGCTAAAGTAATCATTATATGTGAAAAATACCTACAGTGGACCGTGCCCAGCTGGCCAATTTTAGACCTATTTTGCTTTTGTCGGCTGCCAAAATATTGGGGAAGCTGATTAATATGTATCAACAAAAGAGAGAGTAAGCGATTTATTCACTGTGGTGAATGGAGGGTACTCCTAGTCCCCACACCTGAAATCTAGTATAAATCAAAGAGAAGTATCACCAAAAGGACCATGGAAGGTTCTAAATGGGATGTCAAAAAAAGGGCATTCTCCTTTTGTTAAGAAACCCCTCACTCACCAACCTGGTTGGTGACATGCTTCATCATTGGGGTCCACCCAGATGGCCGAGTGCCATCCGGGTGTGCTGCGACACCTGACTACAGTGGAGCTGTTTTTTTGTGTCAAGTGCAAAAAAAGTGGTGTTAAAAATTGTCCTGGTAGAACTGGTGGAAAAAACTTTAATCATAAGCTACTGGACAATTATAAAAACAAGGTGTAGATACTGGTAGGTTATAATTACCAGTAGTGTCTATGTGTGTGTTTTATATAAAAATTTCGGTCTACATGTTTCAACCTGTAATGGTAATCCCAGGTTTTCGTCAGGACCAAGTAGGAAAATGGGTGGTGTACACATAATAACACCTGACTGCAAAATTGTGCAGCAGGCAGCCTCAGAACTAAATAGGTGAGGAAGAAACAGAGAAACCTGTGGAAGGAAAATGGAAACAATCACAAACAGATGGTATACATGCTTGTAACGTAGTGTAGGTTCTCATAGTTCTACATGCTTCGTGCGAATCCCATTTGTAATTAGACCGTAGTAAAATAATGTGCCAGGGACGTGGAGTACGAGCGTGTATGATTGCTGGTACCTGGTACATTAGCTGGCCATATAACAATAAATGGTGGTGCTCGCAAACTGAAAATTATTCGTAGCGTGACCATTGAAAACTCACTCAAACATAGGTGAGTTGAAGAGTACGTGAGGAAGCAACGTTGCTAGGCAACCGCTCGCCGACGTTGCTTCCTCACTTCCTCACGCCCCACGTGACCCCGCCCAACCCGGAAGGCGCCGCTAGTAAATCCTCCCGCCGCTAGTAAATCCTCTCGCCAGCAGCTCCACTTTGCAACGGGGACACGTAATAACTGTATGATCCATTAATATAAAAAAATTACTAATAAAAATTTGATTTGTGTAATGCAGTCCATAATTTCGAGTAAAGCCTTCAGTCTCAGATAGGATATTAAATGCTGCTTGATTCTATGGGTTATGCTTACGTTGATATGAATACCCAGGGCTTTATTGTGTCTAAAGGTGTGCACTCAAAAAAACAGAACAGGGCACAAAATGGGACCAGTATTGAATTGGCATTTGACTTAGTTTCCACTTTTTTGGTAGATTTACTAATTGTCTCAATGGCAGGAAATGCATTTCCACCAAAAATTCCAAACTGTCGTGTTAATATTTCATTTGCTGATGAACTTGTGTTGGAGGATCAAACGCTCATTGGGCTCTGACAGCACCCAGATCTACTTTATAAACTGTCCTAAACGCAATGTGAACATATACATGGAGAAAACGCAGGTTTTGCTTTTAGGTGGAAGAAAATAATTTTGCTTGGTATTTAGGGCCCTTTAGATGAACTATAGTTAACCAAAATAAAGTACTTGGATGTACATTTCTCTAGGAATTTGTGGCGAAATATGGATGGGAATCTTTAGTGATCATGAACCATTACTTTGTGCGTACATGGTAATTTGTAACGTTTGCAAATCTACTCCAGTGCTGTTCTTAGCAAAAGGTTATAGGCCTAGTGGCACGTGTCTACCCTGCCTTATCTATTATGTATATTCTTGGTAGTTTGAACTAGTGCAGGAACTGACTTACTACTATCTCATATAGCAAAGGAGAGAACTGCACAATGCATATTCGGTCATCCGTGATGTCACTGACGATGGCATGAGTGATGTAATATGTGAGGTCATCAGCAGTGAACTGCGAGGGCTCTGGTAACTAGAACTGTTGAATGTCACTGGTTTTGCATGAGTGAAATATGAGCCCAACTATAGTGTTCCTGTAACCTTGAGTTTTTTCAGTGAATTTCTAAGGTTTTTTTTATTTCTATTTCCTAAGTAGAATGATTATAACCTTTTGGTTTTTCAGTGAAAATATATATACATGAAACTTTTTGGGTGGATTTCAGATTAAATAGCTATGTATGTGTGTATGCAGATGTACATAATCTAAAACCTCACCAAAAAAAAGTCACCATTCAACTCGAGGTACAGCCAGTTATTGAAGACTCTCCACATGGCTCATTTCAGCCAAAGCCTTGATCACTTATTGATCACTACCTTAAATAGTGCATCAAAATAGATGCCGGAAACCGTATTGTCACCATGTGAGAGTAAACTTGTCGGCCACATTGGTCTGTATTGTTTGTAAGGTTATCATACCAAATCATAGTAAATGTCAACACAAAATATGTAGCCTGCTATAGAGTTTACATTTGAAAAAGATGGAATTTGCATCAAATACTGCTGGCATCAGAGTGTAACATTGGGGCCGGAGAAGTGAACCTAACTGTTCACACAAGTGAAAGGTAAAAAACCACAGCAAAGGTGAATATCTACATAAGACTCCATAAGTCCAATTCCATGCCTCGAATTTTCATCAAACAGTGACATAAGTTAGAGGCCTCCAATTCAAATAACCAACAGGGCATCGAACACCATAAGTAAATGGATATATGTTTTAGGTCGAACTCACCAGACAGCGTAGCTCTCTGGTTGTGAAATACATATTGTGGGCTGACCAAGGATATAGAGGGGCTTGCAGCTAGCCCCTTGGTTGGCTTTACTATTGTTCCCATTTGCCTCCTATCTACTTATTTGATATCAGACCTTGTCCATCTTGCCTCTATCCATCCCCTGGAGCAAAACCCAATTTAGTTGTGTCCTTTCGCTGCACAGCGCTTGCGCTTTGTTTGAGAAATCAATTGTAAAGAAATATATATATATTAAAAGGGTCTTAGAGCCCGCTCATTACTTAATTTACTTGACATTGGTTGGATCCCATGCCACTGTAGTTTTCCTTGTTTCCTATTGGTCATCGACATCAGCTTTCTCTTGGCTAGCAACCTTCCACTGGCCGCTACAGTTTTTTTTTTGCATGCCGTCTGAAAGTGCATGCTTCTGCGGTGCCTCACCTTCACCCTCTCCTACTCTCTGGTGCCCCACATTTGGTGTACTATAGTCTGACCCTGTACAATGGCAGGCCTTAAAATAAGCTTTCACCTGCAGAGGAATGGGACATGCATACCTCACCGGCAAGCTGGAGAACATGGGACTATAGGAAGGAAGACCACCCCGAAAGACGACTGCAGTCTTTTCCTTCTACAGCAGGCGACATCTTAGTGCAGCTGCTACTACAGTGCCTTTATGTCAGAGGTGGCACCCGGCTGCTTCTGATGGCAGCAGATCACCTACCTCAGAGAATGGCCAGTGGGGGACTCAAGTGGGCTCCGCTGTCTTTAGACCTTACCAATCCAGTCTTTTCGTTTGACACCCAGACAGGCACCACGGCGTGTACACACATTCACATGGCCCCTTTATGTTGTGTTTATTTAATTTTTAGGGCTCGGCCTAGCGTCGTACACTGCGCAGCCGAGATATTACGATTTTCCTAGAGTGGGGCTTGAACCCGCCCCTCTTCTCCATTGGCTGGCTTCCAAAACGGAGGCCAGCCATTGAAGGACAGGGGTGTCACTCAGTTCAAGCCCCGTCTTGAAAGGGATTCGGGGGCGTTTTTGCAATTTTTTTAATCGTGTTCTTTAATCTCGACGTCACTGCAAAAACACGCCCCCAAATGCGAAAATGGCGGCGCTTTTGTTATGCCATTTCTCTCTGATCCCCGCCGGAAGAAGTCGCCGAGTCCTCCGCCCCAGCTGAGTGATTGTGCCCTGTGTATGGCATCGCTCACGAATCCAGTCACACAGCGCTCCGCCGAGGTCCCGCTCTGTGATATAAAGCCAATGGATTGTGCTGCTAAGTGGCTGGCTGTCAAGACATGGGAGTCAGATGGGTGTGAACGCAAGTGCGGGGTCATCGGTTTACAGTGTACTTTTGAGAAAGGTTATCGTCGACATATCAGTCAGCCCCATGCTCTCCGAAGTTCGTCCCTCTCGACGGCTGGGACTTCGGGAAGTCACTGCTAGTAAGTCTGGAGGGAGCCCCGTGCCAGCAGTCGCCATCTTCCTCGGTCGCCGATGGTCTTGGCTCTGTTTTGATCTCATATAAACACTGCCATTCGTACAGCGCCCCTCTCCCCTCCTTGCAGCCCTCCTTACTCCCGCCCCCACCCCCTCCTGCTGCCTCTCCCTGCAGCGGTCTGTGTGCTGTCATCGGACCTAGCCTCGGTTTTGCCTCCGGTTATTTTTTGTTACTCTGCCTCCTTGCAGCCCTCCTTACTCCCGCCCCCAGCCCCTCCTGCTTGCCTCTCCCTGTAGCGGTCTGTGTGCTGTCATCGGACCTAGCCTCGGTTTTGCCTACCTTTTAAAAAGTTATTGACGGAGCATTTTGTTTTTTTATTCAGAATTTAAATATAGCTTACTCCTCGTTTTCGAATTCTATGTCAAACACACCTCGACCATCCGTAAAGGCAAAGGCAGGAATCCTGGGGTAGAAAGAGCGTGTGTGTATGTGTGTGTTGGGGTTGTTTGTGTATGTGTGTGTATGTGTGTATTTGTGTCTGTTTGAGTGTGTGTGTGTGTGTGTGTGTGTATATGTGTGTGTTATTATGTGTGTTTATATGTGTGTGTGTTTCAGTGCGTGTGTGTTTGAGAGAGAGAGAGAGAGAGAGAAAGCGAGAGGGATTAGACAATGATTTAATTCTTGCAGTTTTAGGGTCTCACCCCCCCCCCCCCCAAGAAGATGTTTTGCGCCCTTGTGTGTATTAATGAAAGCTGGAGGATAATAATAAAAATAATAAAATCATATGGTATACAGAAACCTGCACAAATGCATAATTAAACACACGACTAAAAGCAATATCATGTACGATACCACACACTAGACAAAATGAACATTTGAACAAAAACTCCAGACACAAGATCAGGCTAACTGAACAGAAGTAGTCCCCTATCTGACGAGTGCTGCCTGAACTGCAAGGAAACACATCACTCTCTCCACTGAAATGCTGGCTAATCACAGCACGACGCTGGGCGATTTTATACAGGGCTCTCGTAAATGGCTAATAGTTTACTAAAGTTTTTAATACTCTGGAATAGCCTTCTTATGAGAGGTGTCACTTTTTACAGAAAAGGTGCTAATACATATGGATGCAAAGAGATTTTCTTGGAATCATTCAGTGTTGCTATCGTTTAATCCAGGGTTAAAATGAGTATTTGTGGAATCCATAATGCCCAGCTTAGCCAGTGACCCACATGCTATTGGTGAGGCAGATCTGTAGTGTTTTCAACCCCTAAAGCCTTTTCTGTAAGTGATTTTATCTTACTCCTCCTACCTTAGATGGGATTTACTCCGTTTTCAATAGTAGGATAAACTTAGTCATGGAAAAATGACTTTCGCACAATTTAGTTTACCTGACTGTGAAAGACTGTAGGTCATAATTGTTATGAAGACAGACCCCTATAGATGATACCTAAAGCCTCCAAATATATCCCAATATAATTCTTAAGACCGGTAACGCCCAGACTTAAAAAAAAAAAAAGACACACGCAGTATGGCTTATCATCAAAATAAGCTGTCTTTTTGTCATTGTGAGTCCCAGATTATGGAACTCTTTGGATATCATCTGTTTGGAAAGCAATTACTTAAATGTAATCAATGTTTTAAAACTATGAATCAGGGAGTCTGCCTTGAGAAAAGAATGCAGTGGACTGATAGTCTGATGAGTTTTACTCTTCCATTGATGATACTATGTGCTGTCTGTCTGTGTGTGTGTGTGTGTGTGTGTGTGTGTGTAGGCGGCTCTGTCTGTGTGTGTGTGCGTGGCTCTGTATGTGTGGCTCTGTGTGTGGGTGCAAATGCAATAGGTCTCACATTTGCAAGCGATTAAGCTATTGGCATTGTAAATGACTCATTTATTTATATATTTTAAAAACAAAAACATAAACAAAAAAATGTCATGAGCAATGCCAATAACTCTAACTTTAACAATGCCGAGACCATTGCATCGTAAATGCTTGTTTTATTTGAAAATGCTCATCTTTTAATCTTCCTGTCCATGTTGATTTGTTTTCTATATAACCATACTGAGCAAAATCATAGTGTGTATTCCTTTTTGATTCCCCCTTGATGGTCTTGTAACAAACGTGAATGCGGGGAGAAGATGTGGCCTAACTGCTGACATTGGAACCAGAAACCAGGTTCCTGTTTTGTCATTCACTCAACATCCTGTGGTTCGGGTAACATCACTTAATCTCCCCATGCCTAAAACAAAACATGAATGTGTCAAGATTAATGGGCTCTTGTGTAATTTAACTGGTGCTCATGTAAAGCGCTCCAATACCGATCGTTAATTTCGTGCTGTATAAAACTACAAAAGAAAGCATTGGCAAAGCCAATAGGTTTCGCCTATGCAAATTCTATTGGCTTTTTCAAAGTTTTTTTTTACGTGTTGCACAGCTCTTGAGCTGCTGCGCTACATGACTTTAAGTTTTTAAACAATAGTGCTATCCTGCGGGATGCGTTTGCAGCGTCATAGCACTTTACTTTTTATTTTACTTCAAGCCGTATTGTACAGCAGCTCAACTGCTGTGCAACACTTCAAATAACCTTGAGAAAGCCAATACATTTCGCATCGTTGAAAATTATTGGCTTTGCCTAAGCTTGTTTCTTAAGCACCCCATGAGAGTGCAGGTGGGTCCAGCTGTCTCTAGTGTACCCCCACACCACCTGTAGTTCGTAGTGCTCTTTCCCTCCCCCTTGTGCTTCTCCCCTGACCCCTCTGTATTCCCCACCCCCACTCATACCCACCATGTTTCCCAGCCCTGTGCCCTGCGTTCAGTGTTGCTTTCACGCTCCTTACCGTGCTGCGCTTGTTGCTTACGCCACACCCTGTTGCTTCCTGACATCCCCATAAAAAACAAAAACACTTGTCATTTTGGTAGACTGACCTACAACGCGACACGGGCAGTCGCATCATAGGCTTTTTTTCTTCTTTGCCCTGCTGCACCGCATTGTCGATGCTGTACAGCATTGCTAAAACAATTGGCAAAGCGGGTAGGTGCCAACAATAAGACCTGTTGGCCTTGCCAGTACATATTATTAATTAAACGTATTTGATTACTTGGGCCTGATGAGGAATTCCGTTAAAGTTGCTCCTAGGCCGGACCTGAAAATGTGTATTAGATTGTGAATGTCTGCACCTGGATGTTCGCCTATGTTCTGCTATTGTGCTTTTAAATGCTTGCCCTGCTCCATTCTCATCTGGCTGTTTTTTAATTTGCTTTGTAGAATTTACATCTCCACAACCAAATAGGCAGAAACACTGTCTGTTTCTTTATGGACCTCTCCCACATTATTTTTAATCACTGGTACTTGGGCCATTGACACAGAATGTGTTTAATTTTATCCGCATCCAGGCATGTATTACCATCTCGGGGTTGTTCTATGAAGCATTGCTTTCATGATTGTGATGTCCTTGGGACTCGTTCTTGTAACCAGTCTTGATTTATTTTGTTGTGTATTCTTGGAACTGGTTAAAGGTGGCTTTCTGCCTGTACACCTTAACGAAGAAAGGCTGTACATTTCTCTACTTTTTACTCCGAGGCTTTCTTTATTGCAGCTAAATAGGCAAGTGAAAAGCAATAAAGGCCTTGTTCAGGAATGCTGTAATACAAGCAAAAAAAGTTTTAAAACCTGAAACTGGTATTGATTCATAAATGTTTAATAAAGAATTTAGTTTTTTGTTTGTTTAACATTGCGAGTTAAATGCCGTTTTAGTATTAACGCAGCTGTTCACAGGGCCTGGGAGAGTTTGTTTTGCTTTGGTCGAATGCCACAAATAACTGCATAATCGTGTATTTTATTTAGCGAACATGTTTTTGGTACCATTCATTGTACAGGGGTAGTGCAGCTTGCCGCTTTGCCCATTCTAAATAAATATTTTAGTCTGGGTATGTTTTAACGAGTGCACGTGCACTTTTACGACCCAGATAACTTAGAAATGCTTGCATTTATTGCCATCCTCTGGGGCTCTGTGCAATAAGACATTCGGTAGTACTGTTAAATATCAGATCACTAATTCTGTTGAAAAGTCTACCAGTTTTAGGTCGATTGATTTAGTCACCATTAGAACTTTCCAAATTAGCCCAGATTGTATTCCTTCAAAAGGCAACTTGATATTTTTTCTGAAATATATATTTTTTCCTACCAAATTTGTTGACTGCTGAGCAGGCGAATTAACGTATGAAGCTGCAGAGAAGTAATTTCTAAAACAGTACCACTGGCCACAAATTTGACAGTGTGAGTTTTTCAGGAGAATGTGGTACTGGCCGTTTACAGTACGTCCTGCTCTCAAAAAATAGGACAGAGGTCACAAGTTTGAGCATACTGTATAGAACAAAACATGGGGACCAATCTAATATTCCGATTCCCGGCCAGTACGCCTAATTGAAGCCTTAGGTGTGACAGGTACTCCTCCACCTTAAAGGCAAGTCCTGAGCACATTTGTCGTCTTTATTGTTATACATCTCCTGCATTCGAGCATCATTTTACCATGCTGGAAGTGGGAAACATTCCAGCAATTTGTCATAGAACAACATCTTCATATCTAGAACACATTGCAAAGTAAACTAGAGTTTAGAGGAGCAATTGATTTTATTTCTTTGTTTAGGGTAGTTTACATATTTTATCTCTTGTATTGATTTTTAAAAAATTATTTCAATGTTTTGCTTGAACGGTAGTGAAGCATTGTTTTAATAAGGTCCCCAGGGTTGCTGAAATTGGTCAGGGCTTGACCTCGTTTATACCGACCTGTCAGTGGATCTGTTCCACATAAAATAAGGAAGATACGGTCCTTGCACGTGTGATGTTTATAAAACCTATTATATGGTTGTCTCTCTGTAATTATGATTGTGCTGCACTTTGCATAGGAAAAGCAGTGATAATGACGTGGGACTCCTTTTACAAATGTGGATGATCAGTCTTTAATTTGAGCCTCAAAATTTGTATTCAGATTTCTGAAGTGGGGGGGAGTTGGTTGAGTATAGAAGTCCGAAAAGGCGATTTATTTTTCAAATATAAATTACCATAGGTAAAAATTGTTGCAGCTGTATAAGATGATGGTGGACGTATTTGGATCCAATTTGGCATGAACTCAGGCACACTTTTCAAGGAACTCTATGCCCATCTAGGGCTACATCTTTTTAGAAGAATGTCATAGTAACATATAAAGCAGGGATGCAACCTCATATTCACTTAAAGTGCTTAGGCAGTAAGACAAGGGATGATAATTAAAAAAACAACATTGGACCAGATGGTAAATGTTAACATTTGTGAACCGATTCAGGCATTTTCAGCCAAAATCTGGATATTTCTATTCTCAGGTTTAAAAAAAATACTTTACTCTGTACTTGCAGAGCTCAGATAATGGATGCACAGATGCCAGATTGAATATTTTATTACATCAAGCTTGCTATGATGCATCGGCCCCCTGTTCTGTGTTCTTGGCTGCCATGGGTGCAAGACTGGACCATTCAGTTCGTTTGACCCCAAATGCCTGCGAATTAGTAAAAACAGCCTTTAAGTAAAGCCACACAAAAAGCCATTGACCAAAGTGGAAAGCAGTCCCACCAAGCCACAAGGGATTTTCTTTCTGTGCTGGTGTAGGACTTTTCCCTTTTTGACTAAAGTCCCTAAACTTTTTGCTTTCCCCCTAGACATTTTTTCATGACATGGTGTTGCCAACTTAGATGCTTTTTCACACTTTGCCACTGCTAAACAGTGTCCAAGTGCAAGTGCTCCCTGTGTAAAGTGTAATGGTAATAGGTTTTCCATGATTAGTATTTTTGCCTTACTGGGAAAGTGCACTATGTGTGTCGGGTCTAGTAATGCAAATGCTACTAGTGGGCCTGCGTGTTATAGGCAGGGGAAACCCAATCAACCCTTGTAGGCTTGGGTACTAGATAGTTAAGGTCAAAGTGTGCTACAAGGGACTTATTTAAGAAGGTAGTCAATCTTAGTTGTGAGTCGTACATATGTAAAACACTCAAATGTATCCACAGGATATCATACTTGGTAATTGGTTGAAATTTGTTTGTATTTACTGATGAAACAAAAATTTGGGGAGACAAATACAGAAAGGTTAATTCAAGCAACAGTCATGAACAGAGATATAGATATCTTTAGACTATTATATCAGGGCCACTTCTGTTGACCAAATTGACTACACGGCAAGCAGACGGAAGACGCTACCCTTGTGACAGCGTAATTTGTCACTTTCAAAACATCTCAGTTACGCTGTTTGTTCAACTTATTGCTGTTCGAAAATTGGTCAACAGAAGTGACCCTGATATACTAGACTAAAGATTTCAATTCAGTGGATACTATGCTCCACATCCCTTGCCGCTCACCGTAATCTGAATATAGATCTATCAGAAATTTCAGGGAGTTTTTTCAGCAATTAAATATTCTGTCCTGATGGTCTATATGACGACTGCC
This sequence comes from Lissotriton vulgaris, assembly GCF_964263255.1. Lineage (NCBI taxonomy): Eukaryota > Metazoa > Chordata > Amphibia > Caudata > Salamandridae > Lissotriton > Lissotriton vulgaris. The sequence continues at coordinate 2,107,557,439 of NC_141687.1, forward strand.
CACTAGACCGAAACGTCGACACTTCCATCATCTCCAGAAACATTTCGTTGGCACACACATACAACCATTTTTCTATTAATTATTTTTGGTTGTCTGTTATATTCACCAGGAGTTGATGTTTTAGTTGTGAACTGTAGAGTAATTATTATCTATATCTCTGTTCATGACTGTTGCTTGAATTTACCTTTCTGTATTTGTCTCCCCAAATTTTTGTTTCATCAGTAAATACAAAAACATTTCTGAATATAATTTTCTTTCTCCGTGTGCTCTTTTTACTTTCCTCTGATTTATTTCACCAATTACCGAGTATGATATCCTGTGGATACATTTGAGTGTGTTACATATGTACCACTCACAACTAAGATTGACTACCTTCTTAAATAAGTCACCAGTGGGCCTGGAGCACTATTTTTGCGACCCACACAAGTAGCCTTAAAAAGGGAACTCAGGTCTGCCATTTGTTAAACTGCTATGTTCTGTCAAGTGCACTCACTTGCCAAACCTTACTCGTACCTTTCTATGCACATCAGACACCCCGATGGTAGGTCCAGGGTACCCCTTGGCAAGGGTGCAGTGCATGTGAAAGGTAGAACATGTACTGAGGTGTGTACCATGTCCTGACAGTGCAATCATCTCTATTTTGTTTTTCACTGTTGAAAGGCCATCTTGCCCATAGGATAGAATGGGAAGGCTGTGTAATATGTTTTCCAGCCTATTTTCCCAAAGGCTTAAGATGGAAAGGTGAAGTTTAGTATGCCTGAACTCCTAATGTAATAACATATCTTTTTATGAAGGCGGTTTTGCATTGTGCATTTAGAAGCCACTCTTTTAGAAGTGGGTGAGGTTTTGTGCTCTAACATTTGTGGATTTGCCTGGTGGTGTATTGACTGTCTAGATTTGAAAGCAATAGGAACTGGGTAATGTCTTGACTCAGGGGAGGAGGTGAGACAGCAACAGGATGACCTGCATCTGGATTGTAGGGGGAGGAGAAGGAAGAGGCTAGGGTTGCTGCTATAAAACCATTGTCCCATCTCCTGCTGAGTGATTGATCCTCCAGACCACCACTAATCAAAGGAAGGTGTCACTGGCAGGGAGGCGTCAGAACTGCTTTGAACAGGTGTCCGTGCCCCCTGAAACACAAAGACTTCAAAGCCATTGAGGGGTATAACTATGAGAGCTGAATCTCCTGAACTTTGGAGAATGGTTTGATCAAATGTGAACAAGACTGGAGCTACTTCGGGGTCAAGAGGACCTTTGCCAAGGAAGAAACAACTGAATAGACTGAAGTATAGGACTGACCCTTGCTGTCTGTTCTGGGGCTGGTCTGGAGTTTGCTGTAATAACTAAGGAAAGGCTAAAGGGACTTTGCTGTGTCCCCCTGCTTTAAAGGACTTTTCTGTGTTGTCTGAAGTAACATATCCCTAAGGGCCCATGGTGAGCTGGCTCCCTGTTGCTCAAACACAGGAACATAAAAGTTTCCAGGAGAGTCTCAGCGGCGCTGTGTGCGCGTGCTTGTTGCAGCCTGAGACCCTCGTAAGGTGTCCCCTGTGATCGTGGGCACCTGGAGATCAGCGACGCGGTTGCATGTGCTATGTGCAGCCTGAACCCCATTGTGTGGATTGTCCAGTTATTGTTGACACCGGAATCTAAGTGAGTCTCACTGACGCTGTGTGTGTGTGCGTTGTGCACCGTGAGACCTTTTGTGAGGATTTCCCTTATTGTGCATCCGGAATCCAAGTGAGTTTAATCGACGCTGTGTGCGTGTGCACCATGTGACTTTCGTGAGGATTTGCCTTGTTATCGTGCATCCGGAGTTCAAGTGAGTCTCCGTGACACTGTGCGTGTGATCTTCATACAGCCTGAGACCTTCGGGTGGAGTGCCTGGTGATCGTGCACCCTGAAGCGGAAGTCTCAGCGATGCTTTGTGCATATGACCTGTGGCAGCCTGAGGTCTTCGTAGTAGTAGTGGCCAGGACCGGCAGCCCCAGAGGAGCTGAGCTGCCGGCACAAGCCCACCGTTGCCAAGTTCCAAAGAGTGCATCGCAGGCCCAAACCACTGGACGAGGAGAGGAGATTGGGTTTGCGCCCCACCCCCCCTAGGTAACGTGCGTCGACTCCTGGGGAGGGGCGCAGACTTGGAGGGAGACGCTCTCGCACTTTATCTCACTTCAGCAGCGCGAGCCTCTGCTTCGGCGCGTACCGCGGCCCGTATTGCCAAGGGTGTGGCAGTACCGGGGCCGGAGAGTGGAGCTTCATTTGTTTGTGTTATACCATACACGTGTTGGAGGCAATTGTTGTCAGAGGCTACCTACGAGTAAGCACGAGTGGCGGAGAGACCGCTTGAGGCACCGTGATCGGTGCCGGAGCGTAGTACGGATTACTCCATTTCTGCATTCCAGAGTACCTGATTGTTGTATTGCACAATGCATAATTTCTGCATAACGAAGTACCTGATTAGTGTATGACGCATGGCATTGTTTCTGCATAACAAACTACCTGATTAGCGTATTACACAATGCATTATTCTTGCATAATAAGCTACCTGATTAGTGTATTACGCATTCATATTGTGTAGTTTTATCGTATATCTTTCTATATAAAGTTTATACTCGTTTCAATAAAACTCGTGTGGAGTCTATTTGTGGTGTCATCAGTGGGTTGCGGTGAGCGTCATTGCAAATGCTTTACACATTTGCCTTGAAGATAAGCCTGGCTGCTCGTGCCAAGCTAACAAGGGGGTGAGCAGGGCGATCTCTGAAGGTGACCTTCTCTGAAGGTGACCTTCCTTTCCCTAACGTTGAATCGTATGTCCCTATTTGGCCTAAGGTACCTACCTCAGCCAACCAGGGATCCTGGGTCTAACAGCTAGTTTCCAAGGGAAAATTATTTAAGTGTTTTTGATGTCAATTTAGTGGGTTTCCTGGTTAGACAAGTTACGCACCAAACTGTCTTTATTACTTGTTATCTGCATCAATTAGGTCGAGCCTGGGCAGCGCATGCGCTGCTGTGCGAGGCATGCTGTATTTGAGTATTGACTTTAAGTTCTGCCCACTCTCTGGTTACCAAATCGTTAATAGGCTTGTTAGTCCCTCTTTAGTACCGCATTGTCTTCATTTGTAACATCCCTTAAGGACTGGCCCTTTTACTTCTGTTACACAGTCTATATTACTTAGTCTGTATTTTCTTTAATGAGTTACTCTTTCTGGAGACACAACATGCTTTCCTGCAACATTCAGCGCACCATGCACGCTTTCACTTTCCAAGTATCCCGGGGCAATGGTGGCAGTTTCCTGGAAGTGAAATAGGTCTGGCATTTACAAGAGTTTGAGCTATTGGCATTGTCAATGACAATGCCTTTCATTTATCCGTTTTGATAATTAACAGGCATTGTAATTTACAATTCCAATAGCTTAAACGATCGCAAATGCGAGATCTGTTGCATTGCAAATGCTTGATTTTTACTTCTGCCAAAACCTTGCAATCCTGTATCTTCGATATGGTGTGGCGTTGTTGGCACACCCACGGACTTGAGCAACTCACTGTCATTGGCTCTTCATATGGGACTGGGAACTGGACATGTTGGGATAGAGAGCAGTCTTCACTTAGAACGTTAATATCTCAAGAATTGTAAGAGCTGGCAGAATTGTTTTAATAGTACCAGATTCAGTGCACTAGACCAGTATTAGCTCCCACAAATTCAGTGATAGTATGGGGTCTGTCAGTGCAGAACAGGCTCACCACCCTCCTCGTCTTTGAATGATATCTGCAAGTCATCAACCCAGTTGATGCATAGATATTTCAGAAGTGTGAGAAGTGTTGCTCACTGGTTAGAGCGGCAGACTCTGAAGCAGAGATCAGCCCCGGGACCAGGGTTCAAGTCCCGACGCGGCAGGGTCTTGGGCTCAATGTCCGCGGACTCGATAATTCTCGCCTCTGCGCCTACTCTAATCATGGGTCCTACGCTGCAACTCTGGGCAATAGCTTGCTTAATCTCAACAACGGCCCCTACAACACTAGGATGCCTGGCTTCACCTTGGGGATGCCCAGGAGGGACATCTCACAAGGAGAGCCAGGAAGGGTTCCATAGCGTTATACAGCGCCGGGATGCCCCGTTTGGGCAGCTGTGCGCTTTACAAAATACACTTCATTTACATTTTACATTTACAAGTTGATTCAGGCTAGCTGTGGTGCAGGTTCCTCATTGCTCCTGGTTTGCTCACTTTTCTAAGCTATCCCCTAGTCAGGCTGCAGTCCATTGGGCTTTACTTGTGGATCTTTTGGTGAGTGACATGCTCCTCTTTACACTAGTCCGTGTCATTCATCTTACATTGAGGGTGCACAGCAACATGCAGGTGTGGGGCTTCTGCTTGGTGACCATAGTCTAGGGTTGATGTGAAATATATTTCACTTGAAGTTTAGAATAAAGTCGTTTCGATTCAATTTCCGTCTTTATTCGATCTTATTCAGTCTTTATTCGATCTTCTTCAGTCTTAAAAGACACATTTAAACAATACAATAAATATGTAAAAACACAAAATGACACAGAAGTTTTGTCAAAAGAAGAAAAATTACATATTAAAATTCAGTTTCTGATCGAAAAAGTTATCAATAACATTAAAACACCAAGTATATCATAAAAATATAAAATCTTCGAGGTAAGGAGCATTAAAAGTCCAGTACAAGGCTAGGCATAGTTAGCAGCTTCAAATTTCTTTTAACTAATTTTGCTCATAGGAAAACTAGAGAATGCTGTTACACAATACATCAGCTTACATTGTGCCTAGCATATTATTCCTTCTAAGTGCCCAAGTCCAGCTCAATAATTTAGCCATAGCAATAACTATGACTTCAGTAGTGTCTGTTTTTAAAATTTGGAGAGCCATATGGCAAGATCTTAATCAGATCATTTTACAGACAGGTTTAAGCCACTTCTGTCGAGGGCGCTTATATGCAGGGCACACAAACAGGACATGAGATCTCATCCTGAGTAACACAAGAATGACATTTTGTGTCTTGGGCTTCCCCCCCATTTTTTCATAAAGGGTTTTAGTGGTAGAGTGCCCACTCTAAATTGATGAAATAATTTTCTATCTCCGGTGCACGTGATAATATCCCAATAGGCCTCGGACCTATATTCGCTTTTAAAATTAAGGAAGAGACCAGTAAGGGATGCGCCAGAGACCAAGGACAGAGACTTTTGATACACCATGTCCCTATAGATGGGTTTGAAATCTTGTTTGGATGGGAAAGAATTCCCTTGGGGTCCTCCCACAAATTAATGAGGCCCATATCTGATAGTGTAGCCTTAATCTTTCGTAACCACATGATTTTATTAGTTTTATCAGCTTCTCTAGTAAACGTAGCAGCTTTAGCTTAGGGCGCTAACTCGAGTGGTCCAAAGTCGACGCCAATAAGCGAGCGGTCTAAAACCCGCGGCTTCCGCAAAAGAAATGCACCCTAGATCTAAGAATAGGGGCCTATGAGGAGAAGATTGAGGGAGGCCGGTCAAAGACCTTAAGAATTTATTCTGAGCTACGACTAGTCGAGCTAAATTTTCGAAGCCCCATAGATTATTGACGCTCTAGACCTTCCCTTGATATATGGCAAGGGCCGGTCCAACTGGTTTGGTCTGGGATAACGAATTCTTTCAAAAGGGCCCCTGCTAATTGATTATCCCCTGAGACTAATAAGTTTAACTGTGGCTTCCAGTTCATATGTATGCCCATAGTAACGCCCAGATATGTAAAGGAGTAAGTTTGTTCCAAGGACTTCTTATTCATTTCTACCCTAGCCTGAACTATTTTATGCTTATGCAAGACCATGTACTTGGTCTTATCAACATTGACCGCTAAACCATGGTTACTGCAAAAAAGAGTAAATCGATCAAGGGCTCGCTGCAGACCGGATTGCGTCTTAGACAAAATTAAAGTATTGTCTGCTAACATTAGTAGTGGAACCCTAGATCCAGCGCGAGTAGGGGCGTCCGTTGGATAATCAGTATAGTAAGAGATAACATTATTTATGAACAGGGAGAAGAGGGTAGGGGCCAAGACACACTCCTGCCACACTCCCTTGCTCACTGGAAAGCGATCTGTTAACTCACGCTGCTGACCCCATCGTACTTGGGCATATGTTGACTCATGTCATTTTACAATAAAGATAGGATCTTAGCAGGCATCCCTGCTTCCCTAAATGTGTCCCACATCTTGCAGTGGGGGACTAGATCAAATGCAGATTTAAAATCTACAAATGTGTCCCCCCTGCTAGAACCACAGTATTGCAATATACCAACAGGAATCTAAAAACTTGGTTGATAGTGCTAATGTGGGAACGAAACCTCGCTTGATAGATGGTTAGGATTTCATTGTCATCTATCCAACTGTTTACCCTACTTAGCACTACCCTAGCCACAATTTTTTGTAAAGTGTCTATAAGGCTTATAGGCCAATAATTAATTGGATTAGCGTGAAACCCCTTTTTATAAATAGGGATAATTTCAGCCCGCGCCTCGATTCCGGAAAAGGGGCCCCTCTGGCCAAACCATTAACCAGAATGATTATGTATTTCAACCAGTTCTTCCGGTCTGACTTGAATACATCCACCGGAATGTAGTCCGGTCCCGGTGCTCTGCCTGTTGCTACACAGTGGAGAGCACTCTCAATTTCCGTCCTAGAGAATGTTGTAACTGAACCAGTCTCTACATGGGGCAAGTTCCCAGAACTATCTTCAAATGATGAGAATTGGGCCTGATAGTGTGCCAACCAAGCTTCTGGGGGGACATTATTAACCGGGGCCGGGCCAGCACTACTGCTACCCCATTTAATCAGGTGCCAGACCGGCACCAGTTTTTCCCATTACTTGCTTCAAATAAGTCCCTCCATCTATTCTCATCAAAAGCCTTCTTTGCCTTAAGTTGGATTGCCTTCTATTCTAACCTTCGCTCCCTTTACTCCTGCGTAGAACCCAACCTAATCGCTTGGGACAGGTATCTAAAGGCTAACCTGCATGCCCCATCATATCATTTAGCGGTTTTATACACTGGAGGGACAATGGATGTTTTGATATTTTTTGTAAAATATCTTTTCAACTTCACGAACAAGGACTGGTGAATCTCAGTAAGAGAAGAGAGGTTGGCCTTACAGGAATCAAGGTACGAAAGGAATGAGAGGGATTCTTCAAGTGTCCGCTTTATCTGGGCCATCGTACCCTCATCCTCTGAGACCCGTGCCCATTTTAATATTCGACAGTCATGCGACATAAGTAGGTCTGCCGTTATAATATCTGTACCACCCCTCGATTGTAAACAACCCTTTACCTCCAGTATCAGGGATAGTGGATCATGATCACTCTCTGGTCTTATTAGGACCTCCATATCCTTTAGCCTCATCCAGAGTTCTAAGATAATTAAAAAGTAGTGAATCTTACTGCTTCTCATTCCGGCATTAAAAGTGGGGTTACCCTTACTATCAGATTTGGATCTCCCATTGACAGCTCGGAGTCCTCTTTCCAACGTGAGACTTTTTAATTGTAAAACTGCCTCCGTCCATTTTTTAATTGGAGGGAGCATTAATGACGGCACACCCCAGGTTGCATCCTCCTCGCTAGTGAGACACCCATCTTCTAAGCCAAGTGGCTCAAACGTACAATTAAAATCCCCTGCAACGACACAGATACTTGTCCCTTTTAAAGATTTAATAAATTGGTCTAAGCTAGAGGCAGTTGGAGAGGCTTTCCCCCCCACCATCCCTCTTGCGTATACATTAATCAATATAAAATCAGGCTCATCTTTGATGGTTATTTTAAGTGCCTGAATAACCGGATTATCTATCCCTAGTTCTTTTACCTGATACCTAGCCTGTTGTCTGACCCAAACAGGTAATCCTCCTGAGGGGCGCCCTTTGGAACTTGCAATTGCTGGTTTCCCAAAAGCCAGATAGCCTGATCAAAAAATCTGGCTCAGAGACCAGGTCTCCTGGAAGGCGAGAATATCAACAGATTCAATAAAAGTAATCCAATCAGTAAAAGTGGTCTCGATGAAAGGGCAGCAATGTTCCATGATAATGTTTAATGCGCTAGGAGAGGGACCTTCCCCCTGTTCTATCAACATCGAAGCCTCGATGTGCACATCCCCCATTGTAATACCTATCTGAGGTCACAGGAGAAACAGTTGGCTGGGTAATAGAATCCTCTGCCGCCGTTAAAAAAAAAAAAGACAGTCAATCACATGCATCTAGGCCAGACAAGGGGGCATACCTATTGGCATGGTGAAAGTCAAAAAGACTGTCTATAGGTCTTTTTAGTGCCAAATGCCCCCCCTTCCCTTACGGGGAGTACTGGTACGGTCTATAAAAACACCCCAGTGGCAAAAGGGAAATTTTCCCTGTATGATACCCTGGGTTTTTACTCCCCAGATGCTCCAGTAGGAATCTAACATGCCCATTATTAAAGTTGGCCACTACACAGTCACCCCACCCTTCCTTTTTGAGATGTACAACCCACGGAGCCCGTCTATAATCATTTGGTTACAAATATCCCAGCTCCGTATCCCTACTGCCTTTAGTTGTGTAGTGAGCCAGGGCATTGTTTTAGCCATTAGCTGTTCAGAGGATTCCATCTGTCCTTCCTGTAAGGTTGGAACATTCTTTAAAACCACTACCATGGGGGCAGCGGCCGGTGGTAGATGTACGGCTCTCGATCCATTTACATCTATCCTAACGGCCAAAGGATTAAGCACAACTGGGTAATCACAATCTGAAGAGCCATGAACAGTGGTAGGTTGGTTACCTGTCCCGAAATTAGGATTGTTTTTTTTTTTTTTAAATTTTTGAAAACCTTTATTGTGCATCGAATCAGAACAAGTACGGGCCTACAACCTACCGGCCGGCCACGGAAACAGTTAAGCACCAATGCAGCGTTACGGCGACACAGTATTATCCCACATTTTGAGCAAGCATTAAAAAGTTACACCTTAATTACCATATTACCATGTCCCAGAATCAGTGAAGGTTCATTTTAAAAGGTTTTGTTAAAGCAATTATTGAAACAAATCGTACTGTCCCAAGTCTTATAAAAGAGAAGCAAAAGAAGGATCCATGCGGGAGGAGCATGACCGTAGTTGCAAGCATGTACACAGGATATCAACGCCAACCAGCAAGTTCCCCCCGGGCAGTAAGGCAGCTATTCTCAGAGTCAGGTAGAAGACCCCCCTCACGCGCCACCCGGTCCCCGCCGCCACCTAACCCCTAGTAAACTAGACATGGACCCAGACCAAAAGTGAAAATAAAAAATAGGAATAAAAGAAGGCACCATAGAAATAATGACTAAATTCTAACTACTAACCCCCCACCCTACACGCATGCGGAGGCTATGGCCTGCCCCCCCCCCCCCCCAGCAGTGTGTCTGTCGCCCAATAAACCCAAAATATAGCGAGAAAGAAAGAAGAGAAGGAAAAGAAAAAGGCATACCATGTGATATAGAGAGGGAGAGAAGGACACCCTAATCTTCGACTCTCAAAGACAAAAAAAAGGAAACAGGAGGAGGATCAATTCCAGGCAACCCGGTCCCCACCAGTCACTAATGCACCTTCCACCCCAAGTTCAGGATAAGCAGCAAGCATTAAGGCAAATACAGGAGTGAAGCATTAATCAACAGCGGTCAAGTAATCTGGACGCAAGAAACAATCTCAGACCCAGGTCCACCAGCCCAGCAGCCAACAACAGGAGAAGCAGCCTAGCCCTGACCCGAACGTGGATACACCCCCAGATGCGTTTCCCAAGAGAGGCCCGCCCACCGCAGAACAAAGGAGCAAAATGGCGAGAGGAAAGACGACAACAATATGGGAGCACAAAATGGCCACGATGAGTCACCAGGGAGTCCGTCGAGTGTAGCAGAATGTTCCATAACAACACTGGGAGTACACGATGTTGTAGGCAGTATGGGCAAGAGGCACAGCGCAGGAGGAGAAGGCAGCCGCAGCGCCACAGACAGTTCCCGAGGCACACACGATAAAGTGTCCGGCCACAATGTTGCACTCTTCAGGAAAGACGACAACAATATGGGAGCACAAAATGGCCACGATGAGTCACCAGGGAGTCCGTCGAGTGTAGCAAAATGTTCCATAATAACACTAGGAGTATACGATGTTGTAGGCAGTACGGGCAAGAGGCACAGCGCAGGAGGAGAAGGCAGCCGCAGCGCCACAGACAGTTCCCGAGGCACACACGATAAAGTGTCCGGCCACAATATTGCATTCTTCACTGGGAGGGGAAACAAAGTATCCCGGGTGGTGTCGTCAGGCTGGTGATCTTGGGCGTCAGCAAAATAGACAGCGAGCTCAGATGTACAACGGGCAGGAGAAAGCGCTGTTGCCCCATACATTGCAGGTGGTGGCAGGCGGCAGCTTTGCAAAACCGGATCATCAGTGTCCCACCTCAGCGTAGACGCCATGTCGTCCAGCTTGTCCCCCAATTCCCGGTAGCAGTAGTGCACTTCTGCACGGAGGTTGCACAGGGCTGACAGGACAGTGCCAAGGGAAATCTCAGGCTGTAGCCCCTGGACCTCATGTCCCCGGGGAATCTCTCGAGTCTCGGGCTCTCCTGTAGACAGGGCAGCACTGGTCACTGGCGTGGACGGGCGCATCACCTCACAAAACATGGCAGCGCACAGAGCCATTGTGACCAAACTCCACGACGTTTACCGGGTTAAGGAGAGCACCGGCGCACTCCCTTTTAGCTGCTGGCGGAGTATCATGCGCTGTGCCCAAGAGACATTCCGTGCAGGTTAGGCGCCCCTCGGCAATCCCGGGTAGCGAGGCATGGGGTCAATAAGCTATATGCGACCCAAAATGGCCGGACAGTCCTCTCCCCGTACCTTCCGCCTCAAACAAAGGCTCCGTTCCGTTGGGGATCTGCAGCTCCGTGAGCGCTGCCCTCTCTCCGTCCGCCTCGCGTCTTCACAGGTGGCTGGGCTCGGGCAGCGCCTGGCAAGGGTCACGTCGGTGTCTCAGCAGCCAGCGCCGACGGAGCACTCCGGCCGGCAGCAGGTCTCAGAGGCACGGCAGGAGGAGCCCACGTAAGCGGGGTCCAGGGCCGTGGGCTAGGAGGCGAATATCTTCGGCTGCCGGGCAGGTCGAGGGTCCGGGAAAGCACCGCCGGGATCAGCGCCGCTTCGCACACAATCTACCTTCGATTGCGCCAGGATTAAAATCAGGATGTCAGCGCGGCAAAAAAGGACCGGCGGAGCCGGGAGCCTACAGGTCCGCTCCGGTCGCCATCTTGGCTCCTCCCCCCGCAATTAGGATTTTGATGCGTGGGGTTGATTAGTGTCCCATCCCTGATCATACTGCCCTCCTCCCCAGGGGTGCTTGGAATAAGCTGAGCAAACTCACTGGACATGTTCCCTATTTCACCCACATGGCCACCCATTGGAGCTAGATCACCAACACAGTCTATACCCGCCCTATCATTAATGCCAGGTGGCACAGGAATTAAATTGGATGATAGGGGAATTGCGGGGATAGACTTGGGGATAACCGGATTGCACAAAACATTTGTAACAGGTATAGAGGGCCGATCAATTTTTCCCAAGGTGTCCTCAATAATACAAAGATTGGGTACAATTTGTAATTTAAAGTTAGTTAATCTGTCCTCAATTAACGTAGGTCTTTCAAAAATTGGGGTCAAAGATGACTAAATAAAACCCCCCACTTTGGCCAACAAGACCTCATGGGCATCAAGTGGCAAAACACTATGTAAATCTTGATTAGTAACAACATTGCCGACGCTTGCAGGAAAGGGGATTGATGACAATGGAGATCCAAACCCGCCATTCCTATTAGACAGTGGCTTTTTTACGCTTTTCTGCCTTTGTGGGCCCCCCTTCCCTCTTCCTTTTAATAGGCAGTACCGATGGCAAGTCCGTAGATGGAGGTTTTTGTTTAGGTGCCGACCTTGTGGCAATACGTGAGGCTATGCCACTAGGTGCACCTTCTGAGGCATTCTCCGTGGCCGGGGGACTATTTGAGTCCTCCATTATTATTGATAAGTCCAAGGGGGTCGGGAGGACCTGGGTCGCACTTCTCGCTGGATCATGAGGATCAGTATCAGGAGCCAGTGAGTCCTCGGATGTACGTACAGATTTCAGACCACCTAGTGATGAGCGTTTACCTTGTCGGAAATGTAAAGAGAGGTGTCGCTCAGTCAGTGCTCTCTCATGGGCTAAGACCGAGTTGGCTCTAATAAACAATTGGTCCAGAGTTCTTACAACGCTCCCGCCAGGGAATACAGATTTACCCTTCCCCGCACGAGTGCTTATTATAACAGAGTGCGTTCACAGCAAAGGGCGGAAAAATACAATAACCTTTACCAAGTGAAAAGGGAAATCGCTAGATGTTTAAGTCAGCAGTGAGCCAGTAGTACGTAGATATCCACTAACCTGGGCAGTCACATGAGTTAGAGGGGGGCCCAGACCAGCCTCTTCCGGGCTCAAACTGGCCGGCCCTTGGTCCGGGCTTCGTCCCGCGCCGTGGGGGAAGACGCAGCGATATATGCGCAGTGACATGCCTCCCCCTCACTCGCGGCAGCTGGAGGTGAAAGGTAGCACTCTGGGAGTTGTAATCCTCCTCCCAAGTGCAGGCAGTGGCGATGCAGCAACTTTAATCCTGGTATCTCGTCCCACCAGGGCAGCACAAGACCGGACCAGCAGCAGTGGAAAATACAGGAGGCAGCAGCACCTCGGCTAAAACCACGCCAGCAGCAGCCAAAGGGACCCGCGCCGCGTGGGAGAGGCAGCGCTATATGCGCAGTGACACTCCTCCCCCTCACTCGCAGCAGCTGGAGGTGACAGGTAGCACTCTGGGAGTTGTAGTCCTCCTCCCGAGTGCAGGCGGAGATGCAGCAACTTTAACCCTGGGATCTCATCCCACCATGGCAGCACAAGACAGGACCAGCTGCAGCGGAAAATACAGGAGACCGGGGCACCTCGGCAAAAACAATGCCAGAAACAGCCAAAGGGAATTAAGTCAAACTGCTCCCATAAGTGTGACACTGTTATAACTGCCTTTGGGTGCAGTATCCCACAGCTGACCAGCCTCAAACTTTTTTTTAGTTTTAAACTGCCCTCTAGTCCGTAGAGATTGAACCTTCATGGACTTTTGGAAGGGCCAGTGCCGTCTGAATAATTGGACTCCTTGGCCGAGGCCTCTTTCATGTTAGGTGGTACCCAGCACAACAGAAAGGAAGGAGTCGTCCATGGTGGTGTTACAGGACCGATATTCTTGGTGGCACATGTGATAATATCCACCCTTCTCTTCAAGACCACAGGATATCTATAATGTTGTTTGGCAGACCCACAGGGACAGCAGTTTGCAGGCCAACACATCCAATCATGCACATAGAAAACCTTCAGGGAAGCACGGTTAATGCAGCATATTGTGTCCTCAAAAGACGCTGTTGATCTTGCCTACAGTCTTCCAGTCACACGACACAGACGGGCAGTGCTATTGATTAGAGATTAACAGACTTAGCTGAACAGACCAAATGAATAATGTGAAGGTAAATTGCATAGTTGCAGCTGAAGATGCTAATTAATTTTATGATGTTCCGTCGTACTCAACACTACTCTTAGGGAATACATCTGGTCTATCGCAGTAACCAAAAATCCTCCAGTGAAAATGTTTACCAATTTGTTCATTGTATTTTTAATTCAGGACTATAACAAGTACACATCTGAGCATAATTAACCAGAGTAATTTGGGACCATATTGTGCAAAACACATGCTATATTAACACGTTCCATGCTGATGACGGAACCGCTCCGTCATCAGCTGCGGTTGGGCTGTGCTGATGACGGAGCGGTTCTGTCATGGCCCGGCCGCCGCGCCTACGCGGCGCTGATTTCGCGCCTGTGCGGCGCGTTCTATTGAGCGGGGCGGGCCATGACGGAACCGCTCCGTCACGAGCACAGCTCAACCGCGGCTGGTGACGGAGCGGTTCTGTCACTAGCATGCGGCCGCCGCGCGCCCGCCCCGCCCTGTTAGCGCTGCGGCGGAATAGCCGCCGCAGCGAAAGGGTTAATTGGAATGAAATAGTTTGGAGTTATGTTAGAGAACATTACTATTGCTTGTTATAGTTCTTAATATAGTAAAATCAATTTTATCAATTCATCACCTCAAGCAACTTATTCATTTCTACAAACCCCATAAACTTACAAAAAAATCTGATTAAATTTGAGCAGAAAAAGGGAACATGGGGGTCTTACACATTTACAGAAATGATGGAAAGAACATATGCCTGGATGCCCGTCACCCCCTCCCAACACAATCCCCAAGGATGGGAAGACGGACGCAGTTCTGAACTTTTGGAAGGCGGGACAGAGTCACCCTCCCGGCCGTATTTATTAAAACATTAAATAAAAGTTTCATAATCATGTACAATTTTCATTTATTACATTTCGATGAAGACATGTTATTTGGCTGACCTTAACAAATCTCTAATACAAAGGTATCCTAGCAGAGTCTAACATCCTCCAAATGCATACTTTCTAAATTAAAATTGTACATCCTAGCATTAAGGGCCAACGGCAAGGTCTTAACCGGTGTCAGATCCCTACTACCAAAAACTATCACCCTCACGGTGTGAGTGACGGCCGCGCAGAGGACTGTACCCTCATGGCCAACTGTAATTTCCCTTGTCTTGTTTGGGGCCCCTCTTTCCGCTCGACGCATCTTAAAGGTCGTCCGAGCACCCGTGTGAGGTATCTGTAGGAAGGACAGCTTGAACTCCCCCCCCCCACCCCCACACTCTCTATCACATCCGCCGTCGCGGATATCCGGGCCCCGGGAAATTCGTAGGAGGGGCATATAGCCGCCTCCTCCCCTGGGAGGGGCCTATGGCCGTCTCCCCTTAGGCGACCCATCCTTAGTGGGTGCCGCCTCCCAGTGGGAGGGGCCAATGGCCGCCTCCCCCCCGGGCGCTCCCATCCATAGTGGGTGGCGCCCCCCCTCTAGTGACCTTGAAATTACTGCTCACCGATCATGACCTTACCGCCACAGGCCGGATAGTTGACCGGCTATCCGGCCCCCCCCAAACTCCTCCTAAACGTCATGTTTCCTCAAACCCCTTAGCCATGCTATGAAGTGTCCTATGAGTAAAACATTCCCCTCCCGGGACAGGTGAACCCCATCATTCAGATGCATGTGATCACCCCGAATACACCCATGAGGAATGCTATGCAACTGCGCCGAGCGAAACAATCTACCAATTTTATTGTTAACCTTCTTCACCGAGTGGTTCAGTGCTGACACTGAAAGGCCCCCCCGCCACACCTTTCTGGGAACCATGTGGGACCAGGCAATCGTGCACCCCGGGATTCTTTTTGCCAACCAGCTAACGGCCGACAACAGTCGCTCGAGTAATACTAGTCTCCCCAGAGTCACCAAGTCATTGCCCCCCAGGTGTACTATGACTACAGATGGCGGTGACCTCTGCCGCCCTAAGAGACCCTCAATAAACGATTCGAATTGGTCAACACAGAGCCCGCCCCTTCCATGGAAGGTCACTCTGTACCCGTATTCCCCAGCTGCGCGAGTCGCGTCACCTGCTTTGAATACGTCCCCGGCCTGCCTCACGTATGAGTGGCCCACGACCCAAACCACTTTCTCCTCAGACGGTGATCCATGACCGCTGGCCCCCTGGT
Source organism: Lissotriton vulgaris (assembly GCF_964263255.1). Taxonomy (NCBI): domain Eukaryota; kingdom Metazoa; phylum Chordata; class Amphibia; order Caudata; family Salamandridae; genus Lissotriton; species Lissotriton vulgaris. The sequence continues at coordinate 2,107,573,132 of NC_141687.1, forward strand.
ACTGGGTCGACTGCAAATTCCGCCCCGCATGACATGCTCGCGAAACTGTAAATCAAACAGAAGACAAGAAGCGTGAGTGCATGTAACTTGAATTCACAACATGTGCAATCGCACATACCTTTTAAAACAATTCGAGGACCATCGTCCTAACTGTTTCACTTCTTCTTAACTCTGACCCCTGGCTGTAGCCTCAGTAGCAGCCCCTATCCTAAAGGAGTGGGTACCGAAATCGCACGGGTCCATGCCCGCCGCAGCGATTGTCAGTGCTAGCACCCTCTGAAACTGAAACCTCGTCAGTGGGGTGGCATCAATGTGCCTCAGCAAACTCTCCCCCCCCCCCCATGTATCCGCCCTCAGTGCCAAGTATTCCTCAATACACCTTATCGGGCACGTGGGGGACCCTCGCACGCGCTGGACAACAACACTGTTCCCCATCGCTCCCTGGTCAGTTTTGGACTTAGCTATCGTGACTATCATCGAATCACCCCTAATTAGGATGTGATCCCTGCACAAGCCACCCTCCACATCTTTCTTATTTCTTGAGACCAGTTCGCTCACCCGCATAGCCCCATAGAACTCTAATGCGAAAGCTGCTCGGAACAGCACCGCCTCGAATTGGGAGGAGCATGTCGTGCCTAGTCTTGCCATGAGCAGGGACAACCTTTCTAAGCCAATCGGGCGCCTTACGCCTTGCTTGCGACCCTCAAGGCGCTGCCAGCCGCGAAGGGCTTTTTTCGCCAAAAAGGAACCTGTTGGGTCTTTGATGCCATGCACCTGCGCCATGAAAGAGATGGCCGCCCTGTGTCTATTGGCTGTAGCCGCTGATCGGCCTTCTCTGTGCAGTGCTACCAGGAACCCAAGGAAGGAATCCTCCTGACCCCAGTTCTGACTCCCTGTCGGACCCAAAAATGCACAATAGGAACGAAACGCTCCTTCGTATGCTTTCCTCGTCCTGGGGGCTAAGCTTGCTGCCACGAGGTCTTGTAATCCGGGGCACCGATTAGCCAGACTGCTTCGGGGAATGGTGCAGCCACTAGGTCCGCTGTAGGTAGATAAACCCTGAACGCCTGCATATGTGAACGAGAGAGTGCATCAGCCGCATGATTCAGTACACCCGGCACATGTTTCGCCCTGAACTGTACATTCAGTCTCATGCAAAGCAGCACAATTTCCTTCAACAGTCTCAAGATCCATTTGCAGCGTGCTGCCTGTTGGTTAATGCATTCGACAACAGTCATATTATCAGACCAAAATACCACCGAGCGGTCTCGGAACTCGTTCGGCCATGCGGGCCATTGGTATCACTCTCAAGGCAAAGTTAAGCTGACCCACTGCTTGCTGTAACTGGTGCAGGGTCACTTTCGCCTTACCAAGGCAAAGTTCCAGGGAAGACCTGAATTTAGATACCTTACCCACAGGCAAACGGAAACATCCCTCCACAGAATCGAGCTCAATTCCCAGAAACTCGAGTGAAGTAGATGGTCCAACAGTCTTACCGGGTGCCAATGGCACTCCAAACTCCCTCATAAGGATGCAAAAGTCGTGTAGCGCCTGCGCACATTTCGTGTCGCCGGCTGCTCTCAAGAACAGAAAGTCATCTAGGTAATGCATAACATGCCTATGCCCCGTGGCCTCGGTGAATGCCCACTCTAAGAAACAGCTGAATTTTTCAAAATAGGCACAAGAAATGGAGCAACCCATCGGCATGCATTTATCCATGTAATAACGTCCTTGGAAAGCAAAACCTAGCAAACGCTGATCCTGTGGGTGTACCGTGAGCAACCGGAACGCTGATTCGATATCCGATTTCGCCATCAGCGCTCCGGGGCCCAGGCGATTTAACATGGTGACGGCATCATCGAACGATGCGTACCGCACCAAACAGACTTCTGGGTCAATAGCATCGTTTACTGAGAAGCCCCTTGGAGCAGACAGATTATGGATCAGCCTAAACTCCCCCGGGTCTTTTTTAGGGACCACCCCTAACGGGGAACAGATGAAATTCGCCACTGGCGGGAGCCGAAAAGGCCCAGCCACTCGGCCTAGCCTCACCTCTTTATCGATTTTTCTTTCCACAACACCTGGATTCTGTTGAGCTGAAAGCTGGTTTTTGCAAAAAGGTTCCCCATGAAAATCCCCCGCCGGGATGTGGAAGCCATATAAGAATCCCTTCCTCAACACCCCAGCGGAGACATAATCCGGGTATTTGTTTAACCAAGGAGTCATAGCCATGAGATCAACGGGAGTAGGCAATTGTACTCAACAATCCACCTCAGTCCTGCTTGGACCCTCCTTTACCTCCCGCCCGCTATTTTTTGATCTGCATGAACTCTCCGTGTGAGAGGGATTCCCACAACCCGCACACACGTGCTTGAACCTACATGTACCTTGCGGTCTGTTGCAATTGCCTCTATTGAAGCCCCAACAGACCCCCGCTTTCCACTATTCCCGCCGGATTTCGGCTGGTGATCGTCGCCGGTGCCTGCTCGAAAGGGCACCGCGGGCTTCTTGGGGGAACCCCCGACCCATTCCCACCTGCCGAGGAAGTTCTTGCCGCCCCAGGCAGGAGCTGTTTATGCCAAGAAATGGAGTTGAGGCAATCCCATGTCAGAGAGGAATCAAACTCTTTTGCTTTAAGGAACTTCATGTCGTAACCTTTCCATTCACCCCCCTCATACGTTTCATAAAAATCCATTATACGTGCCTGATAACAAGACAGCTCGGGCAATACCTCGGGCTTACGTTCCCCAATATTCGCAGTAAACATTGCAAAGGCCTTAGCCCAATTTGTTATCGTCTCTTCAGCCCTGAACTCTGCCATCTTAGCGCGCCAGACGCTCGGGTGCCACAAATCTTTCTGTGTTTTAGCATACTCCATCTCGCGATGGTCAGTTAACAACGAAAACATATTGACATATTTGTCTGCCCAGATCAACTCTTTTGTGGCCAACGGTATATGTTGAACCACCCTCTCCCGCCTTGAGGGTAATGAGCCCTCCCCTGCCACTGGCAAGGTGAGCTTACCTGGTGCGGTCGTTGTTCCCGCCGTTTTCTCGAGACCTGCCGGTCCTTCTGGTGTCGCCTGTGGGGAGACAAGAGGGAGATTCGCCTTCGCGGCATCTTGCGACTGCCGCAACTGCTGGATTAGTAATTTGGCCTCTTCTGCCGTGTCTCCTGGCGCCGTAGCACCTCCTGCCTTCTTATTGAGCCATGCGGCCAACTGGGTGGCCAATTCAGGAGGCATATCCTCCTCGTTAGTGGGCGTAATGACAACCGGAATCGGTTGACCCGCGTCAGGGGTTGGTACTGGGCCATCGGCTGGTACGGCAGGGCTGACCGGGGGCACCTCAGGGACCGGATCCTCCCCTGCCGCCGCCCTCCTCTTGACCCGTTTCCCTCTACCCTCGGGGCCTATTACCTTCTTCGGGTTGCCAGGCTTGTTCATTGCGGCCAGTTGCTTCTTGATGCCCGCCATATCCCGACCTAGTGCTGGAACCTGCCCGATGCTCCGTTCTATTCTTGCCATTCTGTTCACCAACATGCGAAGCACCTGGTCTGTCTCGGAACCCTTTCCTGCCTTCTTGCCAGACATGGTTTCGATTATCTCCTCCGGGTCGATCGACACGGTCCTGGATCCTTCGCTGTACAGTCACTGAAAGAGAAACACAAGAATTACAAGTTCTCAAAAATGGCTCCTTGTTCCGTCGAGGGCTCACGAGCAACGAGTGGGTGCAGCCTTCCAAGCACAGGAACAAGAGGACGCTTCTTCGGATTCCCGCTCTCTTTATTCTTCTTCGGAAGGGCGTGTACCCGCCCCAGGTACGCCTACTGGGCGTGGTCATCGGTGTAGGTGTCTAGGACAACCGCTCTTGGGCGGGAAAGAGGCGCGCCCCGGCTACGCCGCTTCGGGCATACCAGCCGAGACACGCCCCCGCCCAAAATGGTTTCCCGGGAGGATCAGGGCACCCGATCATACGTTCGGGGGGACCGAGTGGTCGCCCCTTTCCAATGAGGGAGTAAACAGAGTACAGTTGCAGACAATCCGAGGGAGATCGAAGAGATGACCAGCAAGGTGGTTGGATCCATTGAGGTCCTCCAATTCTCTCTGTTAATACAGGGACCTTATAAAGTTAGCAAAACAAAATAATAGCAGTGGAGGGAAGCTCACTGAGTTTACATTTTTTATCAGGGCCATTTGCTGTTTCACGAGGTGAAATGGGAGGGCATTTGGTTAGTTTGGGTTCCAGGAGGACTCTGTCATTTCTCATTGAGTGAGGACAATAGTGGTGGGCAATTACTTTAATGATCTGGAGCAGGATAATCTCATTGCATTCTACTTTTTTTTTTTACATTTAACAAAGTACAAAAAAAGCACCCATGCTATTGACTATATAATGAGGAAATAAGTAATGCATCTTGTAATAGTTAGCATAACTACTATGATATAGCATAATAACTTGCTGCAACCAGATAGACTGGCTGCTATATGCTTATTGTCCGGTACAGGGAAGCTCCACCTGCTAGTATAAATTCCAAACTTTCATAGCTAAAAAGCCACATCAGTTCCTAGTGGCTACCATTTAAAAATGTTATTGCCGCTTATTAGTGACGTGGTTATAGTGAGGCAGTTTTCACTGATACCTAGCACTGTCAATTTGTAGCTCATTCAGTTACAAGTGCAACACAGGACAGGAAGAAGTTGCCAAGGGGATTGCCTGCTCATAAGTTTCAACTTTCAGTCCCACCTTCTCCCTTACTTAAGACTAATTCTTTGTTTGCCTACGGTTGTTGCTTTATCCTTCCATGCAATGTACTGACCATAGACATCCGCTACAGTTACAAGAGTGTTGCAATTGATGTAAGATTTTTTTTACCTATCAATTGGAGGTAGACTGTAGATGCTCAGGAGTATTTTTCTTTGAATCTAAAATGGAGGTCTTTATCAAGGTTCACACCCAGGTGTAGGGTTATAAAGAGTCAAAAAAGCCTAGCAGTGAGGCGCTTATGAACATAACACTGGAATTTGAAAATCTTCACTCCTATAAATAGCAGTGATATTCATAACCAGCCATCTAGATTCGTGGACTGTCTTCATTGCTAGATTGGGTGTTTTTTCTTTCTTTTTCTGCTGATGACTACTTGAGCAGGTATTTATTTTGTATTCCAGAAAAGTAGCAGAAAGTGAAGATCCACTGCAATATCTTTCTTGATGTCAAGGCAGACTCTAAACTGAAGGAAGCAACATTATTAAAGAATTTGGTTAGTTGGGACTTAAGTTTATAGGTTGCCAACTAGCTGCTGGTCTGCCTCTGGATGAGTTTGAGGATTTGGCTCTTGCTACCACTCAGTGGCTTTCTTGTATTAAATCAGATACAAATTCAGTGTTCCCTCTGAAAGTATTCACAGAACAAATGACCATGACCTTTATATTTTGCCTTTTCTGAGACCTGTAAACAATTTGTGTAATTAGTATCTTATTTAATGGCACTCATTGAGTCTGTGCTGTCTGAATTCAAGTCTGAGTAAGTTTACTGGGATTGGAACTGAAGATCTGAAGATTACACCAGTGTTAGGCAGCATTTCCTTCCATTTTGCTGTCTTTGTTTGTTTACGCTTAAAGGGCAATTTAGAAGGATACTCAACTCTGTAAGTTCTTGGTGGTTTTGGTTCAAGCTGGCATAAAGTATGTGGACAGGGAGATGCTTTCTGGCACAACTTAGCTCCCCGTTAGGTTATCTTTAACGCCTTAGCTGCGGCCGTTATTTCGTGCAGTGCTGGGCGTTCCAAAGAGTGGGCGGGGCCGCGTCGGCCGTTGAATGTTCGCAGCACCAGCCAGGTAGTGCTCCGAACGTTCGGCGGCCGACGGCAGCAGCTATGAGGTTAAATAGATTAATGTTTTCTTGTGCATCGTTACCTTTAGCACTTAGTTGCAATTAAAATCCTATGAGTAGCTCCAAGCAAACAGACAGCAAATGTGCCATATTGAGCTTTCCAATATGAAACGTGAATTTCCCACCCCCTCCCAAATATACTGTTATAGAAACAGTCTATATTGAGAAATACTTACCTCACTATTGGTGACACCCATGCAGTTTCCATCTTGATTTTGTTAACAAAAATCCAACTGTTAAGCGACAATAACTTTGATTGCGTATGGATGGCTCAACTCTTTTTCAGGTCTGGCATAGGCATAGTTTCATAAAATCAATCAAGAACGCACACACCCGCAGTCCTTCAACCAGAATGCTCTCTTGTCCTGATATATGCTGGTTCATCACTTTCCCTTTCTGCTGCACAAGCTCCAGATTTCAAAAAGGCCGCATGATTCATCCCTGCTGACTCCTTTTAGCCAGCATGTTGAAAGACCCACACGGAGCGCCCTCAGCCACCACAACTACCCTCTGCCAAGTGTGCGAAGGCAAGCAAACCGGGTTTATGAATACCTGTTTGTCTGCATCGGCATAATAAAGCCAGAAGAATTGGCTTTGCATCAGCACTTTAATGTAATTCCCCATGTAATATTTTTACTAAACATTCTTAAATTATGGTTTTACAAACCAGTGTTCTTTTTGTGTAAGACACTAGTCAAATGGAACTAAAGCAGGGGCGTAACACTGGCCCCCGCATCCCCCGCAGTGCGGGGAGGGGGGCACAAGCTCCAGGAGGCCCCCTCAGCACTGCACTTCGGCGGGGGAGATCCTGATAGAGTCCCGAGGTGGCCCCTCTCTGTACCTTGCAGGGGGGCCCCCTCAATTATCGTTACGCCTGGGAACTAAAGTTATTCAGTATTATATAAATATTTGTTTTTGCAGATACTTGTGCTGTAGGCCATAGTTTTATGGCATATCAATCTTTAAACCGAACATTTTTGTTAATTATTGGAGAACTAGCTTCATGCCAAGAAATAGGAAGTGGTTGTCTTGTTTATGGTTAAAATGAATAAATGCTAGTAGACTGGATTTTCTTGGAGTTAACGAATGGTTAATTAGTAAAATTATGCTTCAGAATCAAGTGTCTTATTGTCAAAGCTTTTTAGTTTTTCTATCACGCGTTCGAAGAAGTAAATGCCTATGTGAGGACGAATACCTTAAACTTGGAAAGTCTTAGCTTGAAATCGCTTTGTAAAATCATAGCTGCATTAATGCGACTTTCCACGCATTGTAGTGCAACAAATGTACATTTATGCCGGCAGAGTGCAAGGTGCAGTTTTGATAACCTAACTGAATGCGTGAACAATTAATTATTCTTTCAGAATATAAAAAAATATCTATACTCCCACCAGTTTAGAAAATCACTGAATCCCCTCTCCCCCCCCCCAACCACATTTGATGTCTCGATTTAAAGGCTACTATTACCGAGACAAATGCACATTTTTTCAGTATATTTTAAATAAAAATGTACATTACATATTGTGACATCTCCAATGTTAGTATTTTATATTCCTTTATAAGGATATAACTGTGATATCATTTACTCTTTTATTGGGAAACTTATAGCAAGCCCCATTCAATTTCTAGTTCTTTTAATCTTGCTCAGACCGTGACAAAATAGTTCTGTTTTCATATGCCAGATTGACTGACAATTACAGCTTCAGTAATAATGGCTTCTCTTCCCCCACACCTCTCGCAATGTATGTCCGATCATGGGCTTTCAGAAATTTGCTATGTATTTTTGTTCACAAAATCCCAGTTTACATCCTCCTGAGAGTATGCTGGCTCATGGCCCATCGTGCTGAGCGTAGTTCCCATGGTGTTAAAGCCCCTTCCCTCCCCCTTGCCTCCGTACAACCTACCTCTTGGCTCCCCATAGCATTGATTTTCTTCTCCAGTAATTAATACAGTGGATAGTAGTGTCGTTAAGTCATGAACATAAATGGCTTCAGCCTACTTGCCTGTGCCAACAAACTCCAACAGTGCTCACTGCAGCTGGAAGAAACATGGTTTGTATGCCAGGGATGTACGCTCCGCACTCGTTTATTCACCTAATGAGAAACTTAATTTGCTGCCATAATATGGGCAGACTCTCCCTCGATCTGTTTTATTCAGGCTGCTCTCTGCAGGGATGATTTCAGATCCGCGAGGCAAGATTTACACGTGTTCGGTGTTCGCGGTATATTGGTCTTGGGAGTCACCGTGTTCAGCACTAGTTTGCCGCCTTAGAATTTGATTGACGTGTCCTAAATTAATCTGATTCGTTTAGCAAAGCTTCCTCCTGCAATTGAATTTTCAAGTTACTGCAATCTCAAAAGTTTTAAAATTGATATAACGTAGCCTTGCAGCCCCAATCCCATTTTGTAAATAAACTGAGTTGCCTGACCTTCATAATGGCAATTTTTCTACTGTTGATGCATTCTTGGTAAATGCGAGTCAATTAACAGGTTGAAATTTAAGCTTAACATTCTCGAAATACACGTCTGACTTATCTGGAGAGCACCCTTTCAGCAATGCCTGCTGCTTGATGTCTTTGGCCTTGCCTTATTACACACCCAACTCTTTGGATGTTTCCTTGGTTACAGTTCCTAGTTTGTAATCCTTTGTTGGCTGGTACCTTCATGGTTGGCACAGGCCTACGGATTCCCTTCATCACTGTGAATGTGAAATCCTTTAGGACAGCGATCAAAGAAGTTAAAATGTATTTACAATTTGTCCCCCCACCATCCCACGGATTTGCAGAGCCACCACCGGAGGAAGATCGTTCTCCTACCTGGCAGCCAAGACATGGAACTCCCTCCCCGCACACCTACGACTGACCCAGGACCATCTCACCTTCAGGAGACACCCCAAGACCTGGTTATTCGAGCAGTAGCGGCACCCCCCCCTCCATTCAGCGCCTTGATACCCTCACGGGTGAGTAGCGTGCTCTACAAATGTATTGATTGATTGATGGTTACAACAGTCACCCTAGGACACGCTCTGATACACTCCACAAGGGATCGATTGTCTCTGCGTGTTGAAATTGGAAGACACCATTTTCCTGTTTTACATTTGATACCCAATCACAAATAACTTTTGATTCTGCTTAGGTGACTATGATTTATACTCTTCACTGCTGCAGCTGCTCGCCTCTAACCTCCTGGCTTCTATATCACCATATGACAATACAGCAAATGCTGTCAAAGTCAGATGGCATTACAAAACAATTTTTATTTATTATTTTTTCTATTTCACAGAGTTTTATATAGCTCGAACTAGATCCGAATCGGGTATCCGAGCGCTTTACATAGCAGCAGTTGCATTACATGAGGACACATTCGTTTTTGTTAGGCACGGGGAGATTAAGTGATTTGCCCACAATCACATAATGTTCAGCGTTGTTGCCAAGAATCAAAGCCATTTCCCCAGATAGGAGTTTGACCGCCCTAGAACTTTTATTCTGCTCAGAAATGGATCACATGAATATTGTTGATAGAGAATGCATAAAGCTGCAGAGAGATATGTGCAACAAAAAAAAAAGTAACCCCTTGCAGGTTTCAGAGGCTGTTGCAGACTCGAGCAGGGACTTTCTTATTCCTGTTTGTTCCTTCTGATCATCTTTCTTACCTTTGTGAGAAAGTGAGGGGATAATAGTAATCACCTGATGAAGAGGCTTAAAACTGTAGAAGGGAACCAAAACACAAAGACTCAGGGAGTGAAGAAAGAACATATTGGATTAATATTTAGAAGGGAGTATCATACTTGTAATATGCAGCTCCTAATGAGGAGGTTAGGTTAGGAAACAAGATTAACTGTAGGGTTATGGTCTGATTTACTTTTTTTCGAAGCTCATAATTATCATAAAACCTTTGGATGCAGGACAAGAAGCTTGTAACAGTGCAATGCAAACATGTCTAGTACCCAGCTCCCTCGGGAGGGTCTCTGGTGGGCTTTGTCCGGCTGGATAACAAACGGAGAACCCTTATGAGGGCACCCTTGGCATATAATTGATGACCTACTAGGGAATTCCCACATTTTTCTTTTTCCCCATCAAAAGATTGTTACCCAGTACGTCTTCAACATGGGAGTGTTGCAGAGATAGGAAATTAATTAGTATGTTGGACTGCTTGGATGGCATTGTACCAGTAGGGTTCCAGTGCTGTACATCAGAAGTGAAGGAAGGGATTAATTGTAAATCTTGTGGGCGGGGTGGGAGTGGGGGGCTTTTATCTGTTATTTCTCTGGAATAGTCCAATTAGTTAATAGTTAAGGTGAAAGGTATTGAAATATAGATTTTCAAAAGGAGATAGGCAGCGGATAAATAAAACTACAGAATTGATAGGTCTAGGGGAAAAAGGTCGATCTGTAATCTGGAAGCTCGTAATAATAAATAGAACTCATTTCTTTGCGCGCACGCTGCATCGCAGAAGCATGGCACGCAAAGAAATGTGTTTTATTTATTTGTTTCTGTACTTACCTCCTGTGTCGCTATATTCCGGAGTTTATTACCACCCACCCTGCCCCTCCCCCTCCACATGTCCGCGCCCAGCAGCACTCCCACCATGGGCCGCTACTGATGGGTGGGCTGGGAATCTTCTAATATCAATGTTAGACAGCAGAGTTGTAGATAGGAGAGAGGCTTCTGTAGGTTGTTCCCAAAGAAAATGTCAGTACTTTGAGATCACATGGTAGTATATCAAACTTCCTAACAGGGTTTGGGGACTTTATGGCTGTTCTGCAATTTATTGAGTGTAGAAGCAATGACCTTTATTGTGGCTGTTTTCTGCTTAAATCTCTTAAAAGCCATATTGGTGATTTCGGATGGTGGCTTTTTATCTCTGCCGCATACATTTTAGGCAGAGGCCTGTCTATCAGTACTTAGAGAGGTGTCTACCTTGCAGTTTTGAGATTATGTGGGATGTGTTTGTGAGAATGATATGTTTAAGGACAACAGTCTAATGCATGGCACTCAAACCCCCCATAGGGGTTGAGGATCCCATCATATAAGTGGGTTAGGTGAGCCAAAAAATGCTTTAAGTGCTGAGGCAAGCATTCATCATTTAAACAGTGAAGGAGAAGCGGCAAAGTTTGCCCCCAGGTCTGGCCCTAGCTTAGTAAGCACAATTGACCATGCAACCTCACCTCTACAATACAGTCCTTAGCATTAATAAAGGAACAACATACTTTTCTAGCAGGCCCAAATAATGGTAGGGTGGAATCTTCAAACAATAAATACAAGAATAAATAACTAGTGTATTGCTTTGTTGATTTTCTCTCTTTTAATAATCTTTTGTACGTCTCTCCTGCTACAGTGCATGCTTTGGATGCACTCTTGCTTGCAAGAGAGATTGTATACAATAAGGGGCTTGCAAACCGTCCATTGCTTGACATTCACTAGCTTCATTGTCTGTCTTATTTGCTGCCTTCTAAGTGGCCAGGACATGCTTGCTTCACTTCCTCTTATTTCAGCATGAGCATGGACACAGAACTTAATGCTTCAGCTTAATTACTGTCCTTCCGCTGATCGTGCTGTGCCTGAGGTACTACTTTTTTTCTTCTTCCCTGTTGTCTTTGTTGAACATCTTGCCATTTGTAGCAATGTTTTACTATGCCATACACACTTCGAAAAAGCAATTTCTTTCTTTGAAATGGATGTTTATTGTGACGACAGATGTTATCCGCTTTTCTTATGTGATAGTCTTTTGTGAAAATTTACATATTTTTTTTTTCCTTTTTTACACATGTGGAGATTAACTGATGTATTCAGAATCACAGGGGTGTTGCGCTAAAATCTACTAAGTATTGGCAAAGCCATTGGTCTAAGACGCCTTTGAGACTATTGGCTCTGCAATTACATTTTGTTCATGCTGTACAGCATGAACATTGCTGACTTTGGCAAGACTATAACACTTCCAACACTAACACACTTTGGAAAATAAAAATAGTACATTAGCTCTGCAAAGCATCTGTGCTGCTGTGCACCATGGCTACAAAACATTGTCAAAGTCAATAGCGCTCATAGGCGAGAACTATTGGCTTTGCCTGTGCTTATTTCGTTTAACTAATGCTACGTTCTTGTTTCCCTATGGCCATTCTCTATTGGATTGTATCCCATTAGCTAATTCCACTATCCAAGTCTTGTAAAGAGTATTCCCCATCTTTTAGAATCACTCAGTGAAACCTTTAACATCCGTTTGAGACTAGCTACGCATACTTTTGCAAGGAATGGCAGGTTAAGATGCAGAAACCTCTGTATTATTTCTTTTGGCTTTCGCCAAGGCAAGTAGCGTGTTTAGGCGTGGTATGGCTCTGAGCCTTTCATGGTGCTTCCATCCTTCAAAGTGTCTGTACAATCAATGCTTTTTCCCCTTTTTTAGGTCTCGGTAATATCCGGTCTGCCGAAGGCAGACCGGATGTCCGAGAATTATTGTCAGTAAGAGGGCTGCTTTATCCCTCCCTCTTTTTGGCTCTCCCTCCATTGGCTGGCTTCCTAAACGGAGGCCAGCCATTGGAGGAGAGAGCTGTCCCTCGGAATAGGCTCCGTCTTTTTCGGATTTGGGGGCGTAGATTTTGCTGTTCTTTAGACAGTGACGTAGTCCGTCACTCAGGACAGCAAAACCACGCCCCCGAATCTGAAAAATTCAGAGGCTGGCGGGCGCCATTTTTTCTCGTCGCCCTGCGCTCTCCCTCCTCCCGTTACGAGCTCCAGGCGTCCGAGGCACAAACTCTTGCTTCCTCGTTCTTGCCTTCTGCCCCCAGGTAACCTTCCTAACTATTGTCTGTTTAGCACACCAGGCAGCTTGCTGGGGTTGAGCGGGTGAGTATTGAAGGAGAGGTCAAAGGTGAGCAGTGACTTGTGGGTGACAAGGAGGCTGGAGAGGAGAGACAGTGGTGACCCTGTCGCCCGGGCCAGGGCTCTCAAGGAGGAGGGGGTGGGTGAGCGGGAGATGGGGGTGTCAGCGGGAGATGGGGGTGTCAGCGGGTGGGGGGCACTGTTTCACGCAATGTGGAGCGTTTTGTTCTGTTGTTTAAACCTACTGTTTGTATGTAAAGCTGCATATACGCTGTTAGCGCTTCGAAGCGGTTCTATATAGTAATCGAGATAGTGAACACTTTTCAAATGTGAAAACGCAACATTCTAAGTTGTAGGTAGTTTCACAAACAAGAATGCGTGCGACAGCTACCCACGCGCTGGTGGTGGATGTGTGTGCGTGCGTGGGCGTGTGTGCGTGCCTGTTCAAACCCCTTCAGGACTCTGCAGCAGCCGAGCACTGATTTGATGGGCAGTCCTGAAAAGAGTGTGACACTAAAGGTGTTTCTATGTAGCAGTGAGCCCTGATGGTGTGTGTGTGACTGTGTTGTGTGTGTAAACACCAGTAGCACGGCCTCCGGCTGTCGGTGTCACAGCATCGCTGGACTGCAAACTAGAATCTGTAATAAAAAAAAAAGGTCGGAAACCTAATCCGAACCAGCACGAGAGCCCCTTTCACTCTCCCGCCGCCCAAACCAGACCGGAAGACCCCTCCCCAAAAGACACCAGCTCTCTAATGTATGCGGCTTTCTATAGCGCCAAGAGGCGACGGAGCGCTGTACAGGCCCCTAAACACTAAACATTAGGACTATTCCAGTGCTTCCTTGCTCTCTAGCCAGGTTTTTCTATACAAACAAACACGCCCACATGTTCAAAGCAACCCCGGCACTGACGTGTGCAAGGAAACACGTGTAAGCAGCAGAGCGCCGGTATTTTGTTTGTGTGCACACAAGCGTCTGTAGCCTAGCTCTGATGGTGTGGTGTGCACGCACTGGAATGTTTGCAGCATTGAGAGCAATCATTGTGTGCGCACACAAGCGTCTGCAGCCTAGCTCTAATGGTGTGCTGTGCACGCACTGACGTTTCTGCAGCCTAGCTCTGATGGTGTGCTGTGCACGCACTGACCTGTCTGCAGCCTAGCTCTGATCGTGTGCTGTGCACGCACTGACGTGTCTGCAGCATAGCTCTAATGGTGTGCTGTGCATGCACTGACGTGTCTGCAGTAGTGAGAGCAATTATTGTGTGTGCACACGCGTGTCTGCAGCATTGCTCTGACGGTGTGCAGTGCACGCACTGACGTGTCTGCAGCAGTTAGAGCATTGTGCGCACACAAGTGTCTGCAGCCTAGCTCTGATAGTGTGCTGTGCACGCACTGGAATGTTTGCAGCAGTGAGAGCAATCATTGTGTGTGCACACAAGCGTCTGCAGCCTATCTCTGATGGTGTGCTGTGCACGCACTGGAATGTTTGCAGCAGTGAGAGCAATCATTGTGTGTGCACACAAGCGTCTGCAGCATCGCTCTGGTGGTGTGCTGTGCACAACCGGATCTGCAGCAGTCGATGCACTGTTTGTGTATGTGAACACACGTCTGCAGCAGTATGAGCAGTTATTGTGTGCACACGCCTGTCTGCAGCAGAGCACCGGTGGTGTGCGTGCACAGACACGCGTGCAGCAGTCCAAACACTGTGTCAACACACACGCCTGCAGCTGTGAGATCACGTATTGTGTGTACAGGTGTGGGCAGCAGTTCATGTACTGTGTGAACACACACGCCTGCATCTGTGAGATCACGTATTGTGTGTGTGCACACACTTGTGGGCAGCAGTGAGCAGTCCATGCACTGTGTGAACACACACCTGCAGCTGTGGGATCACTATTGTGTGCACATCATTGTGTGCAGCAGTTCATTCACAGCTTTGAGGTCACGTATTGTGTGTGCACACACTTGTGTGCAGCAGTTCATTCACAGCTTTGAGGTCACATATTGTGTGTGTGTGCACACTTGTGTGCAGCAGTCCATGCACCGTGTGAACACAGACGCCTGCAGCTGCGAGATCATGATTGTGTGCACACAATTGTGTGCAGCAGTTCATGCACAGCTTTGAGGTCACGTATTGTGTGCGCACACACTTGTGTGCAGCAGTTCATGCACAGCTTTGAGGTCACGTATTGTGTGTGTGCATGCACTGTGTGCAGCCGTCCAGGCGTTGTCTGTGCACTCTCGGCCCCTCCCACCATGCCCCTTCAGCAGTCACAGACAGTCCCTGCCTGTCTCTCGAGGTGGAGGCACAGACGGGGGACCAGAGGCAGGCCCGGAACGAACCCAGCATGGCGCTGAAACGGATCCATAAGGTACGGTCGGAGGTGTAGAGGACGAGTGTGATAATTGTGTTTACAGAAAAGCAGTATGAGAAATGATAACAGCTTAGTCGGTAACGAATTTTGGAGGAGCGTTGTCTGTAACTAATGTTGGAATATAAAGGTTGATTGAAGAATCGTAGGGACTGTGTGTGTTGGAATATGGTATTGGATTTTGGGTTGAACTTGGTATTTCTCAGTGTGGAGTGGAGAGGAGCCGAAGTTATTGGAGCCAAGCCTGTCCTGTTACCGGCAAGAGGTCTTTAGGGTGAGGCCAACTGGGCAGTGACCGGTCACGTCTATAGTAGATGGGGGAGGGGTAACTATTGAATCCGCGAGAGGCTTCAGGCAAACCACATGCTTAGATGTTCCTTTAATTCACCTAGGTGAAAATGACTTGGTTCAATGGTCTGGTGTAGCTCTGCTGAAAATAATGAACGGCGAATAAAAGAGTATATGGAGGTTATGGTCAGCGACGCACGTGGTGTGGACAGAGGTTGTACCGCAAAGGCTTGTGCACTGGGTGATCAAGCATAATTTAGTGGAGAAGGACAGGTGGAATGTGAATAAGGAGATACAAAGATTTTGCAGTTTCATCGAAATTTGCTTTCCTGAGCCTAGCAACATTTTGCAAGATGATTTCTGGTTATTTAGGCAAGGCGGGTGCATCTTTCCTTCATGAACAAAAAACTAAACTTTCTTGATATACATGAATCCTTGTCAAAAAAGGTGGCATATTATGGTGTTAAGTGTGTTATTTGAAGCAACTGTTTGAGTGTCAGGCAAAAAAGAAGACAGTAAAAAACCTTATAGGGGAAAGCTTGTTTGTGGCTGTTGGAGCAATAGCCTCAGTTATGTTTCTCATGCCTCTGAAGACGTGATACAGTCCGGGCCTCTGTTTCCCCTTAAAGCCCCATTAACTAGCTTGGGTCTTGCCTGTTCGCTGTGGTGCCCTGGTCCTTCCTCACCTCCTGTTTGGGGTTTTGGGAATGTGTTTGGAGGAGATCACTTTACAAAAGGCGCTGCAGCCTCTGAGGCATCCCTCTAACCCAAGGCCTGCTCCCAAGTGACAGCAGGCTCTCTCGATAGAAACAGGCCAAAGCGGGCCCTCCAACTCCCAGGGGTGCTCCCCTCCCGCTGTCCGTGTCTTTTTCCCGCCCCTCCCGCTGATGAGGTCGCCACTCTCATTTCTCTTGTGCCTGGAGAGTTTGGCGGTGTATCAGGAAACTGTTGCCTTTTATGCCCGGTCCATGATGGGCAGCGGAACGAGCGCTAATGAGCCTGGGATAGATTGTTCTTATTTCTCCTGACAGCTTATGTGTGCTGATCAGCGGCATGAGAGGTAAGTGCCGGTCTTGGGGTGGGAGGTATTTGTAGCATGTTTGTTTGTTGCTTATTGTTAGCATGCATTCCACATCACTCTCAAACACACTACCTCACAACTTTACTCTCTTTCTATCTCACTAGCTCACTCTCTCTCTATCTCACTACCTCACTCTATCTATTTCTATCTCACTATCACTACCTCACTATATCACGACTCACTCCCTCAAAAATTCACTACATCACTCTCTCACTAACTAACTCTCTATCTCACTACCTCACAACTTCACTCTCTCTCTAACTCACTACCTCACTCTCTCTCTATCTCACTACCTCACAAACTCACTCACTGTTTCTATCTCACTACCTCAGAACATCCCTCTCCCTCACTACCTCAGTCTTTCACAACCTCACTCTCTGTCTCTCACTACCTCACTCTCTATCTACCTCTCCCTCACTACATAACTCTCTCTACCTCACTACTCCACTCTATCTATCTCACTACCTCACTATCTCACAACTTCTCTCTCTCAAAAACATCACTACCTCACTCTCTCACTACCTCACTCTCTAGCTCACAACTTCGCTCTCTCTCTAACTCACTACCTCAATCACTCTCTATCTCACTACCTCGCTCTTTCTATCTCACTAACTCACTTTCACTCTATTTCACTACCTCTCTATCCATCTCACTACATCACATCACTCTATGCTTATATCTCACTACCTCACAACATCCCTCTCCCTCACTACCTCACTCTTTCACTACTTCACTCTCTCTCACTACCTAACTCTCTATCTATGTCAATACCTCTCTCTATATCACTACCTCACTCTCTCTCTGCTAATGCAATAGGTACCACATATGCAAAAAAAAGCTAATGCCAATAGAAATTACAATGCCATTTATTTAGGGATACAAAAAAGATAAAAAAATAATGACCAATACCAATAGCTTTACCTATAATATTGCCGAGACCATTGCATTGTAAATGCTTGTTAAAACTCCGATGCTGCTTAGTACGACACAAGGGACATAAACCTAGCATGTCTTCGGATGGGGCAGAGGAGACCGGTTTACTTCTTAGGATGAGGTCATTGGTAATTTGCCTGAATGAATGCTTTGTACATTCGGATCTGTGAAACAAAGATGTGTTTGTAAATACAACAATGAAAAACATAAAGGCAATGGCTTTTGTGACTATGTCAACTGAATGCCACGAAAGATATGGAGAATAAGAAGTGTTTGTTTGGTAAAAAGAATAGTCTAGTTCAAGTTAAACTGGATAGTTGGTTTCTTCACTCAATGCATTGGAGAGCTTTTATTGAGCATTCATGCACGTTTAAAAAAATGCGATACAAGGAGTTGTCGTTTTGGCTGTATTTGCTGCTTTCTTGTTTTGGTAAATGCTGTAACGGGGTTCTGCTTTTTTGCCTACCATGCTGCTGAGATTGAATGTGACTTATTTTTATTTAAAAAAAAAATTGTGAAAAGGACACCCTAGCAAAGGTCACTCACTGTTCACCCCAAAATTAAAAGAATGTTTAAGACCAAGTCATAGCAAGTGAAACGGAAATGCAGCAGCACCCTCGCTTAGTTTGTAAAGATACCTTGGATTCTTTTCTTGTTGGTTTGGTATTGTGAAAACTTACTTTAAAACAGGCCATGTATGGTATTTTGGTAGGCCTTCAGTGGGATGGCAACAATTTGATTTACGGAATTTAAAATACATCAGCAAATGTATTATCTGACTAATTAGAGTAGCAGTTTAGGTTTACTCTAGCATGTAAAGGAGCATTGAGCAGTTTTATGAAACTTGGCAAATGTTAAAATTGCTTCAGTGGATATATACACCGTAAATTGTTTTTGTGTAAATGTAACACATATTTGATGGTCGTAGTAGCGTGTACATTGCTATATTGGACCATACATGCCTGTATTCCTCTGTTCAATAAAACATTTTCATTATGTTGCAGTCTTATTTGAGTGCATCAATAAATACCATGAATGATGGTTGGCTAGAATTAAGGAAACCGTTACATCCTAATTAGTAATTAAAAAAAAAAAACACTGGCATTGTCATGTGAGTGGACGCAGGACCATTCTGATAAGATCATAGGTTTGGAATTTTTTTTAACGCTTATATATAGAGATGAAATGGTATATCAGTAATGATATCAGAAAGATTAATGCAACTGATGGCATAACTTTATTTTAGATGGAACTTATCAAGGCTCCAGATAGCGCGCAATAACTTTGACAATCAACACATGAATGGAATATATACTAATGAACTATACTGACAACACCCTGACGTGTAAAGTGAAAGGCTTGAAGGTAAGCCTGTAGATCAGTGTATGTGTACAGCTGACCAAACTGTAGTGACTGTCTAGCTATACGCTGGGAATAATGTTAATACTACGTCCATATATTTCCACAGGGTTAATGCCCAACAGGTTCTACGCTAATTGTTGATTCTTACAAATACATACTGCTCACCATAAAGTATTTGGTAAGTGAGACCATAGATTCCTATGGTAGAATTATAGCTTATAGAAAGTTTGCGGTGATCGGCACATTAGTTTTTAAATCTTTTGAACACATACCAATATATAGTGGTTACCTTGAAACTTCTTTTTTGTAAAAAAGACATGGGATAATGGAGTAAGGTGATAGCATGCAGTGGGTGTGCCCTCAGTACATGAAACAGAAAATCGGTCCTGTTATATGATTAAGAACTTGATCAATATGAGACGCACGCCGCAATTATGCACGTGGGGGTGGCACAATTCAAATGTGTGGATTAGACCTATGTAAATAGGCAATGATAATGTGAAGGTGGCCCATAATGTACAAAACTGATATATGGTGCTATATCTTTTATGTAAATTACAGCCTTTAAAAAGCCCGCGGAGGGCGAAACGTGCGTCGGCTGTGACGGTGTGATAAGAAAGGAATCAATAAAAGAACATTGAATATCAATGAACATTGTGCATGTAAATTTGTGGACGGAAAGAACATTGGAAATATTGGATTGTCGTGGCTGGATGCCTATTGGATAAAAGTGACTAAAAGGGATGTGCACTGGTGTTTGTTTATGCATCCTAATCTGTGGAATGAAAACTGGTTTCCCGTTTCACAAATGTTTGACAGTAGTGTTTTTTTTTTAGTAGGTGGGCAAAAGCTCAAAAAGCCCAGCCCAGCCTATGAGATTTCTTTGTCATGGAAACAACTGAATCAAAGGAGTCTGCAAACACAACATGTTCTAAACTTAAGTTCCAAAATTGTGGGACCATTCTAATGGCGCCAAAGGATTATACATCTGGTTTCAATTGCAATGCTTTTTCTGGACTAGAAGCAATGTTGCAGCACCTAGCTGATAGGTACAGTGGCTTGATCCAGTAAGTAGCCATAAAGCCGGGTCTATGAAGCCACTGCAGTCCAAAAAGGTAGCGTTTGGGCACCTTCATGTAAATACTGTTGGCAGTGTCCAGGTGGAGCAAAATAAGGGAGGTGAGGACCATGGTCCTACTCAAATTTGAATTGAAGTTCTTGTACGAAAAGCATCTTTACAAGGCCAGGTTGACTTACTCTGTTGGGAAATTTAGTGTTGGATGATCTGCCCCATATTTTACAGTTTTTGAATAGGTGTGGTTAGAAGGCCTAATAAACTAGCAGCAGTTTGGAGACTGGATGCTCACTGTTTCACCCAGCTCTAAAAATGTGCATGAGATTTCTTACACAACAAACTCTTTCTAACTATGCGATTATCGGTCTCGGTTTACTTGAGTCCAGGAGAGGAAATGCAGCAACTGTTACTAAATATCAAGCATAAAACTTATTTGGTTGTGGAAAAACAAATATTATTATATAATGGTCCATTAGAGAATGAAATTTATCAGATACTTTTAAAGTGAAGTTGGGGTCTCACTGTAGACCTTTTTCTGTAACCTTAACCTCATTAAACCACGTAATTTCAACACAAATCATGTTTGTTCAGATTCTAAGTGACATGCCTGCAACTTATGGGCATTGTTGAGCATTGCACTGCAGTTGTGTTTTTAGGTGTGATGTGTATAAATACTTTTCAATTCTTGGTGAACGTATTGTATGCTGTACCTACTTAAATGATTTTTGGGTTTCCGTCCTTCCATCATTGGCCTCTTTTGCTTTGGAATTTATTTATTTATTTATTTATTTATTTATTTATTTGTTGACATTTCTAAAGCGCAACATATGCCCGTGGGCGTCTTGGCGCTAAACTGCAATTATTTGTCATTGGGAAAGCTGAGTATCATGGTGGGAAGGCTACTGCTCAAAGAGCCAAGTTTTTAGTTGTTTACGAAACTGAAAAAGGGAAGGGCTTTGCCTGATATGTCGGGGGAGAGTATTCCACAGTTTCGGGGCAGCCACCAAAAAGCGGCGATCGCCCCAGGAAACTGTTCTGGCCCGTGGAACGGTTAACTGCTGGAGGGTGGCTGATCGGAGCGGTCTGCCTGGTTTATAGAGTTGGAGTTGCTCTTTTAGGAAGTATGGACCTTGATCATTCAGAGCCTTATATACTATGCATAAGGATTTAAAGTGTATTCTGTTCCTGATTGTGAGCCAGTGATATTCCTTTATAACTTTTGATGTGGGCTCAAACTTTCTTTTCCTCGCGAGTAGGCGAGCTGCCGTATTTTGAATGGATTGAAGTTTCCCTATGACTCTGGATTGTGCGTTAAGGAATAATCCGTTGCAGTAGTCCAAAGTGGACAGGACTAATGAGCTAACCAAAGTTTTGATGGCTGTTTCTGGGAGAAAAGGACGAATCTTCCTAATCATCTTCAATTTAAAATGGGCTGTGGATGCTGTTTTATTATTAACGTGGTCCATAAAGTTTAGTCCATCATCGAAGATGATGCCCAAGTTCCTCACCTTGGCTGTTGGGGTTGGGGGGATGCCAAAAGTTTCTGGCCACCAATTTAATGGCCAACTTGGGAGAAGGGGTCCAAAGATGACCACCTCAGTTTAATCTGAGTTCAGTCTTAAACAATTACTGGCCATCCATTCTCCTATATCTAGCAGTCCTTTATTAAATTTCTTTGCTATTTGAGGTCCATCGCCTTTAATAGCTAGCACCAACTGAGTGTCGTCAGCATAGGAGGTTAGGCTCATCCCATGTGCTTTGATGACATTAGCAAGGTCCGACACATAGATATTAAAAAGTGTTGGACTGAGGGATGAGCCTTGAGGAACTCCACATGGTGACGATTGTGGTGTCGATTGATAGGGTCCTAAGGTGACTGCTTGGGTTCTATTGGCTAGAAAAGATGCCAGCAAGTCTTTGGCAAAGTGACAGAGGCCAATCTTTTCGACACGGTCGACCAAGATGGTATGGTCGACCGTGTCGAAGGCTGCAGACAGATCCAGCATTACCAGGATCGCTGTTCCCCCCTGATCCCTAATTGCCCGTATGTCATCAGCAGCCTTTATCAAGGCTGTTTCTGTCCCATGGTGTTTCCGAAAACCGAATTGTGTGTCATCTAGTATATGATGTTTTTCAATGTATTCGGATAGCTGGGCGTTCATGACCTTTTCTACTACTTTGGCCACGAAGGGGAGACTCGCAATGGGCCTGTAGTTTTTCAAATCTTGTTTATCAAGGGAGGGTTTTTTTAGTAGGGGTTTTAATAAAGTGTTTTTTAGCGAATCTGGATATGTGCCTGAAAGCATAATTGAGTTACAGACTTGGGTAAGTGCTGGAATAATGGACTCCATTACAGGCGGTAGAATTGAGAAAGGGCAAGGATCTAAGGCCGAGCCTGTTTTTATTGTTGACACAATTGTTCTTATGTGATCTTTTGTTACAGTTTGGAAACTTGAGAACGTGTTTTCTGTCCGAGGCGTGAGGGAGCTGCCTGTCCCTAGAGATGGTTTGGCAGCAGAAGTTTGATAGATATCGTCAACCTTGGTGTAGAAATAAGTAGCCAGGGAATCACATAATGCTTGTGATGGGGGAGGGGTAAGATCTGGAGTGTTACCTGACAGAAGTTTAGTGATTTGGTACAGTCGTCTACTTGAGTTTTTTGCTTCATGAATTTGTTCCGAGTAGAAAGCTTTTTTTGCCTTTGTGATCATATCTTTGTACAGTGCCAGTGACTCTTTGTAGCATATCCTACTGGCTGTGTCGTAGGTATTCCTCCATAATCTTTCTTTGTTCCTATTAATTAGTTTTTGTGCCCTCAGTTCTTTAGTATACCACGGGGCAGTAGGTTTGGCTCTATTTCTGGAAATTACTTTGGTCGGAGCTAGCTGATTTAGCTGCCTGACCCAACCAGGTCTGGAATTGTTGTAGAGCCAAATTGGGTTGTCAGATAAAATTGGGCAAGTTTGGTCCAGTCTGGTGCTAAACTCCTCCTGATTTATATTTTTCCAGTCTTTAAACGATTTTTGAAATGTTGGGACTGATGATTTATTAAGAAAGGAGTTAGTGGCGAGCTTGGCAAGTATGGCGTAGTGGTCTGTCCATGGCATAGGAAGGATGTTGGTTATTTGGAGACCATCTACGCTAGAAAATATGGCATCCAGAATGTGGCCTGCCGAGTGGGTAGGGGAAGTGACTAATTGTTTTAGGCCCAATGTTTCCATATCTGATGTTAGCGCAACTGTATCAGTTTGATTATTTTTGTCCAAATGAAAATTTAGGTCGCCTAGGACAGTGAGTGAGCTTTCAGTAGCGACTGATTCCATAATAGTGTTGATACTGGCAAGGAATCCCGCCTTCGGTCCAGGTGGGCAATATATCAAGATTCCTTTAAAATTAGAAAGAGCTGTTAGCTTAATATCAAACTGCATCGCTTCACAAGCGGTGGATGGTATTAAGTTCGTTCTGGCCGGGAACTGTTCTCTGGCTATAATAGCCAATCCTCCTCCTTTTTTCCTCCTGCCTCTATCCTGACGGTATACTTTGTATCCGTCCGGTACTGCAATAGCCAAGTCTGGCCCAGATGATTCGTCCATCCAGGTTTCGGTGACGAACAGGATGTCGAGTCTGGTGTCAGTTATAAAATCCGCAATCTCTTGCCTATGCTTACCAAGTGAGCGGGCGTTGATCAGAGCAACTGTAGTGACCTTCTCTTTTGTATTGCTTACTTGGGGGATGTTAATCAGAGGCAGTTGTGTAGGTATTTTGTAATTACAATATACACATTGTTTGGTGAGGTCCATTGGGGTCAGACAAAGGTCTAATCTTGTACAACATAGATTAGGTGGCGGCCGTAGTGCCAATAGGCTGTTATGCGTGTAGGTCAGCTTTTTCTGTGTCGCGGACAGGCCAGGGGTGGTGACCCTAGGCCCGGATCCGGCGCGGACGGGCGCAGACGGGCTCGCCTTTGGCGCGCCTTCGGCGCGCCGCTGGCGCGCCCGCTGCGCCCGCCCGCTGCGCGGACGGGATAGTCTGGTAGTTTTATACATAGTGGAGGGGGAGGAGGGTGGGAGGGTTCGAACCACTAGCCCGCAACCCATACCTCCCTCAAGATGGCCGCTAAGGTGGGTCGAGTGGTGTAGTGAATGTTCAACTATTGGCTTGAAATATCATTATTCCCATCTTGGATCAGCTCACAAATGTGTTTTTGGGGGGGGGGGATCTCACTATTAAAAAAAAAAAAAAAAAGATTGCCTTTTTAAGTGTCCTTCCACTTCCATTGGAATGCGTGATTAACTATTTTACACATAAAATCAGTTGATGAGCGACCTGGAAGCACTGCGGTGCAAACACCTAAAGAAAATATGCTACAGAAATGAAGGACTACTTCGTTTTCTGTAGCATCAATTTTTCATGTTTTACCCTGCGCTTTCGTACAGTAGGTTTGAAGTCACACCTGTTGGTTGTACAATGGTTGTTCTGTTCTATTGAGGTGAATTCTCATTGGTGGTAGGTGAGGTTCTGTTGCTTGATTTTTTTAAATCATATAATTCCTCCCAAATTGACGCAATGGGACCAAATCTAAGATTGTAGTTGCTTAACTGTGTTTAAGAGCCTCAGTGGTGTGCTTGAATATGTGAAAAGCATTACTTACTCAGCTCCCCAAGGATCAGAGACCAATCAGTATTTAGTATTTTGTGAGTAAAATCAGTCATGTGCCTGAGAAACCAAAAAAATCACAACCCTTCTGTGCCTCCACCCAATGTGTTTGTGCATGTGGTTGTATACGGTGCGTGTGGTTGTATACACAAGTGTTAATGGATGATGTGACAAGCCCCTGCCTGCCTTTGCTAGGGCAGGATGCCAAACACATTTTCTCTACTCTTTTGCATGGTTGTTCGCTCCTAGACACAGCTAGAACAGACTCATATTAAATGTGAACTTCCTGCTGAAGTTGTGTTGCTTTTTGTTCATGCTCTCCGAATTCCATTCCTGGCCTGTCACCCACAAGGTAACCTAATGCTGTTGTGAGGAGAGCTCCGGTGATGGAAAGTGCCAGATGGTACAAATGCCCCAACACCGTATCATGTAACTCGCTTTATTAAAACAATAAGACTCAGTGGAGAAGGCGTGGCGGGAGATCTTTCACAGTCCTGCTTCCATTGGATGAAACTGAAACATGCATTTACGCAGCGTTTACCGAACCATTTTCCTCCAGACACCATATGCTGAAAGAGCGTTTTGCTAGACGTATTTGTTATTTAATCACATATCGTTATCGGATCCCCGCTCCTTGAAGCTCCTTTGTGTTCATTGATAATGCACGTGCATATATTTTACTTGACTTGTTTTCCAGTGTAACCTCAGTTCACATGACTGTTAACAGCTGCAAAATTTACAAACTGCAAATTTTTTTTACTTATGTAATTTCA
Organism: Lissotriton vulgaris; assembly: GCF_964263255.1. Taxonomy (NCBI): domain Eukaryota; kingdom Metazoa; phylum Chordata; class Amphibia; order Caudata; family Salamandridae; genus Lissotriton; species Lissotriton vulgaris. Next base: position 2,107,598,375 of record NC_141687.1, read on the forward strand.
GATGAGAATAATTATCTTTGTAAAAGGCGGTTCGCACCATTTACAATATTATGTTCTTTTAAAAATTTATTATTATTTTTTTTTTTTTTACAACTTTTAATTCTATTTTATTAATACATTTTAAATAACACAGTTATACAGTCTGGTTCAATTGATTAAATAATTGTTCTTCTACAAAGCCTTTCCTATCGAATTTTCCGAAGACGTTTTCCTTCAGTTTATCCCAATCATTCCACTCTTGGTTTAATCACAATCATTCAAAGGATCTTTCGATCAGTGAATAAAGCTATTGTTAAATCCTCCACTAGCCTCTTGTTTACTTACTGAACTCCTATTTGCGCCAGCATCCCCATTTTGAGAAGCCCTAACGCCCGTTTTCTTACTACATTTCGAGTAGTTTCAAATTGATTTCTGCATAAGAATGGCCTTCATAATTTGTAAGAATTCACCAGGCAACCTTAATATGCGCTGGTCTGTTGATCCCTGATGGCTTTTGTCTTCCCGTTTTCCTTAAACTGAGCATACACTATGGTAAGCAGTCGGAAGTTGGATCCATTGATGTTTCAATTTATTATCTCCCATATTACGAAATGGAACACCCAATGAAGTCAACTAAAAGCAAAGACAGCAGCAGCTTCCTTATGGCAGCAATGCTTGCATGCCTCAATTGATTTAGTTTTTTTGTGTTTTTGCTAACAGTTGAGTGCTATTCTTTGTACAGTCTGGGACCCACAGAAGAGTCATTATTACAGTTTTATTTCATTCATTTTTACATGTTGGAAACTGAGTCTTGGGACTTCAATGGATGTACCTACTGTTGTTTCACACTGCTTCTAAGTGGTTCCCAGAACTAACACATCCAGAAACCAGCTGGTGGTATATTGGGTGCAGTGATTGTTGGCACACTGCTACATGGCAGAAAAGGTCTTCTGTAGGCCTGAGGCTCCTAACGATAGCATGTTGCCCCATAAGGGCATAGCATTGTGCCGCATTGGAGAGTCTTGTTGCACTATCCTCAGTCGGGGCATTCTATAGTTCTGTTAACTTTGTAGGCTAAGGTGGCTTCTCATACAGTGGGTTTTCTAAATGCCCTTGAGGAATAGAGAACCTCCAGCGAGTCGTAATGCTGTTATTGTATAACCGTAATCACATTGAATGGGATTGATGGCTGCATTATGAAAGAGGCTATTTACTCCATTATACCTGCTGCTTATCTTTCAGCCCTTGAGTTATCTTAAATCACTCGAATACCAGGCTCTTTAAAACCAGTCACGAACCACAAATATTTTCCTAGATCCTTCATAATGTAAAGGTATTTGTCTCTTTCTAAGTATCCAATTATTAGAAAGGGCATCACATCTGGTACCACCTGCTGTGAGATTGAAATCTCATTCAGAAAATATTTGCTAAAGTAAATGTATAAATAATTAGTTAAGTTAATCAAAATCTGACTTTCTGTTGATATTCTTTGTCAAATAGCAGCTTCGATTGCATGAACCTTAACATTGTCATTGCCCGATTGTTTATGTATGTAACAATTAAAGGTGAAGTATCAGGAATACATTTTAACTCCCTGCAGTCTCTGGATCATGACACAATTCGCTAACAAACTGTAAATATTGCAGAACACATCAGATGTGTCGATTTCTAACAATCCGAGCTATGATCACATTTTCCCTAAACTTGGAGACTATGCAGCAGGCGCTGTCAGGGATTTTGGTGTAGCAGAAAAACGGTACTGCTCCCCCTTTTTGTCTGTCACAATAGAGTGGTTGCAAAGCTGAGCCGTCCTAGTTCTTGAGTTTTTACCCTCAGCAGTGCCAACAATGTTAATTTCCTATGGTATGTAACTGGATTTTATTGCTTAAACACTGGACTCCACTCTTTTTCTAAGCTCTTCACAATCTAAGCGTGGGGCGAACAGATGTCACCCAACCACATACATGCACAATCTGTAACCCTCTCCCACTTTTTTTTCTCTCGACATTTTTTGATTTCTGTTCTTTCTCCATGCTTTGTGTGCCTCTGTTGACAGTATTCAGTGGTATAAAAACCCATATTTTACATGTTTGTAAAAATCAAGTCCTCACAATTTGCTTCCGTTCAGTAGTCCTGGTCTTCTGTAAAATTTTCAAATCGTATTCTTTACTTTTGGCTGTTAGTGAGAGATTGAGCTAATGAGCCAGTTTAAAGCATGCACACTAAATGGGTGGTATCCAAAAGCTGCAAGATACGATTGTTTAAAGGTTCTGAACGATATTAACTTGGGTCTAGCTGAAGAATGGTTTACCTCTTGTGTTCGGTTTATTGTAAATTAAACTTCCTAATGACACTAGCCTGCGACCAGGGTCGGATTGGCCTATAGGACAATCTGGCAGTGCTAGAAAGGCGGGTCTGACAGGTCAGTGAGTGGGCCGGGTTTTGACTGTTTGTGGGTCTGTTTATGATCTGGTGGTGTTTAGTGTTGATTTCCCTGATGGTATCATGACACTCTTCTGCAAGCACAAATGCATGCAGCCTCTCACACCTTGCAAATCACCAATATGGCATGTCATTACGAGTTCAAAACTTACCCTATTTACAGATATGGGCCACCTACTAGTTTTCTGATTCACTAATGCAGACCCCTTTGATTTTAGTGACCCAGCCTATTTTCTATCCCAGTTCTACCCTGCCTGCCGTCTTGCCATACACCCTCGTGAGTCTCACCCAGTGCACTGCATTACATCCTAGAGGCACTAACCCAACACACGGTGTAATACAAACCGTATTCCACCATTCCCCAGCATGCTGGGGACACAATCTCAGTACACCGCACCCTAGGGCTTCTAACATATCGCACAGCACCACAGCCTTGCTTGGTATTAAGCGACCATTAACCCCTACATTGCACCATATAGATGCTCAGACACATTGTTATGCTCTCTAGAGACACTAATACAATTCACTACATCATTGTGACACTAAACTACAGTCCTGCACCATAAAGGTCCAAGTACTCCGCAGTACATCCTCCACACTGCTTCATTTTATAGCCATGAAACCCACGTTTTTCTGTGTCCTAGTAACACTAGTCCACCACACTGCATTACATTTATGGCTGCTCACTGACTTATTCCAGAGACAACCGTAGAGGCGTTTTTAGTCTTAAACAATGAAAAAAACGGATGCATAATCTCATCCGAAATGCACTAAACTCTTCCCAGTTTGAAAATTCCACTCCTTTGGCATATAATCTTCATGGCAAATTAGAAAGGATAGATGCGCTATCTTCGTATTTCTGACGTAATCAGGGGAGTTAGGCAATGCTTCGTGTTTCCAACTGCGCTCTTGCTCATTTAGAGCTTGCGTTCTGGGTCATTCGCCCTTTTTAAAAAAAAAAAAAATTCCCCTTTTTCCTCCCATCAATTAAATGTAGATGAACCAGAAACTGATTGCGTAGCATACAGGTTTTCAGCGTAAGTTTCTTGTGGACTTCAGAAAATACCAGAATATTTTAGAGGATTTTTTTTAAAGTTAAGTCTTCTCTCTAGCAACAAAAGAGATTCACAAAGTTCCCCGGAAGGACTGGGTGGAAAAGGAAGTGTGTGTGTGGTGTAGAAAGAAATAACCAAGAGGGAAGGAGGAATGGGGATTTCCCTCTTGGGAACTAGAACCCTCACACACCTAGGAAGCTAGGTGTCATGCTTCATCATATGGGTCCTGCTCCACGTCAGACTGGCGCTGCAATGTCTGACTGGCACCCGCGAAGGGGCTCTTTAGCGGAGATCTTTTGTTCCAGCCATATGGTGCATGCGTGTGAGAGGGCAGGTGAATGTGTAGTCGTGGATAAGTGGTGGTTAATTAAAAAAGGTGGGTTAGTCCACAAGAAACTTTAATGGTGTGGCTAACTCCCTTGGTTAAAATAGTGGGAGGGGAGATAGACGCTGCGAATATATGCGGCGAAAATATCTGCAACCCTCTGTTTAGGTCGACATGTTTCTTGCTAATCTAGCAATTCCTCAGGACCTCAGTGCTCAGTACTACACAGTGAATTAAAAACTTGATTATACAACCTTGAATCTTAAGGTCTGTAACGGGACAGGCCAACTGGTCCTGCCTTGAGTAATGCAACCTAAGAAGAAAGAGAACACATACGGAGGATTGTCAGTATAGCCCTCCTTTAGAATTTAGGTGCATATTTCTACACATAACAAAGACACACACTAGTAAAATTATTAAAAAAGGCTCAAAAGAGCCAACTCGAGAGAAGATAGACAAGGAACGCTTACCCTAAGCGAATCCCTAAGGTGCCTCACAGTCTGCTCTGTGGGACCTGCACAGAAGAGTTAGGGACCTAAGAGAAGAAGGGGGAAGGGGACAGGACAATTTGTATCCTCAAACGTGAGCCGGTAACAGGTCGTGGTAAAGACCACTAGCAACCGGGATAGAGCAGCCCATATCACTACTGGTGTCGACTGCTCACACTATAGACCGCCATCAGTGGCAAAGTTAGGCAGCCCGAGTAGACTCAAGAAGGGCAGCCATTACTGTGTTAGTGGCGACTGACAGGGCAAAGCATCGGGCATCATCAAGCCCCTCGAGTCTACAGCATCAGCAGGAGCTGAAACCCCGAGAGTTCGAGGGGAGACTGTACCCATGCCTGTCTGTCAGCATATCATACACTAACAAGCAATGTTACTAGGACCCCCGAATCCCGTTTATGCCATTATGCCCCTAGTTAAACGGTCATAGCATATGCAAGAGACCCCAGCGTGTCAAGGCATAACTAGCCTTGACTGTTATCATGGTTCAGAACCCGTAATGAGCCGACGCAAATCTGGTGACACTTACCCAGGCGGTGTGCGGTCTCTGCCTGCAAACCTACCCCCACGCGTAATCCGTACGGGATCTGGAGCGACTGGTGAAAAAAAAAAAGTCTTCTTTCTAGTCAGAATCTTAATTCTTCTATGCCATATCTGCTCTAAAAGGATTTGATTGTGGACATCTGCAAAGCCCCACGAAGGTTTATGACTGAATAACTCCATTTGTTTTTTCTGAATGAATAGAAGCCGAATCTGATTTTAACCAAACATCTCTCACTGAAAATAATAATTTTATAACTGCACCGTGTACCTTGTATTTTAACCCCGCGCTGCAACGAAAGTAGGTAACAGCGCGCATTGGAAAGCTTTTATTTCCCGCCGTGTGATTGATTTATAATTACACTGGGTAGTAACTGTGTTGAAATAGAATACTTGTTGAGCCATTTGTTGCCCCTGAAACCCCGGTCCACCGCAAGCATTAAGCTTGTTTGAGTGGAGGGTGACAGGCGGGACCTTCTTCCGGGTTTTCTCCCGGTGCAGGCACCGATTGGACGAATGCTGTAGAGGTGGAGCTGAATACGAGCCCGTCCTCTACAAAAGCCCAATGTCCCCTATAACGCGCAGCGGTAACGCGCAGCATCAGCGCCGCATCCACGCCAAAGACAAGCCAAAGACCAGCCCGTCTGTGCCCGTCCGGGCCAGGACGAGGCTAGGGGCTGTAAGCTATGTCCAGACTGCTTTTAATAATCCAGGTATGACCTCTGAGTTACTACGGTCTTTACGTACCACCGTCCAGGGAAATTGCACTATACTCAGACCTGAGCACGCTGGTAATTCCTCATGCCCTAACTGCAATTTCACTCTCACCAACTTTGCACCCTACCCTGACCCGACCATATACAATACTATTCCGAGACAGAAACCTAACCCCAAGGTGTTTGATTGTTCGTTTTTAAGTATTAACTGCCGCTCCCTTCCACAGCACAAGTTCGACATATTTAATCTATTGCTAGAGGAAAAACCTAGTGCATTATTTCTAACGGAAACTTGGTTACACAACAGCTCTGGCCCTGACGTAGCTGCTGCTCTCCCCCATGACTATGCTATAATTAGGAAAGACAGAGAGGGTAACATTGGTGGCGGAATCGCCATTATCTTTAATAGGGAACTTACCTGCAGTCTTGTGCGGCCGATATCCCTGATTGTGAAGCAGCTTGCTTCAAAATCATCTTAAATTCCAATTTTACTCTTTCCGGCATGTTGATATACAGGCCCCCTGGAAATGCTACCACATGGGCTCGGAATTTAGCGAATCACATCTCGCCTTTCCTTCTTGCCTCCAAAAACTTTTCATTGATAGGAGATTTAAATCTCCATCTTGAAGATCCTTTGAATACCACATGTACCAACCTGCTCGACGACTTTACAGCATTTAGCGTGAGGTTACTTAACTCTGGAGCCACGCACAAAGCTGGCCATTTGCTTGATCCAATTTTTACTAATTCTACTGACCTGAAATGGCTCAAAACTACCCCTGTCGGCTGGTCAGATCATCACTTAATCAAATTCAGTATAAAACTACCAATCTCCACCCGGCTGCAGCCCGCCCAGCCACCATGAAAAACTGGAAATCACTTGACATCGACCGTTTAAATCACATGCTAGCCATTAACCCTCCAAATTTAGGACAGGATATGGAAAGCATTGCCAATGCAACTCATAAATGGCTCAGTGATGCCGCCGATGCCTGTCTTCCTCCTTGTCCTATTAAGGGCACTTACCACCATCCCCCAGCCCCTTGGTTCAATGATCACTTAAAGTTAGTGAAATCAAATTGTAAAGCACTTGAGAGACAGTGGCGGAAAGACTACGCACCTGAAAAAAAAGATATACCAAAAAGCACGAAATAAATATCATACGGCCTGTACAAAGGCCCGAGCCCTTCATGTTGCTGACGTCATAAATACTGCCACAAACAAAGCAAAAATGCTTTTCAATAAGGTGAAGGAATTAGCCGGTGCACATACTACTGCTACCGTTCACCCGCTTAACAAAGCACAATGCCAAGATCTCGCCATCTTCTTTACCGAAAAAATTGATAAAATAATCAACGACATCGACAACAACACATGTACAACAGCTTCGTATATCGACACTGAGACCACATCCTGTGCAACCAACCTCCTTGACCACTGGCCCTTGTTTACTATTGAATTTTTGATGTCCACACTCAAAACCTTAAAATCTGGCTCCCCCCGCGACCCGATCCCTGTCAGCAGGGCCGGACTGGTGCTTTTGGGCACCGGGCAATCCCCCGGTAGGCTGGAAGGGGTGGGGGCCGGTTTTCCGACAGGGGGCCGATTTTGTGGCTGGGGGGGCCGTTTTTCAGTCCGACCGTCGGACCATGAGTGACGTGGGCGTTGGGGCCGATGGTGACTCATGCTGTTTAAGCAGAGCCAGTTCCTCTTCAGTGATGGTGGGAGAGGTACCTTCGAAACAGGTTTCTCATTTAAGAGTAAAAGTTGCGGGCCCGGAACAGCCATGTGTTCTTAATAAAACTCCTTGCTGCCAGAGACTGTGCCTGATTTCATTCCCTTTCACCGCAGTGTGTATTTCGTCACATGTTATGAGTGCTGGGAGCAATCTCTCTCCAGCATAATTACTTCATTGGAAGCCCATGGCCTCGTAATCACCATGGCTAGTGTTTTACTGGATCTCTCTCCTCTCCATAACTTTTGCTGCTGCATATTTGGCAGTGAATGTTACTCCCCTGTATGCTTCCTTCATGAATTCTTTAAGTGCGGCGTCAGTTGTGACCTATAGTATTGCATTGCCTGACGTGGGTTTTATAAAGCTCAGTTTTAATTTCATATTCCTCCTGTGTCAAGAGATGTGTTCTAATTCATTACGTACCCTATGATGTCATTCCTGACATATATACCTGACTATCATTTTGAGTGCCCCCATCCTTTTCCTGGACTCAAGACTGACTGTTTTCTGGTGTTCCTTCGCCCATACCCCATATAAGGACTTAGGGACATTATGTATTCTCTGTAGGTCTAAATTTCGGGAACCTGACACTCAGCGTCTTCCCAGCATAAAGGCTTGTATCCTTCAGCACGTTACATTTTGCCAGCAGGCAATGTTTTGCAGTGGTGACAAACTTCACAACTTGGTGAAGTTGCACAGTCTGGCACCTTTGCACAACTTTGCCAGCGGTTTTATAGTCTTGGATACTACTAATTTGTTCTCTAGGCAAATTTGCCGATATTTTTACGGAGAATAATTACCATAACTTTGTGTGTATTTAAAAAGTCTTGGCACAAATAATATTTTCTGTAGACATTGAAAAAGACTCTTTAGGAATCTTGTAATGTCCTTTTTAGTACCACGTTCCTAATTTCTAATAAGTCCCTTTGCAATCACACCTACCAATACCATGGGATCTCACTTAAACCTAATTACTCTGCTGATCAGAGAGACAATCTGGTCAGACATGCTATTGAATCAGTTCGAAGAAGCAAGTAACCATCGGCTAAACCAAGATGTACAAGAGCCAATCATTTGCAGCGTGTTTTTGAAGCTGTTTTAATTTCATATTCCTCCTGTGTCAAGAGGTGTCTGTGTAATTGATTTACGTACCCTATGATGTCATACCTGACATATATAACTGACTACCATTTCGAGTGCCTCATATCCTTTTCCTGGACTCAAGACTGACTTTTTTTTAAATTAAAGTAAGTCATTAACAATAGCCTCAAGTAGTTCATTGCAGAATCTAGCAGTGCCCTTCTGAGAAGGGGCAGGTTACTATCTTGAAGTTAGGGACATGAACTAGGGGTTTAACCAACCCGACCATTAAGGTCTCTTGTGCCTAGCCTGAAATCTTGAGGATATGTTTTGAATAGAGGAGTGAACTGGGAATGCTCTTAGGTCATGGGATGTCCAGGGTGCACGTCTGCAAAAAGAACAATTGATGGACAGAATGCAGGACAATGTCATACATTCACTCCAGTACAGAGATCTGGGCCTAAATCCATCGTTTTGTGCTCACCATGCCATTCCAGTTTGGACCCAGCCATATGCAAATCAGTCTTGACCCTGTGCCCAATGGGAACAGCCCAGCCCGAACTGCCAAGACAGGTCCTCCCTGGACTGGAAACAAGCATCCTAGGACCGGTTTTAGGCTTTCAGTCCTCATCAGCCAGGATAGCTTGACTCCAGTGGCATGGAGCGCACTGGACCCAGGTCTGGGCGTACCCGTCCCACTCGGGGTGACAAATGCAAAAAGAAGAATTGATGGCCAGAATGCAGAACAATGTCATACATTCACCCCAGTACAGAGACCTGGGCCTGAATCCGTCGTTTTTTTGCTCACCATGCCATTCCAGTTTGGACCCAGCCATATGCAAATCAGTCTTGACCCTGCGCCCCATGGGAACAGTCCAGCCTGAACTGCCAAGCCAGGTCCTCCCTGGACTGGAAACAAGCATCCTAGGACCAGTTGTGGGGTTTCACACCATGCAAGGGTTGGTCTCACTTTTACTTTGTTCTCTCTGATTTACTACTTGTGTACATTTTTGGTGCTCTCTGAAAGAAGGTCTATGGGTATTGTGCTTTGAAAGTTGATACAATTGAATATGTCAAGAAAAATGTGCTCTACAATTCTCCATTTTAGACTGTCTTTTTCCAAACCCCCCTAGTAGCGGTCGGGCTCACTCGCTATGCTCGCTACAGGCCGGATGGGGGCTGGTCTGGAATAATTTGCCAGGGCTGCTTTCAGTTCCCAGTCCGGCCCTGCCCGTCAGTGTCTTGAAACAACTAGATATTCCCTCCTTGAATATTATCATGGACACTTTAAATTCCTCCCTTAACCTCTCTAAAGTTCCCTCAATCTGGAAGCACGCCATGGTCAGTCCACTTTTGAAGAAACCCACAGCCGACCCCGAGATACTGGCCAACTACCGACCCATTTCACTTTTACCAGTCTTTTCGAAACTTCTGGAAAGACATATTCATTCTGTTTTAACTTATTTTACTGAAGAAAATGTTCTCCTTCACCCGTCACAGTCTGGCTTCAGGTCAGGTTTCTCCACAGAGACTGCTCTGCTTGGGGTAACTGAAAATATCCGTAAACTCCTGGATGAGGGTCAAACGGTCGCACTCGTTCTTCTTGATTTGAGTGCGGCCTTTGACACCATCTCACATGGAAAGCTACTCACAACGTTAAAACGAAATGGCATCTGTGGGGCTGCACTTGACTGGATCAGGTCTTTTTCGACAGATCGGACATTTCAAATAACTTCCTCCCTGGCCTGCTCTGATACGTTCAGCGCCCCCTATGGAGTACCCCAGGGCTCAATTTTGAGCCCTCTACTTTTTAACTTATACCTCCGTCCGCTGGCAGACGTGGCGGACAAATCAGGACTCACCCTTATGACCTATGCGGATGATTCGCAGATTATTTTTTCACTATCCGAATCCAGCCCCTCTGCTTTTTCCTGCCTTAGACAAGGTCTCCACTATATCTTCAGCTGGATGTCTAACAACCAGCTGAAGTTGAATGGAGAAAAAACTGAGGTCCTCCTCCTGGGAAAGAACCAACACCTATGGAACTCCACACATTGGCCTACAAGCTTAGGACAACTTCCCCAACCTACCACTCATGTACGTAACTTGGGGGTAGTTGTCGACAATGCCCTCTCCATGAGACAACAGGCCAACAAGGTTGCTGGCCTTTGTTTCACCATCATAAAGTGGCTAAAATAAATCCTGTGGATGTTGCCTTCCGCCACCCAAAAGACCGTAGTCAATGCCCTTATAACTTCTCGGCTTGACTACGGCAACATCCTGTACCTCGGTTCAAATCAGGCAGTAATCAGGCGACTGCAATTGGTTCAAAATTTAGCCGCCAGACTACTATGCAATATCCCTAAATACTCCAGCGTATCCAAACACCTGAGGGACCTGCATTGGCTCAGGGTTGAGAACCGGATCAGGTTCAAGGCTCTGAGCTATATGTTCAGGATTAAAGCTGGTACGGCGCCAAAATATCTTCAAGCATTGGCCTGCCCTTACTTTCCTAATCGAAATTTACGCTCACAATCTACAGCTACTTTTTGTGTGCCCAGGTTTAAATTAGCTAGAATGGGTGGGAGGTCCTTCTCCCACCTGGGACCCACCCTCTGGAATTCACTCCCTCCCCACATCCGCAAGGAGGAAAATTACGTCATTTTCAGGAGAAGCATAAAGACCTGGTTGTTGGAGAAATAAATCCTGCTTGTTTCATTTGTTTGCACCTATCCTGTCTTATGTCTCGGCGCCGGGAAACACTTTATGGGTAGCTGTGCGCCTTATAAATGTATAAAATAAAATCAATAAATAAAAAATGAGGACACAAATGGTGGTGTGTTTCACATTGGACTTTAAGTTTGACTCTGATGTAATCAAATACTTTTGTTATACATTAGGAGACAATCCCTAGCACCACCAACAAACAAAATGTATTTGCACCCTTTCATTTTTTTTATAGGTCACTATGTTATGTTTATGTTTCCATAGAATGAAACCCATTCAGAAATGTTATATGGCATCTTTTTCACACATAAGCTATATGAGGCTAGATGTGTTGGTTTTGTCAGTATTTTTTCTTGCTTTTTCTAATTTGGTTTATTTTGGGCTAATTAAATTTTTTTTATGTAAGACATAATTTTCACTCAGTTTATTAAAAGAAATACATTATAAAATCATGTTCCACTACACCTGCTCAATGCCAGGATACCCTCCCAGGTGATAGTGTGCTTTTCAAATACATTTAACATAACATACTGATCATTTCACAGTTGCAACCAAATTGTACAGTGCTTCCTGACCACTTGACATTGTTCTGTTGGGGTCCACCAGGGAAGGGGGGGGGGAACAGCACCCACACAGACTCATTTTAAGGTGTGACAAAGGCCGCTTTGTTGGAAGCAGGTGCACCTCACAAAATATCCCTTGGCCTGCGCCGTACACAACTACACCTCGCTAAATAACATGTTCCTAACAGAACCCCTCACCCCCTCCCCTAAACATGGTTCCCCCCCAACAACAACAAAATGACCAATTAGCCAATTTCAACGTGCCTCTCTACCTAACTAAATAAACTGTTGTACTTACACCCCACCCCCGGCAAACCTCCTAATTCTCCCCGTCCTTCGGTAAAAACACGCCACCTGGACGACCGAACAACACACCAGCACCTGCTCCAGCGACAGTACCCCCTACAGCAGACCCCCCCCTGATGCACCAGCTCCCAAGAAAACGTCCCCAACCTGTCAACACAAAAACAACCCCACCCCTTAAAGTACAACCTAACCAGAATCCCCCCTTAGAGAAACCACGGGTGGGTGGAAAAAAACGTCGCACCGACCATAGCCCCCTAACCAGCTACTGTGTCACTGCCACCGAAATGGTGGTCAGTGACCTAAAATGGCCGGATAAATATTCCAGGAGCCCAAATGCAGCCCAGCCGCAGCCCAAACAACCCCAAGGAAAACCAAGCAGCCCAAAACCAGCCCATTTACGGCCCTGGTTACTCCTCCCCCCCCCCTCACCCCCATGAGGAACAGGCCTCCCTCCGGTCGACCGCCCCTCCCAAAGCCCTCTTCGGCATTTCCTTCCAATTTTTACTTTAAATTGAATTGACATGGTAAACGTAATGGACACAACATTTTCACGTTGGCTGTTTTCTTAAAGTGAAGGGCATTATTTCTGCACTGTTGTAACGTGAACTGAAAATATCACAGAAATTCTCCTTTAAAAAAATGAACAAAAAAAATTTGGCCCAAATTATTAAGGATTACATAGGAATTGCTGGTTCAAAGGCGGACTATTCAGTAATGATTCACATGGTGCTGTTTTCCAAGTTTAAACAATGTTTTTTATTTAACATCTGCAGACCTTTTATTGGCTTTTCTAAAAATCAGTTACCCAGATAATGGGAACCTGTTTGCTAAGTTCCACCTATTAGGTGTGGTAAATAGAAAATATAGGGCAAATATACAAAGCATTTTTCCAGTTGCAAATGACCAAATTTCCAGAATCGGGCCATTTGCGACTTTGAGAAATGCTTTTTCCGATATAGAAAATGCAAATTGAGATTCACTAAGTTGTTACTGAATCACAATTTGCATTTGGTATTTGGAAGGGGTGTGTTTTGGGCATCCCGGAATTCAGTTGCATAACTGTAATACATAAACACCATTTTAAAAGTGGTTGTAGCCCATTTACAAATGGTAGGGCGTACCTTTGGAACCCTTTCCCCTTTGAGAATGTCAAATATTATTTATGAACCGTCCGTGGTCACACGGCCTGCTCTTAAAACATGAAACCTAAACGTTAATTTTTTTTCTTTTTATATGCATTCTGCTTTCCTTTAAGGAAAACGGGTTACATTTTTTAAATAAAAAAATGCTTTATTTAAAAGCAATCATAGACATGATGGTCTGCTGACTGGAATTATGACCTATCTCATTAATATGTATGAGGTAGGCCAATTTGTGACCCATTAAGCAGAGTGGCCTGTCCCCTGCCAAAGTGGTGGGGCGAGCTGGGGAGGGCGGAGATCAGGGACTAAATAGTAATAGGGGGGGGAAAAAACGTACCTGATTGCTGCTGTTGCTGTCCGTTGTATCGCGCTCTTCTGGGCACAGGCTCCCAGAATGCACTGCAGTCAATGATGACGCTGCATGAAAGCGGCATCAGGGTTGGCCTGAGCGCTGGGACTTTGCGCTCCCAGGCAGACTGGGAGCCTGTGCCTGCTTTCTCCAGCCCTGCAATGCAGCTAAAGCTGGAGAAAGCTGCACTACGCATGAGGGTTTGCCCTGCCCGAGGCAGCTGCCCAAACCCTCATGGGCAGAGAAGGGAGAACCCTACCATTCCCCCCACCGCGGTGCCATCTCCCCCTTGACCTGCCCCGAGACTCGAGTCCTGTGGGTGGGTCCAGGGAGATTAAAATAAAACGTTAATAACACTGGTTTAAAACCAGTTTTATTTGCGGGTGGTGGCAGGGAGGTGGCACTCCTCCACCCTAAAGGGGGGGCCAGCACTGCCATTAGGAATCGCTAAGGAAACTCAAGAGTTTCCAACATTAGGAATAGCGATTTTTCTAATTGCGATTCAAAGGAAATTGCAATTTGAAACTCACTATTTCTAATTTCGTACATCTGGCCCATAGCCCTCTGACGCTCAGCACCTTTTTGTTTATATTGTAATGTAAGAAAAAGACTCCATCCGATGTGTTTCTCTTTATTTGATGATGCACGTTTTTGGAATAAAAAAACATTGGTTAGCATACAAGCTTTGAAATCGAAAGTGCAAATAGCAGCTGCATGAGTAGCATGTGCCCGGAAGGGTTTATTTATAACTTGCTAGACACTCAAGCACATTTGCTGGATGTTTGCAAGTAAGCAGTTTTAGACATATTTTGCAATAAATAGCTAAATAGTTATTAATGGCACACGAGCCCATCTAGGATTCTTATTTCTTGTCTTCAGTACTTGGTTTCTAGCACCCTTTTTTCTCGCTTTCCATTATGACGATCCTTGAAACCCATTCCCATTAATAGAACTGTTGGATCAAACAGTGACTTAAGTGCTAGTGATTATTTTCATTGACTGGATCAATTGCCTGATTTCAGTTGTAATGCAAAATTAATTTCATTATACTTGATTTGTAAATTCATTAGTTCTTACTATGGTCTAGTGTGTCCCCCCCCACTCCACCCAATTATATCTGCGTGACTTAAACTCCATCCTGAAGCAAATCTTATGTAGATGCCCCCAGCAAGGGTGAGCAGTGTCAGTGATATTCTAGCTGTTTTCTAGATAAAGTTCGACAGTGGCGAGTTGGTGCTGGAGGTCAATAGTCAACACGACTGGCATTTGAGCCTGCTTTGCTGAGGGTGCCTATGTCTGCAACTTTGCATGTTCCCTCCCTTCTCTAATGGTCTTTCAGTAGATCCGAGAGGAAAGTTTCAAATAATTTAATATTTAAAAGATGGTGTCCCTGGGGTCCCAACGGCGTGGGGGGGGGGGGGGAAGGGGGAGGGGGGGTGTAAGGGGTGTGTGTGTGTGTGTGTGTGTGATTGCAGATGCAAATTGGAGAGCTTCAGCCTTCACTGAGTTCCATCAGATGAGCGGGCAAGTCAACGCTTTTAAGTGAAAAATGAAAGTCTAAGGGACGTGTAAATGACAGATTAATACACCACAATTACATGAGCTGTCTTTCCTCACTATAATGTATACAAAGAAAGCGTGAAACATTGTATAGGAGTGTATTTGGATAAGTAGCCTACAAAATTACTACTTTCAATATGATACTACAAATATTATACATTGTCCTGAAAAATCTTGTACTCCTAAAAACTGAGGTCTACTATTTCGACAATCCCACTATTCACTAGTCTAGTTATCTTCAACCCACACTACATCACAAACAATAGACACACTCCTAAGCTATACACTCATTATCTTCTCTGTATATATGAACTAAATCCTAATTAGATTTGAGTACATTGAACTTTCTTTTCCTATAGAATGACTGGTGTTTTGGTAACTAAGCATCTTTCATACCTTGTCATTTTGGTGCCCTCAGTGGAATGAAAGAGCAAGCAATGAGGCACAATGTATTAAACTTTAAATTGTCTATTATAAAAGTTACCATGTAACATGTCTAGATGGAATCATTTGCTATCTATCCAGTGTGGATTTGGGGGTCTTTTGGCAGACCACCAAAGGTGTCGGGTCACCCTATAGTCCACGGGTCCGGAATACAAACTGAGACCAACGCTGGAGCCAGAGAGAAAGGATATTTATTACAATCTCATGAGATGGAGAGGTGCCTCCACAACAGACACCCATAGCTGCCTGAGGAGGCAGTCTGCAGAATGGTCTTACTTTACATGTTATATACCCTTTATCCTGCCCCAGGAATATAAGGGAGTTGTACCAATAATACTTTATTGCATTCCTAAACAAATAGTCAATATTGAGAATCAGCAGGTGAGTAGCCTTTGGGGTTTTTCGCAGGATATGGGCAAAACATTATAATGACATAGTACATAGAGGTCACTCTGATTAATTGGTACTGCAGGGCATAGCATGATTACATGTTAAATAAAGGTTAATCTGGTGAGGCCCGTGCAGGGTGTAGGCGAAAAGCATGTTTATACAATAAGTCCATAATGTTAGCTGTTTGGACCACTGCTGGGCACAGGTGAGAGATATGATTACACAGCAAGCAGGGATAGGCCTGTTGATGGGCGCCTGCAGGGCGTAATGTACAGGGTGAGGACGATAAACATCTGAGAAACTCCCTGTCCGACTGGTTGAGCACGGGCTGGTCAGTTTGTAGCAGGCCAAAACACGAACAGGGTGCGAGTGTCCGTGCAGGAATGTATCAGGTCAAAAGTGGAGCTTCAGAGTGTTCGTGATCCAGAAAGAAAGTCAGTCACAAGGGCACAGCACAAAAGGGTGGAGTGAATCACAAAATGGAGTGAATGGCAAGACAATAGACCCACTTTTCCACACCAGCACCCAAAAATTTTCTTTGTACAATACTTTTATTAACCCTGTTTTTTAAGTCTCGCCTAGACAGCACATGTTCCGAGGACTCTTCGAGATTGTTTGTTGTCTTGCAGTGGGCTTCGAGGCTCGATGTTGCTTCCCATTGGCTGGCTTCATTGTCCCACTCATTTGCTTGCTTCTTATTGATCAGCTGCCATAGGCTTCCTTCCTCTTTGTGTTTTTGTCACTTCCCTGGAGCATGGACGCATTACTTGTATTCTTTCATAGTTAATTTGTAAGACCGTAATTATTTCCCTGTATTTAAGTACTCAACCAAAGTGAGTCTTTTTCAGTTGGCTCCCTTGTGTACTGCTTCCCCCTTCTGTTACTAAGTTCCCCCCCCTCGTCTTTGTTGCTTACCCTCACATGCCAACCCTCGTCTGTGTTGCTTTCTTCACTTTTTTTTTCTGTGGACTATGCTGCAGAGCAGCCTTGCTGCTCTACAATATGGCTAAAATGCATTGCCAAAGCCAATAGCTCTCTTGTAGGCAAGACCTATTAGCTTTGCCAGTGTTCATTCTCCCATTCCGATGAGGTTTGAGTAACATACTCTTTCTCTCAGCCCTTACGTGATTCTGTTTTATCAGTAAACCTTACCCAATATGCAAAGCAGGACATCGCAAAGTTTCCTCTAGTCAAGTAACTATTCGGAATTGCACATGTTTATGAATGGATGTAAGGTCAGAGGCTTCGCCGTTCTCTTTTGAGGATCAAGTCCCAATAACTTGTGCCTAGAATTCTAGTCCTTCATTGGGATTCATTGCTTACCCTAGATGGCTTAATGACATTGCCTGTGTTGGGAGTTTTCTAATTTCACTTAATTTAAAAGAATTTCCTCCAAGGTGTTTTCAAAATATGGGTGTGGCGCCCATGTTTAATGCTGAACTGGATCTTACTTTTTAGTATGAATAGAGGTTGCTTGAAACTAGGTTATGTTCTAGGAGCATTACATCAGTTTGCCAGAGTTTAGGAGTCTCTCAGGCGAGTGCTTCAAAGGAAAGTCCAAGTTGTAAAATAACTGGGGCACAGATATGTTAATTGGTTTTCGTTCTTTAATAAAAGGTTTCAAGTGAATAATTATCACCAAATTGGTGATCCAGCCCTTTCCAAGATAATTTAACACCCTTATCAATAACAAAGGCAGATAGCGTAAATGAAATGCAGACCAGGCAAGCTAAGTAAGCTGCTATAGAAGGATATTTTAAAAGTCGAGCCGAGAATTGATATCAACATAGAAATATGGTCCCACTAATCTATGCGAAACGGATGTCTGTTTTTCATTCCAACATATTTTAGGAGTGCACTAATTTTCAGCAACCTACACAACCCTTTACTGTTATAAATGTGTGCGTATAAAATGCAGATCCTGATTCACAGAGTTGTGATGTATGGATTTTTACAAACAGATTAGTATTCCCACCATCAACCAGGAGTGGGTTGCATGGGTGTCCGGAAGGGAGGATCCATGCACACATCACTAAACATGCACAAGTTGCTTATTATTCACAAAGATTGGGCATGGATTAGGGAGGTGCACACAAACTTACTTTTGCCACAGATAGTTGCAAGTGCTGTCAACAGCAGGAAAAGGAAGAACACTCATGTGCATTTAATGAACGCAGAGAACATTTTTGCGCACTATTTTACCTGTGGGTTGCCAGGTGGACTAACTGTTTTAAAAGTACTCAAGCAAATAT
The DNA here is from genome assembly GCF_964263255.1 of Lissotriton vulgaris. Taxonomy (NCBI): domain Eukaryota; kingdom Metazoa; phylum Chordata; class Amphibia; order Caudata; family Salamandridae; genus Lissotriton; species Lissotriton vulgaris. The sequence continues at coordinate 2,107,616,483 of NC_141687.1, forward strand.
TCAACTCCTAGATTTCCATCAGCAAGTGCTACTTATGATTTTTTAGTAGGGCCTCATGAGCAATAGATATTCGGTATTGAAAGATGTCTGTGCACAGGCCTCATATTGTTTTTTTAAAGTATGATCTAGACTTTTTTTTTCTTTTTTTACCAGGGAACTACTTAGTGGAGATGGCATTTTGGAAATAAACCTTGGTGTTACATAACAAAAGCAAACCGTGAAGACAATATGTACTTTAGAGCATTATTGATTTCTTTTGATAGACTCATCTAATGTGACACTATCATCTGGGAACTATTTCCAGTCATTCTAATGTGAGCAATCTGCAACTGCATCCCAAGAAAAAAGGGTGCTAACTTGAGACTTTAACATGAAAAGGACCATGAGTCTAAATTTTTTTTGAGTACCTCTATCTCGCCTACTAAGTTTGACAGGGATCATTGCTTGAACCGTATCTCTTTAAAGCCTGATCTAGGGCTTGGCGAATGGATTAAAGGGTGACAGTGTGGCGGATGACTTCACGCCGGCCACCGTGTCTTTACTCCGTCCACCAAATTTAGAGATATCCGCTGGTCTTTAAGACCTCTCTAGCCATTGGCTGTAACTACTTTCATAGTGGTTCTTGTCAATTTAGTAAAGTTTGACACCCGATTGCCAAACTTTTCCAAAGTCGTTTACTTTTGAAACTCCCAAAGCGAGTGTTTATTTCTGAAAAATAAAAAAGCTAATGACCCCCACACAGTGCGTATCCTTTTTCTTTTTTTAAGTGTCTCTCACTGCCAGGATAAATACTCACCTGGTCTTTAACTACCGATTAATGTGATTGAATCCTTTCTGTTTAGAAGGGCCTTCCTAATTACCTGTTGTACTGTAGTATATGGAGGTCTCCAATCGTTAAACACATTTATTATGTCATAGAGCCTTAGAATTAAGACTGCTTCTGTTTAAATTTGCACAGTCATTGAAACACTCATTAGTTTCTGACTAAGCTGCATGTTGGTAAGGCATTTCTTCCTTATTGCATATACATTTTTCCTCTTCCTTTCAAATGCAATTTGAAGTTAATCCTTGCCTTTTTAAGGCAATAAGCTGCTTTGTTGCCTGTTAACTTCTAGAAAAAAGAATCCTAACCATATCTCAGATGGAGCTGGCATCATTGAGTACCCTGCACAGCTTCATGCTGAATTCCCATGTGACCCAACAGAAAAAATTAGGTAGAAGAACATTTCCTCACCAAGGGTTTTCTCATTGGTTCTCTTCCAGTTTCTTGAAGGTTCCTAAGTGGTTCCAATGACAGTACTACAGCCAACAATAGATGGTGATTTGACTCTTAACTCCTTCGACGCTCATGACGAGCTCAGCTCGTCATGAGGTATACCTCCATACACTCATGACGAGCTGAGCTCGTCATGAACAATGGGGTTCATAGATCCTCAGCGTACAGGGGGAATTGATATAGCAGCGATGGTGTTAAGCAGTACTTAATTTGTAAAAGAATAGGTGCTGGGCCCACATTTGTTTTGCTCAGAGGCCCGTGGCTGGCACTATCGAATGTTGAGGCGCTGAGTACCAAGGTTGTGCAGACTGGAGGCTAGCAATATGCATAACCTTTTTATTGTTGCTCCAAAACTGTAGCACTTAAAAGCATATCTCAACCATACTTAAAATTCTAGAATTAGACCTCCACCACAGTCTATATAAATAGACCAAAGCCCAGCATTCATCTGACTCTTTTATTTGCTGCTCATTGACAGTTTAGTATCTGTTAGCACTATCTGAAAAGGATTTGATGTGACCTGTATTTTTTACAGAAATTGTCTATTGTGGTTATTAGGTAGATGTTTTACGATTCTATTTTAAAATATGTTAATATTAATTTGTTTCCAATTCATGGAATTGATATTTAATCATTAAGAAAAGTAATCGTTAGAGTTGGAGGTTTTTCTACTATTTTGTTTAGTTTGTTAGAGGTTTAAAGATTGTATTTAAAAAAAACGTGTGTTCCGCTTTTTTTTAAGCAAGGGGTCAGGAGTTTAACGGTAAGCAGTGTAAGGAATTTTATTTACCTCTCGCTTTCTTCGAGATTCCAGGCAGAGTAGAGGCGCGCAAGCTTTGTTCGTTCTGTGACTTGTGGTGTTATTTTGAAGAGTGCATTGGAGGCGTGAGACCTTGCAGGTCTCCGTAGTTCAATGAAGGTGCGCGTCAAATGTACGTTTTAACATCATTAGACTGTGCGGCCATTTTGTATACAGGGTTACCATAGAGACCAGGATCTCTGCAAACCAGTCAGTGAAGAGATTTGAGGCAGTTGCTAACTGGCATTTCAAAGGCATTTTTGACGATTGCAAGTGATTTCAAAATAAATAAATTATCAAGGTAGTGACTAAATAAGTGTATACAAAAAAAGGAAAAAATTAAGGAATTAGGGGGATTTTGGTATACTACAGGTAAGAGGGTAAACCATTAGTAATAGATAATGAAGAAAATTGTACAGGAGGAGGTAAGGTCCTTGGTTAAAGACGTTTTTGGATCAGTTTTTAAGTGGGAAAGAAAGGCTACAGATTTTTCAGATGAAGAGTTTTGGTCCTTAGAATAGGAAGAGGATTAGCAGGCTAAAAAGATTAACAGGAGAAAGGAAAATGAAGTAGAACATTGAGTAAGATAAGTATAGGTTTGTGGTCTGGCAGAAAGTTGGTCTTGGCACCACACTGAAGGAGGGTGTCCAATGTGGCACAAAGAAAGGTGTCCTTAGCGGCACACATGAGAATCAGGGTAGACCTGATGATGATAATTCATATAGCTGAGATGTTGAGGGTTTTGATTTTTTTCATGGTTGGGATCTGGACTGTATTAAGGAAGAAAAGAACAGGAAAGAGAGAGGTTTGGTTAAGGTCCCTCAGGGGATGGATGTGTTAAGTCCAGATAAGATAAGGCACCCGCGAAGTGCAGATTGGTGGCCACTTGCGCATGTGGCAGAATTAAAAGCCTGTGAATAAAAACGCTTTTAGAGAAATAGACTAGATCTGTGATGTGAGCAGAATGCTCTCGACCAACGCTAGAGAATAAAGCTTATTTGACCACAGATCTAGACCCCAATCGGATTCGTTTTTTTAATTTAAAATTGGTCGTGATCCAAGGAAGGGGCTGGAAAGGGAACCCAACAGTGCAAAGATAGTCTGCTGGATGTAATTGGACCTCTTGCTGGAATTATGGACACAGCAGAGGAGGCCAGAACAAAGTCAGTCTCAGTGGATATAGAGCTTCTTAGAGGTTGGTCTCAAAGAGCAGTGTGTTTCCTTGGAAACACTAACACAGCCATGATGGAGGAGAGACAAAGGCAGTCCTCGTGCAACCAGTCTGAAATTGGGGAATTTTGCTAGCAAGTAACCTACTGAGAACCCTAACGGATGTTTATTTGGTGAAGAGCTAGTGGAAGGGGTGTGCTAAATACTTTTCTACCTTCACTAGCCTTGATATGGCTCAGAGTTCCCTTATAAAGGTTTTTGGGGTGTGTGTTTTTGACCGGAACATTTCCTTGGCCTGTTTAACGCAAGGCCCCATCCCCAGTCGTTTGGACCGGCATCCTTCAGATGTTTCCAGTCAGCCACTGGTTTCTATCTTCGAGGAAAGCGTGTCAGAGGACATCAACTCAGAGGAAGGGCTCACTTTGCCCAAGGAGACCGAGGTAGGTAGGAGGATGATTTCTGGTACTTCCCTAGGAACGGTAGGGAGTGATTAAGACCTTTTCTTCCGAATTGAAGAAAGTTAACAAAGGATCACTGGGTTATACAGGCAGTTCAGGGCTACTCAATGTAGTTCAGGGAATTGCCTGTTCAAGAGATACTATCAAGTGAGATGTTTTTCAGAAGGAGCAACAAGAGGTGGTAAGCTTGGAAGTTCAGAATATGTTAGGGAAATGAGCAATAGAGCGAGTCATTATGGAACAGGTGGGTTATATGAGCACGTTATTTCTGGTAAAAGACAAAGGATGGCGTTCAGTCATACATTTGAGAGGTCTGAATTGATACCTAGCTTACAAGCATTTCAAGAAGGAGTGTAGGCATATATTAAAAGAGATGTTTTAGAAAAGAACTGTTTCGTAAAATTGGATATGAAAGATGCATATTTTACCATTTCAATAGCAGAATGGATGGGAAACCTTTCTCGATTTACTTGCCTGCATTTTGATCTGGCTTGAGCACCTTGGTGTTTTACGAAGGCACTGAGACCGGTGGCCTCAAATCTCCGGGAGATCGGAATTAGTATGATTATGTATCTCGACAATTTCCTCCTATTGATGTCTCTGAATCGGGAGGCGCTGGAGATTCAATTGTCTGTAGTTCAGTAGTTACTAAAGTCCCTGGGGTTTTTAATCCATTTGGAGAAATTAGTTTTGGAACCCTGTCAGGATTTGGAGTTTCTTGGGTTCCTGTGAATACTTCTCGAGCGATTTCGAGTTGATCAGAGAGGAAGGTTGTAAAAATAAAAACAGAGGTGAAACAGATTTTGAAAAAGAAGTATATTATTTTGAGGGCTTTAGCAAGGATAATAAGATTGTTTCCTTCTCAAATTCAGGCGTTTTTTGCGGGACCGCTTCATTGCAGAGGTTGATGGCGGGGGGGTCTAAGGAGAGGCTTGTGGTATGGAGATTAAATGCAGATATCTGTGGAAGCGCCGGAGGAATTGGTTTAGTGGATACAAAATTTTGAGGCTTTGAATGACAGAGCAATATTTGGGATACATCCAGATTTTGTTTTGGAAACTGATGCTAATCTTTCCAGTTGGGGTGCATCTTTGGATCAGCAAGAGACAGGTGGAAGATGGTCATGGGAGGAGAGTCAGAGCAATATAAATGGTTTAGAGATGGGAGCAAGCTTTTTTGCTTTGCAGAGTTTTGGGAGAAAATTGAGGAATTGCAATGTTTTATTAAAGATGGACAATTTTGTCAGCAGTTTATTTTTATCGTTTGGGTGACAGCATATCGAAGAATTTGATTCAGGTTGCAAAGGAGATATGGATTTATTGTCTGGAGCAGAAAATAGGACTGCAGGCAGAATATTTACCAGGACTGTTCCAAGCGGCGGCAAATTGGAATTCTAGGTACCTCTGGGATTACAGCGATTGGAAGCTGAGTGTGCAACTATTCATGAGAACTCAGGATGTTTTGGATCCCTTGGGGGGGAATCTGTTTGCTTCAAAGTTAACTTTCCAGTTACCACAGTATTTAATTTGCCGAGCAGATCCCCAGGTGGGTGCTAGTCAAAAGGTCTTAAGGGTGTTATGCATTCCCTACGAGTCATAGGGTGCTGTTAATGGCGAGGAGACAGAACTCCTTTTTTGATAGCACAACCTTGGTTTCCAGGGTTCTTGGAGTTGGTAGTAGAAGCACCTTATTTGATTCCTACATCGGAAGAGATGTAGTGAGGACCAGAAGGAGAGGTTCATCCGATAGTTTGACATATCCTTCAACCTTGTTGTTTAGAAGATTTTAGGGGAGAAAGACAATTTGAAGGTCTTTTGGTATAGGCTCAGGAATTGCTCAAGAAATCTTGGGCAACAGGGACAAGGAAGAGTTATGCTGGAGCATGGAAGAAATGTGTTGGTTGGTGCATGGAGATCGATGTAGACCCCATGGAGGCATCTCCTGTAGAATTGTCAATTTTTTTAATCAAGTTTGTTTATAGATCTGTTGTAGCAGCAGGTCAAGCACCAGTAGAGGGTATTTCCATAGGAAGGCATGCTTTGATTTGTAGCGTGACGAAAGGGATTAAGTTACGGAGGCCTCCTAAACTTAGATCTAGTTATTTATGGTATGTCAATTTAATTTTTAAGAAGTTAGAGATGCTAATTCTTTTTTCATTGTAACAGTTGAGTTGCAAGATGGCAACTTTTATGTCTAATTTATTTCAGAAGAGTTTCAGACGTGTGTGCATTAGAAGTAAGTAATCGATTTTACAATCCAGAGGGGTGATTTTCAACATTACAAAAGGAACTAAGACAGTCGTCTTTTTTTAAAATCTATAGGATGGCTGAAGGATGGAGTGAATCAATTATAAATTTCTTATGAGAAGTCCTTGAATCCTGTGAGTGCCGCAACTATTGCACGTCTGGTGAAATGGTGTATGTTTGCAGCAGGAGTGGATATGTTTAAGTTTGGTGCATATTTGGTGATAGGGGTTATAGCACGTAAGGTGTTTATATCTTTAGGTCATCTTGGAGAGATGCTGAAGGTGGCAGACTGGTCTAATGCTGATGCATTTGCAAGATTTTATTTAAAACCTATGGAACATGTTTCAGCAGTGGTGTTATTGCAGCTTTGAACATGCATAATGCTAGCCTTCGGTTGTGACATGAAATGTAGATTCTCCTAGTTATATGATCAGAAAATCTGGACTTCATTAAAGACACAGAGGCTAGCATTATCCCAACCTACCTTCCCAGGTAGGTTAAAATAATGGGAGAGACAAGGCTTAGTATTAGATATTCTGTGTTATTTAAGTTATATGCCTTTTGCTATTCTGATTTGCAGAAATTGCAGTGTTCATTCAGTGTTGTGTTATGTTTTTCCTAGAAAATCCATAGAGGTGGAGAGAAGAAGAGAATGGAGTAAAGGATCATTTTCTTTTGCGTTTGGTTTCATGTTCAACGATGTTCCCATGGAGCGGCAAAAAAGAGGAAGAGGGCTGCTGTTCTTTGGCTTAAATAGACTGTAGTGGAGTTCTAATTCAGGAATTTTAAGTATGTTTTAGTTAAGCATTTAAGTGCCTCCAGTTTTGGAGTGGCAATCATAGGTTATGCATAATTAGGGCTCCTGGTTTTATGGTATTTTTTTTTATCATTTCCGTCTGTACTTATCTATATTTATTTTTGGGCCAGTTGATCTGTATTTATCCATAGTTATTTTGTGTTTAGCGTATAAATGTAGTTGTAAAACTGTACATGAGACACTCACTCATACTTTGATGTTTGTCGTGTTTTAGCTATTTAAGTTGACAAATATTACATAACAGTACATCCCTGACAAATATTAGCATTATTCCAGAAATGCATGTTGACAAGTGCAGTTATTTTAAGAAATTTCATCCTGTTTTTAAATTTCCTATGCTGTCCATCTACTCAGCTGTTGGGCTATAATTGATTAAACAGGGCACAGAGTCCCTTAAAAGAAGCATATTTTCTGTATTTATCCATTAAAAAAAATAAATCCATACGCATTTTCTGTCTGTATTTAGCTGTCAAAATCCATGAAAATGGGGAGCCTTATGCATAATTCCTAGCCTCTGTCTCTTAATGAAATCCAGGTTCTCTGATCATAAAACTCAGAGAATCTACCTTCCCCCTCTTGCTTCTTTAATGAACCACTAGACAATCCTTGCCTGTTTATATCACTCTTACTGCTTCTTTCTTACCTCTGCTTTCTCCCTTTGTCTCTGTTTGTTTTCTTGATATCTTACTCTGTCTTTCCCCTCTATGTATATTTTCTTCTCATACTCTGGATCAGTTTATTGTGGAAAAATAAGAGCCTGTGTCGAGAAGGAGGGGTTATTGCCCTATTTCCTTTTTACCCGACGCGAACCAACATCAAGGAAAATAATCCACATGTCTGCACACAATCCTCCATGAAATTGATACAATTTTTCCAAACTCAATTAAAATGTGCAAATGGCACGTTACATCTCTGTTAATCCAAATGTGCAGTTTTAGGAAGATTCCAGCCTACGTATATTTGTGGGCCATTTCTAGGTCTGGCTTGACAGTACAAAATGAGCTTTGGTACCACATCTTTAAAATATGCATTCAGTACGATTTGGCTCTTGCTAGTTTTGTTGCCACTGCTACAAAGTATGCATTGATTGGGATTGAGCTCTGCTGAAGGAGTATTTTGTCTCACTCGCTGCTTTTGGTTGTTTGGTGTATCATTCCACTTTCTTAGAAATGCTTGCTTTGCGATGCATTGGGACTATTTTACATTTCAAATTACTGAATTGCCACACAATCGATTATTTATTTCATACTTCCATTCTGTACCAAAAGCAATAACTTTTTTGCTTTTCTTCAGCACATATAGGGCCAGATGCATCAAAGGGTTTTGCCCATTCTGTGTCTATGGGAAAATGTGTTCATGCAAATGGCCCTAAGCTTCTTCAATATTTTAATAATGTCTATAAATGACTGCCAGTCCAATTGGCTTTGTCAATGCAACGACGAACTGTCAGGACCTCACTTTTGCATTGGTGTACTGATTATAATTCTGTGTCTAAACTGCTTAGACATGTTTTTTTTGGTGCTGACCATAGAGACATGTCTTTGGTAGGAGTGTCACAGTCCTATTTCTTTTTAACTTTCTTGAATAAAATGAAACGGGAGGTTATACTTTAATCGAGAATCCTAAATGCTTGTTTTGTCTTTTGAGTCTGTTTTTCACTTTTTAAAAATATTTTCTATATGAACATTGCGTTGTTATTTTTACATTGCATGTTGATACCCAAATTACACTTCACTCAGGTGAGGGTAAAGTTGGATGAAGCCCTCAAGCCTCCTGATTAGGACGTGCATTGGAAACCAAGAATCAGCCCCCGCACTCCACTCCCTGGTCACTTTTACTGTTCTACTCACCCACCCTACTCGCATCACCCCCTTCACTCCTAGGAACTTAAAAATACCGTCAAGAGGTCAGAAAATTAGCTTTTTACTACGTAACCCTATACAATATAACAATCGAACTTTCCCGCTTAGACTGTTCGAGACAAAGATGAATTATTCTTATGTTTAATAAGAATGTCATTGGGTGTTTTTTCAGTAGTTATTTGAAACCTATTCTCAGTGCTCTGATATTTCTCCCGTCGTCGAGGAGTAACATTTCCTTACTGAGACATGCCCATAGATAAATATATCTCAGTCGCTGTCAGGCTGCAGGTTTGGTGTCGCTTGGAACAAATGTTTCCATTGGATCTCTCCAGAGCCCTTTCCTTTGTCAGAATAAAAATACTGTCATGTCTTGTCGCAGCAAACTCATTAGCTATGCTTCGCCACAAGCTGCGTTCAGTAGCTAATTGCAGCATGGGGCACAGCTAATGTATTTCTAGTAAATGAAACAAGCATTAAAACCGTGTTAATGTTGCGGATTATGAGATATGACCGTATGTACATTGTTGTTGGATAGACCTTTTGAGGTATAATTTGGCCACAGCTATATGTGTATTTCAGTTAAACACATGATAACCAATATTGATGAGGGAGCCGTTTTCAGCGGGTGTGAGGATGGTTAATTTTAGATGATCACGCAGACCAACAAATCTTTTAGATGTCTTTTTAAAATCCACTTGGAAGCCGTTTGCAACAGCATAATAGAGAAGCGCTTGATGAGTTTTATTATAAAAATTACAATTTGTTGACACATTAATTTATATTAGTGATCACATTGGGGTGAAAATTCTGTTCCATATTTACTGTTAGGTATTTTATTCGAATACATAATGGGACATTGTATCATACCACGATTGATTTACACTCAACGCAGTAATTTTTAAACAGCCAATTTGGCACATGGATGGTGGGGGGCGAGGAGAACAATCTGTCATGCTCTGTGTAGCCAATAGTCAACAAATTGAATACATTTCCGGCAAGTTCCAATAAAGTACGTAATAATGAAACACGTGATAAACACCTCATTGGGCAGAGTAAAAAAAGAGGGGGGGTGGGGTGGCAGTGTATTCAAATGTCGACAGGTGTACCACAAATAAAAATCGATACCTCTCTGGGAGAATCAATGCAACTGATGTAGGGAACTAGCCGTCGGCTTAGAATCCCCCGATCCATGCACATTTGGAAAGGCACCCCCCACCAGATTCATTAAAAAACAGAGCCTTAACAGTTTTGAATCTATACCCTACAGCTGTCTAGATCCATGCCCTTGGTCCAGAGCGCTCCTAGAGAGTCAGACAGCGGACACACATATGAAAACCGAGGTTTTATAACACACATGTTATCAGTGACATCATAGAAGTTGTCATACATGATGTAATACATGAGGCAATTAGCAGTGCATGGCGAGGGCGCGAGTTATAATTACTTTACAGGACGAGTTATAGTTATTTTTATTTGAGATAACTATAACTGGTGAATTTCAGTCGTTTTGTTAGCTTAAAACAGTAGATTTTAACTAACATTTTTACCTAAACTATAACGGCCCTTTCAAATTTGTGACAGAACGAATTTAATGATACTAATATGCATTTCATGCACATTGTTGGAAAGACCTGTACAAGCTTGTTAAATGTTAATGTTAAAATATAGACAAACTGTATTTTCAGCTTATTTGACAATGTTCTTGTGTATTTAAAGATCACTCTGACTGACAATTTTGTAAATTAAATGGATGGTTCAACTGGAAGAAAAAGCAATAGAGAAATGTAGCTTTAAGTGTAGGCTGATGCCGTGCAGAATAGCTGCACCATCAGCACATTCCTATGACCACACAGACTGCAAAAACACCTACCCAGCCCACCTCTTATTTACTGTGTTTTCTGAATCCTCTCTGGGGAGAGGAGTTGGCATAACGGCTAGGGCGGTCAATCTCGAGTCTGGGGAACTGGGTTCGAGTCTCGGCAATGATGCTGAACATCCTGTGATTCTGGGCAAATCACTTAATCTCACTGTGCCTAACAAATACTAGGTATTGGCTACCAAGCGACCTGGATGTACAGAAAATACACACTAATGTCCTCGGTATATGGATCGGTGGCAGACGACGGATGTTGAATTGAATTGACTCTCAGCCGGAGTAAGTAGTGATTAAATTGTGCTACCTTAATCCCTGGTGGACTCGGTCTTCCTCTTAGGTTTTTGCTGCTTTGGGATCTCGAGGATGGAACTTGTTATTGCTACATGAAGTTGTTTATGATCTGTCTCAGATGTTGTCGCTGACCTCTGGTGTCTCTATAGGAAGCAGGGGCACTAATTGTAGTGAGCAATAGCAGGTATTGCTCAAAGTGATAACTCTGCCCATACAGCCGCCTTTGTGACTTTAGATCTAGGTTATAAGAATTCTTAAAAAGATGGCACTGCCCTATGTTCGAAAAAATTTACTCTTCCACGTGTTATAAAGTAAATAACTAGTAAACTACTATACTTTTTTTTAATAGTCTAGCCTTAATTCAAATAGGGTCAAGTTGGGCAAGCATTTCAGTGGCACAAGACCCTTTTAACAACTTTCACATGTGGCGAACTGTGGGAACGTCAATCATTTGCCCACTTAGAACCTGTGTATGTGTTTCCCATTTATCCTAAAATAGCTAACACTAGTGTGGGTTGCAGCAACTCTAAATGGATTGCATAGTGTGCTGTGTTTTTACCGAACTACAAAAAAAAAGCTCGCGAGTAGTGCACGCGCGCGTTCGAGCATATGTTTTGAATTATCGCAGCGGTCAAGCCGCGATAATTCAAAACATGGCCTCTGGTGCGCGTAACAGACACCAATAGATCATGGGCTATTGCGTGTTCTGTTAAAAAACAGCACGCACGCGAAGGCCAATGAAAATGGACCTTGGAAATAACACGCACTAACTGCGTGGAATTTCCAGGTCCATTTTCAAATCCCCGGGAAAGGACTCTTTCTGCGCGACACTACATGCGCAGTGTACGGCAGGCCCGAGCCCTAATGAATGTGTCCTCATGTTATGCGACCGGTGCTATGTAAAGCGCTTTGATACCAGATTCCGGTCAAGTTCGCGCTATATAAAACTCTAAAAACAAACAAAAGAAGGCGAGCAGGGCCTCTCCTTGGTAAAAGTCCAAGTTGTACTGCGATTTGGTAAAACAAATGTTAGTGATTGTGTGAAGGAGCTGTGAATTGTGTAATTTACTGGATTACTTGCAAGAAATAAAGTACTTGGCAGCCTAAAACTTAACTGATTATTTAATTAAGTTTAAGAAGTAAATGAAGCGAATTTCAATTAAGCTATTCCTTATCTTTTTTTCACGAAAACAGGATGCAGATATTTTATTTATTGATTTCAGTGGCGGCGACTTCCTGAACATTTCACTTTTGATATTGTTTCTGGGTACTGAGGCCATCTCCAGGTCAGGTACTACATGCACCACAAGAATGTCATTGTGAAAGACAAAGCAGTATGCTCTGAGAAATTGATATATATGGCCTAAGCTTCTTTTGTAGGGATAGAAAAAAACAGCCAAAGAAGGCCAATGGTTCTCTGATTGAATTCTGAAAAATAAATTAAAAGTTTGAGCTGGACGCAAGTCTAGAGCCCCACACGGAATGTTATTATGAGACATGTAATAACAATGATAGTGGGCAAGCTTCTAAATTCACAACACACATTATAGTAAAAACGAGATCGATCCTACAGTTTTATGAAATATTTAACCACCAACATATATTCCAGAATTGCAGTTTTGACTAAAAGCAAACTATCAAATACAGAGGTCTGTAGAGACAACTGGCTGCCGAGATATCTTGTAACAGAACCACGTTTAATGCAAGTGCATTAGCTAAGTCTTAACTTGATATTCAATACATAATAGCCTGAATATACTCCTTTGCAGTGACCTGTCACTTTTTCTGAAAATCGCCTTAAAAAACGTATTTATTTCTGCAAAACAGAGAAAGCTTTTGAAATCCAGGGCAGGAGTATGAAATTATGAACGACCTATTTAATGGATAAAAAAAATCTTTAAGCTTTGCTGAAATAGAATGGATCGACATCTTCAGTGTAGTCCACTGTCATCCTGCATGGGACCATGGTGGTAGTAAAATGCAAATGTGAAATACATGAAAATATTCGACAAAGAGCAGCCCAGGTCCAGAGGCCTCACAAGCCTCCAGAAAGTGCAAGCTGTCTAGTGACACGTGTACAAGTAATTGACTGCAATAGCCATAAACAGGTGAAACAATTACCACAAACCTAGTGAGTACTCAAGCAAAGCTGCCACGTGTACAAAAATGATGCTACAAAATAATGTTTGATTGGTACCACACGCCCATTGATTCCAAATGTCTTGGGCTGGTGTTTTTGGTACTATTATGGATCTGTATTAGATGCTATAGCGACAAAGGTCTGAGTGTGGATTGGGACAGTGGGGGATGCCCTCTGTTAGGTGGAGGGTGCTAAGGTGCAGAGCTCTTGGGTTGGCTTCAACTGTCCTCTGGATACAGAAGGCTTCTTCCTGCAGAACCCATATCCATCTATTCTAAATATTGTGCATGCTTTCACATAATCTTCTATCACTTTTGTCGCTCACTTGTGGCTGTCTAAATTTGCCCGATCCCTTACAATTTTTCTGGTCTTCGCTTCAACAAATCATTTATTGTAGCCTTCCTATTTATCACCAAACTATAGACTAAAAGCATGATACAAGGAAGACCCTCCAGACTAGAGGGGCTCTATAGAAAGCTTGCAGCGTTGGCATTACACCATCATGCAGCACATTAAAATTACTTAAGCCAGTGCGCTCCTCAAAGATGTATGAACATGATGTGTACATGGAATGGCTCAGTACTCTAGGTTCCTCCCCTTCTTTGCACTCCTTTTCCAACTTGTAAGGTATGGGGAGCTGTGCTTAAATGGATGGCATAGCCACTTCTAAAAGTTTGTTGAAAACCCAGCTAACCTGTGTAAACAATTCGTTTGGAAAACATAAAATTTTAAATCTAATATTAAGTCTGTGTTTATGTAGGCACAGCTGCATTATTCTGAATGGGTACCAACGTTTTGTTGTATGCATTGACGACAAATAATTTATAATACCCTTTTGATAAATATGGAAATGATGTTCGTTTCTCATGACAAAAAGATAGAACTTCTGCCATAGGCCTACCTGACAACCTCAATAGCAAGCACGCTTGTGGGACTTGTAAACCAGAAACTGCCAAGTCTCGAGCTATATTCTGCGTTTACTAGATTTAATGTATTTGACAGCTGGATATGTGTACCAGCGTCTAGCCTATGGCACTAGACTTGAAATCATAGATCTAGTAATCACTTGTCCAAAAAGGTTTTGTAATGAAATTCTTTTTGACAAAAACCTTCTCTGACTGATGCAAGAACTAAGGCGTTGTTTTCTGCATTTGCATGTGCAACTGCTCCTGTCGTGCGAGTGTGTGATTAGACCCACGCGAGTGTAGCAGGGATAAATGCATGTGAAAAGGATGGAAGTGTAGCTCGTGATGTGGTGAGCTTCTTAAGCTCAGTAAAAGATTTGAAGCTTTAGCTAGCTGTCTGTGGTGCGTTTTGTTTTTCATTTGACTCTGTTGACAAATCTTCTGTGTTTTGCATCTAACCTTGTCTTGTTAAATTTGTGCTACAATATGAACATGTGATATATATACATGCTTAGGTGCAGTCCTTTAAGTTGGTAGGCTTGGGTTCCAGTGTCACCATGGAAATTTGTCAAAAGTGCGTCTGATTCCGAGACCATCATTTTATCTTCCTTGTCCTCGAATATTACATTTGAGTAGCATAAAGTTATTACTGCTAATTAAATATTGTACATCCTAATGGTGTTTAATATTCATCTTCACACACAGCCGCTCCCCAATACGTCCTGGCTTCTGTAATTCGGTCTCAAAAAGGAACCCAGAATTCATCCTTCTGCTTATGCTTGTCATGCTGTTGCTGAGATACAAAATGCTCTCTGAAAAGTGTTCCAATGCTGCTAGGTGCTTGCAACTTATAAAACGGTTCAATTGAGGGGGTGGAGTTTAAAAACGTGTCAAATCTTCCCACCCATCACAGGCTCTGTTTAATTCGAAGAAAATTCACAAATGTGATTGCCAGGCCCACACCTACTGTGTTGGTGTCTGACTGGAAAGTACATTTGTTTCAAATGTTAGTCTTGTTGGAGGGGGTCATTCTTTTGTTAATGTTATCATGCGGGCGAAAATTGACAGTTTTTTTTTACAAAGTTTTTATTAACACCAATAAAGCAAATACTTTAAATACACGAGATGTATCAAAAGATATGACATTAGAAAATTACATAGCAGAACGGAACTGCAGTAATCCTGACGGAGGTGACAGTTGGTTTGGCCATTATAGAGCTACAGTCAATGGGGGTCACAAAATTATACAGTAGGGGCAAGTCGGGGAGAACGGGTGGCAGATCTTCTTAAATTTGTGGGTGCACTCTCTAGCCTTATATGCCGCTCTTTCCGCTACCATGTAGAGATCCATGCTGGCTTTCCATTCAGTGAGTGTGGCGGGGTCTGGGGCTCCCCAATATCAGGTTATGTCCCTTTTGGCCTAAGTTGTGAAGTAAAAGTTTGCTGCGTGGCGGGACTATTTCAGTGGGGACACCAAACAAGACCTACCTCGCCTCTAGTTTGAGCTGTGCTCCAAGAATTCCGTTCAGTTCCCCTAACACCTGGGTCCTGTATGATTTTATACGGCTACATTCCCAGAGTGTGTGACTGTATGTGCCCTGCAGAGCCTTACAGCGTAGGCAGTTGGGTGTGTCTGCTTTTCCCATGATGTGTAGACGAGCTCTGTCAAAATGTACTCTGTTGTATTAGACGTATCCTTTGTTTTATGGCCACCTCTCTCAGGTGTATCAGGGCCGCCTCCCAATCAATATCATCCAGTGGTCCTGTGACGTTTTCCCCCTTGGCTCCCAATGGTCCCAACTTGTCGGGGATTTTATTAAGTAATGTTTTGTATGTCCATGAAATGGCTGTATTGGGGATCTCCTCTTGCAAGAACCTGCCTTCGAGGGGGGTGAAATTCAGGGATATCTATTGTGTCCAATCCCTCCGCCTTCCAAGCATGCTTCAGCCTGAGATATGCATAGCTTTGTGTCTCATTTAGTTGGTATGTGGTATGCAGTGTGGCAAAAGAGGCGAGGGTGTCTCCTTCTAGGATATCTCCCAGTTTGTAGATTCCGATCATGTCCCACTGTCTAAAACCCTGGAACTTACCAACCTCTGGCAGTTGTGCTCCCTCCCACAGCGGGGTTTCCCTCAAAAGTCTTGTGTCCCACTTAATTTATCTCCCTGTTCCCTTCCAGGCTTCTATTGACCTCTGGGTGGCTGGCAACAGTCGGTTAGTACCCTTGCCCCATACAAGAAGTGAAGTTGTGTACAATAATTAAATTGAAGCTTTTCCAGCGAGTATGTGGGATGATCTGCTGCTGTGTGTCCCCATTCATTATTGACCACTAGGCGGGCTGCCCTGTAGAAGGCCCTTATGTTGGGTAGTGCAAAGCCCCATTATACTGATTGCGCTGAAGTGTTTGTAGTGCCACTCTTGGGTGAGGAATTGGGCCAAGTGAGTAGGACGGCACATCCTCTGGTTTGCATACATACGTTCCATATGTGGATTTGTGACATCCTTAAAGTCACCACCTATAATGTGTGTGGAGAGTCTTGACTCCAGGAGTGTCCCGGCTACTTTGTCTAGTGTCAGTTGTTGTAACCGCAGGGCGCATAAACACTAATCAACATGAGTTCTCTTCAGCCCCACGTCCCCTGTCCCACCACAAACTTACCATTTGGATCTGTAGATGTTTTTGGTAGTACGAAAAAGGGGTGATTTTTTTTTATTAGTATGGCGACCCCTCTCGATCCCATGGAGAATCCCGCGTGCGCAAGTGTACTGTATGGTCTTGTGTCCAAAGGAGCAATGTGCGCCCATCAAGTGCATCTCTTGTAAGAAGACAATATCAGGTTTAAGTCATTTAGGATATCTAGTTACCAGCCCTCTTTTAATTTTGTTTCCTAGCCCGTCGACGTTCCACGTCAGTATTGTGTAATTTCCCTCACCCCGGATTGATATGTATGTTTTTCATGACTATTCCTATGTGTTCAGTCACGACTACATCCGCTCCCCTCACTGCCTCCACTCCCTATATCCTTTTGGTAATTTTCTAAAAACATCACCACATGTCCTTATCTTTTTCCTTGACATCTCTCCACATGAATCCCCCCACACTCTTCCACTACCCATGCCGTTTGTCAACATGACCACTGTAGTACAGGTAAAGCTTAAGAGGTCTGCCCCTCCCTCCCTCCCCCGTATCCCCCAAAAAACAAACTATAAATCAAGTGTTGTGTACACTATTGGTCCCATAGCCTCTTGGGCTGAACAATAATAGTGTCTAATGGGCCCTTATTAGTGTCTTAAAGTCTCTCTGTGGCCATCTAGCCCTTGCATCTCAGCCTTCTTCACCTCTTTTGGATTGCTGCTGCTGCTGGATCTCTAGGACTCGTCAAGCACAAAGCTACCAGAAATATGGAGCAAAGAGATAAGAGGGTAATTTTGATCACAGTCACTCTATTTGAGTAGGAAAGCCCTCACACACCGACCTGGTCAGTGTCATGCTTCATCATCGGGCCCCACCGAAGAGACCGAGTGTCTCTTCGGTGTGCTGCGACGCCAGAAAGACTGCGGAGCTGGTCGTGTGGGGAGGACGTGTTGTGGAAATTATAGGATTTAAAAGTGACTAACAGGGTATCAAAAAAACGTTTAATGAGTGATCCCTAAGACACGTGTAAGTGGTATATGTGTCTGAATTTAAGGGCCAAGGTTGTTAGGGTTTTGGTTAAATTCAGCTAAATACCACGAGTTTTAAAATTAATCAGTCAACATGTTTCTGCCTTACTTGTGGTATATATTCACCATGGCATTCTTCAGGACTATACCCCGGCGGTATGGACACTCTAATAGTCCACCCTAACCTGGGGACGTGAAAGTGAAAAAGGAAAAGTGAAAAAAGTGCTTAAAAATTAGAAGAGCAATTGCTCATTCCAAAAAAGCCCCAATTTCAGGGGTGTATCAGCACTTTTAAAACAGGGCGCTACTAGCACCATGGGTCTCGGGAGGAGGATTGGAGCGCGCTTGGCACATCGCCCTCAGCGTTCACAACCCGCTTGTCAACCTGCAAGATTCCTCTAAATCCTCCTCCCGAGACCCATGGTGCTAGTAGCGCCCTGTTTTAAAAGTGCTGATACACCCCTGAAATTGGGGCTTTTTTGGAATGAGCAATTGCTCTTCTATTGGCTTTGCACTTCACAGGAATAGTCCGGGAACACTGTTATTAGTGCATTGGCATGTTTGATTTCCCCCCTTTCCATCCGTTCCAGGAATATCAAATCACGTCCTTAAAGTATAGGAAGCGGGCAATTAAGGGTCTCGTAGGTGGAGGCACCAGGCGGCGGCCAGAAACTTTGCATCCTGTGGACTCGCTCAATTATAAAACCGGGTGAAAACTGCTCACTCTGTAGGGAATCTTTGAGCCACGTCATTAGAAACTGTCTCGGGTCTCCCCCCTCCGGAATTCCAATGAAGCTGAGATGGTACCATGGGCTCTGTTTTCTGCATCATCTACCCTCCCGTCCACCTCTTTCAGTGAAGCCGCCAGCCCTGTAACTTCCCTACGCATAGTATGGGACTCATCTTCCACTTCGACAATACGGTTTTTGGCTTGGGTCACTCTCTCCGAAACTTTGCCCAAATCATGGCGCAGCAGTCACCTCCAAGTGCACCTCGGCCATCTTCCCCTCCAGAGCCTTAGCAGAAGCATGTATAGCTTGTAGTATGGCTAAGTTGTCTGGCAGGGGTCTGTCCTCTCCCACTGCTCCGGTTGTTGGGATATCACTTAAGCGTACTGGTCCTTCTTCATCTGTTTAAGGGTCTTTATCTCTCGCCCTTGCGTTAGGTGCGGTTCGGGTCACCAGCTAATTGCTGCGTGTCTTTCTATCGGGCCTCCTCGGTGTGAGTGGTGCATAGTATTTACTTTTTTCGCCCTTGGTTGAGGAGACTTATTCCCTTCTCCACAACACGTTCGCCTTTCCCCTCTGTGGCTTGTACCCTCAGGACGCCATCCAGGGGAGTCCCACTCTGCAGGAGTGGCTCCGGCCCGCCCTTTACTGTGTTAGTGTTCCAGCCCACTCTGTTAGGTGTACTATTGTCACCTAAGTAGGGCTGTGGCCTTGCCTATGGCTTTCCAATAGAGATATCTCATGGGTGGAGTCAGTTGTCTCCTGTGTCTCTGGAGTCACATCTCAGCTTCCCAGGGGTGTGTGCAACCCGCTTAGCCCCGGGTGTAACTGCCAAGGAGATGGGGTGGGAAGGGAGATGCCGTCATGGGGTGGCTCCTAGACTCTCCCACATTGCAACGTGCTCCGTCGCCTACTACCGCTGTGGCTCGCTCCAGGCAAGGGGGTGGGTGCTTAGCACACAGCTCCGGCCCTTTGTGTAATAGTTTCTGCCAGGCTGCTGCGTAGCCCTACAGTACCCCTCACCTACTCGTTGGGATGGCGTTTCTCTCCTCGGTGCAGCAGTAGTCAGCGGCCGGAGCCAGCCGGTGTGGTCGCGGCGGATGAACTTCCTGCAGCGGCAGGAGGCCTCACTCTGCCTTTCTGCCTCTCTCCGGTGCTGACGGAGTACCACCCTCTTCAACACTCACTCGGTTGATCACCTTGTAGGCCGCACGTTCTCTGTTTCACCTGGGCCTTGGAGACGGCCGCAGTCAGGCTCACCCCAACTTCTTGGGTCCCAGTGGCTGATGTGGCCATCCGCTCCACCGCACCTCAGCTTGCATCTAGTTTCAGGGGAGTTAAGAATCGTACACCAGCAGTCCACCTCGGCTCTCCTCGTTGGAAGTCTCTCCCCTTGGCGGTACTCACCATCTTGAGCAGCCACGCTACTTTTTCACCCGACAGCTTTTTGAGGCTATCACCTGTCCCGGATCTCTTCTCTGCCCCTCTATTGCGGCCGCTGTAGTTTCGGGGGACATGAAACACCCCTTGAAGTCATTTGATGGCTTTAGAAGGGCAGGATTATAGGCAGGATTAACTTGGGGCTGACGGAGCTGTCAATTTGCACAGCTACCCGGCCATGTCGCTGGCCACGCCCCTGAAAATTGACATTGTTGAATTCAGAAACTTTAGTAAAAATTAATTGCAGCAACAAAAAAAAAAAATTTCTGTGGGACTGTGCTTGAATAAACACCATGTGCCGCGGTAGGGCTAAATGACCTTACGGTTTTGTCGCTTAAACTAAGTTATTCCATTTTAAAAATGAAAACCAAAAAATCTTGTGTTGAATTTTCAAATTAAGCTCACTTATTGGAAGAAGTAGATTTCCCAGCTCTTGGCTGGAGCTTTCTGGCTCATTATCTGGATTATGATGACGCCACAAATGGTGATTCAGTTGGAGTATGAGGAACAATTTGTTGCAGCTTTTTCTGTGCCGTTACAAAGTTAAGTAGCACGTTATAGTTAACATATCACGTAGCCCCCATTTCTGCATCCATAAGAGCTGCAGGTGGTGTGAAGTTAAATGGCACAGGAATATATATCTTTATTGCTGCACGTTGCAAGAAATACCTTACAATTCTTTTTTACATCTATTTAGCATTTAATTTATCTTGAGAGGTTGCGAAGAAAGTGTAGGAAAGACGAGTTAACCCAAGTATATCAATTTTAATGTTAAACACAGATGGCGCAAGACCCCTGGAGGATGGTGGGCGTGCATAGTTGAATGTATAGAGTCCTTTTCAAAAGCTGATGCAGTGTTTCTGCAGCTGTCTTGGCTTCATCTAGGTGTCCTGTACAAAGAATGGCTTTTCACATTCGTAGGCCGGATGATACATTTACTGATGACTTTACATCACCTGTTGGTTCGTGCTAAGCACTCATAATATTGAAAAATGCTTGCCTTAGATGTGTATGCAAGTCCCTATTCTTCATTGGATCCCATTAACCCCTTCGCTGCGGCGGCTATTCCGCCGCAGCGCTAAGGGGGAGGCGGAACCGCTCCGTCCCGGCACGCGGGTGAGCTGTGCTTGTGACGGAACGGTTCCGTCACGGCCCCGCCCGCTCTTCAGAACGTCAGCGCAGGTGGGGAATTTGCGCCGAGCAGGCGCGGCGAGCGGGCCATGACGGAACCGTTCCGTTACCAGCACAGCCCACCCGAGGCTCGTGACGGAAGCATGGGAGGGGTTAAACACAAACCAATCTGGCTTCAGTATGTCACATGCCATGCCGATGAATGTCCATGAAATAGTTAAACTTTTGCTAAGGGGTTAATTCCTAAGAAAGTGTGTAGCTTAGCATGTTGCTGTTTTATTCTTTTGCTAGTGGCAAAACGGCAATCCTTTGAATTGTGAAGTGATAGGAATCCACATTTTCATTGTCTATGTTCTTCCCCCGTTTCAGAAGTTGTTTGGGAAACCCCGTTCCAGCCAACATGAGCATCAGTAATTTGTCAACCAACATTTATTCTCCAGGAGAAATCCTTTCCCACTCTTAATCAACTTTAAAGATCCACTTGAACGTTTTGCTTTCTGAAAAAGCTCTTAGTTCAAGAATTCCCTGTTAAGATGAGATCATGCTTCCTGCGAAGTAGCAAACGCCACCAATATTGTAGATAAGGGCATCGAAAGGATGGGACAAGTAAGTCTGGTGTGATGACTTCTAGGCATTGCGTTAAATAAGAGATGCTCTCTTCCTCATTGAAAGGTCTCTAAGTAGATAACAGAAGCCGGCGCTAGTGTGTGTGTGTGTGTAGCACGGTGTCTGCTGAAGAATGGAGTGAGAGCGCAAATTGTTTTTTAGGTCGAATCTAAGTCTTCTTGACAACATTCTGAAAGCTTCCCTGAGCATGAATTCTACCCATTCCTTACCATTGGCCTTGTGGTTTGTAACTCACATTTGCTTTCTTTCTACTTCCTGTCTTTGTGTTGTAGGCTGTCCAACTTGTATTTGTCCCTCCCTACCTTGGAGCACAGCCTGTTAGTATATGCTTCCACGACTCCCGGCTTCGCGAAAACAGGCCTTAAGTACATGTTTTATATTGCCACATTTGCTGTGCTTGCAAAGACAGAGGGCACATATTAGACTCTGTATTCCAGGGAGCTTACTTGTGCTGACCTTCAAAGTTCGAGTTTTATATGGCAGTGGGAGGGGGGGGAGGTGTTTGCTAGCATGCACCTACATTTAAATGTCTGTAAATGAACTGTGCAAACACATGAATATATCAAAACTAGTAAATCATCAATTAAACACTTTTTTTGTAAATCCGAAGTGTGGTGGAATCAAATATTTTAGTATAATCAAAACGCACCATGCAAACTCCACTCTAGGGCACTGTACTCCACTCTGTGCCACTCTACAACACTACTCAACTGCTCCAGTCTACGCCCTGCCACCCTGCTAACTTGCAGAACACTAGCCATACTGGTGTACAACATGGCTAAAACACATTCGCACTGCTAATACCTCTTGCTTAGGTGAGACCTTTTGACTTTGTCAACGCTTGTTACTTTTCAAATGGATTATTTTATGTTTTCCTCTGCTGAAGAGCGTGGATTTGTTGTACCTTTAGTTTAATAATAATTCACCTAGTTACTTTTTAGGCATTGAATCATTTGAACTGTACAGTCAAATTGATCGTGAGCAATTGCCATGGCAGTATATTACTTTCGGAAACTATCTGTACTGTAGCTAAGGTAACAGCCCATTTTGTCCGTCCCTGCTTCAACTGGTTTGTTACAGCGTTAGCTGCACAGAAGGCAGTGGTGCAAAAAGTGACACAAATTATATTGTGCTGCATCTCGTAAAACTGCTTGGGACAGCAGAATATTTATGTTCCTCCATGTCAACTTTTACATTTCTTTGCTATTCGCTGCCCTTTACTTTTTAAATTTTGAATCAAGGCTTCAAATCCACAGGCTGCAAATAAAGCAAGTGGTGACTAAGTCAAACTGTTGGGATGTTTTCATAATGCATGAAAAGTCTAATACATGCACCCACTGACATAGATTACACATGACACATGCATGAACATATGAAGAGGGAGAGTAGCTCCCTTGTTAATCATGCATGGAGAGACTCGCATCCCTCCTGGCATGCATTCATTCCTGCACATACACCAACAGACTTAAACGCACGCATGCCACAGATATAAATGTATGGTGTTACCTGTGCATGCAGAGTAATATACACAGGTTCACAGAACCACCCAAAACGCATACAGTAAGATAGCACGGAACCAGTCACAAAAGCAGAGGTCAAACAGACACAGGAAAAAAATTGGCAGATTTAAAAATGTTTAATTAGTTATTTTAAAAGAAATAAAATATTGAAGATGCAAAATAGGTGAAGCCGGCGCATTGTATATACACAGTGATAGTGTGGCTCGCTCACAACACTCCAACATTGTAACACTTCTCCTATACATACAATTTCAAGGAGTTATATACCCAGTGCATCGTAATGATAGAGATCATAGGTTTTAGTAATACTGCCACATTTGAGTGTCCCCAATAAGCCTCGTTTTACTACCAAAACTTTTGTTTTGGCTATTGCGCCTGTATCAATCTCTGAGGGTCAGACGTGTTGCCTTGACCTCCGCGTCCCTCCGGTTATTATCTCTGGACTCGGTCCAGCCAACTTTGATGTCCCAGGCATTCTCTCTCTATCGGGTTTAGACATCAATAAACTTTTCGATGGGCTCCCTATATCACTAGGTCGAGATGTGGGTGGCATAATTTCAGCTTAGAGTTCAAGTTGCTTATTAAAGTACATTAGTTCATCCATTGTTTTTACTTAGTGGATCTTACTTTTCCCCAGCAACATTCAACAAGTCTTTTGCAGCTACCGTGACAGGGCTCTATAGCGTTTATAGGTAACCGGAACCTCCCATTACCCATCCCAGCATTGCGACCCTCTGGCCTCGAAGCACATTCTGTCCAATTATTGCAGATAATGCTGCAAGCACTTTCTTCCAATAAGATTGTATGTTGAAGTAGATGGATGTTTGTTTAATTGGTGTTGGTAAGATTCAGACTCCATGTCCGCTTAATATTTAGCCACATTGATGAGGAATTAACATTTGGGGTAGAAAAAATAGTGGTTAACCGATGTCTATTTAGTTTGTTTCGAAATGATCACATGTAAGTAATGATACACTACACTCGAGTGCCATTCTTTGGCCAGTTTTGTTTAAACCTGCATATTTCAGCCATAACAGGATGCAGGTACTTAACTGCAGTGCTCCATGTTACGTTTAGGGCTTCTTGATTGGTCCGGTATCATCGACCAACATGTATCCATCCAGGTACGTTCCATTTTACGCATCACTCATATCAAGTATTTGGTCAAGGGAAGGAAACTACAATTAAAGCTTTTGGAAGTCAGTGTTTAAAAAAAAAAAAAAAAAAAATTAAAACCCAGGATTATAAACATGTTATTTGACATATCTGCAGGAATTTTAGTTATACTCTGAGGTCTGCGTGTATTAACTGTACTAAATTTAACTTTGTCCACTTAAAAATGAGTTTTTGTCTTTGAGCCTTTATTGACATCTGCGGATAAATCAGTGGATTCCAAAAGGGTCTAAAGCAGTTGACTGTTAACTTCTCAACCACTGTAGTAATTCTGATACTCCTACACCTCCTCTTACAACCGATGCCTTCCTTCAGTGGATGCTATTATAATTTCACAAGTTCTTTAAACTAGCACCAACAATGAAATCAGCAGATGCCACTTTAGAGGGGTGCAGATTCTAAGTTCTCCTCCCGAATCTTGTTTGCGGCATGTCTGTCCTCTTCTAGTTCCGCGTATATTTGTAGCTTAAGCTTCTGTGCTAGTTTTTCTTTCTGTGTCTGGATGTTTCTGGGGGCTGATTGTAATGTTAAGAAGATTGACGTAATAGGAATTGCACAGGTAATCAATCCTTGATCTAGAAATTATCTATACCATGATTGCAAAGAGCTGGCCTGCTAGGAAGTCTGATTAAAAAAAAACAACTTTGTTATGCTTGATGACTTGATTAACGTTACACTCCATTGTGAGGTATAGTTGAAAGGCGAAGCACAGTGTTTTGGTTGAGGCAGTTTGTCATATTTTTTCAGTTACCGGGTAGGAGTATTTTTGCAGCGACTTTTTGTTTTTGAGGTTTCAAACCGGTAATATTTAGTACTGTTCTATCATGCAAGGTTATATTTGTCGTACAGACATACATATACCAGTAGGGTTGGTTAAGCCCTCTGTTCTCAGGAGGGGCTCTACTGAGTTTGATCAACAGCTTTTTATCACTAGTATAGCTATGGAATAATTTAATAATTTACCAACCTTGATAAGGGCGAGTGGGGGATTCATATGTGTCCGTTCAGCCTGCTTCGAAAGACCTTCAGATGGATCCCCACTGAGGCCAGAAAGATGGTAACCTACGCACTCGTCAGCAGCAGACTTTACTACTGCAACACACACTACGCAGGCGTCCCCTAGAAACCCCTCAGGAAACTACAGAACATTCAGAACGACACAGCCAGATTCTTCCTCTACATCCCCCACCACAGCTGCATCTCCGAACACCTGCGAGAACTCCACTGACTCCCCCCCCCCAGTCAACAGAGGAATCCCGTTCAAGCTCCTGACACATGCCTACAAAGTCTTCCACGATGCCGGACCAGCATACGTGAACCACTGCCTCTCATTCCACGTGTCCACAAGACACCTCCGCTCCGCCATACTGGCCCTTGCCACCGTTCCTCGGATTCGCAAGACCACAACTGGAGGAATATATTTTTTCTACCTCGCCGCCAAAACCTGGAACAACCCTGCCTCTCCACCTTCACCTCCGGCTATCTCAGTCGCTGGCCCATTTCAGGAAGGACTCAAGACCTGACTCTTTGACTGAACCACAGCGCCTAGTAGCACCTGCTGTCCACCCAACCCCCAGCGCCTTGAGACCCTTGTGGGTGAGTGGTTGCACTTCACAAACACTGATTAATTGATTAGTTTAGGTAAAGACTTTACATATTTTCAGTTCTTTTGATATGTTGACTGTGGTGGGTGTCTATTCTGCAAATTCACACGATATTACAATGAGCCTTTTGTTATTTGTTGTCTTACCTGTGATGGTTTTAAGTTCATGATGACCAAGAGTGTTCACTATCTACACTCAAGAGCTGTAAAGCTTTTTTTGTTGAGCCTTAACGTAAATGCTAATCACCTGTTCTGGTTGGATAGCATTTTCTTTAGAGACTGCTGACATAGATTGGTCCTAAAACTCTCTGTGCTATTAACCCCTTGGGCACGGCCGCGATTCTGCGCCTGTGCGGCCGTTTTAAAGAGTGGGCGGGTTCATGGCGGCCCCCAGCCGTCATCAGCACACGCCCACTGTGATGCCTGACGGCTGGGGGCCGTCATCAGCATGGAAGGGGTAAAAGAAGTACTTTGTTTTAGTATTTGAATGATTGGGTTTCAGTTTGGTCAATTAAGAGGACAAACTCCTTTTGCTTCGGAGCAGTTCTTTACTCTTTGGGAGCAGTTGGATTCAAGTGACATGAGGCAGGACAAACTTTGGTGGTGAAAATATTGTTTTCCCATGAGATTGAATTTGATTGAATTTATAGTATACTTTGACGTAGGTAACCAGAGATGCGCAATAGTAGGTTTATATAGTTACAAGTATTTGGATAATTAGTGTGAAAGGGTTTTAAGAAGTTGGAATTTTATCTGAAAAAAATACATAAATTAACTGACTCGATTCATGTTATGTGACTGGATCCTTTTTTACAATGTAATACTTGTTTCATAGTTGTATCAGGGTACGTTGTCATCTAAAGAATTTTTTTGCATGTTTTTAGAAGGTAGTTTTTAATCGCAACCTTGATACATGACGTGGGTGAGCCCATTGCTTACCATTGGTTGAGTTTTTCCTGAATCTCGTTGCTTACATCTTTTTCAGTGGCTCTCCTTATGCTTCTTGTGTTTGTCCCTCCCCGGAGCATAGCTCCTTTACCTTGCATTTCATATGTCCTTTACCTTGTGTTTGATTGGATCCCTTCATTGGTCACATTATAGTAACATTTGTTTTTCCTTGCCTTTATCCCTCCATGTGATGATTTGCTCTTTCTCCTGTGTGCTGCCTTCTCCCCCACATCCTTGCGTTAAGTGCTCACCATTTTGCCCCCATCTCTAGCTCATCATTGCTTCCCTTCTTTTGATTTTTATTGTTTCATTTTATTTGGTATTGTAAGCACCTCACTACCGTTGCTCCCCTATTTTGTCGTTTAAATCTTTAAATCTTTTTATTGATACTATGTACACATACACCCACCTGTAACCAATGGCCAGAGGGGAGGGTGCACATGGCACTACATGAAGTTAAAACGGGAAAGGGGTAAATGGGATGAGGCAGTAAAAAAAAAAAAAGGAAAGAGCAACCCCCACTCCTCCCACCCCAAAGCCATAAACGGTAGCACTAAATGCATGCCCAGAGTGTTTCCATTTTCTTTCTTGCAGAATTCCTCATCTCATGTTTATTAAGCTAGGTTTGTGAGCGGTAGATCGTGCACTGGCCAGCATTCTGTCCACATGTGAGTTGAAAAACAGTTGTTTTGCACATGAGAGCATCTTGAGTTCTTGAGATAGGAAAGCGATACATGCCCCAAGTATTTTTAAAAATATCTACTTTGTTGTCTAATGTGGCTGAAATGTTTCCTATGCTTCGGACTTCCCAGTTCATTTAGTCACGTGGTGTTTTCTGGGACGGTGTCAGATCACTATACAG
The DNA here is from genome assembly GCF_964263255.1 of Lissotriton vulgaris. Taxonomy (NCBI): domain Eukaryota; kingdom Metazoa; phylum Chordata; class Amphibia; order Caudata; family Salamandridae; genus Lissotriton; species Lissotriton vulgaris. The sequence continues at coordinate 2,107,644,019 of NC_141687.1, forward strand.
AAGTCAAGGCTTGTTAAGCAGCGCACAGACACACTATTACAGCTTTCCCTCTGTGCGATTTCCGGGGATAGATTTGTTTGGGAGTCTGAGTAGGATATTCCAGGCCTTTTTATCCATGCTGGAGTATAATATCAAAATAGTGTGGTTTTTAGCATTGCTCTTTACTTGCAGTGCATGTAGCAGGTGGGCAGGTTATGTCTGAGAGTTACTCCCCCACCTTGTTGCACATTAATCTCCCAGCTCGGGAGCTTTACTTTTCCCACAACTGCTACACCAGTGCTCCCCTGCGCTTTTCCATTGCTTCAATCTTTTTTAGGTCTCGCCTAAGACAGCTTGTTGCTTGTGAGAGATGATGTATACTACACGCGGCTTGGACCATGTCCATGGCTTACCATACATTGACTTCAGTTGTCACTCTTATTCTGCTTCCTAATTAGCTAGCACCTGCTGGCTTCACTTCCTCACCTTTCATGAGGAGCATGGACCAAGTACTGATTGATTCAGCTTGATTACTGTCCTTCCACTGCTCCATCTGTGATTGAGGTACTATATTATTTTTCTTTCCTGCCCACCCTCTCCTTGTCGCTTATCCCCCCTCCCGCCCACCCTCTCCTTGTCGCTTATCCCCCCTCCCGCCCACCCTCTCCTTGTCGCTTATCCCCCCTCCCGCCCACCCTCTCCTTGTCGCTTATCCCCCCTCCCGCCCACCCTCTCCTTGTCGCTTATCCCCCCTCCCGCTCACCCTCTCCTTGTCGCTTATCCCCCCTCCCGCCCACCCTCTCCTTGTCGCTTATCCCCCCTCCCGCCCACCCTCTCCTTGTCGCTTATCCCCCCTCCCGCCCACCCTCTCCTTGTCGCTTATCCCCCCTCCCGCCCACCCTCTCCTTGTCGCTTATCCCCCTTCCCCCCCACCCTCTCCTTGTCGCTTATCCCCCTTCCCCCCCACCCTCTCCTTGTCGCTTATCCCCCCTCCCCCCACCCTCTCCTTGTCGCTTATCCCCCCTCCCCCCCACCCTCTCCTTGTCGCTTATCCCCCCTCCCCCCCACCCTCTCCTTGTCGCTTATCCCCCCTCCCCCCCACCCTCTCCTTGTCGCTTATCCCCCCTCCCCCCCACCCTCTCCTTGTCGCTTATCCCCCCTCCCCCCTCCCTCTCCTTGTCGCTTATCCCCACCTCCCCCCTCCCTCTCCTTGTCGCTTATCCCCCTCCCCCCACCCTCTCCTTGTCGCTTATCCCCCTCCCCCCACTCTCTCCTTGTCGCTTATCCCCCCTCCCGCCCACCCTCTCCTTGTCGCTTATCCCCCCTCCCCCTCTCCTTGTCGCTTATCCCCCCTCCCTCCAACCTCTCCTTGTCGCTTATCCCCCCTCCCGCCCACCCTCTCCTTGTCACTTATCCCCCCTCCCGCCCACCCTCTCCTTGTCACTTATCCTCCCTCTCGCCCACCCTCTCCTTGTCGCTTATCCTTCCTCTCGCCCACCCTCTCCTTGTCGCTTATCCCCCCTCCCGCCCACCCTCTCCTTGTCGCTTATCCCCCCTCCCGCCCACCCTCTCCTTGTCGCTTATCCCCCCTCCCGCCCACCCTCTCCTTGTCGCTTATCCCCCCTCCCGCCCACCCTCTCCTTGTCGCTTATCCCCCCTCCCGCCCACCCTCTCCTTGTCGCTTATCCCCCCCTCCCGCCCACCCTTGTCGCTTATCCCCCCTCCCGCCCACCCTCTCCTTGTCGCTTCTCCATCTCCTTTTCGCTTCTCCACCCCCCCACCCCAGCTTCTGTTTCGCTTCTCCACCATGTGTGCATGGACGCTGGCACCTAGAAGCATTTCACTAGGTGCCATTGGTTTCATGCACTTCGTTTAATTTCTGAGACCACGTTTGCATCGCCAGATGGATAATTATCACAAAGCGAAGGCATAGGTGCCATGCTACTCCTCGCTAACCATCTTTCCGACATGCAGATTGGCAACAAAATGACTGAAATCTATGAAATTAAAGAACCTTTTTTTTTATTTAGCGGTCACCGAAATTAGGATTGTAATTTCTTGAGGTTAACTTCTCTAGGGTTACAGTTTCACATAAAGGAGGTCCATCAAAACACTGTGTTGCTCTTCTCCTAAAATTTGCTTACTGCCCAACCTCAGTCTAAAATGTGCTCGTTGCTACACACTCATCTATGCATTGCTATGATTTGAACAGCTTTGCCGTCGGAGTCTCACTGGCTTCACTCACTTGTCTTCATCAAGCCTGTCACCTCACTGCGCAGCTCCGGCAGTGGAGTGCAGTTCACTTTCGGAAAAACTGCATGAGTATGGCGCAACATATGTATATTTTACTTATCTTTTTTGCTTTTTGGAAACGAGTAGTTGCAAGGCTGCCTAATCTGGATACATGAGTAAACTACTGAACGGCAAGAGCAGCCAGTCCTGGGACGAAAAGCTGCTGGGGAACGAAATACGTATGTCTCAGTTCTTGTTACAGGGGTCTTTACTGAGTGTTTTGAACCTGGTCTGAAAGGTTACAACGTAACCTCAACTGAAAAGGTGTTGCACTTTATGATACAGTGGGCTGTTTTCAACAGATTTGTACCCCCACTCCTCAAAATAAAGATTAGGGGGGGGGGGGGGCTACAATGTTGCCAACCTCTTGACCATTGGCAAGTAATGCATTGAGGTTGGGTGCCAATCATGGGAGCCCAAAGTTTGGTGAAACAGGCTGAATTCTCATATTTTGTTTAGGATAACCGCTGGCTATATAAGAGTTTCACTGTAAATTATCTATGTTCAATCGATTATTGTGGAGGGTCCTTCAGGTATGGCATGGGGTGTGATCTCCTGTGTCTAATTTGGAGAAGTCTGCCCTCGGGTATAGCCATAGATTGCAGCGGAACAGGTTAAGCTAGTGCCACAACAGTGCAAAGAAGCCAAGTAATTGTTGAACCGTGTGCTGTGCAAAGTCTGCATAATATAACACATCTTGCCCAACAGGAGAGCATGGCGCAACCCCAAATGATTCCTCCAATGCAAACCATATAAAAAATGAATCAGCAAAGATCGTCCGACTGGTACTTATTTAAAGCTCTTTAAGAAACCTCTTCAAAACTACAATTCCGCTCAAGAAATTTGTAAAATTGGCAAGTTTTACGAACTCTAAAACCAGGACAGTAACTTATGTACCTACCCAGGAGATCTGGACTAATTTATGAATTTTCTTTATGTAGATTTATATTTTGAGCCATAACAGGGTTCCCTTCCACCAAGCCTCTATAACGACCAATGGTCAGCCTTCGGGGGAAATATTTTTAATGCCTTCACTCCAGTGACTGAAGCAGATGCTACCTCCATACTGACCACTATCACGTCTGGGTCCCCACAAGATCCCCGAAGACCTAGTCTTTAAGGTCTTGCCCTAGACAGAGAAAATGTGCTCCTTTTGTAAGAGGTTTTGTTTACTCAAAGAGGTTTGCAACCTGCCCATTGCTTACCATTCGTTGACTTTGTCACTCTTATTTGATTCATAATGGGTGAGCACATGCCCGTTTCACTTCCTCCTCCTTTGTGTGGGGCATGGACAAAGTATGGATGGTTTTGTTTTAATTATCGCTCTGTGATTGTTGTACTATTTTTCTTTTGTCCCCTGCCGTTGGTTGTCTGTGTTGCTACATCACCCCCATCCACCACTGTCTGTTGTTTCTAGCCTCCCACCTGCTTATTATGTATCTTATTTCCTCCCACATCGCCTTGTCCGTGTTGTGATAGCTGCATTATTGTGCTTTTTTGTGCGACATTTAGCCTTAATGCACAGCAGCTGCGCTGCTGTTCAATATGGCTAAAAGGCATCGCTAAACCCAATAGCTATCAAATACGCGAAATCTATTGGCTTTGCCAATACTTGTTTAATAAAACAGTGATTTGCTTCCAGTTGATGAACCTTTCTGCCAGGCTGTTCCTTTTTAAGTCATGCTGTCAGGCACATCTAACTTTTTTCTTATTAATTTACTACTACAAGATAGGCAGTGACCATCTTGAAATGCTAAATAAATTTAAAAAAATAATAGCGACTGGATCAAGCTGCTTGAACATGCAAGGTGGTGCATGAACATGCGTGGTGATGTATATACTAGAGTGTGCCATCATACTGGACCTGCAGTATCATGACTCATTCACATTATCCTGCTTTTTTTTCTTTTTCTGATGTTAAACATTGACATAACTAATAAGTCTACAATGGCAAAAGCAAAAATAGAGATATGTTGACTTTGCCGAAGCTCGTTTATTCTTATTCTTCAGTTTAACATTTTATATATTAGAACTGCGGCTGGAGTAAGCACACTGAAATAAACTATTGTGTTTTATCAGGTTGGTTGTAAAGGTGTTACTTGTATTATTTTCCTCTCAATTGAATAATGCATAAGCACTCTCTGGAGGCAATATTTAATTAGTTTATTTAGTAGTAATGAAAGAGAAGGGAAATAGGTCAGTATATTTTAATGTTTATTGCTACTCCTCTGTCCCAGTTTGATGGAGAGTTGTCTTTTTATAACGGTTGTGAGAGTACAGTGGGGGTATTTGATCTACCAGTGTTATGAACCAGGTATCGGTGGTTGGTTGTCTATCTATTCTTTGTTTGGTATGTAGATCATTTAGATCTCTAATGTGAACCACTGCTCTGCTGTGTTTATGCCTGTGGCCCCCTCTCGCTAATATTTTGCTTGGACTAAATCAAGGTATAATTTGATGCTGCTTCACTAGTGCGTTGATCCTTAATTTGATTAGTTTGTTATTGATTGCCAAACTAGAGGAATGGCTAAATTATGTCCTCCCTTATTGTATCCCGTGGAGTCCTGTAGTTGTCTGCCAAGTGGTAACGCCTTTCTGTTTGTATGCATCCCTGTTGACTGCGTTTTCCATCTGCTGGTCTCAAGACTCAGAAGTCCCTATTGGCCATATGTAGACTTGGTAGTTAAAAGAAAATGTGTTCCCAAGAAAGTGATTTAATAGATTTACCTGTAGCAGTGTATCTGTTGAAGACCTGCGTTTATATAAAGTTGAGTGTGTGATGCCATTGTTAACGAAAGAGTGTTATAACTCGTGTCCTGGAGAAGGTGGCCGATATTTGATTAGTTATCTCTTTTTGTCAACACTACCTCCGAAAGTAGGCTTTTTGTGTGGATTAGTGTGCTTAAATTACGATCGGCCATTTGGTCACCCAAGGCAGCGTTACTGGGTATGTGCTGAGGGTGATGTTTTGGATTATTTTATACTTGGATGGTGAGTGGTTCTCCTGTGACTTTTTTCATGCTTTGAAAAAAAATGGGATTGCATTAAATATTGAAATTTGAAGTAGCATATATTTTAGAGTAAATCCAAATCCATAGTTGCATTCCTGTAAAATGACAGGTCTGCATATTGGTGCTCGCAATAATGGTAATATTGCATAATTCTTTTCTTGATATGGAACAGTGAAGGCACGGAGGTAAGAGTACGCACACGTGGAGTAATGCTAGGTCTTGAAACATTCTAATCTGCTAAATTGTGTTTTCAGGAACAGTTAGCTGTTGTAAAGTGGGTGTGAAGTGCTACCTGATGGTTGTAATGGTGTGCTTAGTTCTGAGTACAGTTTTTCTGCAAAATAGATTTACTATTTGGACTGATGTGTTAAATTGGATAATAGTGAGGTGATAGGCAGCCTTCTCGTTGTACCACAGCTGTGATAAAAGCGATTGATTATGACAAGACTCGTAATATACTAAGGTTTAGACTCTAGCAGGCCTCTGATTTTGCTGTCTTTCCACATATATATAAGGAAGCAACAATTCCAGGGTTGGATTACTTCACATTTGTGCACACTCACAAATTTGCATGTTTAAGAGATATTCACTAACCTCTGTCCAAGATCTTGGAAAAGGTTGGGATTTTACTCCCGACAAGGGAGGGGGTAAAACATTTTCTAGGTTAAGTAAAATGTATTTTCATTCAGTCAGCTGATTTTCACATGAACTAATATATATTTTCTGATGCAAAACTTGAATTCACAAAAGATTGCTAGAGGTACATTGCATGCACATACTTATGCAGACTCCTGTAAATCCCTGAAAATGTAAAGTCTGCACCAGTGCAAGAACACATACCCGCGAGTGCACTTCTGTGACTTTTTTATGTATTGGGTCCCGATTTAATTGACACTTAAATTGTTTTCTATTGATATTGAATTTGTTTTTAAAAAAAATATTGCCAATCATCACCCACAGTTTACTACAAGAAATGGCATCATAATTTGCACTACAGTTTCTCCCTAACCGTCCTGGGTTGCAATTATTTTTGTGTACATTTTATTTTAAAAGCGAATAATCGCCAATTTTCTTTCATGCTTCTATTTGGATTCGCAAATATCCCGGGAGCTCTTTGGGAGCATTATTAGTAGCCTCAAATGTTTACATTTTGTCAACATGGGTACATGTATTTATACTGAATCTTGCTATAATGGCAGAATATCCTGGTCCTCCATCCTCTGAAGATATTATCTGTCAAACAAAAGATTTGTGCAGCTGCAGGTTGGGACCAATTGTGGAGTAGACAAAATAAATATAAACTTGTTGTGATGGACTTCTAGCAATATTTTCTGGCCATCCAGCTAAAGAAATTTCACAACCATGATCGTGCTCTGTAGAATGTAGCTCCCAGGCTGATGCAGCATTGGATTTTAGTTCTTTAATTAGTGGCTCGTGATGAGAGCACAGCCTTCCTGTTTGAGATCCCAAAGTTGACTCCCTGCTGTACATTTGAGGATGGTTAATTAAATGGTGCTTTACAACCATAGAATTGGTTATCATAGATTAGGACAATTTTCTTTGTACACAAAATATATTGAAAAACATACACTCTCAATTAGAAGCTACATGCCTTTGGTCATTTGCAGTCTAACAAAGGGCTGCTTAATGCCTGTAATCCAAAACATAAGGGTAACACAAATGTGACACTGTAACACACTTATGAATTACACAAGTTTAATAACCAACCCCTCCGAGCAATAAAGAAATAAATGAAAACCAGTAGCACTTAATCCGGGAGTGAGAAACTGAAGAAAAACATCCCAGAAATCAATCTGTCCTTCCAGTTTTCCTGAATGATGCACAGTGCCTGAATGCTACCTTCCTAGGTCTTCAGCCACCAAAGCAGTCTTTTTAATGAAACTCCTCTTCAATACCTTTTAAATGAATACCCAGTACAATTGACCATCCCAGCCAAACTAATTTTTACTCTCTGAGTATACTGTGTGCACAGAAAGCCAGCTGCTGCGCTTCCTAAACCGGTAGAGGAATAGAATAACACTATTATATTGCCTGCATTTTCTCCCAATGACTGTTCCAATTGCCTACGTACATCTATTATTTTAATTTGTTTCCCTACATGTGTGACTTTTCAGCTACTTGAAAGTGCTTTTACATCATTGGAATTGAATATGTGTGAGTTAAATGTTATTTTCAATTATCCTCTTGCTAAGGTTATGTGTTAACCGTGCTGCACATTGTTTTTGGGGTCATTAAACATTTCCTTGCTACTCAAAGTGAACTCTTTGCTAAAACAAAGTATTTCTCGGTATTCCAGTGAAAGGCAATCTTCTACATGTAACTGTGTTCAGAGGCAGTTGTTTTTTTTCTTTTTTTATTTATTTATTTTTTACATATTTTGAGTCCATTTTAGCAAGTAAAATGAAAACCTCTTTCTGGAAAAATTGAGCTCATAATTGCGATCGTGTGCTGTCGCCTTATACCCTACAATGGCTTCAAAAACCTAAAATATTGCGACAGTGCATGTCTAGAAATCCCATTTAATTGCCAACATAGATCTGCCTTCCTGGCTTGTGTCCACTTTTTGTGAGTAAATAGAATTTGTTCGTTTTGATTTGCTGTGCAACAACACCCCTATGCACTGCTCATGACATCACACACTCCCTTCTCAATGATACAACTATTGACATGGAATATGATGTAATCTGTGACCTCTTGTACGATCCACGCCATGCTTTGTTTGACCACTGCCTCTATAATGAGCTATTGCAGGGCATGGCCAAAGACTGTGGCCTTTACTAACTTCAGGTTTACCCTCAGCATTTAGTTCACTGTTAGTGTTAAAATTGGTGGCTTGCATCCTGCTGGTCAGTTCTGCTGTCGTCTCTTCCCTTTCTTGCATGTGACCCTCCCCTACAGCATGGCGCAAGTACTTGTGTCCGGTTCAGGGACTAAATATCGAGGTACAAAATATAGACTGCCCAAAATATCAAGGGACAGAATATAGAATGCCTATCTACAAACAGGTAAGTACTAAAATATCGAGTACAAAATATAGAATGTTAAAATATAGTTAACTAAAATATCGAATTTTTTAAATGTATTAAAAATAATATAAAAGTAATTAAATAATAAACACAATTAAATAAAACCGTTAACATTATGTAAAAAAGCTTAAAATGTAAAAATAATAAATGTAATGTAAACAATTTTTTCAACATATATATTTACTTAATATTATACAATAATTATTAATCTTATAAAATATTTAAAACATTATTACATATATATTTACAGATATAAATAAACCTATTTCAATCTAAAAATAAATAATATATAATAATTAAAGTAATACTTTTTATGTTAATTTATAATTTACACTACATTAAATATAACAAAATTAAAAACATTACATAGCTAAGAGAATAAAATTAATATTCACACTCTAACAATTTCTAAAAGTAAATAATTTGTTGGATAGTAGGAGGGCAAAAATTACTATGCACACTTCAGTGAGTGCAACAGTAGGGAAAGCGTTGGATAGCGTAGCGGTAAAAATTACTATTTCCAGTCCAGAGAGTGCTACAGTAAGGAAAACGTTGGATAGCGGGAGGGTAAAAATTACTATTCCCACTCCAGAGAGTGCAACAGTAGGGAAAGCGTTGGATAGCGTTGGGGTAAAACTTACTATTCCCACTCCAGAGAGTGCAACAGTGGGAAAAATAATGATTTTAAATTTAAATTATCAATAACAATAAAAAATCATTAAAATGAATTACCAATCACAAAATATTTAATATTCATTATTAATTATAAATACCAATAAATATTTTAATGAAAACTAATTACCTATTCATAATTATTTAACAACTAATTAATTTTCAATGCCAAAAATGTAATAAGTAATACAAAACTTACCAATTAATAGTTAATACATTATTTATCAATACACACATTATTTCAATAATTACTTAATTATAATTAAATGACTTTACACCCTATTCCCCTATAACCAACAACCCGCTCCAAATAATACATTAATACAATTAACATAATTATCAATTGATAAAAATTAATTACCTATTAATACAAATTAATTACCAATTAATAATTAATTAGCAATAACTTATCAATACAAATAAATTATTATTTACTTAATTGCAATTAAATTGCTACCCACCCTATTCCCCAATAAACCCACAACCCACTACGGAATTAAATTACGCAAAAATTAAATAACATTACATTCATTACTTAAAAAAAATTAAACATACATTACAAAAATGATATATAATTTTAACACATATACCAGCATACATAACACAAAAAAAATCGACATTATGAAAAACAATATTTAATATTTTAAACCTCAATTTCGATATTCTATTAAACTATATTTTGGTAATTCGATATTCTGGCCTCTGTATATTTTTAATTTGATATTCTGGTCAGTCGATATTCCAAATTCGATATTTTGGGTGTTTACCCTTGTGTCCTTACGCTACTCGCACTTTTGGGACCTGTTTTTTCTTTTTTGCTGAGCCACTATAAAAAGCGCGTCTTTCCTAGCTGGCTCTGTCGTTTCTTGCTATTTTAGACTGTCCAACTTGACTTCTTCTCTCCCATGAGTACTCATGATCTGTAAACAGGCTTTTAAATCTTATTATCTAGTCTTATTTGCTCTGCAAAGACAGAGGTCAAATGTCCGGTTTTGTATTCCGAGGGGACTTGGTGTTTACTTTTCTTTCACCGACTTAAAGGAGAGAGTTTATGTGACAATCCATCATGTGAGTACCCATGTGAAAAGATAGGCTGTAGGATGCTATCTTTTCTAGCACACAACAAAAATTAACTGAGCTAATTACAGAATGCATCAGAAAAAAACAGTAGAAATTAAGCACATTTGGATTTTTTGTAATACTGAAGAGTGATGGAAACATATTTTAATCCAATCCAAGCAAATCAATACAGTAGGTGATATTTCCACACATTATCGTTTGTGCACAGTAAAACAATGTCTGTGCAAATGTAATGGCCATTTTCAATTGGAAATATGTTGTCTGTAATGGCAGTGCACTATCACACTATACATACTCCACACTGCAATTCTCTTCGCTACAACACTACACCACCCCACTCTGCTGTACTCCAAGCCTTGCTGCCTCACATCATGCCACCCCACATCCCTCCACTGTACCCTACGCCAACCCAAACTACCCCACCCCATCATACTCACTTTACTACAATCTACCCCACTCCACTACAATCTACCATACTCTAATTCACCCAGACTACTCCACTCCGATGTACCCCACTCTACTGCTACTCTACTCCATGCTATTTTACCCTCTCTACTCCAATCAAACCCCCTCTACTCCATTCCAATCTCCCCATCTACTCCACTCCAGTCTTCCCCCCTCCACTCTTCCCCCCCGCTACTCCACTCCAATCTACCCCTTCAACTACACCCCGCTACTCCACTCCAATCTACCCTACGCTACTCCAATCTACCCTACGCTACTCCAATCTACCCCATGCTACTCCACACCAATCTACTCCATGCTTCTCCTCGCTACTCCTCTCAAATCTACCCCACTCTAGTCTACCCCACTCTAGTCCACCCCAATCTCACCCACTTCACTCTACTGCACTCTACCCTTCTCCAATCCATCCGATCTCTCCCACTCTATTCCACTCCAGTCTAGCCCGCTCCAGTCTACCCCAGTGTAGCCCGCTCCAATCTATCACATATTCTAGATTTACCCGCTACACCCCAATCTATCTCACCCCACTCTAGCTCAAACTACTCCACTACAATCTACTTCACTTCAGTCTTCTGCACTCCACTGTACTTCTACCCCCGCTGCTACTCTGGTCTACCCCCGCTGCTACCCTGGTCTACCCCCGCTGCTACCCTGGTCTACCCCCGCTGCTACCCTGGTCTACCCCAGCTGCTACCCTGGTCTACCCCAGCTGCTACCCTGGTCTACCCCAGCTGCTACTCTGGTCTACCCCCGCTGCTACTCTGGTCTACCCCCGCTGCTACTCTGGTCTACCCCCGCTGCTACTCTGGTCTACCCCTGCTGCTACTCTGGTCTACCCCCGCTGCTATTCTGGTCTAACTCCACTCCATTCCACTCTACCATACTCCTAAGTACTTCACCCTTTCCCACCCCCATCCTCCCCAACCCACTCTTCCTCAATCTACCCCATTCCAATCTACCCAAATATACCTCACTCCACTCTACTCTGATCTACAGAACTCCTGTCTACCCCAATCCACCCAAATCTAGCACACCCCCACTCCAATCTACCTCACACCACTACAGTCTACCCCACTCCTGTCTGCCTCACTCTACTGGAATATACCCCACTACTATCTCATCCACTCTACCCCACTCGATGATTCTCAAAACCAACCTCTACGCTACTCCGTCTACCCACGCTACTCCAATCTACCCCCACCCCACGCTACTCCAGTCTGCCCGATTCACCATGCCACTAATGTTTAGCCATGCTGAACAGCAGGCGAAACTGGTGTGCAACATGGCTAAAATACATTCCCAAAGCTAATAGCTCTCGCATAGGCCAGGCCTATTGGCTTTGCCAATGCTTGTTGTCTTTATTAGGTTTTGTATTGTACTATATTTCCCCTTCAACTGAAACTTCTTCATCTCTACCTCTCCCCCAATCACCTTATTTCTTTTTCTCTCTCATCTTTCTGTCCTCTCTCATTCTTACTTTCCCTAAAGCCACTTTGTTTGTATCTTTTTCTAGCACTCTGTCTTTCGTTCTCCTTTTCCAATATATGAATGTCAAACTAAGGGGTCCATTAGGATATCGGGCGGACAACCACTCAAGTTTTCCCCTCCGCCAGATTAGGATGGCGGAGGGGACAGCGGCGGACGGAAAGACCGCCCGCCACTTTAAGGACGGCCGCGGCGATAATAGATGTATGTGGTGGCGGTGTCCAATGGACACCGCCAGCCATATTACAATGGCAAAATGTGTGGGCCTTTCCGCGGCGGCAATGCCGCCACGGAAAGGCATGCGGAGATTGCTGCGGGGGCCCCCTGCAGGGCCCCCAGGTTGGCGCCACTGTTGGGGGGCACATGGGGGTACCTATGGTTTATGTTACCTATGGTACCCCCCAACATTGTACATATGCTAAGCGGCAGGCACCACGCGGTGCCTGCCGCTTTGCATGTCTGTATGCGTCAACTTATGTTTTGCATTGTGGAGGGCGGTGCAGAGAGCACCCCCTGCCACAATGTAAAACATATAAGATGTGCCCGCCTCCTCACCTGTCTCTGCCTTGTTGGGATCATGACATCTGCACCTACTTGCCGTACTGATGTCATGAACGTGTTTACAGATGCTCTGGAAGCCATTTTCTCCCAGCTCGATCTCCAAACAGAGATATCTTCTTGCCTTTTTTGTTTAAGACACCAGAGGTAAGGTACCTCTCCAATGTGGATTCCTGCATATCGATTGCTGGTGGGACTCTGATCCCTCTGCAGGAATCCTCAGAAAACTGCCAGATTATTTATGTGTAAAGTGGTTGCTCCCGTTGCATCATACAAATGGCTATTTTGCTTTAGCTGTGGTTGACCTTACCCAGGGCTGATAACACATGTTTCGTTTCTGATCTGCCCCTTGGTTGGGAAACAGGTAGGTAAGTGGGACCTGCCACTAGACCACCAGGATCTTCTTTGGAGCAGAATTCGAAATTCACTGTTGTGGCCAAGACTGCCTTAAGGAATATTAGTACATTAAAGAAATGCATAGGTTTCTTCCCTACCTATTTCTCATTAACTAGATTGAATTCATGCAAGTGCGATACACAGTGAAAGTTACACGGTGCAACTCAATTGATGGCACCGGCCATTGTGTTTTTCACACCTAACAGACACTATTTATCCCTGGAACTACAAGAGTCTGATGGATGCAACAATATGTTACGTTTGTAGATCTGCCTGTGCGACAAAATTAGATATGAAAAAATTGCCACCTATTTATATTTTAACCTCCCGAATTAATTTGTTTGCGAATTCAATGATTAGCTGCTTTAGCAATCCCATAATGCGATCTGCACAAATTACGTCTTGCTGAATTCTGAGTTTTGTATACTTTTCAGAAATTGGAAGCTTTCCTGGTTCACCGGTGATTTCACACCTGTTTCCACCACATACTGCACGTCTGTGGCATGAGTTATGATGTACTTTGTGCATTACATTTTAATACCATAACTGGTGAATTTCAGGACATTTTCAGGTTTATGTTTTCTGAATTATAACTATACTTTAATTGTGTTTTTGTGCATACATTTGTGTGTATGTGTATTTATAGATGAGGTGTAAAATAAAGAATTCTTAAACATTTTTCTTTTTTAAAGCGGAGAGTGGATGGATCCGAACTTGAGGTACAGTTTAAACTGCACATGCTCGCTACGTCACTTTTTGCTCCAGATCTTTCTTAGAAAAAGGCAGGTATTAATGGGTTTAAATACTGATTAATCCAGGACCTTGGGCGTGGCTTTGATTGTTCTTTAATCGGGGGGTAACTGATGTGTAATATATTTGTAGATAGTTGTAGGTAGATTTAGATTTTTATTGGTTTAAGAAGGACAAATGTGCGAGTGAATTTAAGCATATGGACATAAGAGGCATATCGTGTTTTTAATTGAAGCCTTGTTCACTTTATTGCTCAAGGCATATGCTGGTCTTTTTTGCAAAGGGCTGCACTTATATAGATAGATGAAGTAATCGGAGTAGGTGCTTGGTCCGGGGAAGGTCTCTGTGTGAGTAAAATGCATACGATCCTTTTATAAATCCTAGTATCACTTGGCCATGATCCAGATATGTTTAGCATTTTGAGGTTTTGCTTTGTCTTTTCAGTTTTCTAAAATAACTTGATTTCAACTACTATTGCTATTTGCATAGATTAAAAACTCATAGTGTATAGTTTTCATTTTTTTTCTGTGGAGGTTATGCTCCCACGGCTTCTTGAATTGCATGTCTCAAGTGTGATTTGTGGTTTCCCTGTTTGAAGTGTTGATTAAGTAGTTTCCATGTTCGTATTACAGTATGTCCTGCTGCAATTTGCTGACCAGAGAATAAATCTTTTAAGTTAAAAAAACAGCTCAGCTTAAATCTCCTGTGCTTGCTATGTCAAGGTCCAAAAATAGAACTCTAACAGTAGGTATATCATTACCAAAATGCAATGTGCGACTTTTAACCAGGAGGTTCTTTTTAGAAAGTAGACTTGCTGTACTGTGCAGCAATATGATGGTAATAGTGTCATTACTATCAGCTATCTGATCAAAGAATGACTGAAGTTACAATTTATTAATTTGTCTAAAGATGACTATTTGTACTGGAACCTAATTGAGCCTACAGTGCATTGCATCTTGATAATGTGTTTAGTATTTTCTGGGGAAAATACTTCATCTTATCTTGTCATAACATATCCAGTACAGCCTTGTGTAACCAATTGAATGTGGCTTGTCGATTACAGTTTTCTTTTTGTGTACACTCAAAGGAGGTAATCCAGCAATGGCGAACTCTTTAGATTAATCATTGGCAATTTGGTGTGATTATTATATTTTATTTTGAATTGCAAAAATATGCTATAAAAATGGAAAAAGAAAAACATTACAGCGCTTAAACTTGGTGGCCATATTGTGTGCAATAAAAAGTTAAATAAAATAATTTTTTTAATTATGATGAAATAATGTGTGTCCACAGTAGACATGCTTACTTGGTAAAGCTGTAGAAACAGTTTTTAGCTTAAATGAAGTTCGCAGGAAATTGTTTTAGTGCATAGAAAAAGTCTAAATGATTTTGAATTTTTGTGACTTAGGGCCAGATGTATCAAAGGGTTTTGCCCATTCTGTGTCTATGGGGAAATGTGTTGATACATATGGCGCTTAATGCCTTCGTTAAAATACAAAAGGGTGACTAAAATATTAAAGAATGGAAAGAAAAAACATATTGGTAAGATGTAGTACTGACCTACCAGCCACTTCTTGGTAGGCAAAAATAGACAAATGCCAGCACTCGATGTAGTAGAGAGAGTGGCTGAAGTTTGCCCATGTTGCATTCTGTGGTGGTCAGGAGCAGAATATGAATAACCATTGAACAGACCAGAGTATGAAGAGGGCTGATCGAGAACCCTATGTTATTATATCGGTGTATGCGTGTGTATAATTTATTATGTATAATATACTTATTATATATGTATACATAATTTAAATAGGTTTTTATGATTTTTTACATGAGGCTGGTAGAAAAGCTAGTACTGTCAATAGGGTGTATGTGCACAGTTTACTTTCTTTTAAAACCTATATATTTTTATCACATATATTTACACCTCTCATATTTATATAAGTTCCAGTTTATCGTTGTTCTGTTATATTATGTGTTTTTGTAAAGTTTACTATCGCCCGTAAGGGCATCCTGGCTCTAAACCAGTGTGTGGGCCTACCCCTGCCTATGGTAGTTTGGTTAACTTCAAAGTCAGGTCTTCAGCTTTTTTGCGAAATTCAAGGAGAGGAGGAGGCTCAGATGTAGGACTGCATGCCATAATGCACCTTTTTATGATGAACGTCATTGACTAGGATGCACATATCTTTCCAGCTAACTTTATTGAAATGTGTTGGTTCATTTTGAATCTAAAATTGCAAAACATGTAAGAATATTGAACACTAATGAATACAAAGCATGATCATGTAATAGGTATGCATTTCAAACTTACCTATTTTAAATTTGAGCTTTTCTTCCATTGAACATAAAAACCTGAGTTGAAAGTATGCTTTAGCATTTGTCAAGTTTAAGAACTAAATGCTAGTATAATGAAAACTGCACCAGTGTTGTAATTCAATCACATGCAAATTACTTGTTATCTCCTGATTGATGCTAGTACAGTTGTTAATAACTATAGCTCTCACAGGTGGCGTATTCCACTTGATAAAATTACACCTGTAAGATTGTCTCCCACTCCTGGATAATTTAATTTTTTTCAATTTGATTGTTTTGAGTAGTCAAAACGGAAAATGTGTACGTTGGCGTATTACCCTAATCACTGTTGTGCACTGTTAAGTATTATGCAACTTTATTTTTGAGAGGTGGGAGGTGTCCTTGTCTACCTCTTCTAGTCCTATGGTACATTTAAAAACAGCTTGCGATGTTTTGAAGGTGTTGAAGATATTGGCAGACAAAAGGACTTTTGATTGCATGATGGTCTTAAACTATTAGCATCTGCAGATTATTCTGTTTCTTAATCCCATATTCTACAAGTTGCTTAAATATCCTCTTATTTACAATGGGAGTAGAATTAGGTAGCATGCTATCTGCTCACCCGCTCATCTATATGCATTGACTTCAGTGAATTTTAGTATATTTAAATTAAAAGTAATAACACATCAATGGTTAATGCCATGCAGAACAATAAATAGCACCAATTCTATCTCTATCACCTAGGCATTAAAAAGGATGTGTGTTTCAGCCTCATTAAGTGCCAGCTTACATTAATTTAAGGAATTACTAATTGGGGCGTTTTTATTGGAATTTCAAGGATGTATGTGAGACTACGGAATTTAGAGTTAATTTTTTCACAGCTAACTATACTTTGAGACCCAGATTTTTTGAGTGAAAGTTATCAACAACTATGTGTGCATGTATTGATATACATATGTGGCCATTAATGCTAAAATAGATATAATATTCTGTAAGAAATTGCCTTATTTTTTATGGGGGGGTTGGGAGGCTGACTAGCCAGGGCAAGAAGTAATGGCAGTCCTCATCTGGGTGAATCTTCAGAGCCACTAAATTAACTTGAGCTTATCCCCTATACAGCTATAGCACAGAGCAGATAGGCTTAATTTGAGGGAAAGGTGTAAAGTATTTATGCAGTATCAAGTCATTAATAAAATTGAAGTGCAAAACATTAAAAAATCCCTAACCAAATTAGAAAAATAGGGTAAAAGTTGATAAACAAAATAATGCCAAAATGAACAGCATTTTATAAGGGTATTAATGTTTAAAGTTTTAAGTAGGAGTCGTACTAAGAACTATAAAGTGCCAATGATTGTAAATGGTCGCTGGGGACTAGGACCTAGGCGCAATTTCGCCCTGACTATGATGGATCACTGGTCAAATACATTAATCCAGTTTGTTTTTTGCAAACTGTTTACCTTTTGACTTGGTCCTTTGAGTCCCAATCCACCACAGATGCAGACTTCTGAAGCCAACCCTCGGGCATCAGGTGAAGCATTTAGAGACTTGCAGTGTCATGCAGAGGTCAACAGCAGGCTTCAGGTCCAGTTCAATTACCATTGATCAGCTGGACAGTTGCAGGAAACTCTCTTGTAGATTGTGTGTCCCTTTAGTTTACACAGCAGGTAAGCCTTATGACCCTTTACTTCCACATCTTTGTTCTCGATGCAAGAGAAACCAGGTCCAGTCCTTCAGTGCTCTTTTCAGGTTGAAAAAGCAGGTACAGGCCTATTCCGATCTCCGTCTGTTCTAGCAGTGTTCGTCATTGAGTGTCTGGAGTTGCCTCATTTATGTCTGCTACTTGCTATTGGTTGGGAATTACTCCTGGGCATGCCCTAACCAATGGGTAAAAGTTATTGGGGACAACCCTACCTACTTGGGCATTTTAAAGATGGCGTAATCATTCAGGTGTACCCAACTTTGGCTAGGAGTGCTGGGGGTGTATGTTGGGAATGTAGTATGGTAATCCTAATGTCCTCCCACATCTAATATGAAAGTACAGTTGAGGCAGCCGCTTTACCTGCAATAAACCCAGGGATAGAGGTCTGGTAAGACAAAGCAGGTCCTTCAGCAACCAGGCAGTGAATACACAAGAATTAACGTGGTACCATGTTCTCTGCTTTTCAAGTCTGCCCCAAAGCATCCTATATAAACCCAGCAGGCCTGTCAAGCAGGCTTTGACACTGAGATGTCAAAGGATGCTCACAGCCCCACCATGCATATACTGGCGGTACAAAGGAGTCCTGTCCGCCTGTTCTGGTCAACATATTATTTGCTTCTAGGAAACATTTCATAACTATTTTGCACACATTCAAATGCTAATCCCTTCCTGTGAGAAGTTTGCGAGGAAATGCAAATTAACCTTCAGAAACTGAAATCAGTAAAAAGGTAACCTTCTAATGTTTGTTAACACCTTGGCTGCTAAGGGGTTTTCCACTCCTGTGCTGCAATCTCAGATTCCCCATTGTTCATGACAAGGTCAACTCGTCATAAGCACAGGGCAGGTAAAACCCATGACTAGTTGACCTTGTCATTAGCATGGAAGTGGTTAAAAATCTGACTCCACCATTGAATTTGACATTTAATAACTATTAAAAAGTATAAATTTTTCTACATGTTTCACTTGTAAATACCTTGCACTTTGTCTTGTGCTTACAAAATGGCAACTTATTAATTTTTAAAATGGAGGTTTTGACCTGTCAAAAGGGGTTGTTTTGACAAGCCGTATTGCAGTTATTGCATTTCTCCAGTTGGGTCACAGAGGTTAGGCCTGAAGCCTTGTTTGAATTGCTATGTAAGGGCTGCAGCCTATTGGTGGCATTTAGCTTCCAGGCCCTGGGTACTTTTTGTACCATAAACTAGAGACTCAGACGCAAGTTAAAAATTCCAATTTGAAATATGCCAATTTGACCTTTTTAAAGAGGTAGTCCTGGCACTTTACTACTGGTTAGCAGAGTTCTCAAACCAGGTAATAAGTTCATCAAGATGAAAAAAATATGGGGTGATAACGCTTAGCAAGAGGATTCTTAACTTCTTGTATAAAATATTTGGTTGAAATTATTGTAAACCTTGTTATTTTAAGAAGCATATTCACTTCTTGTCCTTGTACCTGTCACTATGAAGATCCTATTTAGTACTTACTTTTGCCTTTATGTATTTATTCAGAATGCTTTTGGTTTAAAATAAAAATTGGCCAGTCCTTCTGTTACATCCATCTTAATACAAAACACTAAAACTGAAATAACATTCAAGTACATCATTAACATCTAAACTTTCAAATTAGCCTTGATTTCTATCAAAACGAATTATACGATTTAATGAAAGTTTTTGTGTGTTGGAGTTATATTCGTCATCCTTGGACTGATCGCTGGGTTAACATATAGGCTAAACATTGATGCTTGCGTGATCCACTACTAGTATTAATGAACCATGTGACCTGTTAATGCCATGCCTACATGTGTGTTTTGAGGGAGCCTTTGTCTGATGTCTTGGTGGCAACTGGTGTGATCATTTCGTGAGGATATCTAGCTAACCCTAGTGATGTAATATTGGATGATCAAAAGAATCTCAATGGGTTAACTGACAAAACAAGTAAGCATATGTCAGCACTCAGGACAAAACTAATTTCTACCCAACAATATTAACTACATTTGATACAGAACAGATTAATATGGGATTCTAATACTAAGTGAAACAGGACTGGGTGATATGGAATCCTGGAATGACTCAATTTATTTCGACAACGAAACCACCGAGTGAAAAACATATAGTTCAGAACATCTTTTTAAGTAAGGAAAATCAAGAATGATGTGCAATAAAACAATGTGTAAAGTTATTTCTGAAATACACGGATTAATGTGAAGTCCTTGATCTTGTTTAATCTGTTTATTAATAAAAGCGACTATTTTAGAAAGATTATAGCAAAATGTTATTTTTCAATTACCTCATTGCAATGTGGTCATCTAATTTGTATGTCCTGATGTGCAACTAAATGCCTGAATCTAAATTTACTAAGTTCCTAGGAAATATACTAAACTAGAGTGACCGTTCAACCGTGCCCATGGCTAGAAGGAATGTGCGTCTTTGGTAAATAAAGGAAGGGGTGTTTTTTTAACCAGGAAATTGAAATAGACTTAAGATTGTGCTATGCCTTCTGATTATTAAAATGGCCAATTAAATTGACATAAACATCTACATTTTAAAGAAGACTTGGTACTTGAAAGCTCGTGTATTTTATCATATTTGCATTTTGTTCAGTTCATTCAATTAAAGTAGTTTTGAAAGTACTTTTAAATATTTTAAGAAGTTGATGCAGAGCAGGCCACGAAGGAAGGTTTAGAGAATAAGGAAAGAAGTTCTGATGCAGGAAGCCAAGGAATAAAAAGTTCCTTCATATTGGCTGTGATGATAGTTTGCCCACGATATGAAAAATGCAGTTTTAATGTGTGATTTATAGCCATTAAATGACAAGACCTGCCGGCACCTCCCTTTGTTGTGGGAATCTGAAAATGTTTTGTATAGGTACATTAAAAGAGCCACTGTTAATTGAGAGTATGGTTAGAGATTTCAAATACCATTTCTGAATGTATCAAGCTAGAGTTACTTCAAGTCTCTTTAAACTGTGCTAATCTCATTCACAGAGGCATCTTCTCTTCGGGGAAGAATGGGTACATTGGTTCACCAGTGTTACAAAATAATTGCACATCAAAAGTAGTATCTAGATTTGTGATGTATGTATTTGGAAACTCGATATGCTGGTATTTAGAGGTGACATCATAAAACTGTTAGTAACACAGAACGCACTACTCTGTGCTGGAAGTAATGTTACTACTCTATATTTCGATAGAGAATATCATTTTAAGTATACATTTTTGTTGTACGTGCCACTGTGCTGCATGTCTGGAGTGGTTGGTTAGCAGCGTATCTGCCTAAATGGGAATGAGAACACTTTTCAAGGTGTGCGCATTAGTGTTTTAGTAGTTAAACACTCGTGTGTGAGTGCATTGGACAGGCTTTTGAGTAAAGGAAAATGTTCACAATGATTGACAAACTAGAAGCCCATCCCTGGTGTATATAATCCTAAATGGGCTGAACTCTATTGCAAATCAGTATAGTTACTTGCACAGTATTGGTGCTACGCACACGTTTCATGAGGCTTTAGTTTCTTGGTGCAAATTTGAGCCGGCACACTGTAAACAATGAGGATTTACTAAAGCCCTTAGTTCATCATGCACAGATTGTGACTCCTAATAAAGTCTCTTGTTTTGGGCAATAGACCTGTTTCTGCTTTTAACAATTTGTTGAGGTATTCTAGTTACCATTAACTAGAATTCCTCAACAAATTGTTAAAAGCAGAAAGTAGTGGTGTAAGTGGTTTGAGATATGTTGTCTCATTCAAGAGAAATATAAGATGTCATATTTTATTTGTAACTTTCACCAACTAAGCTCTTAAAATGTTTTGATGAGTGCATTTACAGTTGTGGGAAATTCAATAAAATATCTACTTGTCCATGTAACGGGCTGCTTCATAAATGTACATGTTCTGTAAAAAAATCTATCTGTCCCTTTGGTGCCATGCAGTGCGGAGATAAATTACGGCAGCAATCTCATTATATAAGAGCTTTGAAAATATCCTCTGATATAGCCAGGTGTCATAGATATTTAGCATTTGAAGTGTAGCAACCCCCCCCCCCCCCTTTTGGAACCTTTCCACATATCTACATACTAAGGCTAGATTTAGCGTTTAGCAATAGTTGCAGGGTTGGAATGTGCTTCAGTGTATGAGCAAACCTACTAACTTGCATATTTTAGGAGTTTTCACCAGTTCTCCCGTAATCTTTTCCCACACTGAGAAAGGTTGAAAATGTACTCCTGACAAGGGCGAAGTAAAACTTCTTCCACGGTTGGGGAAAAAAGTGGCTGCAGGAAAAGTGAACTTGTAAAATTTCAACAGATTTTCGCATGAGAAAATCTACACATGCATATTTGCTCATGCTAAAATACTGTTCAGATATTTTCTAGGAGTTCGATTTCCTGCTCTACTAAGGTAAATGATTGTGAATTCATGAAAGCTGAAAATCTGCCCTAATGTAAGGGCATACACAATGGGTGCACTTTTGTCACCTTATTTTAGAATGGGGCCCCTAATTTGGGCTTAAGTTAACCAAAACCGTTTCTTTTTTATTAAAATGCAGTCTTTTCTATCTATAGACTGGCTTCAATCTGAGTAACAGCTTTCTGCTCTTTCACAAGGGACATATCAGCACACAAAGTAGTTTCGTTCAGCGCCAGACTGGGGTAATGTGTGCTTTTAGAGACCAAATAATAGTATTGCTTTTTGACAATGTTTGTTATAATAGTGAGGGCCTGGCATTTCCACCAACAATAACGTTTTACAAAACAAAATGTCAAAACAAGACAAGCTTTGACCAAACCAAAAGGCTGACCACCAATGTCTGACTTATTCGCTTTGGCAGTGACTGTTTATTTTCATGTTTCCCATAATAATAAAGTGTTTGCACTGATTTTCCATTATGAATATTATTTGAGAATTTCGACCATGGATCATCAACATGTTTTTGGTGATGCTTCAAAAAAATGGCACAATCAGTTTTTAGCAAAAAAATGTTTTTTCTAGTTGCATTTTTTGTGAACATTTATTATGAAATAAAATAATCCTCAATCTTGCTTTCAAGCTTCTGCAAATATTTGCGTCTAATCAAAGAGCATTCTGTGAGCATTATACATAGCCTCATGTTCTTAAACTTTGAAACATATGTACACATTTTTATACAAGAACCACTGTCAACAGTGCAGTCCAAACTTGTAACAGTTCCTTAGAGCGCTCACCGGAATAATAAAGGCTTTGCCATGATGGACCATAAATACAAGTTCGAATAGCATTAACATATGGACACACATATAACCTTAACAGCAGACAATGGCCTTCCCATTTCCATAAGGTGGTACTGTAAACTGGCAGCCAAAGAGATTGTGCTCAGGGGATTAGGTCTGCTTCACCCAAAGGCAAAATAAACCCGATAAATTGTTGTCCTTGACACCCCTGCATTTAGGGTTTGTCAAGATTGCTGGATTGTGAGCACACTTTCTGTGTTTTGCTCGCATTTGACTTAGTAGTCAAGTCAAATTTTACTGGGTAGACTATTGTAGTATTTAAACCAGTGGGTTTGGACAGGGTGGTTTCGTTTGCTTGCTGCTCTCTTGGTTTGTATGTTGTTTACTGACCATGTTCTGGGAGAGTCACGTGGTAGTTATTTAATAAACAAAACAGTATAGAAAAGTGTCATTTTTTAGCTTGTGTGAGCTGCTAGTTCCATCATACATCCTCATATTGAACTAGAGTGCAGCATGCTGCCTCCTCTAACTTTAGCTTCCAAAAACACCTGACTTGGAATTTGGACTGCCACCTGCCTCACTGGAGGAGTCCTTGCCTCTTCTCACACACTTTCTACAATGAGTTGATCAGTTGATCTCTTTGTCCGGGATGTCCGATGGAGTTACATATTTACTCAACCTCCGAATCTGGCGGGAACTTGACATAGTCTCCTTAATCAATACCTTAGACCACGTGCACGGCTCAGGGCATCTGTATTTCCATTCACGCATCCCTGAATCTATTTAGTCAAATCACTTTACCTGTATGGGTTAAAGAGGGTGCTAAATGTTTATTATTTTAGTATTGTGTTCTGTGAAGTACTTCTCTCCATGTATCTTGAAAGGATGTAAATACAAGGCCTGAGGTTATGGCTTTCCCTCTTTACCAGTAGACCAGTAAGGGTATCAACGCTGGCATGGCGTTGTCTTTCTTTAACTGAAATGGGCTTAAACTACAAACAACTGACAGTGATTTTATTCTAGAACCGAAGTAAACTTAAACTCTTGCTTAAAAAAAACACAGACCACATATGAAATTTAAACATGGGCAAATATACATTAAATCTGTTACTCTTTATATTCTGTCCGTTAAGTTGTTTTAGAATCATGGGTTTAAAGGGTTCATCAGACTGTGTGTGTATATTGGAATTGTAATGGAGAGGCGGTAGTAGATTTTGTGTGCATTTTGATTTTGTAATCAAGTAGATATAGTTGTTATGTAGTATTTGTGTATTGTGAAGTAACATTGGTGATTATTCTGTTGTAAATGTATATTGCTAATAGATTTGTTGTGTATGTTTTTAAGGGGATGGAGGAAGAGGATCGTTGCTAAAGTTCTGCAACATTACTTTTCATTTACAAATGAATATCTGTGAGAGAGTGCACTGAAAGTTGACCTATTTTTATTAGTTTCATCGTAGCCACATTGTATTTTTGTTTTTAAACTTGAACAATTTTGTTAGAGAAAGACAGGAGTGCATACGGGTGAAGAAGGCCAGTGTGAATATCAATGATTACATTTCTTGTGTGTGCACGATCTAGTACTTAAAAATAACACTTTTTTAGTGCTCAAGTTAAAATGCATTTAAGTTATATCGCTTGCATATGATTCTGCACGTACTGTTCCTTATGGGAAAGTGGTGACAATTAGTTTCTAATATAGACAGAATTGCAGTTATTAGCTGTGATCCACATGTTTATTCTTCCCCTGTGGCATTCTTTAGAGTGCAGCAGATGGGTGAACTTAGGGCAGAGATATTGTGTGTCTTGATGGGCTGGTTCTCTTTTCCCCTAAGGGCATAGCTTTAGATTGCTGAATGGTTTTGTTTCTCACCAAATTTTCTGAGAACAAAACATCTAAATTAAAATTAGATTAAATAAACATGCTCATTAATCATGTTTAATTTTATGAAAGTCTCTTGACTAAAGCAGAGGTCTTCCTATACCGTTTTGACACTAAACGTGTCCATGTTTGATTATTTGAATACATAGTTTTAACAAGTGCTTAAATATGTTTCAGTATGAAAAGAATATCGTTCATGAAAAGAAAAACATAACCACACAACTGTGAGAAGTAAATGTTGTAGGGTGTCTAAACAATAGACTTTAAAATGTCAGGGGTGTGTTTTGGGAGTTTTGTTATAGCTTAAAACTCTGTAGAAATACGTGACTTCTGTTGATTCTGGAAATAGGGTAAAGCAGATCACTACTAGCATCCTACGATTATAAGGAAGTTATTCGAAAGGGTAGCGACGGTTAAGTGAAATGAAGAAAATGATTGTTCTGTCATTTTATTTTACGCAGTTAGATTTTGTTCGAGCTGTCTTTTCAGTTAACTGAATCAGTTATTCCATTTATATAAGGAATTTTAGGATATATATATCTTACAACTGATTCTTCACTTTATTAATAGTCCTTCCTGGCTGCAATGTATTTGGAAAGGGGTTTCCCAGCAATGACTCCTCAGTGTAGTCAGGTGGCACCACGCAACCTCCAGTCACAACTCCCATTTCTGAGCATGAAGTCACCAGGGGCTATATTAGGTGCCACTTTGCATGCTAGGAAGTCAGTTCCTGGTTTACTACATCTCATCATTATGGCCTAGAACGTGTTCTTGGTGTTCTCACTGATGAAATTCCTATTTTCAACAGCAACTGTGAAATGTATTACCAGATGACCTTAGCTTCAAGTTAAATGTGGGCTCTGGGGTCTGGCGATGTTGTCTGGGTCTGTGACTTTTGCACCTCCTTGCACCTAGAGGCAAGTGGGAGGCCAAATTGTTACTGCCTAAGACCCGCAGGAAGATTCCCAAGTGGACTCTCCAAAATGTAAGTCTCTTTACGGGGAACATCCTCCTAAATAATCATCCCACAAAAAGTGCCATAGGAAGGAGAGACATTCTTTCTTGAGGAAGAGGTCCTTCAGGCTCTGGTAGAGGTCACAATTCTGTTTGCCAATATTGGACACTTCCTTGTTTTTGGGCATACCACTACACATTAAGATTTCAAGACCTGAGCTCCCTGGTTCTTTTGGTGAAATCACTCATGTCAAGGCTGTAAAGGCTAGCTAAGCTGGAGCTCTTCAGGATGGCATCCCGACCCCCTTGACCCCTTGGCAAGACATGAACATCTATTCCTGGGTGTTTGGGGACTCTTGAAGTTCTGACTCAAATTCCTCCCAATGTTGTGCTTCCACGGGCCAAGATTCTGGCCTCCTAGGCAAAGTTAACCCCTCCCCTGCTGATGACGGAACCGCTCCGTCATCAGCAGCGGTGGCGCTGTGCCGATGACGGAGCGGTTCCGTCAAGGCCCGCCCGACGCTCCTGGGTGGCGCGAATTCCGCGTCTGCGCTGAGCGTTCTATTGAGCGGGCGGGGCCATGACGGAACCGCTCAGTCATAAGCCCAGCGCAACCGACGCTGGTGACGGAGCGGTTCCGTCATCAGCATGCGCCCGCCGCATTTCCGGCCCGCCCCCTTAGCACTGCGGCGGAATAGCCGCCGCAGTGAAGGGGTTAACCAATGAGCTGTCCCCAATATGTTCGATTCAGCCTAATGATGTCTGCACATTGTTACTGCACAACTCTGAGCATAGAGACTTCATTGTGGACTTGATTCTTGTTCCCCACGGCCCAATTGAGGGTCTTGAGCCCTCCTGCTATAATATTCACAGGCACCATAACCTTGAATAACTGATAAAATAATCACTGTTGTGTGAAAATAAACACAGTCTTCATGCTCTGAGACACAGCTTGCATCAGGGTTTCATTTTTTTTCTTGGGGCACCAGTCCCCAAGGCAATTCCAAGTCCCGAAGAGACACTTGTATTTTGTTAAGAGTCGAAACATTGTTGACGCTTATTACAAAGAAACCACCTACCGTTTCATGATTTGATTAACTAATATGCAGCTTTTTGTATACCAACGTACCTTTGAATTTTCCTACACGGTCTTATCGTAGTTTTGGTTGTCGTTTTCTTACATGGGGTTAATCTGCATTAACGCCTTCCGAATAGCCAGTTGAAGATGTGATTTATGATGTGAATAAATGTGCTCTAGTAACTAGAACCTGCTGTTCATAACGTATAAACCTGCTGTTTATACGTTTTCTAAATCCTATTAAAAGAAATGTTGCGGTCTTATCGAATGCTAAATATTAGTTCTGTTTGAACATCTGTGACTTCATTTAATGTAGACTACCTAGGTTCACATATACATTTGGGTTGCTGTTGTTCGTGAAGAATTCCTAACATGTTAGGGGTCTTTCTTGGCGCTGACCTATAAATTGGTGGTGCTGCCACCCATGGAACTGGCTTCAACCACAAAATCGTTAAGTGAAAATATCTTATTGCTTTCAAGGGTGAAAGTCAGGAGCACCTTCAACAATAAATCACTGTGTGAACTTCTCTCGAGGGCATACAGGGGTGCCCGTTTTGGAGAAGATATTTGGTTGCTATTGAGATGCATTTGCTAAAGGGGAGAAGGACTTTAGGCGTACGACAGATGATGATTAATAAGCTGATCAATGCCTACCTTCTTATAATGCTGATTCTAGCTTTTATTTGGATTTACGAAATGCTAGTGTCTTAGATTCTTATCCAGAAGGAGACATTTTCTATCCCTCTTGGACAATGTTGTTCCTTTAACAACAATTTAGTTGAAGACGGTGGAGCCTTTAAACTGATTTTGTTTCTGAAGAGCATTGGCTTCATTTTAATGAGGCTCTCCTGCACCCTATAATGGATGAATGCGAGAAATTATTTTTCGGCCTATGGTTCAATTAGTAAATAGAAAAGGAAGGAAATGATGCCACTGGATTCACCGACCTATAGGGTAGCTCTAAGATCTACATTCCCTCTTGCAAGAGCAGTTGGACATTTGAGGACCACAGATCCCTAAACAGAATTAAGTAATTAATACTAGCAGTAAACAAAAAAAGAAAAAGTGGCCAGCTCTCTGGCTGCTCGTATGCCATTTGGAGCAGGGGTTGCAGGCCTGCAGCCACTATTCACATCACCATTATAATGTTTGATTTCTTTGTATTCAGAGTTCAAAGGTATATATTTACTGTGGCATAGATTGCCCTCTATGAAATCTTGTGGATCTGCGGTGGGGAAACTGCAATATAAAAAGAAAGGAAAAGGATGGAGATCTATCTGCCAGAACGAACTGAGTGTCAAGTTGGTACAAGTGTTTACTTAGAGGACGGGTTGATAACATCCGACTAATAGGCGATATATTGATCGCATCAATGAAAAATACGGGAGTGGCTATCCTCACCAAGTGGAAGTGGGCTATTTTCAAGAGCAAAGTACCCACCCAATGAGTTGGGATGGCTTATAGTTGGAATCAATTCTTAACCCAGTGGTTGTGTTATTCGGGCCTCTTGTAGGTCAGTAATGACAAGAGATGACATGAGAGGATTCTTGTTTGTATAGTATTTTCTAAAAGACTGAGAACTTGAATGGAATCTGGTGCTGGAAGGGCAAGGTTTCTGGCCATAGGCCCTTTCCATACCTTAAAGGCCCAAATAGGATTGTTACCTTTACGTGCCTCTATCTAGCTCAACGCCGGGGATGGGCACCCTGGAGAACTAGTTTAAGTAAAGCGGAGGTGTGTGGAGTAGTCCATAGCACTCATCTCATTACTAATCCCTAAGGATTTTACAGTTGTCCCTGTGCTAGAGTGGGAGTTGAGAGCCCAACCAAAACCTCTTACTCAATGAGCTGCTCTGAAATGCCGTCCCATTAGAGACTCCGTCGTAGTAGCCCATTTCACAGCTTAATCTGCCTCATGCACTAACTGACTGAGCTGGCGGCCTTCTCAAACTAGTAGATCATGCTGCTCAATAGTGGACTTGGGTACACCACAGATGAGAGTACAGGATGGCGATTTGGGGGAGGGGTGAGGCTTTTCAGAGTAAGCCTGAAGGGGTTCAGAGGTCACCGATCACGTGACTCATCCCTCAATGGGGTTATGCAATACCTGCCTCATGTAAGGAGGGTGGGGCGCCTGGAAAGGTGTCATACTTGTTTTATGCCATTGTGTTTCATGTGCAGGTGTAGCAATCATCTATATTTAAGCAGAGCTCAGTCTGTCATGTGTAGTAGTTGTAAGCAAACATCTTTCATACCCAGGATGCATGTATTCAAATCAGTGCATTGTGTGAGATAATCACATTGAATTCGACAACTGTCTATAGGCAGAGTTGTTTTATCTGTTAAGCCAATCTCACATGCATTTATTCAGCGAGGCAGTAAGCTGTATTTTCTCATGTCGGTTACAGAGTACCTTTACATTGTAGTAATGTGTGACAGTACATTTCTTTTAGTGCACTTTCTCTAAAAACGTGTTAAAGTGCCAAATTAATATTTACTGCTATGGCCTACATTGTCTCCGTCTCTCTAGAAAATGATTTAAGTATTGTTAGAAACGTATCTTGCAAAGCGCTTATTGAGTTGTGAATATAATTAATTAATTATCGCACTTGCAAACCAGTTGTCTTCCTGTGACGTTTGGCAGAAATCGTATTAGTAGTTAAGAAGGGTCCAAGCGGTGCCCATGGAAGTATATCCATGTTCATAGCAAAGCCTCCTTATGTATGTATCCACAAAATACATCTGTGTCTAAAACTGCAGACCTTGTCATCTATTGCTGGTTAAAGAAACAATAAGTTCATCTTGGCTGCATGAGTGAATTCCATTACATGTACATCTTACTACCCTGTACAAAAGTGTATCAAATATGTACGGTAAACGGAAAGGCAATTTCGAACGTGCAGCAAGTGTAGCTAATCTTTTTAGATAAGGCTAATATAAGAAGTATTGCATTTTATATGTGTATGTATGATAGTATTTTTTCTTTTCTGAAAAAAAAAATGCTGACAAAAATAAATTACGGTAGCCACAAGGTCATAAATCGTGCACTAATAGTACAACTATGAAATCAAATTGGGGCATGTTTCTGAATTTTTCTATTGTAAAATGCATTCAACAGCATTTTTCAACGTTATATTGCTCTGTCTTATCTGCAAGAAATGTCATTATACCCAAAAGTAAATTGGATAAAGAAGCTGTATAAGAATGAAACCCATACCTTTAGTACCTTTCTATGAAAAGCTAAATTAGATTTCTTTGGTAAAATTGTTTATTGGAGCAAAGTATAGCAGGTGGTAGATGACTGACACTTGTTGTCTTTCTATTGTCACGCACATTGAGGTATGTTTTATTTTTGAAACATCACAATTTTACATAGGTCGGAAATTCAGTTTTTGTTTTTATATGAAATTGATCTAGTTTAAATATTTTTTTCTTAAATGTCCCTCGAAGAGTTTTATATTTTCGCTTTTCCTTTGTACAAGACTAATATCCTCCATAGGCCAACCGAAAAACACTTGTGCTAATTGTGTTGGCGTTTTGTTAACATTTATTTAAGGGAAGAAAGGCCTTCAAACCAAAATGAATGAATAAAATGTATGTGTCTGCATTGCACGCTTTTGTCTCTTAAACAAGGCTTCAAAAATAAGACAACCGGAGAGAAGGAAACGAAGGCTGTGGCATCAATAAGTGTACACAGCTGTGAATATAAAGCAGGAGAGGAAAATGATAAAACGCAAATGAGCAGAGAGAGATGGAAATTGTTGGGAATGATTTAAAGGGTAATCTGAAAAATAAAGCATTATAGGAAATATCACCAGAGTGAAATGGATTATGCCACAGTGAAAGTGAAGATCTGTGAGAAACAGTTGGATGATAAAGGGTAGTGACATGGGTCAGTGTTGTTCCTCAGGCATAAACCATTTCTCTAAGAGCCTTGCAGAGTAGTCTGTTTTCTATGTCTGTAGGAACCATGATAGGAAAGCAAAGACAGGTAGGTACTTGGGTGTTGTGGGTATCGAGACACCTGAACGCCAATACCAGAAGAAGAAAGACCGGACTGTAAACAGAGATTCGGTTTGCCTCCACTTGAAAAGAGGACACAAAAGTAGCTGGGGAGAGGAGCATTGATTAACAGAGCATTGAAACAGAAAGGAGCAGATAGAGAGTGGAGGAGACCAGAGGAGAGGAATCTGGTGGTGACGAGCCCAGGAGCCGAGTCTGGTATGGCAGAGATAAAGAGCTGAAACTGGAGAAACTAAGGAATGAGGGAAGGAAAACATGAAAATCACTGACACTTGCACTCACCAGGAGCAAGGCGCGGATTCCTTTATAGTCCTGTTCATCAAAACTGTGTTAAGATGTGTTCAGGAATTGATGAGGTTAGGTAATCAAAGGTACCCAGGTAAAGTAAGAGCAAACGAGCACCGTGAAGGAAAAGGGCAGAGCTGCATCTTATGATGGCGAAGGGAAAGGAGACTAGTGTATGCATCAGTCATCTCATCCCTTGTTTAATCATACTGGTGCACAAAGATGGAGAGGGGTGATTACTTTACAAACTAGCCAACACTGGTGACTGTTGCCCTAATCAATAGAATATGATTTTTAGGTCTGTGCTGTCTGGTTCTTAAGGACTTATTGTGGACTTTCCAAGAAACTGCATTGGGCTTATACCATGTCCATTGTTGGCTTTATTGTCACTCTTGTTTGCATGCTTTGTATTTGATTGTGTTCCTTGTCCCATCTTGTGATCTTCTCCTAGTGCATGGCCTTTTTGCCATCACTTTGATTAGCAGACTTGTATTCTTTAACTGCTTGACTTTTAGGGCACTATGTTTTTTAGGTCTCGCCTCTCAATGCGCATGCGCATTGAGCAAGACTATAGGCGCTTGAACAAGGTTTACCACAAGGTTTACCTAGACTGGTGATTTGATGCTGTGCCCGTGCGCTTTTAGGTCAATGCGCAAGCGCATTGACCTAAAATGCGTGTGCACATCATCAAATCGCCATCTGTTCCCCAGCAGCACTCCTCCCACTCCTTTGAAGTGAAGCATAGCTTCACTTCAAAGGCCCCTGCTACTTCACACTCGCCGCTCTCCCCGCTCCTCCCCGTGTCGCATTTCTCCTTCCCCCCTCCCCACAGCAATGCCCTCCGTCAAAGGCTTTCACGGCCGGCCGGCCGTGCTTGAGACCCAACGTCTTTTCTTTGATGTATTTACGGTGCAGTAAAGATAACATTTTATTTGCAGATTTACATGCAAGTGTGTGCAGTGTCTATGTTTTTGCCTGCGTTAAAGACTGTTCATTTCTCACACGTGGATGCATTTTTTCACTTTGAGCGCAATAGTTATATCAAATGCCGTAAATGAAACTTGTTAGGACAGAGGCTTAAGAGAAACAAAAACACAATCCCTTTGTGCAAAGAATTAACTAATATTTTGCAGTGTGTGCTTTTTAAGATCACCAGTTAAAGTACAAACGTTACCTTCTGACTCAATTTTATAATATTACTTTGAGAGTTCTTCTGTCTCTCAGCTTATTTATGGCACTGTGGTCCAAGATATTTCGTTGTAAGATCTTCTTTGGGCAGGTTTTGGCAACACTTACTGCTGAATAACACGTGCTTCTCTGACACAAAAGCTACTTTGACTTTACCAGTGCTTGTTTGAAATAAATTGCTCAAGATTTTCCTTACTTTACGATCTGCTAGGTACATTTTGGCTTGTTTTCTTAGTGTTCCTGTAGTGATATGGCCGGGTAGTCATAAGGCATCTGAGCTGGTTTTCTTGCCCTGTTGGGCGAGTGACGGAACTAAACTGACAGCAGGCTGATGCTTGTCTTGGAAATCATGCAAGGTGACATCCGCATCACCTGGCAACTACAGCCCTCTCTCCTCAGTGCTGCTTTTCACAACCCTTCCCTCCTCCCCACGCTCGCTGCTTATCAGCACAGACAAGACGCACACCTCGCGCTCATTCCAATACACACCCACCCTCCATTACCAGCATCGTTCCCTGCTGACTGGCCACAAGCATCAGTCCCTGGTGTTTCCTGGAATTTGCACAGATTGTTACCCAGCTGCGGCATGTGTACTGTTCAGTCCTTAGTTTATTATAAATAAATACATGCAGTTTTTCTAGGGTGCCAGTTAAGCCAGAATTACATAACACCAAGGCTGCCTTAATGGTGATTCCACCAGGAGCCTCTTTTTTTCCTCCACTCTACATTTCAAATCTCAGTTTTGAAGGTTCTTTTTCACCCCTAATTTCTCCATTATGCCATTGCCTGTAGTTGTTTATAGCATTAGTAAAGTTACATGTTTAGTTTTGTCCTTTTGTACATGTAAAAACTTTTACCATTAAAAATTAAAAACATTAGGTCACTATCCTTTATAACATTTTACACAAAATTGTGAGTTTGCACATCAATACATGTAAAAAAGGACAAAACTAAACATGTAACTTTACTAATGCTATAAATGTAACATTTGGTAGATTTATAACTATTCACTTTACAAAAAACAAAATTAATACTTTTATAATTTGAAAAAATATAAACAAAAAAAATTTACATTTGCAACACCAAAAGGTCAAACTTTTCTATTGCGAGACCTATTGCATTTTCAATGCTTGTTTTATTTATTACAAACTCCTTGAAGTGTTTGTTTTTCCCAGCTCCTTCCGTCCGTGTGGTTCTCCCCACCAAATACCCGCCCCACGCTCTGTGTTGCTCTTTTTTTCATGTGCTTGTCATTCCCCCACCTCTATGCTGCTGCTGCTCTCATAAGCTGTTTTTCCCCTTCCCACCCGGCTGTTCTTTAATTTCCCGTCCACTCCATCCACAATCCCCATTGCTTCCCTATCATCTGGTCCTATCATATTGGTACTTATTTACTTTTTTGTGGCAGGCAGAGCGACAGATTGCTGCTGGCCCTGCTGCCTTGGGGGGGGGGGGGAAACTCACTTCCATTGTGCTCCAATTTTATTTTTTTTAATTGACCAAATCTTGGATCGCTAAGTAAGTTACACATGCTGATCAAACATCTTTACACATGCACGAATAAAAATGATTGTGCATTTTTAATTTTTTTATTTCGGTTTATGCTCCTCAAAATGTGCAAAATGCTTTTTTCCTATGCAGTACAGCATTGCCGAATGAACATTGGCAAAGCTTATAGGTCCCAAAAGTGAGAGCTATTGGCTTTGCCAATGCTTGTTGTGACTTGAATACCATCATTTTGTTTTACGTTTCAATGAAGGGTTTAGACAGTGACGGTCTCATAAGACGGCTATTCGGAGAAAGATTTCAGACCATGAAATCTTTCACCGCAGGCGATCATGCCGTACCCTGGCCTACCACAATGACAAAGTAAAATTGCAAGAAATTGTGTAAAACTAGGTGAAATGTGCACAAAACTAGTTAAAATTACCCATTTAAACGATAACAGAATAAACCCGAGCACTCACGTTGAACAAGAAATCCATTAATGAAAGTTACTTTTGACTTGCAATCCTCAATTGATTAGAAGTCACAAAAAATACACAGTATATTTATCAAAAGTATTGAAACTTTCGAAAAAATACAGTTGTCGTTGTGAGGATTTACTGACCATTCTGTGAAATTTTTTATAGATTTACATAATGTGTGTTATTTATATTATTGAGCTCAACATAAAGGAAGTCGCATAGATCGAAGCAAAGAACTTCCCTCTAGATGCGTTTTACTGTAATTTAGGGACTACCACAATTATTTCCTTACCCTACAATGGCTGAACTCTTTACATAGTTCAGTAAAGCTGTGGGAAAGGTTATATGCATGTGCTTGCTTGTAGGAACGAATTAGTATGTCATATGGAACAGGGGTTTAAACTCCTAGGTTATGTTATGGTATATCATTTAACAGCATCAACCAGTAGGAAGGCACTAAATCGTTTTCTTATGCTATTCTGATATGTTTCGGATTGGTTTTGTATTGTGCAGGTTAATGGGAATGTTGGATGACCTTTACATTGATATGTTTGATGGAATGTTGCAGAAGGATTTTCATTGATCAAGAATCCCAATAATCCTTTGCCTCCCCTTTCACTTTTTCTTTTGTTGTTATAGGAATGCAGGTATTTAGCCGTGATGTGCTTTTGCAAGAGGAATATCAAACTTTAGCTGACAGTTTCTTAGGTATTTATTAGGTATTTATGAATGTTTGGCAGGAGAAGTGATGTTGAGAAGGCAGCGCTTTGCCAGCTGTATGGTTACGGAATTATGTGTATAAGGATGTGGCATAAGGGCTAGGGCAGTCGACCCCAAATCTGGGGAACCGGGTTCGAATCTCGGCAATTACGCTCAACATTCTGTGATTCTGGGCAAATCACTTAATCTCCCCCTGCGAACAAAAATGTATGTGTCCTCATGAAACGCAACTGGTGCTCATGTAAAGCGCTATGATACCCGATTTCGGGTCGAGTTCACGCTATATAAAACTTAAAAAAGAAAGGGTGCTGGGATTCAGTCCAACTTTTACGTCTAGGAGTTACCATTCCACCATTGTGCCCTTACA
Source organism: Lissotriton vulgaris (assembly GCF_964263255.1). NCBI lineage: Eukaryota > Metazoa > Chordata > Amphibia > Caudata > Salamandridae > Lissotriton > Lissotriton vulgaris. The sequence continues at coordinate 2,107,679,394 of NC_141687.1, forward strand.
TGAAGCATTGTCAGCATGGGATCTGCATTTCCCTGAACAATGAGTACTTCAGTCTATGGAAGAATTCATTGTGCAACTGCCTGTGACAAAAAACCTTAATGCACTGCTGTCTTTCTTATGTTATCATTACAATTTACTTTTTTAAACTCCCCGAACTTAATAAATTTTCCTTTGCTTACTAGTTGGAGTATTTTTGGGAGAGCTTCTTTTATGAAGTGGGTAGTTTGTTGAAAGGATTGAAGACACATGTTCAGACTCAGGTGGCATGCGCGATAAGCTTTTACCTTACAATCTTAAAGGTAATTATATGTTTTTATTAATGGACAAATAGGAGACTTCTTGCCACTGACGGAATTGACATCCACTCATAGTAATAAAAGGTCTGCTGCTTTAAAGTAGGCAAACTCTACAAAATATTTACTAAAATAGTAATTTTTAAATTAAGATTTGAAAAACAAACACTAACAACTGGATTGTGAGATTGACAAGATTGTGGCTACTCACATTTTCCCAGGAGCCAAGATGTTGGGTCTTTGGTGCAACTAAGAATTGCATTGATGCCAGTTGGGTCACGTTCTGTTGGGGGAGCACTGGTGGCTTTGGGTGAGTGCTGGGGTTGTGGGAGTGGTTGTAAGATGGGTTTAGGGGAAGCGGCTAAACCAGAAAACCTGAGATCAATCTTGGCTTCGCGACTTGACCAAATTGTGTGATCATAGGCAATAGTTTTATTTCACTTACCTTCCTTTTTCTTTAATATCACATATTAAAGGACCTCGAAATAAATGACTTCAGGATGTGCGCTGTTCAAAAACCTTCCCTTGGGCTCGAGTTAATAAACTATGATGTTGAAATTGTGTAATAGCAATCACATAATACCGGACTTGCCTGACTCTCAGTTCACTATTGGCATTCTTTCCAGAGTGGGATGGGGGAACACAAATGTTTCTAACTTCTTGTTTCAAAAACTATCAAAGTTTTTTTAACAACTTTATTTACATGTTTACGACCCCAACAAGGGTATCTAAAACTTATTTATGAGATTTGCAGTTACATCAAAGTACAGTATAAATAATAGGATGTTAAAACCAGTTATGCAAGCTTAGCCGTTGTCAAGAGATGGGTTGTGACGTGGCCCTCTTAGGCAATAGCTCTGTGTTTCCCCACAATGTAGAAGTAGTTGTAACCATCCATCCTATAGATCAGGGTCTCTTTCCTCGGTTAGACGCACTTGTTCTGGGAACTCGCTTATCTCGTCTGATGTAGGTGTGAGAGGGAGTCCGGACATTAATATATCTGGCATGGTGTCCTGTATCTCAGCTGTGAGGCGTTCAATTTCGTTAATGGCCATACTGTCGTCCACTACTTACTCATTGATGGCGGTGTAGGATTCCGCCACTGTTGTGCCACAGTGAGCCGCTAGGAGTAGGGAGAATAGCAAATTAGTTGTGGATGAAGAGAAAGTGCACAACTTATCTTAAATTAAACCTAGGAAGACAGGAGCCGGTTGCATTGGTTAAGCTATATTTGTGATAGTCCTAATTATGTCTAAGACCTGGGCCAAGAAGCATCGAATTAGTGGATTCTCCCACCACATTTGTAGGTATGACCCCTCTTGCCCTGCTAACAAGCATCTGAGCAACCAGTGATTGTCTGGAAGCGAATGGGTGCCAAACACCATCAGAACATGACTTTAAATGCATTGGTTCTTTGTTGGAGGCATATGGATGATTGAGCTGCCTGTCTCTATATCAAAATCCAATCTGATTCTGTTGAATCAAGATTAAGGTCCTCCGCACATTTCGTTGTGTATGGTTGTCGTGACTTGGGGGTGGGTCTCTCGAATGCTTTATATAAGCGGGATAGCATTTTAGTAGTGTCACCCTTTGAGAGGGTATCTTTGATTTGGTGGAGTCTCTCAATCCATGTGCTTACACTGTATGTTGCCTAGCTTAATGTAAGAGTTGAGTGATGCAACATAGGTCTTTAGGATTGAAATACAAATTATTGGCGCATTGGTCCGGGTTTTGGGGATGGCTCCTGTATAAAGCTGATCTAGGTATATCGAGTCAACTCCTCACCATTTGAGTTAGGATGTGTCTATCTGTGGAAAATCTGGGTTACCTGTCGCATGTCTCAGGTCAGGGGGGTTGGATAGGTTGTGTTCCTTTGTCCTTTTAGCTTTCAACCAGTAAGTGAAAGGCCACTTGTTTTTACCACCAAAGTGCGTGCCAGAGGCAATAAGCTCAAGGAGGCAATCACAGTAGGTGATGGAATAAGAGGGTACAACATTCCTGTTCGAGAAGGCATCAGGGTTTATCTGCGTCCGGGCGACACCAAACCAGAGATGGCGATATTTGTGTCGCTAAATGTAACTCCATATCGGGCACCCCTGTAGCTCCCTCGCCTGAGCCTCTCATCAAGCTTAGGTTTTCTTTGTTAGGGTTTTTAGGACTTCCATGAGGATATGCACTGGGCGGCAACTGAACAGATATAACAGACTAAGCAGAAAGTTCATCTTCACACAACTTATCTGTCCCACCCAGGAGACTTCTAGCCTGTGCTGTCTGTAAAGATCCTTAAAGAGAGTGTCCAGAAGAGGGGTACATTACTCCAGATGACCGCGGTCATTGTGTGAGGAATTATCATCCCCAGATATTTGACCCTTTTTTAAGCCAATTGCAACCCATGACTTGCTACGTCCGCCTTTCTGCTAATATGGTTTTTCCACACTCACATTGCCATGGACTATTGGTAGATAACTTTGAACCTCCTAGCAAGTGGAAGTGCTCTAGTTCCATTAGGAGTGCAGGAAGTGCATGGTGGGGGTTAGTCAAAAAGCATCAGGCATCGCCTACAAACAGAGCCATTTTGACCTTGCCCTCCTTAAAGGCAACGCTCGTAATCAGTGGGTTGGTCATTACCCGCTGAAACAGGAGGTTCCATCGTAAGAGAGAAAGTCTAGCGCGAGAGGGAACACTCCTGTCCCATGTCTGGAGTCAGTAGTATGGTATCTGAAAGGCGACCATGAATCCACAGTTTTGCTGAAAGTTTCATATAGTTCACCAGAATAAACAATTTGAGTTGGGGTCCCAGTGAGGGTTTATCTAGTGTTTTTGTTAAGAGTGGCTAAACCACGCAGTCAAAACCCTTCTCCATGTCCAGCGAGAGAAGGAGAACCTGCATGTCAGCCGTGTTGGCCTCATCAACCACATTAAGGGCTAAGCGAACGTTATCCCTGTATATCTATTCTTAATAAAGCCTGATTTGCAGAGTGATGGTGGTCTCTGCCAAACCCCATGGAGCCGGGTTGCCAATATTTTGTTGAAAAACTTCACATCACTATGGAGGGGTGAAATCGGACGGTACGATCCTCATTTCTGGAGGTCTATACCTGGTTTGTGCATCAGTGAAAGGAGTGATACCATCATTGTTGGAGTAAATCGTGAATCGTAAATCATACGTTCTTATATAGCGCCTTTCATCGTAAGGTCTCAAGGCGCTTGCTTTGGGAACCCGTCCTGGCCTTTCCCTGCGAGATTACCCCAAATGGGCATCCCCAAGGTGAAGACCAGGCATCCCATCGCGGTGGGGCCGTAGTGGAGATTAAGCAAGCTATTGCCCACAGTTGCAGAGTGTGAACCCATAAATTTGGGTAGGCACAGAGGCGAGAATTATCGCATTTTGAGCTCAAGGCCCTGCCGCGTCGGGGATTGAACCCTGGTCCCGGGTCTGACCTCTGCATCAGGGACTGCCTCCTCTAACCGGTGAGCCACACTTCTCCACTCCCTCTAACCTCCCGAGTTGTTAGGAACTAGTTGTGTATTGTTTTTCAAATGTGGGACAAGTAGATGTGCAAAGGTCTTTTAAAAAGAATTGGGTAACCCATCATAAACAAGCACTGGCGTTGCCAATAGGTCTTGCAGTAGGAAATTTGAAGCTATTACAATTGCAAATAACAATGCCTTTTATTTTCGTTTTCATTTTAAAAACATAAAGGGCTTTTGCCCACATGCATCAAGCATTTTTGGAGTCGCAAACAGTGCGATTCCTTAAAATCGGCCGTTTGCGATTCCAAAAATGCTTTTTGAGATGCATCATTTGTTTTTGTTGAAAATCGCTAATTTTGCGATTTTCTAAAATGCGATTGCATTTAAGGAATCGCAATTTTGCGATTACAATCAACCCATGGAATGCATCAACATTTTGCGAATTCCAATTTGCGAATTCGCAATTACCATTGAATCCTATGGGCCTTTTGGCGCTGCGTGTGTGAGTGGCGTTGCGTGTGTGAGTGGCGTTGCGTGGGTGAGTGGCGTTGCGTGGGTGAGTGGCGTTGCGTGGGTGAGTGGCGTTGCGTGGATGAGTGGCGTTGCGTCGATGAGTGGGGTTGCGTGGGTGAGTGGGGTTGCGTGGGTGAGTGGGGTTGCGTGGGTGAGTGGGGTTGCTTGGGTGAGTGTGGCATTGCGTGGGTGATAGTGGGCTTGCGTGGGTGATAGTGGGCGTGCGTGGGTGAGTGTGGCATTGCGTGGGTGTGAGTGGGCTTGCATGGGTGTGAGTGGCGTCGCGTGTCTGAGAGTGGCTTTGCGTGAGTGAGTGAGTGGCTTTGCGTGAGTGAGTGAGTGGCTTTGCGTGAGTGAGTGAGTGGCGTTGCGTGGATGAGTGGCGTTGCGTGGATGAGTGGCGTTGCGTGGATGAGTGGCGTTGCGTGGATGAGTGGTGTTGCGTGGATGAGTGGTGTTGCGTGTGTGAGTGGTGTTGCGTGGGTGAAAGTGGCACAGAGCCTTTGATGTGGCCTGGCGCAGGAGAAATGCTGCTGCTGCTAATTAAATATAAAAAGTGTTTAGGGACTCACGGCTGCCGAGAGTAACAAGGCAGTGCTGGGAGGGGGGCTGCGCACCAACTGAAGTGCTCTGGTTGCACGGCCTGCGGCCGGCCTTGTGTAGTGATAAGCCTTTGAAGTACACAGGCATGCTGTGACGGAGGTGTGAGAGGTCTGGCAGGGAACAGATGGCCTGGCTGTGAAGTAGGGGGCAGGGCAGCGCTGGGGAAGCCTGTGGGAGGGTGATTGATGCCTTTGATGTGGGGAGGCAGGAGAGCCTTTTGCGAGCCTGCAGGGGAAATGCTGCCGATGCACGTGCATGTTTAATCACGTGATTCACGTGAACTAAAAGAAAACCGCATGTGTGAGTGGCGTTGCATGTGTGAGTGGCGTTGCATGTGTGAGTGGCGTTGCGTGGATGAGTGGCGTTGCGTGGATGAGTGGCGTTGCGTGGGTGATAGTGGGCTTGCGTGGGTGTGAGTGGCGTTGCGTGACTGAAAGTGGTGCTGTGTGGATGAAAGTGGCACTGCGTGGGTGTGAGTGGCTTTGCGTGAGTGAGTGAGTGGCGTTGCGTGGGTTAGTGGCGTTGCATGTGTGAGTGGTGTTGCATGTGTGAGTGGCGTTGCGTGGATGAGTGGCGTTGCGTGGATGAGTGGCGTTGCGTGGGTGAGTGTGGTGTTGCGTGGATGATAGTGGGCTTGCGTGGGTGTGAGTGGTGTTGCGTGTCTGTAAGTGTTGCTGTGTGGGTGAAAGTGGCACAGAGCCTTTGATGTGGCCTGGCGCAGGAGAAATGCTGCTGCTGCTAATTAAATATAAAAAGTGTTTAGGGACTCACGGCTGCCGAGAGTAACAAGGCAGTGCTGGGAGGGGGGCTGCGCACCAACTGAAGTGCTCTGGTTGCACGGCCTGCGGCCGGCCGTGTGAACTGATAAGCCTTTGAAGTACACAGGCATGCTGTGACGGAGGTGTGAGAGGTCTGGCAGGGAACAGATGGCCTGGCTGTGAAGCAGGGGGCGGGGCAGCGCTGGGGAAGCCTGTGGGAGGGTGATTGATGCCTTTGATGTGGGGAGGCAGGAGAGCCTTTTGCGAGCCTGCAGGGGAAATGCTGCCGATGCACGTGCATGTTTAATCACGTGATTCACGTGAACTAAAAGAAAACCGCATGTGTGAGTGGCGTTGCATGTGTGAGTGGCGTTGCATGTGTGAGTGGCGTTGCGTGGATGAGTGGCGTTGCGTGGATGAGTGGCGTTGCGTGGATGAGTGGCGTTGCGTGGGTGAGTGTGGCATTGCGTGGGTGATAGTGGGCTTGCGTGGGTGTGAGTGGCGTTGCGTGACTGAAAGTGGTGCTGTGTGGATGAAAGTGGCACTGCGTGGGTGTGAGTGGCTTTGCGTGAGTGAGTGAGTGGCGTTGCGTGGGTTAGTGGCGTTGCATGTGTGAGTGGTGTTGCATGTGTGAGTGGCGTTGCGTGGATGAGTGGCGTTGCGTGGATGAGTGGCGTTGCGTGGGTGAGTGTGGTGTTGCGTGGATGATAGTGGGCTTGCGTGGGTGTGAGTGGTGTTGCGTGTCTGTAAGTGTTGCTGTGTGGGTGAAAGTGGCACAGAGCCTTTGATGTGGCCTGGCGCAGGAGAAATGCTGCTGCTGCTAATTAAATATAAAAAGTGTTTAGGGACTCACGGCTGCCGAGAGTAACAAGGCAGTGCTGGGAGGGGGGCTGCGCACCAACTGAAGTGCTCTGGTTGCACGGCCTGCGGCCGGCCGTGTGAACTGATAAGCCTTTGAAGTACACAGGCATGCTGTGACGGAGGTGTGAGAGGTCTGGCAGGGAACAGATGGCCTGGCTGTGAAGCAGGGGGCGGGGCAGCGCTGGGGAAGCCTGTGGGAGGGTGATTGATGCCTTTGATGTGGGGAGGGAGGAGAGCCTTTTGCGAGCCTGCAGGAGAAATGCTGCCGATGCGCGTGCATGTTTAATCACGTGATTCACGTGAACTTAAAGAAAACCGCGGCTGAAAGCCCGTGGTTTGAAGAGGATTTTGGCCACTTGAATTCTCGTTCCCTCAATGCGCTTGCGCGCATTGTAGGTCACGAGACCTAAAAACGATCCATTTTACAAAAATAAAAAATCTCCATCCACTGAATAAAATCTGATATACTAAGGTGAAACTCTTCTGCATGTTAAGGAAATACACTTTTTGATTTTTTTAAGGGATGTTCTCATATTTTTTGAACGTTTGTTGCAAGAGGCCTTTAAAAATGAAGGTGTTCCTACATTTAAGTTGTGTAGGACACCTTAGTTACTTTGTTTTAACTTCAGTTAACCTGTAAGTAAATCTTTGCTCTTTTATTTAACATTTACTAGCAGTCACTCAAGTAAAGAGCAGCCCAATGCTGCTGTGGACCAGGCAGCTGCATGGAAAGGTCCGGAGGACCGTACTTTGAGTATTACTGGAATTGATGGATATAACAGAGCTGCACCTCTTAAGCTAGTGGTCATGTCACCGGTTTTATTATTGTACAAACTAAGGGCCAGATGTATTAAAGGGTTTTGCCCATTCTGTGTCTATGGGGAAATGTGTTGATACATATGGCCCGAAGTCTTTTATATAGCACATTTTTCCTAATGGTATTAACCATTAATGGTCTCACCCGTCCAGCTAGTTGCGTTTGCTACTGAAGATTGTGAAACTGAAGTAACTTTTCATAAATCAGATTCAAATGAAAAGTAAGACACTGCAACTCAATTCATGAAGCAATGCAAGATCTTTGTGTTAATATGAAAATCGAAAACAGTAGTGAGTTTATTAATTTATGTACTAGAAAGGGCAGTGGGCAAGCTGGAAAAAACAAATTTCACATATGCTGCATGGTTTATTTTGACACCTGATTAATTAACCTAAATTCCGTTGTGCTGCACGGATGGATCATCTTTTAAGCATGGGTTCCCTTTAAAAGAAGAAATCTACATTGGAAGGTATATGCCAGCCATTGTATGCAGTAAATTTCTTTCTTCTGGATAATGCAGAAAGTTCTGACAATTGTATATTCCAGTCGTTTACTCCTGGGAATATCCAGTTGTTGCATATTTCCTAGATGGCTTGTATGCTTAACCAGGTGTCGATATGCAAGTGCAAACAAATGTGATTTAATGAAAGTGTAGTTTTCTCCATTATTCTTCCATGGAGACCCCACCACTACATTTCCATCCATCCCATTCTAGAGCTGGTCCCTCCCGATGCAAGCCCTTTGCCTCCGCTCCACTGGCGTAACAAAACTCGAGGGGGCCTCCGTGCAAGGCACGTGGAGGGGCCCCCTCCAGGCTCAATTATGAGCTTTGCAACCAAAGTGCTGTGCTGATGTAGCCCCCTGGAGCTTGTTCCTTTCCCCTCCCCCGCACCGCGGGGGTCTGTGTTACGCCCCTGCTAAGCTCTTGACAGGACTGAATATGAGTGTTTGAGTTGTAAACCATCGTAGACAAACCATCGTAGACGAGGCCATCGTAGTTGAGGCCATCATCGACGCTGTAAACAGGCCGTCGTAGACGAGCAGCCGTAGACGAGGCCGTCGTCATCGACAACCGTTGTCGTCAAGCCATCGTAGACGAAGAGGCTGTAATAGGCAATGATGATGGTTCCTTCGTCGACGATCCTGTTGACGATGTTGGCTTTGTAGTCTTTACCTCAGGAGGTATAGAAGACGCCTTCCTGAAGGGTCCTATGACCAGAGAAGGTGATTTTGACGGCTCTGAAGTCGTCTTTTTTACATGATTTTTCTCCAAAAGCAAGGCCTTTGCTCTCCTTTTCCACAGAGTGAGGAGATTTTGAAGAACTGCGCCCAGAAGACCCATGAGTGGTCTTTTTGAGGGCCTTCTCAGGACGTTCGCCTGAACAATGAGTTTGAGGAGATTTTCTTCTCTTTTGAGATCTCCTAGATGTTGAGGTCAACGCCTCATTACTTTCACTGGAGAAAATAAAAAACCTCCTTTCTGGTCTTAGTGTTTGACACCATATGAAAAGTCGCCCTTCACAATCTCTCAAAAAACTTACTTGAGAAAGAGCGACATACCTTGCAGTCTTTCCTTACCAGACCTTCTTTAAAGAATGTATTTGAAGATAATCCATGGTAGAAAAGAATACTTGACAACAAAGTTATTGATTAAAGTGCAAAAACACAGAATCTGAGCAGAGCTCATAGGAGACTCCCTTAGCACAACGTGCGGTAGAAAATCTGAGAGACTGAGGCTCCTGACAGGAAGTTTCTAGAGGGAGGTGGCAGCTGTTTGGCTCCATAGTTTGGTCCTTTTTACAAAAGGACATGGATATGTTACTAAGGTGAGGCCTCTAGGCCTACTATTCTCTATGCATGTCTATAGGACATTACTTTTTCATGTACCGGAGACTCCCGTCTCGACGATGGGGAATGATTCAGGCATGTGAATCTATGAAAGACACCTATACTGGATAACTGCAGTTACAGGTAAGTAACACATTTCTTACTTTGAGCTGGGAAGGAGATGTTGCCCTCGTAAATGCCTTTGTTTGTTGGTACCCCTAGATTGAACTAAGTGCGCAAATACAATTACGAATCTAGCACTTACATGCTAGAAAACTACAAAGAAAACAAATCGAACACTAAAAATAGGCAAACGTTAATAATTGGTGAAACAGTCACATATGCAATGTTTTTTTAATTAAATATTTTATTGCAAGTACCTGGGCAGCACGTTTAGGTGGTGACATGTTTTTTTCTTTTTACTTTTGTGTCAAATGCTTACAATTAAAAAAAAAAAAAATCGCCTTGTCAAGCCCGACCTATTGGCTTTGCCAAAGCTCGTTGTACATATGCCGAAGTTCTCAGCTGATGAAATGGACCTTGTTAGTGGCCTACGTGACCATCAAGGCCAGTGTTCGCAGAAAGCAGGATTGTCTCTTCAGCTTGCTGTACCTCAGCTAGACTGTGTAGCCATTGGTAACATCAGGAGCTGTGCTAGGCTGAGCTCAGGTGAATTGTCACAGGGAGATTGCTTAGTAGGATGGATAAAGATGTATATGTTTTATTACTTTGATGCTTAGCTGTGCTTTTCAGTAATAAAGTGATATACGACCGTATCATAAAATGACTTTTGTAGTGAAAAAGAGCTAAGCAGATTATTAAAACCTATTCTAATTCATATGTGCAATGTTTGAGTTAATATATCGATTTCCTTTTTATGATCTAGGCATAGAGGAAAGAGCAGGTGCTACGTCTTGGGAATCCGGTGGCCCACCCAGTCCTTCATTCGAGAATTCAAGGGTAAGACTTCTTTGTAACTTTCAATTTGCAAAATCATGTTGTGTACACCCAGTTATCGATTCGTTTTTTGCCATGTTGATGCAATTTGCACCAGTGGGCTCAATACGCATAAGAATTGCATCATATTGTAAATATGTAGGTTTACATTTAGAAATGTTCTTGAAATTGACCATTGGCTTTGAAGAAAGATTAATTGAAATGAATGAATTAGTGATTAGTACGGTACCGTGTTATTACAAGCAGGGAAGCACTAAATATATGTACAATTAAATTATGTGTAGTAATGGGCAGCAGCTTCAGGCAGCAGAGATAATACCGATAAAACAGGCTAACAAAAGAGGCCTGTTAGTACACCTTTCTGCAATAAAATGTATTGCAGTTTTATTGCTCATTTGATATGGTAGCATGTTCAAATTGAAGAGTTTGCAAATTACCTGGAGGACGTTGTTCAACATACACTGCTACAGGCATAGTAGTGCTGCTTGGTTTTTCAACCCATGATCTACAGTGAGATATACAAAGTGTTTCTATTGCTTTACAGAGCTGTGATGATAGTCTTTTTAATGTTTTGGAGGGCCACGACTTAATCAAATCATTAGCTTTCGTCTACAGACCGCTTATAGCTTTCTTGTTGGTCTTATGAACGTAATTCTTATTCAGTGGCTTTATTCACTGTCCTTTCTCTTCTTGTCCATCCCTTGGAGCATACAATATTTACCGTCCTTTTGACTGTATGAGTGTTAGCCTTCCATTGCTTGCACCCAGGGTACTACATTTTTATTTTTCACCCAGCACTCCATGGAAGTGTACGTGTTTTTTTGCTCTGGCCTCCCTGTGCTGTTGCCCCACCCATCTTTGCATTACCTCTTTCGTTGCTGCCCCACTACCAAATCTCTACTGTTGCTTCCACTGCCACGCCCCTTCACACACTGCTTGCTTTTATTTTTTTATAGCCTTACCCAACTCCCCCCTTGAGTCAACGACCCAACTATCCCCAATATCTCTCCAGATGCCACTCTTTTACTATTTTTTATTTCGAGGGCTTTGGCATATCTTACATTTATTATTGTGCCACTTCTGGATGAGCATCTACCATCTTGAACCAGTAAATTAATAAAAACATAGAAAATACTGAAAGACTGCAATGAAGGCTTCCTTGCAATCTGACCTGCATTTCACATAAAAACAAAAGCAGGAATGTAATAAGGACAAGGAAATTTCACAGTAATCTGTTTTCAGCGCTTTCACTGGTCGGACTGTATGTGCTAGTACTCTTATCTATATGCCAACACATTAATCCCAGAACGATTGGCTTTTTCCGTGATTTTTTTTGTTGCTTAAAAAGGCCATTCACTTTTTCCTTCTATCCGTGTTTCTTACTTTGCATGACTTCCCCCAAAGTTTTGTTTGTGCTTGTCTTCCTTTACGGAGCATCTGCTGCTTATTGTTTTTTTGCTGTTCATGACCGTTGATGACAGTGACAGTAGTTGATGCGCCATGCAGAAAACCATATGGTGGGCACAAAAACAGCAAATGACTCAACTGCATTTTAACCCTGAATGGATTTAAATCAAATTTGGCATGACAGTAGGGTGTTACTGATAAAGCATGCTTGTGTTGGTTTATTTAAAACCCTTCAGTTTTTTCTATTAGTGTATTAAAAAAGTTGCTTTAATGGGTTTGCCAGTTTTACTCACTAATCATGACTCAGAATGCCACTCAATCCTATTTTGGGATTTTCTTTTATACAATGTGATTGGCTGGCTTACAGCTGAAAAAAATGTTTGCTGCACGTGTGGCTGTAGATGCACGTGCCCTGCACACTCCTGACATCTAATGTTGGCTCTGTAGTTGAGCTAGTTGTTTTTAGGTCGAGCTAGAGTTGCGCATGCGTAGCATACGGTCTAGCTCGACAACTATTGTATTCAGTTTCCTGGGAATCTGAGACAGCGTTCGGCCACGCGCCTCTGCTGTCTCAGATTTGTCCTCGTGATCGTGCTTATCCTGCTGGCTGTTTGTGCTCTGTTTTGCTTTCGGGTTTGTGTTTCTGAAGACGTGTAGTGCTGGGTGCAGACAGACACTCGCGCACCCCCCAACCCCCACGGTCATCGGGCTCTTTTAAGACACACGCATACATACACACGCATACACACGCGCGCACACATCCCCCTCACACCCCACTTACCAGGCTCTTGTCGCATGTCCCTCGTCAGCCAGCGGGTCATTCTTGTTAATAGGCGGGGGCGGCGGGGCTCTCCACGAGCACGGGAGCCCCGCTAGCTGCGACGCAAATCTTGAGGCGGGCACAGCAGCGCGGCTCCCGTCTGCTTCCTGTATTAGTCCGGCCCCGCCCCCGTCCCAACAAAGGTTGCCTGGCTTCCTGTTGAAGCCGGGCTGCGGCTTTTAGTTTGCTTGTTTTTAAGTGTATTCACCTTTAAAAAGCACTGAGTGATGTAATGACGTTTCAATAAGAAAGCAGATTTCTGGGAGTGTGGTCATGCTTCTGCTCAGTGTGTGATAGCTGTTGTCTTTTTCGTCGCCTCTCGCTGCTTCCAGAAGCCCTCACCGGACGGCCTTTCATGTCCGCGTCAAACAGCTGTCCGCCTCCTCCCACCCAAAGCGGCCTGTGACCATCGATTTCCTCTAGTTTAAAGATTGCCGTGGGTTGACCATGAATTCAGAATCCTTTTCGGAACAGTGGACAGAGGATAACGAATTTGCATGGTATGCTATATTTGGCTGAATTCGAGATTGCTTGGTTTACCACTGAAAGTTACAAGGTAAATACGATAATTACCGCTACAAGCCATGGTGTATTATTGCCTGGATTTGACAAGGCTAACTATTAATTTGAGGTTATGCCTGCTAATTGTGTGATGATGTGGCCTAAAAGGGACTATTGCTTCAGGTTATGCCTCATAACTGTGTAAGAATGCGGCGTGAAACGGACTTAGACCATTGTCACAACGGCCGATATAGTGTATTGCTTTACAATTGGCGAAGACGAGATTTCCCCTAGTGTGTGGTTCGCCGATTTTCCTTTCAGCATGTCCATGGCGCTACGGTTAACTCAAATTCCCCTTGATTGAATGTCTTTAAATATGAGGGACACACTATGTGGGATGGAATTTTGCTCCCCTCTACCCTCCCCCCTTTTGTAGTTGTTTAAGCCGATTTGGTTGTAATGATTTTTCTAACCCGGATGCAGGAAGTATGACCAGGACAGAGGGGGCTCTGTGTGTCCTCAGTCCACCATCTCGGCACTGGCACTGCGCCTCGCAGCCTTCCTCTCTTCGGCACAGCGCCTCGCAGCCCTCCTCGCTCCGCACACTGCCTCGCAGCCCTCCTCGGCACAGCGCCTCGCAGTACTCTCCTTTGCGGCACAGCACCTCGCAGCTCTTGTACACTTGTCCGCCTGCCATCAGGACTCTGCAGTGCTTCACGCACTGCATGTGCTGCGCTGCTTGGCACGTTTCAGAAGGGCTGGGGGGGTTGGATAAATGGTGTGCTCAGCTGTATCCTGCCCGCCCAGACATTAACAGCCCATAAAGGCCTTTTAATAGCCCTCCTGCCCTGCCTTTCTCAAACACCCCATCCTCGGATCAGAGGAGGCGTTCATTGTTGGGTTACTGACACCCCCCTCCCCCCTTCCTGCCCCCTCCCCCACCCAGCAGACGGCACCGTGAGCCCCCGGTGGGGCTGAGTGGGGATTATCTGGGCAGGGGGTGGGGGTGTCCAGTTCCCACGTGCAAGACCAGCTGGCAGAGGCGCCCCCTCCTCCCCCCAGCAGGGAGGAGGGCAGTGTGTTGGGGGGGGGGGGGGAGCAGTGTGAATACCTTGGAACCTCTGCGAGGGCGACTCCCCCCTCCAGACACCCGAGGCGCTACCCATGGCACGCCTTTCATCTTGTCTGACGTGGGCTCTCAGCTCAGGCTTTTGGCACCGGGAGGGCAATTTGGCGGGGTGGGGCACTGTAGGGGAACAGTGGGAATACTTTGGAACCTCTGCGAGGGCGCCTACCCCCTCCAGACACCCGAGGCGCTACCCCATGGCACGCCTTTCATCTTGTCTGACGTGGGCACTTTTGGCACAGGGTGGCAGCAGCGCCACAGAGAAGCCAATAAATAAATAAACATCCATCGGTTGTGTCAAGAATACCAAAACTCCAAAAGCAAAACACTTGAGTGCACGCCTTCAGGAAGCACAGGACCCGTAGTGCCAGCTGTGCTCAGGGGCTGTATTGGCCTCCTACGTCATTGGTTACAGTGTGTGCGTGCCACAGGCTACCGTCACCTACCCCAACAGCGCGCATCTTATCGACCGCAGAATGATGAAAGGCTTAGCAGGCATAACCTTCATCAGCAAAGAGACAGACCCCAGCAGCGCACATGTTATCGACCGCAGAATGATGAAAGTCTAAGCGGACATAGCATTCAGCAGGCAGGAAACAGACGTCAGCAGCAGGCACTAAACCCCTTGAGCTGAGATGAGCGCAGCCTTGTGATGGCAGAGGAGACTCCAAAGCTGCGCTTTCCACGTGTGTCTCTCGAGGTCCCAAGGCTCCGCATTTCACGTGTGTCTCTTGAGGGCCCGGGCTCCTCATTTCATGTGTCTCACGAGGCCGCACATTCCACTGTTCACAAAACCAGGCCTTTTAAGAATGTTGCTGGCCTTGGGGTACACACTTCCTCGCCTCCTGTCACGATTAACAGTTGAGCTACACAAACCCAAGCACTTTAAAAACGTATTCTTTGAGTAAACACTTGGAATGACCCTGTCGTGGCCTCGAGGCACTTTACTGAGCCACTAAGGCCACGGATTAAAGGGCGGGCTCAGGAGACGGTGCCCCTCTCACACCACTCTCCCCTCTCTCCTCTCTCACCACTCTCCCCTCTCTCACCACTCTCCCCTCTCTCACCACTCTCCCTTCTCTCACCACTCTCCCCTCTCTCACCACTCTCTCCCCTCTCACACCCCTCTCTCCCCTCTCACACCCCTCTCTCCCCTCTCTCACCACTCTCTCCCCTCTCTCACCACTCTCTCCCCTCTCTCACCACTCTCTCCCCTCTCACACCACTCTCTCCCCTCTCACACCACTCTCTCCCCTCTCACACCACTCTCTCCCCTCTCACACCACTCTCCCCTCTCACACCACTCTCTCCCCTCTCCCACCACTCTCTCCCCTCTCCCACCACTCTCTCCCCTCTCCCACCACTCTCTCCCCTCTCCCACCACTCTCTCCCCTCTCCCACCACTCTCTCCCCTCTCCCACCACTCTCTCCCCACTCCCACCACTCTCTCCCCTCTCACACCACACTCTCCCCTCTCACACCACACTCTCCCCTCTCACACCCCACACTCCCCTCTCACCACTCTCTCACCACTCTCTCACCTCTCACACCTCTCTCACCTCTCACACCTCTCTCACCCCTCTCACACCTCTCTCTCCCCTCTCACAACACTCTCTCCCCTCTCACACCACTCTCTCCCCTCTCACACCACTCTCTCCCCTCTCACACCACTCTCTCCCCTCTCACACCACTCTCTCCCCTCTCACACCACTCTCTCCCCTCTCACACCACTCTCTCCCCTCTCACACCACTCTCTCCCCTCTCACACCACTCTCTCCCCTCTCACACCACTCTCTCCCCTCTCACACCACTCTCTCCCCTCTCACACCACTCTCTCCCCTCTCACACCACTCTCTCCCCTCTCACACCACTCTCTCCCCACTCACACCACTCTCTCCCCACTCACACCACTCTCTCCCCACTCACACCACTCTCTCCCCTCTCACACCACTCTCTCCCCTCTCACACCACTCTCTCCCCTCTCACACCACTCTCTCCCCTCTCACACCACTCTCCCCTCTACCCTCTACAACTATTAGCATTGTAAATGACAAAGCTATTAATTTAGCTATTTTCAAATCAAACGCATAAATAAAAAATGTCATTTACAATACCGATAGCTCAAACTTTCCTAATGTGAGACCTATTGCATTGCAAATGCTTGTTCTTTGAAGAAGTCTTTCGAGTCGGGACTCCTCCTCTTCTTGGTTATATTGCGCATAGGTGTTGACTCCATTGTTAGATAGTGTTTTCTTCGCCATCTGGTTCGGACTTGTGTGCCTCTGCTCAGTGTTTCGAATCCGTTCCGATTCCTTGTTTTCTTTACTGTCCTCGATTGTATTGTTTTCAGTCGCCTTTTTACACTTCTGCGCTACTCTAGATTTTAGTCTGTTCGGGCTTGGACCGACTGCCCTTCAGGGTGCCGCCTGTCTTGGGCCTACTTTTCCACTTGTCACCGGCTCCATCGAAAATGCGCTTCTAATCTAACGGACTCCCTTCAGGTTTTGCCCGCGTTGCCACACGAAATACCTGCACACTGACCAACACCTTTTTCCCGACCATTAAGAAACCGACTGCGATGCGTATAAGGCATTTTAGTCCAAGAAAATCCTTCAGGATAGAAAGGCTCGTCTCCTGGAAATGTCTCAAAAAGCCTCAAACAACACCCCTGACCTTTTTGGCGAAGAACACACTTTAGATGAGCTGAGGGAGAGGAGGCATTCTCAATCGACAAAAGATCTGATTCCGACCTGGAGATGAACACGGAATTGCAGTACCTACCGTTTGGTCAGCATGTGAGTACTGTGACCCCTGCGCCCCCTACTCCTCCATTTAAGCTGACCAAAATATGTTCGCACTCCCGTTAATAGAGGTTGCCGTGCCACCTCTGCCTTTGTGCCATTATATTATCTGATAAATTGGGTTGGGCGTGCCGCTCTCAAACCCGGCACCAAAGATGTCTCCTAAATCCAAGCCTTTGGTATCGACCTCTTCGGACCAAGAACCTACTTCAGTACCGGGCCAATCTTAAGTATCGATTCGGCAGCTGATCTAATTTCTAAGACAAAACCCTTGGTAGCAAAACCTTTGGAGCCGAAAAAAATCAAAAGCATCATCTGCTTTTACATCTCACGTCGAACCTATTCTAGGAAAAAAAAGGACATTCGTCAGAGAAAGATCAAATGTAGGAGGGAACTGGCCAGATCCTTGCGTCTCCACCTCTAAAGAGGAAATTAACATTTGATGAGGAACTTGATATTTCTCTTCCTTCCAGAAAGAAAACCAAGGACAAAGCCACCAGTCCTGTTTACCATCCTCCTCCTACACTGCCTCTTCCACCACCACCACCACCTCCACCACTTCCACACTCTCCACCACAAGACCCATTTGATGGTTCAGCTCCGGAATCACTACACAAACACTGGGGTGGGGGCTAACAGGGCTGTTGTATGATTCTGACTCTTGAAATCTATACAACACTGATCCCACTACCCCCAACAATTCAGACCTATATCCAACTCGTCCCTCCCCTCCTGAGGATGCCACTTCCTTCCAACAGGTTATCTCTAGGGCAGCAGTTTTTCATAACAATGAGCTGCAGTCCCTAGAACAGGACTTTCTATTTGACACCCACTCTTTCTCACACAAGGACACTCATTTTTTGCTCATGCTTCCTGGCATAGCGTTAAAACAACTTCATCCGTTATGCCCTTGATGTAGCAGATACAGCAGCCAGATGTATTAATACCAGTGTCCCTTTCAGGAGACATGCATGGCTAAGGTGTTCTGGCTTTAAACCAGAGGTCCAGCAGGCAGTCTTACATATGCCTTTTGATAAGGGGCTTCTGTTTGGACCACATGTACATTATACCCTCGCTAAAAGGAAGCAGGACCCGGATAGCAACTAAGGCGATGGGGGCATTACAAACTTCCACTCATGGGGCTCCTTTCGTCGCCCAAGCTTCAGAGGGGCATATAAATCCACCTCCACAGATGCCTCCACTTCCCAACAGCCCAAGCCCAGTCCACCTACAACAAGGGTTATTTTAAAGGTTCCTTCAGAGGAAGTAAGAGAAGTGGGGGGTACCTCCTCATGTGGAGCAACACCCACTGCATAAAAACAGTGTCTACCCAATCCTTCTCCGACGATCACACAACATCTGTCAGGGGCATGCTACAATTTTTTCATCCAGTCAGTGATTCCAACACCACAGACAAATTGGTACTAGCCATTATCCAGCATGGCTATTGTCTGTAGCTCACTACCATACCAACCAACATTCCACCTTGTAGTCACAGGTTATCACACTAACACTTCTCAAACAAGAGGTCCAAGCCTTTCTTCTCAAAGTTGCCATAGAACCTGTTCCTCTCCCACAACAACGCTCAGGAGTACACTCCATATACTTTCTGATCTCCAAAACGAAAAGGACGGATCTCTAAGACTAACATTAAATCTCAGACCTCTAAACCAATATATTCTATCTGAACATTTCCATATGGGCACTCTACAAGATGCCATCCCGCTTCTGCAACAAGTATGGCCACATTAGACCAAAGGATGCCTATTGCCACATACCAATTCACCCTGCTTATCGCAAATACCTAAGATTTGTCATAGCAGGCAAACACTATCAATTGAAAGTGCTTCTATTCAGAGTAACAACCATGCCTCAAGTTTCACAATATGCTTGTCAGTAGTTACAGCACATCTGCGAAGACCATGTTCATGTATTTCCTACCTGGAATCAAAGCCAGCACTCTTCAGCAGTGCCAACAACACACTCTTGTGACAATGGATCTACTTTACAGACTAGGGTTTACTATCAATATCCCCAAAGCACACCTCCATCCTCTACAAGTTCAACCTTACTTGAGAGCAATCGTAAAACACAGTTAGGGTTAGCCTACCCAAATCCCGCTCGAAATCCAAACTTTCAGGCAACCCTACCTCCATTCCACCCAAACCAGACACTCCCAGTAAGACCTCTGCAGTAAGATCTAGCTCATCAGTGGGCTCAGTTACAGGGTCATGTGGAAGAGCTGGTGTTGATGGACTGCCACACTCGCCGTTCTCTGCAATGGTAGAACACCAACAACCTCTTAAAAGGGCGACCCTTTCTGGGCCCTTTTCCTCACATGACTTTCATCGTGGATGCATCTCAGATGTGTTGGAGTGTCCATCTACCAGACTTCACAGAACAAGATCTTTGGGATGCCAGACATCAATCTCTACACATCAACTACTTGGAGCTTCAGGTGGTATGCCTAGTGCTGAAAATTTCCTTCCTCACCTATCTTAGAAGGCTGTCCTAGTAAGGAAAACAAATGACAGCCATGTATTCTCTACAAAAACAGGGGCTGGGGTGGCATGGTCTTTACAATTATCACACTTGTCTCAGACAATACAGCAGTGGGCTTTTCCCTACAACATTCACCTGTTGGCAGAACATCTTCCAGGAACAGACAACTTCTTTGCAGACCTGTTCAGCAGGATGCAGCAACAAGTCCACAAATGGGAATTCCACCCACAAGTCCTTCTTCCAAAAGTGGGGGTGTTCTTCAAATCGTTCTTTTTGTCACAGATAAAAAATTCAAAAAGCCTATGTACGCCTCCAAGTACCCTCACACACTATCCAAGGGCAATGCACTATAGATGAGTTGGTCTTGTTTATTTGCCTCCAATTTTCCACCTCTCCGGTACATTCCATGTTTGCTTTGGAAGCTCAGGCAAAGGTCTCTTCCCCATGATCCTTGTTGCTCCCACTTGGTCATGTAAGCCTTGTTTCACAACACTTCTAGATCGCTCAGTAGTTCCACTAGTGAAGCTCCCAAACAGGCCGGACCTTCTCACTCAGAATCAAGGACAAATCAGACACCCAGACCCCAAAACACTCAACCTAGCGATTTGGCTCTTGAGGTCATAGTTTGGCTACCTTGTCTTGCCACCAGAAAGTATGGACATTCTAAAAGAAGCACCCAGACCCACAACTAGCGCCTGTTATGCAGCAAAAATGGAAATGTTTTACCTGTTGCTGCCAATCCAAATAAATTGACCCTATAAAAGCTCTGGTGCAAGACATTTTCTGCTACCTACTTAATTTGCAGAAGGCAAATTTAGCATATACTTCCTTACTGTTACACCTCGCTGCAATGGCAGCTTATCTTCAAAATAGTCCGCATCTATCACTATTCAAAATTCCAGTTATCAAAGCGTTGTGGATTGACTTAAATTAGTTATTCCACCTCTGATCCCTTCAGCACCGTCTTGGAACCTTAACATTGTTCTTACTCGAATCATAGGTCCCCCATTTGAGCCTCTTCTCTCATGCCCCCTTAAATTTTGTTAATTGAAACTGCCATTTTTAGTGCTATCACCTCACTCAGTCTTGTTGGTGAACTCTAGGCTTTAACATTAGAAGAACCTTTTTACCAAATACATAGAGGCCAAGTGGTTCTTCCTACCAATCTTAAATTCCTACCCATGGTAGTCTCATAATTTCACCTCAATCAATCCATTCAACTCCCATTTCCCCCCCCCCCCCTCCCTCAAACTGAGTCACTTGCAGAAAGAACTCTTCATACCCTAGATGTCAAAATAGCACTCTTTTTTTTTTTAGCATAGAACTAAAACTTTCAGAAAAGCTAAACAGCTCTTTGTAACCCACCCAATATCCAATTCCTGTATAGCCAGATCGTTAGTCAAATGTATTCAAACTTGCTACACTAACGCCAATAGTCATTTACCTGTTTCTCCCAGAGCACACGCCTCGTAAAAAGGGAGCCCCTATGGCCGTTCTCGACAGTATTCCCATAGCTGACATGTGTAATGCAGCTACATGATCTGCACCACACACTTTCACCAAACACTATTGTGTGGATGTTTTAGCATGTCTGCAAGCAGGTGTGGGTCAGGCAGTGCGTTGTACCCTGTTTCAAACTGCTGCAACTCTCACATGCTTGCCACTGCTTCTAAGGAGGGACTGCTTTAGAGTCTATGTGGAGCATGTGTATCTACAGCCACACCGGCCATTGAACAGAGCGTTACTTACCCTGTAAGCATCTATTCCTTGCATGTAGTGCTGTAGATTCACATGCACCCTCCCCGGATGCTTGTGGCAGTTGTAGTTACATTATATATTTATACTTAGTATGGGCATCGCTTCCAGACACATACCTTGCACTCCTTTCTCACCCAACTGCGGGAAAACAATCAAACAATGGACTTGATGCCCATGTGCAATATCACTGAGAGGAGGATTCATTAGACCTCGTGACTCGAAATACTTCTTCGAGGAGAAAATGTTTTCACAACTCCAGACCCAACACTAGGTGGTATGAGTATGTGGAGCATGTGAATCTACAGCACTAAATGCCATGAATAGATGCTTACAGGGTAAGTAACTGAATCCTTTTTTGCTATCTTGAATCATGCAAATTGGGTCTTGGACATTTCCTGCTGTGGAAAAGATTTTTTCAATAACCAAGTATGGCCAGCACTGAACACGGACCAACTCAAGCTGTAGTTAGTGGTCAGTGGTACACAGATATGTGGAAAATGCAAAGCAATCTGGAGGGGAAATAACACCAAAAATTGCATGCAACTCATGAGTGCCCATTTAGGTGTTGGAATCGACCACCTTTTTATGCCTTACTTACAAATTTCGGGCAGTATTTAAAAAAACAAAGAACAGACACAGCCAGAAGCTATGCACCCAGCCCTCTGCTGCACAGCCAAAAGCCGTAGGTAGGTTGAGTGCGCAGACCTTGGTTCAGGCCAGGTCCTCAACCTCCACTGCACATGGCCGAAGGATCAGGATGGGTGCCTACAGTGTGTTGGGTGCGGGGCATGCATGCACAGCAGGAGTTGAAAATAAAGTACATCATAGAAAACCAATACAATTCCCTGTGGGGAAAAACATTTATTATAGCTCTAGTTTGAATGCGTAAAACCAGTGAACTTTGCCAGTTATTGTAATGAACGTCCTCTACACACTGCATAACCTACAGTGCCTGCTATTCACAAAACCCATATTTGACAATGGCACAGATACCCAAATACAGTTAACAGGATAACCAGATGGTGTACAATGTGAGTTTTGGTGTGTGTGTTGTATGCATTCATAATGATAACTGGTGCATTATCAATGGTTTTATGCATTCGATCCCGAATCATAACGCCATTAACTGTTATTCCTTCATTGAAAATATATATACATTTATGTATTTTCAACACCTGAAATTTGTTAGGCGTGTTATTTCTCCTTATAGCACTTAAATATGTGATCAACATGAGGTCTTTATGGGTACACAACCGCTATAGGTGGTGTTTTTTTATGTATTATTCCTGTTTGAGTGTGTGTGATCGTTTCTTCAGACTGTGCTGCTGCTCCTCGTGATTTGTCACAGTACTTTCTGCTTTGAACAATTGGTCTATCTGAAGTCTACATTGGTTGCGATTTCTAGTTTAGGCATGAAAATAAAACCGACTAGTAAGATAGCCTGCAAATAACCTTGAGTCATCAAGCACAACTGACCTGTTTGGTTATTAAAAAATCCTTTATCATCTGCTCTACCATAATTAGCAAAATTCCCAAATGATTTAAGAAGCCAATTTTGTACCAACTAGCAGAATCACTGCTCGGTCATGTTGCCTCTTCAGGGACTGTGGACACGGTCTCTTAAACCTCGCTACTCTGAGCCGATGAGTATTGATCCCCAGCTGTCTGTCCTGCGACCTGCACCGCTGATCAGACATATTTTCACATCTAATAAGCTGCTGCTCTGCAAATCACATCAGCAGGGCAATTGCTGTGTGCTGGTGCATTAAGCTCCTAACTTCCGGGATTGGTTCCAAATACCTCTAGGAGAACAACATTCAACCCACATTTTGTATTATCCTGACGGGGAGTGTGGGTTTCATGTTGCTGTGTATTCTTTCTGTGGTATATTTTAGCAGTTTAGTTTGCAGGTTTGCCATCTTTGTAGGAATTACTTTTCAGTTTCAAACTGCAATTTAGTGCTTTTCCGGAAGCAAGAAGCTCTTACTCGCCCCTCCTCTGCTGCCTAAAGTGGCATTAGTCTTTTGGAGTAAATATTTAATTAATCGGAGAGGTAGAGGAAGGGCTCCTCCTGACTTGTGTAGGTAAAAGGTTGGATCGTAAAGCTTTCCATAACTGTAAGCTGGTAACCTATTGCTAATAAAAATTTCCTTTGTATATCAGCAGTGGAATTTAGGTGGTGTATTGTGTTTCGTTGAAAATGTATGTCTTGGCCGTACTGCTGTTTTTCTTGGACATTCATTACATTTACTCGTGGCAATTGGATGTCACTTATCAGTTCAGTCCCTCAAAAATAAAGCACATTTTCATCAATGATTTAATTTGCGGTGCAATTTCTGTATTTTTATTACAAAGTAATTACCAAATGGGTGAAGGTTGTTTAAAGCAAGGTCTTTTTTTTTGGTGAAAGAAACATTTACAGAAATGCATACAACAGGCTTAATGTAATTTAGAATATAATGACTTTCCTCCCATATAGTTTGCCCCCCCCCCCCACCTGTTATATTTTGTGCAGAACTGAGAGAAGTTGATTTATAATACCAGTACCTTTGTATACAGGAACTAAATGGCAAAATTGCATAACTGGACTTTCCAACCATGAAAATAAGTGAAACCTGATAAACTTAAATGGATGTTTCTGGCTGTGCTGGGAGCTCTTTCTTGTAAGGCTTATTGGGGCTTCTGCATGTGGGTCTGTGATAAAATGGGACAAGTAGTTTTTTGGGTTTCTGACTGAGGTTACAGTGGCTGAGATCATAGTTCTAGATGTCAAAGGGTTGGCACTCACACCCTTACATATTCAGATGCCAACTCCCATTTGACCCCACAGTTCGGAATTACTTGTGCACTAGTGTTTTCCTGCATTTAACTCCCGTCATATGTAAATTGTGCAGCCAAATTGTACAAATTCTGATCTTATGCGGCTAAGATGGGTAAACGTGCTCTTAACTTATTATTCACAGTTCTGTGGTCCATACCTCAGAATAGTCCAATAATTATGCACCCACTGCATACCACTCACGGAAGGAGCAGATTCTGCGGGAGAACATGTCCCTGGATATCAATTTTGTGTTGGTGCCTGATGAGGATTAGGTGTGAGACCATGTAACCTGTTGCAAAGAGGTCCAGGAGAATGAGAGATGCAATGTCTCCTCTATTTAGGATCACTCCTATGTCATCGGTGGTGAAAGCTCTTTCTGTTCTGTGGTTAGGCCTGAATCCTGACTGTGTGGCACTGAGGAGTTGATGGGTGCCGATGTGGTCAGTGAGGCTTCGTTGATCAGTTTCTCCAAGACCTTATCTTAGTAAGGTAGGAGGTTGGTCTGTAGTTGGCAAGTGTGACTGGGTCTACGAATGGCTTATTGAGCAGAAATGTGATTGTGGCATGTTCCAGGTATTCAGGAATGTGGCTCAGTTGATGGAGGCTTTGAGGATGGGTGTTTGTGATTTGCTGATCGGTAAAAGTCCTTTGAAGATGTGGTGGCAGGTGTCAGTGGGACTACGGAGTGGATAGGCTTCATGGTAGTTGTGGATTCTTTGGTCGTGATAGCGGGCCATGTGCTCAGGATTCAATCTTCTACCTTGATGGGGAGTGAAGTTGCAAAGGTGACTGGGTCCAGTTGAGCGTCGAAGTTGCCGTATATGGAGGTGATTTTTTCAGAAGTATTCAGAGATCTTGTTATAGAAGTCTTTTGAGGGGGCAGTGTTCCTGGAGGCAGCAGGAGGCGTGGTTTAATCTTTGATGATGGTGTTTGTGCTGGCATTTATGCGTTGTGCAAGAGCATTGCACTTGGCGTTCCGGATCTGCTGGTGGTAGAGTTTTAGGGCAGATTTAAAGAGATTTTTGTCTAGTGTATCTTGACTTTATATAGCTTCATGGGAAATTTAAGCATCTTCCATGGCTTTAATGCAGATCAGGAAGATCATTTAACGCGAGTTAGACTCAACTACATTTTACATAGTTCAGAGATCTCTACGTGGGGCTTTATTTTTCCCCCTAGGTCTTGCTCCTTTTCACATCTGGCCTAGAGATTGCGTTAGTTGTTTTGCCACCTTTTGTGATCAAAATCTATAACTAAAAACATCTGCATATACGGAGAGCGAGAGGGAGACTTTGGGTTGACCCTCTTCAACCACTGGTGTATTCAGCGATCATCCATGTTTTACTTCTACCCACCACAGAATGCAGCATTTGGTCAGTCTCATCGCGTGCATATATGCCTAAAATTATTTGATTTTCCATGCCAGTTCTGGTGATCCAATACTTTACTTTTCCAGTGCATTTTTCTTTCTGCACTTTACTCTTCATTTAATTTTTTAACCACACTTATATGTTTATATTACGACTTAAAGTTGCAACACTTAATTCAATAATACAGTTTTTCTTCTAAAAAGAATCCTATTATTCTGTGTTGTGCATTTAAACACATGCTTGCAAGGAAGCATACATACCATTGTATTAACATTATTTGCACTGATTATTCTACATTTGCATTGCAAGCCTATGGCAGCCATATTTAGTAGTTGACGTGTTCTTATTTTTGTTTTGTGGCATATGCTTTCGGTGAACATTTTAAAAAAAATGTCTCGTAAGTTTAACAAGGCCAGGTCTGTTGGCTTTGTCAGTGATTATTTCTCTATGGTGTAAATTTTCTGGTGCTGGTGTAATTGGAACATTGTTTCATTTTAAAAGAAATTTAGGTGTTAATTGTAGTTGATTGCAGCAAAGATTAGAGCATGGTGACAGAATGTTACTTGTTTCATCTAGTAAATGTGATCAGTATTTGTATGACTCACTATGAATGCCTTTTTTGCGACTGGAGTTTTTGTAAGTAATTTGTATAGTATGTTGTATTTCCTCTGCCCCACTATTCATTACTGTGCCTTTGTCCTCTGTTAATTTATACTGATGATTTCATTGTTGACTCTTTTGCATGCTAATAAGTGTGGGCTTGGAGGATAGAGTGGCTTTTTAAAAAAAATGTAGGTTTCAATATTTTTTTATAACGTAAACTCAACAGAATGACTTGAACATTGATGCTACTTGCTAATACAAAGCGGTACAAAAGGGGGTGGTGATGGACAGAACATCTGAACCAATCAAACACTCACACCCAGTCAACAGATCTGGGTTTAATCCATCACCATTCTTTAGCCCACTCTGCCACTCCAGTTCAGACATGGCCATATGCAAATCAGTCTGACACTGTGCCTCATGGGAACAGTCAAGCCCGAACTGCCAAGTCGGTGATGGATTAAATCCAGATCTGTTGACTGCGTGTGAGTATTAGATTGGTTTAGATGCTCCTTCCATCACCACCCCCTTTTGTACCGCTTTGTTTGCCATAAGTTGGCAGGGTATGCTCAGACGTGAGTCCTTTGCTCAGTTTGCCACTGGATTCAAGCAAGCCTAGCTGAAGACTGCTGTAATGCCAGAAACCGGTCCTTGGAAGCTGGTTTCCGGTCCAGGGAAGGCGTGGCTTGGCAGTTCGGGCTGGACTGTTCCCATGAGGCACAGGGTCAGACTGATTTGCATATGGCCATGTCTGACTTGGGGTGGCAGAGTGGGCTAAAGAACGGTGATGGATTAAACCCTGATCTGTTGACTGGGTGTGAGTGCTTGATTGGTTCAGATGCTCCGTCCAGCACCACCCCCTTTTGCACCCCCCCCTTTTGTACCGACTTGCTAATACATGCCCCACTGTCAGCTATAAACCCAGACAAACTAATGAGTTGAGCCCGAAGTTTTTTCCTCCACGTGTGTCTGAACAGTTTACTTTACACTTCAAACTCAGTGAGTCAGGAGCAGGGAAACGGAACCTGTTAAGATGAAAAAGTTAATTAAGGCCGGAGGGCAGAAAGACAGCCGAGAAAACAATATTGGAACAATGAGGCACCCGGAGATTTCAGCAAATGCTCCCTCTCCAAATACCATACCATGTAGTGTAGGTCAAGATCGAACAATGCGATGTATTAAACCAGAAGTAATAATTTGTCAATCCGCTTTTGAGGGCTCCCGCAGATACTGCCCAGAAAGTATCTTATGGACTCCGGGTCTTTACAAAATGTCTGTCACCTTTGGACACTCCCGATCTGGCCAGTTTGCACAACTTGACTGAGATGTTTATTGCTAGAAATGATTTCTCGCCATTAGAAGGTGAAGCCATCTGCTTTATGCTGCAAACTTTATTCTTAAAACAGAAGGATTATCTAATTGCACCCTGCTGGCTTTACGTCTGTATACTGCTTTCTTCAATATTGGTCGAGGCCACCATGGTCTGGTTATGACGCTCATAATCGTGGTACTGGAGGGAACAGAAGGCCCTTTCCAGGGCCACCATAGCCAGAAGACATTTTATTTTCTGATAAGGAAGTTATTGCAGCTGTCCCACCCATATCCTTTGCCATGCCAGGGAACGAAACCCCAATGCACGGAAATGCCCCACTCTGTGTACTGTCAATCACTTTGATTTGCCCTTTAAGTACCTACATGGGCCATACAGCGCTTTCTTTGAACACTTCCATGACCTGAAGCTCTAAATGAAGTCTGGTCGGGCACCCCTCTTTTTCTTGCTGTTATGCATTATTTGAAGACCTTGCTGATTCAACACCGCAGACTCTTGAGGTGTGCTAAATGTGCTTGCGCTGAGCTGCCATACTGTCCCAACATCCTACCTCAGCGGAGCCTTCTATTAGGGTCAGAGATCACAAGATCAGATTGTACAGATGAGCAAAAAATGTGGTGAGGTGCCAGACCGTCATTCATAACAGCGTTCCTGGGATATAAACAATGCTGTGATTGGAGGTACTGGGGCTTGCTTTTATAGGAACTTCAGGTTGCCAGCTGTTACTACAAGGAAGTTCTACGTTTTTGAGTGACAAGTGGGATAATTGTGTTTAGACCAGTGGGCTGCTGCCAGAACATTTTAGCATAACAGCAGGATAGCTGCAGGAGTAATCCGATGCAACCAGGACATGGCATCAGAATATGACGTAGAGGCAGAAGTTCGGAAGGGAAGGGGGAATGGGGATAGTGAGTGGAAACTGAGGTTTGGAGAGCAATTCTAGGGTGGTTAAGAGCTGTGACGTGATAACAATATATCTTTTTTATGGCATTTGTTGGTGTTGGACTGGCAGGCCAAATGGGGCCAATAAAACATCGTCATGACTCGTAGAAAGAGGAGGAAAAGGACAAAAATAAAGATGTTGTGATCTCCAATTTCTTCAAAGGACAGACAGATGGGCGTGTTGGATGTTGTTAGACAGAAATAGGTGAAGGTTGAACAGGAGGTGCAGGTGGAATCGAGGCTGAGCGCAGTGGATACTAAAGTCTCTGGAGTCGAACTTGAAGAATAGTGTTCAGACAGGCTCTGTGTAAATTACGTAATTTTAATTTGTTCCTGGTAATAGTGACTCAGCGGTTGAGTGTGGTAAGTAACTCAAAGCCAGATTCATCTTCCCATTTCCTTTCTGGCTTCTGTTTAGTTTATACTGATTTCGTAATTGTTGGTTCCTCTGTTTCTGCACTTCGCCTAATTACTATAAAGAGGAGACCTGAAGGGACAGAATTCTTTCTGAAGCAAAACTTGAACTAGAACCCGAGAGCATCCTGGCAGTGCAAGCAGTGGTACTAGCATTCAGTTACTTAATGGATTCTGAAGATGTTAAAGTAAATTTAGAACTAGGTTTCATTCTTGAATCTTAAGTGGTGCCTGAACTATACAAAACCTTTTCTACCAGTCAAAGTTTTAGAGTTACTCGAAAGCAAAAATAGGGCATTTGATTTGGACAGCAGGGGACCACACACTCTGATTAAATCTGTTTTTATTGGTTTTTAGTAAATATTTACATGAGCTGCTATTACATCATTTCTGCAACGTGTAGCAACAGTAGATATTGTGCGTCACTAGACATCAGAATATGTGAATACAACAAGGTGTTTTAGTAGTTGTTTTCGACATAATGTTTTAACATATGGTTGTTTATAATTCAGTGCTTTCCATAACCAATACATCTAAAGTATTTGCTTATTTTGCGGAGCATGTTATGTTTAAGAGTCAATTTGGTGCAGATAGAGTGGTGAAACTGTTCATGTGGCAATAACTGTATATAGGGTAGTGAACTTGGAGTAGGGTTGGATTGGTCACGCAGGTTTGAGTACATGTATAGCTGTATTTATGCCTCCGAAGGTGCCCCTTAGCAATACCCTTGTCATAAGGTTATGATGCGCAGGTACATTGGGATAGTATCCTTTAGCTGTTGGCAGTGTTGCCAGGATCACATCCCAATTTTCAGCTATTGGTACTTTCCTCAAACCCACCAGATCTTCTCGCCTGATCGCTATGCCCTCTGCTCTGGCCCACGCAATGGTGGAACACCTCCAAGGTGTACCTCTGGGGGATCTGACACCTTCCATCTTTTCCTAATTAGACGTTTGGCAGTGACTATGCCCAGATCTAAGACCCAGGAGGTGACCTTAGTGCTGCGTGCCCTACGGAAGACGTGTAGTAGATATGTTTGCCACTCAAAGGGTAACTTCCTCTCCGTACAGGCATGGAGTGCATCCGCGCTCCTCTCCAGTAGGTGCTAAGGTTGGGGCAGCCCCAGACATGTGCACTAGGTCTGCATAGAGAGCCGCATAACGGGGGCAGGCAGAGCCGGCTCGATGGAAATAGCTGTTAATGTGCATGTTGTCTAATAAAGTATTGTAGTTGTCTGAGTCTCATATTTCGTGGGATACGAGTCAGGCTGGCCAGTATCTGTGCCCAGGTTTTATCTGATGTAAACAAGCAACAATGGTCCTTAATATATTACAATAAACATAACCAAAATTGAAATATAGACAACAATCTGTACTATAGGAAAACACGTGTCCAGCCGGACACTGATTTAATCAATGTAGAAGTATACATAGGATAAGGTGAACAATAATACAGTGGGATACAGTCCTGTATCCAGTACACGTAACACATAAGAAACAAAACAGGGGGTAGGAATTTGCAGGCAATTAGGTAAAGGAGGCGCTTAGTACCAAGTTAAGAATTTGTCTAGCTGACCTCATGTACTATACGCAATTAGGGAACACAATGGGAATTTTTGTGTCACTACATAGACTGTCAACAGCGTTTCGATCCTACATAAATTAAAGGATCATCATCAGGATTAACAATAAATTGCCTGAATATGCAAGCCTAATGGTGGCTTGGAAGCAGGTGTCTAGGGGTTGAAGACACGTGGAGTCGGTGAGCATCCAGGGAGTGGTAATCCTTAATCTGGGTACAGGAGGTATAATTCAAATCACATCTGTGTGTGATCTTGGTTGGATGGGGCTGGTCTTCGGTATTCGAGCAGATATGGCACCAGGCCGGTTCGGAAAGTATTCGAGTGGCGAGCGGATGGAGGACTCGCTCCTGATAGAAGCATATTGTTTTTACTCGAGTCCTTGTCCAGAGTCTGCTCAAAGCAGAGGATATGGTGTTAAGGCCAGAGCTGCTGACTTTTGGGAAACCAGGTCATAGTCTCTGGGTTAGCTCAACATCTTGTGCTTTTGGGCAAAACACTTAATCTCCCCGTGCCTACAAAAAGAAAAAAAAATGTGTCGTGTAATGTAACTTGTGTTACAAAAAACATGGGAACCCAAAAGGTATAGTAAAGGGACCTTGGGCAGTATCATGTTATAGAAAACAATGGTCCCTATTTTCAGAGGAAGCATCACTTATATACAATAATCATACTCTAAATAGTGAGTATGTCTTTTGTTCAGCCGGACAAGAATTTATTTTGCAAATATATATAAAATTAAATTGTTAGAAACATTCAATGACTAGTGGGCACAGCTGTGACCCACGAAACAGTGAGACAACAAAACGAAGCACAGAATGGCCAAAGGGCAAAGTGAAATAAGTCTGTACACTCCTATTTGAAAGTTTTAACAGACTAAGATCATTTTCTTATACACCATTGCACATTACAATATTGCATAGTCATATTGCAAATGGCGTTTTTTAGTGTCGACAACGCATCGATGCCACCACTAGATACTGGGCATCATCCTCCGGACAACCTAATATTTCATTGTTGTCTTTATGAATTTACAATTGCACTATGCCTAAATCGCATTACTGCAAGTTGGATCAGAAGCGGGCGCGATAGCTCGGGGTCACAAGGGGGCGGTTAGCCAGCTGATGGGGATTGTATTAATTCGGGAGTCCACTGGATAGTCGAGATAGGGATTCCTTACAAGTGTGCAATTGCACAGTCGCACAGTTTCAAGATCAGGAGCTCGATGGCTGGGACCGAGACCTCAACATTGAGGGTCCATGTATTCGAACCCAAGCTATTTTGTGCATTCTACAGCTCTCCTTCTATTGAGTGATTTGGGTGCTCAAAGATTGCCTAAGAGTTTAGCACAGGTGTCTCCAAACTTTTCTGCAGTAAGAGCTACTTAAGTTCAATGAAAATCACCCCGAGCTACTATTATTATTAGTGTTGTAATAGTGACAGACATGAGAATACATTACATTAGAGGCGACCATATGCAAGATTACCAGCTGTAGTTGCCTCAGTACATCAAGTGCTGTTGCCATAAGTAACGTAAAAAAAAGACTTAGTCAATGTTTATTGCGGGTGCATGGGAAATTCGAGACAGTCATAGCTCTAATCCCCATGGCACCAATAGTCATATCTTTCCAACCCTGCACGGTTTTTCAGTCAAATATCAGGCTTAAATATATTTTGGAAATTCAGCCACTTCTCCGCCAAACATCAGTTTATGTATCCTGAAAATGTACACATTTTCATCTGTTTGCGAATGCACATATTTTCATATCAGTTTTGGAATGCCCAAATTAATTCAAGCAAAAGATTCCAGTCCCTAGTGTGTAGCTGCATGTGTGATGAACTCAACATAGTTAAATGCATGGGACATGTGAAAACTGCTTCTATATTGACTTGCACTGTAATGTGAGACGATTAAATAACTGTGACCCAGTAGAAAGCAGGAAAGGTTGGTCCTCTCTCTCTATTGGCTTAGAATGAGCATCTTTGCATACTGCAGCCAGTCCTTTCTATGACACCTAAAGTATCAAACATGCAGTTGACTGCAAGAACAAACATGCAATTTAAAAACAATAAAAACATCTGTCACATTCTTCTTTTTAGGTTTCATGTTAACTACGACCTTTTGTTTTTTTTAAACATATATTATATGTATGTTTACTTACAGGGGTTTCAGTCAGCCCTCTTCATCCATTGGCCTGCTATCGAGCCATTTAGGTTGTGCTCCCGCCCATCACAGCCTACAGCATTCGGCAAAGGTTCCACCCACTTATACCATTGGCATACCTGGCTGTGGATAATAGCTTTCTGTTCTAGCACAATGTGCACACTCGCATAAGTAGCCTCCCATCAGTTCTAGTGACTTCTGTTGCAGTTTGTACCTCTACATTTAAATATACCAGCAGATTCCTAGCACAGCTTCCGGGCCTCTTGTGTGTGTGTTAAAAAAATAAAGGTTGATGAACGAAATAAGCATTGGCGAATGGTTGACAGCTGGTTGGCTTTGCCAATGCTGGTTTACAGAAGCCACTTAAAAAAATAAAAAACAGAAAGCACTCTTCCTTTTAATGTTGTTTATGCGATGAATCCCTTCTTCCCGAAGGACATCTAGAAACGCTGGGTACTTCTACCAAGTGACACTTTCTCTAAATGAGAGAAAACAGTTTTGGGATAAAAAAGTTAGAACCCGAGTTAGAATGTTTTCTTTAAAAAAACAAAAAAATTGTGGTCCTGTATTTCACAAGCTGCAACCACACTGTATATTCTCCACAGACCTGGTTGTGAACTGCCTTGCGCACTGACTGAGTTTAAATGACGTGCATTGTTTGGATGAATCTGCGGGCTTGGGCCATCTCTCAACTACAAACCCGCTTTATCCGTTGCCCGTGGAAACTCCAGCCTCTGCTCCGCTTTCTAAATGTGGAACTCCTCTGCCTGATACTGCCCGCCCTGCATATTGTGCATTATGCCGGGCTGTCTGAGAAGGGTTCTGTGTCAGCTATCCTTGGAAGCCTGACCCTGCCAGTAATATATCTGCCTGCTTCTATATGAGAATTTCCTACACGTATCCTTTGGGGGAGGGTTAGTAGTGCAGCTGGAAGTCCTGGAGTGGAAAGGAACTGTGGGGCAGCCTGTTATGTGGCGAGAGCTCCTGAATATCACCTATATGCCAGACCCCTGGAATTATGTGACAGTGGAAGGACCAAGTTGCGTGACCGTGTTGACTAGATTATGAGGCAAGAAAAGGCAGAGTAATGCAGCATTTTTTGTGATAGTATTACTTCTTTATTTTTTCATATTTACATATGTTAGCACTGACTGGGTTAACGTGTCGCCTCAGTACCAGTTCAGCAGGCAAAATGCAGTGATGAGCAACAGAACGTTGACCTGCCAATCTATGCTAATGACCTTCCCCTTTCCTGCAACACGTGCAGCCACTTCTTTAGAAACACTCCATCTGTTGGAGTTTGACATTTTTGTATAAAAAATGGAAATAATGCAACAGCTTATGCGGCAAATGTGGCAACTCCATAATTATGCGGAAAGTGCACGGCCGCAGAATTCCGTGATTGGAGTCGCCCTGCGTGCACGTTATTTACTAAGCACTAGTCGTGAACTGTATGTACATTTGGCTCTCTGTAAGGTGGAACGTTGTGCACATATGTTAGTATGTGCAGGTTTGGGAACAGGCACAGAATCTGCCATGGAATAAAGAGAGACTCACGTGGATTTCTGAATTTTGTACCGTGTGGAACATGCTACTCTTGGGGAGGCTGCAACATCGAACGTGCCAGCATGGGCCTGGTTTCTATTAAAATTACGTTGGTTTTAAGTTGTGTGAAAACCCTAGCAAAAGTAACGACTCCAAAATGCATGTGATTGCGCCCTTAGGAAGTAAAAACGCTTGAGCTACGAAGAAGGGGCAATTTTTTTTTTCGTAGGCTGTCGGCGCGGTGAGCTTTTTGGCCTTACTGCGATTGCAACAGCACATCTTTAGACCCAAATGCTGAAACTACTAAAAGAGCTCCCGCACGATCACCAGTTCCAAAGGTTTTGTTATGGGCTGTGCCTGGGGTAAACTGGTGCACGCTGGCCAATGGAGGGTCTTTGCTCCCCTCTAGTGGTCAAACGCAGCAACCCAGAGCGAACTATGAAATGAATAGGGAATGTGCTGTATTTAAAGGTTATTAACGTAAGTAAATTGCTGACAGTACTTTATTGTGGGCATGAAAATACAAAACTTTATTTTAATAGCGGTCATGCTGTTCCCTTTAATGCAATAAAACGGCTCATGAAGTAGCTTATGAATATAAATAAATGATGTACCACCAGCTGCATGTAATAAGCAAAGCCACTATGAAATTCTGCTGCCCCACCCTCTGGATTTCCTATTAATTTGGGATTTGCTGCCCTTTACTGTCGGCATAGTTTACTGATGGCGAACAAAATGGAGTACTTTCACCTCAGACGGGCCAGAAGTTAACAAGTGACCCTTGCAGACGGAATGCAGCTGCTCGGCGTTTGCAAACTATAGCTGTTGATAGAGAATTTCACGCATTTCTTACATTATCCCCGTATGATGCACCTGATCAGGGCTTTTGCCTACATCTGAAGGCAAAAACACTTCCTATTTAAATGTGATTCCAACTGAGTGGAAATAATGTTTTTTTTTATCGTGAGCAGGTTTTTTTTTAACAAATCTTTATATTTTATTTTTTATTTTTTTTATTTTATTGAATTTGTATTGCGCTCAGCTACCCTCAATGGGTTTCCCGGCGCCAGGGACAGACTGAAGAAAGAGAACAAGCAAATGCAAAAAAAGAGATCACGAAATGAGGAGATCAAAACAGAAAAGTCTTAAATTTTTTGCGAAACGCCAGAAGGTTAGTTTCGGTTTTTAACGCCAACGGAAGAGCGTTCCACATCTTAGGTCCAAGATATGCAAACTAACGACCTCCCATTTTAGCCAGTCGGATTCTTGGAATCAAAAGATTGCCATTATTAGATGACCTTAGAGAACGGCCAGGTAGATAAGGCTGAACAAGGTTCAGGAGGTAAGTAGGAGCAGAACCCTGACGGATCTTAAACAAAAAACACAGTGTTTTAAAGGTCACGCGATCTGAGATTCTCAACCAGTGTAGGTCACACAAGGCTTGCCCTTTGAGATTACAATATTACCAAGTATTTTTCTTGTTTATATCCAGTCTTCATTTTTTGTTAAACATCTAATTAAAACTCATTAAGAATTTTGT
Source organism: Lissotriton vulgaris (assembly GCF_964263255.1). NCBI lineage: Eukaryota > Metazoa > Chordata > Amphibia > Caudata > Salamandridae > Lissotriton > Lissotriton vulgaris. Next base: position 2,107,714,721 of record NC_141687.1, read on the forward strand.
CTGAAAGGGGCATTTTAGTGGGACACTCACATATCAAAGTGTTTAATGTGGGATACAGGTTTATGTATAGGCCCTGTACAGAGACCACAGAGCAAACCCGAAATTGAGTTCCAAAAGACAGTTGTAAAAACCTAGCTCAGATGCCTAGAATAAGAAGCACAGTTTTTGTTATTTCAAGATTTTTGTACATGGTGGTTTGTGTAATTTTGAGATCTTTGCGTTAATACTTGTTGCACGAAAATCCCTAATTTACACAAGTCATGTATTACTACACATGATTTGAGGCAAAATTGTACTGTGAGCCCCTGGGAATAATTCTAACAGACTGAATGGGAGCTACTGTTACACGTACCACTTGTTTTTAGGGGTTTTTTTATGGGGAAAAATGCGTCTTCATACACATGATTTGAGGCAAAATTGTACTATGAGCCCCTGGGAATAATTCTAACAGACTGAATGGGAGCTACTGTTACATGTACCACTTGTTTTTAGGGTTTTTTTATGGGGAAAAATGCGTCTTCATGTGAAAAATTGACCTATTTGACTCTAAAATATTACACTAGATGATGGAAGGCATTTCATATAATTATGCTTCATTTTTCGTACTTTTCCTGCAATATCATGTAATTACGCAAGAGCAAATTATACATGCAAGAGCAAAGTATACAAATATTGAACACCCTTACTTTAATCCACTTGAGTGCAACGTTATGTTTTTAATTCATTATACTGTGGGGGTAAGAAAGGACAATGTCAATAAAAAAAAATAATCTTCTGACTAGAATAATTGTACCATCTTTCTGACACGACGTAGTCTGCCATAATACATTTCTTTTTCCCATTTTCTCATAATTCCAGTGGCATTGTTTATACGGTTGTTTTAAGTTACCAAGTATTTGGGTCCTATATGGAACAGGAGTCCACAGGCAGACTGTATTTTACCTGCAATAATCGCATAAGAGGGAGAGAGAAATTAGGCAGGAGTCCCCCCTAAATTTCTCCACTCCTCAAAACTGTGTGGGTTTAGGAAGGGATACTCCTAAATATGATGAATTATTCACACTGTGGAGGACATTCCTGTTTTACAAAAGACTCTCACCTACATATTTTTATGTGGTATGCTTCATCATTGAATCCTCACCCGGTGTGGTAGTATGACACCGGGCGGGCTCAACCCTACCCTCCTTGAAAACAAACAATTTACATTAAATATTAAAACGTACATTCATTTTCACTAACTATACATTTAACAAATATTCTTAATAATAAGACAAAATCTTAAAACAGCACTTCATTAAGAAAAGGGCACCAATTCCCTGCCTCTTTAGAATATCCTAATCAATAAGCTAATATTTCATAGAACCCTAAAATAAATGTTGTGTGGCGGGACAAAATCCCGTATGTAATAGCTGTGCGGAAGGTAAACACTTTGCAGCACTGTGCGTAGATTTAGGAAGGTAGAGCTACTCATCTAAAAATCCTCAAAAAAAAGTCATGCACTAGGGAGGCAAGCATGATCACTGCTGGACCCAAACCTGAAGAGTGGGAGGAAAGATGGAGTTAGGAATTTTCACAGCCATCTCCTTTCTTCTGCAATCCTTCCTTGTACCAAAGACATCTCCATGCATAATAGGAAGAGAGCTGTATTTGAGGTATTGCTACAGGAGGTGAGATGGGGACACCTGATGGACTCAAAGGTAAGCTACTGGAGGAGCAATGGCCATCACCACCCTTTCATCCCTGATTGTTGACAACTCTCAGGAGTGTAGAGGGAATCACGGCAAACATGTGTGATCGGCACCACACGTCACCAGCTGTCTTAACAACTGAGAATTGAAGCAGAAGTGAAGCAAGAAATGTAACCGATTCATCCGAGGAATTCCTAGTTTTTTCTTTGAGCGGCATTCTCGGGATAGCATGTTAGTTGTTGCAAAATTACCACTGTTAACCCTTTATTAAAATACTTGAAGAATTTTTAACTTTTACCCAAATTATTTGACTGCCGGACTTAAAATAATGAATTTGAGGCACCAGTGTCTGCCATGCCCTCTACTTCCCCGAGTCCACAACCCAAGGAAAGAAATACAAACTGCCTTCATCCTATCTGTGTATCATCCCTCCCTTCCCCTATCAGGATAGAATATAATTGAAAGGGTACAGTGAATAAATAAGATTAAGACTAATGGTAATAGTAAGAAAATTTAATTACTTAGTTATGCTGGGGTAATGTGAAGAGGACAATTAAGGAATTGTAACTAGGTACAGGGGATGAGGCAAGCCCTATTTAAAAAATGTTTTAAAAAGCAGGAAATATGCATAAAAAGTGTTCAACAGGGAGATATTGTCTCCTCTAACTACTATTTAGCACTAAAAAGTAACATAATCCTTCCCAACAATATGGTCAATGATTTTGTTACAATAAAAAAGATTTTAAAAAATGGGAACCTGGTAGTAACCAACCGAAACTAATTTCCTGGGTCAACCTTGAAGTGATCAATAATTACAAAACAGTCACACAGAACCAAATAAAATGTTGAGAAAATGATCACTCACTAAAGTAGATTAAAAGAAATCTGGTGAATTAGATGCAATTTTGAGGAGAGCATGTTAGGTTAAATAGTTTCTCCGATTTGATCTCCACTAAGTTTGTTTTATTTATAAGTCACATACAACAGTGAGCTAGCCCTTCGACATTTGTTAAATATACTATAGCTTGAGTTGTGTATTGAAATCTAAATGGGATTTCACACCAGCCACATGCTCCTCTAAATGATGCAAAGCAGCACAACAAAGAAAATCTTAATGGGAGATACCTGGTGGCAGTATGTGGGATATCAGAATCATGTGATGATACTTGGGCTACCTTTTATTACTCTTATGTGGCTAGGCCTACTGGCTTTGCCTTTGCTTCTGTTCCTTGGAATAGCCATTCCTATGGACATAAAATGAGCGGCAGATACCACTGATAGGAAATAATCAGGGTGGTTTTACTACCATTTTACCACATGGTATTCTTCTTAGTGCTCTACTTTTGCTGCACATATTGTATTACATGGAGGCATATGCACAGTCGAAACTTAGGAGGGAGGGAGGTCTCTTTGCGGGGAGCTTCCCATAATCGGTGCAAAATGTAAAACCAGGTACAACATCTGTTTGTCCCCGATTTTCCTCTTTCTACTAGCCTTGTTCTGACAATGAACCTGTAACATAGTCCACCACTTAAAAGTTATGTTATGTTTTAATGTTTTCTCATGGGAAGAATAATGCATGCATCTTTAAACTGGAAACAACGTTGCCAAATAGTGCATTTGTTTTTAATATTTTCACCACTGCAGACCCTATTTGGGCAAGAGGGACCCATTATAACTCCAGCCATAAGCCAGAGTTCAAGAAGGGTGCACGCACAGGTGGAAATTTTGAAGGTTTAATTTAAGTGCAGGACACGTACCACCTAACCGGATCAAAGCGGGAGCGGAAATGTGTTGACTGGTGCACATTCTACAGTTGGAATAAATGTATGTGTGTGTGTGTATATATATATATATATATATATCACAAATTGGGGCTTTCGATCATCCCTCTTCGTCCATTGGGGTATTCAGTGTGTTCATGTGTCAGTCACATTTTGCTTTTAGACGCCACAGTGTACCGTACACAGCAGTGGGTCATGCCACTATGGCTATTATTTCTGTTCATTGTGAGTTAGTGTATGCACATCCGCCTAAAAATTGAACTATTTCACGTTTTTGTATTTATTTTTGCAATATTTCCTTTTTTTTTTGGCAAACATACATATTCCACCTTTAGACAGTTGCATTCTTTTTTATTTCGTTTTTATTACTTTTACAGTTACAATGCCTATTTATATGTTTGCAAAAATAAAAGAAAGAAATATCATAGCAGGCTTGATAAAGCCAGATCTGTTGGCTTTAGCACTGTTGATTTTGTTGTGCTACATTTTCTTTTGAGAGTCTGTGAGCATTGCATTGATTTTTAAACATGACCTAGGTTTCCGGTCTATTGTTCCCCTAGGGGAAACAACTATCATAACGCAACTTTTACAACGCACTATCATCACAACGCAAGATCCATTACAACGCATGATCCATTACAACGCATGCCGTTACAACGCAGATGCTATTACATCGCATGCTAATACACCGTATGTATGGGTAAGTATTTAATTCAGTCAGTCAGTCAAAAGGTCTTTATTTCGATTTTCATCATAAAAGACGTACTATACATTATATAATTCATGCAAAATAATATAATCAACCATGGATTATACACAAGTAAAACATATAAATATATAAAAAATGTTAAAAACCAGTGTTAAAGTATTAAATATACATATTATCAAAAACTCAGCGACTGGATATAATAAATTAAACCATCATACCTAAACCCTGTATCCTTGAGATATAGCTTTATTACTATGACCACCAACAGTATCATATACGCCAAGTAATTAAGAACTAATCTTCCGGATCCTAAGTATCCAGGCCCAACTGACAAATTTGGCTACACCTATAGCCACAGGTTTTGAAGTGCCAGTTTTCAGAATTCTACTTGCTTCCTGTGCGGATTTGGTTCCCATTAGGTTCCCATTAACCGACATACGGGACGAAGCCACACGCGTCTAGGTTGTAAATACTCTGGGCAGCAGAAAAGGAAATGGTCAACTGTTTCTATCTGACCCACACAAAAGGGACACTTATCGCTACCAGATGGACTCCAACTTTTCGTTCGCCCTCGGAGTGGTAGGGAACCTACTCTGAACTGGTGATGCAATTTGCGATCTTGTGGCTTCGTTACAGTATCCTGGTATTCTTCATAGGCGGAATCATCCCTAATAGTAAGGAACGTTGCCGTCATAGAGCTACCCGCTAGGGATGCAAGTCTCTTTGCTTTAATCCTATTCCAGTAAGCATCCCTAAAGAGTTTTTTCGTGGAAAACAGCTGTATCCAGGTTGACCCAAAGATCCCCCATCCCCATATCAGTCAATATAGTTTTAATTAAGTATTTAATTAAAATAATATTAATTTATTTTTTAATTCATATTCTTAATATAATTATAATTTAATTTATTAAAATTAATTTGAATATTTTAATTTAATTTTATTTAAAACAAATAATTATAATTAAATGTATTTTAATTAAAACCCCTGGAGTTAGAATATTCATTTTTACCCCTACACTATCCAGCACTTACCCTACTATTACACCCCCATGGAGTTAGAATAGTAATTTTTACCCCTACACTATCCATCACTTACTCTACTATTACACCCCCCTGGAGTTAGATTAGTAATTTTTACCCCTACACTATCCAACACTTACTCCACTATTACACCCCCCTGGAGTTAGAATAGTAATTTTTACCCCTACAATATCCAACACTTACTCCACTATTACACCCCCCTAGATTTAGAATAGTAAAATAAATTTTAGTAAATTAAAATTAATTTAAATAAATTATTTTAAAAAGGTGTAATTAAATTTAAATTAATATTAAAAAAATTATATACTTACCTATACTTACGTTGTAATGGCATGTGTTGTAATAGCATCTGAGTTTTAATGGCATGCGTTGTAATGGTATGCGTTGTAATGGATCCTGCGTTGTAAAAGTTGCGTTGTGATGGTATGCGTTGTGAATGTATGCATTGTAACGTCATTCATCCTTCCCCTAGTGCACCTGCAACTTATTCTGTTATGGATACAGATTTGGTCTACTACTGAGCTAGCAGAATATAGGGTGGGTTTAAGAGATGTTCTAGACAAATCAGAGAGGTGTTCTGCTAACCTGGTTGGAGTACGTGAAACAGCTCTTTGAATCTACATGAGTATTATTTGTCCCCTGGAACTATTTCATTTTCTGCAAATGAGAAACTGTAGGCCATATATTGGGAGCTTGATGTGGTTAAATTCTCCAAAAGGTAGGCTTGGGCCAACTGACTGATTATTTTTTTACTTCATAGGATTCAAGCCTACCTCTTACTATGAAAACTATATGAATGATATTGATCCTCTGTTCTCAAAAGCTCTTTATATAACGTTCAGGTTAGGTACATTACAGCTTGCTACATGTACTGCTAAATGAAATAGTCAACAAGGTGGCAGTAAAATATGTCATGTTTGCAGAAGTGCTGAAGAATCCGACGGCCATCTCCTCTTTTTTTTGCCCAAGGTATTATAGGCTACGTAGGCACTGGATTGTTCTTCTGTGCTGCCTTTTAGGTGTTGCCCATTACAGGATAGCGATAAGACTAGGTAGAGCAGACACCTCTCTGGTCGTTGCCTTATCCATTGCTAAATTTTTGGACATCATGTGGCCAATTCGTCAAAAAAATTGGCCATCTTACCCTTTCTTTGCTCTCTAACTAATGCAAACCCCCCTCCCTTTTGTACCATGGTTTTCTTGGTTTTAGAACTTGTGTGGAGTGTTTGCACTTTATCCAGCTAGGATAACCTGTAAGATAGGGAAGAGCAAGTAACGTTTGCTTTCTCTGTATCTAGATCTTTGTTTCACAATGAATGAATTCCTGTGCCCTGCCTGTTACATGTGTTATGCACACGCCTAGCAATGCATTTTACTGTGGCTTCCACTTATTAAAGTTTATTATTCCGGCCTGATGTTTTTACTGACATTCTTACTATAGCATGATGTGTATACTTTGTGCTTTGAGGCATGACGGACCACAATAGTTTTTTTGTGTACCGTCAAGTGTTTGTACATCTGTTCTGTCTCTCCAGGCCAAACGTGTATAACCTCTATAAATATGTTGTGCTCCGTATCTGTGTATATCGCAGGTTTTGTTGTAATGTGTTTCATTTTATAATTATTTTACTGTACTACTTTTATGGCCATAGGCCGAAATAAAGATGGAAAGAAAGTCTGTTTTCCATTGGGACGATACTGATGGAGGTATTTGTAAATAAATACACGTTTTATGACTGCCTACTGCACAAAAGTCACCAAGAGTTAACTTTATTGGGAACCTTCTTAAGTGTTAAGAGCCAGAGTTAAAGAGTTTTGCAGGGTATTATAAAGTCTTTAAGGGGATAGTGAGTGTGTTAGCAACAGTTCTTTATATCTTTAGGCAGAATCCTTGTTCATATAAATTGAGTCAGAAGTTCATTGTTGTGTAGAAAAAGGCTCTTTATTGATTTTTAGTAAAAAACATGAACAGCCGACACGTGTTTCGCCCCCTGTGGCGATTCGCGCCAGGGCTTTTTACATTTCAATTTGCTCATTGCAGTTCTTCATCATTATTAGTGTTGGTTTCCAACAAAAGTCCGGTTTTTCAAAATATCGATCTGTCAAACGACGCAGCAACAGCACAGGAACAAGAACACGCCTTCCGCGCACCAACATTCTCTTAAAGACTTTATTGTTCAAAACTCAAGAGGTCCAGAGTTTTTTTGAGTGTGTTTCTTTTACAAAAACCACGTGAAAACTGATATAGCCTTGGATTCTCCTTTGGACCACCCCCTTTTTCTAGAAAGTTTTGCAGGGTATGTAGCGTTTTATCATTTTAAATGTGCACTTATTTGCACATAATGTCCGTGCAGGGATGGCTCGTGACAAATACACTCCGTGCACATTTGATTGCTTTCTGTCACTTATTTGCACATATTGTCCGTGCAGGTATGAATCTGGACTACTACACTGCTTGCACATTTGGTTGCTTTCTGTCACTTATTTGCACATCATGTCCGTGCAGGTATGGCTCGTGACAAATACACTCCGTGCACATTTGGTTGCTTTCTGTCACTTATTTGCACATAATGTCCGTGCAGGTGTGGCTCGTGACTACTTCACAGAATGCACATTTGGTTGCTTTCTGTGCTAGGTACGTACGCATGTTACAATGCCAGATCGTTGCTGCTTGGAAAAGCCAGTGAACACGTTGTAATAAACGCTATTAAAAATGTATTTCAGCGTGCAAATGTTTGTGGACCTCAACGTGCTCCTGGCTGCAGCACGTTTTTAACCCGTATATAAATAGCCTATATTTAATTGTTATGATTAAACATTTGGCAAACTGTTCTCTATTTGTGAAATGCCTCCCAGCGGAAAAGACGTTTCTTTGCTATAGAAATCGCAGGAATACTGCCAGAAATATTGGAAAGGATTTGTACATCAACAGCCCAGAGCAATTAGCTTTTGCACTAGCTGCTTAACAAATGTTTTTTTTTGTAGCGACATGCTTTTTCTTGTCCCACCCCAGCCTCCCCTCACAGCGACAGGATAAAAGTGATAATGTTTGGGCAGGGCGCAGCAGAACAAATAACTTTTGCACGCCATCTCATAAATGCGTTTTCAGGCAGTCTTTCATCACAATTGCCTTCTTTTGATGCAAATACGCAGTCGCCGTAAGACTTATTACATGTGTGCCGTGTCCTTTGTAAATTATGCACGCATGCCTCCCTTATATCGCATAAAAAAAGTAAATCTTGGTCGATTTTTATTTGGCACGTTTACTGTGTTTATTTCACTTCGACACAACACTGAAGCACATGTGTTGACCTTGGCTGGGGGCCACTTGGTTTCCGCGGCAGCTGCTGCCGCGAGCGGCCCTCCCGACAGACGGGGCCCCGGCCACGGGTACCGGAGGACGGCCTCGTGGTCATGACCAAGCTGTAAATGTCACTGCCGTTCATTGTGACGGCCTGTCACGTGCATGTCACGGGCCCGCGAAGGAGATAAAATACCCCAAAGACGCACGTGGGACTCGGAGGTCCCTGAAGATGGCGTCTGCAGCTGGGGAGCGCTGACACGCATCCTTAAGCAGTGCAGATTTGACAGTTATTTAGCCCTCAGTTACCGGCCCTCTGGTTCCACCGACAGTGCGTCTGCACAGACCGAGGCCTGTTTCAGTCCCATTAACGTCTCCTTGAACGCGAGCCTGCAGGCCGGGGATGATGAATGCTCACTGATTGATGACTTTGAAGTCCCAGGGGATTCTGGGGTGGTTTCTGTTTGCTTTGAGCTTTTGTGGTGCCCCATTGTTGGGGCTACTGTAAAATGACTGTCAAGTCTTCCAACAGAGAATGAGGCGCTTCCTTTTAAGTAAGTTGGTACAGATAACACGACCGTACAAGTAAAATAAAACCGTTTGGTTTACTTCTATTTTTTGATTTTTATACTTAAATGAACATATACAGATCCTTGCTAGTCCTTAAAAAAACAGATGGATGTTCCTAGTACGGTTACATTTCTTCTACACTCTTTAATTGTTTTTTACAGAAGGCATGCACACAAGGTCTGGTTAATGGTGTAATTCTATTTTTACTGTATTACTCCGAACATCATTCCAATTTGTCTGGAAGAGAAAATAACCCCCATTCAATTTTTTCTGAGAAAATAAGAGATGTTTACTTCGCTAATTTTTATTGACTGCGAGGCTGTGGAAGGTATTAAAAATATTCTGCATTCATTATTGGTGTATTTTTTATATCCTTTTTCCGATTTATAGTCTTATTTTAACGTGTCAGTATTTGTTTTTTTTACGAACAGATTTTTGTACTAACATTTTGGTGAATGCAATATTTTTCTACATAATTAAATCTTTATACTAAAAGTTGCATAATGTTAACAAAGTTGTGAATGAATGGCAATTTGCTATATTGTATTATCCGACGTGTTCTCCCTTCTTGTACTGGCTTTAAGGGCCCCTCAGTAGACATGAGCAATGAAACATGTTAACGTATATATACCAGGGGCGGCTGGTGACATTTGAAAGTGGTGAGGCGTAAACTAATTTGCATATTGCACCACAGCGATCGAGCGCAGCGAGCGAGCCCGAACCACCTTGCATCCATCCATACAACATTCATGCATCCACCCATCTATCCACCCACCCACCCTGCATCCATACATCATTCAATCATGCATCCACCCATCCATCCATCATGCATCCACCCATCATGCATGCATCCATACATCATTCATACATCCACCCACCCTGCATCCATACATCATTCATTCATGCACCCACCCATCCATCATGCATCCACCCATCATGCATGCATCCATGCATCCACCCATCCATCCACCCACCCTGCATACATCATTCATACATGCATTCACCCATCCATCCATCATGCATCCAACCATCATGCATGAATGCATCCATACATCATTCATGCATCCACCCATCCATCCACCCAACCATCCTGCATCCATACATCATTCATTCATGCACTCACCCATCCATCCATCCATCATGCATCCACCCATCATGCATGCATCCATCCATACATCATTCATGCATCCACCCACCCATACTGCATCCATACATCATTAAATCATGCACCCATCCATCCATCCATCCACCCATCATGCAAGCATCCATCCATACATCATTCATGCACCCATCCACCCACCCATCCATCATTCATGCACCCATCCACCCACCCATCCATCATTCATGCACCCATCCACCCACCCATCCATCATGCATCCACCCATCATGCATGCATCCATGCATCCATCCATAGATCCATACATCATTCATGCATCCACCCATCCATCCACCCACCCTGCATCCATACATCATTCATTCATGCAGCCACCCATCCATCCATGCATCCACCCATCCATCCATCATGCATCCACCCATCCATCCATCATGCATCCATCCATACATCATTCATGCATCCACCCATCCACCCAACCATCCTGCATCCATACATCATTCATTCATGCACCCATCCATCCACCCACCCATCCATCATGCATCCACCCATCATGCATGCATGCATCCATCCATACATCATTCATGCATCCACCCATCCACCCACCCATCCTGCATCCATACATCATTCATTCATCCACCCATCCATCCATCATGCATCCATCCATCCATACATCATTCATGCATCCATCCATCCACCCATCCATCCTTCATGCATCCACCCATCATGCATGCATCCATGCATCATTCATTCATGCATCCACCCACCCATCCACCCACCCACCCATCCATCCTGCATCCATCATTCATGCATCCATCCACCCATCATGCATGCATCCATCCATCCATGCACCCATCCACCCACCCACCCATCCACCGAACAATCATTAATGCACCCACCCTGCATCCATCCATCATTCATGTATTTTTATGACCATATAAAAATAAATTATGGACTCTAACAAGCCTTTAGGATCGAAGTTGAAGGATGTGCCAGTTTACATATTACATCACCCCTACCTTTTTATGCTGGAAACCTTCTACCGCCCATGTATTTGCCATCCTGTAAGCCCTAGGTATGTACTATACAAATTCACATACAAACATACACCAACATGCATGCAATAATAAATGCATATATCATGCTATTCCGCCTCTACCGTTTCTTAACATTTTGAAATTTTATAACCTTAGTTCAAAGAGTACATTATATTTGTGGTGACAGTTGTTAACTCATTTTCTGGAAAATGTTTATAAAATTAAATCTGTTGAAGGCTGTTGTTGCAACTATCAAAAAAGAAATTCTGAGAATTTTTACATTTCCAAAACCCCATGCCGTGAAATAAACGGGTGACCTGGAATAGACGCACACATTTCTGCAGCAGATGCTTTAACACACTGAACTATCTCAAGTCATTTGTGCAAGCTAGTTTACTGGAACACCGAAAAACACACACTCTTACCTTGCTGCTGGTCCCGCACACGTCACAGGCTCACAGCACCCTTGGCCAATCCTGGCGCCAGGGGCACAGGTACCCTCTCGCCCGCAGCACGCCCATTAGGGCTCCTGATGGGCATGCGCAACGCCGCCAAAACACAAGTGCGCATGCGTGGGCACGGGTAAAAATTCACCCTCCGTCCCCACGCATGCGTACTTGTGTTGCCGTCTGTACAATCATGTCAATGAATCAACATGACGCCCGCCCGGCGGTCTGACGTCATGTTGATTCATTGACATGATTGTCATGAGGGAGCTGCTGGCGGCGTCGGGCAGGGGGGGGCTACTCTGTTTTATGCAACAAACATGAACTGGAAATAACGAGATAATGTTTGTTTTGCAGGAGTCCCACGATTTGGTATTAGGAAAACCACTTTTTGCTATTGTTTTGATACTCCTCATAACATTAAAATAGTGATACAATTGCAGCAGGTTAACTATTGTTTTAAAGTAAGAAAATTAAAAAAATACGTGCATTGAACAGAGGCAACGACATTATGCGAATCCGACCCTGTGATCGAACCGTACAGCGATAAGTTTAACACTTGCCAAGTGTTAAACTTATAGCAGCATCCCATTATCTCACCACAACTGGACATATCCAGGTCATATGGAAGAAACCTCCTTCCACCAACTTACATTTGATATAGGGAGGCGTTGCGCATATATCATGTGATTTAGTGAGTAATAATATCAATGCAGGTATTTAGGATGAATGAGGCGTGGGCGAGGGAATACCATGGGCCATCATCGCCTATATCTCGTCCTCATCCGGCTTACCCATATCTGATTCACACTTAACAACTCACTACTGAGATGTATGAGTGTGTCACGAGCCTTATGTCTGGAGAATTCTATCTGGGTAATTTTAAATGTGTATAGAAAGCAGGGAAGGTTATCATTTTAATTGGAGCTCCAACTCTCCTTCTCCAGTCCCATCTTCCTCAAGGGAGGTGAGCTCGCCCATGACCAGAACTCAAGTTTCATATTTGCTTTAAGAGAGGTGATAGTGTGAGCCCAGATTCTATATTGTGAATGGGCTATCTACATAACCTAAGTACCAAAAGTGGTCACCCACCATCTGCAGCTGTGAGGCAGGCAGGCTGGATGAGACATTTCCCTTAATGTGACTGTAGGTCGATTTCGCCTAATTCACCCATAGTACTGAGGCATCGCCATAAAAGTGAACAACTTATGGGCATGTGTCTGTGTTGTAACTATGTAAAAAAAAAAAGTTTGAACAAAATTTTGTTCTGTGCTTTGCACTACTTATAGTGGCTTACAAGTGCTCATTAATCTTTTTATTGACCGTAAACTGATAAAAGCATTTCTAACCTAATATAGAAATGTATCCAGTATTTACCATAGTATATAATTTAAGATTCGATATTATTCCGTTTCATATGGAAATGGGGGAACAATTTATCACTGTAATTATTAAAGAGGAAAAACCCCACACGTGTGTGGATTGCAGACCAATATGAACGTTAAATTTAGATGTTAGTGTTAAATTGGTAGATCTAAAGATTAGCAACAGTGGTCAGGGGCATAATAAACAAAGAATGAGTAGAGCTTCATGAGGAAAATAAATGGTTATGATAGTCTTCTTTTAAAGCCAGTGTGCACGAACTTAGGTGACAATGCTTTGCAGATCACCAGTGACAATTACACCCAGTGGTGGGTAAGGTCTCTTGCACAAATGGGGGAAACATTGGCCCAGTGTATTCGCCACTGCCAAAAATGTGCAATATTAGCTCTTCATTTTGAGGTTCCAATGCATTTCTCACTAGGAGATGTATTCGGCCTAGAGTGGAACTCTGGACTCCTGTATACTTCTCTGTAATACCTCTCCTGCCCCTAGTTATGATGAAGATCAGGGTGAATGGGGCACAAGTTATTCTAGTGGCACCAGATTGGTCACAATTAGTATCCAGAGCTCCTGGGCTTGAGCAACTGTCCTCTGATCATGCTACCCCTTCAGGAATAACGTGGCAGTTTTCTCTGCCTGGGCTTTCGCAATCTCCACCTTCATGCTTGGGGATTGAGCAGCAGGAGCCCTACACCTTTAACCTTCCTCCGGATGACATCTTGGCAGCCAGGCGTTCTTGACAAAAACTGTATACACAAATGTGTGGGACACATTTTTGGTTTGGTGTAGCATACGTCTGGTACGTCCAGGCCAAGCTATCTATATCCTATTTGTTTGATCTCTCACTTAAGACTTTGCTTTGGGCACAGTTGAAGGGTATCTTTTGGCTCTTTCGACCTTTTTACGGTTGCCGGACCAGATCTCCAGGTTTAAAAAAAGCAGTTGTGATTTTTTTTGAAAGGCTTAAGACACTTGTTTCGCCCCCCTCTTTTTCTAATGTCACAGTGGGACCCTAACATGGTACTTGTATTCTTCCCTCTGTGGATTTGGGGGTCTTTTGGCAGACCACCAAAGGTGTCAGGGTCACCCTATAATCCATGGGGGCCTGGAATACAAACTGAGACCAACGCTGGAGCCAGAGAGAGGATATTTATTACAATCTCATGAGATGGAGAAGCATCAACAACAGACACCCATAGCTGTCTGAGGAGGCAGTCTGCAGAATGGTCTTAACTTCACGTGTTATATACTCTTTATCATGCCCCAGGCATGTAAGGGAGTTGTATCAATAATCTTTTATTTTGCATTCCTAAACAAATAGTCAATCTGGAGAATTAGCAGGTAAGTAGCCTATGGGTTTTTTCGCAGGATATGGGCAAAACATAATTACATAGCACACAGAGGTCACTCTGATTAATTGGTACTGCAGGGCAGAGCATGATTACATGTAAAACAAAAGGTTAATCTGATAAGCACAGGTAACGGTGAGGCCCCTGCAGGGTGTAGGCAAAAAGCATGTTTATACAATTGAGTCCATAAATATTTGTCGTTTGGAATACTGCAGGACAAAGGTGAGAGGTATGATTACACAGCAAGCAGGGAAAAGTCTGATAAGCCTGTTGAAGGATGCCTGCAGGGCGTAGTGTGCATGGTGAGGACGATAAACATCTGGGAAACACCATGTCCGACTGGTTGAGCATGGGCTGGTCAGTTTGTGGCAGGTCAAAGCATGAACAGTGTTCGTGCAGGAATGTAACAGGTGAAAAGTGGAGCTGCAGAGTGTTTGTGATATAGAAAGTCAGTCACAAGGGCAGAGCACAAAATGGTAGAGTGAATCACAAAATGGTGGAGTGAATGGCAAGATAGCAGACCCACTTTTCCACACCTCACCTCCCATCCGAACCGTTCAGTGAATTCGGCTCCATCCATTAATAAGTTCCCAAGTCCAGGAATCTGCACACTGCTCAAAGCCAATCTGCTGTGGGTGTGATTTGTCTGGAGACATGCACAGCCTTTAAAGAACCTGACATCTGTGCCCGGGAGTTGCTCCTATATGGGCCCACGTGTCGTTTCTGGAGCACAACACAAAAAGGCATCCTTGCGGCGCCACACAGTGCTATCTAATGGTGCTCAGAAGTACTACTCAAAAGTTTCTGTCTCCCATCTTACTCCTGGGGATTGTTGAAAAGGCAAGGAATCAGTGGTTAGATAGTCTCTATGAAGGCGCTTTACAGAAGGTAAGTAACTTGTTCTTGTGGTTAAATGAAATTTAATGAAAAAGATTCAGTTTTCCAAAATCTTGTATGTTTGCAATGGACAGCGTGGGCCACAAAGTACTACATAGCTTTTAGTAGGGGTTTCTAAAATTTGCTTGCATGGAAAAAAGCGTAGATCTCATTCTGTTTACAAGCCGTAACCAGCATTTGCAATGCTATAGGTCTCGCATTTGCGAGAGTTTAAGCTATTGCCATTGTAAATGACAATGCCTTTTATTGATCTGTTTTGCTAATTAAGAAATAAATAAAACGCATTGTCATTTTCAATGCCAATAGCTCAAACTCTTGTAAGTGCGAGACCTCGGCCGCCATTGTCCCGGGCTTCTTGGTAAGTGAAAGCGTGCATGCTCCGCTGAAAGTTGCAGGAAAGTTTGTCATGCCTTCAGTAGGAGAAACACATTAAAGAAAATAGTGCTTACAGATTAAATGAGACCCACTGTGTAATAACTGAAGCAAAAGGACCTGTCCTCATGGCGGTACTAAGGAGGGAATAACACGCCTATTAATGAAACAGAAGGTGGCATTTACAAGGGACAATGACACAAGCCAATGAAAAATATGGACTGATAGTGGGTGGAGCTTCAAGTCCATACTCAAATACAGCATGCCTCGCAGAAGAGCGCATGTGCTGCCCAGGCTCGGCCTAAAATTTGGGATTTTAAGCGACCTGATTTTGAGAGATGTACTGTATATTTTGTCACAGACTAGCTGAATGTTTCATCAAGAGCAAGATAACCTTGTGACCCCCACTTTGAGATTACAATTACACCTCGAGATATTTTTTTTTGTTGATAATCTACCGAAAATGTATCTCTTTTGACGTGAACGCTTAGAGTGAACATTTATTGAGAAGAAGGTATTTTCTTACTTAGCCTTGCGATCGTATTGGGAAGCAAATGCATGTTTTTGAAATCCTCAAGGCACTAGGGAGTGAATCAAAACAGTCTTCTGAATTGAACGGGGACATGGCCCTTCCCTTTTCATAGCAGAGTAACAGCTATAAAATGGAGTTGGAGAGAGATCACAATCAAGTTTTAGTTAGTCATTGAAGACACTTAGTGGTCACATTGGCTAGATTTACAAAAACAATTAGACTTTCAGGCAGGATATCTAAAGATCCAATAATTTGTCTGTGATGAGCTGGGAATAAAGATTTTTTAACAGGGCTATGGCAACACTGCTGGTGGCAATACCGAAAACATTGGTGTACGTGTCTAGCAAGGTAATCCATGAAACAATATTTTTTAAGATACTTTGCACACCATTGAGGGTCAAGATGAAAATGATTAACAGTGAGGTATTTTGGAAATATGGTAGGAGATATGAGATCTCTGAGCGATCAAAGACTGTCATTTTCGCTACACGGGTAATGGAAATATGTAATCTAATTCTAAGCAAAAGGCAAACTCAATGATGTTTCCAGTAATCATAATTGGCGAACCTTATGAAAAAAATCATGAATGGATTCAGAATGCTATTCTGTTGGTAAAGAAATTATTTATCCATAAATGTAAAGGTAACAGGCATCCCAGTGTCAATTGTGGGATTAATGATTTGTCTAAACTAGTGATGCTAGAAAGAGTAATCTTTACTGATAGACATAGACATACCTTTTAAAAGGATGTATAGGGACATTTCTTTGTGTTATGGATAGGAAACCATCTATCTTGATGTTTAAAAGGCAGGTCCAATTGAATCTATACCTATGATTGAACTTAAGCCACATTGCACCTTTGGAAAGTGTTTCTGATGATTTCACTGTTTTACTCTAAATGAATTCCACCCAGAACAGAATGTAGTTATCATTGTCTAAAAAGACTTGTGAATTTTTTTTTAACTCACAAAACAGGTTCGGACACTGTTTGACAGAGGCAGTAAGGAAAGTTTTGATTCTTCTAACACGGCGCTACTCAAAAGAACAGACAAACACTACCTTGCTAATTTGGCACCGTATATTAAAAGCCAAATCCAAGATTAATCCCAAAGCTTGCACTGTTGAAGAAACTACAGCGTAAAGACTCAGAGTAGACTAAGAGGAAAGGTTATAATAAAAAAAGGCAGAAACTGTATCTTTGAGACTCAAGAAGTGGACTTCTGGGGCGAGAACTCGGACTCAGAGTGGGGTAAAACTCTGGCATTCCTGAAGAGTTTGTAGAAACATCAGGCTAAAATACATAACTGTGTCTGTATGACATATTTGACTCCCAACAGACTCCAGCTTATTTAAGGAGTAGAGCTTTGGACCTGCTTCAGATGTGCCATCCTGGATGCAGATTTTGGCCACATGATATGTAGCTGTCCCCACTTGCGGCCATTCTGGGTGACAATGATACAGGCTCTCCATTTTGCTCTGGACCACACCCTTGATTGCAATTTGGAAACCTGCCTTTTTGGGCTGTTTTCCAGACCCTGGAAATGGAAGGGGGGCTCTAAATTCATAGGCTTAGCACTGACTCTGGCCAAGAGACATATAGCAATGACCTGGAAATCTTCAGAGACCCCAGGGGTCGCAACATGGTTAAGGGATGTTACGGTCTGGGCTTGAGCAGAGGAGAGGGCTCTGATTACAAAGTATGCTTGTGGTGTCCGAAGACGCCCAATTGTGGGGCTGTGGGCCGAAATTTTAGTCATGGGAGCACCCATGGGAGGATACAGAGAGTGATGTGGAAGAACAGGGCAACCTAGCTGGAAAAGCTGGGAACCATTCTGCTGGGGACATAGGTGAGGAAACCGATACACAGTGAGGGACATCAACTGACTGCAACAGCTGAGAGAGACACTTCATCCCGGGGGGATAGAATCATGGCTCACGAGTAGGCCCGGCCCCCCTCTCTCCCCCATGGTCCATTACCCTCCCTCTAACTTGGTAGTTATTCAATACCGGGCACAACAGTGAGGCCTCCCTCCCACCTAACTCCATAGACCATTCAGCAACCTCTTTATTCTTTTTGAGACCCCCGGATAACATTGCACTGGTTCTGGTCACAAACCCCTAAAACAGTTTGTTTATCCTTTGTTCTTTCTTGTTAATAAGTTTCCTTGTAATGGCCACTGGAGACTCCCTTACTGTACATTATGATGAGTAACCCTAAGGTCTGGATGGGATTATAGCACCCCTGAGAGCCAAGAATAAGGGATGTAATTGGCTAGGCAATACCACTGTGGAAACAAGAGACTATGGAACAGAAGGTACCCTGTGTATTGTACAGGAGGCATTCAATGAAATATTATTCTGATACGACTACTAACTTGAATGTGATCCAGTTATGTTTCATGATCCGCTTGGGATCAAGCCAGCTGTGTCAATTGCCTATTTTAAAAACATTGTATATACTTTTATTGTCGACTTGACACTACATTTCTTCTACTTTATCCAGTAAACTGATAATGTTCTTTAAAAATGTTTAAAAAAAACAAAAAAACTTTCAAGAAGTGGTCGTTCTACCAGTCATGGTTAGCATGAAGGGAGCCATTTAAGTGGCAAATTTCACTAAGTGTTGAGACTGTCACAGCTGGGTATTGTCAGCACACTAGTGGAGAAGTGTGGCTCAGTGGTTAGAGGCGGCAGACCCGGGAGCTGGGATCGACCGTGGACCAGGGTTCGATTCCCCGCCTCAGCGGGTCTCGGGCTCAAAAATTCCACGGCCTCGACAATTCTCGGTCCGGTGCCTACTCGATTCACGGGGTCTCACTCTGCAACTCTGGGCAATAGCTTGCTTAATCTCCACGATGGCCCCTCGCGGCGGGATGCCTGGCTTTCACCCTGTGGACACCCTGCCGGGGCCTCTCACAGGGGAATACCAGGACGGGTTCCCTAGGCAAGCGCCAGGATGCCCTTTGTGGTGACAGGTTGCGCTATATAAGTATACCTACATTTACATTTACAGAGGCATTCATATTGCCCAAAATAACCCTTAGTATGTTCAGTGTAGATGTTGAAAAAAAGAATACGTCTATAGATTGTTCAAAGCTGCATGAAGCTGGAGCTTCCTAACTGGACATATTGATTATAGCAAGAAAGAGAAGAGTAGGACCTTCCTTGAGATCGCCATGTAAGACATTAAGATGGTATGCCTGCCACAAGTTTACCTACACCAAAGGTCATTGTGAGATCAAAGGGGGCGGGGGGGGGGGACCAAGAAAGTCCTATTTCATCTAGCATACAGAGTGCATCATTCACCTCATAAATCATGGCCGTCTAGGTTTGCTCAAGGGACAGAAGTCAGATTGATCAGAAAAAAAAGTTGAGATTGAAATAGGAGAGCCATATTTATTGCAAAGTGCTTACCCAGCAAAGGTGGACTTTGAAAACAATGTGAAATTGCAATAAGTGGCATTAGCTAGAATAAAGCTTAAAGTGCTGGACTGTATGGGAAGGGATATTACTTCTGCCATATAATTATCTAAATCCATTTAATAGAAAATGTCAATCAAACTACAAACAAAGCGTATGGTTTACTAAAAGGGGGTTCAGTAAGAATTGTGTATGAAATGATGCTAATGTGAAAATTATTGGAATTATGTGTTCAAAGATAATGAATTCTGAACATTGGTGAGATCTATAAAGGGAACCAGAAAAACCTGCATTGAGTGAAATCTCTTCATACTCCAATGTTAAATATAGCAGTTGGGCTTATTTCATAATAATGAAATTAAAACTTTACTGTTACTCTTTCAAAATTTTGGTCTTGGAATTATAGTGTATATTGAAACATGGATGGAAGAACCCATGATGAATAATGGTTGCATTGCAGCATGCAAGTTTACAGTTCGAAAATATATCCTTTACCTTGCATATATACTCTGTGGAGTATATGTGCAGCAGGAACGCCATTTTATAGTCGAATGTTATGCCTCATAATTTCAAAACCTAAATAGTAGATTTGAATAGGTCAGTCTCAAGGCCTTAAAAGTTGAATACCTTGAAAATACACATATTGTGAGCAAACCCAGGACGTTAAACATAAAACAAGTTTTCAGAAAGTGTGATGGGGCCGAAGTCACTAAAAAACTTGAGAATAGAGGAACTTTGATTAATATCAATTTAATGCGTGATGCTTAGAGAACAGTTTTGCAATACAATGCATACAGTAATTAAAATTAAACTATTTTTTTTTTTGTTGGTATCAACTTTATGTTCCATTGAAAAGGATTAAACCATTACAAAACACTGCTCTTTGGTGCTGAGAGAGTACACTTGTAGAAGATAAAAAAAGGTTCTCGAATGGACTTTGCAGACTCCGTCCACTGAATGTTTGAAAGAGCTTGTGTTGTTGATGATCTATAATAACAATAACAAATATCCATCATGGATCACAGATCGTAAAAGTGCTTTTTTAATATCCTCCTATAGTAGTAGTGTAAGGCAAAATTATGTATTCTTCAATTCGGAGAGCTGTTATTTTTATTTACAATATTTCCTGGTTCTCTACCAGTTGAAGTTGATCACAAGTATAAATTGGGAATATTTCAAAAGAGTGTATTGGTAACACAACACTTTTCTAATGGACCAAAGTGACCTGCTGCCTAAACATTTGTGTTGAACACAAGTGTGCTATAAAATTATTGTAAATTACAGAAAATAGCATCCATGCCAAAATTTGAATAGCAGCAGCCTTCAGGCACCCCAGTTGTCCCCTGCCATACCTAAAGATGTTGAGGACTGGCAAAGACGAACTATTATGTAAATATTTTGTTAACATAAAGCTGTGCCACAGACCATGAATAAACAGTAACACATGCAGAAGCTAGTGAATCAAAAGCTGGGAATAGAAAGTTCTTCCAGTGGTTTACCGCTGTTTGTTGCACATACCACTATCGAGAGAAGTGATGATAATATATGAAGTCAAACTGTACCCCTGAAAGTAGAACCAAGTTCTGTGCACACGTATAAGGGTGAGAGTTTTAGTGTAAAAAACAAACTTTAAAGAATTATTCTTGCAGAAAATATGAATGTCAACATCAGGAATCTCTTAATAGGGATTTATATATTAATCCAGATCAAAACAGAAACGAAAAGATTGATATATAAATCCCTATTACGATATTCCTGATGTCGGCCTTCATATTTTCTGCAAGAATAATTCTTTAAAGTTTATTTTTATTATTTGGCCTTCTGCAGTCCTGCCAGGCTAAGGCTCCTAGCCTTGCCCTCCTGGCAATTTTGTCCTCCAAAAAAGTGAGTTGAGAAACTTTGGGGTGGGTTAGGGTCATATCTGTACCATTCGCTAAGCAACCTCTTCAGGGACAAAACCAGGGTTGTCCCACTCAGAATTAATTGTTGGTGTCCGAACCAGTGTCCTTGCCAGCCACCATCTTGGACCTGCACTGGTGGAAGATTTTGACTTCCTTAAAAGAAGATGAAGTCAGAAGATTAACCAGCATTTGCAGTGCAGTCTGTCTCGCATCTGTGAAAGTTGGAGCTATTGGCATTGTAAATGACAATGTTTTCTACTTATGTTATTTTGTTTTTAGTGGAGTGATCATTTTAAAAACGAGAGTTGGAGCTATTGGAGTTGTAAATGTAAATATTGTTTACTTGTGTTATGGAGTGGATGTATGTGATCTGTAGTGGAATTATGTGGTTCTCATCCAGATAATGTGAGCTGTAGTTTAGTATGGATGTGTTAGTGGAATCATAGATGTTTGTATGAATGCTTGAATGGATGGATACCTGTATGAGTACATGGATAGAGGTCTTGGTGATTAGATCAGTGAAAAGATGATGGGTGATACATGGTTAGGCTAGTTACAGATGGTTGGTATGGAAACAGAAACATAATGTCACATCTTCTCCTCATCGAGAAAAGCATGCATGCCGCAGCAGTAGCGATAAAACACATAAGACCGTTACACCGTGGCTACAAGTGTGGCTGATTGCCACATGCAAGGAACTACTTGACACGGGCTGCGATGGTCTCAGCTGCTCAGAGGCAACAGGTGACATGGTTAATTTAACGCTCTTAAAAAAAAATAACCCACTAGTAAAGGTACATGCGCAAAAAGATGTCCACGCTATTGGTTGAAGTCTATGATGGATTAAGTAGAGGTGGAATTTAGGACATGGAGCGAGGACCGACTTGCCCACAAAAATGAAAAATAAAGCAAAAAATAGTTATAAAGCAGACACAGTACAAAATAAAAAAAATCTAAATATAGCAGACAAACAAAGCACAGGTTGGGTATAAAATACATGCAGTCAGAATTAAAACAGAAATGGAATGCAATATAGAAATAAAATAAACAAGGTATTCTGCTGCGCCGTCCGGACCCCAACGGGGTCCTGCGGGAAGAAGCTCTAGAGGTTCTCTTTCTACCAGACATTTGCATGAACTGTTGTCGATGCCGTTCCACTAGAAAACACAGCGATGTGTGCCCACAGATCACTACTCTGAGTTCAACTTTAACGGACAATTACAAAAATCCCATTTAGGGTGGTGTTCGGACGTGCCATGCGGCCAACAAGCATCCTGTGAGGTAAAGATAAAATGCACTCTGATACATAAGAATATGCAGTGCCATCAGAAGTGTTGGCAGCAAAGAACATTATTTAAATAAAAGCACACATTTTACAGTAAATACAATTCATGTGGCATTTATGGAAGATTTCACCATGCCATCACTTGTTTTCTCAGAACATGTCCCACTCTGTAATATGTAGCGACATGCAATTAAGTTAGGGTTCCTTTCCGTTGCCCTGGAGGCTACATTGTCCAGAGCGCTCCTTATCTTCTCGAAGTACATACTACTTAGTTGTGAATATTGGAACTTAATAATTGATATTGAATTTTCTTCCAAATACGAATAGCAACATTTTCATTAAGGAAAGTGCCTGGTAAGTGAATATTAAATACAGGCTGCATGTACGGCAAAGGAAACAAGTGATTGTAAATAGTGCCGAGCGTTGTTTCCATGAAGAAGCTATGGGGGAGGCAGGGCTTTTGCGGTACACAAGGTACACAAATGCTTCTCACTACACAAGCAGAGGCAGGCCAATAAAAAAAAGATGTGCACCGACAGTATGGTAGAGAACATGAAGTATAGGACCACATTTAAGGGGGCAATCCGTATGGGAGGTTACAGAAGTGCAAAAGGAGTGACTAGTAAGCCATTTCACCAATCAAAATCACACATTTATAAAGGATAGTAAGAGGAGCCACCACAAAAGACAGGTGGGGCTTCAAGCCCATATTCTAGATACAGCATGCCTCGCAGGTCAGCGAATGCGCTGCCTAGGCTCGACCTAAAAACTAGGACCAGGATGACCCGCATGGTGCTTCTGACCTCTGGTCCACTTAGGACCGCTTGAAATAGTGCATAGTACTTTTCCCTAAAACTTGCATTTCCTATCTCTGCTTTCCATGTACCTATTTTGAGGCTTTTGGTGTCATTTTGCTCATTAAAATGTTCACTTATTTTCTAATTTTGTTTGGAGTTTTATTATGTTCATTACTTTAAAATTGCTGGTACTGTTCAAACGTATCACACATTTATCTGAGGGTTACCTTCAGCTTGTGTCATTGCTACCCAGGGTTGAACAGAGATTCTCTAAAAACTGTGTTTCGACTTAACTGGATTGGGTTTGAGTTGGTAGCTTCTCCCTCCCAGATAATTGCCCACATATAATGAAACAAAACTTGCATCAATGTCAAGCAGTTTATCAAAAAAATCGAAACATCTAGCCCATAGTGGGAGGACAAGGAGTTGCAGCATGTACCATTTGTTAGCTCTAATTGTAATATCCAGATACTAGCGAAGGCAGACTGAGGTAAAAACCTTTGGGTTATAGATCTGCTTCCAAATTCCCAGCAATAACAAATGAGTCTAGGCAAAGTCAGTAGGCCTGATTTTCTGTAGTGCTGTTGGCTTTGCAAATGCTCATTTCCTTTGCTAAAGTTTAGTTTTACTTTAAGACGTCATTTTAATTCTAGGTACAGTTCCGCCACCCTTGGATGAGTGATTCCGGTCTGGGAAAGACATGGCTTGGTAGTTCGGACTGGACTGTTCCCATGAGGCACAGGGTCAGAGCTGATTTGCATATAGCCAGTGTCTAACCCAGGGTGGTGTGGAGTGCAAAAAAACGATGGATTTAGGCCCAGATCCTTGTACTGGGGTGAATGTATGACCTTGTTCTACATTCTGTCCATCAACTGTGTTTTTTGCAATTTTCACCCCGAGTGTGCTGGGTATACTCAGACGTGAGTCCCAGGCCCTCCACACCACTGGAGTCAAGCTATCCAGGCTGATGAAGGCTGATAGCCAGAAACCGGTCCTTGGATGCTTGATTCCGGTCTGGGAAAGACATGGCTTGGTAGTTCGGACTGGACTGTTCCCATGAGGCACAGGGTTAGAGCTGATTTGCATATAGCCAGTGTCTAACCCAGGGTGGTGTGGAGTGCAAATAAAACGATGGATTTAGGCCCAGATCCTTGTACTGGGGTGAATGTATGACATTGTTCTACATTCTGTCCATCAACTGTATTTTTTGCAATGGTTCTTATTCAACAGCATATTTTCTTTATCACCCTTTTATTGGCTGACTTGTATCCTTCCACTGCTCAATTTTAAGGGAATATCATTTTTTCTTTTCTTTTTTTTTGTTAGCACTCCATAAGAGTGCATGTGTTTTCCAACTGGCCCTCCCCGCTCTCCCTGTTGCATCTTTTGTGTGCTTCCCTCCCTCCCCATGCTTATTGGTGCATCTCTTTTGTGTGTTTCCACCGTGCTCTGTTATGCTGTTCTTGGTTCCTGCTTTGCGCCTCCTGACCCACCTACCATTGCTTGCCCCTTCCCACCCACTACCAATTGATTCCTCCCCTCCTGCCCCCTCCTCGTTTTTTAAAAATTAACTTTTGGAGGGCCAGGCAGCTGCTAAAGGATGCCATGCTGCTTTGCAGTGATAAAAGCCCTTGCACACATCTGAAAGAGTGTTTTTTTACTTTACCAATCCAAATTGCATTTACTATCCTGGATCTTTGAATAAAAAAGGCACAATGACGCAGCTACATCATGCCCTACGCTCTTGCATATTTGATTGTACATGTGTGCTCCACAGGAATGGTACTGGTTGATGAGTTTTTTGTGCCTTTAGGTTTTCCCCTTTTTGTGCCAATGCTACGTAACATTGGCAAAAAGCATGTTGCTTTTTACCAATAATGTACAGATTGGCAAAAAGAATTAAGAACTCAAATAGGTTAGTAAATTGAGACCTGTTGGCATTTGCATTGCTTATTTACTCTTTCTACCATACTCATTATCATTGGTAGTGCTTCTACTGACCAGCTTCAAGCGAAATGTGATTTGTGACTTTTTGGTTCAATGTTTGCATACAGGTCAAATAGGTGAAATAAATACAAAATACACAATTCATTCTCTGCTTTTAAACTTAGGGGAAATGTAATTTGATTGACTAACTGCATCTATGAAGTGCCCCCTAGCTTAAAGTGTCTCTTGCTGCTGCATGGCCAGCTCAGATTTCTAATGAGCTCGTTTTAAAGTTAAATATTACTGAAGCAAGATAATGTACATTTCCAGGATTCTGAAATGGCAGAGCATTGTTAAAATAGTACATGCAGATCGAACTGATGAGCAGCGCTAATTTGGTTGACAGTGACTGCAATTAGAGTCTGTGAAGTGTTTGAGTTATTAATAACGGTTTAGGTACTTGGATCTTTTTGTAATTTCTTTTTTTTTTTAACGAAAGAAAAAGATACTATGTACTGCTAAAATGTTAGATGTACTTCTTTTTTTTGTTCACAAAGTGCAGACATGTGCACACGGTAGCTTTCATAAAGATGCAACGAAAATACTGCCCCTTTGTCAAAGGCATCCATATATTAAACTTCTTCTTTTGACTTTTTTTTTCTTTAAGGGTACAGCTTAACGCTGATAACTTAGTCTGTTCTCAAAGGGTTCCAAGGCCATGTTCTTGCTTCCTTAAGTGCTTTTCAACTTGAAGAAACGCAGATAGTTAGATCACTATTAACAAATACTTTTGGTTACTATTTGTAATATATAAATAACAATATTCTGATTTAAATATTACACAGCGTACCCCGCAGAAGATAAGTATGTTTTAACAAGTTGGCAAAGCCCAACAATATTAATCTACATTTCCGAGATTGTATTGTTATTCACACAAGGCTTATTGGTCCTAATACGTGTTTAGTAACACAAAACTCCATTTCGATATTGGAAGAATCCTTGAAAAAATGAAATGCTTCTTTGCATGATCTCACCCTTTACTTCTTTAATACAGTCCTCAAATGCAAACAGCACAATTCAAAATAAAGGTAACGTTTAAATAAAAAAATAATTTTACTCTGTTCTTTTTGCACTGCAGATGTAATTGGGCAATTTTATTTTTTCCGTTTTTGTCATTAAACTATTCAGCAGTAGTATCCGCAGCCACGATACATAGTAGTGGAAATGAAGGAATTTTGCTATTGGTCAAAGGAGGTGTAGCTTCATAATTGATAGTCTTAAACTGATAGTAAGTGAGACTTAGGGGTGAACTGCAGATCTCTTTAATCGTGAACAATTACCAATCCCTTAACGGGCCTTCCCCAGAGGTCTATGTGATTTGATGATTTTCTTTGTTCAAACTAAAGTTGTCAGACAAAAACCACTCAAACCTACTCAAGGTATCTATTCTATTTCTTACTCACAGCACACTAATACTATTCCTACCGTTTCCTATAAAGATTCCCATGTGTAACATCTCTGTAGGAAACTGGACTACCTGTTGGGACAGATTCTCCAAATGCGGTGCAAAACCGCCCCAGTCGGTGGTCGCATTAGGAAACGCTAGAGCCGAGAGGAGACCCATTGCTCCATACGCCTCTTCACGGATCGTCCCTGATATCACTTAGACTGATACAATAAGCCACTTGGCAGCAAGTCATCAGGCAGAATATCCTCCTGATCCACACTGTCAACCATTCCACACCTGTCTTGATAAAGACCCGCAGCGACCACCGACTGGGGCGCATTATGGTCGAAACGTCGACGCTTACCTTAGGTCCAGAAAACTCCAGGATCCCTCAAAAATCATTAGGACTCCTTGGAGACCAATCAATCCCTGGCCTTCCAATTACTTTTGTATATAGCTGTATTTATTTATTTCACTGTATATATCTTCATGCACTGAGCACTTTTTTCACCAATTGTCACTGAATTTCACTTGTGTTTGACGGTCATATCCTGTATCAATTGTTTATTACTGAATGAGGTAATTCAGTACAAACGTGATTGAATTCTGATATAAAGTTACATGAATTCACCATTTGGCTACGTGAATTTTTTCCTATTGCTTGAGCATTTATTTCTCATTTGCATACGTGTATCAGAGAGTTCTCATTGATATTTTAATTGCATGTACTAGCATTGTTAAAGTATTGTGTCTTACCCGACAGAACCACTTTTTTGTTTAACTATTAATACCCAGGTTCTGAGGGACACAGGGTTACCCCTTTTCTGTAAACCATGTTGGTTATTAATAGTTCTACTCTACACTGCTACCCCATTCTGCATGGGCTATAAGTGAATGTCCCTGAGAGTTACAAGTGGCCACCAGCAACACAGCACAACTCCAAGGTTTAGGCTGCCTCTTGCCTTCAACAGGAATAGAGGAACTTGGTGACAATGGGCTACCTTTTGCAGGCAGGCCTAGTTCACAGGTTTCAAACTTCAGAGTTCTTGCTGGGGTTTATCTTGCGTGCGTCCTCACGGCAAGCAGAGTCTTCTCTGGTTCTTCTACATATGCCCAGAGCAAAGTTCAAGGTTTAGTGGGGATGTTTTGATCTGATGGTCTCTAGGCATTTAGGGCCTTATTCTGAGTTTGGAGGTCTTCGGCTCGGACTGCCAACCTCGTGGTGCACGTGCCGCCGTATTACGAGAATAATCCAGGGCGGGCAGTGTGGTGGCAGTGATACAAAAGGGGATGATGGACGGAGCGTTTGAGCAAATCAAACACTCACCC
This sequence comes from Lissotriton vulgaris, assembly GCF_964263255.1. Lineage (NCBI taxonomy): Eukaryota > Metazoa > Chordata > Amphibia > Caudata > Salamandridae > Lissotriton > Lissotriton vulgaris. Next base: position 2,107,743,046 of record NC_141687.1, read on the forward strand.
CATGTCAACTGACCTGGGTTTAATCCATCATCATTCTTTAGCTCACTCAGCCACCCCAGTTCAGACATGGCCATATGCAAATCAGTCTGACCCTGTGTCGTCATGGGAACAGTCCAGCCCGAACTGCCAAGCCATATCTACCCTGGACCGGAAACAAGCATCCTGGGACCGGTTTCGGATTCATAATCCTCATCAGCCAGGCTATCTTGAATCCAGTGGCCAAGTAAGCAAGGGGCTCACGTCTGAGCATACCCTGCCAACTTGGGGAGAAAATTGCGATACAAAAGGGGAGCGGTGTCACGGCGGCGGGTATGTTAGGCTCATATGAGAGCCTATACAGCATAACGCCACCGTCACTGCGCCGAATGCTCGTCCGTGCATGGTGTGGCATGCACCATGTCGTGCGGGCCACACAGTGCATGCACGACCATGCACTTGTGTGTGTGTGGGGGGGGGGGGGCACATCATATGCTCCCTGCACCCACCCCCATGGGCAGATTTGCCCGGAGGCCTTGTTTGGGGGGGAGGTGCTTCTTGCCATTCGACAACTTTTTCATTGTGGGAGCACTGCCATGAAAAGGTTTGCAGAAGGGCAAGTTGTAATATGGAAAGTAGTGCTAGAATTGGCAGGCAGCTGGCGGTCCAACCACTGCACTCTTAGAATGGTGGACTGCTGTACTTGTAATACGGTCCTTAGTATCTTGTTACTTTAAAGCACCTTGCACAGTGTTAACTTGGACTCAAGTGAATCGAAAAAGCTGCCAATATGTGCTTTTGCATCGTGTATTTACTCTAGATTGACATGTGGTTTGCTATTCCGCCATCTAATGGTTTTGGAAAAAGATCTAAAGGATTTTTCCATTGAGAATAGCAGTGTAAGGCAGTGTATAGGTATAGAACATATGACGGTTTTGATCATCAGCCTATAGTGCCATAAATCGTAGTCTTCATTGTCAGGTTGTATTTTCCACCTTTTGCTTTGAAAGCATCGTTTAGACTGAATATAAAATGTCATCATACTTGAGCAATTTGAAATTCAACTTTTTGAATACGCTGAATATAGCGAAGTAACATAGAATACATCTGAATACCTTGATTGAAAAAAAGCTGGCAATTAGCAACTTTTCGGAACCCTTTCCATAACTTTGTCATTTGTGGTTTTAGTTTGTAGATATTGAGACTGAGACGGTGACTTTTTTTTCCTGCATATTTTTTTCTATAACTGATTTTATTAAGTTTTATACTGTGAAATAGAAGTACAGCGTCTTTCAGGTGATACATATGTCCATATAATTACCAAAAACAATAGAAATAGAAACCAGGAAACACCACTCACAAAACCAAGTGCCTTTCCCACTTTCCCTCCAGTGCCCCCCCCCCCCATTCAACCAGAAAAAAAGAATGTTTCACTTGGGAAAGTCCCTTGCCTCCCTACTGTGTCCCTGGAGGGCTGTTTGCCCAACTCAGAGCAACTCACTGGGTATTATACCTAGGGCTCGGATCCATCCCTGGAAGAACGATCTGGCAGAAAGGCAGCCTGCATAATTAGTTAAGTAATGGAGACCAAACTGTGTCAAATTTTCTATCATCATTCAATAGGCTGCCTGCCAGTTTCTCTAATGCTAGCATTTGCCTTAGATTCTGAATCCATATCCCCACTGAAGGGGATTTCATATTTGATTTCCAAAACAATGGAGTTATACTTTTTTAGCTGCTCTCGGCAGGTGGTTGTGGGGAAGCTTACTTGACTTAACCCCATATTTATTGTCGTCCCCTTTCATATTCAGTAATATCAGAGATGGGTCTCTTGGTGACTCTACACCCATTATCTTGTCGAAGTATCTTTACCAAAAAGCTTATTTTTCTACTATTTCTCCACATAGGTAAATATGAAACCTTTCTCGACCATACAGTGCCAACATGTCAAGCGTCCTCATGACCATACTCCGAAATCTATTGTGGGTCAAGTGATGCACTCTTTTGCTAACCTGTTGGTTCAACTAAAACCTGTGATTCATACCATTTGAAAGCATGTGACCACAATGTTATACAGTATTATAAAGGATATATATATATATATATATTACCTACTGGCGGTAGCCAGTAGGTATATATAGTTGGGACCTGTTTCCATAGGAAATCCCCAACATTCTATTGGGAATAACTTTGGCGCTGGTTGATGAATCTTCGCAAATTTCTCAAAGAAGATGGCTCGCTCCGCTCCTTCCCTGAAAATTTGGGGGGGATTTGTCAACTGGGGGCTGAGAAAAAAGGGGGTTCCCAAAACGTGTTTTCCCCATGTTAATTTCCATAGGACCTTTAGACTCGGCTACAGCCCGAACGGCTGAACGGAATTATTTGAAATTTGGTAAAATGGAAGAGACTGGTTCGCAGATTACGCTTTTTTTTAAATGATGTAAATCCGTCCAGTATTTGCTGAGAAAATTGCATTTAATATCAATTATATATCTATAAGCGCGCACGCGTGCGCGCACTGTCCCCGCCTGCCTGCCTGAAATGGGGCCGCCGCGCTGCCCGCGGCGACCCGGAAGTGCTGGGCCGGCCGGCCAAACCCAGTGCGGCCAGCTGGAAATGCCCGCCCCCGCCGCGAGGGGGAAGAAGGAAGATGGCGGCTGACTTTGCAGGGCTCCCGTGATGGGAGGGAGCCCTGCCACCTGTAAGAGAAGCGTCATCTGCGGCTGACTGCCCAGCTGACTGCCCAGCTCGTTTTGGTCCCCGCCTGCCTGCCTAAAATCGGGCCGCCGCGCTGCCCGCGGTGACCCGGAAGTGCTGGGGCCGGCCGGCCAATCCCAGCGTGGCCGACCGGCAATGCCCGCCCCGCCCTTCATGAATCGGCTCGGTCCGCTTCGGTAGCAGGTCAGCCCGTCATGTCAGCCCAGGGAGGTCCGGTGCCTGCCGCGTAGGGAGCGCTGGCCGCCTCCCTCTGGTGCTGTCAGTGGAGCGCGGTCACAGCACTTCCCCTCAAACTGAGGGAGGAGACAGGCAGAGCAGCCGCGTAGCTAGGGGAGGGTGAGGGGGGCGGTCCGCCCCAGGCGGCACCTTTTTTGAGGCGGCCGGCTGTGTAGAACTGGAGGCCCGTTGCGGCCGCAATTATAATTTATTTGGGGAAGTGTTGTTGCGCCGACCCGGTGGCTCATTGCTGCGTTGGCTGCATAAATAAGTATTCCTTATAGCACAGATGCTGCAAGCCGGTCAGGGACATGGCATTCATGTGACGTGGTCACGTGATTGAAACAGTGTATCGACCAACTCTGGGCCGGGACCGACCAGAGCCTGCTGGCGGACTGTGCTGACTGAGCATGTCCCAACCCGGGGTGGGGGCACCTATTCATCTGCCATGAATGGCGCCATCTTCGCTCGTCACTTGCCTCGAATTGAAGTAAGTGAAAAATCTGAACTTGTTAAACTGTCAGTGCTTTTCAATAAAACTGATGTCCCTTTACTCGTTTCATTACGGAGGTTGCACACGAAATTTGAAAGGGTTTTCTGAACGGCCAATCTACTCCTAACGGTCACCTGTGGGAAGTGGAAAACAATCAACTTGGGTCCCAAAAAAACATATAGAAGAGTGCATAAGTTGTGTAAAGAACAGAATGTAACACAAGCGCTTCACTGAAAGTGGGACTCATTAAAACACATCAATGAAGCACACAGATTTGACAATCCTCAGGCCTCCGAGAAGTCAGCAGTAATCCTGAAGAATACGTTGCTTTGCTTCAGTAATGGTTTTTGGGTGAATTCCCTAGCTCACTACAGATTCCGCAGTTTTAAAATACCCCAAGGTGCCAGACTGGGTCAGGAAATATTTACACAGCAGTATCCACACTTTCTGATAGATGCACTGTGCGGCTCCGCTTTGATATTATTGAGTCCGGATGGGGCAAAGAGATCTGCAATTAAGCGCCACCCCCACGCACTGACATCTTTCTTGACACGCTCAGTGCCCTTGGCCGCAGAGCCTAAATAACAATCAAGGTAAAAGTGTGCACATCTCTATCTTGAGACCTTTTAGATGGAAAAAGAGACCAATTTCAAAGAATGAGTGGCGGTTCAAGGGGGGCATTGAGGAATGTCCCTTTACTCATTTGATTAGGCCACATTTATAACGACCGAGCAGTCGTGAAAGCGATTAGGTAAAGCTTGTTATTTTACGTTAGAGCAGAAGAAATTAAAGTACACCTGCTCAAAATTTCGGTAGTGGAGTCTGCAGTGCACCGTGGCTACATTCCATACCCCAGCGAACGTTGAGGTGTGCTACTGCTTTCAAGTGGGAAGACCCATGAAAAACAGTCCTTATCCGCCTCCCTCTCTGTTTATCCCCCACTACAGCAGTCGTTATTCTCTGTACCTGAGGTGAGCAAGTGGCAAGCAAACTGCAGTTTTTTAAAAAAGATTATCTAACCCACTACAATAACTGACCACTAAAATTTACAGAAACATTCTTTTGTTTACAGTGGCACAGCACACACTATAAATGACTGGTGCAGACACGAGTCCTCGTTTTGTATAACAGTACGAACAGTTTAGAACAGGACTAGGTGCTTCAGTTTCTGGTGCTTTGCTTTCCAGCAGTTTTAACATCTTCTTAGAATGTCTTGTTGCTCAAATGGGTTTAACTGCTCATATTTATATGTTTTCCTGTTTTTCATTGCTTGATTTTGGTTGCGACAAAGTGTCCCTCATATTTGTTAAAATGTCACTCATAATTACGGTGAATTTATGAAAATGCCACACACAGCAATCTGAAACCTTGGCAGCTATGGTTTTCAGCCACTACTGTGCTTAAATAACCATCATGCATTCACCAGCCATCCATCCATGTTCCAGCCAACAATCATGCATCCATCCAACACCCAGCCACCCTCCCACCCACCATTCATGCACCCCATCCATCCATCCACCCACCCATCCATCCATCCACCCATCCATCCATCCTGCATCCATCCATCATTCATGCATCCATTCACCCATCTATCATGCATGCATCCATCCATGCATCCACCCAACAATCATTCATCCATCATGCATCCAACCATCGTTCATGCATCAAAAATCGGATCCCTAGGGCTGCTCAGGAGGTCCCACAAGGATATTAACATATTTAAACGTTATCCGCTAATAGAATTAGCATTTTCCAAACCTTGCAAATTCACTGAAAAAAACATAGGTTTCTGGCCTTATATATCTATATATTAGCTTTTAAAAAACCAATGAAATTCACTGACAAAACCATAGGTTATACACTATATATAGTTAGGAATTAGCCTTTAAAAAACCAATGAAATTCACAAAAAAAAACCATAGGTTTTAGGCCTTATATAGTTGGGAATTAACATATAAAAAACCATTGAAATTCCTCCTATATAGTTAGCTGGACATTTTATTGATATAAAACCAATGAAATTCGACATATAGTTAGGTGCACTAACTATATATTTCGCGCATCCGCAATCCAATGCTGATGATGTCACATATTACATCATTCATGACATGGTCAGTGACATCACTGATGACATCACTGATGACATCATCCAGTGTCTGTGTGTTTTTGTAAAGTTTAAATATGTTTTACATATTGAAGAATGAGAGGATGTATAAGAGTATGGATGAAGGATTTGATTGTATAAGTGAGTAAGTATGTGTTAGTATATCTGTGAAAATATAAGCTGTTCTGTGTTTAACTGTATAGATGAAGAAATCAAAGTGTGATTGATTCTTTACAGGACTGAGTAGGTGTGTGAGTAACTCCATGGATGAGTGGCAGTGTGTGAGTGTCTGCATAGGTGTATGAGTGCATATGATAGTGTTGCAATGATGAGTGACAGTATGTACGAATGACCTTATGGGTGAATGAATAAATGTGCATGTAGACGTAGGAATCAGTGAGTGGGTATGTAGAAACTGACCTGAACTCTTGCCACGCCACGGACCTTTGACGGTGAATCCTGCCTGCTAAGCCGCTGCTGCTCGCCGGACCCGCTGCGCGGGTGCCGCTTCGCGGTCTTAGCAGTGTGGGGAATCTTGCCTGGGGCTTGTTGGGACACCGGCAGGGCTGCGAGGGTAGAGCGGGTGGACTCTAAGTTCCAGGAGTCCCCGCGCGCCCGTGTCAGCTGGGCTCCTCTCCCTGCCGGCCGCGCCCCCAACACAGCTGCATAAAATCATCTTCAGCCCCCACACCAGCGGGAAACTGACCTGAACTCTTGCCACGCCACGGACCTTTGACGGTGAATCCTGCCTGCTAAGCCGCTGCTGCTCGCCGGACCCGCTGCGCGGGTCCCGCTTCGCGGTCTTAGCAGTGTGGGGAATGTTGCCTGGGGCTTGTTGGGACACCGGCAGGGCTGCGAGGGTAGAGCGGGTGGACTCTAAGTTCCAGGAGTCCCCGTGCGCCCGTGTCAGCTGGGCTCCTCTCCCTGCCGGCCGCGCCCCCAACACAGCTGCATAAAATCATCTTCAGCCCCCACACCAGCGGGAAACTGACCTGAACTCTTGCCACGCCACGGACCTTTGACGGTGAATCCTGCCTGCTAAGCCGCTGCTGCTCGCCGGACCCGCTGCGCGGATCCCACTTCGCGGTCTTAGCAGTGTGGGGAATCTTGCCTGGGGCTTGTTGGGACACCGGCAGGGCTGCGAGGGTAGAGCGGGTGGACTCTAAGTTCCAGGAGTCCCCGTGCGCCCGTGTCAGCTGGGCTCCTCTCCCTGCCGGCCGCGCCCCCAACACAGCTGCATAAAATCATCTTCAGCCCCCACACCAGCGGGAAACTGACCTGAACTCTTGCCACGCCACGGACCTTTGACGGTGAATCCTGCCTGCTAAGCCGCTGCTGCTCGCCGGACCCGCTGCGCGGATCCCACTTCGCGGTCTTAGCAGTGTGGGGAATCTTGCCTGGGGCTTGTTGGGACACCGGCAGGGCTGCGAGGGTAGAGCGGGTGCACTCTAAGTTCCAGGAGTCCCCGCGCGCCCGTGTCAGCTGGGCTCCTCTCCCTGCCGGCCACGCCCCCTAGAACACCTTTGCACATCTTTAAAAAGAGCAGTCACTCCCGCTGCGCGGGAGCGCGCGGGAGGGCGCCGGGAGAAGCCCGGGACAAGGGCGGGACCGTCTGTGGCCGTCCGGGGCCGTAGGAGGCCGGGCTGGGCCTGACCTCCTTCTTTGTAGTCCGGAGGACATTGTTCATTACATAATGGATATGGCAACAGAAGAAGAAACCCCGGGTAAAAAATCCAGATTACGTAATGGATCCCTGGAGAATTACTTTCCCAAGAGGAGCGAGGGAGAAAAGGATTCCATCCTAGCAGAGCGCAGGGCAGAGCGGCGTCGCTCTGTTGAGAATATGAAACACAGACCCCTCACTGATAGTCTACTTGAATTGAACCGGGAGGGTGATTCGAATGGCCTAAGTGAGGATAACGTAAGTCAAGAGGGAGTCCCCCTACTGTTTCGTGACTTTGTAGCCACTCCTTGTTTGCCCTCGGATAATATTATAATTGTTTCACCCACCCCTAGTGGTAGTCGTGTGGCTGACACATCTAAATCTAGGAAGCAGAAAGTTAATATTTTTCCTGTAGCCCAGACCCACCGCCCTCCCCCTAGTAAAAAAAGGAGGAAACAAAGGGTGGTATCAGGTAAAGCCAAAACATCGCACGCTGATTTCGGTAAAGGGATAAAAACTCCGATTACAACTGAGACTCCTCCAGTAGCAGAGCAGGATCACACACCACAGGTAGCTGTTCCACCGGTTCATTGTCCATCTTTAGCAACCACACAAGATGAGGCTCCTGATAACAACATTAGAGTCACCCCACCTATTACTTCACCACTACTTCCCCCCACAGTGTCAGGGAACCTGGAATTTTTGTTGAGATCTCTCCTTCTACCCATTAATGAGTCTATTAAAAAGGTGGAAATTAGATTAACCATATTGGAAGCCGCCATAACTAGTATGTCTACCCATACCAAAAATAAAGGAAGTGTGGCGGTGCATCCTACACCCCCTTCTACCACACCACAAAGGAAATCTAGAATTCCTCCTACCCCTGCTCTGACTAAGCAAACTCGCCAGCCTCCGGGTGGAGCTGTGCCCCCAACTCATAACACACCGCCGCCTAAACAACCTAAAGCACCAGCCACTGAGTTGGGAGCGGGCCCCTCCAAACCATCCCTAAAGGCCTCGACGAGCAACAATCAGAGTGCACACGGGGATGGTGGAAAAAGTAGGATACCTCATAAAAGGGTCCCACAAGTAGAGATTCCCCCAGAAGCTGTGCCCTACGTGGTGATTCTAACGGGGGTCCCGCAGTTAACTGAAAATAAGAAGGAGGGATTTGTCGACCTCAAAAACAAAATTATCCATTGGTTGCGGTTGCACAGGCCGATAGCACCTAACATAGATGGGGACATAGTTCATGTTAGACGGATCAACTGGCTGGGGAGTAGAACTAAAGATATCAAGGGGGACCTAGTGGTGGTCAATTTTAGAGACCCTCGGGCAGTTGATTACATCCTAAATTGGCCACCTGGGAATGGGGAAACCTGTGTTATCCCACGGGCTTTTACATACTTTTACCCCAGGTCAGAAGTTACCAACTCTAAATATTCAAACAGACCACAATCTTACAGGCCGCCCTTTATACCACCCTACATTAATAATCATCCTCAGTATGGGCATCAGTTCACTAGGGTGCCTGATCTACACTCCGCCTGGTCCATGGTCCCCCATAGACATATGCTGAACCAGGGTTCCAGTATGAACCACCTGAGACCCTTTACCCCGTTGGATACCTACAATCGGTTTTCCCAGCTGTCAGGGCTGGAAGACTGCGATTGAAGTTGGGGGAAAGGGGGGGGGGAAATGATAATGAACTGCCTGGGGATGAGGTTCCTCGTCCACCTTGGGGTAGCATTGGTACTGAAGAAGTTAGTCTATCTACAGACCATATGGTGACCACCAATGACATAACTGAGGATTCTAGGTCAGCAGGGCCCACGACGAGTATGGTTGGTTGCTTTGCAACCCCCATTTCATTGGCCCAGGAGGGGGGGAGCCCTTTGACTAGGGCGGTTAATGAGAGGTTGCCCAAGGTGGGTTACACTTCTATGCCTAGAGGAAGGCGGGTAATAAACCTCCTTTCTTGGAATATTGCTGGGCTAAAGAGGAAGTTAGAAACCCCGGAGTGGCACACACTCATTGAGCAGTTTGATGTCTGCCTGTTCCAGGAGTCATGGAGTCTTGTTCCGCTACATAAATCGGGGTATACTACCCACTTTGTGCCCGCAGTAAGTAAGGGAAAGGGCAGACCATCGGGCGGTCTCATAGTTTGGATAAAAATAGATCTGAACTGGGTGGTCACAAGCCATATTGTGGAGTGTAACGATATACTCCACCTTTCGGCAAAAGGAGAGGAGGATGTCGTCAGGCTTGACCTTTTTAATGTTTATGCAAGAGGGACACAGGGTGACTCTCCCTCTTTGACCTTAACAGCCCTGGATTCGGCCTTAGCCAATTGCCCCTGCTCAGCTAAAATTCTTGTGGGGGGTGATTTTAATTGTACATTTGAACCCCTTCTCGGAGACGACCCCTTAGGAATCGAAGAGGAGGATTCAAAATGGTCCATTCCAACTCTTTCCCTGCCCCCTGTTAGGAAGTGGTCACCTAGGGCCATACAAATTAATGCACTGACAAGGGACCATAAATTAAGAGCCCTTAATGGTAGAACTATATCTGATCAGTCAGGGGCATTGACCTTTAATAGACTCTCAGGGCCGTCCCGAATCGATTACATCCTAATGGATGTTGGATTCTGGCCGGACCTAATTGATATGGAGGTCGTCCCAAGCCAGGATAGTGACCACAATCCCCTGTGTTGCAAGTTCAATTGGGGTGTTCTGAATGACAGGCGAGCGATTGTCGCCTTAAAAACAACTAAAGAAGTTATCCCATTTAACAATAACCGTAGACTGAAATGGGATAAGGCTAAGCTTAATGAGGGCGATATAGGAAGTATCAAAGCGATGGTTGAGGGTTTGTCTTCCAACTTAGAAATCTGGGTTGGTGAAAATCGGACCGTCAATCGCCAACACCCCTCCCTTGACTCTGCCTATAAAACCACAATAGATCAAGTTGGCCAATTTTTTATCTCGAAGGGGAAAAGTAATAGGGCTCCTGCTATACCCTCTACTCTTAGCAAATCATGGTATAATGATCATTGTAAGAGCAAAAGGAAAAACTTGTCAAATGCTCTGCTTTCAGGGGACCCTTCACTGGTTAGAGCGGCCAGGAAGGATTATCTGAAAGCATTATCATTGGCCAAACGGGAGTGGGAGGAACAGCATTGGCAGGATCTTTCCAATGCTGTGAGTAGTAGGAACCCAAACCTTTTTTGGGAACTGGTCAATAGAACAAGGCAGAGGAAATCGCAACCATTGGCTGATCATATAACTTGCCAGCAATGGTTTACACATTTCTCATCCCTATATGGAGACTCGGAAGAAACAACTAGTCCTGGGGTGAATAGCCTGGGTGAAGGGGATCCCGTAGATGATAATGTCCTTTTATTTTCAACAGGAGAAGTAGTGTTGGCGATTAGACACCTAACCCCTAAGAAAGCCGCTGGGCAGGATGGGATCCCTGGGGATCTGTTGATGGCGGAGCCAGAGGCCTGGGCTAAACTAATTGCGATTATAATGAATCTGATCACGAGGGGACACCAGGTTCCAGACTCCTGGAAAGGGGCTGAGGTAGTCACTGTGTATAAGAAGGGGGCTAGAGATGACCCTGCGAACTACAGACCCATCAGTTTGATAGACATAATCCAGAAAGTGGTCGGCAGGGTCATCATTTCAAGAGTAGGCGACTGGATAGAGGAGGCTAGTATCCTCTCCCACTTACAAGCGGGGTTCAGAAGGAAGGTAGGTACGATGGACCAGGTCTTTCGTCTCTTTGCCATCTATTGGAAGGCGGTTACTATCATGAAGGGCAGTTTGTATATGGCCTTCATCGATCTTAAAACTGCATTCGACCTGGTCCCTCGTACAAAACTTTGGGAAATTCTAGGAGAGATGGGTATTCCCAGTGGTCTTCTGAGCCTAATCGTAAAGCTGCACGAGGGGAACTATGCGAGGGTTAGATGGGGATCCCAGGGGCAACTTACAGACAGGATCCCAGTGCGGAGAGGAGTACGTCAGGGCTGTGTCATGGCTCCGACCCTCTTCTCCCTATTCGTAAACGGAGTGGTTGACCATCTAAAGGGGGAGGAGTCGGATGCCCCATCCCTGGCGGGGGAGAGAATCCCCACACTTCTCTTCGCTGATGACACCCTATTAATTTCAAAATCCCCGGTGGGCTTACAAAAACTCATGAATCGGTTTAGCTCCTTCTGCACTACCCGAGGCTTAACTATCAATACATCGAAAACCAAATTGATGGCTTTTGCACCCTCAAAAAGATTTTAAAATAATTTTGTGCTTAACAACGCCCCCCTCGAGCTGGTCGTGTCTTTTGACTATCTTGGTGTCCGGATTAACAGCCGCATGACCTGGAAGGATCATCTTTCCAAAATGTTATTAAACCATCGAAGAGTATCCGGGGTGACGCTGAAGGAGATCCGTGAATCAACTAGTAAACCGGTCTCCCCAGCTATGACCATCTATGAGGGTCAGATTCTTCCTGCAGCACTTTATGGCTCCGAACTGTGGGGGTTTGAAGGGGTTTCTGACTTGATGAGAGCGGAAAACAACTTTTTTAGGAAAGTGGTAGCTCTTCCCACTTCCACCCCAATGATCCCTCTAAGATTAGATCTGGGCAGAAAAACAGTAAAGGACTTGGTGAGGCTACGCCCGTTGTTATTCTGGTCCCGACTAAGAAGAACTGAGGAGCTCGCAAAGTATGCTGAAGGGCTGGATGAACTACTACTACTGGACACATGTAAAAAAATAGGATGGCTAAATAAACTGAAGGAATTGGCTTTCAGCTTGGGTCTAAGAGAGGCATGGGAGTTGCAGTCACCACCACCCAAAGATGTTATAAAAAAACTATACTGGGACTGGGTACAGAGTAACGCTACGAGGTCTACGAATTTGGGCTCACTTACTGACCAATTTTTGTCAATTAAGTGTGTGCGTAAATTGGAACCCTTTCTCGACTTAATAACCAAACCATTGGATCGAGCGCTGTACCTAAAATTGCGTTATGGGACGCTCCCGGTTCATGACTTTACGGTGAGATGGTTGAATACAGATGCCCGCTCGCGTGCATGCCCGGGCTGTGCGGCCCCTAAGGAATCGGTGGCTCACTTGTTTTTTGCCTGCCCAGCTTATAAAGGGGCGCGGAAATTCTGGTTGAAACCCGTCTGTAGGGAATTAGGGCTGAGGTGCCATAGCCAGGCACTACGTGTCTTCTCTACAGATTCTTCATCTGCCAGTATGATCTGTGGGGTGGCTAAATTTTTGGGAAGTGCGTGGATGACACGTTCCCGCTTACTGAAACTACAATTTGGAGGTTCCACTAGCTGAGGACGAATTTACTGCCAGTAAATTGACGAATGAGGTGTCCATGCTTCTACTGTATTTTATAATCTTTTATTGGTATTTGAAATGTTTATGTATATGTACTCTTTTATGGTGATAAATTGCCGAATAAAGATATTCAACCTGTAAATGGTATTGGTGTGTCAATAGTTTCAAAAATGATACTCTGTATTTTACACTAGGTGTATTAGAGTGTAAGGAGGTGCATTGTATTATCACATGAAGTATATCATCAGTGGTGTGATTATTGATGTTAAATGAGCTGTCATCAGTGATGTCATCAGTGATGTCACTGACCATGTCATGAATGATGTAATATGTGACATCATCAGCATTGGATTGCGGATGCGCGAAATATATAGTTAGTGCACCTAACTATATGTCGAATTTCATTGGTTTTATATCAATAAAATGTCCAGCTAACTATATAGGAGGAATTTCAATTTTTTTATATGTTAATTCCTAACTATATAAAGCCTAAAACCTATGGTTTTTTTAGTGAATATATATATATATATATATAGATAGATAGATAGATTGGATATATATCTATCTATCTATCTCTCACAAAAAATAGACCGGCACTCCGCTTGGTAGAGAAGGTTAGATTTATTCAGCACACTGTGATCACAGTGTGCTGAATAAATCTAACCTTCTCTACCAAGCGGAGTGCCGGTCTATTTTTTGTGAGTGGATAAAATACGGGACCCTGTCCTGGTCCCGACTCCGGCACCAACTTGCCAAGTGCTCCCTCTGCGACAGGACAGATTGTGTTTGATAGAAATATATATATATACACACACCCATACCCTACTGCAGTCACCAGTAGGTAGTTATAGTTAGGACCTACTTTCCAAAGGAAGAGCGTTTTTTTCATTTGCCAATATCTTTGGCGTTGTTTGAGGAATCTTCGTGAAATTTTCAAAATTTATACGCCACTCGTTTCAGCAGCTGTGTTGAAAGTTTTGGGGTGATCCGTCAAGAGGGGCAGAGGGGGGTCCCAAAACTCTTTTTCTACTTGTTAATTCCCTTAGGAAACTTTAGACACTGCTACAGCCCGAACTGCTGAACGGGATTGTTTTAAATTTGGCAAAAGGGAAGCTCTTGGTCAAGAAAGCACTATTTTGTTAAATGCTGTAAATCTGTTCAATAGTTCTGAGAAATGTAAGGATTTCTTAGCTATATAACAATGGCCACGGTGGATCCGCTAACCCTCCTGATCTCGTGCCTGAGATCAGATTGGCTGCCAACACTTAAAACTAGGAAGTGTTGGCAGCCGTCTTGTGCCTCGGTTTGAACCAAGTCACAAGCAAAAAACCCCAGTGCCCATAAAAACATTTTTAAAAAATTCAAGGGGGGCGGGGGGGGTTGAAAATAAAAAATAAAGCGCGGGTTGCTGCGCTGCGTTTTAATACAGCCACAAGGTAAGCCAGGCGCGTGGGGGGGCTCCAGCGGGAGCCACCTCCTTGGGCCGATTATACTTAAATGCGGGGCCACGTTCCTCCCGCATCCCCACCCACCGCCTTGGGGACCATCACCTTCCTGGGTCTGTTTTCAAGATGGGGGAGGCGGCCTTCCTCCTGGAGCCGTAATTGGCCCTGGGGACCACCACCCCCCAGGGCCGACTTAAGCAATGTCCCCAGGTGCCCACCCTCAGCACATTGCACTTTGCTATGGGATGGTCTCATAGCAAACAAGTGTGCTCCGCTTTGAACAAGCGAGAGCATTTGGCATGTTAACAGCTCCGAGGGTGGAAAAAGCATTGCAGTGTCCCGCAGGATGCGTGAGCCGACCGGGGATCAGGCCCCGGGTTGGGGTCCCCGGGGCCCAAAAGGATCAAGGGGGGCGGGGGGCACACTCCTCCCCTTCTTAAAACAAAAAAAATAAATCCGAAGCCGGCAACTCGCCACAGGCCCAGCCCCCTTTCTCCACTTCTCTGCAAATGCACCTCGTGCGTGCTCCTGGTTGGGAGATGAAGTATTCTTCGCTGCTGAGGATCCTTAGGGGCCAACTAGCCCACCTGTTACCTCAAGTAAGCTCCACACAGTGCGATTGCTGAGAGGGGGTCGTAGGCCACACACCTTTCTCCACCACGCTGCAAACGCGCTTCTCGTCGTTTCCCTGGTGGGGGAATGAGGTGCCCTTGCATCCTGAGGGGCTAAGGACTAAAGTGGACTTCATCCCTCAAGCAGCAGTGCACCAGGAGGTGAGTTTGCAGAGTGGTGGTGAATGGGGGTGTGGCTTCTGACCACCTCTCAGCAATCCAGTTGTGGACAACTTAAATACAGGCTATCTGGTGATTTATAGGAATTGATCAACAGGGTGCACTGTTGTCCATTATGTGCTAAACATATCCATGTTCTAAAATTAAACTTTGCTGTTAAAGGCTTCCAACCATATGTCAGGGTGATGGTTGTTCCTGTACCTGTGGGGTTTGCCACTTCAGTATTTTGCCTAGAGGATGGATTACAAAAATTGTACATCATTGCTTACCATCTTCCAGTGGAAACGAACACCTTTGCCTGACTGGGATCATACACTAGTGGAAACTACAACAACATTCTGTATGACTTTCACTCACTACGGACAATCAACAATAGACCCTTTCACTGCAAGAATTTTTGATGTGGCACCTGCATCCAGAGTTTTTGGTCCTTGCAATGTTGGTGTCAATCAGTTGGTCACGGATATTTGCCCGTATAACCCCCGCACCCTTCCCCCGATACCAGTGATACTTCAGGATGTTCAAGATGTCATTGATACTTCTTTGGTTTATTATGTAGGGAAATTTTATTGCCAAATGGGTCCGAGTTGAATCCTGATTTATTGTCCACTTTAAATTTCATAAAAAGTTCACATAGTTGGCACAACAAAATTAGTGTATGGTGAAAGCAAAGTGTATTAATATTTAAAAACTGCGAACGAAAACCCAAATACACTGAAGGTAAATGCTACAGTAAGAATTTCCCTGACCGAGCACACTTATTGAATTAATGGTGGCCTTTTGCACCAATGCAGAAGTTGTCCTTCCTCATCAGCAGTGCTTGAAACAAAATTGCAGTCTCCGATATAAAGAAGCGACCGTCTTTAGTTAGTGGTCATTATGCGTATACCAACTAAATGGATCTCAAAAGGCATTTAGTACAAGATCGAGCAAGCAAGATAAGTCAAATGTAGGTAAAGGTTTGTGTATCTACCTAGGCCTATATTGGGGTACATTGGGGCTCATAACAACCAGTCTTGTGTATATAAATAATCTAAAAGAATTCTTAGAAAAAAACAATAGAGTGGATACCTTCTTAATGAAGTTGTACCCTAACAAGACTGAATTTGTTCACCAGCCTGCTACAAAATGCACACAAAGAAGCTGACTTACTTGTGATTTTTTTCTTACAAACACTGCTGTAAAAAACCATGAGGATTCCCTGTAGACCGAAATCTGAGCATCAATGAACGTCTCAATAAACTGGCAAAAATAGCTAAATTTTAATGAAATTCAAGTACTCAATCTCACTATAAATCAGCTGGACAAGCCTTAGTGCAGTAGTGTGGCTCACTGGTTAGAGGCGGCAGACCCGAGAGCAGAGGACGGCCCGGGACCAGGGTTCGATTCCCGACGCGGCAGGTTTCTGGACCAGGGTCAGCGGACTCGATAATTCTCTCGCCTCGGTGCCCACTCTGATCAGCGATCACACTCGGCAACTCTGGGCATAAGCTTGCCTCATCTGCACTAACGGCCCCACCAGACCGCCGGGGATGCCTGGTCTCACCCTGGAGATACCCATTAAGGGACCATCTCTCAGGGAAGCCAGGAAGGGTTTCGCAGCGGTCGAAGCGCGGAGATACTCCTCCGGGAGTCTATCCTAGCGCTATATAAACCCACAATTAATTAATTTAATTAATTAGTAATCGACCATATAGATCACACCAGAGCCATTTTAGCAGGGCTACCTAAATCCACTATCTTGCCTCTGAAAGCCCCATTTATATACTACTGCACAACATGTGACAATTGGAATGGTTCAAGGAAACCAACCCAAATCCATTTATATAAACGGACCTGATCCTGTAACTCAATCTCTCATAAGACATCGTTTGTGTCACTTAGGAAGTGCAGTCACACTGTATGAGAACGTGCATGGCTCTCCATTACCTCTGTCAACAGGTTTTCACCACAGCAAGGGGGTTAGTGGCCCACCCGGTGCCAGGGTGGTATCGTATCATAGAGTCGACACATCATATAGGAGTGCTAACTGAACGATTCGAAAAAATATCTAAAACCAGTCATGTCCGACATGTAGGACCATATAAATGTTCAATAAAAGTTTAATTTCAACAGGATCTGAGGACATGCAACAAGTCAGAAGTCTTACTACTGCAACACAAACTGTAAGAGTCTGAACAAGCCAGCAGCATATAGACTGGGCCCAGCACCATCTGTATAGTTCCCTGAACTAAACATTTCAGACTTGTTTCTTTTAACCCTTTGTCATGTGTAAATAGACTGACTACATGACCAATACTCATCATCAAAACGTGTTGGTATACTGTAGGGTCCAGTAATCCCCTTGCCCCCCTCACCCTCACCTACCAGTCCCATAGAAGCCTTATATTCTGCTCCTGTTATGGCCCCCCAAGTCTCCAGGTAAGTAAGCAGTGGAGAAATAATGGGGCGAGACCCAACATTTCAAGCAGTGTGTTTACTTGAATGCAAGCTCTTTTTGTAGTGTTAATGCCAAATTCTTCTAGTAGTTCTTCAAATATTTTCTGTTGGCCATCTGTAATCTTTTCTTTGGTGTCTTATGTAGGCCTGGGCGGTAACTTCCGTTCCGCTCGCAGAATTTGCGTAATTTCGTGTTCAGCGGAGAACACTAAATTGCCCAAAATTCTACATTCCGCGACTTCATGAATTTTTTTGCTTGTTTGAGTTTTCAAAATGCGTGTCTGTGAGATATTTTCCCCCAAGCACGCAAACACCAATTGCGAACAGGAAAAAAGCATCGCAAACAAGCAATTCCGTGTGTTCGCCGAATTTCTGCGTGTTAGCAGAGATTTTTTTACCGTTTCACGGAGATTTGCGCAACGCGATTACACAAATTCCGCCCACCCCTAGTCTTATGTACTTCCTGTTTAAAGAAAGCAATGCGGAGCAGGGTGGAATTTAAAGCCCTTGCTACGTGTCACCGGATTCTAGGTGGCAAAGCCCCTGCCCCGCTACAGAGCCTGGTGACCAGGTATGAGCCCACTAGGACTCTGCGCTCCTCCTGTACTGGCCTCCTGAAAATTCCTAAAATCAGGAAAGCACGTATGGGGGGAAGGTCGTTCAGATTTTTGGCACTGAAGCATTGGAATGACCTTCTGTCTGAGATACGCCTGGAGGCATCAGAACCTCTGTTTAGAACTAAACTTAAGACCTACCTTTTCAGACGGTAGTCGGTTGCGATAGCTGTCTAACTGCTTACCCCACTTTTATAGCGCGGGGACACGCCTGTAGGCGTACACCAGGCGCTCTACAAATGCCCCTAATAATAATAATAATATAGAACTACCACTAATATGATTTGAAAAAAATGTTGGGTGGACAAAACATAATTGTGGTTGCGTGATGCCAAATCTAAAATAGATGAAATAAAGACAAGTCATAGGAAATTTAAGGTACAGATGGGTCTGTGTGTTTGGGAAATGGACCTCTGTTCTAAGGCAGGATATTTGTGTGCAAAAATGAGCAAGATTCCTGTCAATTAGTTACAAGCAGGCGCAATGCAATGAATGCTAACTAAATAAATATTCCACCTCCTATAAATATAAGGGAGAATATGAACAAAAAAATGATTAACGCAACAAAGTACCTAAGTATTTAGAATATAGAACTGTTTAAATAAGTGCTCTGCTGCACAGTAGTCCTAAGGAAATCACCTATTATAATAAGTTTTATCAAATGGGGCATCTATTTCATACTTCTATTAGGTTTTTATAGAAGAAAATGAAAATTGTTTACAGAGCACGGCAGAAAAGTTGGATCAACAAATAGAAAGGCAGCCGGGTTCATGGTAACAGCACTACCTAAGCCTATCACTTGGTATTTTAAGTTCTGGTATTGCCCACCTCAAATGGTCACTTGCCACATGACCACAAATAGAAACATGAAAGAAAAGTAGATGAGAGGCAATACACACGAGCAGCAATTTGTAAGTTACAAGCCGGACATGGATTAGGACTCGCTCCACCTTAAGCCACATAAATACTCCTCTGATTAATATTGGAGGCCTCTTGACCTCCGACCTACTCACCCAGCCTACTCTAACTAACAAGGCTACACAGGCACCTTCTATGACCCAGGGCTTTGCTCTTTGAGACTACGTCCCTACACAGGACATATCATATCGACCAAACGATACTGGACAGAATTTCTTCGGCACTCGTACACCGCCACTACTTCCTTTCCCTGAAGAAGCCATTTTAGGGCAAAACACGTTGGCTGTCTCTAAAGAATGTACACCCAAGCGTGTGTGAAATAAAGACAAACAGCAACATCTACATTCGACTACTGATTGATTATCCATCTGTAAACCTTGTAACTCACAAATTGCTGCTCGTGTGTATTGCGCCTCATCCACTTTTCTTTCTGGGTAGAAAAGTTTTTCAGTTGGATATGGACTCTGAAAGGTTCAGTCCACTCAAGGGATGGTCTAAGGGAGGTAAATAAAATTGCCCCAGCCAGGGTAACCAAATTGGCAATGCCAAATCAGGCTTTCTAGTAGGAGTTCCGGATGTGTAGTAGGAATACATGTTTACTTCTTGCTGGCTTTTAATGTAGTCTAGAAAAATATATTCTTCATTTTAAATCATATGATAATTAGTAATTATAGCTAGAAATATTTTAGACAAGGGATAAAAATGGATGAGCTCACTCTCCTTCTGGGATTGGTGGAAGGGATTTAACAAAGCTCACACTTTTGA
Organism: Lissotriton vulgaris; assembly: GCF_964263255.1. Lineage (NCBI taxonomy): Eukaryota > Metazoa > Chordata > Amphibia > Caudata > Salamandridae > Lissotriton > Lissotriton vulgaris. Next base: position 2,107,762,548 of record NC_141687.1, read on the forward strand.
CTTGCATATATATATATTAGGCAAGAGAAAGCATGGAGAAATACAAAAGGACTTTGGGTTTTCCCACTTGGATGCTGTTGATCTGACCTCCCACGTGAGGAGCACTTTCAGTCAGGTGCTGTTTATGCGGAGGTAACGGCAAAGCACCCAGGACGGGAAATTCCTCTGATAATGACACCAGCTGGATTTAAATTCAGGTCAGGCTATTGGAAAAGACCTTCTTCATCAGCCCTCATTCTGTTTGCCCTTTTATTCAGAATAATTCCGTGCTCATGGCAAGCTGACCTCTTCCAGCTAAAACTGAATTGAGCCGATTGACTCGTTTCACTTTTACTTGCACCAGTGCTTGGAGACATACCTCAGCCACCCTTCCTACCCAACAAGCATTGATTTAAATAGGATCGGCACCCTTAGAAAAGGGAGACCCGCACTTTTCCAATGCCTTTTCCCCCTTGTGCATCCCTACTTGGAGTTTGCTGCTGGAGAGCATTCCCCATGCAGGGAACCACACCCTAAACACCAGGAATTGCTTTTTGAGGGGCGTCCCCACCCCAGCAGTAGACTTGTTCGCCATCTTCCACATTCATAGCAGTCTTTCTGTTCACTATGGTGGGCAGATAGGAGGTACTAACCCCCAGTCTGCCCCCAGGGGCCAGCAGAAAAGTCACTATACACGATGGAAGCCTTAGGTACCATTGAGGGAGGTAGTGCGCCACCACTTCATAATCGGACATACAGTTTTTCTGCTCCCCCTTAGGTTGGATTGAGTTCCCCGGGAGGGGCAGAAAACCCACTAGACAATTGAGATGTCTTTTTTTTTTTTTTTTTTTTTTAAGGAGGGAGTGCCCCTATGAACCATGGGCCTGTGCTCCCCACCTCTCCTCCCTAGGCACAACAATTTGCCCCTCTGGGGGTAGGAAGGGATAGATGAGTATGGAGGGTCCGAATTATCAAAAGAGAAACTGGTAAAAGAAAAAGTGGTTGGTGTGGCCCGCTCATGCATTGAGGGAAGTGCCCCACTATAGAACGGGTGCAATAATATTTCTGCCCATTCTGTGTGTGGGTTGGGGGAGTTTTTCCACAGTCTGACCCCCAGTGAGCAGAAAGCCCACTTGTTATGGAGAAGGGGGCAAGAACAGGTGGTGTCAGTCTACGCAGCCATTTGGGCAATGCTCCTACCCTGATGGGGTATCATTGTTTCTGCCCCCAACCTTCAGTAGTGGATAGGCCCACTATACACCAGAAATTTTACACAAGGGCCAAAAAAAGGAGTTGTGGCTGTCCCACACTTGAGTGACGTCGCGCCCTAAAGCTCAAACAGTCTTTCTGCAGCCCTCCCCCTTCCCATACGCCATCCCAGGGTCCTAAGGCATCCCATGGCAAGCGAAAGGCGGTGTTAATTTCTTTGGATGAAGTTTTTCCAAAATGGGCAGTGGAGGGGGAACAAATTCAAATTTACTCTCACTTTCCATTATGAACGGTTACAGGATTCAGGCACACGGTCAGCCCGCGTTCAGGAAAACCTACTAAATCCAGACATTTGTGACAACTAAATAGACTCTAGAGTAGTGTGATGTGCATAGATTACACATTCCTTCAAATTTAGGATAAAATCATAATGCTCCCTCTCACTTGGTCTAAAATCATTCTGCTCCCTCGCAGCTGCAAGGGTCCACAAAATTCCTTCCAGGTGTCCCCTTGCTTCTCCCAATAAAAACATCGCCCCACTTGTATGGCTGGCCATTGTGCACACACGGGAACAGATCAAACCGGGGACCATCTTGATTTGGCATTTCCCTGGTTTGGTCCATTCCTATTGCTGTCACACCAAATGCACATTTGAGCATGTTCCCCATGAGAGATCCCTTATTAACATTATGATAGGGTCACGTCAGACTTCAAATCCCATGTCACTGAACATGGTAGCCCTGCAGTTATAGAATTTGATTACTTAAAACTCCTTTAAAGATGGATGGACATTCATGTGGAGGCTGCAGACCAGCTTCATGGACCGTGGTAGCCACGAAATGGAAAGCATTTACAGAGTAACACAAGTTATGGGATTTTTCACCTTTTTTTAGAGAAATCCTGTGCTTGTTACATTTGGAAGACGCTCATTGTGCAAAGCAGCTGCGTAGGCTTCTTATCAAATATGTACTATAATATTGCAGTTCGAATATTCAGGCACATTAAGGTGCTGCAGACATGCAGTTTTGAAACATTTCATTGGTACGACTCCCACTTTAGTCCCACTATCCAGAGCGGGAAAATGTGATCAATTCATGCAGTGCATATGAATCTGAAATAGGTCTTCCTTGGGAAAATGAAAGGTATTTGTAATAAAAGTTTTGCACCCTTTAACTGGTCTAGCGTCACATGACACCTTCCTTCTCCTCAGACACAATTAATCTACAGTTTAAGTTTCCCAAGCTGTATAATTGAATCCAAAAAAGTTTGATAGTTTTACTCCTATTTAACCACCGACGACTATAGAATGTGAAGATGGCGATGACATTGTGGACAGTTATGGGTTTAGGTGGAGGAGTGTGGCTCAATGGTTAGAGCGGCAGACCCTGATGCAGAGTTCTGGCCAGGGACCAGGGTTCGATTCCCGCCTCTGCGGGGTCTTGGGCTCAATTTCCTCGGACCTGTTAATTCTCGCCTCGGTGCCTATTCTAATCACGGGCCCCACGCTGCAGCTCTGGGCAACCCTGGGGGTGCCCAGGAGTGGACACTTCACAGGGAAAGCCAGGAGGGGTTCCACAGCGGTATGAGTATCAGCGCCAGGAAGCCGCATAGGCGACACCGCAAGGTGACGTCTGGTGACAGTGCGCTCTATAAGTACCATGACATTTTTTTTTATAATCTACACCGTTGTGAGTGACATAGGCTTTGCCGTTGGTCAGTGTACAACTTTTGGTGTTCAGTGTGTTTTTTCATGTTTCTTCCTCCTGATGCATATGCTTAATAATGCAGTAGCTTCAAAAACACCAGCATATGAGCAGTAGACAGTGAGGGCTGTAGACAGGTGTGCACCAATACTAGTAGAGAGACCTTTACTCACCCTGCAGCTCCATGTTAAATCTTTGTGTGAGTCACTATTGCTAGGATTGCATGTTGATGAAGCATCTGAAGATGTGCATGGGGAATTCGTGAAGATGGCTTTTGCTCAGTTTGCCACTGCTCTTCCACTGTTGTGCATATCTGCACCTCCGTTTTTGTGGACTGGTTGATCATCCACTAATTTGTTACTTAACATTTGAGTGCGCTTTGTGAAAGCAAGGAATAGGCTTTGATCAGAGGTGTCTGCTGAACGGAATAATTGTACCCTGTTTTGGAAAACCGTTAACTCCCCATTCCTCAAGGATGATAAGATCCCCGAATTAACCTCGAATGTCCTGAGGGATGAGTGGACCCTTCACTTTTCTAAACTCTTTGACTAGGATAGTGTATTAGGTGATTCAGGGGATACGTGGCCACAAACGCCACTTGATATCACTGTCCAAGAAGTCTTAAATAGTATAAGGGCCAGTAAAGGAGGAAAAGCACAGGGGCCAGACGGGGTACCAATTGATATATATAAACTGGTCCCCGAAGTTTGGGGGCCTCTGTTAACCAATATTTTTAACATAGTCTGTAACGAGGTACCCCCTACCTGGGAAGAGTCAATATTAATTCCTATCCATAAGAAAGGAAATAGAGGGGATGTCAAGAACTATCGTCCAATTTCTTTGTTGGACTTCTCCGTAAAAGTAATGAGTAGAGGGCTTTTAGTTAGGCTGGAAGAATGGGTGGAGGAAAACGGCATTCTAGCAGAGAGCCAGTTTGGGTTTAGGAAGGGCCGTGGCACGATTGAGCAGTGTCTAAATTTGGACCTGCTCATCGGTAAATATACCCAGGCAAAGAGCGGCACTATTTATCTCTGCTTCGCGGATCTGAGTAGTGCCTTCGATCTGGTGGACCATGGCATCCTTTGGCAAAGCTTATTGAAATCGGGGCACCAGAGCGTATTGTGCACTTTCTAGCACGTCTTTATTCCAAATTACGTGCTTGTGTCCGTTATGGCCTAAACGGGGAATGCACCACTAGCTTTAAAATTGGGCGGGGAATTAGACAGGGATGTGTGTTGGCTCCACTGCTCTTCACTCTTTTCATCAATGAGATTGATTCCTTTCTCAAATCTTTGGCAGTGGATGCTCCTAAAATAAATAAAGATAGCGTCCCAGTGTTACTTTACGCGGACGACGTGGTCCTAATTTCACGCACCCCAGTCTGCCTCCAACGACTGATGGATGGCTTCTCGCAATTTATTAACAGTAGAAAATTGGTGTTAAATAAATCCAAAACTTTTGTTAAGGAATGCGGGCGAAAGAATAGAAAGAAGCACTTCTCATTTTTTATAGAGGGTCAAAAGGTCCAAGCTGTTGATCAATTTTCCTATTTGGGGGTCACGTTCTCTAGTAACAACAAATGGGCCAATGAGCACAGGAATGTTCGGGCTAAGATGGCGAGGAGTTCCCATGGAATATTCACCATGGCTACCAAATTGGGAGATAGGCGGGTCCACGACATGTTAAAAATTTTCCAGTCTCGTTGTGTCTCCATTGCCCTGTATGGAGCAGGCGTTTGGGGCCATGCCACGGCAGGGTCTCTTCAGGTAGAGGAGAACGTCTTTTTGAAGAGACTGCTGTGCCTGCCAAGCTCTGTCTCAAACGTTTTGGTGCATAATGAATTGGGTATTTATCATCTTGCCGACTTGTTTCTCCTCAGACCTCTGATGCTATGGCGCTCTATTTGGATAAAAGAAGAGACCTCATTGTGTAGAGCTATTATTTCTGACTGCCTTTCTTTGGATCACTATGAAAAGATTCCATGGTTAAAATATATTGTGGAAAATTTCCGTGAGATCTTTGACATTAATATCATTGTGGACCGATGCGGGGCCAATGAGTTGTCTAAAACTGAACTTAAGGGGTGTTTTTTACAACAGCTATCCATAAGGCGACATCAAAATAGTGCTGAACTTTCTTCCTGTGTTCTTTACCGGGACTTTAATGAATTTGTAGGTTTTCAACCTTATTTGTCACAAGTGACCTGAAATGCACATCGGTTTGCGTTGGCTAGACTGAGAACTGGAGTAGTACATCACCTTGTGGCCTTCCCCTCCCTGCATTCACATCCTGTTGGCCCCTGTTTGTGTGATAATACTACCCCACAAAGCACTGTGCACTTTCTTTTGCTTTGCCAGTTGTACAAATATCTACGGATTGCCTATTTGAAGCCATTGTTTGTAAAGTTTGGTGTTAGGACAATTCGAGACTCCATGAGCCTGCTTTTTAATTTACATCACCCGGATGTTTGTTTTTATACCGCTACTTATATTCTTAAATCAATCAATGCCAGGAAAAGTATGCTCTTTTAACCTTTTAAACTGTTGTATTCTTTTGCTTTCTATGGCTGCTGTTTTATACTGTAATCCTTTTTATGCCGTGCTTTTATGGACTTGCTTTCTTGTTCCGAATAAAGCCTTATGAAATGAAAATGATCAGAGGTATCAAATCTGTTTTTAGTCCTCCTGGAGTAAAAATGATTAGAACCGTTTGCAGCAGTACTATTTCTTGGGCCAGAATGCATATTTATGGTAATGTCCCTGTGGCGGGGATCCCACTGATCTTAACGCCTTTGACTGTTTCTCAGTGAAATGTTGGTACATCTCAGTTTAATGTCGTTTTATGGTGTACATATGTTTACCCGCATGGGTTTTAACCTTTTATGCCATTGCACGTGGATTTGGATTCTAAATTATTGTGAGATTTATGGCAATAGATCATTAGGTCTCGCCTGGACATCGCATCCGAAGGATGCGTCCAGGCTGGAGACTTAAAGCTGTCTGACACGGGGGAATGAGGGACAAGAAACTGTGACGAGCTTATCCTGGCTGGATTGAGCTGCGTGCACGCGCGTCAACATTCACGCATGCGCACATCACAGCCACACGCATACACAGCACTCACGCATGCGCACATACACACGCATACACAGGCACACCCCCGTCACCTACACGCATACACAGAGACCCCTCCACACACACCAGCCCCTCTCCTCTCGGCTCCACACACACGCACACGCATTTACACTTACACAGACACGCAGGCACCCAGACAGGCAACCCCCCCCCCGTCACACACACGCATACACACAGACTCCAGGACACATACACACACACATGCACGCTCACACACATACACAGTCCGCCGCCGCGCGCACAGATGCCCCCCCCCCCCCCCCCCAACAAGGCGACGCCCCACTCACCGGCATCCTCAGTGCAGCGGCTCCCACCGGCAGCAAGACTCTTCTTCCCTTCTTCGGCACCGGGGCGCAGGGTAGGCTCCTGCCTGCTCCGGTGCGCCAAACAATCGCGGCTCTTCCGTGGGAGGCGGGGTAGGCTCCCGCCCTCCTACTTCCGGTTGTCCCGCCCGGCCTGCCTGACTTCCTGGTCGCAGGCCGGCGCAAAACGACGCTGCATAAAAAATGCTTAGAACAGTGGTTCCCTAACTGTGCGCCGCGGCGCCCCGGTGCGCCGTCATGAGCAGCCAGGGGCGCCGCGCTCACGTTGGGAAAATTGACCTTATTGCAGCAGCAGCGCAAAAAACTTGCTGCCTGCATAATCCGGGAAAATTATTTGGCCCAAGAGCGCACGTACGTACGAGTCGTGCTTTCACAGGCGTAGTAGTCGCCATTACTGGCATATGCAGCTCGCCTCTGACCGTTTGAGGCACGTTATTGCTGCCCACCGTGGGATCCTCTTCGCAAGTAAGGTAAGGAACTGGCATGGGAGGGATTCCTGTTCAGTAGAACAGGAGAACAGGAGTACGGCAGTGATACACAAGCCAAGAAGCCAGACTGTAAAAAAGCGGGCTCCACGGAGCTTGTTAAAGCAGCCAGAGAGAAGGCTTTGCCTTGTCTTTTTATGTCTGATTTCTTTAACGAGCTCCGTGGACCCACCTTCTTACACTAAAACTAACGCAGGTGATACAGGTGTTAAACGGAGGTTGGGCAGAAGATCGGCATGGCATTTGATTATCATCAATTATTAATTAAATGACATGCCGATCTTCTGCCCAACCTCCGTTTTGCACCTGTATCACCTGCATTATTTTTAGTGTAAAAAGGTGGGCTCCACGGAGCTCGTTAAAGACTCAGAATGCGGGCATGATGTTCCCCCCAGATCCAAACAGCGTACAGATGCACATTTGGCTCCCCTCGGAAATGACATGGTAGAAGTAGTTTTGGCTGTCATGGTTGAGCAGCACATATTGGGAACATATTACTACGTGACAAACAGCCGATTCAGGCCTAAAATTGGTATTTCCTTAGTATTCCCCCTCAGCGAAAAAGTTGCAAACCTTTGGTAATGTTTGGTGTAATGGATACGGTTTTCTTTCTGCAGACTCTTTTTGCGTTTCCTGACAGTCCTCAATTTAGGTTACTCTGCAAGATAATTTTAGGAACTAAAATAATTAGATGTTGTGCAGAGTGCGTGCAGAAACAGTGAGTGCAGAGTGAGTGCAGAGTGACAGTGAGTGCAGAGTGACAGTGAGTGCAGAGTGACAGTGAGTGCAGAGTGACAGTGAGTGCAGAGTGACAGTGAGTGCAGAGTGACAGTGAGTGCAGAGTGACAGTGAGTGCAGAGTGCGTGCAGAGTGACAGTGAGTGCAGAGTGACAGTGAGTGCAGAGTGACAGTGAGTGCGGAGTGACAGTGAGTGCGGAGTGCGTGCAGAAACAGTGAGTGCAGAGTGAGTGCAGAGTGACAGTGAGTGCAGAGTGACAGTGAGTGCAGAGTGACAGTGAGTGCAGAGTGACAGTGAGTGCAGAGTGACAGTGAGTGCAGAGTGCGTGCAGAGTGACAGTGCGTGCAGAGTGACAGTGAGTGCAGAGTGACAGTGAGTGCAGAGTGACAGTGAGTGCAGAGTGACAGTGAGTGCAGAGTGACAGTGAGTGCAGAGTGCGTGCAGAGTGACAGTGAGTGCAGAGTGACAGTGAGTGCAGAGTGACAGTGAGTGCAGAGTGACAGTGAGTGCAGAGTGACAGTGAGTGCAGAGTGCGTGCAGAAACAGTGAGTGCAGAGTGACAGTGAGTGCAGAGTGACAGTGAGTGCGGAGTGACAGTGAGTGCAGAGTGACAGTGAGTGCAGAGTGACAGTGAGTGCGGAGTGACAGTGAGTGCGGAGTGACAGTGAGTGCGGAGTGACAGTGAGTGCGGAGTGACAGTGAGTGCGGAGTGACAGTGAGTGCGGAGTGACAGTGAGTGCGGAGTGACAGTGAGTGCGGAGTGACAGTGAGTGCAGAGTGCGTGCAGAAACAGTGAGTGCAGAGTGAGTGCAGAGTGACAGTGAGTGCAGAGTGACAGTGAGTGCAGAGTGACAGTGAGTACAGTCACTCAGCACCACCACATTATCAGTCAGAACCACCACAGCATCACTCAGAACCACCACAGCATCACTCAGAACCACCACAGCACCACTCAGCACCACCACAACATCACTCAGCACCACCACAGCACCACCATAGCACCACTCAGCACCACCACTGCATCACCACTGCATCACTCAGCATCACCACAGCCCCATTCAGCACCACCACAGCATCACTCAGCACCACCACAGCACAAATATGTTCTCTCAATGTTTCAAGCTTTATTACAAATGTCACAAAAAGATGTTAATATTTCACTTCTGTTCTTGGATTTTGTTACAATAAAATACACTGAACATAATCTCACACAAAAGTTATTTACAAAAGTTTAAGCTATTGCCATTATACATTACAATCACTTTTATTAAGTATTAAAAAACATTAAAAGCCATTGTTATTTGTAATATCAATACATCTAAGTCACGTAAATACAAATGTTGCATTACAAATGCTATAGGTGTCACATTTGCGAAAGTTATAACTATTGGCATTGTAAATGACAAAGCTATTAATTTAGCTATTTTCAAAACCAACACATAAATGAACATTTGGTGAATTTCCATTAAAATATTTGACTTTTTTACTAAGATATTATTATACTGTTTTATGCAAACAAAATTTAGATACTGCATAAATAACTTTAATAAAACATATTTTATATGAAGCTTTTTATGTAAAAAAAAACTATAGCATAAAGCAAAAAACAATTGCCATTTACAATGCTAATAGCTCAAACTTAAATAATGCGAGACCTATTGCATTGCAAATGCTTGTTTTTAACTGGTGCTGGTGGCAGTCATGTGTATTCTTGTACGTGGAAACGTGCATTTGTACATGCACTGTGGCGACGTGTTTGTTGGTTACTGTACGAAGTTGTTTTGTAGTCGGAAAGTCAGGAGGGCATGTATCCAGAACGCACCAGCAACACTCTTTTAGAGTTTCCTGTGACAGTGAAAAATTGCAACATTATACATTAATTAGGATAGTGTCATTACGCTCAATTAGCAGGGCTGCCAAATAATCTTCCTAATCCTCTGCTCTTCTCTCCCCAGGGGTTTGCAGACAGCCCTCATTACGGCGATAACTTGAATGACGGCCGATTAGGGCCCCATGAAGGATTGTCGCCGACACCTTTCATGAACTCCAATCTGATCGGTAAGTCATTCTTCACGAGATGCTGCTCTCAGACCAGCTGTGCTCTGAGGGAGGAGAGCCACCCCCACGCCCCTACCTGTCTGTGCTCCCCTCCTCAGCTCTTGGAAAGGGCGCTCTCCCCACTGCCGAGCAGTCAGCAAGCATTTTAATGGGGATGGGAAGGGAAGAAATACAAGATAGTTGAGATTTATGCATTTTGTTAGGAGAATTAAAATGTTTTATGATACTCTTTTACGCTATGAAAGTCTGTTTCTTGTGATGAGGCTTGACGGTTGTTTCTTGTTATTGCGGAATGTGTAAGAAGTATATACCTGACATAATTGTAATGTAAATGTAAATTGATACTTGTATAGCGCACTACTCACCCGCAAGGGTCTCAAGGTGCTTGTACGAATACCGCTGTGGAACCCATCCTGGCATTCCCTGTGAGGCGTCCACTCCTGGGCACCCCCAAGGTGGAGACCAGCGTTGTGGGGGCCGTTGTGGAGATTAAGCAAGCTATTGCCCAGAGTTGCAGAGTGGGACTCCATGATTGGAATAGGCACCGAGGCGAGAATGATCAGGTCCGAGGAAATTGAGCCCAAGACCCGCCGAGGCGGAGAATTGAACCCTGGTCCCGGGCTAGGCCTCTGCATCAGGGTCTGCCGCTCTAACCTTTGAGCCACACTTCTTGGATTCAATTTCCCCTTTCTGCCTCTAGATAAAAGTGCATTGAGCAACCTTTCGTTTAATTGCAAGCATAACTGTTCACTGAGGGTGTTTTCCATTCTTAAAATTACCTATAATTCCGTTCACAGTTTAGTAGTCTATTTGCCTATTTTACATGTGAAATGTTAGTAGTGTCACTGTTCCGAAATATATATAATAAGTGTTTTTATCCAGTGTCCTCATTGTCATAATTTACATTTTTGTATTGTAAAACTAGACCCCCCCTTAAAAACTCACATTTGTTTTTCAGCCTACATCAGTGATTGGGTCATTGCACTACTCTCCTCCTTTCTTTAAGGAAGATGCATAAATCAGGAAGTTATTGTATTTTCACCAAACTCTTCCATACCCCTAGAATCTACATTTGGGTTGTACTGGTGACAGTTCTTTCATTATGCACTGAAACATGTTGATTACATATAAGGCCCGCAGTTAGTTTCGATTGCCAGGGTCAACATCAGTTCAGATTGACAGCATCTGGAGTGAAAAAAGGAATGCGATTTTTATAAATAAATTGCAGTTGTGCAAATGTGTTTGCAATACAGGGCTGTTACAAATGAGTGAATTTTATTATAATTGACGTACTCGCACTCCTGACTCACTTCTCCATAAAACCGAAACGGACTCTGATTTGTGATGGCAACGTTTGGAAGTCATCCTACAAATTGTGCTGCTGTGGCATTCTGATAGCATATTGTGTGTTTCCCCTTTGCCATTTAAGAAGATGAAAATGTAGCTACTTACAATGCTGAGTGTACAATGATCGCTTATAAAATTCTGGAATATGCTAGCTGCACTTAATTTTTTGACAGTAACATAAGCAAAAAATAAATAATGATTAATACTGACAGACTATTAAAAAATATACCTGGAACTCTAATTATATATGTTCAGCTGAAAGATGCCAGAAACAAATATCTTTTTTTCCAGCTGGTTACTTTCGTCATTCGTTTTGTTTGCATTAATGTGGTGTGCAAATAAGTTTACAAACCCAGCCTATGAGGTCGCTCTGCGGACCTTATATCTGCTTGGACATGTGCGCTATTAATACTAGTCACGTATTGCTCTCTTTTAACCTGTGGCCTAATAACCTTCATTGTTTGTTATTTGTGGGAGCACAGATTCATTTGGGCAAATGCCATGTCTAGCCTGTTTCTTATTCGATGGCTTGATCTGTATAGTGGAAGCGCATGTTTATATAGGTTGACATTGTTTTACCCGGATATTGGGTTTCTTGTGTGTGTGTGTGTGTGTGTGTGACCTATTTAGCTTTCCTCTTATAGCCCTTTAAAATGCAAGCTTGGTAACCTAAGTGGATTACTTAAATCTAAATCCCGGTGGTCTGCAATTTCTTCTGGAAACCTTTCTGCTTTACTCGGTCTTTGTTTACTTCCTTAATCTTTATCTTCTACATTCAGCAGCCGTGGAACTGAAACAGATTTGCTCAGAAACTGTCTAACAGTGTACATTTTATGTAGTTGATTTTGTGTATTTTGTGGCATTTTTGCACCCGAGGTCGTCTTCAAAAATAACCATTTTGCTAACATTGTTAGATATACTCACTAGTAAATTTATTCTCCTTGCCCAATAGTTTTAAAGAAATATTTATAGTGTACCCCTTTGCTGATGCACTTGGAAAAAAAAAATCACATTTTGTCTGCAGGCATATAAACTCCCATAATACTGGACTGATAGGTAGTGAATGCTTCCCAAAAAGTGCATTTACTGCATCGGTCACAATTTGGTGACAGTGGTTTGCAAGAGAAAGATATATACCCAACTAAAACTTTTTCCGCAACCACTGCTAAACATATTTCTGACTATGATTTCCTCTCACCTCTTTAAGCATCCTTGCTCCCTAATGCACAGTGAGACATTACGCTTCCATTCTTATGCACGGCTAACCCAACATAACCAACCATAAGGCAACTTTTGCGCCCTTATTTTTGATGTTGGGAAGTACTTTTTCCATTGCTATGAGTGGCAAACTAGCTATGGGATAATTTTATTTTTAGGAAGATAATTTAAACCCGTGAGAAATTCCTAATAACCTAAAAGCCAGGCATGAAAAAAATCAATCTATCCGATTATGGGTACCAGAGACAAATTGTTCTAAATATAAATTGAGATAATTTTGTGGAGAACTAAACTTGTAAAAGCAACTAGGAAGAAAAAGTACGTGTGTGTGGTTTTATAAGCTTTACATTTTGTTTACATGATCCACAGGTGTATATTACCTTCACGTCCCTCGTCCTCGACCCAGCCACAACAAAGGAGGTATATTCCACTGACAGGAAACAAAACAGGAAACGCTTTTAAGCTCCAGCCACTCTCCTGCCAGGGGCTGTAAGAAAATAGCCAGAAAAAAGTAATTCTTGTTTTGTTTCCTTTCAGTGGACATGACATTAGATGTTTGGTATTTGCTGGGTACTTACCTTCTTGCTGGACGCGCTATAGTTTCCTCCTTTGCTGGCCTCTGGGTGTGCTTTTGGGCCTACGAGGTAGCAGCAGGTGTCCGGACTCTGTAAGAACCTTCGGGTGCCTGACTTGCTGGGCTTGTTGGATCCCCGGTGGTCTTCAGTTCCTTTTATTTTGATCCGGGAAATGTTTTTATTCCTGGGACCTCTGGTGTCCGATTGCTGTGTGGCGCAGTATGGGTGCTCTCCCTCACGCTGTTGATTGCTGGGCATTCAGCGAGGAGGGCTTTGCTGTGTTCCCCTGCCACGCTGCTATGGTTAGGTGTGGGGGGGGCCCTTGCCTGCATTTCTGTATTGGTGATGGGTTTGGCTCCTGCTGCGCTTCATGTCTGCGGGACCCGCGGTGCTGCGGTTATTCTCGTCGGGGGTTGGTGCGGTGTAGACTGCTTCCCTTGGTGCAGCAGGTGCCGTCTGCCACCCTCCCCTGTTGAATCCCTTCATGTAGGAAGCATGAAGGTGGTCGGGTTGGCCGGGATCTGATTTTGCTTTCTTCTTTCGTGCATGTCAGATCCTGTAGTCTAACTGGGTGCGGGCTGTTCCGGGGCCCCTGGCAGATCTCGCCCCTCAGTGGCTCGTCCTTGAACGGAGATTCTGGACACTGCTGCTTCTTGGATGTGCTGCACTTGCTTCTCCCCTTTTGCCTACAGTGTCCAGGAATTTTTGGAAATTCACTGTGCGTTGGCCACGCCCACTCAGGCCTTTTGTGCTGTTGGCTGGCTAGTTTGCCTGAGTCCTACGCCTGCTGAAACTGGTGTAGACTGCTTCTGAGTGTTTCTTTAAATAAAAAAAGGGGGGGGGGGGATATTTCTGCTCTTGGTACCTGTTGCTCAGTATCTGTTGGTCATCATGGGGAAACCTAGTCAGAAGCGCAGACATGTATCTCTTGTGTCTTCTACGTCCTCTCCAGGGGACAGTGTGGATTCTGGCCCTCCTGTGAAGCAGCCCACATTGGATGATGATGTCTGTTTGAAGAGGCTGATTGTGGAGACCTTGTTGTTTTGAAGTTCTCCAAGAAGGCTGCTGGTTAGCGTTCTGGTGGAGGTCCTGACATTTACTCCGATATTTCCAGTTCTGAGTCTTTCGATGGTTCCTCCTTAGGTACTGTGGACCTTAAGGGAAAATATATTTCCAAGGATATGTTGCCGGACATTCTGTTCCATATCCGTGAGAACTTGGGTTTCCCTGATGAGGAGGTTGCCAGCAATTCCAGAGATACTGTGTTGTCGCAATTTCGGAAGCAGGCCACTAAGACACTGCCTATTCATACTTTTGTGATGGACGTCCTCGTGAAGGAGTGGACGGTTCTGGATCACATCATGATGCCTCGCTTTATATCAAAGCTCTACCCATTATAGGACATGGAGGATACTATTCCTGACTCTGTTCATGTGGATTAAATTGTCGCCCTTTTGGTAGGACGTCCTTCGATGGCTGAGGTTGATGTTCTCTGTGACAAGGTGGATCAAAAGATTGATTCTTATTTGAAGAAGGCCTATGCTGGTTCGCTCCTTGCCATCCGGTCTGGGGAGTATGGGGCTTAAGTCGTCCAGTCTTGTTGGCCAACTTTAAGAACTTATAGGCCACCGTGCAGGAGGGTGGCAGTTAGCCTGACGTTCCATGGATTCAAGGAAGTCCTGGCTAGTTCCTATCGGATACTGCCTTTGACTCTGTGTGTGCTTCAGCCATGTCCTTTGGTGCTTCCATTGCTGCCAGATGGAACCTATTGCTGAAGGGTTGGAACACGGATGCGGCACAAAGTTCCATTTACTGGTCCATGTCTTTTTGGAAAAGTCCTTGAGGAGAAGCTGCACAAGGTGTTCAAGGAGCGGAAACATTCCTTGTCTTCCAGCTACAGCCATATCGAAAGGATTCTTTCTATTTCAATGCAAATTCTTTCTGTTAGTCTTCTCATCTCCAAAAGACTCCATTCCGGAACCAGAAGAACACTGAGAAAGGGTACCATAGTCTGTTTCAGAAGACACCCCCTCCAGGACCTGGTAATCAGCGTTCCTGACTATGCTGGCGTCCGCCACTGGTGCTGCCAGAGGTTGGTGGGAGATTACAGATTTTTTCTGCCAGGTTGGCGTCCTTCAAAGTGTGACCAGTGGGTCCCGAATGTCCTGGAATGGGGTTACTGGATCAATTTAATTTCCCCTCTGCCTGCATCAGGTCGGGTCCGGACTTCCGCCCCAAGTATGCGTCTAAACGTCAGGCTCTGTTGGACGGTGTGCAGTCTCTGTTTCTGTCCCGAGATCAGAGTGGGGTCAGGGGACTTATTCTGTCACCTTTCTGGTTCTGAAGATCACAGGGGGCTATTAGATTGTGATCAGTCTATGTCCTTTGAAAAAGTTTGTCTGAAAGATTCAGTTCAAGATGGAGACCCTCCAGCGCGTGAGTCCATTGATTCAGGCTGGGTGGGTGATATCTACCCCGGATCTTCAGGATGCGTACATTCCTGTGCCAGTGTGGGTGGAGTGTCAACAGTTTCTGGGGTTTTACCTGAACGGCAAGAATTGGCAGTTCTGTGTCCTTCCATTTGGCCTTTGGTAACCTCCCTGTGTCTTCACCAACGTGGTGGCCCCTCTTGTGGGCCGTCTTCACCTCCTGGGAGTCTCTGTGTTTCCCTAACTAGATGATTGGCTTCTCCAGGTCCCTTCCGCCTTGGTGAGGTCTCAGTATCTTTCTTTGACCATTCATATGCTAGAAAGCCATGGTTTTCTTCTGAACTTCCCGAAGTGACATCTTCCTGCCACCGGGAGGACCTTTATTGGTGCGGACTTCGATACTGTTCTGGGCAAGATGTTCCTGCCTCCTTCCAGGATTATGCGACTCCAGTCTCTGTTAAGGAGACCGTTATCTCTGCCTGCAGCGTCACTGTTTCAGTGGGTGGTTGTGCGGTTCACATGGCGTTAACTGTGTTTACGGTTCTAAGGGCCAGACTCCACCTGCAGCCATTGCTGAGGCATCTGCACCGCGGGGTGTTTTTCCCTGTTCGGGACTTCTCCGTCCCCATTCCTGTGTATCCGGAGATTGTGTCCGATCTCCAGTAGTGGTTGGTTTCTGCGATCTCTCTAAGGGAATGTGGCTGTGCCCACCTCCGCAGGTGGTGACGACAGATGCCAGCCCCTCAGTTTCGAGTGCAACTCTCGGACAGTCATCTGTGTAGGCTCGTTGGAGGAGCTCAGTCTCGCCAGTCCTCCAACTGGAAGGAATGGTCAGCAGTGGAGCATGCTCTCCGGTACTTTAAAGAACCTCTCCTGGGTTGCAATGTTCTGGTTCGGTCCGACAACACTTTGACTGTGGTTTACATCAAACACCAGGCCAGTACTCGCAGTCCTTCCTTGAACTTGATGGCCTGTGCCATTGTGGGTTGAGTGGAAGTTCATCTCCTGGCCATTCCTGCTCAGCACATCAGGGGCCTGGACATGGTTGTGGCAGATGCCCTGAGTCGCAGGTTTCCATCCTCTCTGACTCTGTGCCTGGCTCTCAGGATTTTCCGGTTGCTCTGCCGGAAGTTCAGGATTACTGTGCTGGATTTTGTTTGCTTCCAGGAACAATGCTATGCTTCCCCTCTTTTGTTCCCATACTGCGTAGCTGGGTGCTTGGGAGGGGGGAGGATGCCTAGTCTCTCCAGTGGTTCCCTTGGTTCCTGTATGCCTTTTCCTCTCATACCTGCGTTCCTGCTTAAAGTTTAGAGGGTGGGGGCCCAGGTGGTGGCGGTTTTGCTTGATGACCTCTGAGGTCTTGGTTTCCATTGTTGCGGAGTCTGGGCCCTCCTTGGATCCTACCTCGCTGCCCATCTCGCCTGCGGTCTGCCTCGCCCTCTCTCCTGGTTTCTCTCACCTTGGCGGTCTGGAGGTTGAACGGCTGTCTCTAGGGGCAGAGGTTTACCTGACCACATTATTTCTGTGCTGCAGCCCTCCCGAAGGAAGTTGACTTTGTTTTTTTATTCCAAGCATTGGGCTTATTTCACCTCTTGGTGTTCTGAGTGTGGTCTGTCTTCTACCTCTTGCCCTGTCGCTGATCTACAATTTTTTCTGGATGGATTTCAGAAAGGTTATGCTTTGTCTACACTGAAGGGTTAATGGGCTGCCATTGGAGCTTTCCAGGACACAGACTCCCTACCTTCTTCTGATGGGTTGTTGGTGTCTCGGTTGTTCCGGAGTTTCTCTCTTAACACTCCTGCTGTTCGTGCTTCTGTTCCTCCGTGGGATCTTTCTGTGCTCCTGTGTGCTCTACATTCCTCTCCTTTTGAACCTCTGGAGTCTGTTGATTTCAAGTTCATGTCCCTTAATGTGGGATTTCTGGTTGCCATTACCTCTGCTTGGAGGTTGGGTGAACTTACTGTGTTGTGTTGTTCACCCCCTTCCTTTTTGCGATTTATGGATGACACTTTGGTCCTCTGTTTGGATCCTGGTTTTCTCCCTAAGATCTGTTCCAAGTTTCATTCTTCTCAGGAGTTGATCCTTACTGCTTTCTACCCTTCTCTGTCTCCTGCTGATCAATTGTTACACACTCTTGATGTTAAGCATGCTTTGACAGTGTATGTGGACCGTTCAGTGACTTTTTGCTCCTTTGATTACCTGTTTGTGACGTTTGGGCAGGCTGGTCAAGGGAAGGCTACTTCCCGGCTTACGTAGGGTCGTTGGATCAAATGTGTAATTTCCTTGGCTTATCAGGGTTCTGGTTTGCCTGGTCCTTTTGTGGTTCAGGCCCGATCTACGAGGGGTGTAACTGCTTCTTGGGCTGCTTTTTATAGTGTGTACCTCTGGATTAGATTTGTCGGGCTGGAACTTGGGCTTCGGACTGTGTGAATTTCGGTTGTGCTGTTTTGCCTGCTGTGGGTCCTGTTACTCCCCCTGGATTCTTGTGTGTTGTTAAGTTTCACTTTGGTGTGCTTCACACCTGTGTGTAGTCTGTCTTGTCCCTGCTGGGGTGGCAAAGTCCTTCATGTGTTGTTGCTTTGGTATGTCTCCTTTGTTATGACTGGACCAAGGACGAGGGATGTGGAGGTAATGCTCTGCTTACTTACCGGTAATCCTCATTGCTAGTCGTCCTCGACCCAGTCATACTTTCCACCCACCCTCCCTGATTCAGGCCTCTGTGCTTGGTATGTCAGGAAGTGCTTTTTGCTGGCTATGTTCTTGTAGCCCCTGGCAGGAGGGTGGGTAGAGCCTAAAAGCGTTTCCGGTCAGTGGAATATTTCTCCTTTGTTATGACTGGGTCGAGGACGAGTAGGACTAGGAGTAATGAAGATTACCGGTAAGTAATCAGAGCATTATCAACTATCAGTTTAGATATCTCCCAGAGATAATTGCCAAAACTTGGGATTATCAATGATACTATAAGGTGGTAATCTGCACTCTTTAGAGTGTGCCCTTCAGATTCAATGATTATCTGCAAGTTTTGTATCTCTCTTAGAATTCTAATATTTCTCATGCACATCTGTTGAATTCATTCATGTCTGTGTAAAACGGCCCACGCACATTCTAATCCTAAATAAACATAATTTGTATCAAATGTTAACATTGCTGTGACTCCAAACCGATCAATGGTCTGTGATGCACGTTCCTCTCTGTTTCTTTGCCTTTCTCGTGCCCATGATTCCTACAAAAATTAACCAGTTACAACTAGAGCCATGGTCGGAACCAAATTGTTTAAAATGGGTACCAAGTGTAATCATTTTCTCATCTGATAGCCATTTTTCTTAACTCCTTTTTTTAAACTTGCCGTAAACCCAATACGGATATAAACCTATTGCTATTCCCATTGCTACCTTTTGTAATGTATCTAAAACCAATATTTGCTTTGATGTTCTTTAGACCCATTCCTATTAGATTATCAAATGAATTGAGTATTGTTCACCAGAATTCACCTGCAGCCAATTGGCTGATTCTATTTTTTAGGTCAGGCCTTTGAGACTGCTTTAGTTATGCCCCTGACTATTGTTTTCCAACTGATTCATATGTAATCTACATACTTAAAATTGGTTTTCGGTTATAGGGCTCAACCAATTGGTCTTTTACACACATTTTTGCTTCTGCCCACCACTGCATACAGCATGGGGTAATGGTTTAGCTTTGCTTTTACTCATTGCCTCCGATCACTGAGTTGACTGCACAAAGCCTGTGCATGTTGTTCACATCCGCCTAAATATAGTTGCTTTCACTCCTGCGACAAAGCTGCTTCAAAATCTTCTATAGCGCCTGAATAGACCCCCGGAGGGGTATCTCAGCGCTTTGCCAGTGAGAATATTTTCAGATGATTATGGATAGATGAATGGTACATATTGACAGAGGGGGATCAGTTACTGGGGAATAGATGTGTTTTTAAGACCTTACGGAAGGTTAGATGGTTGGTAAGTGTTCTCATCTCAAGAGGTAGGGAATTCCAAAGCTTTAGTCCAAGATGGGCCAAAGCTCGCCCTCCTTGTCTGGACTTTTTTATTCTAGGCACCTGCAGAAGCTGCTGGTTGCCAGAGCGCAGGGTTCGTCCAGGGGCATAAGGCAGGAAGATGCTGGCCAGATATTTTGGGCCTTTGCCTATCACACTTTTGTGGATAGTGCATAGGGTCTTAAAATGCACTCGCTTCCTCACTGGTAACCAGTGGAGCCTAATCAGCAGTGGGAGGGAGGGAGTCCTGGGGGGAGCATTGAGGACTACCCTTGCTGCCGTGTTTTGGATCACCTGCAACTTTTTGAGCTGCCCTTCATTTGCTCCTAAAAGAAGGCCGTTGCAAAATGGTCTCTTTTTTATTTATTTTGTATAGTAACTTTAAATACCAACTATTTTCTCTGCACTTTGGGTTCCCATTTATATTGTGATTTAGTGTGTCTCCTTTTGAAAGTTCTAAAGTGTTTAAGTGACATTGAAGTGGCCGTGATCAAAGTGATTGATTATGCAGAAATTAATTCTTGCCTGCTTCACAATTAATAATACTAACAAACTACATGACACAACTGCAAGGTTTCCTATTTATAAAACATCACTAGTAAAAGTCTCGTCACTTAATGGTTTTAAATTCCCATGTTTTAATGCAATTGTGCAGCAGCAATGTAGTTTTTTTTGTGTCATATTCTTGCATTATCAAAATGCAAAAATAATTATTGCATTGCTTGCCGGTGCCAAATCTGTTGGCTTTGCGAATGCATGATTAAAAGTGTTATTTGAGCAACATTGTGTAAGGGAGAGATTCAGAATTGTGACATTGCTTACCAGGGAGAGATTCAGAATTGTGGCATTGCTTACCATGATAGAACTGTAAAGCTAAAGCAAAATAAAAACACAGTAAAAGATCACAACGACTGTGTAATTTATCTTTTCTATAACCTGTTTTTGCGAGTTGTGTAATGCTTTAAATATCAACTTTGACATACCGCTGAGAAACAGTTAAATGCCTTCCCGAGAAAATTACGTTGTGTCACTTATGACAATGCTTGAAACGCCATTAACAATCACGAATTGTGCGTCAAGAGTATATTGTTATGGTGTATATCATGTTCAGCTATAAGCATATTTGCCTGAAGAGATAGTGGATTTTAAAGCTTGGCTGTCTTTCTTGATGGAGCTCTTAAACGCTTTAATGATCTTGTGCACTGCAAAGGAAAAGCAGTTTGTAACAAGGCCTGATAATGATGCAATAATGAACAATTTGCTACAAAAAGGCACATTTCCATATTCATTAGATTATTTTCTGAAGTGTTTTGCACAACGAATAAAGCTGTAATGTAGGGCCTGATCATGTTTTCATCTAATGAGTTTTGGAATTATTCTGTTTGACACTGCGACGATGAGAAACCTTGTGCAGCTTGAATTTTAAAAAGTGCATAATTTTTGTACAATGATTGTCCTAATTAAACATTTAAGTAATGCCGAAAAGAGTGCTTTGAGCTCTGACATATATTTTATTTGACCGTGTTCCCATAATTAAACGGGAAGTCCATTGAATGATGTTACAATGTCTCCAAACCCCGGCAGACGTCAGCAAAGCAAGTACTAACATGTTTCTTAGTGGTTGTTAGTAATGTGGGACTGGGTAAAGAGAACAGATGTTTCTTTCACTAGATGGCCACCTTAAATTTCTATTTGGAGTTAGTCATTTCTTCTCGTTTATTGGGGAGTAGTTACACAATTCCGGTTGCTTTTTCATAAGCCTTTACATGTGGTTAGATGCTTGTACTATGGTAAAAATAAATATGTATCAGAAACAATAAGTGGTAATGGGAGGGATGTAGTCAAGTGTTCTAACCAGAACTTTGATGTTAAATTCAAAGCCCTATTCTTTTAATGAGTGACTTTTTTTGCGTGCCCAGTACAACAATGTGCTCTGTTTTTGTTCAAAAGTGGATATTTGCTCTTAAAATGGAAATTCAATATCTTAAACAATTTAAGATTGCTAGCTGATTATTTTATATTGCATAAAGGTGAGGATGCTCTTAAAATTCTTGGGACCACTATTTGTGTTATGGCTCTGAGAAATGTTTGTAGACCGTCCAAAACTCTCCCTATATGTATCACTGGGGATGGGTAAAAATGTGTTGCCAGTCATTAAACTTGGATAACAAGAAGTATGTCTGAAAGATGCTTGTTCACTGTGAGTGAGTTATCTAGTGATAAAAAGGTAATTCACTCCACTGATGCAAATCTCTTCTTCCTCGGTTCACATGTGTAGTTGATAGTTCAATTAAATCCAATATAACCAAAACTAGATATTTTGGTTTCCATCTGCACCCGGAAACTCTCGGAGACTATTTAATGGATGCACAGACATCCTCTGTAATCTGAAATATTAGGGGCAGAGTTGTGTACGAATGGTGCAATAAAACATAATCTTTGTATTAAACGCAAAGTCCAGAAAAATAACAGCTTAACTACAATTGGCATATCGACGAGCGTCTATAGTATCAATAGTGAAGCTTCACTAATTCCTATGGTCATGAACATTGCCACCCTAATTGAACAGTCTAATACACAAAGTATTACATGGCCATTGGTGACTCGGTACCAAGCTTGTTAAGCTAAGATGATCTGACATTAGGGCACTGATTGTCCAACCCGATGTATATGTACAACATTTTTTTTTTTCTTTTAAACTTTTTCTTTTTTTCTTTCTTTTAAATCTTTTTGCACTTTAAATGTTATTTTTTATTAATCCAATGTTTTTTTTTGTTTTTTTGTTTTTACTATGGTCGTAATATTTCGCTTTTGTAAATGATTTTAAGTAATCATACAATAAAGTATTCGTTCATTCACTCAATAATCTTTCTCAGATCACATACCTGCTACACATTCCGAACTCTACAATTCTGCACGTGCCTGAGCAAAGGAGGATTACTTCTACTCTCAAATTGATCATTTCTAAAACTTGACCAAGGAATTCTTCCGTATCTCTCAGAAGATGTTGTCTATTAGCTCATCATCCAGGATCCCAACCCTTTTAAAAGACCTGTGTGATAATCTCCTGTTATTATTTTCAAATAAAAACAACTTAAGCACTTTCTTCACCATTTCTACTTCATGGGCAGCGGAGCCTGGTTCTTGTCTTCCTATACCAGGCCCCAGAGCCTGCTAAAGTGAGTTAGCACGCATCCATGAGTTCAGTTCAAGTAAAATCCTGTCCTCTGAGAAGACATCTTTAACTCGGTGGGATATTTGCAATGATTTAACCATCTAGTGGACCTCACATCTTTGGCATTGATCCTTATTTGCCTAATAATTACTCCCTTTGAAATGTAGTAGTCTCTCAGGCCCTGAAACATGCAACCATCTCACCTATCCCAAATAGACCCAGTACAGATGCAGATGATCTTTATAGCTATAGTCACATCTCCTTTCTTAATTGTATTACAAAGCCACTTCAAACAGCTGTCAATTATCCTTAGACTTTAATGCAAATTGCCTCCTCAGTGACTTCCAGGTTTTAGAACCATTGAGTCACGGAGATCATACTGCTAAACATCAGGGAAGAACTACTTCCATCACACAATGAGCCATCCCTGTGCATTAAGGATATTGAACCTTTACTTGAGACCGTAGACCTACAGGTACTAATGTTGTGGCTTGAGTCATTCTTACAGACCTTTTATGTCAAGTCAGATTAGGCCATTGCTCTCTCCACTACAGTTAACTGTGGTGCCATGCCTTGTCACCACTGTTAAACATTTACATGGCACTACCTTGCTCTCATCTTAGATTCCTACGAGATGGATTATCACATATCTATAGTTGATGAAGTTCTTTCACAAGGTTGATGATGAACCTAGCAACCTCCATATCTTGCCTCACTGCCTTTGAAGGTTTCAACTCTGGGTGCCTAAAAATTGTATCTCCCTCATAGCCGTGAAAAAAATTAAATCATGTCCCTAGGTCCCGTCACTCCTGCCTCATTCTCTTCATCTAGCCTCTATGAATTGCAATTTCCTCCACTCCTCTTGGACAATGATGGCAACCCTGGGTATACTTTGACAGTGACCAATTATTTCTACCCCCCAATTATGTGTGATCTCTAAAACAGCTTGCCACTATCTACGTCTGCTGTAACGAGCTCTGCTGTTTCTCCACTCCATACAGAAAATTCTCATCCAAACCATGGTCATGTGGGTTACTACAGTTACCTACACGCTGACCCCATAATGTATTGTTCTCAAAAAATCATTGCGTTAAAAACTGTGCAACTCAACTGTTAGGTTTGAAATATGACCACATCACACCAGCTCTGAAGTTATTTAACTGCCTCCCAGTAAAGACTTACATTGTGTACTGAAATTTTTTATTTTGCACCAATTTTCCTGACGTGTTCTGGCAATGCTAGTCTAAATGAATTCACTTAAATAGTCCTGGTGGCGGGTACCGTTGTTGGTATGTAAGCAAATCCCAATAATGAGCTTAGTTGTGATTGAGTGGAATGAGTCGATTTTGATTCCAGTTCACAAAAAAGTCCTCAAGTCTTTTTCATCCACTCCCCCTGACTAGTTATGGGCTAGTAGCAATATTGAGTGAAGTAGAAAATTATTTCTTAAGCTTGTGGTGTGGTAGGCAAGTGATTAAAACCCATCTACATGCAATCTCATCAAATCATACCTGAAGGATAGAAAGTTCACAGTGGAACTAGGAAACTCAAAATCAGACTCCTTTGAGGTACCATGTGGTGTCCCGCAGGGCTCATCATTAAGCCCAATGCTTTTTAACTTGTACGTGGCCCCCCTTGCAGAAGTAATAAGGGAAAATGGCTTCACGCCAATCTCGTACGCAGACGATACCCAAATCGTCATATCCATAGATAAAGACACAAAGGTAACAGCCGACAAATTCCAACACTGCATGCTAAAAGTCAGTCATTGGATGCAACAAAATTGCCTTAAACTCAACGGAGAAAAGAATGAGGTGATGTTTCTGGGAGGTAATGCAGACATCTGGTCCACAGACTGGTGGCCTGACAAGCTGGGGACATGTCCAGACCCCTCGGAGAAAGTGAACAATTTTGGATTCATGATAGACACCAAGCTAGCATACGAAGCCCAAGTAAACAAATTGGCATCTTCGTTTTGGCTAATATTAAAAATGATTAAAAAAAATACTACCATATTTGCCCCAAGATGCACGCAAAACGGTAGTCACAGCGCTAGCTTTATCCCGCCTGGACTATGGAAATGCACTGTATGCAGGAGCCAGAATAAAAATCATAGATAAGATGCAGCGCCTGCAAAATGCTTCAGCAAGACTGATCCTGGACATACCAAAGTTTCAGTCCGTCAGCCACAAATTAGCATCACTTCATTGGCTTCCAGTCGCCAAAAGAGTCAAATTTAAATCACTATGTTTGACCTATAAGGCCCTCCAGGGCAAAGGACCTCTCTTCATAAAAACCCAGTTGAGGAAATACGAACCATCCAGACTACTAAGATCTGGCCAACAAAAACTGATAGCAATACTTAAGTTCAAACGAGCGAACTGGGGGGGAAGAAGTTTCTTCGTCCACGCAGCAAGGACATGGAATCAACTTCCATTAGATATAAAAAACAGCCCATCTTTGGACTTGTTCAGAAAGCAAATTAAAACATGGTTGTTCACTGCATAAATCTAACACCAGTTTAGGACTATGGACATATCAAAGAGCCAAGACGCCTCCGGGCATTCGCGCGCTTTAGAAATAGATAAATCAAATCAAATCAAATTTCCCAAAATACAAAGTGGTTTGTGGAGACCTATTTGTGGCACATTCAATATCTGTGTCTCTAATACCTAGGATTGTGTTTTGGGCAGACATATCATCATGTTTGACAGTGTTCACCATGTAGGGTGGTGGTACATAATTATAACTTGGAGCATTGTTGTTCAGAACACTGTACTTGGGTAAACTAGGCATTCTTGCATTAAACAATGCAAGAAATACTACAGAGGGACTCAGTGCAATACTTTCATAAAGCAGTCAAGTGTACTATTCTAGGTGATTTATAGAGTTCATGTCTACCCAATGGGACTCCCGGTGCTAAAGTATTCACCCCCTCTTGTGTAACTTTAGATTTCAAATATGGATATGTTGTTGTTGGGAAGGGACAGTGCATTCCTAGCCCGGTTAATGGGATGTCTAATCCAGAGATATCAAGTTCGGTGGTTGATTAGTTGAAGCCAAAATGAATGTCTTTAAGCTGCTGAATGAGGCATGAAGATGGCTCCCCGATAGTCACTGGGTGGTGACTCTCAACCACTGTGACATTCAAATAATCTGACAGCCTATGAATTAAACCCCAGATTTCTCTTTTGATGATTGACGTTCACCGGTTATATGGCAGTCTAATATTGGAAATTATGGTAGCAGCTTTTATTTATCTACATTGATCTGATCTGTTGAGCATCAGTTTGTCTATTTATCAGAAGGTCTTCGATAAAATCAAAGGCACTGTATGAAGGGGAGCCCCTAAATGGAAAACAAGCCTCCTGATTGGAACTCGGAAAGCATGCAATAAGACAAAGACAGTATTTTCTGCAATCAATTGTCATGTGAAAATAATGGTGCTTTATAGAAACTTATGTGATAAGTGATGTTAAATAAAGGTACTTATGTTTTTGGTTATGAGACGCCTTGCCTTTCTGACTTTTTTCTTCTCAGTGTAGTAGCACTTACTCAATACCTTGAACTCAACAGTGCCTATGTGCTACGCGCATACCATGTGTTGTACTGCTCAATTAAATTAGTTATTTCATTTATTCGAAGTATTCTGGCTTTATGCTCAAAGCATGGTAGCTGCGTTAATAGGCTTGAAGTCAGCTTACATATGGCAAGTTAAACCCTCGCCTTGAGTGCATCATTCTCGCCCTACCAGAGATCACTTAGAAAGATGTTAAATTGGAAGGAATCGAAAAGGCAATCTGTGCTCTGCCTCCAGACTATTCTGTGATTTCAGCTCTTTGCGAGAGCAGCCTGTTGTCTGGACTGACCCTGAAGATACCCACGCGCACAGCACTGTAAATCTGTAACCACCTGATTTTCTACCTGAGTTAGTTAAGTGCATGTGATGAAACGCTTTTCTTCCATTCCTTATGCTCCTTTAAGTTTCTTTGACATAAGGAGAAGCGGGGGGCGCTTGTGGGGGTGTATGTTTTTTCCCCAGACAGTAGTTAGTGAACCAGAAATATAACCGAAGCAATAACGTAGAAAAATGGCTTCTAAAAAATGATGACCTGGCAGTTGTTTTGATTTTATTGACGGTGCACGTGATGAGAATTCTGTTTTATAATCTTAAAGGTATCCGTGGTGTCTTCAGGACTTTACTAGGACAGCAGCATGAAAATATTTCTTTGTGCAGTAGCAGACTATAGCAATTGAATAATTTATTAATGGTGTTGCATTGCTGGAGTTTAAATGGTAGTAATGATGGGCCCCCCTCAAAGTTTAAAGTACGGCCAGGGAACAGAGGGGAAGAAATAGGACGCAACAATAAGAGAAGTGTTCCCCTTAGTGGCCACAGTTTTTCAACACAGGTATACATCCCATTCTAAGTGTGTCAAAGTTGACAAATTCACAATAAACTTTTTTTATTTTCTTCAAAAAATATATGAATTTGTCACCTTTGACACACTTAGAATGGGATGTATACCTGTGTTGAAAAACTGTGGCCACTGAGGGAACACTTCTCTTATTGTCGCATTGCTGGAGTTTAATCAGTGTCTGTGTGATATAGCACATATTTCTGTGTAGTTTGTTCGCTTTGGGAAAGTTACCTGATTATGTAGGAGCTGAAGAAAGTGTGTCTAAAAATCCTACTTCACAAGCAGGGCCTTTGAAGCCACATCTCTTAAGAACTGTATGAGTTCTGGACATGCTACTTTTTAAGGCTCTTGGTGCCACCACGGATACATTGATATACTCAGGGTGCTTCTTTCCTTTTACTTAGAAATTGAAATGCATTGTGATTTTGAGCTGATGCTACAGGGACGTGTTTTCTACCCTGAAAGAAGTCTTACCTGTAACAACCTACCCTTTTGTTCTATTGCGTGCAGGTGGATGGCCAATGCTCTGTGCACCATGCCTCCTAGGTTGTACTAAAAGTTCATGTACAGTAGGGTGGATATACATGGCCTTGCAGAGTGAATCTTTTCTAGATTCACATGTTATGTGTTATTCTGCCATCTAGTGATTGGGTCCGTAAAGTCTCCCTGAGGTCTTTCTTTCTCTCTTTTTTTTCTTCTTCTCATGGGCGTTGTATGCCTCAGAAATCCCTCGACAGAGTCGCCATCTTAAGAATATTTTTTTATGCAGTTAGGTCTGGAAAGTCTATAGGTGAGCTCTGGAGTCGAGGAAGAAGAAATTGCTAGCTTAAACAGTTTTTTGCACTGAAAATCCCCATTGAAGTAAGAGGAATGGCATTGATCGATAGAAAGAAGAGAGCACCGGGAATATGCTGAGAGCAAAACAGATGAGAGAAGCCAGACTTAAGAAAACCACATGGTCGGCGTAAGGAAAACGAAGCATACCCTATTCAGATTCTACCCAAAGTACCACCACAAATAGGCAAAGAAAGACACACACAAGATCTGTAACCTCTGCCTCACCAAAGACCACAGCACTGAGGACTACACAGCTTGCACTGAGTTAATACCCAAAACCATCAGGGCAAGGCAGAAGCGGAGGTGGTCGCACTATACAATTGCATCGCCACAGAGAAAGCGGGAGTCCTTAAAAGACCTGGGACTATCAAACGACGACGAATGCTACCTTGAAACTGAGGAGGCCCAAGGGGATGAGCCGATGTTTTAGGAGATTGTCGAGAGCCGAACAGGCAAGGGTCACAAGAAAGTGGCAAAAGAGGAGCACAGACTAAAGGTAACCCCTCAGAGCTGACAAACAGCTGAGCCGAATGCCTTTGAGTTGAAGAAACTTGCAATGACACCAAAATGGTCGACGCTGTAGGGCAGAGTGAAGCCCATGTAACCACATGGGTGCAAGCAGGCGCGCAACACCCATTGGACTCACCGGGCTTCAGCCCCCCCGTCATGTGTGGCAGCCCGGGCTGAGATAGATCCCGGGCACACACAGAGCCGCACCCGAAAATTTCACAGGTCTTTAAAAGACCATTTGAATGTTAATTAGACATTGCAGTTGTTTCACCCCCTTCTAAGAGCCCCTGCAGCTCCATTCTGCCTACTGATTAAAGGTTCAGCCCCCCCCCCCCCCCGAAAAATTTTCTTAACCCCCCCCCCGAAATTCAGCATTAGTTGCGCCTCTGGGTGCAATACAAGGAACACTAATGGAGGCAAACACTCAAAATCTGTTTCGACCTCGAGAGAGAGGATCCAAGGCATGAGAGGCAGATGGCAAAAACCATCTCAACACTGTCCTTGAAAGTCCACACGATGCAGTTAGCAAAGACCAGGGACATGTTGACGTTGAAGAACCACTGGGCTTAGACGCCAAAAACAGTGGAAGCACCAAGGCACACAACTTCAACGTCTAACTTCTTCAACATAGACTGCAAACCTGAGCTCAACGAACAAAGAAAATCGCTCGAGGTTGAGAGGTAAAGAGAGCGTCTCAAAGCCAAACTCTCAGCCCTAATATAAAAACAAGCATTTGCAATGCAATAGGTCTCGCATTAGGAAAGTTTGAGCTAATGGTATTGTAAATGACATTTTTTATTTATGCGTTGGTTTTAAAAATATCGAAATTAATAGCTTTGTCATTTACAATGCCAATAGTTTTAACTTTCACAAATGTGACACCTATAGCTTTTGTAATGCAATATGTGTTGTATTTTCACGAAAATCCAAGAACAGAATTGAAATATTAACATCTTTTTGTGACATTTATAAGACAGACGTCATCGTTGTTCGAGTACTTTACGCTGATGTTTGGATTCCTGTAAATCCCCTGCGTTGCAGGGTGCATAAGAATTTTGTGATCACAGTTGTACTGTATTCCGTGCTGGGGGGGAGGGGAGGAGAGAGAGAGAGAGAGAGAGGGGGGGGAGGAGAAAGAGAGAGAGAGAGAGAGAGAGAGAGAGAGGGAGGGAGGGGGGGAGAGAGAGAGAGAGAGAGAGAGAGAGGGGGGGGGGAGGGGAAGAGAGAGAGAGAGAGGGAGGGGAAGAGCGAGAGAGAGAGAGGGGAAGAGAGAGAATTGGAGTTATGCTAATGCAACCAACACTTACCCTTGTCAATGGTCCATCTCTGTGCAGACTTCCAGATCCATCTACAAGGTTCATAAGACCTCCAGCACGTCCTGGTAACTGGCGTGTCACACTGGATTGGTTCCGGGTGCACTAACTTGTGTTAAATTCTATTGTAGCTAATACCGGTCCAGCGTTCGTCACAGAATATGTTTTTGACATTTTTCAAAAGTTTATGGTAGCAATAAATAATAACAAAGCCTCACTCATGAGTCGATTTCTTTCATTCACAGTACTTTGCCCAACCTGACTCCTCCTTATCAAGGGGAATATCACGTAATTTCGCAAACCTGTCATTCAAATGTAGGAGGCGCAGCCACTGCTAGGCAGTGCAGTTTGTGAGGCATAATACTTTTAACTCTGCTTCAAAGTCCGCTCAAGCAGGACAAAACTGCAACAACATTATTGCATTTGATTTATGTCCACTGAAACCCGCTGCCATAACAGTTTTCCAGTCGAATAAAATCCGGCGCTTGTACTTTATGTAAATGAGGAGCTCATAGGCTAGATTCTGTCGAATTAAAGAAAATGCAAGTACATCTTAATAAATCTAATTTATTGGCCTTTAGCGCATCGGTTTGTTTGTGCGGATGGGAGAAAGGAGAGGGCAGAGATTTAGAAAGAGGAATGGAGAAGAGCTAGCAAGAAAGAGAGGTTGTGAGTAATAGAAAGATCAAGAGAGAGAGTTAGATAAAATGGTGAGAAGGGGCAAGAGAGAGAGAAAGAAAGCGAGGGGACAGTGGAGGGGCTAAAGAGATAGAGAAACTATAGAGGGACAAAAAGAGAAACAAAAGTGGAGATAGAAAAGAAAAAGAGAGTGACAGTCAGAGAGAGAGAGAAACACAGAGAGAGAAAAGGAGAGCGATCGCAGACTTGAACTTAGTCTGCCACTGGGGCACACCCTTTCTTCACCAAGGCTTCGGCAATAACTGTTGGCATCTGCGTGGGAGTTCTGATACAAGGCACCAGGGATTCGCCTGACAAGTGTCTGACTCCGCCCCTGTCCTAATGGCCTTCCAGACACGGGCTGTCGGAGCATTTCTTCCTTTGCACAAGAGCACACCGTTCGAACTGCTTTCCACTTGCACAGCTCCTCTGTAGAGTTCTAAGCAGTTGGTGGGGAGTGCCCCGTGAGCGAACAGCCTGTCCTTCATGTTCACCTCGCTTGCCCAACGGAAATGTAACAAACATCACGACACAAGAGCCTGCCTATGGCCAAGAGGAGGCGCTGTGATACTCCAAGCAGGCAGGGGCCGTGCACTGTTCGTAGCACCAACACGCACATTCTGCACGCCATCACTATTCATGCACGGCTAAATCACAACAAACTAAAGTGGGCTCAAGTGCTTGCTAATAATGCATTACCATTTCAGGTACCTGTGAAGACTGGAAGTCTGAGCTGCTGAGCAGAGCCAGCTGGAAATCCAACAATCTCTGACTTGGATTACCCTGGCAGGCGCACAGCCCGCTGAGCTATCTTACGATCACTGTCAGAGCACAGTGGAGGGACTGGGAAGTGTGGGATTCTTTTCAAAGGCATGCGCTTTTGGCGACGTGTTCACCAAGGAAAAGTAGTAGCGAGTAGTAATACAAGTATCAGTTCTGTTCCTATTGTGAAGCATTCTGACGCCTTCGGGTAAAGTCCGCGCTATATAAAAACGCATTAAAGAAATAACTAAATAAAAAATGATACCCTTTGCAGTGAGGAGATTGTGAGTGTGGACCTGGCGCCGTCTCTGCACATGTCACGGTGTGGCGCCGTCTCTGCACATGTCACGGTGTATGCGGCGGCTACTGCCATAGCACAGGGATGCAGGGCTGCTGAAAAAAATCAAAGTGCGCACTGAAAATAAAAAGTGTAAGCAGTGCCCTGAGCTGCGGCGAAAAGACACCCGAGCTTGGGAGACGAGTGTCTGGGCACCCCCAAAGCAACGCCGAATATTGGGAATACTCACTGTTACCTTGCAGCGTAGACTGCCTCTGTGCTCACACAAAGCGATACACGAGCGAAGGCGGCCCCGCGGCCCTTGTCCTTCTACTTCCAAGGCCCTGGTCTGCTCGCTGTTCTCAGGCTGGGGTCGTGCGCAGCTGATATTAGATCCGGGTCCTTGTCCGTACTCTCTTTCTGCGGGGGGCGGGCATGCACGCGCTCGCTCAGTTCGTAGGAGGGACGCACTGGTCCTTGTTATGTTACGCATCTGTATAGGAGGCCGAATGGGGGCACGCGCCGGCAGTTAGACAGATGCCATGGAGCCGCCGCTTCTGATCACCGCCTGCCTCCTGCTGCTCGGCGGGGCCCGCGCCGACCCCTCCGGTGAGTGCCAGCACGTTTCCTTCAAGCCTTTTCCGCGTTGTGGAATCCTCACATGCGGTGTGGCTTCGGGGGCTGTAGAGTGCGAGCACGTTTTCACATAAATGAAAGCGAAACTGACACGCGCACGTTAGACCTGAATGAAAGCGCAACAAGCAGCCAAGGCGCCAAAGCGCGCCCACGAGCACAAATCTCCGGCAGGAGACGCTCGTAACAGTCTGATGTCCACAATATTCCCAGAAAAGCGGCAACATAAGTTGTCTCGCATAGACAGCAAAAGCTTCGCTTTTGCTTTCGTCTAGGCGAGACCTAAAAAACTTGTAGCCATAATAAAAAAAATTATGACTTTTGTTATGACTCCCTGCAGGGCTACAGAATTCCAGAATTAAAGAAAAACCAAAGGTGCTGATGGACGGAGCGTTGACAATACAAACACTCACCCCCAGTCAACTGATCTGGGTTTAATCCATCACCGTTCTTTAGCTCACTCCGCCACCCCAGTTCAGACATGGCCTTATGCAAATCAGTCTGACCCTGTGCCTCATGGGAACAGTCCAGCCCGAACTGCCAAGCCATGTCTTCCCTTGACCGGAATCAAGCTTCCCAGGACCGGTTTCTGGCATTACAGCCGTCTTCAGCCGGGCTTGCTTGACTCCAGTGGCAAAGTGAGCAAGGGACTCACGTCTGAGCATACCCTGCCAACTTAGGGCGAACAAAGAAAAACCAAAGGTGGTGATGGACGGAGCGTTGACAATACAAACACTCACCCCCAGTCAACTGATCTTGGTTTAATCCATCACCGTTCTTTAGCTCACTCCGCCACCCCAGTTCAGACATGGCCATATGCAAATCAGTCTGACCCTGTGCCTCATGGGAGATAGGTGGAAGTTGACGAAACCGAGGAGCTGGAGTAGCGTGCTACAGGAAGAGTTGGAGGAGCAGTACTTCGACCTGGAGGAGAAACGACAAGAAGGCCTTGTACATAGGCGAAGCAACAAATGACTGGCAAGACATCTATACAGACTCACCAGACAAAGGGGGTGGAGTCTTATCCATCAAAACATCACCTCCAGATGACATCACTGCATACAACAAAGTAGAAAAGAGGGCCGCAGGCACCTACGAAGTACAACTGCAGGAGGAATAATCTAAAGAATGCTTCCTCCTGGAGACACTGTTACCAGAAAAAAAAAGAAACCAGTTCCTTCCAGTGCTCCAAAGTATGTTAGACCAGGGCTGAGAGGCTTTTAAAGATCCAGCTGCGACTAAGGCAGTAGCAGGAAGGGTAGAGTAGTACTGCTT
This sequence comes from Lissotriton vulgaris, assembly GCF_964263255.1. Taxonomy (NCBI): domain Eukaryota; kingdom Metazoa; phylum Chordata; class Amphibia; order Caudata; family Salamandridae; genus Lissotriton; species Lissotriton vulgaris. The sequence continues at coordinate 2,107,795,637 of NC_141687.1, forward strand.
CTCATCAAGAGACATCTGCATCAGGAGAAATGTACAGATTACCTCATCGTGGCAATGGTAAGGAAAAGAGAAAATACACCCATGTCTACAGGACCACCCCCTGACAAGGGGAGCAAGATAATAGACATGATGGGGAGAAAAATAGAAAGGTCAGCAGCAAGACTGTGGTGGATGGCCAACTCAAATGCCCTAAATAGGTATGCTCACCTATAGTGGGACGAGATGGAGGAGTTGATGGAACACCTCCCAGAAATATTCAAAGAGAAATCAAACGTGTTTTGCAGGAAAGCAAGAAAATTGCCAACATTTGCCTAAAATCTGCCCTTGATGCGGCAGACACAGCCATGAAGATAGCTCTGCACAGCCACAACCTTGCACAGGCATGCTTGTCTGAGAATCTCAGGATTCAAGCAAGACGTTCAATCAGACACCATCAGTTTACCTGAACAGGAGACCGACAATTTTGAGAAGCTGTAGACGAACCGCTTCAGCGCATGAAAAAGGACACAACCACTTAGGCAATGGGGGCCCTTCAATACAAGAGGAACATTTGGGGTGGTGTGGCCCAGACAAAGAGGGCAACTTCAGCCAAGGGAACCATCAATCACACCAATCCCTCGCAGGCTTCAGCAGCCAGCAATGTGAGCCCACTACCGCCCCAATGGCAATGGGAGTACTGCTCTAGTCAGTCGTTTCACATCGCGGGAGTGGAAGAGGCAGGACCCCAAAGGGGGAAATCACACCACCTAGTGAATACCCAAAAGGGTCTCTCCTACACAAGTTACCAATCAGAGGATTCTCATAATATTGGTAGAGACATACCTCAGACAAATGGTTACTAAATATCATAAATTATGGTTATCACATAGTTTACAGAGACCCCATCAACAACGCAATAAAGGTTAAAGAAGAGAAGGACAGACCACAGCTGCAACAGGAAGGGGGAGAATTGTTAAGCAAAGAGGCTATAGAATTATTTCCCCAGGAACAAAGCGTCAAAGGAGTTTACTCAAACTACTTCATGGTACTGAAACCAGACAAAACATTAAGACCAATAGTGCACCTAAGGTCGTTAAGAAAAATAATTAAAAGACAAAATGTCAAGATGACCGCACTACAGAAGGTCAATCTCCTGGTAGTGGTAGGAGGCTTCATGGCAACCATAGATCTCAAGGATGCCAACCTGCACATACCAGAAAACAAACGTCAGACAATTTCTCAGATTTGTAGTGAACACGACTCACTACCAATTCAAAGTGTTACCATTTGGAATAAAATCAGCACCACGAATGTGAACGGAATCCTTAGCTGGATTAGCTACATACCTAAGGCATCAGGGAATACACATCTACCCATTTTTAGATGACTGGCTAGTGAAAGCAAAGGCAAGCAGTTAATACAAAAAGAACATCGACAAAGTGATAAAGACCTTACACACACACTTTCTTCCCATGAGCAATGTGAGCAGCTCGCTACATATTTTGTGGAAAAAGTCCAGAAAATCTATGCGTCCTTTCCACAGACTGCGCCTCTCTGTGAAGCTCCCAAGACCACAGCTCCCAATATCTTACCTCTGTCCCAAATTTCTGCCATCACCGCTGCAGACCTGATCAGACTTGGTAAGAAAGTGAAGTCTGGCTCCCCAGCAGACCCCATGAGTCCCTCCCATTTCCTGGACTCGATGGACTTTTTTCTATCCCCCATGCTGAACATCCTCAACCTCTCCTTTTCTACAGGATCTGTACCCACAGCTTGGAAGCAAGCGTGGGTATCACCGATAATTAAAAAACCTACCCTTGACCCCTCCAAACCAGAGAATTTCCGGCCGATATCCCTTCTCCCCTGGATTGCCAAAATAGCCGAAACCCATGCTAATAGCATCCTTTCGAAACACGTGGAAAGCCACGGAATCCTAGACCCCTCCCAAAACGGCTTCCGTGCAGGCCATAGTACGGAGTCTGCCCTATTGGCCACTACGGAACATCTCCGGACGATTTTAGATGCCGGTCATAGTGCTGCGCTGATTCTTCTTGATCTCAGCGCAGCCTTTGACACGGTTTCCCACGACATCCTTCTAAAACGTCTGGAGCTGACCGGGGTGACTGGTCTCGCCCTTGCATGGTTCCAATCCTTTCTTAAGGATAGATCCTTCAAAGTGTCGGCTCCTCCATTTCTTTCGAAATCCCACCCTATCGCTCAAGGTGTCCCCCAGGGATCAGCGCTGAGCCCCTCCCTCTTTAACCTATACGTCCAGCCACTTACAGACGTGGCTAGAGAGTGGGGGCTCACGCTGGTCTCATACGCCGACGACACCCAGCTGGTTGTCACCCTCTCGGAAAGCCCGTCCCCCGTGGCATCCAAGTTTAAAGAGGGTATGACTGCTGTGGCCCGCTGGATGACGGACAACTACCTCCAACTCAACGCCGGTAAAACCGAGGTGCTCCTCCTAGGCCGTAACACCAGCCTCTGGAACGAGCACTGGTGGCCGTCATCCCTAGGCGCCACCCCACTCCCCAAAAACTGCGTCAAAAATCTGGGAGTCTGGATGGACGCCAATCTTAGCTTCCAGTCCCACACCAAAAAGGTGGCAGCCACCTGCATAGGCCTTCTAAGGAACCTCAGGCCCATACTCGGGCTCTTCGATTCTAAGGCTCGCCAGCTTATCGTCCAGGCCACCATTCTATCGCGCCTGGACTACGCTAACGTCCTCCTTTTGGGAGCCAACAAAACGGAAATTGCTAGGTTCCAACGCATCCAAAATGCGGCAGCCAGAACGCTGGTCGGCCTCCCACGTAGATGCTCAGCCAGAGCTACCATCCGTAAGCTCCACTGGCTGCCCGTGGACCGTCGAATTCAATTCAAGGCCTTAGTCACACTCTTCAAGATCGTTAAATTAGGAAATCCCCCTCTGCTTCGCAACCTTGCCCAACCTTACGTTCCTGGCCGTGCTCTGCGCTCTGCCAGCCAACTCCTCCTGACTATCCCTAGGACCCGGCTCTGCCGAACTGGAGGCCGTTCCTTCAGCGTCCTTGGCCCCAAACTGTGGAACGATCTCCCCCTCAGCATTCATTCCATCGACTCCCTTCCAGTATTCCGCAAAGCAATTAAAACTCATCTCTTCCCCGCCCCCTAGTTTCCCCTTCTCCCCATCTCCCCTCAGTCTGTGCACCTGTTCTCAGCGCCGGGACACCCCTTTGCCGGGGTAGCTGTTGCGCTTCACCAAATCCTGAAATAGAAAATAGAAATAGGTTTCTCCATTAACTGCGTGAAGTCATCTCAGATCCCAGACAAGAAAAAAACATTCCTGGGGGCAATCATGGATTCCCAAGCAGCCAAGGCGAGACCAGTGGACAAAAGGGTCAAAGCGATCATAGAACAGATTCACGGTTACCAGAAGGGACAACGTCTGAAGAGGAGAGCAGTGGGGAAAATGATGGGCATGATGGCTGCCTGTGTAGTAAGTTCCCTTCTGGACCTAATTTAGTTCTTCATTAGTTATGCATATTATGTTTAGGCTGCTTTTTGCTTCGTACAACTACATTAAAAAAATTATGTGCCACAATATTATTTTAGAAATACGCTGCATATGTTATGTGTTATGTAGTTCTCCGTCTCTAGACTCAGGCTGAACATTTCGTACAAGGTCGAACAACATGGTGCACTGTTTTCATGTGATTGGTCAGCAATATCTCCTAACTGTTTAGACACCACACAAAAAAGTACAGTTACTGTTTTCTAACACAGCACTTCTTATCATCTAAACCGAGACTTGTCTTTTTGAAAGCTGAGAGGGGGATTCTTGCAGAGGGACAGGTCATGAAACTGGTGCCCCAGCCTTGTATAAATTGAGCTTACACTTACGATGCAGACCTCCTAACAACACAATGCCAGGAATTAGGTCCCGTGCTACTTACAGAGATCACAGATCTAGCCCTGTGCTCACGTAGTGAGGGTAGGCTTAGACAGACATAATTTACCAGGATAGGGTTTTTCATTGTACACAGTTTACTAAAAATGTTGATTACTTTGCTTAGTTGTATCTGTTTTCTAATTGCAGCACACTTGCTTCATAATGGAGCACAATAGTTTCAATAAATATTGTAAACTTTCTTTGTGTCTTTATTTTGTTTATTATGGACATGCATGAGTGAGAAGCGGAAGGTGATGATCTGTTTCCACAGTTCTCTTGGGGGACTAGAGTGTTGTGTTCTAGGTTGCAAAAGTTGCTTGCCACTCTAGGAAGTTTAGGAGTTCGGAAGTTTAGGAGTTCAGGTAAGGCACTGTGAGCTAGCAAGAAAATCCAGGCTTACAGGCATATTGTTCTGTTGTCCCTAGGCCCAGTTCTGCCCAAGCAGAATCGCTGTAACATCTGCATTCCACTGCTTCAGCATGCAAGACTGCACATGAGACCAATACAAGAATGGATCAGCACCAATGGTCACATTCAACCAGGAGTTGGGACGCTTTACTGGTTGTTACAGACAAGGTTCAGAAAGATGCAATGGTGGAATCGCAAAACATGAACAGTTGAGAAAGTATTCAAACCACCAACTCTCTCTCTCTGACAGTCACAACAGATGCATCCCACATTGGATGGGGAGCTCACATGGGCAAGCTGAGCAGTGGGGGTATCCCAAACTCCAAAGAAGCAGTGCAATACTTAAGTGTGCAGGAGCTAAAAACATTTTTTTCTGGCACTGAAGGCCTTCCAGAAACATGTGACCGGGAGGACCTTCAAACTGACAACACGACAATGCACTACTTGAAGAAACAAGATGTGGCAGATCAAAGGACCCGCTATGGGCAATAGAGAAAAAGGTATCGTAGTAATACACCTACCAAGAAAAGAAAATGCAGAAGCGTACAGGCTAAACAGGAAGGCAAACGCCATACATGAGTGGGAACTAAAACAATAAATGTCAAGACCGATCTTCCAGATCTGGGATTACCCACAAGTAGACCTTTTGTGCAACACACAAGAACGTGAACTGCCAAACATTCGCATCCAGGTTTTTCCACCCAGAGTCACTGGGTAATGCCCTGTTGATAAATAAGTCAGGGAAATTTGCCTGTGCCTTCCTACCAATTCTAATGATACCGAAGGTAACCCAAAAGTGCAGACAGGAACAAGTCTACCTGATAGCCCATAGTGGGCTAGACCAACATGATTCTCAGACCTCCTGTAAATATCCCAAGGGCAGTACATACCATTCCTAGAAAATCAAGACCTGATAATGATACAAGAGGGACGCATGTGGCACCCGAACCAAATACTCTTAAACCTGGGAGCATGGTTAGTGAGGAGTTAAAATTTGGGCATCGCCAGTTGCTAAGAAGGATGATTCAGATCTTAAAATAATCAAGGCAGCCAACAAGAAAATGTTACAGAAACATTTGGATGAGATTCCAACCATGGAGTAACAGGACAGAGAAAAACAGACACTGGAGGCCATAGCAATTAGGCACTTGACACATCTAGAGCAACAACTTGTCTTTGCCTCTATCGAAGTCCACTTGGTAGCCATTGTAGCACACACAAGTGGTACACTGGGTGGAAGTTTCTTCACCACACCAATGGTGAAGCGCGTCCGGTTCGGAGAGCGGAGGGAGCCTGATGGCTTCCTGCGGGAGTTGGCATTGCTTTTGGACAGAGGAAGCTGCTGACATGCAGCTCCCTCTGTCCAAAAGCAATTCTGCTCCACTTTCAGCAAGCGAGAGCATTTTTTCTGTTCTCGCTTGCTGAAAGCGGAGCAGTGTTTGCTATGGCTCGCACCAAGCCATAGCAAACTGCAATGTCTCTGGGGTGGGCACCCCGGGCCATTGCTGGAGTCAGCCCTGGAGCGGTGGTGGTCCCCCGGGCCGGGGGTATGCAAAACGCGTTGGTTTGTGAGAGGACTTGATGGTGATGGCTGTTAAGCATTGGATTAAACACTATTAGTACCAATCGTGAGCACTCTGGATCAGAGGGATCATTTGGTGAAAAAAAAAATATATATATATATATCACACCACACCTCTGAAAGAAAGAGCAGAGGCCGCAATGGGGGAAGCCACGGAAACACCTTTAATCACAAGTACAGCGGCGAATGCATTTCGGCCCAGTCGGCCTTCGTCAGCGCCAATAGGTGTTCAGGAGGCATTCCAAACATCAATTTAAATATGTCCCGACCTATGCTAATTGAACATGGCTCACCCCACCCCTGATGTATTTGCTCACCAAAAGTAGCCCACGTGATCCTCGTGAACTCCAAGTCCCAGAATTCAGTTCTTAACCAGGTAGGTGATGCGGGGGTGTTAATCATACCAAATGGCTATACGGGCTTTAGCAGGACAGTCCGTGATGTTTAAAAAAAGCCACATTTCCCTGTGTTGCTGAATGATTGTTGGCGCCTCCTCTGGTCCCCACACTGCATCAACCAACAGGTCCGGAAATCCTTTCGTCGGGGCAGAAATGGCGATCCATCTAGCCCAGCGTGAGGTTAATAACCTCAACACTGCTCCATCTCCTTCCGAGCCCAGAGGTGGGCCTGAGTAATTCCAATCCCTTGGAAACACAAAGTCTTTGCCGTAGCAAGAGCCAGTGAAACCCAGGCCAGCTTATGATGCAGGGGCCTCTGTAAGGCGCCTCTGGCTGGCGCGTATAATATCACACCACACCTCCTCCGAAAGAAAGAGCAGAGGCCGCAATGGGGGAAGCCACGGAAACACCTTTAATCACAAGTTAATGTTAATGTTAATGTTATGGGTGTCTTATATAGCGCTCGGCTACTCCAAGTAGTGTCCCGGCGCTTTCTGACCCACAGCAAAGCTACAGAAGAAGAAAGAAAAGGTGAAAAAGACAAAAACACACCGATCACTGTCCATAGAGCCACGTTTTCAGACCTTTTCTAAAGGCCAGCAGGTTCGGGGTACGGCGGAGCGACAGGGGGAGGGTGTTCCATAACTGAGGAGTAAGATGTTTGAAAGAACGTCCCCCTACCCATGCTTTCCTAACAGCAGGGACAATAGCCAAACCAAGAGATTCCGATCTAAGGGATCTTGTAGGTTTGTAGAAAGCAAGGCGTTTCTGGATATATTCAGCTCCCACTGCATGGAGTGCCTTATGTGCCAGCGTAAGTGCTTTAAAAACAATCCGCTTCCTAACAGGGAGCCAGTGTAGGGAGAGTAACAGGTCCGAGGCTCTCGCTTGGTGAGGTAGGCCAAAAATAGCCCGTGCCGCCGAGTTTTGGACCACCTGGAGTTTTTGTAGTAGGTAGTCCGGAAGACCCAAATATAAAACATTTGAGTAGTCCAGCCTGGAGCAGATAAGAGCCTGGACCGTCGTCTTCCTATGCGTCAGAGGGAGCAAGGGAAGAAATTCGTGCTGCATTTTAAGGAGACCGTAGCAAGTGCCAGTCAGGCCCAAGATCTGGGACTTAAGAGATAGGCTGTTGTCAATTTTGACCCCAAGGTTCTTTGCCACCAAAGAGGAAGACGAGGGAGGGAACATGTTCACAGGCCACCAATCCTGCCAACTCGGGTCAGCCTGACACCCGAAGAAAAGCACCTCTGATTTGTCAGGGTTGCACTTGAGGCTGTTTCGCTGAAACCAGTCAAACGGCCCCAAGGCACCCGCGGATGCTTTCTCCGTTGAACTCAGCTCCCCTACCACAGGTGAAAAGGAGCTGGGTGTCATCGGCGTATGATATGATCTGAGCCCCAAAAGACTCCGCCAGCACCGCCAGAGGGGTCATGAAGATATTAAAAAGAGTCAGGCTAAGCACCGACCCCTGTGGAACTCTGACCTCCAAAGGCGGCACTTTGGCCGAGTACGGGGGGGCCCAGACCACCTGTCGGTGACCCGCTAGATAAGATCTAAACCAGCTCAACACCGTCCCTCTCAGACCGATCTCATAAAGTCTGCTGAGGCGACCCTCATGAGGGACGGTGTCGAAAGCCGCCGACAGATCTAAACATTACCAGCATGGCTCTTCCACCTGAATCTAGCACTTCCTTGATGGCTTCATTTACCTCCAGAAGAGCCGTCTCGGTGCTTAGATTGGAGCGAAAGCCCGACTGAGTGGAGTGAAGCAAGCCATGAGTTTCAAGAAAAGTGGAGAGCACTGAATGAACATGCTTTTCCACTATCTTTGCAAGAGCAGGCAAAAGAGAAATTGGCCTATAGTTTGCATGACTCTCTGGATCAAGGCCCGGCTTTTTGAGGAGTGGAACAACCATTGCTTGTTTCCAAACCAAAGGGACAGCACCACTGGTCAGTGATAAATTAAGAACCGGATTAATCAGAGGGTTCAAAACCTTCGCAGCCCTAGCCAGAAAAGTTGCAGGGCAGGGGTCCGAGGGAGAGCCTGACTTAAGTTTCAAAAGGAGGTCCTGGGAGATAGTCAGAGATAGTTGGAAACTCAGAAAGAAAAGGACTAGACTCAGCTGTCAAGATCGGCTGATTACTCGGGTTGGTAACAACACTAGGGCCCGAGGAGGGGAAAGAGTCTTGAATCCGCTTAATTTTTGTTGTAAAAAAGTTCGCTAGCGAAATCACCCATGGCTCAGAGAACTCCTGATGCACTGCGCTGGCCTTAGGGGTAACAAACTCCTTGACAAGTACAGCGGCGAATGCATTTCGGCCCAGTCGGCCTTCGTCAGCGCCAATAGGTGTTCAGGAAGCATTCCAAACATCACTTTAAATATGTCCCGCCCCATGCTAATTGAACATGGCTCACCCCACCCCTGATGTATTTGCTCACCAAAAGCGGCCCATGTGATCCTCGTGAACACCAAGTCAGAGAATTCAGTTCTTAACCAGGTAGGTGATGCGGGGGTGTTAATCATACCAAATGGCTATACGGGCTTTAGCAGGACAGTCCGTGATGTTTAAAAAAAGCCACATTTTCCTGTGTTGCTGCATTATTGTTGGCACCTCCTCTGGTCCCCACACTGCATCAACCAACAGGTCCGGAAATCTTTTCGGCGGGGGCAGGAATGGCGATCCATCTAGCCCAGCGTGAGGTTAATAACCTCAACACCGCTCCATCTCCTTCCGAGCCCAGAAGTGGGCCTGAGTCATTCCAATCCCTCGGAAACACAAAGTCTTTGCCATAGCAAAAGCCAGTGAAACCCAGGCCAGCCTATGATGCAGGGGCCTCTGTAACGCGCCTCTGGCTGGCGCGTGTAATATCACACCACACCTCCTTCGAAAGAAAGAGCAGAGGCCGCAATGGGGGAAGCCACGGAAACACCTTTAATCACAAGTACAGCGGCTAATGCATTTCGGCCCAGTCGGCCTTCGTCAGCGCCAATAGGTGTTCAGGAGGCATTCCAAACATCACTTTAAATATATATATATATCTATATCGTGCTCGAAACGTGTCGCAGACAGGAGGTCTAATAACATCTACCTGCCAGAGCTGTGTAGTCCGTCTCTCACTTTTTCGCCCGAAGTGAAAGTTTGGAGAGAGTGCTTGGTGCAATATATATATATGTGTATATATATATATATATATATATCACTTATTACTTACCTTTCAAACTTTTACCATGCATAAGCCTTTAGCATTCATGTCTTTACAATGAAATTCATTGTAATGGCTTGCGAGGTAAAGGCATATTTGTTATAAAGACATGCGTGGTAATGGCATGTGTGGTAGTGTCGCATGCATTGTGAAGCCTGCATGGAAAAGGCATGCAAGGTTCCAGTTTTGTTGTTAAGGCTCTTTCCCAGGAGTAACTAAGGCCAATGCACAATCCCACTCCACATGATTCCAGTACACTCAATGCCACTTAATTACCATCCACATAATTCCACTGCACACGTCACATAATTCCACTACACAATTCCACACTACACAATTCCACCACGCACAATTTCACAACTAACAATTCCAATCCAAACCACTTAATCCCATTCCACACCACATACATTCACTCCAAACCAAAACACATGGGTAAAAGACATGGTCATTTACAACGCCAATAGCTCTAACTCTCAAAAATGCGAGACCTCTTGCATTTTCAGTATGCCGTTCCTGCGGAATTAATTAGATCTCCCCGAGTCCTACTTCAACGAGCATTATGAATCGTGATTAATTCAGATATTATGGTCTTTACAAGTTATAAACAGCTATTTTATTGCCCTGTTTAATTCTCGTTTCAAAAAATCATTATGCATGTTCTGGTCTAGAGGTTGTTTTCATCTCTAGTCTGCCTTTACTTTCATGTCTTGAGATGTGTATAAAACTACAGTCTCGTTTGCTGAGTGACTGAGCGCCTTATAATTAACTTGTTTGAGGTACTGATTTACAATGTTCTTATGATAATTTAAAATGTGATGTAAATTTTAAAAAAAGTCTTGTATACCGTCGGGTTTTGAAAATAATTTACCTGATCGTCATCGCAGATACTCCGCTGCTAGCCCCTTGACTTACAAATAGCCTGTGGTCTGTGCTGCTGGTTATGATCTTAGCTTTGTTTCTAGGTATCACATTAAATTAATTTCACTCACACCAAGGAATTGCTATCATCTGTTTCTCATTTTCTTTCATAAAAGCTAATGGGTTTCCAGTAAATTAAATTATGCAGCCATTTATTGACAGTGCTAAGTGTGTGGCGTTTTTATCCCCCCTTGGGTTTCCACACGCGAAAGCTTGCCTATCTTTTTTTCCGTTTACAGTAAGCTAGGCTTTTTTTCTCTTTAATACCTTGAGGCTTTTGCGTTTGTACCACAAAACTCCTGTCCTCTTGTGTTGTCATAGTAGCAGGTGTCCACCTGCAATTTTATTTTCCTTGGAGAAATCCTTGGATTCCTCCTTTTCGTTAACAGCTGCGGCCGTGGAAGGGCCGCAGTGCTTGTCATCCGGTGGTGATCAGGTGTGGAGTCTGAGAAGCAGCGCTCGGAGGTCACAGGTGTTTGCCGGGCAATCCAGGACAGCTGTGCGTAAGGAAATGCGCAGTAGGCCAGCGCGCGCATGCTGCCTGTTGATTCGGGTGCACGAACGAACAGGTGTACGCGACTAGTCTGCCGGGCCAAGCATAAGCAATAGCAGAAAAAGTGTTATTATTATTATTATTATTATTAAAAGGCTCTTCTATAGCGCATGCCTACTCGGAAGCATCCCAGTTACACAACATGTATCTAAATTAATTGTAAAATTATTTTAAAAAATTGCCATGTAACTATAATTTTAAAAAAGTAAACAATTTTGGGGATAATTATAATGCAATGTGTCTTGTATTTGGTATTTTCAATAGATTTGTATTAATTGACCATATATGAAAAAAATTATAGATGAATACAGAAAGCATATAGCATCTCAATATTTGAGATGTAAAAGATATTTCTAAAAAAAAAATCCATTTAACTTTTTACAATGAGCGACTTACTTTAGGTCGTATTGCGCCAGTTTAGTTGGCCGTGGTTTAAATGTATTATCTAATTATTATTTGCTGAAAGGGCAACGTTTTTCTCCCGTGGCAGTTTCTTTCCTGGTCAATTTAAACAGCACTGACGACGTGCCGGCGAACTGCTGGTGATCATCCCGGAGGAGTCAGCAGGATTTCAGATGTCACCCGAGACCTTCACCGCCAAGCCTCTTTCACCGAAATGGAAGACGGCTTGAGGTTTTGATGATGCAACAGTCCCACGGGTCGAGTGGTTACACTGCAATTATAGCTGCCATGGTTGGCTGCAGTAGAGGACTGTTAAATACAGTGCTGTTTACAGACGAATGACATTGTAGTATATTTTTCAATGTTCTTTTGGTGGCAAAATGTTTTTTTTGAAACACGTTGCTACTGTACCATTATTACAGACTGTTTGCATCTCTGATGTTACATGAAGTGTTGAGTTGCAATGTACTTAAAAAAAAATGGCATCATAATCGATGTTGAAATTCAGTATTTTAAACTCGGGTGTCTGTCTTGTCGTGTTCAACTATTGAATTGGAAAATCCCTTTGGTTTAAGTGTTTTGAAAATGACTATTATCGCCCCCATAAACTTGCAATACTGATTCGATTCTTCAGTTTGCTGTAAAAAGTTTTGTCTTAGCGCAGGAGAATTTGAGTTTTTTGTCTTTTAGTTGTTAAGCCTGCGTTTCATGCCAGTATACTTCATGGAAAATACATAGTAAAATGTTGGCATATGAAAATGAAGCAATCATTCATGTTTGGTAAAGCGCAGCTACTCACCCGTGAGGATCTCAAGGCGCTGGTGGGGTGAAGGGGGGCAGCGCCGTTGAGTGCTAGGGTCATCCGCAGAGACAGGTCTTGAGATCCTTCCTGAACTGGGGCAATGTGGGAGATTACCGGAGGGGAGGGTGTTCCAGGATTTGGCTGCAAGGTAGAAGAAGGACTTTTCTCCCGTTGTGGCATGGCAAGAGAGAGCTGGACTGATCTGAGGTGTCTTTTGGGTGCGTGGAAGGAGAGGCAGCTGTTCAGGTCCGGTGTTCTGAAGGGCCTTGTATGCATGGGGGAGAAGTTTGAAGGTTATTCTTCTTTCGACTGGGAGCCAGTGGAGATTGCGGATGTTTTGAGTGACGTGACTGCGACAAGGGATGTTGAGGATCAGTCTAGTGTTTGCAAAGGAGATCCTTTCTGATTCCGGCGTAGAGAGCGTTGCCGTAGTCCAGTCTGCTGCTGATGAGTGCATGACAGTTTTTCTGGATTCGGATGGTATCAGTCTGAACGTTTTTCGAGGCAAGCGGTGGGTGTTGAAGCAGGTCATGGATACGACGTTGATCTGGCGGTTCATTGTGAGCGATGAGTCTATCATGATGCTGAGGTTTCTTGCATGGTCCGTCTGTGGAGGGATTTCCGAGGGCGGAGGGCCATCAGACGTCGTCCCATGCGTAGGAGGTGGAGCCAAGGATGAGGACTTCTGTCTTTTGTGAGTTGTTTCAGGCAGCTGTTCTTCATTCAGGTGGTGACTGCTTTCCTCTCTTCTTGGAAGGTGAGTTTGGTGATGTTGAGTTGATTGGCGAGGGAGAAGATCAGCTGGGTGTAGACTGGGTAATAGATGATGTTGAGCCCATGATGCCTGACTGTTGCGAGGGGGGCCATGTAGATGTCGAAGAGGGTTGGTCTGAGGGAGGAGCCCACAGTTGGTCTCTTTAGGTTCCGAGAGGGAGGGAGGGAGTCTGACCCGCTGAGGTTGAGGGCCTTGCTGCAGATGCCGGCATTGAGTCTGGTGGCTAGAGTGCGATGAGAGACAGTGTTGATTTCAGCCGTGAAGTCAGGAGGATGAGGGCTGCCATTTCGCCTTGGTCGAGGATGGAGCGGATGTAGTCAGTGGCGGCGAATAGCATGGTCTCAGTGCTGTAGTTGCTTTGGAATCCAGATTGGGAGATGTGTAGGACGTTGTTAGCTTCAATGTAGTTTGCTACCTGGGTCTTGACAGCCTTTTCGATGACCTTGGCTGTCAATGGAAGCAGGGAGATTGGCCTGAAGTTCTTGAGGTCTCTCAGGTCCGTATAGGGTTTCTTCAGTAGGGGGTTGATTTTGGCGTGTTTCCAGCCGTTGGGAAAGTTGAGGGTCTCGAAGAAGCAGTTGATTGTCCAACCTAGCTTGGGTGCGATGGCAGAGGCTCTGTGAAAGATGTGGTGTGGGCAGGGGTCTGGGCTCTGGATTGGATGCTTTTCATGGTCTTCAAGGTGTTTTCTCTTGTGAGCGGGATCCATTTGAGCAGGGGGTTGTTGGGTGGCGTCGCATGATGGGGCAGCTGGAGCAGTGAGGTGGTATTGGTTGTCAAAGTTGTCGTAGACCATCTTAATCTTATGGTGGAAGAAGGTGCTGAGTCTGTTGCAGAGGTCTTGGGAGGGTGGGATGTCTGTTGTTGTGCTGCAGAGTTTGGCGACTTCCTTGATAGAGAACATCTCTTTGGTGTTGTGTGCATTGGGTGAAGTTTCTGTCTTAGAATGATTTCTTCCTTGCGGATTTGATTAGTTGGTGGTGTGTGATGGTGGCTGCTTTGTAGGTGGCACTTGTTTCCAGGGTTTTGTTGTTCCTCCATGTCTTTGTGAGTCGTCTGCAGGAGCGTCTGGAATTTTGGACTGCAGTGGTGAACCAGCTTGCTTACTTGCTGTGTCTTCTGGTGGCTTTCTGGAGGGGGGGGAGGGAGTGTGTTTATGCAGTTTGTGATCCTGCGGTAGAGGTTGCGTGCTGTGGTGTTTGTGTCTGACGTAGTCGATGTTGGGCTGCTGACAATGGCAGAGGTGAGCAGATCTCCTATGACTTTGTTCCAGCTTCTGCAGGGGAGGCGATGGGCGGGATTGTGTATGAGTGTGTTTTTTGAAGAAGTGAATGCAGTGATGATCTGTCCAGAGGAGTTCTGTGGTGTGGCTGTAAGAGACGCGGTTTCCTGTGGTGAAGACTGGCTGGAGTGTGTCCCGCTGTATGCATGGTGACAGTGACTAGTTGTTTCAGTCCTATGTTGGCAAGGTTCTCTAGGAGGAGGTGGTGTTAGTCGTCGTGGTTGTCCAAGTGTAAGTTTAGGTCTCCGAATAGGGTGTAATCTAGGTATGTGAGGGTGTGAGGTGTGATGAGGTCAGTGATGGCGTCGGTAAAGGGAGCACGGGGCCGGGCAGCCGGAAAATGAGGGTTCCGTGGAGAGTCGTTTTGGGGTTGGTCTGGATCTGGAAGTGGAGGTGCTTCATGAGGGCTGTTGTCATCCGGGATGGTGGTCATGTGGAGGGTGCTTTTGTGAATGACAGTGATGCCTCCTCCTGGACGGATGGGGCGGTCTCTGCTCAATATCAGGAATGTCGGTGGCGGGATGTCTGGTGCAGAGTTGGCATTGGTTCTGGTTTCGGTGAGGAAAGCGACGTCTGGCAACTTGGTGTTGAGGAAGTCCTAGATTTCTACGGCATGCTTGTGTAGGGAAAGTACATTGAGGAGGTTGCTATTAAGTGCTTTGTGGGTGTTGGTCGGCGTAGAGAGCTGACAGTTGTTGTTCGGTCTGGGGTTGAGATCGTAGAGGGTTGGATTTATTTGGAGGTGGGTCGGAGGACCGGGGCCCTAGCACTGGTCACAGACGAGCGCAAATGGGCTGGCCTTCCTCGCGGCCACCATAATGTAGGGATTGGGGGGGAAGGACGCGTCAGCTGGGAGTAGGGAGCGGGAAAGACACTGGATGGTCCAAGGGGGCAGCAGTAACAGGGAGAAACAAAGGAAATAATGGGAAGAGTGGAGGGGGGGGGAAGTGATGGATGCCAGGTCTGTGTTAATTTTAGCCATGAAGTATAAAAATTCTGCATGCTATGCACCTCTTTCTTATTAGATTCTTGGAATCAATTTTTTGTCGGTTGGCACCAAATACTGGAACGTGCAATTTGTTACTCAAGGTAAGTATTGCTGTTGTGTTAGTATTAGCATGCTATACTTTGTGTTACTTTGTATTATACAACAGAGCTCTATACAGAAAGCTTTTTTTATGACTACTGCGTTGTAAACATGAGGTGTAGTGCTATGTAGAACAAGCATTTTCAATGCAATACGTCTTTCACTTGCGAGAGTTTAAGCTGTTGGCATTGTTAATGACAATGGCTTTTATTTATGTATTTTTAAAAGCAACACATATATAAAAGGCATTGTTATTTCTAATGCCAATAGCTCATACTCCTGCAAATGCCATACCACTTTAATTGGAGCCGCGTCCCTTTCTTTAGACGCTGCTCGCCGTATTCAGGTTACAGTGAATAGTGTCTAAAGAAAGGGGCATGGCCAACATTAAAGTGAAAGCGCGTTATGGGGTGCTTTCACCTAAAAAGAAAAAAAGAATAAACCAAGAAAGGTTTTGTAGTGCGGCCACTAACGTGAAAGTGGACCGTGCTGTAAATTAATTAAATAAATAAGCCCACCTGCTAAAGTGAAATCGGACCACACCGTAAATGAAATAAAAATGTGTGGCCACTATAGTTAAAGCGGACTGTGCTGCAAATTAAATGAATACATTACTGATAATATAAAAGCGGGCGACGATGTCGGTGGAATAGGGCATGATCATTAAAGAGAATAATTCTCACCGATTACATAAAGCAGATCGTGTAACAAGACAATTAAAAAGTCCAGTCCTTATGGGAGGTTACAAATGCAGACAAGGCAGTACCAAGGAGGGTATTCACAAATGAAAAACGATTTTGAAAAGACAGTAACAGGAGCCAATTGAAAAGATGTGCGGGAAATGGGCAGAGCTACTATTCCATACCTCAATAGAGCATCCCTCGCAGGGTAGCGCAAGTGTTGCCCAGGCGCGATCTAAAGAATGAGTGGGGTTTAGTTTAGACTTTATGTACTTAAGGAAAAGAAACACATAAATATTAATTTTGTGAACTTCTAATGCACCAGAAAGACTTTCAGCCCTGCAGGAAGTTTTAATCAAGCACTGAGGTATGAATGCCCACAAATGTGGGCCTTCCTATAATTGTATTTACATATTGCATCATCTGTCCGTACTTGCATTGGTTCCTATTCAGTTCAAAAGACTGCGTCCACAACTCTGATAGCTTGGGGATATAATGACTTCAAATGCAAATATCATTTGCTTTGCTGCCTCTGGGTCCTAAAACCCTTCATTTGCTAATCCTCCATCCTTCATGTGGCTTCAGTCTGGGTGCCTGGTTTCTCAGCAATGTTTTCTCGAGTACATAATCTTGTACTTCTAAGGCTCACAGTGTCCTTGAAGTCACTCAGCTGCTCCACTTTACAGGTTCCCTGACAGTCTGTCTATATTGGCTTGTAAGAAAAGCAATACATGCCTCAATGCATTTTAAGAGATTTGGCTGTTCAAGTCTTCCAACTTCCTGGACGTGCAGTACAGGCTCTCCAGATATTAAATGAATAACTTGAGTATCCTTGGGTTTAGAAGCCATGTGCTTATGTCCTCTTCCTTGGCCAGCGGCATGGAAAAGGAAGACCTGTTGATGACAAATACTATTATTACCAGTCAGATGGAGAAAATAGGGAAGATGGATGTATTTCGTAAAAGAAAAATGCAATGCAGGGAATTTTTATTTTATTTTGTAGAAAGTTTTAGAAAATTGGCAGAACCTTGCTAAATTAATGCACATTTATTCTATCTGAATGATGATGTATTTCTCCGATTATTAGTTTATTGAATTGTTGCTGTCATAGCTTTTACATTGTAATGTAATGCAATGCGAATATTTAATGGTAGTATTAGCCATCGGACTCTGCCTCTACAATATATTTTGGACATTGTTTCGAAGACTGACTTAGCTGAGGACGGTGATGCTTTAAAGTGGAATAATAACGTTGATGGAAGTTGCTGAATATACAGTTGTATAATTTTAGTTAGCCTCTTTTTTAATTTGAGAACATATGCTGTACTGTACCATTCCACAGATAGCACAAGACATAAATCTTCACAAATAAAGTTCGACATTCTGTAGGAATATTTGGATGATTAGTTAGTAGAGAATGGAATTATACTGGGAAATCCACATTTTTAACCTTAAATTTTAAATATGAGTAAGATGGCTTACTTTTTGATCTCGCTGACTGATAACCAAGAAAGATTCTATGGCTAGGCATGGCTTAAGGGTGATAAGTTGAACCCATTTTATGTCAGTTAGTTCTTACTTTGCTTCAGAGATTCTTGGTTATCGTATACCCCAACAGGAGGAGAACAAACTTGAGCCAGTAACTGACTTGTATTCCCAATCATATTGTTGTCACAATTATTTTTGGGGTGTGGGGGGGGGGGGCAGAGGGGGGCTTGTTGCTTGTATCCATTTAGATGCCGGCAATTAGCATTGTGTTTCTGGTATTGCATTGGTATGTACAGTAGGTGAACCTCTTGGGTATCTGGCACTTGAACAGAGCATTGCAGAGGGACAAAAGTGGGTGGGCTGCCAAGTGAAAATTGGTGTGTATTGCAGGTTAATCTATATGTGACTGCCATTTATGCCAGCTACCTTGTAGCTTCTTATTTTGTTGCATATACTAATAAATATATTTATTTGCTTCTGTGGGTCCTTCATGTACTTTCTCCCACTTATTTTGTTGATATTATGCCATGATTTTTACACTGACCATTCGGCCGCAATGCAGTTGTATGTTTAGTTTTCAGAAGTCTCACCCTGGGTCTTTTCTCAGCCCCCTACACGTCAATAAACTAACATTCCCAGAACCTTTGAGTTTGTTTTTACGTTTCCCCTAGTATCCTGGAGCTGCGATACAAAATGGAATCCGCTCTGCGGCTTTCTAGCTGTAGTTATGGGCCGGCAGAACTACAGGCCCTCGCGTATCTGCTCTTCTCCTGATGAATACGGTTAACATCTTTTTGTTATTGAAAATCCATCCAAATAAACAGCATTGTTGGACCTTTTATTTGTCCCATCCATCCCTTTCTGGTCCTGTCAAAGGCACAGTCTGGCAGGAAGGTTCAGGGTCTTGACAGGGCCTTCCTGTTGGCACGGGTAAGAGGCACTAGAAATCTGTGCTGCATTTCTGCCCATGAAGCACCTGCAGTGCCAGACTTTTGGACTTGCATATAATTCATTTTTGTGCTTTGTTTACTCTGTAGAGCGTTTTCTAAGCACAGCAAAGTTCAATCTTGTTTGTATTCAGAGCGGCACTGGGTTTTAATCAGTGGCGGTGCGTCCATTGGGGGCGTTGGGGCGTTGCCCCACTAGCCATGGACGCCCGCCGCTGGTGCCAGCAACATATTTACAGTATGAGTAACTATTTTTATTTAAAGTTCCTTTTGTGTTTACAATAAATCAGAGCGCACAGCGCTACAGGGCCGGGACGAGCAGAATCGGGCATTGCGTATGGAAGTGGGCCGTGGGGGGCGGGGCTGCGGCAGAGAGTGATTGTGATTGACAGCGCACACAGGCAGGCAGCCAGAGCGTAAGCACCTGCAGCGGGGTCAGGGTGACTAGCTACGCATGTAACAGCCAGGAGTGCTCATAATTGAGACTGGCCTGCGCATGCGTAGTACCGAATAAACCTCGCCCCCCCCCCCCCTGTAGCACTGAGAGACATGGCAGGGACCCGGGGCCCCGGTTTCAATATGGGCAGTTTTTCTCCTGCTCGTAGTCCAATCCTGGCGCAGTGGCGCTGTTAAGCCTGCGCCAGGATTGGCTGAGTAGAGCAGGGGTCAGGATCATGGGGTGCCGCGCCTGGGTGTTTGCTGCTAGTTCAGTAATGGCCAATCACATATGGCTATATCAAGCCAAGTTGAGGTGATTGGCCATAAGCTACAGTGACGTGACCGCGCGTGAGCAACTGAAAGTCGAAGGAAGGTTCTAGAAGACGACGTTGAACTCCAGACTAGGTGACCACTGAGACAGACCAGTTGATCCAAGTGCGTGACGGTGACTGACTCCTGTCCTGACTCACTCGTCGTATCGTATGGCAAATTAATGTAAGTGCAACATTATTATCTTATTACAGTACTACTTGTATGTACACTGTACAACCACCCCAGAATTCACATTTTACACTCTAGTTGCACTTGTCTCAATGTCTCCCCCCTTTTCGCACTTTTCTCCCACGTTTGTAGTCCTGGGACTAATTTGTGAAAAAAACAATGTTCTATATGTCCTGCACGACGGCGGCAGGCTAAGTGTTCGCTGCTGACATCAGCTGTGACCTGCACATCCTGTCAAGGACCACCCAGCCAGGCCTCTACCCTTCAGACATCCTTACATGGATTCATTCTCTAGGTGTACATTCGGGCACAGAGCACCTTGGCGCAGATGGCAGCCTCCGTCACTGAGGGTGTCTTTGGAATCCAATGTACAGGCTGCCGGAAATAAGGGGGTGGGGGCGTCATAGGCACACATGTTTGCGCGCCCGTTTTGTGTGTGCTAATACCCAACTTTTCAATTACTTTTTCTGCGTAATTACTATCTAAGCACTGGCGAGGAGTGCCCGGGTAAAACAGAGCGGACCAATTTAATACCAAATGGTCAAAATGTACACAGATAAACTACTTGCTGTCACGCGCTCAGGGTTTCAGGGAGGCTGCGTGGGCTTTGCTGGGCTGTGCAATGTAACAAAAGGGGGGATGCATAAAAGAAACCTCTCTCCTGTCCGACCTGTCGCCCTGCAGTGCAGGCCCATTTAGTGCAGCAGGCCTCAGGCATAGCATGTGTGTGGGTATCCAAAGCACTATTAAAAAAAACACTAGAAAATAGGCCCCGGCCACCGTGCTCTCAAAACGTTTGCGCCGTGCACTGTCTGATGGCCGCACGAAGGATCAGTGCACTGAATGTCGTGCTCTCTGAGGGCTGTGAAGAACATTGTCAGTGGAACACACTGCGGGCTACATACACATTCTCAGTGCACCAAAGCAAAGCGAGGCCTACATTTATTTATTTATTTATTCGATTTTATATAGCGCGAACTTTACCCGAAGGTGTCAGATTCTCAGAATGAATGTGCCTGTCTTCTGCCGACAGTGTTAAGTAAAGGTTGAAGGCAACGTGCGTGCAAACTACCGGCTGCTTTTTTCTTTCGGAAAGTCATCTGTATAATGCCGCATATTAGCACTAGAATTTTGCCAGCCGCAATTTGATAATTTGATAATTTGAGCATTGTACATGAAATAATTTTGATAGCAATAAAGGCTTGTTTTTTTGAAGCTGTGATCAGTTGGATTTCATTGTAATGTGCATTTGGGGGTTCCAAAAACAAAGTTGCTGCAGCAGAAGACATGTGATCAGTTACTTTTTAACAGAGGGCAAACGCATAACTAGGCATGCATATAAACGTACAAACAGTACATGAGGCTGAGATGGAAGGGAGAGGTGGGCCGCACATCAGTGGGTGAGGGGTATTCATGGATTAAAGACTAATACTAGTATTCTGGGATGGGCCCATCGAGCATTCATGTGTATAGTACGGGTCTGATGCCATTTGCACAGCTACTAGAGGAGTCCTTCTCAACCAGAAGACTGTCTGAATGATCCTGTCTATCTCCAGAACTATTAGATGCCAAAGGTGGATGTACACACCTGTGTATCCTGTAACATGAAATGTTTGGGGATTTAGCCCCATGTTGGCAAATTGGAACAGTCCAATATTAGTGTGTTGGGGGCTATTAGAACTGGGCTAGCCAGCAATTCATGGGGTCGAGCCTAGCCATTAGTGTGGCCTGACTTCTAAGAGCTAAAACAACGAGTCTCGCCATCAAAGGTTTTAGCATGTAAATGACAGCAAATATCATGTAAAAATATACTATTTCAAATTGTTTTTTTTATTTTTGAATGCTTCTGTTTTACATTCGTTTGTCCTCCCGGCATTAACAAATATTAAAATTAAGCTTTTAAACATGGGCCCCCATGCCCTGACATTATGCTTTGAGTGAGCCTAGATATGTCAGCTCTTCATGTACAGTATACACAAGCCAATGTTGTGCTAAGTGGAGCAACCTTGTTGTTTAGTAATTGATACGCAAGAGTGTTTTTTCTATTTAGAGCACATCCCAAACTGAATTTATCCAAGGTGCACTTTAATCTAACAATCAATCAAAATAATGCTCAGTGTATTAAAATGCTTTGGATAGGATCCCAGAATTTGGTCAAGTGGGGAGATTTCACAGTCGCTGGCAAGTTTTGAAAATGGCCACATTAGGCGACAGTCATACAAGTGGGGTTAGTTGGCTCGTAGCAGCATGTTTCTGCAGAAGGGACTGAACTACAAGTGTGGATTTGCAAAAGGTGCTGTACCAGTGGTATTAAGGTGGCACCATTTTTTCACTATTTTTTCAAAATTTTCTCGGTGCAGTATGCTGCCGAGTTTCTGCCCCACCACTTTCAAATGTCACCAGCCGCCACTGGTTTTAATTGGTTACACAGCATTAAAGTGACGCTGGTTGGAACCGCATACTTTTGGCAGCGCGAGACGTGCAATCTTCTGTGCGGAGCCTCGCTCCTCCCTGCTCTGTTGTGGTGTTTCTAGGCACAGACACAGCCGAGTCCCTTGGCAGAGCCACGCACCAAATGCTAATAAAGAAAACCTTTATACAAGTTAAATAAAATAAACTAAGGCACAGCGACTCGCTCGGTGAGAATTTCATCTCGGAAAATGAGCTCTTCCTGCATTTCTGGTAACTTTTATTAAATCATTAGTGTGTCTCCTTTGTTCTAGCAGCTCAACATTTAATGCCTTATGATGCTGGATCCCCATTTTGTGCATTGTAGTTCAGTTAGATAGTACAGATATTACTCTAAGGTGTCCAGAAAAGGCTGCACAAAGACATATACGTACTCTACTGCAGATCCAGTTTCATTCTTACAGAAAGGTAGAGAAAAACAGAGTGAAAGGGAGAATAAAAAAGTAAGCACAAATAAGGGAGCAATTCTTTGATGAACATTTTTTATTATCAGTATATATGTGTGTGTGTGTCGGAGTGTATATAGGTGTGTATGTCTGTGTGTATATGTATGTATGTATGTATATATATATATACATATATATGTGTGTGTGTATGTATTACCTACTGGCGGTCGCCAGTATGTAGTTATAGTTAGAACCTAGTTTCCATAGGAAAAGCGTTTTTAGGTCGAGCGTAGCGATGGACCTCGTGTATACTTTAGTATACTTGAATATGGGGACACGAGTCAGAGGCGCGCATTTTCCGTCTCGGATTTGGCCTCGTGAGCGCGCTTTTGCTGCTGGCTGTTTGCGTGCGAGCGCGACTCTGCCATGCGCCTTGGAAAACGAAACCTAAGAGCCGCGTGACGTGAGCTGTCTACGGTAAAAGCTCACGCGCGCGGCTCTTCTAGGTTTCGTTTTGACTTGTTCTTTTTTGGATCCATTTCACATAGGTGCAAATAAAGGAATGGAAGAAAGAGAGGGTAAAACCAGTTTCTTGGGGTCTCGGTTTTTAGGCCTGACCCAGCGCATATGGCGATCCTCGTCATTCTCATTAAGCACATCGCGCACCGCCTTGAGCGCGATCACTTTCACTTTTGCGGCCGCATTGTTTGATGGCTGTGCGGCCAATGCTTGCTTTTATCCCAGGCACGCACTTCTGTCTCCACGCTTCCAACCCACTTTTTCGCTCTATTCTTCTCCCTTTTCCCTCTCCCGCATTGCTCTTTCTCTCTCTCTGTCTTTTCTCTCTCTGTCTCTGCGCTCTCACTGTTAGTTTCTTCTCTTTGCTTGTCCAAGGCGGTCATCTCTTTCTTCAACAACCTGGCAGACTCTCCCAACGCTAACTGGCGTCTTCCGATGGTTCACGGCCAAAGTAGTTAATGCACCTGCTGCTACTGAAGTTGAGTGTAAAACCTCTTTGACGGAATTGACTTCTTTCAGCCTTTATCATTTCGAGGTCGATACAACATCCGTAAATGTTATAATTCATCTCGATAAATATTCATCCACGTTTCATCTCTTGTTTTTTTATTTCAACTATGATGGTCTCGCATCAGCTGGAGCTGGGCGAGCCAAGTGGTTGCAGGCTGGATGGAGAAGCGCTGTGGGAGCAGCGAGGAAATGAAGCCGCTTCACAATTAGAGCCCGTGATTGAGTGGGGGGCGCAGAGTGTCTGAGTGTGTGGGTGCGTGTGAGGAGTGGGCCACACGGGGGCTACGAGACGAAAATAAGTCCTGATGGGAGCTCTTCGATTTCTGCAAACCAGGCCCCTACTGTCACAGCTTCGTATCAAAGCAGCTAAAAACAGTATTTTGTCTGGATTTCAGGCGCTGTACATCTTTGCAGGCTGGCAACATTTCACACGACGTTGTATCACTCATATTTTAAGTTACATGTCTGCCCGAGGAGGAAAATTTGTCAGCAAATCCCAATAGCCGACCTTTGTTTATATGCCACATAATACATTTTCAATACATTTGAGTGGCATGTATTAACTTCAGTGTACCTGACCCACAATAGAATGCTCGTGACCACCAGATATATTTATTGACCAACCACATACCACACGAGCCTACCAATTATGCGTGCAGAACCGAACATATTTGTTTGTTGTGCATATATGCTCATATATATCCCTTTGTTCCTCTTTTTACTCCAATATCTTGCCAATCACTGTTGTTTCTACGGACCTACTGGCCTACCTCTTTTGGTCCGGGAACATCTGTAGCGCTCAGATACCCGCCTGGGTCTTGTCCGCGCTACATAAAACTTTATATAAATAAAGCATCCTCGAAGAAAGTAACAAGGGAACTATTACTTGCCTCTCTGCATGTCCAACCAACTTCTAGTGTGAAAAAATAGTGCTTTGGTTTAAAGTGAGGCGATTAATCATCACCTTTGATTACAGCACCTCCTCATATTGCAGACTACACAACACTCATTCAGAGAGTCCAAGTAAAGAATTAGGCACTCTCATGAACAGGTTGGCGCCATTTGAATCTAAGATCAACTGTGATTACCCTGAGGGCATCTGAATAAGCAAAATAATAAACTTTTAACAATTAGTTACAATACCAGAAATTTATTGATTATGCCTCTCTGATGATTTGGAGTACACAACAGACTGACACTGCCTCCTTTTAGATGCCTTACCCCATCAGTCAGTCCATGACCAATCCGCTGGCGGAGATATTGTTTTTGTGGAATCTCAAGTAAAACAAAGAATATTTTTTTTCCTTATTTATACCCCTCTCTCTTCTTTAAACCGTGTGGAATGACACCTGCCACACTCTTACACGCAAGAACAGCTTACCTTGTTGTTTAGGAATAACTTGGCCATAGTCCTAACCCATGAAGGATAGGAGGTTTTTGTTCTAGAAAGATTTATTGCCTTGGCCTTTAAACACTAATCCAAAAGCGTTGTTGTCCCATGAACAGCACCTTACATGTGCAGTTCTTCTGGGCTTTCAGTCTCTATGCCCCAGTGTAGTAACAAGCCCCAGCCACCACAGTTGATGCTCTCAAACAAAAAGTCACACATAAATGTAGCCTGTATTTTAATAAAGACTAGAGACTCTGGGAGACCATGGTATTGAAAGACCTGGGGCGTACAGAAGGGTGGCGGTTTTGGGATCAGCTGAGTATCTACAAACTAGAACTCCGCCCTCAAACTCAAACTCCACACTCCAACCCCATCCTCCTACTTAAACTCCACCCTCCAACTCAAACTCCACCCTCCAACTCAAACTCCACCCTCCAACTCAAACTCCACCCTCCAACTCCACCCTCCAAGTCCACCCTCCAACTCAAACCACCCTCCAACTCCACCCTCTAACTCCACCCACAAACCCCACCCTCCAACTCAAACTCCACCCTCCAACTCAAACTCCACCCTCCAACTCAAACTCCACCCTCCAACTCAAACTCCACCCTCCAAATCCATCTCCACCCTCCAAATCCATCTCCACCCTCCAAATCCATCTCCACCCTCCAAATCCAACTCCACCCTCCAAATCCAACTCCACCCTCCAAATCCACCTTCCAACTCCACCCTCCAACTCAAACTCCAACCTCCAACTCAAACTCCAACCTCCAACTCCAACTCCAACCTCCAACTCCACCCTCCAACTCAAACTCCACCCTTCAACTCACACTCCACCCTCCAACTCAAACTCCACCAACTCAAACTCCACCCTCCAACTCAAACTCCACCCTCCAGCTCAAACTCCACCCTCCAACTCAAACTCCACCAACTCCACCAACTCAAACCCCACCCTCCAACTCAAACTCCACCCTCCAACTCAAACTCCACCCTCCAACTCATACTCCACCCTCCAACTCACACTCCACCCTCCAACTCACACTCCACCCTCCAACTCCAACCACAAACTCCACCCTCCAACTCAAACTCCACCCTCCAACTCCACCCAACCTCACCCTCCAACTCCACCCACCAACTCAATCCACCAACTCCATCCACCAACTCCACCCTCACCATGAAACTCCACCCTCACCCTACCCCCCACCCTCTACTACTCTACTCTACTACTCTACTCTACTACTCTCTCTACTACTCTCTCTACTACTCTCTTCTACTCTCTCTACTACTCACTCTCTACTACCCACTCTCTACTACTCTCTACTACTCACTATTTACTACTCACTCTCTACTACTCTCTCTACTACCCTCTACTACCCTCTACTACCCTCTACTACTCACTCTCTACTACTCAACTCTACTACTCTCTACTACTCACTCTTTACTACTCACTCTCTAATACAATCAGTACTCACTCTAATACTCTACTACTTACTCTACAACTCTCTAATACTCCCTACTCTCCCTACTACTCAATCTCGACTACTCTCTAATACTCACTCTACTACTCTCTACTCACTCTCTACTACTCACAATACTCACTACTACTCACTGTAGTACTCACTACAACTCTCTACTACTCACTCTATTAATAACTCTATTACTATCTAGTACTCACTCTAATACTCTACTACGAACTCTCTACTACTCACACTCTACTACTCACTCTCTACTACTCACTCTCTACTACTCACTCTTACTCACTCTACTACTCTACTACTTACTCTACAACTCTAATACTCCCTACTCACTCTACTACTCAATCTCGACTACTCTCTAGTACTCACTCTAATACTCTACTACGCACTCTCTACTACTCACTATTACTCACTCTACTACTTACTCTTTACTACTCACTTTCTACTACTCACTTTCTACTACTCTCTGCTCTACTCACACTCTACTAATCACTCTCTACTATCTACTACTCACTATCTGCAACTCTACTAACTCTATATTACTTGTTAAAATTTCTTATTGGACAGTCGGACAGTGTCCTGGTTGCGGGTGTGCCGAGCACCACCAGAGATGAACTTGTCTATAGCATATGCAGTGGTGCAGGTAGTGACGGCTTTGTAAATGATGCAGCTGGTTTTAAAGATGGTGCTGCAGACTGGCAAACTGCACCGTTAGAGTTACATTAGGATAGGAGTGACGTGATGCTATTTCTTCTGGCCCTCGATGAGATGTGCTGTGGTGTTTATGATGCTCGTAAGGGCACCAATGTGGAGTTACAGGGGGCATTGATAGAGTAGGGCATTACCACCACTGAGATGCGGGGGTTTGTGGGCATGACCACCAGTTCTCAAGATGTTTTCTGGAAGAAACAGTTCGATTTTTCTTTTGATGAGAGAGCTGGTACTAGGCCTCTTGTTTTTAGGTCGAGCTCGACGTGTAATCAATGCGAAGCATTGATTGCTGTCTGCTCGACAACTATTGTCACCCGTTTCTGGGAATGTAGACACGAGTCAGACGCGCGCTTTTCCATTCTCAGTTTTGACCGCGGGAGCGCGGCTCTGAGACGCGCTTGCGCAGACGCACACACAGCCCCTGCTTTCGCTTGGCTCGCATGCACTAACGGCGCACTCACACACAGCCAGCCCCCACCCCCCTGCACACACACACACAGGCGCGCGCACACATACACACGCTGCCACCCCCCACCCCCCCTGCACACACACACACACATACAGACACGCACACACACACAGACACGCACGCATACACACGCCGCCGCCCCCTACCCCCCTGCACACACACACACCCCCGCCCCCCTTACAACTAAGCCCCACTCACCGCATCGCCGCCACTCCTGACTTCTGCAGCCACCGCGGGGCTCTCCCTCAGGCATGGGAGCCCGCGTCACCAATGCTGCTCTCTGGCACTCCGTGGATGCGGGCTTCACGCCGAAGGCGGAAGTCCCGCCCCACGACCGGCTTCACGCTGCAGAACTTCCGGTTGCTAGTTTGCTTATGCTGTAGAAGTTCGATGCATTGGGGTTCGTGCATATTGGGTTGTCTTTTGAAACCTGGTAATTTGGGATGTTGGGGTACAGGGATGCCTTGCGCTGTGGTTCGGAGTAAACAGGTGGGTGTTTTAGGATGTGTCCTGAGCTCGTGCAGGTCAGGCTGCTGGGGAACAGGTGAGCAGTGAATCGTGTGCTTGAGGCTTTAAATCAGCACAGCATTAGCAAGAAACGCCACCACTGCGGGCCCTGGAAGCTTCCGGAATGGCGCCTCTCAATATAGCCAGCACAAAGCCGCGCTTTAAGTGCAGCCTTGAAGGCGCTCCACTCACGCGTGCCCCCGCCCCCCTTCGCCAGGTGCCGCTGCCCAGGGTCGCGCCTGACATGCCCCTCACACCTATTCACCGCGTCCAATAAAAAGACCACTGCTTCCTTCGTCGCAGGCAATTATTTCCCCCCTTATTTTCAGGAACCATAGAATTGCAATCATTCCGTTACTTTTATAGCGCTGCGCTGGTACAAGCCGCATAGGGTTTTATGAATGCAGCTAAATTATATATTCCCTCCTCCCCCCTCGCTCTCTCTAGCTCTCCGTCTCTCCCACGCACCCCTGCCTCCCCCAGCTCTCTCTGACTCCCACTCACCCTCTCCTCTCCTCTTCCTTCCTGACTCTCTCTTGCTCATTCCACCGCCCACACGCGCTCACCGCCTCTCTGCCCCCAACCTGTCCACCTCCTCCAGCCCCCACTCCCGCTCTTTCTCTATCATTGCGGTTTGCTCTAAACATGGCAGGAACTCAAAGCCACAAATCTTTAAACACAAATTCACCGACACACACAGACAAGTAAAATGCATGCACACACAACGACTTGTCACACACAGGCAATTATAAATACATACAGTCATACAGATGCTAACATGCAACCCACACCATGCACAGTTACCCCAATACGCACACGCACAAGCACAAACCCACACGTTCATGCAGTTACATTCATTACTGTTACATATATGACCGCACAAGCACTCACGCACATATGAGCTAATTCAGACATGTACAGATATAAAAAAAATAAAGCAAAGACAGACAGATACATGTAAGAATTGACATAACGTGCACACAAGCACAAAAGCACTCACGCACAGGCAGCAAACGGAGACACAAACAGAGAAAACACAAAATACTGACATATGATTCCATAGATAAACCGCAACGGTTGCTGTTTATCTATGCTGCAACACACACATGCAACCGCAAGCAGACACGCAGCACACCTACACTACAGCACATCACAAAGTGTGTTATATTATGGCATGCTCTGAGCGTGTTTTTATAGTACATTTCCACCCCAGCATCAATCTGCGCAACCATTCAACAACAACTGGTTCGAATATGTTCTCTCAATGTTTCAAACTTTATTACAAATGTCACAAAAAGATGTTAATATTTCACTTCTGTTCTTGGATTTTCGTCATAATAAAATACACTGAACATAATCTTCACAAAAGTTATTTACAAACGTTTAAGCTATTGCCATTATAAATTAAAATCCCTTTTATTTAAGTATTCATTATTTAAAAAAATTAAAAGCCATTGTAATTTGTAATATCAATACAGCTAAGTCACGTAAATACAAAACATGTTGCATTACAAATGCTATAGGTGTCACATTTGCGAAAGTTATAACTATTGGCATTGTAAATGACAAAGCTATTAATTTAGCTATTTTCAAAACCAACACATAAATAAAAAAAATGGTCATTTACAAGACCAATAGCTCAAACTTTCCTAATGCGAGACCTATTGCATTGCAAATGCTTGTTTGATTTGCTATCCAGGTCAGCTCCTATCCTGGAAGTTTGCGGGTGATTAGTGAATCGGGGGCTGAAAAAAAAGGGGGTCCCAAAAAGTGTTTTCTCCATGTTAATTTCCATTGGAAACTTTAGCCAAGGCTACACTCCGAACTGCTGAACGGAATTACAGCAAATTTGGCAAAAAGGTAGTACTTGGTTCAGAAAGTGACTTTTTTGGTGTACATCCGTTCAGTAGTTGCTGAGAAATTAAAAAAAAAAAGTTACGATATCTATGGGCGTGGTGGGTTCGCTAACCCTCCCGACCACAAGCTTCATTGTGATTGGCTGCCAACACTCCAAACCAGGAAGTGTTGGCAGCCATTTTGTGACTCGGTAGAACCAAGTCACTAGAAAACAGTGAAACAAAGGTGAAAAATAAGAAAAGGGGGCAGGGTAGAAACACCCTGACTCCCTAGGCCTGCTCAAGGGGTCCCACAAGGACCCCCAAGGTCCAAAAAAGCATTTAATTTTTTTTTATTTTGGCGGAATTTAGGCTGGGGTCACGAATCCCGTCGAAATTAGGAAAAGAAAATAACTGAAGCGCGGGCTCCGGAGCTTCATTTAAATGAGGCCCCTGGGTGGGCCAGATCCCGGGTCAGTGCCAAAAATAAATATAGACTCTTATAATACAGTTATCCCTAATTCACCAAACTTTCCAAATTCGGTCTCCCTGTAGCATTCTACTGGGGGGAGATAGCATGCTGTGCCATGCTTTGCATTTTGGTGCACTCTACCTGAAATGTTCAAGTCTGAGAGAAAGGCCAAATGACTGCCTCTGAATAAAGAAATGAGTGCAGTAAGTCTCGCGCCATACCGTGGAGGGATAACAAATGTTGAGGACTCAATTCCTATGGGAGGCATCACAGCACCAGGGCAGGACATAACTTGGTGCTAGTGCAGTGTATGTGACTGCCATATTCGGTGAACAGAAAGCGCAGGCTCGGCATATAGCCCTGCTTCCTGCCCGACCTGCCTGTCACCGCTGCACGGGCTCAGTCCAACGTTACCCTGAAATTCAATCAATCTGCCCGATTACCGTTCTTACAGGCTTGGCCTGCTAGAAGCTGACCCTGTGAGCTCACTGCTGCTAGAAGCTGAGCCTGCGATCTCCCTGCTGTTATAAGCTGAGCCTGTGATATCATTGCTGGTAGAAGCTGAACCTGGGATCTCACTGCTGGTAGAAGCTGAGCCTGTGATCTCACTGCAGATAGGACCTGAGCCTGTGAGCTCACTGCAGATAGAAGCTGAGCCTGCGAACTCACTGCTGGTAGAAGCTGAGCCTGTGATCTCACTGCTGGTAGAAGCTGAGCCTGTGATCTCACTGCTGGTAGAAGCTGAGCCTGTGATCTCACTGCTGGTAGAAGCTAAGCCTGTGATCTCACTGCTGGTAGAAGCTGAGCCTGTGATCTCACTGCTGGTAGATGCTGAGCCTGTGAGCTCACTGCTGCTAGTAGCCGACCCTGTGATCTCACTGCTGCTAGAAGCTGAGGCAGTGATCTCCGTGATCTGCAGAGTGATGCATGGACGGGGCGGGGCCTGATATGACAAGTGTGCAGACACGCCCCCTGGCTCGTTGTAAATTGGGGGATTAAGCCTCCATCAATCCTGAGGGTCCCTGGGGGGCAACTAGCACACCAGGTACCTCCAGTAAGCGCCACAGAGCTGCGTTGCAGAGAGGTGGTCCGAGACCAAGCCCCTTTTTACACCACCTTGCAAACGCTTTTCTGGTGCACTGCTGGTGGGGCGATGAGGTCCTCTTGTGTGCTGAGGACCTCAGAACACAAGTGTACTTCAGTGTCTGAGCAGCAGTGCGCCAGAAGCTGCGTTTGCGGCATGGTGTTAGAAGGTACGTGGCTAGGAACACGTCTGCAACGCAGCTCTGTGGCGCGTACTGGAAGTACCTAATGGGCTAGTTGGCCCCCAGGGACCCTCTGGATTGAAGGGGACATAATAGGATTTTATAGTTAGAAATTGGCATTTATAAAACCTTAGAAATTCACTACAAAAAGCATTAGATTGAGGCACATTATAAGTAGAAATTTTCGTTTAAAAAAATCATTGAAATTCACAGAAAAAAACATAGGTTTCAGACACGTTATATATAGTTAGTTGGACATTTCACTTGTACAAAACCATAGAAATTCCGGCGTTATAGTTAGTTGTGCTAACAATAACTCGCGGGCCCCCGCAATGCACTGCTGATATCACATATTACATCATTCATGACATGGTCAGTGACATCACTGATATCTCAAATGACATCACTGATGACATCATCCACGTGATAATCTGATCCACCTCCTCACACCCTAATATAACCTTTGATACACCTACTCTAAAATAGACTACCATTTTCGAAACCATAGACACACCAATAAAAGTTACTATATCCACTCACTTTTTTCCTAGGTCTTCACACACATCTACTCATACACCCTATACAGTCACTCATCAGTACAGCACTATCATATGCATTCATGCACCTATACAGACACTCACACACTGCCACTCATCCGTAGCCTTACTCAACACCTAGACACGCAAAAGATCAATCACACTTCCATTCACTCACCTATACAGTTATACAAAAACAAGCTCACTTATTCATACAGACATAAACACATAATGAATCTCTTCTATAATCACGGATACAACCACACACTCATTCATAAAGCCACTCACAATCACTCACTCTAACATATAAGTTCATTTATATACTCCGACACGCACATATACTGCTTTTCACATATGTAGTTACTCACACATGTACCACTGAGGCATCTATCCATTCACTCACAAACACACCCATACACATACTCACCCACCCAATACCGACCTTTACAGATGCACTCTTGAACCCATACATCCAGTGAATCACCCACTCACATATCCATGCACGGAGTCACCCACCGCCACCTACCCACATAGACCACCAATCAATAACCCATATAGACACTCGTTTCACTACTCACCAACCCATACAACCGCTTACACACCAACTGACAGACTGATACAGACATTCACATAGTTTAGTGATAAACCTGTGCATTCACTAAGACTCGTTTAATTACTCACTTATGCAGACAGTCATGTACTTACTAAATCATCCATTCAAACACTTATACACCCACTCATTCTTAAATACCCCATGGCATATATATATATATGATGTCACTGACCATGTCAAGAATGATGTAATATGTGACATCACCAGCAGTTCATTGCGGGGGCGCAAGGTATAGTTAGGTGAACTAACTAGAACGCCAGAATTTCTATGGTTTGTACGAGTGAAATGTCCAACTAACTATAACGTTCCTGAACCTATGGTTTTTTCAGTGAATTTCTAAGGTTTTTTAAATGCTAATGTCTAACTGTAACATGACTGAAACCTATGCTTTTTTCAGTGAAGATATATATATATATATATATATATGTAAATATATATATATATATATATATATATATATATATATATATATATATATATATGTAAATATAAATGATTTTACTCCATTATATTAAACACACATAATATGCTGTCAGTCAGAATCCTCGACGTACACAGTGGACAAAGTGCACACTAGCCGAATCTGCAGTGGACCAAATTAAAGTGTTGTAGCAATACAACCAAAATGTGGTGTCTGGTTTGTGCGAGCGAGTCAAATGGGTTTTGATTGGGCACTTCCATAAAGCCTTGACATGTTCTACAGAGGGTCAAACCTACATGCTGGATGAAGTCTCTCTGTGGCTCCTGGACATTGGCATATTTTTTAGGTCAGTTATTTGGGATACATATAGCAACAATCCTCGAGTTTTGTATCGTAGTATCAAGAGAAAATAACATTTTGGGGGGGAAAAGAAATAATTGAAGTGGATGCAGTTCCCAGAGAGAATGTATGTGATTTTTCTAGCAGTTTAAAGGAAAACTTGAAACAATTGAGTAAAGAGGGTCTAAGGTTCTCCTTGGGCATAGGCTAAACAAAGGACTTATTTGTTCTTAACGTAAACTTCTTGTTGAGAGGGTGTGGAAGTGTGAAGTATTGGTTGTGTTGATGAGTATGTTTTATTGCTGTCTGAGTTTCTTTCACTGGAAAACATTACCCAAGTGGTGTGAACCCTGGTCCGTAGTTGTAATTTTAGTTCCCTTGAAAAGCTACAACTATGGGGTGTGTAAGGAGTACTTAGGTACTTGCATTTTTTCATGGCGTTTATATGTCACAGACCTCTCGAGAAAGTAATTTTTAAAAAGCCATATAAAACTAAAGGCATTTGAGCCAGTTATGAATATACCCTTCTTTACCTCGTGGTGGTGCAAATTGCTATTGAGATGATTGCAAGCCTATTGCATTTAACATAGACAATATTGGCATGCATATTCTATTTCTCTGTTAATTTCAAAAGGCTCCTGTAACATGTTAGGAAATGAAATGTAAGTACCTATTTCAATTAAAGAAAATCATTAGTAAATATGGTGCTACTGTAAATGTTGGATGAGTTGCTGAGAACATATGTAGTGATGAGGACTGTTCATTTCCCTTCAGCGTAGACTACTCTTTTACTCCTAACCCACGTTATTTTATTTTTGTAAGCAAACTTAAGCAAGAAGTTATTTTATTACATGTTAATAGTATTCTGCCTACTTAATAGATTTTTTTTATCTTGTAAGCATCTTTGGAGTCTTTGGAACTATTGTATGAAATTAATGTGTATCCAGGCTTTTTATTAACATCTACAAATATGTGTGTGTGTTTATGTAACAGCGATTATTAATCTGTGGTTATAGGTAGGTTACAGTTTACATGCCAAAACTTATTTTTGTTTTGGTTCTGAAACTTGAAAAAAAATGTCAATCTTGTTTTGGTTCAGCATCTGTTATGGGGAGAATTGTGAGCCGCCAAGGTTCATGGGGGCAGGTTAAAAATAATGAACGTTCCAATTTTAACTCTCCCTGTTTCCCAAAATGTGCTCTCCGCTTAAGAAAATTAGAAAAAAGCGTTGAATAGAATTGCACCAAACATAACATGAAACTTTAACTTTATTGAGAAAAGTACCGTTGTTTGGTGAAGTGTAAATCCCTTCAGTTGTATTTAAGAAATTAGTGTTCGAAATTGGGTTGGGTTGACTTAGGACCATTACAATATTTAAGTAGTTAGACCATTTGTCTATGAAGAGTTTGCTTGCCTGAATTACGGAACTGTTTGTGGACCTAAATTTAAACAAGCGTTAAAAGTGCAATAGGTCTCGCCTTTGATTAAGTTGCAGCGATTTGCTTTGCTAATGGTATTGTATAGCAAAGCAAATGGCTTGAACTTAATAAAAGGCGAGACCTATTGTATTTTTAATGCTTGTTCAAAGTGCAACTCAGCCCGTGAGAGTTGCTCTTTACGTGCTGGACTTAGCTGACAGCAGCCACTGCCTTCAGTAGCTAGTATCACAGTACATTTCCCACTTGTGTCCAGATTGCTAATTATTTTTAATAGTGCAGCATACCAAAGTAAAGAGCCTATGCAAGAGCTAAGGCTGTACCAATTTGTTGTGGCCATGTGATACATCAGTGTGGCTGCTGTTTGGCAAAGCTAATAGTTAGTGCGTAGTAAAAGAGCGGAGTGTTGTGTCCTAGAGTAGAGTAAAATTGAGTGCTTTAGAGTGGCGTGGCATAGGGCAGCGTAGTGTAGACTAGAATTGAGTAAAGTTGAGTGGAGTAGTGTGTCGCAGAGTAGAGTGGAGCAGTGTCTTCTAGAGTAAAGTAGAGTGTTGTGGAGTGACAGGTAGTGGCACATAGTGTTGCGGAGTGGCATAGTGCTGTTGAGGTAGTAGAGTGCAATAGTGCAGTAGAGTGTCAATGGAGTAGAGTGTAACAAAGTGGCATGGAGGGAGTTTGTGGAGTGGACTGGAGCATTGTGGAGTGGCATATGGTAGAGTAGAGTGGCGTGTCATAGTGTGAAGGGGCATGACTTAAACTTTGCGGGAGTATGCATGGTGTGGTACCACACTGCCACTACAGACACCACATTTTCAGTTGAAATGACCATAACATTTGCAGAGGCATACAGTTTTACTGATAAAAATATGCAGTGCACCAATCATAATGTGTAGAAGAGTCATCATCTAGTGTGTTGATTTGATCGTATGAAAATGTTTCAACCACACTTCAAAATTACAAAAAAGTCCTACAGTTGTGCTTTTTTAATTCTGAGATATCTGCACAGTTCATTTACAGACATTTAAATTTAGTGGTGTGCTGGATAAAAACCTTTACTCTCACAGCAAGATTGGCACACAAGCACATGTAAACACCAAGCTCCTATGGTAGACACAGCCTGACATTTGACCTCTATATTTGAATGCACAGCAAATGTGACAAGGACAAGATTTAAAAGCCTGTGTACAATAAGCCAGCACTTGTGGAAGAAGACCGTAAATAGATTGTGTTCCACAGGAGGGAAGAACTCAAGCTGGAGAGCCCAAACTAAATAAAGCCGGCAAATAGAAGGCAAGCATATGGTGCTTACCCCCATTAATTACCATTGGCTTTGTGTTGTCGAATGCATTTACAGGGAAGCTTTCAGAATGCCCCCAAGATATTGTTAAGAAACCAGACACCTGTGCTGTATGGTAGGATTTAACCTAAAAAGGAAGGTTTGGATTTTGTTATATTTTAAATAGAAGAGTCAAGTTAGCACCTTTAAACTGCTTTACCAGTCTGCAGTGGCAGGCTGGGAGACCTGTCACACTCCAGGTGGCACAAGTGCTGCGTCCATGAGGGACAGCTCAACATACAGGCCCTGGGTACACATGGTAACAAAGATTAGGAGGTACTTATGAGTAAGTTATTTTAATATGGTATAAAACAATCAACCGTTACACTTTTATGTATCAGAGCACTGGCACTGAGGTCTGGTTAGTAGACTACATTGCACTCGGCCGAAAAACCCGCTGCTTCAGTCCAAAACCTTGCGGGTGATCATGCAAAAACAAGCATTTCCTTACAGCACAGGAAGCAAATATATCTTTTTTTAAATAAAGCTTACACGAGTGGATTGTTATTGGTTTTCATACCTTGGCTTTGAATCGTTTTCCTGGCACACAGATGTATAAAGTTAATTATGTTATGTAATACTCTTATTGTTATATGGGGAATAGCCAAGAATCCCAAGAGTCAAATCCTCTGCATGCATGTGTTTTTGCTGTGCTGTTCTTTAATTTACGCACACTTGCTTATATGTAACTTTGTTGTACCTCCTGGCAGCTCCGGCAGTTGGTGTTTCATTTTCTTAGAGATATGTGTAATATAACATGCCCCCTAAACATTTCTTCTTCAATCCCCAAGATAGACCACTACTCATGTCACTTTGTATTTGTCTGTGTGCACGACAATGGCTTATTCGGCCAGAAGCCATTCATTCAGCTTCTAGTCTTCAGCAAGAAAATTCCTTTCTGAAGGTCAACTTATTTCCATACCCAGCAATGTATCATTTTCAGTGGTCACCGTTCCATTAACTGAACTGATTTTGTCATTGATTATATTCATAATGTGAGTTAGTATCTCTCAATAATCCTGCTCCCTTTTCTATGTAAATTAGTAGGACATTGTTTATCCTCACAAACATTAACTGCAATCATGCATGTTTTGTGACTGTTGTAGTCCAGATTCTAAAGGAATATTTTATAAGATTTATATCTTAAGATTTGTATTCTGAATAAGAGTCCTACTAAAGCCATGCCATTCTTGGATTTGCTACCCTATCTTAGCTGTGTCTCCTCTGAACTGTTCTGTAGAGTTCTAGTTGACAGAAGCCAGCGTCTGAGGATTGCGCTTCCTTGAAGATATGCAAAACTAAACCTTACCATTGTTTCTATTAGTTACATGACGACTCACAAACGGACTGTATAATTATCAGATACTTCAGCCGGGGCGATGTGTGTGCTGTAAATGTAATTATCGGTAACTGGGCATTGACACACTTTGAATGTGATGAATGTCTGGTTAAACGACGAAAAAATGGTTAATTGTTCTTATAATACATATGCTGCATACCTCTGGTTATACTGGCCAGCATCAGGC
Organism: Lissotriton vulgaris; assembly: GCF_964263255.1. NCBI lineage: Eukaryota > Metazoa > Chordata > Amphibia > Caudata > Salamandridae > Lissotriton > Lissotriton vulgaris. The sequence continues at coordinate 2,107,833,231 of NC_141687.1, forward strand.
ACAAATTGGAGCCAGTCCCAAATGGCGAACTTGAGGGGTTGTTGGAATTAGTGCTCAGAATTCAAAGGTAAACAGCAGTTCTTCCAGGTACTTTTGCTAGTTGTATCTTGGGTAAGATGTTCGAGATGACCGCTAATGGAAGGAGCTTGTTGAGCAGGTAACTCAGTCACATCTGAATGCACCCGTGAGGGAGTACCCAAAACTCTCTAATAAGGCTGAATACAAAAGTGACAGTCACTTCTCATCTTCCTGTGTAGATGCAAAGTACAAATTAAGCTGCCATCAGACAAATGCTTGTGGTGAAAGATTCCAGAGTCAATGGCGGTTGGGGATACCGACTCACAACATCACACACAGTGTTCTAGAAATATATTGGACCTTTGGTCACCATGCTGAGTGCATCCATGCAGAGAAACATGAGGGCGAGGTTACATACTTGGACTAATTTAAAGCCTAGGAGGCTGACTATGTTCGGGCTGAGGAATAATGGAATAGGCTAGACTGTTGTAATAGGAGAGACTTTCTCAAAGTCGGGTAAGATGCATCTATGCAGTGAAGGGTTGCAAAGTATTTTTTCTTGGTCTGAGTTCAAACACTAATCCTTAACTGTAAATGAGTAGTCTTGTTTAAGGGACTCCGAACAGTAAGTCCATTCAGTAAGAACTAGCACAATGAACGTACATTGTAAATTGTCTGCTATGGTAGAATACAAATCTGTTTAATTATTAATTTTAACAGGATTTATAAAGCGCAGGAATACCCGGGGGTATCTTGACACAGTAAGTTCGATCAAGCATCTAATTCTAGAATATTATTATTATTATTGGACATTTATAAAGCGCCTGGTTACGCGCACCGCGTGTCCCCGCGCTATGATAAGTGGAAGAAGCCGCCCAACCCACCCTTAAAGAAGTCTACCTACTATATAAATGGGTTTTGAGTTTTTTCCTGAACATGGTCTCAGACGGTTCCAGGCGCAATTCCAAAGGCAGAGCATTCCAACACCTGGGGGCCAGGTATCTGAAGGATCTCCCTCCCATGCGAGCCTTCCTTACTCTCGGAACCTTCAGTAACCCAGTGCGGGAGGAGCGAAGATTGCGCGTGGGCTCATACCAGGTCACCAGACTCTGAAGCGGAGCAGGAGCTTTGCCGCTCAAAATGCGATAACATGTGGAAAGAGCTTTAAACTCCACCCTTCTCCCTACAGGGAGCCAGTGCAGTGCCTGAAGCGCTGCTTTAGAGGGAGATCTCTTAGGGAGCCTTAGAACTAAACGCGCCGCGGCGTTTTGCAGCACTTGGAGGCGGCCCACGACCTTGCCCGTGGCCCCCAGATACAACAGATTCCCATAATCTAATCGCGATGTGACCAGGGCGTGCACCAACGTCCTGCGAGCCGCGATAGGGAGGAGATCTAATACCTTCCTTAATGTTCTCAGAACGCTGAAGCACACCCCGGCCACCCGGCCAATCTGGGGGCCAAAGGCCAGATCCGCATCCAGCCACACTCCAAGGTTCCTTACCTCCTGATATGGGACTGGAACTTCTCCCAGGCAGGGAGGCCACCATGCCGACGACCAAGCAGACGGCCCTCCCCCCACCACGAGCACCTCGGTCTTGCTACCGTTCAACTTCAAACAGTTTGCGGACATCCAGGTAGCCAGTTCTTGCATACAATCCCTGAAGATGTCCACCGCAAGACCGGGTGCACGCGAGAGGGAGATGACCAGCTGCGTGTCGTCGGCATAGGACACCAAGCGCAGACCGTATCTTCCTACAATTGTTGCTAAAGGTGAGACATAAAGATTGAATAGGGTCGGGCTCAGGGACGAGCCCTGAGGCACGCCCTGGCCCAGCCCAATCTCTTTCGAATAGCAGTCACCCAAGCGAACCTGAAAACACCTGTCTGACAGGAAGGATCGAATCCAGCCAAGCGCTGCTCCTTATACCCCTCCTTCATTCAGACACTGTAGCAAGGTGGAATGTGCTACAGTGTCGAATGCTGCGCTCAGGTCCATAGTTTGGCCTTCATCCACACCCTGTCGCAGGGTTTCTAACGCCATAAGAAGTGCTGACTCCGTCGAATGACGGGGACGGAAGCCAAACTGAGAGTCATGGAGCAGGGAGGCCTCCTCCACAAACTTCATGAGTTGTAAGTTTGCTACTTTTTCCGCAACCGTAGCCATATAAGGCAGGAGAGAAATGGGGCGGAGATTTTCTAGTTTTTCAAAGCTGACATTAGCTTTTTTCTGCAGAGGAAGTACAATTGCTTGTTTCCAAGCAATAGGAACAGTCTGAGTCTCAAAAGAGGTATCTAGTAGATGGCAGAAATAGGGTTCCAGATAACCAGGTTTTTAGTCCTTTCCTGAAGATGGTGAGTGACCCAGCACTTCTAAGCTCTCCCGGAAGAGTATTCCAGAGTTTGGAGGTGCCATAGAGAAAGCTGGGGCCGCCCCAGTGAGATGTTCGGATTCTAGGTACTGTCAATAGTCTGGCCCATGTAGAACGAATTTGTCTGACTAGTTTATACCAGACAAAAAGGTTTTGAAGAAAAGAAGGACCTGTGTGGTTCAGTGCTTTATAAGCGAGGTACAGGGCCTTAAATTTGATTCGTTGTGACACAGGGACCCAGTGCTGGTCACAAATCTATTTGGATACCGATTTGTACCAAGGAATGTTGACAAGTAGCTACGCTGCTGTATTTGGAACAGACTGGAGCTTTTTTAAACATTGCTTCTGTATGTTCAAATAAAGCTCATTGCAAAAGTCCAGTTTGGACTGGATTAATGATGTTACCACAGTTTTCCTAATGTCCGCTGGAATATAAGAAAACATCTTCATTATTTTCTTAATAAGGAAGTGGGAGGCGGAGACAATGGCATTTGTCTGATGAGAAAGTGATAATTTGTTGTCAAACTATACTCCCAAATTCTTAGCCTTAACCTCTAGTTTTGGTGATTCTCCCATCTCTGTTGGCCACCACAGATTGCCCCAGTTTGGCTGCATATTACCAAACATTAGGACCTCGGGTTTTTTCAGAACTGAGTTTGAGACAATGTGTACTCATCCATCTGTTTAGTGAACTCGTGCAGTTCTGAAATTGTTGAGTAGGAGACGCCTGATTTCTATAAGCGGCCACCATTATGTGGGTGTCGTCGGCGTAAGACGTCCGACTAAACCCAAAGTCCCGGATCAGGGGAGCCAGTTCGGAGATGTAAACATTGAAAAGAGAAGGGTTCAAGGAAGAGCCCAGTGGTACTCTGCACAGGAGGGCATAAGGCTCTGAATGATACCCATCTACCGATACTGTTAGTCTCCTGTCCTTGAGAAAGGTGGACAGTAGAGCTAATGGCGTACCCCAAACCCCCAGACTCTCCAGCCACTGTTGCAGGAGAGAGTGATCTACAGTATCGAACGCGTCTGACAGATCGAGGAGCGCAAGGGTGCTGTGCTCCTCCATCCATTACCGCTCAGATCTGCTCTTTGGCGTTAACGAATGGCGTTACCGTATGTGCACTTGGCGGAATCCAAACTGGGAGGGATCGAGCAGGTTATTATCACAAATAAATTGGGATAATTGAATGTTCATTACTTTTTTCAATTATTTTGGCTGGCAGCGGCAGCTGGGCTATAGACCGGTAGTCATGCGGGTTGGTCACATCCAGGTTGGTTTTTTTTAGGAGTGGAAGGATGGAGGTATCTTTCCATCTGGAATGAAAAATGCCAGAGTCAAACATAGTTTGTGAGTCCAGGACTCACCAATTCCGCTATTTCTTTCAGAAACGCCGGCGGGCATGGGTCAGAGGGGGATCACGACTTTGCTTCTCTTATGTTTATTCACTGCTTCAGATGAAGTAGGGGAAAGGCTGAGCAGGGTGTTTTTAGAGTCAGGCTTATCGGTTGAATGATGGGGAGGTGAACTGATGTATCCTCAAAGATCTTAAAAATGTCCAGGACTTTGGCTTTAAAGGCAGTTACAATGTAGTCACAGAACTTTTGGTTGCCCTTGATCCCAGTGTTTTGGGTATAGCTAGTTTGTTTACTACTGCAAATAGTTGTTTGGAGGAGTTTTTTGCTTTCTCGATCTGTTTAGTAAAATAATCCCTTTTTCCTGATATCAGTAAGTTTTTCTGAAAGAATGGATGCTAGAACACGTTTGAATCTGCACCAATCGACCAGAATTTGTCAAAGTAAGGAATGGACATTTACAATGTTCCCGACGATGGAAGTCTTGCCAGCCGTAATCCAGCTGTGATGACCTTGAAATCATTAGGGCATCTATATTTCAACTGAAACTAACAGGGCAGATTTTTTTTTTCTTTTTCTTTTTAAACCGCAAAAATATTTTAGTAGATATCCAGCCAAACTGGTAACAGATTTTAAATTTAACGTCTCCTACATTGCCACCAGATCTTAACTGTAGTTATTCAGAGGAAATACAAAGAGTGAAAGGCAAGCAGAGGTGTATGGCTAATTAATATAAAAAAGATGTTTCTGATGGAAACTTCTAACTGCAGATTCCTAATCTTTTGGATGGCCTTTAGATTTGGAGTCTGTTTCCGTATCATAAACTTAGACAGGGTGTGGGACATGCATGTCTTCACTCAGTGCTCGATGACCTAGATTTTGGCTCTGCCATCCCAGGTTGTCTTCTGGTTTATTCAGTCGCAGTCTTCGCAACCCTTGAAGTTGTGCAATGATCCTAGATCCCAGAGGCAGGCCTCATGGGGATCTGTCACAGACATCTGCTTGTGGCAATCCTTACAAGGCTTAAACCCTGTGGTTTTAGGTGTGGACATGTTCCCTTCAGCCGTGGCCACTGCAGGTAAGAGGCGGTGGGGCCTGCTGGGGGAGGAGGCATATCGAGAGACGACCACAAGGGAAAATTAATTATTTAATTTTCCCTTGTGGTAGTTTCTCAAACCTTCCTAAACCGGCCCTACCGCTTTTACCTGCCACGGCTGGTTCCCTTGCACATAGTAGAAGAATTAGGTAGCAGAAAATATCAGAAATTAGCAAAATGTTTGGGCGTGAGTTTCGTTATCGCAACTATGATAAGTACTAGCAATTTTTTTACCATTTTCGAGAATCTTAAGTTTTCAAGGAATGACTCATTTACAGGGTATGAACTGATTGTGGCTTAGTTCATGAAAGCACAAGAGGACAAACGGATGGTTATTTGAGGACTTTTTCCATAGTCTTACAGTGTTTACATTATTTTGCCAGATCTACTTGGATGAGTCAACAGTGATTCATTTGGGCACCATGGCAGATCATAGTCAGAACAAAAACATGTCAATACAACCCACTTTGTAGATATTCCCTTTAAGAGTGGACATACACCACCAGGGAAATTATGAATTGTACAACTGTAGTAACAATGGTTATTGGTAACCACAAATTTCTTAAAGAACCTTCAAAGTACATGAAAATAGGTGCCTAGGCGCCCAGTGGCTGAAGGATCCTTCTTTTAATTACCTCTTAGGACAACAAAAAATTGATTACTTTGACACCACAGTAGATTCTCCGACTACTCTCTGGAAGCCCTAAAGGCAGTTTTACAGGGCAAAATAATATCCTACTAGACAGCCAAAAAAAGTCACGAAAGCAGAGATATTATGGACTTAGAAAATGCCAAATACAAGGCTGTGGTAGCTTAGGAGGGGTTGCTGGACGGCAGTCATAGCCCTAAAACAGACATGCTGAGACTGTCACTGACAGAAAATGCTGGACTCCACATCAACAAAGTTTAGGGTGACACAATAATGATATGAACTTGGTAATAATGTTATCCTGGTTAGTGATTAAGGAACTGGACATGTGCCTGGTCCCCGGCATAGTCCTCTGCACAGATCAAAACCTAACAGCCTACCACCATATAGACTGGGATCTCGTGCCCTATTATACCCACCTATATACCGAGCACCCATACCCCCAGCTGAACGAGATAACCCAATTTTCAAAGACCTACTTGTGTTCACACTACCAGAAGGAGACAAACAGCACTTAGTGGATGCCACTTGCGGTCAAAGAAATTCTAGAAGCAATTTGATCTCTACTGACTGGGAAAACACCTGTCCCCAACGGCTTCCCACTGGAAATGGACAAAATACATGGTTTAGTGAACTTCGAAAAAGCATTCGACTCAGTACATTAGCGGTTTATGTTCCTCCTCCTGTAATATATGCATTTTGGCCAGCTCTTCCACAGCTATGTTTCGATACTGTAAACCATGGACCTGAGTCAGGGTAAAGGGAGAGGTATCCCCTCGTCAATATAGAATGAGGCACTAGTGTGTGGGAATGCCGTCTGTTAATATCGATAAACTTTAGGTGTACATAAGCGACGTTCATTTATGTTCACCACAGCCATATTGTTAAAAGTAAAATGACGATCGTGAACATTTCCTACGCCATCTTGTTTAGTGGGAATTTCTATGAGCACGTAAGCTGCAGCCATTTTATCCATTGCAGTCATTTTGTACTCTGTTGGTCACATTTGTTTCACCCTTCCCTTACTAGCATCCCTCTGACCAACTTGGTATGTGAGCTGCGGGCTATTATCTCTATTGCCACGACAAACACCACTTGCTGCCACAACCTCATTTTTCCTCTCATCTCTGTTTACAGGCAAACCCTTGGACATTCTTACACAAACAGGTTCCAAATACAAAACAGACTCTTGCAAACATGGTTTATTGCACTGCAAACAGCAAGACTTGTTTTTGCCAACAATGGGACCTGTTTTTATCAACAGACTCTTAGATCTGGCCGGTCTCACATGTTTTAGACCCTGAAGCAAGGTCCAACTGCAAGATAAAATTGTCTGTTTGGCCTGTGTATGATGAAACAATGTTGGGCTTGTGTGACAACCTGCCTGGGGCGGGGACTCAAGCTTGTGTAACCATGTTGATGAGAACAAATACATTGTGTCAAACCTGTATAAAAGGAAGAGCCAAAGGTGTTGCCGGTAGAACACCTCCCTTGAGACATCCCGGTGTCTGCATCTGACGTGGTCTCCTCTTGAGTAGTAAACCTTTTTATTGCCTTCCAGTTTCCAGTGCCTGCCTCATTATTCTGTTAGAGAATCCAAAGTGAATTAAAGGTGACCCTGCCCCGGGCTGCTCTGGGGCTTTTAGGAGACTCGCTGCTTTTCATACCTCTGTCACTCCTCCTATTTGCCTAGGTCATTGAACCCCTGGAGGTCTGAATCGGGAGAGCTGCTTTCCAGGGAGCCTGGAAGATAGGGTGTCACTCTGTGCCGACGACCTCCTGGTCTACATGAGCAACCAGGAAACTTCCTTGCCCCTTCAAATGTCCATGCTTCAAATATATGCAGACACATCGCGACTAATGGTAAATTGGTCCATATCTACCTATATCACACTGACAGGCATGCAAGATGACATAAAGGCCGCCACCCCCTCAGCACTCATTTAAAATATCTTGGGATTCATGTGGCACTCTCTAATCGGGCATGGAACCTCAACATTACATCCTTTGTTGCTAAAACGAAAAGAGACATAGATATATGGAAGAGCCTTCCACTGACCACAGCGTGTAGGGAGGCCCTGTTAAAGATGATCTACCTCCCAAGACTACTTTATACACTGCAGAACTACGCTTACGGTATACTGCCCACCTTTTTTAATAGTCTTCAAGTGGCCATTGTGAAATTCTTATAGGAAGGTGGATAGCCACGAATCGCATACCGGAAATGTATTCGGTCACCGTACAGTGGTTTCATAGAAATAGTGGATATCCGCCTCCATTATTGGGGCCAGCCAAATACTACCCGTTAATGACTGGCTGTACACTACTCCGGACTACCATGCAGTAGCACTGGAGCTGAGGGTCCTTGAGCAATATGGAACTCTAGACTTGCTCTACAACCCTTTCAACATTCACCCTTCTCCCCCCCCCCCCCCCCCCCCCCCCAGCAACTCTATCTTTAATGTGCTGCCACTAAGAACTACGATGGATTAAGTGGTGCAGCATCCAGACAGCCGACACTCCACAATGGGTGAAAACCTGGCTGAAACACATAGTGAAACTGGACGGCTTCAAACCATGGGTCATCATAGATAGCCAAGCTCCATGTCTGAGAGGGTAACTGCATGCATATTACACCACCTAGCTGACCCATATCAGATGCATAAATCACAATCTTTTCGACACCATCAGCTTGGTCATACTCAAGAGACACCCCCCCCCCCCCCCCCTCCCCCTGCAACCTCGTCCGAGCTGCGACCCCCATAGAGGCAGCACATAATGGAATCCTGAAAGATAAACAAACAGATCTCCACTGTATTAGGTACACTAGTAACACACCAGATCCTATTGGGGCATTGGGGAAACACTGGGAAATAGATGTAGGCACTATTGCAGATACAGATTGGGAAGGGGCCAAAACACCCCCAAGTTGTTGGCAGTCTCTGAGATTACGATTAATCCAATTTAAATATCTCCACCGGATATACTACATGCCCACTAGACTACATAAAATCAATAATGATTTGGATCCACACCGCCATAGATATAAAACAGCCCTGGGGGCCCTTTCCATACATTCTGGGAGTATAGGATTGTGCAACAGTAGTGCCACAATATTTGCAACATACTCATGGGGGTAGTGGGCAGCCCGAACCAAAACTAGTCCTGTTGGGCTTGGTGGACAAATGGGAGGTGGAGACGCCACACATGGCGCCTATTGGCAATGGGTCTGCTCATAGCGAAGAGGGATGTGGTGCACCACTGAAGACCGGAAACCCCACCACTGTTATCTGAATGAACGCACTGGATTGAGTATTGTGCCGTGGCAGAACAAGCAGTGGAAAAATCAGGGGGCTGTCTGGGAAACATTGTAAAATTTTGTGGACCTGGGTGGCCTATTCCGAGACTTGTGCAGTACATGCTTAGTGTTTATGGAACAATATTAATTTGTGGAAATTCCCCAGTGGGGGCGCACAGTGGATGCCATATAGTAATGTTCCTTTTGCATGGGAGCTGTATTATGTATGTTTAAAATCCAGAAAACAAACTTGATTAAAAAACACAAGTACATGAAAATATAATGCAAAAATGCAATTGTCTTAAAAGTGGAAGTGAGTAGTTGCTTTGCATATTATAAAGGATGCATTGCTCAGTGCTTCTGCTGTGAAAAGCTAGCAACAAAACTATGCTAAAAAAGGCACAAAGAAGTTTAGGAAATACGTATCCAGTGCCTAAAATGTTGTAGTCACTGAGATTGAAAACTGCCTATCAGGAAAAGAATGACCTACTAAATTCAGATGTTGGTGACCAAGCCTAACTGAGAAGGGATGCTAACCATATTATTTGTCATTCAGGGTTTGGTAATAGGTATATTTAATTTTTATATTTTTTGTAGTTGCAGTGATGGTAAGAAATTAGGAATGTTTACAAAAAGGTATGGATAAGAATGTCCACGCTCACTAATAATGTTACACAACATGTTGTAGCATATTAGTACAACGGAGTTTCTTCTTTTCTATCATTAAGTAATGAAATGGTAACCTCCCCCAACCATTGGTGGTTTGAAGCAGTTTGTGCTTTTGGAGGCTATCCTTTAACATCTGATATTAGTGTTTGTATACTCGTTGCTGTACTGTAGGTGAACTTTCTGCTGTGTGAATCGCCTTTAAAATCACATGCTGTTTATTATTGTCATTAAGTGATTGGGTCTGACATCTGTGTGTAAAAAACGGAAAAAAATGAAAAACCTATTTGTGGACGGTGACCTTAGGCTGAGTCGAGATAAATTAACTATAACATCAAGCGTGACCCCACAGTGCCACAGTACATGATTGCTATCTTCAGATTATTTTTTTTGCCACTATCTGTTTAGGAAAGATGAGAACTTATACATTGGGAAAGCCTTGCAAGTTACAAAAAAGTAGGGGTGGGCGGAATTAGCGGAGTTGCATAAAAACTCTCCATAAACAGGAGTTATGAATCCGTATTTGGGGCCATGAAGGGTAAAGGGGTTATCTGAAGTGCGTGAAATAGGTTTACAGCTGGGGAATACCAATAATTTTGATTTCCCGTTCTAGCGTGTTTCCACGTGAGTGAAATACGACTCTCCAAACAGGATGGAGTGAGTTAACATTAAATCAACTGTGACCTACAAAGGAAAATAGTATAGGGTAATTCCCTGTCTCTTTCCTCCAGGGGGCACATAGCCCTGAAGAAAGTACAGCACCAATTCCGTTTGGGCATATTAAGGACTGAAACATGTTGGCCCTAGGGTCCTAGGACCATAATACTCCAAACTACCCTATTATTCATTTAATTTTAATATTCCTGCCAGACCCAAGAACAAAGGGATACTGGGGTCTGCCAGTGAATTTTTAATCTTTATCCTCTGGCCAGATATATTATGTAAGTGCTCCCTGAAATATTGGTTGAGCCCACCACGACTTTTAGGGGTTGTGGTGTCCCGATGATGACACCACTAGGGTGTGTGAGGGAAAATAAATATAAGGAAGGTATTTTCCTACACTGCTTAAGGAGTGTCCGCTTCACATAGGGACTCCCTAACTGTTCTCCCTCTATAATTAAACAGCTCTTGCCAATAACATCTATATGTGTGGATTTGGGGGTCTTTTGGCAGACCACTAAAGGTGCAGGGTCACCCTATAGTCCACGGGTCCGGAATACAAACTGAGACCAACGCTGGAGTCAGAGAGAAAGGATATTTAATACAATCTCATGAGATGGAGAGGCATCAACAACAGACACCCATAGCTGTCTGAGGAGGCAGTCTGATCAGTGCTTTGGTTCTGCACTTTATATACCCTCTATCCTGCCCCAGGCATGTAAGGGAGTTGTACCAATAATACTTTATTACATTGCTAAACAATAGTCAATCTTGAGAATCAGCAGGTGAGTAGCCTTTGGGGGTTTTCGCTGGACATGGGCAAAACATTATAATTACATAGTACAGAGGTCAATCTGATTAGGTGGTATTGCAGGGCATAGCATGATTACATGTCAAACAAAGGTTAATCTGATAAGCACAGGTAACGGTGAGGCCCCTGCAGGGTGTAGGCGAAAAGCATGTTTATACAAATAAGTCCACAAATATTAGTTGTTTGGACCACTGCAGGGCACAGGCGAGAAGTATGATTACACAGCAAGCAGGGAAAGGCCTGTTGATGGACGCCTGCAGGGCGTAATGTACAGAATGAGGACGATAAACATCTGAGAAACTCCCTGTCCGAGTTGTTGAGCAAGGGCTGGTCAGTTTGTAGCAGGCCAAAGCACGAACAGGGTGTGAGTGTCCATGCAGGAATGTGGCAGGACAAAAGTGGAGCTCCAGAGTGTTTGTGATACAGAGAGAAGGTCAGTTAAAAAGGCACTGCACAAAATGCTGGAGTGAATCACGAAATGGCGGAGTGAATGGCAAGACAATAGACCCACTTTTCCACATATGTAAGACCAATAGAGTACCTTAACGTTGAGTAATACTATAACCAGGAGGATGTACTCTTCTGTTTCCTCTTGGCCCTTCCAATGTTGAGAACCTTTTGGTCCTTAATATTTAGCGTGTAATAAACGCCAGTGTGTGCCCTTGCACCGCAGCCAGCACACACCACAGAAAAGAGTGGGGTAGGATCGTGTGTTTTGGAAGTGGCACTGTTTAAAACTTCTTCCATTAAATTAATTGCTTAGAATGTCAATACTAAGAATTAAACTACATGAAAAATCTGCCCTACTTTCTATTATCCCATCTTTGTTGAGCCCCTGTAAATTGACCCTCTAACTCTGCATAACGGAAACCTCTCTACTAGATACCCCTTCCCCACCAACACAGCTCCGCGCCCTCCAATCCTCCTGCAGTTCTTTAGCCCTCCGCGCCCTCCCTACCAGCCTGCATGCACAGCCACTTCCTCAACTTGTGCAAAACGTTTTTAAAAGGAAACTAGTACAAACAAACAAAGCTAAGGATTTGCCGCCAGTTACCTTCCCCTGGGGCTGCAGACAGCCCCTCATATTGACGCCCTCTTCACACGGTCAACGCTGGGTTGTTCAAATGCCTTATGCAGGAATTACATGGGTAATGGACGTGACACGCTTGTGATGTCGATGCAAGTCTGGTGACTCTCTGCAACAGATGGTGTCTGGAGAGCTGCTGTGGGGCGGAGTCGGTGTCCCGTCAAGGCTGCCTTCAGGAAGAGTATGCTCCTTCGCACTGATTCACTTCATACGGGCTACTGAGTAGGAGTGAGTGGCGGGGGCAAAGTCCACCACTGGGCAGAATAGGAGTTTTTTGCTCCTAGTGGAGCGTAGAGTTTGCAAAACTCTGGTGGCGGAGCGGAGTTAACAGCCCACCCCTACAAAAACAATAGTGCGGGGAAGTTGAACTGTGAGATCAGAAATCTCCAGAGTTCAGCAACAGGAGAACTGTCATTTAAAATTGAAGACGAGATCACAAAGACCTGGAATTCAGAAAATGGCAAACATTACCACAAAGAGGTGACATCGATCAAGACCCAAAAGACACAGGTTTTTCTTGAGGAACTTCAATCACATGGGCTCAGAGAATGTATGCAAGGAAAACCTCTGTAAGCTCTGCCTCTCCTCATAACATTCTGGGAGGGGGTAATGGGAAATACACCCTTTAGATGATGCTCTAAGTTCCATTTACTACCTTACAGTGCTTTGAAGTTGTATTGCAATGTCAAATGCAGGCTACTTTTGACTTTTTTCAGAGGAGGGTTTATTTGCACCTAAACTCCTCATCATTAAGCCTGTTGTCTCCTTTTGTGTAAGGGGTTTCTGCCCAAGAGAAGGGGAGTGGCCAAGTGATTTTACTGCATTCATATTCCAAGAATGTTTGCTGTTTGCAAAGCAAAATGATTTGAAATTCGAAGCCCCGTGAACCTGCACTATTCTACCAAATGAAGTAGAATGATAAGAAAGTGAAATCAAGCAAAAGGTGGAGAGTGAGGGAAATAATATACATTTCTGTATCCGCAAACCGTCATCTTTGGACATGGCATGTTTACATTGAAGATTAAAGGAATATTTGGAAATCATTGCTGGTCAACTTATATTTTATTCATGCGGACGGTGATAGCATTGCATGACTGCAGTTTACATTTCATATCTAAAAATGCACTTTTATAAAGATGTAAACCAGCCTTTGCACTAACATGCCCTTGCCACCCATGTAAAATATTGCATTACAACAGTTAAATGAATAGTGAAATTATTCCGTTTTTAGAGATTTGGGAAACTTGTAAAGGTTGATTTAACTACATTGTTAAAGCATTTAAAGGTGGCAGTTGTAGTTGTGCTTGGTAAATAATGAAAAAAGCATAAGTGAAATGGTTTTCATTGGTGCAAGGAGTCCCAGAATGGGTGCCAAGAATTGAAAGCAGCAGGTTGACTGTAGTAGAAATGAAAAGTTAGAAAGGCGAATGGCAGAAATTCAGGGAGAGAAGTCGCAAACGAAGAAGATGGTGCCAGAGTAGAACACTTAATTAAATATGATAGGAACTGTGAAAGTACATGAGTTGGGTTGTGAAAAATGAGGGGCAAATGATAATTGTGTGTAGTAGATGACATTTGCCCCTGGTTTAGTCACCTTTTCAGGAAATTAGCCCAGCGATACCATTGAAGTATTTTGGCATTATTTGTTTTAATTGGTCTGCAATATATAATGAGGGGTGTTGCATTCAATATATAGTTTACAAATGTGCGGTTTTCTGCAGCACACATTTTGGAGCAGTATGAGAAACCTGAATTCATATGTAAATTTACCAATTTCTGTGATCAAGTTGCCAGCATTTCAGAATTTCTCAGTACTTTCAAAGGACTAGTCTTGGTGATAAACGGATGACATTCTGGTCTAAATGGATGGAGCGTGAGAATATGGTGGAGCTTCTTAACATTCCTGTTACATCTTCGAATGATGTATAGAGTATCAAAACACAAACTGTGGCATTACTGTACAATTTATGATATTTAGATTGCATTTCTGTCAAAGGCAATTGCTAAAAAGTACGTAGTAACAGTTTTATGGAATCCAAACTATATTAAACTAGGTGACAAGCTACCATGAATCAGGTATATTGGGTTCTTACTAGGTGAAAGTGATAGAGCGCGCAGGTCGCCCGACCCTAAGTTTTACCAGATTTCAAGCACTTGGTTGGGCCCATGACGTGATTATGACAATATTTTTGTGAGTCGGGCGAGTTTACACACCACTATCAGTAATTTGTATGGGTTTTCATTAACACTATTACCAAGGTACCTGATTTACCACAGGCAAATATTTTCCTGACGGATCAGGAGCTATCAGAGGACAAGAGATAAGATAATCCAAAATACTTTATACATCCTACAATACTTTGATAATTTATAATGACCACAGACACCTGAAGGGTTTTAAGGATTTTTTATATAGTAATTAAATTCAAAGTGACAAGAGTATAAGGCTGATGCAAATCAAAACATCTATAATCAGGATTACAACAATAATATAGCTATGGATGAGGGCAAGCACCATTGAGTGCGGGTGGAAACCTACAGGAAAGGGAAACAAGGAACATGCTATTCTGATTCAGGCTTATACTAAGGTAGGTGAGTCAAAACGACATTAGTCAGTGGAGTGCTAAAGTCCTACAAGTGATTCAAACCCTAATCTTAGTCTATCTGTTAAACTAAATTTAGATCCTAGACATCAATAACGTTAAAATCACACTATTTAAGTAATAGTTTCAATATGCCCTACAGGAAAGGGAAAAATGGAACATAACTAATAAACAGTTTGCATATATGACGTTGGAGATAACAGAGAGAATATCATGGGCATAGAGGCTTTATTAAAAGAGGAGGAAAAAGAGGATAGATAAACAAACACCCACACTATATTTACCTAAGACCGGAATGAGGACTAACCCTGGCCACGGGTCAGCTTCGGGAAAAGGCGAGGACAAGGACCCTCAAGGATTTAGGATACCAGTAGGTGAGCAGGTACAGCTCACGGACAATCAGGACAGGATACCCCTCAGGATTTGGGTCAGGACTGGGCTCACCAAAGGGCACGACCAACACCTGCAGCCTCGGATGCAACGTCTGCGCTACCCCCTCACTGCACGGAATCCGCCAGTAACCCCGATTGGGTTCTCGAATCTCCCAGCAAAGTGCTCCGCCAGCACTTAAGACTATTTCCACCCCTTGGAGTTTGTGGAAAATTCGGACAGAGTGCTCCGCAGCTCTCTGTATCAATCACCTATAGAGTCGTAGGGTCGGTGACAGGTCAGCTATTCGGACAAGTCAGACAATTTCTCTAGCTAAAACTAGGCTAGTTATACCCTTTTTCGGGTCCCAGACCACCCACAAATGTTGCAAGTGACAGGATTCCCAACTTAGGATTGGTCAAGAGAGGTAGTTAGGTCATTGTCACCACCTAAAATTCTGTGTTCCCATGCTTAAAATTCATATTTCGTACCCACCCCTTACATTCCAGTTCCCAGGGCATGAAAAAGGTGTAAAACAATAGGGCACACATAAGAAAATACATTTGTAACAGTTTTAGGTACAGCCGAAATCTTCTCTCGGTGCACGAAAGTTATTCCCAGGCGCATCTCAACTTCAGAAGCCAGCTGGCTTGGTGTTGCTTCTGCGCAGTTTGAATTCTCCCTTATCACATGACTGGGGTGTAATGGGTTTCAAAGATGGAGCGGCTCCCCACTCCCAGGCCCACAGATACGCGATACATGAAAAGTAAGCGAAAACAAATTAGAAACACAGAAAAAATGAATACACTGTACACCATGATAAGCTACACTTCACCCCTTACTTTATAATAACTATAGCGGTTAGGAGCAGGCCCGGACTGGCTGTTGAGAGCACCGGGCAATCCCCCGGTGGGCCGCATGGTTGGGGGCCGGTTTTGGGCCCCTGGGGCCGTTTTTGTTACAGGGCCGTTATGCTGCAAAAACGGCCCTGTAACAAAAACGGCCGAAAACCGGCCCTGACACAGAGCGCGGTCGCACCTCTCCCCCCCCCCGGAGGGGGGCCGGCCGAGCACTTTGCCAGGGCCGGTCCTGGTTCCCAGTCCGGCCCTGGTTAGGAGTTATGCAGAAATAGATAGAAGTACAAAGCGGCATTGGCAAGCAGAGAGCGTGTTTAAAGACAAGCGGCCATTTTTGCAGTAATGCGCATGAGCGAGAATATCCCTCCAAAACTGCGAGTGCGTCACATCACATGGGTGTGACCGACGCATGCGCAGATTGAATTTCTGCGAAGCAGCAATTCTGTAGTATGCAAGCTTTGTTATGATTAATAGACACATAGGCAAGCGTCTCTGGGACACCCGTGTGTACTGTAAAAGTGCGATATTAATGACAAACTGGATTGGTTAATACTATTACAAGTTAACGAGGTTCATGAATGTGAGCAAGTCGCTTTACGTGCGAATCCTTGCTCCACCAAAAGTATACTATAAGCGAGAAAAGCAAATGAAAAGGGCAAAGTAACAGATGCAACAATCGATACAGTGACCACAATGTATACAGTTTTGAGGAAATAAAAGAAGTAATGGGAGGAATTAACAAAAGTATGATATTTAGAAAAAATGCTGTATCTTACTTAGG
The DNA here is from genome assembly GCF_964263255.1 of Lissotriton vulgaris. Taxonomy (NCBI): domain Eukaryota; kingdom Metazoa; phylum Chordata; class Amphibia; order Caudata; family Salamandridae; genus Lissotriton; species Lissotriton vulgaris. The sequence continues at coordinate 2,107,849,852 of NC_141687.1, forward strand.
AATGGCCATTTATTGCAAAAAAAAATGATTTTGGTACAGTAAGTTATTTACTTCATTGTTACATGTTTCATAGGAAGTCCGCGTTCTGATTGTTGTTGAGATGGGGTTCCAGACCTTTAATGAGAGAGACTGTTTCAATATGTATTTCTTAAAAAGATGGGGGCATACTTGTTGAACAGGATGTTGACACCCTAAAGCCAACAGAATACTTCTTTTGTCTGTTTGGTAAGTTACGTATACTTTAAAACCGAAGAACTTGGAAATGTACGTCTGTGTATCTGATTTCATGCATTTAGTATTGTCATGTTGCCAGCACTTCCCATGAATTGTGCACTGGTTGGGTTGACTTAATCCTTCATGGCTATTTGTGCTGTACGTTTCTTGATAATTTGCTTATTACACTCTGAGCTTCCAGTTTACATCTTACATTATATCCAAATTTCTGTTTTAGGAAAGGCAAATATTAGAGTTTTCTAATTATTCGGTATTATCATTGCCCAAGTAACCGGTACTCATTGTATAACCCTCAGAATTTTTATTTTTAATTAGCAAAATGAATGTTCCTTAGACAAAGAAGCAGGTGAAACTTTCAATTTTTCTTACTGGTCAGCAAATGTGTAAACTAGATAGTTACTGAGGACCCATATAAAACAATCTACTATAGTCTTATAGCACGCCGTAGTGGGTATACCGGCTATCAAAGGCCTGAGCCAAAGGCGAGGTACTTTATCAAGGGAGCGGAACTTTCCAGTATAGCCCTGCTATGAACGGTTATAAAGCTATTAGAACATTCTGCCACTAGAGGGCACAATGTTCTAACAAATAAAACAAAGGCCTCTCGAAGCTCGGGGGTTTTAAATTCCCTTGAGCTCTGAGAGGCCTTTGTAAGACATTGTAATGTTGCGCTGGGGGCCTGTACCGGCCCGTCGAAGCAGTGAGCACTCTATTGTCTTCAATGGAGCTCCCAACATTCCAATGTTCTAATATTGCTCAGTTACCCTCATGGCCTAGTTGGGATTACCACTCAATTAATGAGCAGCTTGGGCACCCTCAATCCTCCCAGGTGTTCCAACACTAGGAGCGTGTCTGTGTTGCCTGTGTCCCGTCAATCCACCTTGCAGGCCCCTCCTGGTTCTATGAGATCACTCCCTGGGGATCTCTTTCCCATGGTGCAGAAGAATCAATACACCTGTTTGAAACGTCCTATCTAAAGGAGAATAATGTTATTGAAGCACTGATATGTCAGAGTGTGGGGTCATTACCCCCATTGTTTCTCCCTGGTCTGCTGGGGAAGCACTTTGTTTCTCTCTGCCTCCGGCATGGGGAAAGTTCAGCTATAGCCCAGTCAGAATTGCCAGCCCTCAGCTTTCTCCGATTCCCTTCATGTGCTCTGATTGGCCTTTGCGGAGTTGAATGGACAGTTTTGCCACTGAATTCCAGCATAGTGGGAATTTAGCACGCTACTAGCAGAATTGGGGATTCCATCATCCATTTGGGGAATGGCTTTGCCTTTGCCCATTGCAATTGGCAGACTGGAGGCAGATGACAAAATCTTGATGCAGGGAGGCTAATGCGGCCCTCCACCAAGATGTAAATTAACACCTGAAGACTTGATTCACAAGTGTTTTTGGTAAGAAAATGTGCCTTAGTATTGAGTTGTCTTGTATAAGTCACACTTTAACTCAGATAAATGACTCTGGTCAAAAAGCACGTCATATTAATGACCCAAAAACCATCAAAAGTCATCTTTCATCTGCTAGAGCCCCACAGCCTTCAATATGTAGCACATTGAGGCGGATACATGACATCAGAGACCTTCAGCTGAGAATAGGGTGCGTGTAGTAGGAATTAAAGTCTCTGCTGTGTGATCTCAGTCTCAATTGTCTCCCCATCGCCCTGTTAATTAACCAAAGTTAAACTCTGTCTGGTCGTTCATTTGTACAATGGTGAGCAGGTCTTTGACACGTCATAATTGAGAATAATGTTTCTGATGAGTTTCGTTGCAGATTGTTGCCCAAGAGTAACCTTTTGGGCCTGCGTTGAACTGTGTTGATTCGGCCTTGAAGGATTGACTGCGAGGTGGGGAGCAGGAGGTAGCTGGTCGAAATGTCTTCACTCAAATAGCTGTCAGTTTTGTTAAATCCTGCTAAATGGTTCACAGTGGGTGGCAACAAGCCGTCGGCATATACGCAGCGATCCGTGTCGCTTAATTACATGCATACGAATTCTTGCAAGAAAAGGTGCTATTTAAATGGCCTTGCATGTCATTGCCTCGGTGCAGTGCTGTTCAGAGGTGTTGGTTCATTTGAATCCATTTGTCAAATTCAATAAAAACAAGCCCGGAGTAGAACAAATGCACCATTTAAAATTACCGGATTTTTGTGCAGCTTTCAGATACATTGAAAGCGAGGGAGCAGTGACTGCTACCTGTATTCTATTTGTGACCTCGGATTTGTTTAATGCCTGTATCACGTGTTCTTGTTTGCACTGCCTCGTCTTGCCTTCTCCTCCTATTGTTTGACACTGGCTTTGTGTAGAAATCAAGCGCTTTGTGCACATACTTTGATGTGACACAATGAGTAATGTTTCCATTGATCTACGTCAGCATAGGATATATGTCTTCAGAGGGACGGACGTTTTAGCTTCAGGTTGTGTCGGCGCTGCACGCGATGCCTCGTCTGCGGCGTCCCGGCAGCCGCGCGCCATAAACAGCAGCACTCTATTAATATGCACAACATGAGCATTTTGAGCGGAAGGTTATTAGAATGCTAGTTCGTATCCTCCAGTGAATGAAATGATGTGTGATTATGAAGTCATCAGGCATGGACCAGTAAGGCTCCAGAGAGCCTCCCCCCTCGAGTCCTCGGGGTGCCATTGATTGGTGGCCATGTGTTTGTGCCCGATAGACTGTGAAATGGTGTGTTGCTACACGGCTGTGCTGCACCTGCGTCCCACTGAGGTGATTGATTGGTTTGGTCATGTGGAATGCTCCCATCTGGTCTGCAGTAATGTGTTTTTTTCCTTCATGTGCCTATAGCAAGCGCTGGATGTGTACTCGCAGAATGCATTTGCGAAGACGATATGCACGTCGTATCATCAAACGGATTAGAGCGAAATATATTTTCCCTCTCGTTGTTTCTATTTTTAGGACATTACTTCCAAGTTTCGTCGTACAGATTAACGCGGGCCTGTCGCCCTGTATCCTTTTCATTTGCACGCAGCCGAGGTCGCGCGGGTGCGTTTGTTGCTGGTCTGGGACCCTGGAGAGGATTCTGCGCGGCCCCGTGATTGGAAGACCCCTTATGACCTCACAGACGTAGATCTTTGTAAAGCACCGGCGGAGCGTTCTGGTACACCGGGAAGGATTCTGCGCGGCCCCGCTGATATTAATAAGTGACTGTGAGACCCCTTATGACCTCACAGTCGTAGAACTGTGTTAGTGCGCCGTCGGTGCTGCGGTAATCCACGCGCCCCCAAGAAATACCGCCTTCGCCCGCTACATTGGGCGGTCTTGTTTGATATTTCTTAATCTCGGCCCTTTCTCATAATTGATCTGTTCATTCCGTCTAATGACTAATTACATATCAGAGAACATCAGCAGCCGCATTCATCATCGTAGAATGTAATAATCAATGACATTTCAACAAAGGAAAAAATAAATATGCAAATAAGGACTCATTAACATTTGCTTGAGCTCTTTGAATAATCACGGTGCTGACAAGGCTGTAATTAACAGAAATTGATGCTGAGTTCGGGGTTGGAGAGTGTGTTTTCTCAGCATTTTATCGTTGTCACGGCGGGGGCTGGAATGAAGTTCTGCTCTACTTGCACCTTGCCTCAGCTGGGATGTGATGGGACGTGCCAGGTAGCAGAGGCTTCTGGGAGCCCTTAACTCGTCTGTGACCTGCACTTCAAGACGCTTCGTTTACTCTCTTTTATTTTTAATGCCGCGTGTTTCCTTTTTAGGAGCCCTGCAGAGACGGCAGGAGCGAAAGCGACACTCAAATAATATTAAAACGGCCAACGTATTTTTAGATAAACTGACCATTTTATTTCCAGGGACATGTTGAACCTCTCAGCCATTAATACCTCGAGTGTCTGCTCTCTTGCAGACTCAATATCCCGTGCATATTGTGCAATTTACCAAATTTCGTGCTGTGTGGCTATCAGGTTTGTGCTATTTGCACCCGCACAAGAATGTTTAAGGAGATTACAGATGTTTTTAAATATCATATCTTACTCCTCCACGTACCATTACTGGTTCTTGCTTTAACTATTAGCCGAAATGCACCAAATTCACCAACGCTGTCTCATTTGCCTGTGCATCCCTGGAAGTGCTGATTATACCAAGTTCTAGTCAGCGTCTTTGTGGAATGTGCACCCAGGCCATATGGTGGAGCACGCAGCATTAACTTGACAGGGATAACGGATGGTGGAATCTGGGCATGACATCCCCTCCAGCTTCCGGTAACTCCTTCTGGTCGAGGATCACGGGTTTATAGAGCGGGATGCAGCAAAACGACAGATGGATTAACTTTACATAAAACTGTTACTTTCTTTTTATTTCCTCTTTGTAATTGGAAAAAGGCGTCAGAAAGAGACATTAGGAAAACGATACCATCAACACAAATTAAACTGACTATTGGAAATTAGGAAGCCAGGTTAACCGAGATACTTCTCTGTGCTCACGCGGCCTCAAAAACCATGATGGTTTTTAAGGCCGCGTGATTTCTAAGACTAGATTTTCATGATCGCTCAGAACCAGTTATGGCATCCGTTGCCATTTGTTAAAATCTGCTGATTTGCAAATTTACACTCCCTCTTTTCTTTACTTCTTTACAGAATGCATGTTTTTGAATTGGATGACGAATGACTGCATGCCTGGCTCGAGCAGCAATTACATCCTGTGCATTATATGGAATTGTGTTCTTGTGGAACTATCCTTAACACTTGTAGTAACGCCCGTGTGGTGGTTACATCAATTATATTTGTAATGCCTCCACCACGCGCGACGCACCTGCTCCTTGCTTTTGTGCGTCATGTTGTAGAAATACGGATCTCCTTGAAGGCCAATACACCAAAGCGATAACTAAGTGCTCCTTGGTCTGTGTGTCAATCCTGAAGTTAAGCGTGCTTGCCAGTTGGAATTTTTGTTTTTGTTATCTCTTTGATAAAAAGGTACGTTTACCCAGTGGCATTTATACTGTATTTGTGATACTTGAGTGGCACCCCGCAAGATCTGCTCTGGGAAACCTATCTTTGGCCTGCTATAGTACCTTTGGCAGCTAAATCCTTTCCAACACCAAGATCTTGCCGCCTCCTTTCCATCAAGGTGGAAGAGGGAAGCAGTGTAATTTAGCAAAGCATCTTTGCTTGCTGGTCAGACGCACAGCAAAAAACACGGTTAATTCTTGGTGATCTATGGTTGGCCAAATTTTACCACGGGTTGTCTCATAATGTAAAATTAGGGAGTGAATAAGCAAGCAGTGCAAATGGGTAGTTTTCTAGGGGCATGCGTAATAATTTGAATTAATTCTTTACCTGCCTACTGTCTCAAAACACTTTCTTCAAATTAGGTATTTACCATAGGCATTTGCACTAATATGTGTTTAAATGCAACTGCTTTGCTTGCCAATGTGAACATAATCGATTTTCTGTACATGTTTGGATCCCAAGTGTTTTAGAAGGTCTGTCCTACTGTTCACACTTTCTAGCTGCAGTTTTTATTAAACATTTCTCAATAGGTCACAAAACTATTGTGAACATATTTTCAGAGTTGCATTAATAAACTGTTTCTCACCAAGATAATGCACCGTTATGAGACTTAAAATATTTTGTAGTGTTTATACTTTGCAGTGTGATTTTAATGGCGAACCTTAAGTTGTAGCAATAGAAAACAATGTCAATTTCATGTTTCTGGTCAAACTACGCTTTTTATCCATCTCCTCTGAATTTGATTTTTTAAAAATCCCTGTCTCAATAACTAGGTTCAAACTTGCGTCCCCAAGGTTGCCATTAATGCATCATCTAGTGCGCATATGGTGGTCTTTTAAACATCTCTGATGCTCTTGTTCTCTTGACCCTAGAGTGTTGCACCTCTGCCTGCTGCTGGTCAAGCAAGAACAAATGCTTTTAGTGTAAATTGTATTGATTTGTTTGTACCATTAATCTGCCCTTCATTCCGCTTTACAATTAACCCTCCTGCATTTTTTTTTTCCTTGTGATCCTCAAGGGGAAGGCTATCTATCCTTCACCCTTGTCCTAGAAGCGGAAAGCATAACTGTTGTACATGGGCTCACAGATCCAGCTGGTCTCGTCTCATTTGTCTCATGTGGGAGGTCACAGCACTAACCTGGGGAGCGGGCGGGGTTGTTAAGCAGACTCCATTTACTGCGTGATAATTAAATACCAATTGATCATTGTAAATTGGGTTAAACAAGCACAATGGACTTACCTCGCAGTATAAATCTAAATGATTGTTATGAAAGTCGTTTTCCTATTAACGAGACTGGATCAGATGGCCATATGGCCTGACTGTTTTTTTTTTTTTTTAAATGCTGATGAGGTGGCTTAGTAAGGTAAGGCTCACCACTGACGTATGCAGGGATCCGATGATCACAGGTTCGAATCTATGCGTCGCAGACTCAGCCTTCCATGGTAAATTGAGTGCCATTTAACTTGGTAATGTACAGCATTTGGAAATGGCTGAAATGTGCTATGAAGTACCATTTTTATTAAAATTACTGCTCAAGAAACAGGTATTTACAAGTCGCTTTTGGCGACCCTCTGTTGCATTCTTTTTTACTATAATTCAATTAATTGATCTATAGATAGTGTCCTCTCTTGGAATGCCACAGTAAATTGCCATTGCTGGGACCCGAAGCAAATGCCTCATTGCAGACTGTTAGCTTTACCATGAACTCTCCCCTGCATTTTGTTACAAGGTTTTGAAGCGCCAAGATACTCCTTGGAGTGGTAGTGCGCTATATAAGTGCTTCTTCACATCCCATCACATGCAGGCACCTGAAGATGGCGCAGCATCGCTTAGTTGTGTGTCATATTCATGAAGGCTACAATCCGGGTGAAGGGCGCAATTCTTTTGCGGTACAAGACCGATATTAGCTGCCATATTTGCTCGTAAGATAATCTTTTGTAAACATCAATTTAGGCTAGTAAAGTTGAGTAATGTTTTTCTCTGGCAGTTACCACCTTGGTTTAGAAAAATGGCCAAATGTATCAAGAGGGTCGTCTTTTCACAAGAAAAATAAAAAAACATTCTCGGCACCATAAAAAGGATGTGACTTGTTGCCTTATTTTATGCATGCATCAGCAAGTATTCGATCGCTGCAACAGGCAGACTCATCAACCACTGATTTCTCTTTCTACCAAAACTCAATAGATTGTGCTCACAACTATGTAGCAGGTTGAAGATGAGCTTTTGGGCAACAGCACTTAGCATCCATACATTTAACAGAGCAGACTAAGTTAGTGGTTTTATATTCTTCACTCGGAGACATGGCATTAGAATTTTTTTTTTATACAAATTCATTTAGTTAACTAAGGCAACCTGGAGAGTTGTTTCATATTAATTTCTAGCTTCATTCTTTAAAATAAGCAAAACTGGCTACCAAAAATTGTTTAACCCGTTTCTGCTTCGAACGTTCAGTGCCAGTGCTGAACGTTCGAAGAAACGGGTGCGGCCGCGTCGGCCGTTTGACGTGCGCAGCACCAGGGAGGTAGCTCGCGCGACGTCCAACGGCCGACGGCAGCAGCGATAGGGTTAAATGAGTGCAATTCACATTCAGATGTAATTAGAATATTGACATTATATAGAACATGGGTACTCACAAACATTTGCCCAGGGGCCACAAAGTACGGTTTGTGGTGTGCCCGAGGGCCACACTGATGCCAGCAGGGTTGGCGGTCTGTTTGGGTCATGGATTGTCTAAGGAGGTGCTAACACATGTTAAATAAACGGGCAAGCATTTATTTGCAGGTTAATTAAAGCCCATTTATTGAACATCTTTTTTCTAAATATTAGTGCTTGCAAATAAACAGCAGCTGGTGTTGCTGTTCACCAAGCGTGCCGCATTTAAAGGTCAAAGAGGGCCACAAGCGTCCCTGGGCCGTACTTTGTGTATCACTGATATAGAATGTTAACAATCATAGCTGGCCAACTGGTTCCTCAGTAGTATATGGTGTGGAAATCCTGTACGGAAAGGAAGTTGCTACACTGAACTCTGCAAACCTGCGCCTACAAAGCTATTTTTCGTCTGCCAAAATCAACTTCTCCCGCACAGATTCAACTGGAATTCGGCTTAAAAAACCATGAATTGCAAAGGAAAAGTGCTTTTGTAAAGTTGTGCTGGACATTCCGTGTTGAGCAAGTGGCTTCCTGAACAGCCTGTGCTGGATGGAAATCAAGGCACACATAAGAAGTAAAGCAAAAAAAACTATTGGGGAGTCTAACTAGGATCGGCAGTAGAGGATCTCGGCATCAAAGAAGCATGGGCAAACCCCATGGACAGAGCAGCTTCCCTTTGAATGAGCAGTTCCTTTAGTAATACTCTTGTCTCTCTTCCAGGATAAGGAAGCTTTCGCAAAGAAACAACATACATGGACAACACATATCCCCGCTTGATGCCCCAAGTGTAACACATGATTTTCACCAGTTTTTCAAAACTTGTTTATGCTGTACCAAATTGGGCATCTGGATACAAAAGACTGAGCAACGACATGGAAGAACTGTTCTAAACATCCAAACTGTCTGCGGATATAAAACAGGAGCAATCACCCACATCCTTTGCACTTGCCCTGCAGTTTTGGGACAAAGAAGAAAGCTACTCAGACCACTCTTCCTACAAAATCAAATCAACAACAGAGTGACAGCAAATATCCAAATACTAAAGAAAGGCAGTAGAATAGTTCAGTTACTACCACCAAAGTATGAAAAAAGAAAAAGAAACAGTAAGTTTTGCGTGTGCAGAGTGGAAAGAGAAGAACCCTCAGGCACCAACTGAAAGTCGGTTGCCAGTTATCTTTATTGGGTTCTTATTGAAAGTGTGATCTTATCTTACTCTCCCCATGACCAACTGGGAAAGATCGTTGCTGCTCCGTTTAAGGGTCGGTACTGTAACATTTTTATTGTGTTTCCCCTTGGGCTACCATCAGACATCATATTTCAAACCATGCCCTTGTGACGTGAAAAGTACACAATGATTTGCATTTCCTATTTTTCTGTAAATTCTATTTAAAGTATATTAAATGGTTTTTATCCTCATATTTTAGAAAACGTAGACCTCTTACTTTAAGGGATTCTTATCTAATGTTGATTTCTCTCGACACCGATGAATTGGTTTTTCGCACTAGCACTTTTTTGAGATCGATAACTCGTGCACGTAAAACGATGGAAAGCCCGTCTATATTTGATGTATGAGAGCTGCAACAAATCCTAACTATTGTAAATAGATCTGTAAAAGATTTTATGGGGCTGTTTTATTGTATGTTGCTTTTATGATTTTATGCAATTCGAATAAAGGTCTTCTGAAACTTGAAACTTGAGACTGTCTGTATCGTTTTCATTTGTAAATTGACCGCTTTTGGCCCACAGGCAATAGACTCATTTTTATTTAGCCAGATGGCTTATTAGAGCATTTTAATCCGAATGTGTGAAATTTATGACTGTATGAATTAAGTGTATTTCTAGAATTTTTATTGTAATAGTTTTTATTAACTATACAATAAGCTTACTCATCTTATTGTCATTCGAACCTCCTGTTCTTCTTAAGTAGGCTTTCGACTCCCACCACTACCAAATCCCATTTAGCATTCAATTCTTATCTCTTACCGAATTTCATTGAGCTGCATAATGCTTAAAAAGATGTGTAACAAGAAACACCTTCTCTTGAGCTGCAATATCAGAACAGTTGCTCATGCCCTGTCACACCACTAAACTAATGCCTCTCTCGAAGCTGTAACGGTACCCGCAATTAGAAACCAAGACCTCCTAAACTCCACTGACCGACTAATAACTAATTCTTGAAGATGTGACCATATTAAGCTGGTCACAAGGTGCCCTGACTAGCTTTCTGTCAAAAGTGACTGTTCATTAATCTTATCATTAAGCTGTGCAAAAAAAGTCAAGTACCCATTGGCACTGCTAATGCTTCATGCAGAAACTGCTCAGTTCGTCCACTTGTGAGATTATTTATAGCGCAAACCTAGGCACTGATGTGTGAGATTGCTTCAAAATGTACTAACTACGGACATTGGTAAATATTGCATAGCAGTAATTTTAACACCTAGAACATTTAGTCTGAGGGGGTCCCTTGTGGAGAAGGTGAGATTTCCTGGCTTTTAATGGATAATAATGTCTAAGTTTAGTGTGTTGTGCTCTAGTAATCGATTCCACCATCTGGTGGACAGACACGATTGCTTGGTTTAGAATCTTACTCCTAAGGATTTCCACCAATAGGAGTGTCTTGCTCCTTGTGTTCCTTATACCTTCTGTGGTATGTAGTTAGTCTTTTTAGTAGGTTGGTTAGCAGGAGTATAGAGCTTTGTATAGTTAGTTTTTGTATCTGGGGGGAGCCAGTGAAGATCCTTTAGGAAAGGCGTGACATGCTAGTTTTCTTAGTACATGTCCATTTCGGCTGCTGCATGAAGATTTTGGTGGGAGAAGTGTACTTTGGAAGTCCTGCAAGAAGTGCATTGCTCCTGCACGGCGAGGAAGTAGCAAAGCAGTGCTGTGCTGAAGTGTCGAGGGTGTGAGTGTTGTCTGTCATATCTAGAGTTTCGTCACTGAAGTGGACTGGTTTGGCTCTCCCCCATAGCTGATTGTACTAATGAAGATAGCTGTGGCTTCTACTAAGTTGCTTTTTGAGATGCATTTAGCACTTTAACATGAAGTCTGCTTTATATTAGTCTATAGAATACGCTTTGGTCGCATCGCTTGCCACTTAGCATGCAAGACCTTCATTAGGAATGTATATGAGATATTTAAGTTTCTTTATTTTTGTGATATTGAAGCATGAGACCTATTAGATTTGACATAGATATGGCTATTACTTTGTCTAGACAGACTGCTGCTTTAAAGTTCAGCCCCAGCAAGTTGGGTGCTAGAGATATGTCGAGGTCATTGTTTTTTTTTTTTTTTTAAATATTTTTTATTGTAAAACAAAGAAATTTTTCAGGCACACACATGACACATAGTACAAATACCTTAATACAGATAATAAATCATATACCAAATCAAAGTTACTATCAAGAAAAAAACACATATTAATACAAAAAAGGAAACCCAATGAGAATGGAATTAGTACATCAGTCTACATTTGCAATTAATCTTTCCTTCCAACGATGTATCGGTTCCCAAATTTTTCTCCCCCATCTTTTTTTCCTTTTGCCTTTTTTCTCGAATATACCCTTTTCAAGATTAAACGTCCCCAGTAATAAGGCAATCCACTGTTGCAGGCCCGGGGGGAGGGGATTAAGCCAAACTCTTGCAATCATCAACCTGTAGACCGCCATAGCTACAAATAAAAATTCACTATGGGCGCCTTCACAATCCCTAACTCCTAACATAATTACAGTTGGTGATAGGGTTATGTTGAAAGCAAGTGTACGGGCCATAAAATCTTCAATATCCTTTAATAAAGGTCTTAAGTTGGGACAGAGCGCAAATATATGGATGCTATCTGCAGCCATAGCGTTACATCGCCAACAGCTAATTCCTGAAGTTGCTCCCCACTGTGCTATACGATCTGGCGTATGGTATAGTAGGTATAACGTTTTAAAATGTTGCGATTGTAATTGGGCAGAATAGAGAGTTGAGCAGCCTAACTCCAAGGATGACTGAAAGACTTCCTCTGATATCCCTAATTTCCCAGCCCATTTCATACCAAATCTATCAATGTCATCCTTTTTTGAATCAGCCAGCTGGGCATAGAAAAATCGAATGGAGCACACCCCGCTTTGCTCAATTGTCTCCATAATCTTACTTATGCCAAATCCACCCGGCCCACCTTTTTTCTTAAGAAAAAAACTCCTGATCTGAAGATACTTGAAAAAACTATATCTTGAAATACTAAATTTATCTAGCAGATCTGAAAATAGAAGAATATTTCCATCTGGATCTAGCATATCGCCTAGTTTCTTAATACCTTTTCTATCCCAGTCCGCCATAATGGCATCCGAAAAGACTTCAGGGGGTAGGGACTTATTTCTATACATTCGGATATATCTGTTGAATCTCCCTAGGCCACAGGTTTTAGCAACAGCAGACCATACATTATGAGCAGCGGCAACTGTCTTGAAGCGAGTTCGTTTAAAATAGGATGAATCAATACATTTTAAAAAAGCATTTGCTGTATCTTCGCCCAATACAATTGCGTAAATCATATTTGAGACAGCTTTTACCTTTGGGTTCCCTTCATTTGCGCCAATTAAGCCCTGGATATATTGCAAAACTGATGCCCAATAGTAGAACCTAAAGTCAGGAACCCCCCAACCACCCCTCTCCCTTGATAAAGTCATGTACTTATATGCTCGTCTCGTCTTCCCATAGGACCAAATAAATTTGTTTAAAATTGACTCTAGTTTACTAAACCAAATTGACTCAAACAATAACGGTATTGTACGAAAAAAATAAAGAAATTTAGGAAGTATAATCATTTTAATGATGTTAGTGCGGCCCACTAACGACAATCTAAGGTTATTTATCCTTAGCAAGTCTGCGTTGACTTTTGTCAGTAAAGGCGAAATATTACGCTCAACTACTGTCCCTAAATCAGGTGAAATTTCTACACCTAGATATACTGCAGAGGAAATCACTCGAGGATCATTACATTGAGATGCTAAGTTTTTGATGATCTGTGTTTTAGCTCTGTTGAGTTTATAGCCGGAAATGTTACCAAATTCTTGGGCCTCCTGTTCTATTACCCCTATTGCCATCTCAGGGTTAGAGGTAATTATCGCCACATCATCTGCGTATGCCAGCACTTTCACTGCTGACTCATTTACACACAATGGGGAGATGCTGGGATTGAGTTCGAGCCACGTAAATATGGATCCATGTATAATGCGAATAAAAGAGGGGAACTAGGACAGCCTTGCCTTGTTCCTCTTTTAATCTGCACCGGCGCTGATAACTCTCGGTTAATTTTAATTCTAGCCGTAGGATCTCTATAGAGAACCTGAATTGCTTTTATAAAATTATCCCCAAACCCAAAAGTTCTCATTAACTCCCATAAATATTCCCAAGCGACCCTGTCGAAGGCTTTCTCAGCATCTAGAAATAGAGCCGCGACAGGGCCGCCTGTAACCTCCATAGCATCAAAACAGGTAATCACAGTCCTAATGTGTTCAGTGGTCCCTTTCCCCGGAATAAAACCATGTTGGACTGGGGTAACTAGCTTTTCTATTACAGCGGACATCCTTGTGGCCAAAATTTTTGAGTATAGCTTTACATCGGCATTCATTAATGCAATAGGTCTATATGACCCAGGATTTGAAGCAGGCTTCCCTTTTTTCAAAATAACAATAACCTCTGTCTCCCCCCAAGAATTAGGGATTGAAGTACCTCTCTGGGCTTGCATAAGTATATCCAGAAGATCTACACTAAAACCTGAAATAAACGTCTTGTAAAATTCAATTGGTATCAAGTCTGGTCCTGCAGCCTTTGATGAAGGGAGATCTGCTAAGGCTAGCATCACTTCTTCTAATGTTATGTTGGCATCAAGTATAGTTTTTTCCTCTGGCTCTAATTTTTTAAGTTGAATATTTCCTAAAAAATTCCTGATATTCTCAACTTCTGGCTCTGTCTCTCTATCATATAATTCCGAATAAAACTTCCAAAATTCTTTTCTTATTCCCTCAGAATCCGAGATTAAATTGCCTAAGCTATCAACTATATTTTTAATGTCCCCTGCGTTGGCTTTCTGCCTAGCTCTGACAGCAAGAATATGACCAATCCGTTCACTAAACTCGCACGCCTGCTCCTTCTTTGTTAAATAACTAGCTACTATCTTCTTAGTAATGCAGTCCGCTATTTCTGCCTTTAAAATCATGATCTCCAGCAATTGATGATCCAGCGGGAGCCCACCCAAAATTAACCTACTTAGCTCGGACTCAGCATTCAGAAGAGAATTAACCTGTTGGTCGAACAGCTCTCTTTCCTTTTTTCGTTTATAAGTTGAGAAGCTTATTGTCTCTCCTCTAACACCTGCTTTAAATGCATCCCAAATAAATCCGCTGCTTGTGCTACCCCTGTTGTTCAACCAAAACTCCTTAATCCATTTTTCCATGTGCTTACGGTAGCACTCATCTTGTAACAGAGCTCGCTCGAAAGTCCATTTGTATGTTTTCCTACCTACCCCAGATAAGTTCAGTACCAATAATAATGGGTTGTGGTCTGAAACTAACCGAGGTAGCTTTTTGATCTGTATCTTACCTAGCAGAGCATTAGATATTAAAAAGTAGTCCAATCTTACTGTAATATTATGGGGGGCAGAAAAATATGTATCCCCATCTAACTGCGGGTGCAGGTTGGCCCAAACGTCAGAGAGAGCATTATTCAAAGCCATGTTCGCTATTGCTCTGTGCACCCTTTTCTTCCTCCCTATATAAGAATGACCTAATTGTAACTCAATGTTCGCCGGGCGACTGATGTTAAAATCCCCACAACAAACAATCGGTTCTGGCCAAGTTGGAAGTTCATCATCAAGATATGTCGAGGTCATTGAAGGTCAAAGAAATGGTCATGTTAATGTAATGGGATGCAGTGATTTTTACGTAATAACCAATCTTTACTTTTAGTCACAAAGAATGCATACACCTAGCCAGTTATAAAGACTCCCGTTGTCTGGAAGCTTACGTAGCTGATTTCAGAATATCAGAAGAGATGGAAGCACTGAAAATAGCAACTTTATTTAGTTTTCTAGGTGTGTGTGTTTGTGTGTGTGTGTGTGTGTGTGTGTGTGTGTGTGTGTGTGTATGAAATGTTTTGGTGCTTTTATTGCACAACATTTAGTGGTGTGAATTGTAGGTTTCGTCCTCATGATGACAGCACCTACGCCTTTTGAAGAAGGTTACCATTGCCATGGCTGTTGGGGTGATGTGGTAATTAAAAAAACAAATTATGTGGTAAGAAGAGGCAAATTATGTGCAACATTCTGTAGCAGTAGTTTAATCCATTTTGACTAGAACAAAATATTTTTTGTCGATCTCTGCAAATTATGTGCCAAATAATGTTAAATAAGTAGCTACACAG
Source organism: Lissotriton vulgaris (assembly GCF_964263255.1). Taxonomy (NCBI): domain Eukaryota; kingdom Metazoa; phylum Chordata; class Amphibia; order Caudata; family Salamandridae; genus Lissotriton; species Lissotriton vulgaris. Next base: position 2,107,865,120 of record NC_141687.1, read on the forward strand.
TAAAGACTGTAGTCACAGAATCACAGAAATGCACTTGCCCTCGCCATTGTTCATTGGTTTTAACAACTCATTAAAGTTAAACACAGTTTAAATATTCCAATTTCATCAGCCGCACTTGAAATAAACAGATTTTTCTAGCTAACTATTACCCTGCCCCCAATAATCAGCAATATTTTTAAAAAAAATGTAAAATGGTAAACATATGTAAAACGCACCCTTATTGCCATATCAAAGTTCTGGTGACGTTTACGAACCACTTGGCCTGCAACTTAGTAGTTTGTTACCAGTACACATAGATGCAATATTGGACCATATTAAACAGCCATAATGCCACCCACCCGTTGCTCTTAATCTAAGTATGTTTGTGTGTCTCGTGTCAAGGTAGTGAATGTAAATGTATTCATTAACACATTATTGAGAGCAGTTGTACTATTTGCCCGTCTTTCACACATTTGTTACTACAGTGCAAATATCAAAGTCTATTACGACAGTACAGCAAGTGACAAAAGAAAATCACCTGTTATCACTCACACCTCAAAACTACTGCCTCACAGTAACTTTACTTTACACAGAGAAAGAACTCTCCTAGTAGTCTGTCTTTATAAACGTTGATATATGCCCTGTAGCAGCAAATGTGTAAATACCTGTCTGTTAGTACAACTGCTCTCTTAAACGTGTTAGTGGACACATTTGCTTTCTCTGCCATGACATATGACACACACACACACACATACCTTGCAAAACAGATCCAACTACTTGATTCCTGGGTTTTATCTAAATACATTTGTTAAAACAATAGCACGTGAAAAAATGCCTTGGCATTAACCATGGATGCAGATGCGCAGGATATGATATTGCTGTTTATTACCATTGGTTAGGGAGGAGAGGGTGACTATGACTTAATTATTGCATTGTCCCGGCCTCGCCTCGCACTCAACAGTGATAATAATCAGCACAATGCACTCTGCTGATCTGCATATATACTATGTAAGTCTGTGTAAGACTATATACATTCTATACATGTACACTCAGCAATATACCTCTAGTGTGGGGGATGGGAAACCAGCAGGAGTAGAACTTCAGTGTTGAAGAAACAAGCACATTTGTTGAGGATATACATCACATCTTTAGGGATCGAGGGACATGTTGTGATCTACAGCTGCGTTTACCATCAGATACCATGTTTCTGCTGATGACTGCTTTGTTTTTAGTGTCATGGAAACAGAGAGGAAAGAGTGGATGTTCTATTCATCAGGGAAAATGTCAGTTCTCTGTTTAAGGCACTCGCTTCTCCAGTGGTTCTTAAAATAGGTGTCTGACTATTGCCTCAAAAGGAGAGGACAAGCATTGCAAGCTATTTTAGGACATTTTAAAAGAGATATAGTTTAAAGGCTTTTTGCCTTCTTAAATTGTCTCCTCGATGATCAAAATTAGCAATTTCCCAAAACAGTTTTATTGAGCATCATTAAAACATGTCAAACAGTACTACATTCACTGTGGAAGCAGTGCACTCTTCCTCATCCTCACACAGAACAGATCCATCATGTGCCACTATACTGAATGCGTCCCTTGTATTTAAGTTATCATATTGGATGACCGCCACGTAGTTACCAAGGAGACAAGGCCGCATTGTGAGCAGAGTTAATGTTAGGGTATAGAGGGAGATGTAAGAAAGCTCGCAGAAAAGGAAGGCGTGTTGCAGCCGAACAGTATACACCTTTGCAAGGCCGTTTCGGAGTTGTGCGTCCAGTTTTGAAGGTCTCTTGTGGAACATACTCTAGTTATCGGTATGTCCCTGAAGTATTGCACACCTGGAGAACTGTCTGTTCCTGAATTACCTATTCTGTGTATTGTATAGAGTGCCCGAAGCTTCACCTGTAGTGTTGTACATACTGTAGACGCCACCTGTAACCTGTTGTGCCCCAGTCTAGTCTTTAGAAGGTTCCCGAGGCATACTGTTAGTCTAAACTTTAGAGTGAAGTTTTAGCTAGTGTTTTCCAGTCTAATCTTTAGACTCCAACTAGCCTACTGACTAACTAAACTACAGATGTGATGCAGCTTTATCAATTGTTAATTTTTTATTTTCTACAATGTTGGTGACACTGTGTATGCAACAGCAAACCATCCTCTACTGTTTCAGCTGCCTTTCTCTTGATTCAGGTGTTGCACGAGCGGACTCTACCCCTAATATTGCGGATTCAAAGTTCTCCGAGTAGCGCTTCAAAGTCTAGCTAGCCAGATGATCCTGTGTCAAAAACACAGGGGATGGTGAATATGTTAACCCATGAAGAACATTCGACACACTACAGATATGGAAAAGTGACATTGAAAATGAATCATTTAAGTCCTCAGCATAAAGCACCCTAAATCTATTAACGTTAAGAGTCATAAGTGCAAATGTGTTGGGTGAGGGGGCAGATGAGTATGAAAATGGCTAGAGGTGGTGTTAATGTGAGTTTTAAGGTGAGGTTGAGCTAAGGCGATGAAAGGGTTAAAGCGAGGTTACATCAAAATGTAGGTTATAACAATCAGATGTGGATGTTGATGAGGTAGCTGTGAAAAGTAGGATGGCTATAAGAAGGTATCAGAGCGCTTTACTTAAGGATCATCAAGGTTACAACAATGATAACAATTACACTTTACATTACTTATTTGCGACACCCTAAAGAGCGAGAGGGAGAGACAAAATAGAGCGGAAAGGGGGGTAGCTGGAGTCAGAAGGGAGAGGAAGAGGGGGTGAAGGGATGAGATGAAGGGAAGGTCTGCCCAATGACCGACTATCCCTATAGCTCTCACGGTAGCTCCAACGGGCATCGGTCAGATAGATAGATAGAAAGATAAGAGACAAGGAAGAAGCAGAGATACAGAAAACGATGAGGGGGAATGGGCGAAGACAGGGAGACGGGGAGGAAACTGTGCCCAAAGTCCGGCTGGGCAAGTGACGGTGAAGGAGGTGAACCAAGGCCGATCTCCTCAATAGCTGAACAGAGCAGCTCCACCGGGCATCGGACATAGTGCTCAGATTCCGCTGTCAGGATAGGCATCGGTCAGATAGATAGATAGAAAGATAGATAGATAGGAGATAAGGAAATAAGGAAAAGGCAGTTACAGAAGAACGATAAGGGTGGAATGGGCGAGACAAGGAGACGGGGAGAAACTGTGCCCACAGTCCGGCTGGGTAGGTGACGGTCAAGGGGATGAACCAAGGCCGATCTCCTCAATAGCTGAACAGAGCAGCTCCACCGGGCGTCGGACAGAATGCTCGGACTCCGCTGTCGGGATAGTGATCAGGTGTACTCAAGGGTAGTCCGAATAGCGCAGGGGATTGAGTGAGAGACCGTGGTCCAAATGAAATCCAGATGCTATCTTGAGGTCAGGCACAGTCCTGATAGGTATATTTAAGAAAAAGTTCAGCACAGGGAAAGTCACCTCTAAGGGTCAGGCACCCATCAGCCATAACTTCGAGTAAATAGTTGCCCCAGGGTGTTAGACTGGGACTAAAGAGGGGAAAACTGCCATTGGGGGCGCCTCGGCTCTCTCCTGCACTTAGAAGGGCGCTGTGGCTCTGGCAGCCGTTCCAAGGTCAGGCAACTCAGGCATAGTCCCTGACTGTGGCTAATTCCGAAATATGGCCCGCTTTACCAGGAACCCAGTTGTTCCCTTAACAGGCTTGGCCACCCTGCACCGATTATGGTGCCTCCCCCTGCACACCTTATAATTTGTGGTCTGCTTCCTGTGCCGAAGCATCGCGGCTCCGACCGCCGAGCCGTTCTCTCCTCGTGCCTCAAATGCGGGGGTTTGAAAAAGGGGGTAGGCTCCCCATTTCTGTTCAAGTTGAGAGGGGAGAGGACATCCGTTGCTCATTATCCTCTCATCGCATCTCCACCGCCGGCCGCCATTTTGGGTGTCTCGCGATCGCGGTCCCGGGTCTCAGCGATCACAGGCAAGGCCCACCGGATTACATATACCACGCCAGCGAAGATCCTGGACAGGGAATAGGCAAATAGATTTGTGTTATTTTCTGTTTACATTTTAGTAGACTTTCGCCAGAGCCAGCCTCCTTCATACGGGACGCACAATATGAGACCAGCAGTTTGGCTCGTCTTTTGTGTTTTTGTATTTTTATTTTGTTGCTAGTAATTATCACCCTTTGATAAGTTTTAATCTTGAAAACAAAATATTTTACAGAAATGTGTTCAATCCCAAATTTTGAGGACTGCTGAAGGGCACAATGTCAAAAGGGTGACTAATCGTTCACTGTCAAGAGCATCTAGCTTACCCACTTCTGTCCCCCCTCCCTATCTCTAGTCTGGTATTTGTAGTTTTCTGTTTACCATTAAAGAAGTAAAACTACACATCCCGGAACACACAACAAACAGTACTGAATGAGCGTAAACCGCTGTTGTAATGGATCAGGGGCCCTCGACTCTAGAAGCGGACAGTTCATCAAATCTTAGTTTTATTTTCTGCCACACAATACTTGAATTTAATGAACCCACACACTGACACCGATATGCATTATATTTCCTGTCGGAATCCTCGCTGGCTGTAAATCATAGTTGAGTTATGAAAATATAAAAAGAATACTGAAAAAAAGCATTGGGTACTATACTAGTACAACGCCCAGTTTCAGCTAACAAGGTATTTTTCAGTTTCTGTTAACACTACTGCTGGTGTCTTCCAGCGGTGGGTCACTGAAAAAACGCTCTCTCCCAAAGCATCCCTCTGACAAGGGTTGATGTGTGGTGCAATTTGGGTGTTAGTGCCACTAAGTGCCAATGCCTTCATTTGTATGAAAGTAATTGATATGCCATCCTTTACAAGATGCACCGTGGCTAGCTAAGCCTTTTTTTGGCTATTTGGGGTAGTTTGCGCTTAGGCCCCTGTAATGTTTTGACCACATAAGATATCCACGCCAAATTTACGTCCTTTTCTTCCAACATCACGGGGATCGTAAAGGTACCCAGAGTTTGTGGATTCCACTGGATGGGACCCAGAAATTAACCAAAACACAGAGAATTATTATTTGTTTTTAAAAGTGCTGCAAATGAAAGCGTCTGGTTTTTCCCCTGAAAATTGTATCAACAAAGGGTTTGTGGGGTTGAAATCACAATTTTCCCAGCTTTCAGGGACTTGAGACTTTGTTAGAAAACCACAGTTTTGGCATTTTACTAGGACGTACGTAGCCTATTTTTGCTATTTTTTGAGCTTTCAACCTTCTTCCAGTTAATGGTAGAAATTGGTACGAAAGCAATAATGGATCCTGGAAAGTTATACATTTTAGAAAAGTAGACGAGTCTGAATTCAGCAAGTGGTCATTTATGTAGATCCATCAAGGTTTCTTTATAGAAACTAACAGTTGAAAATGGGAATAATTGAAAATGAGTTGAAAAAAACAAAATAGATGGGACCTTGGCAGGCTGTTGTGATGGGTAGATCTTTTTAGTTTTTTGATTGCAAGTATATCTCACAGAATCAAAAGAAAAAAGGAAAACATGCTCTTTACTTACTTTAGGGGACACATGTTTACACCAAACTTTTTAATTTGTTTAAAAAAGAAGGGAAAGTAATCATTGCATACAGTTGTATTGTACCACCTATGGCCGGTGTGCTTAGGATAGTTATATAAACTCTAGTTTTAATGCATATAACACAAAATGTGTTTGTAATTATTGCACATAAAGTTTTGAATTACTGTAGCCTGAAGGCACAGTTGAAACTCACAAGCCTAACAGAAAAACAAAGAAGAAAAATGAAGAGATAAGCATTGACAAAGTATTGATTCAATAGCACTGGCACTGAAGTGCACTTCTTTTTAGGTGAATGTGCACATATGAGAAGAAAAAGTCACTTGCAGTGCACCAGAGCCTGTACCAATTGCTCTATGCAGTATGTCGTAGTGGGTGGACTGACCAACATAACGTGTATTTGTAAAGCGCACGTTCAACCATAGGTATCTTGGCGCTGAGTAACAGATGTTTATTATTACCCAACTCAATGGTACTCATTTTATCGACCTCAGATAGATGAAAGACTGAGTGGACCGCTGGGATTTGAACCTGTGGCCATTGTGTTGAACACAAGCCTCTGCTGTGGATGCACTAGTCCACTGAGCCACCAGACCTGACCAAAAGTCGATCTGTTTATTTAGGATTGCTAGAAAGCTGTAGCCATCTCTGGGGCAGACCCAAAAATGGAGGGAATTTTGGCCAGTTTGCTTATATCATTCTCACTTGCCCTGATGCCACAAGTTGTGCCATGGTAATGCTAAAGATTCATCCAGGCCAAAAAGCATTACTAGTTAAATATGTTGATAAAAAATTTGGTAACTTTAAAGGAGCTGTAGGCATGGTGCTTGAATCGTATTGCTTTCTTCTACACTTGTTTCTGAAACTGGGCCATTTTTGACTTCAGTAAAAGTATTACCACTTGAATCTGATTGTACAATTAGTGCAACATTGCAGCATGAGTTGGAGACACCTGCAGCTCCCGTAAAAAATTAATTCACTCTTAGGGGTCGATTCCGATTCGGGAAACAAATCCGTATGATGATTCGTATTCGTAGCCATTTCCGTACGAATTGTACAAATCCGTCCGAATCGCGTAGTACGATCCGTAGGTTAGAAATACGTCCGAATCCGTGCGAACCTTACCAAAAACAAGGCTAAATCCGTACGACTTAGACTCTCCCAGTGAACCGTACGATTCGTAAACATGCCGAACGACCCGCCAAGTACGATCCGGACCGGGTAATGAATATGCGATTCATACGGAACACATCACGTATAGGCAATTTGTACGGAGAGCCACACATTCACATACACACCGTACCCCTAAACTCAAGGGGTGTACGCACGGGGTGTACACACCGTACACCTACGACCTTGGGGGGTACGAACCATACCCCTATGCTCCGTACACCTACGATCATGGGGTGTACGCACTGGGACATACCACCGTACCCCTGAAATCCAGGGGTGTATGCACCGTACCCCGACTATCATGGGGTGCACGACCGTACGCAGGGGGGGTCCGTATCGTACGCATTTCGAGGCGAAATTGGCTTTTACGGACATTTTAAGGTCCCGTAAAAAAAGTCGTACGGAGTGTTGTCGACACGAATCGTACTTGCTGGGTCGTACAAAGCTGCTGCGATCCGTACAAACATCGCACACTGCGGGTTCCGAGTGCGATCCATACGGATTATTGAATCGTTGGTCTTTGGTACGATTCGTACGGAGAACTGCATTGGGTACACATCGTACTACATTGTACATACGGGGGCGGTTCGGGATACGATTCGTACGGGGAAAATGCTCCGTACAGCGATTCGGACTGGATTTTACCGAATCGAAATTGGCCCCTTAATGTTTACAACCAATTCTAGTGCAAACTAGGTGACAAGCACACCTTGTCAATTGCGTTTCACTAATATCTTTTTTCTAGCAGCTGAACTGCGTTGTATGTAATATTGCTGAAGTGTGAAGTGCGCATTAATGGATGTACATAAGAAAAACATCTATCTCCATTTAAAAAAAAAAAAGTTAGTCATCCTCTACCAAAAACCCGTTTTGACTTTGTTCACTGTAGTCTTATGTCACTGGTAGACAAAACCATGGCACCGGTGGATAATTTAGAAAATGTATGAAGTGCCTTATCTTTACTGCCAAAGAAAAGAGGTATCCATAACGCATTAATCACTGTTTCTATAAGCATTAGGCTTGGAAATGTTAAGAAGAGGACTGAGCTCTCAGTAACTACACTGTGCCATAATTTGACCAAACCAAATGGTTGTCGTAGCATCCAATATTCCTTATGTCTGCACTCATTCCATCAAGCAGCTGGTTTGAGGCTGCTCAGAGGTAAGAGATTGCTCATCATGATGTGCACCAAAAGTAAGGCTACATTTATATTAATGCATCTGTACATCACCAGGACACTAAAGATAGATTGGAGAGAAGCCAGTGGTGGCCTGCTGAAATGTAGAATGACTATTTCTGAGAAGCAGTCTTACTTTAAAGACACTGGCGGAATAATTATAGGTGTGATAGAGGCATTAACAGTTTTTGTCAATTGAACATAGTGATGTTAGGACGTTTTTTCACAATTTATATTTGGAACTAGAGGCTAGGTTTCGAGATTCTATGGGGGGGGGGGGGGGGGGAATTTGGAATAATGTTAGAAAATGTGGATAAGGTAGTGAATATTAATGGGTTTCCCTAAATCAGTAAAAGGGGTATTCTGTATAGATGCTCTTGGACTCCTGATCCTCAAAATTACTGCAGTACACCCTCTCTAAACACCAGTGCCAGATCTTCATATGTGGCTATATGTTTAGCACCAGAAGACAGGAGGGCCCATCCCACAGCAGGGAAGCCTCTGCCTCACAATATCTGGCTGAGGCTGGTGGACTGATGCTCTTGGTGTAGACGCACATAGTCCTGATGCAGAAGGATCTAAATATATTTTCAAGGGTAAGGATATGAGCAATAACATGTCTTTTGCATTGGTCGTCAGGACGTGGAGTCACCTAATAATTCACATGAAGAATTCACCCATGCTGAGAAATAGAAATAGAAAGAGGCAATGGTCAAGAACAAAAACACATAGTTTACTGTTCCAGCAACCAAATCCCCAATCTTTATCCAACTCGCAGGGATTGGTTGGGCACAAATCCAAAACAAGTGAAAAACATAAAAAATATATTTTGCTGGGGCATATCCTCCCATGGAGACAATGTTGCACACATGCTGGTAGTTTTCAGAATAGCTGTTTGCAGCACTTTGGTTAACTGCACCCTTACTGTGAAATAATCACATGTTAGAGGGTGTCAATTGCATTCGGGGCTTTTATACTCTTATAGTCTCGCAGGAAGAGGGAGGCGGTATGGGTCTTCTTCCTGTACCATGACTCCTGCCAACTCTACAATTGTGCCCTAAATTGAAAGTTGAAACTGCCTCAGTAGTTTGTGAGTGATTCATCACGTACCCACAGCTCTGGGTAGACCAGAACCTGTGTGGCTGCTTGTAGGAACGTGAAGACTTTTCATGATAAAACTCCTTGGGAGTTGTACTGTCCTTACTTTTCTCAAAGACCGGTTAGTTATTCTGGCATGCATAGATGCCACTCCTCATTACAGTAAATCATTCATATCCTGTCTGAGGTTGGTGTTCTACAACTATTATATTATATTGGTTTTCTGTTGTCTTGTGTCAGTTCGGTGTCTTAAGTGCCTGCCTTGAGTTTCGTTTGACCTTCTTATTTCTTCACCCTAGTTGAGGGGGCAGTTCTTGTATACCTTGTTTTTTTGCTGTTTCTTCAGAAATTCGTTTTTTTCTCTAAGAAGTTTTTTAACCAGGGTTCTGCTGAAGGCCTTGGTTGGAGCATGACTTGTTTAGGTATGCCGAGCGGTTCCCCTCAAATATTTGATGCTATGAGTTACATTGTCAAACACTTGTGGCAGGAAAGATAGGAGATACAGGAATCTAATTAAAATGGAGTTGTACACTATCTGGTCAGTCCTAGGTTTCTCCTCCCGACCTTGCTGTTGGAGCAATTAACCTTCATGGTACTGTTGTAATACTGTAGCTTGCATTCCTCGATGAAAGGCGAAGTGCCTATGCTGTCAAAAGAAGAGGATGTTCCAAGGTTATTTGATAAATTTGATGGACTAAAAGTACTGCCTGTTGTTGGACATAACTAAATTGCCTAACTGTGGAACAGTACAGTGGGAGGGTAGGAGTCAACGTAATGTATGGTAATTGCATTTATATAGCGCTTACTACCCCTGACGAGGCATCAAAGCACTTTTTTGGTGAGTAGCCCGCTACTCCGGAACCCCTGAAGGATTAGTGGTGAATTAGTATAGTGAAATAAAGAACAAAAACAAAACCAGCATCTAAAATATCGTGCAGAATGAGTAAACAAAAGAAGAGGAAGGAAAGTCTGCACATGCGAACTATTGACAAAATAAAGCGACCCCGTGATCTCAATGAACCGGATACTCAGATCATTTTATAATCTCAGTTTATTTCAAGTAAGCACTCTTAATAGTAGATTGTGTGTTCTATAGCAATGGTATGCTATTTCTTTATTGGTTTACATTTGTACAAGGTACTTGGTGTTTGCTCAGTATTGCGTTAGAGGTCATTGGGATTTTTAAGTTTGTCAAATTGCAGTCTACTTGGGTTCTGCTCCTCGTTTTAACACCCATCAGACTAAAGTGTATACATATCCATTCTGTAAAGGGGTTCAGTCGAATCTCATTTATACCTCCAGTATGTGTATCTCTGCTACAAAACTGAACTGTGATCATTGATCAGTGTGTCCTAAAGGCATTCCATTGCACTTGGTTACGCTCCTCTTTAGCACCACCCCCTCTCTAGATCATTCTTCTAGCCTGTTAAAATCAATTCTCATTTTTTTTAATCCATCTGGCATATCTTGGGTAGATCTCTGACATTTAGGACTACATGACCTTCCCACCCTACTGCACCTGGGCATCTTAAGCTGACTGTTAAGTATCCAAATTATGTTCACTATCAGCAAACTGTGCAAAATTACAAATAAAGCTTTCAAGATTATCAGCAATATTTTTCTCTGAAATGCAGTACAGGGGAACAATATAATGAACAGATGCACCAAAGGTGCTAATAATACTGCGGTAATCCAATCCTTCGCATGGTTCCCAGCCTTTGCTCCCTGTATATGGGAAAACGTTCAATTCGATTTCAGTTGTACTAAGAATTTGCCTTTTTACTTTTAGAGAGCGAGCAATGCTTGCATTTTTAAGTCTACATGAAAAGATTTTTAAAAATCCATTTAGTGGATCTAGTTTGTACTGTTATCAAGGCTGAGTCGGTATTGGTGCTCGCGCCACACTTGCAAGACATATCGATTGGGAAGCGCTTGCAGTTCAGCTGCCTGTCACACACAGGGTGCAGTGGTAAGATGGAGCGCGTGATGAGATAAAGGCAGTGTTAGAATAGTGATTACAACCTGGGACCAGCTAATGTCTGACTTCTGTAGGGATTTTCCTTTTTATCACTAATCGCGTTTGCACTTTACATTTTCTTCTGCCACCGCCTCATCGTTCATAGCCAAGTGAGCGATTTGGCATGGTGTGGCCAAGGGGGAGTGTGCAGCCAGTCCATCAGCTGCGATTCTTGGCATGGGATTTTAAATCCTGTTCAGTGCAGCCAACAGCATAGTTGGCACACACGTTAGCTAGTGATACGTAACCTAAATATCTCAAAGACAATCGGAAGGCCTCCTATTAAATGCATGCTCTACAACTGGGCTTGGAGTGTCAAGTGTGTGTTTGTTTATAAAGATATGAACTATAACATCATATTTTCAGAATTGTGACTTTCCTTGCAGTTTTAAATCCTGTCTGGACAGTACCTATAAATACATCTTACTTGGCAACCCTTCCCATTCAGGCTGTAGGATGCTGTGTTTCTGGCAGTGTTTCCTCCGTCAATTAATGAACTGGTGTGGTTTTAGGACAATCGCACTCCTGAGTTTATGAACCTTCAAAGTATGGTCTTTGACGTTTAGTTGGTGCTATCCGGTAATCCGTTAGGGACTGTAGGACCAAGTAAAATGCTGAGTTGCGCTATCCCAAACGTGGGTAGCAGCACCGGATGCACACGGTAAAAGAAAATTTCCAGCGAAGTAATTTAGGCGTTTGAAATTATTTTATTGCGAATCAAATTTCAACTTCATTCAAAATGTTGTATTCACATGATGAAATTGATACATCCATCTTCATTTCTTTGTTAATTCAAAAGATTCCCCATGAATTCCCAATGCATTTCGGGCTTGAGGCCCTTCATCAGGGGATTTAATTATACTGTAGGCAAAAAAGAAAAATGATACACATATTTAATACGCCATCTAGTATGCGTAATGCAAATCAACACATTTCAAAAAATCGATAAATCTCTTAAGCATCAATCTGGTTATAATCATCAGAAAACTGAAAATGACCCGGTTTAAATAAATAGAGTACACATTTAACCCCTGAAAGACAAGGTAATCACCACCCAGCAAGAGAGAATAGCATTCACTTCCAAATACTCCACAGAAAGTTATCGGATCAAAAAAATCATTCTCAAACACTGGCCATTATTGGCACTTGAAGAAGATTTTAAGGGTATTTTCTCAAGTCCACCTAGATTTGCATACCAGCGATCCAGAAACATCAAGGAGATATTGAACACCAAAACAGAAAGAAAAACAGCTGTTCACAAAGGTACTCTGCCATGCCACAACTGTGGTAATTGCAACGCCATCATCAAAGGAAATCAAGTAAGACATCCCAGTCAAGGAACTGTGATCAAATTGAAAGTATCTGCCACCTGCGACAGTCGCAATGTTATTTATATGTTGAAATGCCCATGTGGCTTGGCCTATGTTGGCAAGACTGAGCGAAAAATAAAAACCAGGCTCACAGAACACAAGAGCAACATTCGTACCAAGAATTCTAAATCCCCCTTGGCAGTACATTTCGAACTTCACAATCACACCCCCAGTCAACTGAGATTTCTAGTGTTGGAACAACCGAGTATTTTACCCGGTAGAGACAATAGCCAGTACTTATTAAGACGGGAAATATATTGGATAGACCGTCTTACCACGACCCATCCCAAAGGATTAAACGATCGGATTGACTTTCATTGCTTTCTGTAACAAGACACGCTAATTATTGTATTTCTCTTGTACCTAGTCTCACCTTGCTGTATAATATTACCCAGTTTTTCGCACCACGTAATAGACATATGTACTCTATTTTTCTATAGTGGTGATGTTCATCATTTAATTTTTCTGTTTAATCTTTGTACATCAATTCTATCTTTCATGTTGTTTTTATACTTGTCTGCTTACAGCCTTAGTGCTTGTTTGGCCCTGGACAGCTGCGCCCGTTGTTACACAACTCCGACTTTCACCCCCGGTTTTCACGAGTCTTTCCACCCCAGCACACGAACATCTTAGACCCCGAGTAGTCTGTTTTCCACCCCTGTCAATTTCGTGAACGTACACGTCACACGTCATTTTACGTAGAAAAACACACACGGCACTTCCGCATTCCATCCCGCCGACCGCACATGGAGGGCGACTTTGTTGCCAGTGCTCCGCACTGATACCGGTAAGCCACCGCTGTTTAGTTTAAATTGCAGCCGACTGGCGGAATCCATCCCACAGCCATCTGCCTAACCCGCCTTCCCCTCTCCCGGGTTGAGACCTTCCCTATACATTTAATGTTCCTTGGTTTTATTAATTTGGACGGGTTTCCATGTTTACCAGCTTTATGTTGCTGACATTCATTTCTTCCACCCGCCATCACCCTTCCTCCACCGAACGGACCCCAGTCAGTACCTACACTATTTAACGGTCCCAGCCATTTCCACCCGTGTTGTTTGACTCCGTCAATTAATCAGGGTCATCCTACCACTTTTTGCAGAGGTGGTTAAAAAGCTGCAACCCCCATTAAAATTTACAGTGAAGAAATATAAACTGCTCTTGCAGTGTCAGAGAGAGCTTGTCTGCATGTGATAGCCAAGAGAGTAGCCGATCATTGGTATATATACCATGGCCGCGAGCTTGGATTCCCTCTGCATGCCTGTCTGTATTTTGAAAACCTGGTCTTTTCAGGTTAAGTTTTTCTCGTGATAACTTATCTGCCTCCAATAAGTGAAGTGGAGAGTATTTTGGGCATGTCATTTCAGGGGTTATAGTTTTCCAGAGGGGAGGTTTAACCAGTGATGGCTCCTAGAGTTGAATATTTGACTACAGTATCTCCTTTAATCCACCTTTCTGCTGCTTCAAATGGGTGGACTTTTGAGCCATCTGGAGTATGCGGATATTGGAGCCACAATTGAAAGATTTTCTCAGCAGATGGGATTAGTATTCGTTTTGTACTTGAAGACATCGTAAATACGTAATCTTTGGGGTTGAGGGTTTTTGTTTGTTATAACCCTTTTGGCTATTGGTTGCTCTCCTTTACTAGTGCTTGTATTTGTAAACAAGAAGAACTTGCAAGGATAGGTAAGTGGACAGGGGCAGAACAGCAGGGAATAATGTAGTGTAATGCCGCCCTAGTTCAGCTCGTAGAGTAGGAGGGTTTCATTTCTTCAGCTGATGAGATCTCCTTTCTACAAAGTCATCATGTACAAAGACACACCTTGAGTGTGCATTGCATGACTCATCATTGCACCATAGTGAAACCTCTTAGAATAAAAGTGGCAAATGGTCGATCCAGTGTTTCTCCATCCATCACCAGTGTTGCTTCCGGACAGATGAGGTCTCCCTAGCAGTACCTAGGCAGACATAATTCTGTTGGAGCGCTTCGCTCATGTACATTGTTAATTCTTCAAAGGCGCTGTAGATACATCCATGCAAGAACCTGGGTTACCTCTCAGTAGGACAGTACCACACTTCTGTAATAACGTTTCACAACTTGCTCATAAGTCATAATATTAACATTTGCTAAATTTGTCATGTAGACAAATCACTTTTGGTGAAGCCGGAGTAGACTACGGAAAAACAGTATGTGTAGGTTTGCCAGTTGTGTTGCAGCATCAGATCACAGCCATTCTGAAAATTTTCATCATGCCTTTAGCTGTAAAGACAATAGTCCCCTTTTCCTCAGCACAACTAAAGGGACTGCAGAAAAGAGTCTTCAGACGGAACCCTGTTTGTTTTTTCATACATCACCTACATCGTTCTCGCCCTTGATTTTTACTGTATTCTGATGCCTGTAATCGATTCACCTACGCTCATCAAAAATGACAAATAAAAATAAGAGCTCACACAAGATCCTGCCAAGAAACCGACCAGTGGCCCAGCACCCCAAAAGAAAGCATTACATCAAACACATTTATTATTAACATTAAAGTCTAAAGTTGTTGTGGATTTATATTTCATATTTGTGAAAACGTTAAACAATATTTCCGTTGCATTTCCATCAGTTCTTGCTTCAGTGTTTTTTTACTTGTGTAATGTCTTGTCTTTTCCACATTCCTAGGAGCTGTTTCTAGACCGGAGACATTCTCTGATGTCATCTCTACATTTGCATAGGTTTCTCATAGTTCCCTGCTTAATGTTACACTTGTTAGACCCCATTTTTTCTAATTTTAGTTGTTTAAAAACCTTCCCCCAGGTTCCTCAGGCTTGTACGGATCATTCATTGGTCACACTCTCTCTGCAGTTGAGGGTAGAGTTGATGTGTCCCGTCCAGCCCCAGTGAAAAAACCGCCTGGGCATAAGTTGGACCGGGACATGTTAGCTACCTGGTTAGCGGAGCATAGACCCCAATTTCCCGCAGATGTTTAGGGGGCAAATTTGCATTTCCAAGACTGGCTGTTGGCCGGTTTGGATAGTAGTATCCCGGCCAAACGGTGTGGAAAAGGACGTGGGCCATCGAACCCATGGTTCGATGGCTCGCTAACGCAGGCAAAGAAGGGGTGCAAGCAGCTGGAGCGTGCTTGGCGCTGCTCCTACGAGGCCTCCGCAAAATTAGAATTTCGAGTGGTGGTTAAGGAATATCATAAGCTCATTCGAAGAGCTCGGGCGCAATTTGTAGCTAATAAGATTCTGGCTAGTTCCAATCCCACAAAGACAATTTTCTCCCTGCTCAAAAATATGAAGAGTTCGGGCGCTACCAGTGCCTCCCCTGTAACCTCCAACCATCAATGTGAGGTATTAGCGCACCACTTTGTGAATAATGTGGAGTAGGTTTATCAAGGCTTTTCTAAGGAGGCAGTTCCTGTCTGGTGGGGGGGACATCATGGAGGGCAACTGCCTGTCATCTTTTTCTTTGCTGACGCCCCAGGAGTTTGAGGCTCTGTGCTTTAAAACTAAGCCAGGCTCCCCAGCTGACCCAATATCATCTGCCCATTTTCGCCAGTTCCATTCATCTATTGCCCCAGTGGGTCTGGAACTGGCCAATCTGTCTTTGAGGCTAGCCTCTGTCCCCAGGGCGTGGAAGCACGCTATAGTCATTCCTTTGATAAAAAGTCGTCTCTTGACCCGGAAGATCCTGGCCACTATCGCCCTATTTCCCAGCTGCCTTTTCTAGCTAAGCTGGTGAAAGCGCACATGAATTCCATTCTATCAAAATTTATCGAAAAGTATAAAATCTTTGATTAATCTCAGCATGTGTTTCGCCCACGCCAAAACACTGAGTCAGCGCTTCTGGCAGTAACGGAATCCATCCGGAGTAGGTTGGATGTGGGAGACTCTGCGGCCTTGGTCCTGTTGGACCTTAGCGCCGCTTTCGATATGGTGTCTCATATGATCATTCTCAAATGCCTCCGGGGAGTTGGGATCAGGGGCGGTGCCCTGGATTGGATTCGGCCCTTTTTAGAGGGGCGGTCCTTCCAGGTTTCAGTGCCACCTTTCCACTCCCAGGATTATGCCCTGTGCCAGGGGGTACCACATGGCTCTATTTTAAGCCAGCTCTTGTTCAATCTTTATGTGAAACCCTTGGCGGAAGCGACTAAATGCAGGGGGTTGTACTTGGTGTCGTATGCCGACGACACCCAGTTGGTAATCACCTTTTCTAAAAACTGCTGTGCCAACTTGGAGAAGTTTGCGGATCTGTCGGTCATTTCAGATTGGATGAGGGCAAACTGTCTTCAGTTAAACTCCAGCAAATCTGAGATTTTACTGTTTGGGAAGGATCAGGAACTCTGGTCTGAGCAGTGGTGGCCTGACCATCTGAAACCCGTCCCGTAACCCAAGCAGGCTGTCAAGAACATGGGTGTTTGGCTCGACAATGGATTAACATTTGAGAAACAGACAAAAGCTGTTGCCGCTGTCTGTTTTGGGCTTTTGAGAGGGCTGAACCCTTGCTTACTTTTTTCCCTCCCAGAGTGCGTCAGACTATTGTGCAGGCTTACATTCTAGCCAGGCTTGATTATGGCAACTCCCTATATTTAGGTGGTAACAAAGCCAGCATTAAACGCCTACAGAGGGTTCAGAATGCGGCGACGCGTCTTTTAGTGGCTCTTCCTAGATCTTGCTCGGTGGCACATGTGCTTCCCAAGCTACATTGGTTGCCCATCGAAAAGCGCATTCAGTTTAGGGTATTGTGCATTTCTTATAAAATCTTGATGCACCAAGCCCCTGCTGGGCTATCTTGTCTGCTAATGCCCTATGTGCCTAGGCGCGCATTGAGATCTGTCGACTGTGCACTTGTCTGTCCCTCGAGTTTGGAGAGCGAGGGCAGGGGGGCGTTCGTTCGGTCTACTAGCGGCTACACTTTGGAACTCTCTCCCAGTGCACATTAGAGTTATTCCTTATCTTTTGATGTTTCACAAAACCATAAAAACCTGGCTGTTCTAATTATCTGATGTTTAGGCGCTAGGCGGTCTCTCTGCTTTTGTCTCTGGCTTCTGGTTGCTCTGGGACGCCTCGTTTCTGAGGCAGCCATGCGCATTACAAGCCCCAAATAAATAAAATGAATAAATAAATAATGTGATAAGTCTGTAACCACTAAGGTGCCTCAATTAAAAAAACTTAGATTGTGTCATAGTCTAAACAAATTCTATCTATTATAATTCAGAGTCGCTTGTGCTTTGGCTTCACATACATTCTCAGGTCCTAGAATACAAAGCAGTTGCAGTCCCCTTTTAGTTTATTTCTAACCGATAACCTCTTATGCATCATTTTAAGTCGCTAAGAGCGTTTTATTGTCTTGTTAATGGGTGTATGCATTATTGCCTTGCAGCTCTCTGTGTAATCCCTAGTAGATCACCATGAAACTAATGAGATATTGACAGTTATTTCATAGAATTGAGAAAATATTGCTAATGTATGCTGATGAAAATGGCGAGGCAGAAATGCCCCTATGTTTGCCCTTTAGTTCTTAAAAGATGAGTGCCCTACTGACCTATTCAATTTAATATAGGGAAACCTAGCATACATTATAAATGCTCTCGAATGTCACTTTGGTTAAATTCACAACAAATAAAGCACAGGTTATCTGTTTAACTTAGCACAGCTTTTGCCACACCTTATGTGAACAGAAAAAGCGTTGTAAGAAACTTCTGAAAATAGGGTATTTGGCTCTGGCCAGATTTTGATTGTCTTGATTGCATATGTCGATTGCACAGAAAATGTGGGGTTCTTCTGAAAAGGAGTAGGCCTGTATTGCATTTGTTTACTATATGGGAAAAGATTATGATCAATAAAGCAAAACCGAGTTGGGTTTGCTTATAAGCAGGACTACTAGAAACATGCTTCAGCGGATGGCCAAATTATGTGGCAGGGTTAAGTAAATTATGCAGCAAGGAACAACAGATTATGCGGCGTAATGCAGCATATTTAATGATCGTATTATGTTATTCTTATACTTGTTAACACTGTGCATTAGTTGCACCTAATTTGTTCCAGTGTAATACTCTGATTAGCAATAAGCAACCAGAAAGGTGACCAGTCAACCTTTGGAAAGTGCGCACTCACACTTGTTGCTGTGCTTTTAGTAACGTTTGAACCATTTTGAACTAGAAACTAATTTGAAGTTGTTAAAATATGCAGATTATGCAGCAGATGATGGAATATGTGAGAAATGTGGCAAACCTATTACTATGCGAAAAACGCGGGAGCTGCACAATCGCATGATGCCCGTGGCCCTACTAATAAAATATGGATTTACTGTAAACCTGATTTGTTTATTATGAACAGTTATGGCTAAGACCGAAAATCCAACTTGTTTATTTATTTATTTTTTTGTATCCTCATTACCACCATAGTTGCAAATGCCAGAACGGATGAGGTTACGACCAGCTGTCTCAGTTTATCAAAACTGGCAGGGATAAGAAAAGGCGATGTGGGTACCAGACATCCCTCAGCTGTGACGAGTCCCACCGAACCAGGCGTAAGAAAACCGATTACCTGACCAATGGTAAACTCGGTGGAAGTTACAGCCAACTCGGACCGGGCAACGGCTGTACAAATGGTGAGAGCAAGAGCACCATAGTAGCGTCATCATTGGACCCAGGGAAAATAAAAACCCGGTCAATTCACTGCTCCCATGACAACAAATACCATAATGCCCTTTTATTCTGGTTGCCGGCCCTAGCCAGATCCATGCGCGAGGTCTGCAAGATGGATAACTGCCAGTCAATGAAAGAGGGAGGTAAGGGATCCTTCCATTTCTTGCAGATCTCCCTTCTAGCCAAAAGCACAGCATAGAACACCAGGCTTTTCGCAGAACTCTGAACGCCATCTAGAAACCCAAAGATCACAAGAGGGAGCTACTTGGTTACCTGAAAGCCCAGCGATGCTGTAAGAGTGTTGCTAATCGCTTCCCAAAATGTATCCAAACGGGGGCATTCAAAGAACATATGGGAATCCGAGGCTGCCACGAGCCCGCATTTGGCACACGCTACCGAGTTTCCCTCAGTGAATTTTGAAAGTCTAAGAAGGGAATAATATGCCCTATGGAGGGTGTAGAGATGATTCCTACGTAGCCAAGAAGGTTTCACAATGTTCCATAAAAGCCCAAATGAGGCAGTCAAGAGCTCTTGCAGGTTGTGGCCTGTAAGTGAAGATCCCCACAACAAGTCCGGTTAGCTAAAATCGCCGTCTATTTCTCCAAGTATAAGTTTATACCACTCGGAGATCTCTTTTTTTGCTGGTGCGCTGTCCACTAGGTTAGCAATTAGTAGGCTGTAGCCTCCAAGTGGAAACCTATTACCTCTAGGGGATGAAGAGCTGTAGGAGTGGGTCCAGCTGGCCATTTGTAATTATTTAAACCTTGAAAAATTGGGGCCAATCCTGTTTTGGAGATGTTCCCATGAAAGCAGTTCCCCTTCGAAAAAGGGGTCACCCCAGACTTTAAGACCTGCTTCTCTTAGAGGGGGCGCTAAGCTATCACCTATCCAGGCGGGACTTTCAGGTAAACCCCATAGCGGTGTTCTGTTACAGAAATGCCCCAGCTTTATAGACTGTTACTTCAGACCACATTTTTGCCAATCCTTGTAGGACCTTCAATGTAATTTTTTTTTTAAATTTCGGATTGCCAAATTTGAATAAAAAGCCTGACTGACTGACACCTTCCCCATCCAGCATAGCTGAAAACATTGACCCAACCCCGTAGTCCGTATGCGTTTTCAGCAACATTCGGGTGTGTGATGGCTGGAAAGCCCATGCATATAACTTTAGGTGAGGGGCAGCCAAACCCCCCTTATCCCTACGCCTCTGAGCTTCTTCCAAGCAATTCTTGGCAGATGCTTGTTCCAAATAAAAGATGTGATTTCTGACTGTAATTTAGCTAACAGTGATTGGTCAAAGTGTAGGGGATGGTATTAAATAAAAACATTTGGGGGTAAAATCGACATTTTTGTCAAATTAACCCTCCCAATTAATGAGAGCGGAAGATGGGACCATACTTGCAGGAGCTTCCGACACTCTTTTGCTACTGTTGAAAAATTGACTACAGCTAGTCTATTAATATCTTTCACGATATTCAGACCCAGATACCGCATTGAAGAGCTAGGCTGTACACCAATGGTGCTCCCATCGTCGTTCCAGACAAGCATCTCAGTCTTTGCAGCGTTAATCTCGTAACCAGATACTTGGCCGAATTCGTGGGCAATTTTTAAAATTGCAGGGAGTGCAGTGCTAACATCTGATGTGAGAATGAGCACGTCGTCGGCATATAGGGCTACCTTCCTCTCCCATCCTCCATAAGAAAAAGGTTTGATGTTCACCTCGTCCCTCAGTTGTTGCGCAAAGGGTTCGATGTACAAATCGAAAAGGAGAGGGGAGAGAGGGCAGCCCAGCCGTGTCCCCCTTGAGATGGTAAAGGGGTCCGACAAGTCTCCATTCATCAGCAGACACGCAGTTGGATTACGATATAGGAGACCAACAGCTCGGCGGAAACCCGCACCCACGCCAAACTTGGCCAAAGCCCCCGACAGGTATAGCCAATTGACCCTGTCGAAGGCCTTGGTTGCGTCCAATGTAAGGGCAGCCAATGGAAGGGTCTCGGCCGATGCCATGTCAATGGCACCTATCAGATCGTAAGTTAGCTCATATAGTTGGCGCCCCTTTACAAATCCCTTTTGATCTTGATGGCGGACCAAGGGCGCAACCAAGGCCAGCCTAGATGCCAGAACTGTGGTGAAGATCTTATAGTCCACATTCAGGATTGATATTGGCCTATATGATCCGCACGCATCCATTGGTTTACCAGCTTTCAGAATAAGGGTGATCCCAAGATGCTGGAGGCAGCTGATATCCAACTTGTTTATTGTGGAAAGCTTATGTTAAAGCTAAACAGGCCTAGGTTAACCGCATCGCTGCTGCGTCGATTTTTGCGCTGTGCGGCTTCTTTTATTTTACCGCGTTACATGACGAGCTCAGCTCGTCATCAGCATACGCCACCCGTGGCTGATGACGAGCTGAGCTCGTCATCAGCAGCGAAGGAGTTAAGGGTACATTGTCATTACACTGTATTAAAGCTTGAGGCAGATATTTTGTTAGAGTATTTCACAGTTTACCATAATAGGCAAAGGAATGATGTTGGTTGCCCATTATGACCAACCCTCCAGGTAGAAAATCCTTGTTTTGCCATTTTAAGGAAGGTTTCATATTGTTTTCCCAATTGTAATTTTGTACATGTTTGCAATTTTGATTGTATACCAATAATTGCAATTTGGGAAAGCTTGTATGAAATTCAGACGGCCTGAGATGATTATGGTGACAAGTCAGTATTAAACGTTATAGAGCCCTGATCGGTTCATTACGAATATTTGTCACAGGCCTTGGGTCTAATCTTTTTAGAACAGAAATTGATGACAAATGCAGCAGGACTGTCTTATTTATAGTGAAAAGCTTTTGTTAAAGCTAATAGGCCTTTTAGGGGGGAGTGTTAATACACTGCGTTAAAGTATGTAGATATCTTTTGCCTTGCATGGATTCTCACAGATGCCTATAATAGGAGTTGGAGATGGAAACAAATTCTTGTTAAGTCGTCTTCAGAGGATCTGTATGTTGTTTTCCAACTCCAGTTTGTTGCATATTTCTATTTTAAGATTGTGTACTTAATTTATTACCTTGTAGAAAAGCGTATTCACATTATAGTAGGCCTGAGCTGGCTATCATGTTTATCCAATGATAAACAGTATAGACCTGACTCGTTCATTATCAAAAGTTAATTTCACATTCCATAGGACCAATCTGTTGAAGTAAAACAACAAAGTCAGTAAGCCGGAGTTATTTGCTGTGATAATTAAATGTTGCCGCCTCTAGGCCATTTAGGGTGGATTGATATCAGTAGACTAGCATTTTGTTACAGTGAATCCTGCAGATTACTGTTACTTCCTGTGTCAGAACCGACAGGTTGATTGTTTGCACTGTGATAACCCTTGCTAGTCCTTCTTAGGAAGGCATGACCGGTATAGTTGTCTCCCAAGCCCTTGTAATGAGAAAAAAATAGACAACCTCTATATGCATTTTCATATATAGAGAGTCTTTGGATCAACCCTCTTCTGTCAGCTTGAGTCATTCTTGGTCTCCTCCTCTCAGAGAGTATGCTGCTTAGGGCATTGGGTTAGCCCATTTCTGCTATTGGTTTCATTGTCCACGTAGTAACGGCCCAACTGCATATATATCCATCTGAAAACATGTGTAATTCAGTGTCTGGCCTGGTGGCCTGTCCCTTTGTGGTCCTTCAGCTCCCCAGACAGCTCTACTACACCATGCAGTTGGTGCTAATTTCATTGGCAGTGTGCTGCATCCTGTGCAGCCAATCATTTTCTGAACTGGGCAGCCCTTTTGAATCTGTTTTTCTACTGTTCCAAGGTGGCTACCCAATTTAGTAGGCACCTTGGAGTGGCTGAACTGTTAGTGTATAGATCCTGGCATTCGAAAATGGTTGTCCAGTCGTAGGTATGCTAAACAGCCATGAAGTAGTATTGTGCCTAAATTATCTTGCTTTTTCAAGATGGTCAACTACAAGATTCTAACATTGCAGCGAATGTTTAGAATTTTAATGCTACAGTACACTGTGTACAATACCATTGCAAGACGACTGCCCATTGCTATTTTTCATTCTATTTTTTGTAATGTAAGCATATGCCTGTGAAAATTTAGTTGGTGGCAAATTTTTTCACCATTTATTATTTTAACTTAATCCCTATATGCTGGTTGAGCTTGTTTGCTTTATTTCAGATAGATAGTTGAGTGGATTAATGCAGATAGGAATGCCACAATGAGAACACACATTATTGGATGCCTGAACTCATTAGTGACTGACAAGGCACTTTTTGTATAATCCAGATATATTGATGTTGCCAATGCTTGACTGGAAAGTTTATTTGGTGCCCTCATTCTCTGAATTATGGTCACAGTTGGTTTAAATAGTGTAAGCATTTTTTGTTGCATTTATAATTTTCCCAATCCTACATTGAGTAACCTTTTTTTGTGATGCTTAACTTTTATCCTAGCTGCAACACACCAGAGCCCTGTTACACTCCCTGCTTTTCATGGGGTTGGTGTATCTTGTATCATAGACACTTTTAAAAAAGATAATAGTTCAGACAGCAGCTTTAGGGACTTACACCAAACACCATTATTCAGAATATTTAAATAGATACTTCAAACTCAGGGCAGTCACCACTGGGTAGTTATAGTTGGGATGATTCAAAGGAAATGCCTTTTTTTGTTTTGCTAATAACTTTGGCACCGTTTGATGAATTTTCCCAAATATTTCCAAAAAGTGCTCATTTTTGCATAGTTTGTGCCTGGAAAGTTTTGGGATGATCAAGTGGGAGCTGAGACAAAGGGGAAGGAGGGTTCCAAAATGCGTTTTCCCAATTCCTTTTTCCACAGCAACTGTACAGTTTACACGCCTAAATGTATTTACTTCAAATTTGGCAGAAATATAGATTTTGGCCCGGAAAGTCTGCTTTTTAGGTCTCGACTGAGCCAGCGCATGCGCTATTCTGTCGAGACATTTTGTCGGTGGGATTTTAAAAGTGCTACCACAGCTTTTTGGCTGGCATGGAGTGTGCGTTTACGGGCACAAGGACGAGCAGAGGCGCCATATGGCTTTTCTCTCTTGTCATGGTGCGCGCACATCGAACACCATTTGCCAGCCTGCTTTCACTTTTGCCTTGTAGCGCGTGTGCACACAACTCGCAGGCTTGTTTTTTCCATCTCTTTTCATGTTTCATCTCCCTGTTTCTTTACCTGCGCCATGTTCCCTGCTCTCTTTTTGAATGCAATAAGTTAGTCTCCTTTGCCCGTACCTCTTTTTCCTTGACTCCTCCCTTCTCTTTCCACCCGTTTGCTCTTTCCGCTCACCCTGATCTGTCTTACCTTTCATGTTCCACCTCCTGTCAGGACAGACACTTTCATAGATGTAAAGAGACTGGCCCCATCAGCCACAGATGCCCTGTATTATCCGCCTGGCTGGCAGCTCACAGTTGTTTCAAATTCTTTTGATGAAAAACAGCAGAGAGTTTTTGAAATGGGAGAGCGAAAGTGACTGTTATTATGGTCCGGCCGGTAGCAGTTGTCCCCTCCTCCCTCGTGCTCTACCTCACTTGGTCCCCCAACCTCTCTTCCTCTCGCAAGGGAATCGATTGAAAGAGAAAGGGAAAAGTTTCAATTGTACCCGAAATTGTGTATTTTTTTCTTGAGAAATTCAACTAAAGTTATGCAGAATTAGACTTTTAGCACTAAAGGTGGTTTGATGCTAAATCACGATTATTTTCAAGCCATACGTTGCATACAAATGTCACAGCATTGTCAGCAGACTGGTTAAAGCAGATTTATCTTGTCACAATGAAAAACAAGCATTAATAGGTCTTGCTTTTGGGACCTTATAATTGTTTAGCCATGCAACACTTGATGTTGTTGCACCAAGAATATTGTGCTGGATAGCTAAACACTTGTAAGGTCCCAAAGGCGAGACCTATTGGCTATGCCAATGCTTGTTACAATTTGGTGTAAATTCTTTCAGTAGTTTTTGAATAATTGAGGCTCAAAAGCTTTGTATATGTCATGGAGGGCAGGCTCTGCAGACTCCACAAATGGCAATAAGGATGTAGCTACAGCCATCTTGAGGACCCCCCCGCCTGGGGCCCTAAACTTTTTGGGGTTTTTATTTTTTTCATGAATATGCAGAGGATCCCCCAAGGACGATGTCCGATTGAAGAAGAGGGGGGCACGCGGCCCGAGTTCGATCTAAAATTAAAGGGCAGGCACGTGGCCCCCTCCTCCAATCCTGGAAATTCCCTCGGACCTAATCCATCAGGGTAGGTGCAGTTACTATGTCTCAGGGAGCCGTCCCCTGTGGTACAGTTGTTTCCCTGCCATCGAGCACGGGCAGGAACATATGTGCCTGCTCCCGAATGGCGGGAACAATTCTAAAGCTCCCACCAGGAGGGCGCTGGCATGACCTTCCCTGTTCACAGGATCCCGGGCAGGGAAGGCATGTCTGATCCCACTCTGCAGCTTTAGAAAAATACTTCTCTGGGTAGGTGCAGACTTTTGTTTCCCCGCTCATGCTCTTGTGGGCAGGGACACTCACATTTTTTCTGCTCTGCAGGAGCAAAGTAAAACGGCTATTCCTACCGGTCGTGAGCAATGACACCACCCACCGCACCCAGGATGGCTGCATTCAGAGAGCCGTTTACCCTGTGGCTCTCCTGTAGACTCCAACATACTGTTTGGTGGTTGCTCTGGGTGGACCCTGGAGCACCCACCCACAAGCACCTCCGGCCCCAGGGAATGGGGTTCTGGGCCTTTTTAGGTTTGAGAAGGGAGGCCACGTCCTCCTTCACCTTTATATAAAAAAGGACACATGAATGGGCTCCCTGGGCTATTGTGGCTTGGGGAGGTTGGGCCGTGAGCCCCTGTCTGCTTCATGGCTACAGGAATAGGGCTCCTAGGGCCCCTGGTGGCTTGAAGAGGGGTGCTATGCGCCCCTCCCTTTAATTTTAAAATAAAAAAAAGCCAATGTTGATGGCATCTCCAGTACATTTAGTAGCTATTGGTTCCCCTCCGCTTAAAACAAAAAATGGGGAATGGGATCCCCGGGTCTAAAGTGGCTACAGCAATGAGTTGAAAGCAGGGCCTGGCTGCAGGCTGTACGCAACTTGAGTTTGGCGGGGGTTGGATGCTGGACATGGCCGCAGGCGCACTTCTGCCGTGCTTGGAGCGGGATTGTCTGCTTGTGGGGGTTGGCTTCAGGGGTTTGGCCTTGCTTCCAACCGTCTGCCTTGCAAGGCAGGGGGTTGGCTTTACATATGATAATTGAATATTACGTTACATTAAAAAGACCCTAGTAATTCATTTTATAAAATCCCAAAGTTAAATGTTCTAGTTGAAGGAAAATTTCTGTGATGACGGCAAAAGATTTAAATATACAAAACCACTAAAATACAACAGTTCAAGTTATCTCAAGTAACTGTAATTTGTGCCCTAAGGTAACTATAGCTTGCATCTTGCCATGCACTAATTAACCTACACATTACATCACTCATGGGATTTTCTATGACATTATTGATAACAAACCTGCAATATTTGCAATAAAATTATGGTTGAGAAAAGTATGCACAGCGGTTGCGCGAATTAGTTACCTTAGTGCACGAGGTATAGTTGCTTGAGATAACCATAACAGGAGATTTTATGTTTTTGTACATTTAAAATATTAAGTTAAATAAACATTTCTTGTGTTGCTTTCTTAAACATACATGGATAACAAACTCATTGTAACCACCCCCGCTGTCATCTCTTAACGCTATAATGCTGTAGCTTTTTATGCAAAACTTGTCATTTGAAATATAAAACTTGTATCCGTTATTCACATAAGTGGCTAATGCATAAAAGGTGACGCTACTCAGATGCTTATACACATTTCACTGTGTCGTGTGTCCTTCCAAAAATTTTATTTAGAGAACGGGATCAAATGTTAAGAAGGTAGAACTGAGTCGGGAATCAAAATGTTTAATGTAGCTATAGCAAAGGGGCCATACAGAGAAGATGGTCTAGCTGTGTCTGATTTCAATATTATATCTACTAGCACACCCTCAGCACGCCCTTATCTGGGTACCTGAAGGACGGCACCAAACAAACCCTACTGGAAGGAACACCTGGAAGGGAGCATTTAATATGTCTATTCCTTAACTTTGCTGTAATTTTAGAAACTTTGCTCCCAATATATGCTGCAGGGGGAGATTATCAACCAAATTTGATCAGTGTAATGAGCAAACTATGGGGCTTGACAACTACAGTGACCAAAACCCATTTGCTCAGGAAAAGGCCCTTTGGGGAATGCCATCCTTAGGAGCATTAGAAGGGATATGCCAGGGACCACATTGATTGGATGTGGCTGTTTCAAATGGGCGATTTAAAAAAGTTCCTTACTTTTCAGGAGTGGAAGGCCAATTCGGTATTAAAGGGCAGTTCCTGCAACATAGAACAATGGCGGAGGTGGCACAGGAGACTTTGGAACAATTCATGGACTTACTGGAATATACCCACATTTTAAGAGAGATTTTTCTTTTATGAGTGGCAAGGTGCTTATATAATGCACTAAAAAGTTACTCAAGACAAGGGAAACATCATTTTGACTAACCTTTAGAGAAAAATAAGACTTCCAGTGAGCTTACTTAAGCAGAAAGGATGGGGGACTTGCACACATATTATTACTGCCTTTTAACACGGGCCTGGGAAGAGATTGAGCTTGAAATGTCTAAGCTACCATAAAAAGCTAGCATGTGTATTTGGGTTCGCATATCTTACGAGGCCTGAAATAGTGTTTTCTTTGTTGCATAAATCATTTATAACAAATAACTGTACACGCTCTGTAATTTACCATTGAACGAATATTTGTTTTAAAGCTGCCTCGAATACTGCATTCTTTTGGTCAAAGTTGTTTATCATTCTGTGTATGATTATCATTTTCAGGAAGGAAAATGCTGAGTCTGGTTAATGTGAGCAGCATGATTCATGCTGCTTCAAATAATTTTGCGTACTAGGGATTTTATTTTCTTGCTGCCTGATGGCTGCTTGTAGGCAAATTGCTTTAGCAGAAATATTTCATCTCCCGATGTAAAGTCCTGTGTATGCACAATATGAGACAGAAATTTGTTTCAACTGTGTTTCTTACTAAAAAGACTAATACATTGCTGTTGTGGTGTGAAGGGCTTTCTATATGTTTCAGATTCCGCGATTTATTTGCGATGTACAAACAAAGCACAAGAGCATGATAAATATTGGACTATTTTGCCACTGCCTTATCTTCAGAATGTTTGTCCAGTCGATATGCCCAATGACCATAACTACTGTGCAAAAAAAGTAGATTGCTGTAGTTTGCCAATTTTCTGTTGATTTTATCAAATTGAATAGTGAAATGTAGCTTGAGAAATGTAATGGCAGTAACACCAATCTATTTTTGTGCATGCTGTGGAGGCATCTGGGAACACCCGCAGCATGGCTCTAAACTGAACGCTCGCTGTAATGAATTACCCTGTGTTCTTTTGGGTCTGGAACTGAAATGGAGATGTGTTGCCGTTGCATGTTTACAGATAAGTGTGCAGCTGTTTTGCACCTACTAGAAAAATATTATTTTGCTCGTCATTGGATTTTGGAGGTTGGCGGCTGGAAGGTAAAATGGAGTTGTGGGCTGGTCATGGGTAAACCCTTTTAAATCTAGGACTCCTACCACCTTTCCCCTTGTGTTTGCAAGCCACCACCAGGGGCACAGATGGGGAGTGTGAACTCAGTGGGGGCTTGCCCAAATGCTCGTATGCATTTTGACATATTAAGAGGATACACAGAGTAATTGGACTGACAACCCCGTTTCAAGTGTGCCATGGAATCTTTGGTATCGTTCACATTTTCGAGTAAAGTGTAGTGTGAATTTGTTAATTGATACATAACTCGATGATATTTGAGAATATAACTCAAATTACATTGCCAGCGGTAGTTTTTATATTTGTTAAATTTTCATTTCACCAAGTTTGTCATATGTCTCTTTACGAAAATGAGTGGACGATGGATTTTAATGTTGTAAAGCACTTGATTACCATAGGCGTCTTGGCGCTGCTTCTGTAGTTTGGATACGGAAAGATGCCTCAACTGTGTTATGTGTGGCAACGCCAGATTTTTAAAGCTTTCTTGAAGGACCAGAGGTCTAGGGCTGAGTTTTAGTGTGGTGGCCAGTGAGTGCTATAGTTTGGCTGTTCCTGCTATAAAGCTTCTTCTCCTGCTGGAAGCTCTTTTGGTTCTGGGGACTACTACCATTTTGGCCCTGTCTGATCTTACATTTCCCGACTTGGTATACCATGTAAAGCGGTGTTTTAAGTAATCTGGGACTGATGTTGAGCAATGCTTCGAAAGCAATGCATACAGATTTAAACATGATCCTTCTCTCAACTGGCAACCAATGCAGTGTTGCTATGCCTCGAGAAATTAATTTGTATTTAGGAAGGGGAAGCGCTCCCATTTCCTTGGGCCACCACATTTGACCACAACAAGGTGTCGTTACCCAGACGTAGAACCCCATCTTACTCGAGTTTAGTTTTAAGCAGTTAAGTTGCATCAAGTTGTTATCATACACACATTAAAGCGATCCACTGTCTCTTTCAGATTCCTAGACATTGAGACTATGATTTGTCGCTCATCAGCATAGGATATGGTTGAAAAGCCATAAGATGGCATGAGCCGTGCAAGTGGGCTACATAAAGGTTAAACAAGGTGGGGCTCAATGTTGAGCCTTCAGGAACCCCACACGGTAGCTTGAAACTAAATGAAGAGAATTGTCCAGGTGCCATATGCTGTTCCCTGTCTGATAGGAAAGATTCTAGGACTTTTGAGAGCCTTGCCCTTTATTCCAACCTCCTATAGTCTGTTGATTAGAATACGATGATCGACCATGTCGAAGGCTGCCTATAGGCCCAGTGGGATCACGGTTGCTTTCCCTCCTTCATCTAGAATTGATCTCAGATCTTCCGTGGCAGCGATTAAGATGGTCTCTGTACTATGGGTTTCTCGGAAACCAAATCGAGTAGGGTCCAGAAGTTTGTTGGTATTACTGAAGGAAGTGAGTTCCATATTAAGGACCTCCTTCAGGACTTTTGAGGAAAATGGCTTCCTGGATATGGGCCTGTTGATACTAAGCTCCAAGGGGTCAAAGGTAGGTTTCTTTATAAGTGGCATAATTGACGCTATTTTCCACTTAGTTGGAAAGAGTCCCAATCTCAGGATCTCATTAAAAAGTTCCCTCAGTGATTCGCTGACAATATCTGGCTCAAGATGAATTATCTTATGCAGACAGGGATCAAAAGATGAACCTGATTTGGTGGTCAGTACTAGTTTGTGTACATTTTCCACATCCAAGGGAGCAAAGATCTCCATCCAGCTCTCAGTAGAATATGCATCTAGGATTGTGGCCGGTTCTGTATAGTTATGCAAATTGCCATTAATTGTGTTATAGACCTCTTTTACTTTGGACTGGAAGAACGTAGCCACGGAATTACAGAAATAGTGGGTTCAGATGCTTTTGCCAAACTTTTAACCATGGTGAATAGTTCTTTAGTAGAATCTTTTGTTTGTGAAATTCTGTTGGAGTATTACTTGGTCTGGTCTTCCTCAATCAGGACGCTATAGTCTGTAATAGCTCAAGAATAGATTTTTTTTCTTCTTGGGAATCGTATGTAGCTTTCCACTTCCTTTTTAATTTTTAGTAGATTCTACTTACATCCAGAGGCAGTGCAAGGAAGGAGCACGGATCCTTAACTGCTCCAGCACACCTGATTGGGCCCTTATCAAAGAGCCACTTTCTAACCTCGGAGCCGCCATATGACACGTGCCTGCTACTACAGCGACATTCGGTCTTTCCAGAAGAGGAGACCTCATCCACACGGAACACATTGGAGTCCGTCTTCTTTATCACACATGCCCTGACTAAGTTCACTTTGCTGAACGAAACGCGTTGGCTGAGACTCGTTGCACAGTTTTGTTGGAATACCTGAATAAAGAACATTTTTTTCACTAGAGAATATTGACTATTTGTTATTACATCAAAAACGTACAAGATGTACTGTCTGATTTTTCACCAATTGTCATGAAACTAAATGCATGGTGATTGAGATTATGGTTTGGTGCACTTTCCTTGTTATGTGATGAGTAATGTAATAAATACAATGAGCTATCAACCTGTTCTTAAAAGCTTCTAAAATTGACTGAAATCACGGAGTAGGGGTAACGATTCAAGTCTTTTTTTAAAGGCAGGTCTAGGACCATTGTTTTTGTATCGCATGGGAACCCAGGTCCTAGAACACTATTGGGTTGCCCCATTTTTAGGTCTCGCCTAGACGAAAGCAAAAGCGAAGCTTTTGCTGTCTATGCGAGACAACTTATGTTGCCGCTTTTCTGGGAATATTGTGGACATCAGACTGTGACGAGCCTGTCCTCCTGGAGATTGCAGCTCGTGAGCGCGCACGTCGCGTCGCCCTGCCTGCTATTCGCATTCACACAAAGGCTCCCGCACGCATGCGCACATACACACACACACAGAGACACACACACCCCTCCCCCGTACTTCTGACGATAGTTAGATCTTACCTATTCAGGACTGCAATGGAAGTCCAGAGTGCAATCCCTGAGTGTAGCTTCTCGTTTTTTGTAGCCCCATGCATCCAGAGTAGTCCCTCTAGTCTCCTAGGGAACTCCGGCGGTGAAATCTGGAGCTGCGTACTGGTTTCGGTCGAGCTAGCGCTGGCGATTCTTGTTGGGATGGGGTGTAAAAAATAAAAAAAAAGGCGTCAGGAGCAGGCCGCGCGCCGACAAGCGCTGTGAGCGTGTACGGCGCCGGCGTCAGCTTCTCTCGCGTTAGCACAGGATCTGTGCACGAGCCAGCCGACAAGCGCTGTGAACACATGCAGCAGCGTGCGCTTGTTAAAAAGTGGTATACAACTGAAGCACACTGCCCATCTGATCGAGCTCCGAGTTTGAAAGTCCAGCTGCGTGGTGGCCAGTCTCCTTACAGCTCCCTTCCTCTTTGAAACCGAAGTCCCGGATACGGCTGAAGCGAGCGAGCGGCCGCCGCACATTCCGCGCCTGTGGAACGCCTCTCCGCCCCCCACCGACACCTGCAGTCCATCCGCCCATCGTGCGCTGGGGGCACACCCCCTCCGCCTTCCAAGCAGCGCCGAACTTCGGCAAGTTTGACTGCGCCGGGTTCGTTATGCGTCTAGGACCCGGGACACAAAGTATTGCTTGCGCTTCCTGTGGACAGCGCTGTGCAGTGGAGCTTGGAGCCTCTCCTGGTGCTTCCGAGGACTGGACATTTAAACCCGGCAGAGGAGAGCTTCATTCAGGTAAGCCCCGCTTTATTCGCACCAGTGGCCTCTTTTTCAGTGTGGTATGAAGCTGTGCTTGTTGTTTGAGAAACACCCTGCGCTGCCGGGTCTGTAGGGTTCACCGGTCTCTTTGTTTGGGAGTCAGATTAGTGTCCACTCGCTGGGCAGATCTGTGAACTGCTCCTGCAGCAGGGAATATACATCTACACTTTCTGACTGGTGTCTGGACAACTGAGCACCTCACTCTGCTCCAGAAGTGTCCTTCTGTTGTGTCCCGGTGTTTCGCTTAGTTCTTGGCATTGCCAACGAGCTCGGCCGTTTTTATATCACATTTTAATCCAAGTGCCACCAGTGCCTACGTAACGTTTGTTCTTGTTCTATCGGGCATTTCTCAGGTCGGCCGGTGGAGATTCTTGGGGGCAGAAACTGCCGCTGGCGACTCTGGCACTTAACAGTTAATTTACAGCAGGCACCGAGGGTGCTTTAGAAGAGAGAGGGGAAGGGAACGGGACTGGAGTGAATATTTTTGCCCTTTTTTGCAGTTTTATGTAGCGCTTACTCGACCCGAAGGCATTAGGGCGCTTTACACGCGCAGCAGTTTCCCGTAGGTCATAGGCCATCATGAACTGTTTCCGATCTACTCTCTGTACTCTGGAGGAGGGGGTAGGGCAAAGGAAGCAAATTAATGAAAGGTCGTATTCTCAAGTTAAAAACCCTCCACGCTAACGTGAGATTCACCCCAGGCCTGCGACCGTAGGCTACCGGCATCTGTGAAATAAGTTTTCACAGAAGCAGCCAGGTACTAAACTTATCGGATAACTGGGCACGTGTTTCTTTCTATTTTGTCTCATTGTGACTTCCGGTGACATTTGGCACATAATTCGTGGCTTTACTCTGAATATATCTGCGGTAAGAAAGGTATAACTTCCCCGAGCTTATTTCTGGAAATAGCTTTAAAAATACACTGTTTTTCTAAAAGCGAGTGTCAAATGTTGTCACGTCGTTGGCTAACAGCTAAGGCTAAACAATTTTTCAATACCCACGATACAGTCATGCTTCATGGCTGCTTGCAGGGCGCTTCAAAGCACTACAGGGGATTCCAAAATAAACGGAGAGATCAAGGTAGAGACGGGAGAAGCTCTGAGGGGTTGACATTGAAAGTTGGATTTTCTTTTCTCTCTCTCGATACATCGAGTCTGCTGAGCTGACCTTTCACCCGAGAATCGCTGGGGTGCATTGTGGTGAAGGAGGGAGCACCCTCGGACTACCCCGAGGAGTAAGTTTCTCTTCTGTTCATTTATGTCACTGGAGCACAGCGGTGCTAGGCGAATTGGCCCGCCATCGATAATAGAGGACGGACAGACTATGGATGCAATGGGCTCCTCACATCTCTGGGGCCCTGTGCCACAATACCTGATGCACTAGGGATAGCTTCGTCCCTGACTGGGCAGGACTGGACGTTCAGGGGTTTAAGTGGGATGAAAAAACTGGGTAGTCTCTCAAAAGGGCGTTATCGATGTAATTAATGGCGTGGCTAAAACATTTCAGCTAAAAATCTGTGTTTTGCATAGTGTGCCGCCCGACTGGTATATTGCCTCTTCTGTCATTGTATCCAGATGTGTAATACAACATGTAACATTGCACTTACAAGAAGCAGGACTATTGACTTTACCAACGGTTGTTAGGCGCGTAAGACAAATAAGACACAACAATGGCTTCGTTGTATAGAATATTCAAAATGCTTCAGTTCTGAAGTGATGAGATTGAGCAAGAACTAGAACAAGCCTCTTTGAAGTTACATCAGAGGCAGTGAAGGGTGGCACTGCTACAGAGTTACGATTTTTTTTACCACCCTGATGGAGAAGGCAAAATGGAGAGCCCGCTAGAGATGCGTCTCTGCACCTGCTTTTTAGAACTGCCAGTGCTGGTGCCAGTGCCTGTAGGACCCGGCCCACTTAAAGCCCCATGGACGTTGTTGTCTTAGAGCGAGCGACAGGACGTCACGTAGGAGCGCAGTGCTTACAAAAAGGGACTCAAGGCACCCAGTGTGATTTCCCTGATCCAGTGTATACCATGCTTGCTAAAGTGAAGTGACAATGAAACTTGTGTAGGGACACCTGGGCATGCGCCTAAAGTGAACTATGTACTTCAAAGGTTATTTTATCCATTGGTAAACTGCTGCATTTTGATGCATACACTGACATTTTAGCTCAGTGCACAGTGCAATGGCCAAGCGTTCTCGTTTGCTTTTAAATGTAATACATTGAGTTTGATGTTTTAAACAATATAGTTTGAGTGGAATTTTAGGAGATGTTTATGAAATCGGAATGACCAACAGTTCTGCTGCCGAAGCCAACATGCTCCAAATCTGCTTTCTCCATCACTTGTAATGGTCATACAATATTGCACATTTTTTGTAGGCTATGAACTGAGAATGTACAAAGGGTCTTTTGAGAACGCTGCTGGTGGTTGCTTGCTTTACATCAGCATCCTGGTATTCTGAAAATCACACACTACTTTCAGATGTGGTCTCTAGTGATGACCTATTTGTAACATAATTCATAGGATGCCTCACCCTCACACCCCCGCACCATCACACCACCTCACACACCCTCACCCTCACACACCCTCACCCACTCACCCTCATACGCCCTCACACCCTCCCCGTACACCCTCACCCCCACTCACACACCCTCACCCACACACACCCTCACACTCACACACCCTCACCCTCACAGACCCTCACCCTCACACCCCCTCACAAAGCCTCACCGTCACAAAGCCTCACCTTCACACACCCTCACCCTCACACCCCTTCACACCCTCACCCCCACCCCTTCACACCCTTTCACACCCCTCACTCCCTCACCCTCATACCCCCTCACCTCCCCATCACACCCCCTCACCCTCACACCACCTCACCCTCAGACCCCCTCACCCTCAGACCCCCTCACCCTCAGACCCCCTCACCCTCAGACCCCCTCACCCTCAGACCCCCTCACCCTCAGACCCCCTCACCCTCAGACCCCCTCACCCTCAGACCCCCTCACCCTCAGACCCCCTCACACTCAGACCCCCTCACACTCAGACCCCCTCACTATCTCACACCCCCTCACTATCTCACACCCCCTCACTATCTCACACCCCCTCACTATCACACACCTCCTCGCCTTCACACACCCCTCACCCTCACTCGCCCTCACACACCCTCACACACCCTCTCGCCCTCACTCGCCCTCTCACCCTCACACCCCTCACCCTCACAAACCCCTCACACCCCCACACCCCTCACCCCCCCTCACCCTCACACCCCTCACCCTCCCTCACCCACCCTCACCCTTACAGCCCCTCACCCTCACACCCCCTCACTCTCACACCCCTCCATCACACCCCCTCTTCTTCACACACACCCTCACCCTCACACACACCCCCTCACCCTCACACACCCCCTCACCCTCACACACCCTCTCACCCTCACACACCCTCTCACCCTCACACACCCTCCCTCACCCTGTAACTCTCACGCACCCTCCCTCACCCTCTCACACCCTCCCTCACCCTCTCACCCTCACACTCACCCTCAATCACTCTCACACCCCCTCACCCTCACACCTGGTGCTCTGTGTGTGTCGCTGTGTGTGTGTGTGTGTGTCGCTGTGTGTGTGTGTGGCATTGTGTGTGTGTGTGTGGCGCTGTGTGTGTGTGTATGTGGCGCTCTGTATGTGTTTGTTTGTGGCTCTGTGTGTGTGTCTCTCTGTGTGTTTGTGGCTCTGTGTGTGTGTGTGTGTGTGTGTGGCTCGATGTGTGTGTGTGTGTGTGTGTGGCTCTGTGTGGGTGCAAATGCAATAGGTCTCACATTT
The DNA here is from genome assembly GCF_964263255.1 of Lissotriton vulgaris. Taxonomy (NCBI): domain Eukaryota; kingdom Metazoa; phylum Chordata; class Amphibia; order Caudata; family Salamandridae; genus Lissotriton; species Lissotriton vulgaris. The sequence goes on from NC_141687.1 coordinate 2,107,901,307, forward strand.
GCGAGAGATTAAGCTATTGGCATTGTAAATGACAGTGCCATTTATTTATCTGTTTTCAAAACAAACACATACATAACAATTTTGTCATTTACAATGCCAATAGCTCTAACTTTTGCAAAGGCGAGACCGTTGCATTGTAAATGCTTGTTGTAATGGTAAGCCTCACGTATGGCACAGCAAAATTATGGAACACGCTTCCAATGGATCTCTGAAGTGCAAACTCACTTACCTCCTTTAGAAAAGGGTTCAAGACAGGGTTATTTCAGAACTAGATGCTCCGTCCTGTGCTAACTGCAGTCTTAGCGCCAAGAAACCTCAGAGTATGAGTGAGCTTAATACATTTTATTAACTTACCATGAGAACTTCAGTGCTTGGTAGAGCTTTTTGTTGATGCATACAGAAATACAATCTTAACTCAAGTATGCAAGGTTTCCTTTATTTGGAACTGTGAGATATGTGCTACCTGCAGTCTTCTCCATTATGTGATTCTTGGTGTGGCTTGTTACCTCACAATAATTGCTTGGATCCCTTTGTCAAGGCAAATCAGTTTCTTATGCAAAGACCACAAGGAAGCCCCCTCTTGGATTGAGGCAAGCGGAGTGGCTACAGCTAAGGAAAGAGCTGCTTTACACATCGAAAACCATGGGGTGATGAGGCTTTCCATCTAAAATGCCAATGCCCTTCCATAGATTAGCTTTGCTTCCTACTTGTCAATGTTACTGCCTTCGTGCAGCTGTTTGCAACCATATTTTGTTCAAAGGAAAGTAAATCAGAATAATCTCCACTCTTCCCACTTTATTACAGATTAGCTTCAAATGTGCTGTGTTCACCTTTTGTTTGCATAAATGATCGCCAATGAACTATTAATTGCCATTCTGTAAAGACTAGAATTGCCTAGAAGTTATTTTTGATGCTTAATTAGTGTGCCAGTTAACTCTGGAGGTCCAAATACCCAAACACAGCCGTCTTCTTGTCATCCAGATCTGTCTTGGGTGTCAACGTTACAAGACAGTGGTTTAGTTTCATGTAGGGACACGAGCTGCTGAATTTTAAACCCCAACAGCATGTCCTAGAGAGTTAAGAGCCATGCCCTCACCTCCTTTTGGGCGACATAAAGAGTGTCTGTCAGGCTGAGCAAAGGTCATTCTTACAGATATGGTTTATTTTCAGGTCCGGCAGCCAGATGCTAGACATGCACTGTCTGAGCTGAACTATGCTGGCCTGAAGATGTCACAGCCCATGGGCTTGACCTCAGCTTCTCAAAGTACCTCAAGGTCCTTTCCCTCACGATGAAGGGGGACATCAATGATACCCTCAGACCTGCTTGCTTCAGTTTTAAGCCCATATGTGCCCATTGCGCAGTGTCTGCGTAACACCTTGTCGCAGGGTGGGTGGGGTGAATCAGCACAGTCTTAGTAGCCCCATTCCACTCTGTGATGAGTAAGGGCCTGCCGCCACCTCTGAGATTCTGGCAGTCCCCAACCCTCCAGAAACCTATGAAGCTTCCCTCTAGAGACACTGGAAAAGGTAACAGTTAATGTTTTTACTTCATGTTTTGTGTGTGTGCGTATTAATGTATGTATATATGAACGCGTGGTGCGTGTATGTGTGTGTCTGAAAGCATACATGGGTGTGAATAAGTGTGCAAGTGTGGCCCCTCTGCCTCCGCGTGCTTTGATTACCAGCCATCACTTACTTTAAAGCATTCGTGGACAGCTGTTGTGTTCATTATTTATTTCTTGATCATATAGTGTAATCACTCAATTTCTCTATAGTTATTTAGGAGCTGACATTGTTAGGAGAAATCCACTCATTGAAGAGCTAGAATGTTTTGCAAGAAAGAAACTTTGACTTGTGAGAAAATTACATTTCATAATAATGGATAGCATAAGTAGTCCTGGCTCCGTACCAGACACGTCATTGATGATTGGGTCCTTCGGTCCCAAATCTACAAGGCTTATTGTCTCAGAGATCTTCTCAATGTATCGCTTGAGAGAGGAGAGTCATATTAATTTAAAAAAAAAACACCCAGGCAGTGGCGTAGCTGGTGGTGATGGTGGGGGGAAGTGGGGGGGTCAGGGGCTAGCGCAATGTAAGTTTATATTTTTATTTTTTATTATATCTGTCAATTGTCAAATTTAACCCCGCCCCTTTTTACCTGCACAAGATGCGCCGGCACTGGGCATCAAACTCAGGGACCACCCCAGGCAGTAAATGCACCAGCTGCGCCACTGTACCAATGATTATAGGTACCAATGATTATAGTGTGTGACTATGGATGTATTACTTTATTTTATTACAATATATTCAGCAGGTGTTGCAAGAAAGGCAGCTCTTGTCTGTACTGACGTTATTTGCAGTAGGAATAAACTCGCCCTCTCTTAATTGACTATCCAGCGTGACCTAAATGTTTTCTGTGAGAGCTTGTTAATTTTAAATGGGAAATAAGAAAACACTGAATGGATAATTCTGTAGGTTTTTAAAGCCTTTTCTTAATATTTCGATGAAATTTATATCATTTTATTATTGAACACCTGGAATTGCTCTTTAGAAAAAGTTTATTTCGTACATTTTATAAGAGCCTTTACTAATTTATTGTATTTTTCATACTTTCGATGTGATATAAAAGATACATTTTTGTGCAAGGTTAATTGAAATCATTTGTGCAGTGTCCTTCTGTATATCGGTTTTATTAGTCCATTATGGTCTGTATTTACATCAAATAGAACTGTAATTTGGTAACCTCTACAACTCATCCTGTCTCATAGGAGCTGGCATGAGATAAGTTTTTCATTAACATTTGTCAAATGGAATTTGCCATGCAAATTGGAAATAGGTTGTAAATTATTTTCTTCATTTTTAATGTCGTTTCAAAGACCTTTCGGTTCATTTTGTAGTAATTACTTTTGTTTCTGCTACCCATTATCTTTCCATCCAAACGCAAAAATGGTCTATAACAGCCAAACATGGGAATAATATTATAAAAAGACATCTATATTACACACTATTTGTTTTTAACGTGCTTGACTTAGATTTTCTTAGTGGAGTTTATCACGTCCACTTCTTAGCCTAATTTTTGTTATTGCTTCTGATTTTCATCTTCTGTTAAATATATATAGTTTGCTTGTCTTTCACCATTAATCGTCTTAAGTAAGTAAATTGATAGGAAGAGATCAAAGTTAAGATGTCTCACTAATGAAATTATCTTTATAACTGAGAATTCTGCCTGGTGGAAAGTTAGTTAAACCCTAGTAACAACCTGTGTGTAGACTGAAGATGGGCCTGCTACCCAAGGGTTTTGCTGCCCCAAGCAAAAATCACTAAGTATGCCACAGCACACCCTCTTCATGTGTATACTCGCATTAGCACATGGTACATACTCACATAAACGAATCCTATACCATTTTGGCCTTTTGAAAATTCCATGAATTTGGTGCAGGCTTTAAAGGATTATTGAGCTTTGAAGTGCTTAATGTGAAAGTATTTTTAAATGAGCACCTAGCTTAGAATATTTAGCACGTCTGCCTTTTACTGTCATTGAGTAGATGCGGTGTGATGTTTTTTGAAAGTAATGGCTTGTGCGGGAAGGAATGCGGCTGACTCACTATTACTTTCTTAAAAAAAAAAGGCAGCAGATTGTATTTACTCAGTGAAGGCGCGTTGTATACCGGTATTGAGAGGTTTGCGTGCATCTGTGCAGTTTGACCACATATACATGTCCTTTGAGATACGGGCACTATGGCAATAAAAGTGAACTTGTCGATATGAAGCGGTTTTCTTAGATAGAATTTGCTTTCCCTTTTGCCTGTAAGCAATTGAAAATAAATAAATGTAGCTAAAACATTTTATTTGTAACAAGCGTATTATTATTAAATGCATACGTGTCCTACAACAGCGCACAGGTCAATTGAAATGTTTTCCAATGTACAGTGTAGTGAACATGAGAATGCATTGTCTAATGCCTTGCAAGTTCCATATTCCAAAGATATCACATAAATGTGTTTTCACACGAGGCCAATTTTGAGATTTTTTCCCATGTACCTAACCCCTTGTGTGCATGTACTGACTATATATTCTTTTTATAGTTAGGGTACATGCTAAAAGAAACCTAGTATAAACCATTTATGCAGAACTGTTAGTAGTGATACGCTCTTTATTACCAGCATTGAGGGAGTGGAGGGAATTCAAGACACACTCAAGGCTTTTTCTCATTAATCATGTCCCCTTTCCATGTTCCACAATAGTGATAAAGTGATAACTAGCATATTACACTTGGCGTGTGTGCGATTTTATATTTATATACCTCCCTCTACATATACATGCAGGAATGTATAGTTATGCTTGTTCTTGCTTTTATGATAAGTTATTGTAATTTTTCATCTGTATTGTCCGGTTTATTAGCCACTTTGATTACCCTTTGACAACAAATTGTCTAAGGATTTTTACGGAACTCCACTCCATGAATACTGATGGTGCATGTTATTACCTAAATTGTGGATAGAGGTGCACATTGCTTTCCTAAATATTTTACTAAGGACATATTATTCATGTCCGCAAGGAGTAAGTTTAAAAAAATAACTCTGCTGTATATTAGTTTGCACTTTTGAGTTTTGAATACTTATGCTGTGCATTTAAGCTGTTTTCTAACGTTGTAGCTACAGGTGTGAAGGATTTATTTCAGTGTAAAAATGTATCCATAAGCCGTTTAACTTGTGTTATTTGATAAAACAAAGTCCTTGCCCGTGAATTGAATCATGCAGAAAAGCAATTGTTGTTGCATTGCTTTTAGAGCAGCTGTTTTGGAAGTTGAATTTTCTGTTTAGTGAAGGGATGTTTTGAGGAGTTATTAACTTGTTAGAAACTCCAGTAAGACTAACAAAAGTCTGATAACTTCTTTTTGATTTGCAGGGAAAACAGAAAGAGGGCAGTTTCCACTGTATTCTAGAGATGCTCCAACACCAGGTTGTCAAGTAAGTACAAAAATGATTGAAGCTACTTTCAGTTATTTCTTGAGTGAAAAACTTTTTTCTAAAGTAAGCACACGTTTGTTTGACAAAAGCACTATAAAATTAAGAAATCGCTAGAGAGGGGTTTTAAATGTACACATTGGTTAACATGCTCGAGAATAGGACAACCTAATATTTGCCTATGCAAAATAAGTTGTGTCATTAAATGGAATCTGAACATACTTAAGTTGCTTCAATTAGTAGTACAACTCTCCATAAACATTTCTAGAAGAGTTTAAGGCTAGGCGAAGAGGCTAAAATATACTAGGCGAAAGGTTAAAGAAAGAGATAAAGTTGGTGTTAAGTGTTACAGCAAGGGTCCTAGCGAGAGTGGTGTTAGGTTAATGTTAGTTTCTAGCATGTATGGATAGACATGTAGTACAATTGATTTTGGGATTAAAGACATTTCGGTAAAGGAATTTTTGCAGCATCTTATTATAAGGTGTGTTCATGTTTATTAAAAGGCTTCTTTTTGAAGTTTCTCTCTAGTGATATTTCTGCACAGGTAGTATTCGGTAAATGTATTTTTTACAATTACATAGTTTTCAAAAAAATAAGATGTCTTCATCTCTAATATAGAGATGCCAGTAGTTGAATAATTGCATGCCAAGTAAAGCATCAGTGCTTTTAAAATGGTGCAGAATGTTAGCTGTGTGTTTGACAGAGTAGATTATTATGTCAAAGGACTTCTGTTGACACAGACTACAAAATGTTGCAAGTTTTATTTTCACATCTGGTAAAGTTATTTTCATGATCTTCCTCCAATGAAGAATTAAGGCAATGTGACAAAGCAAACACACCTTTCTGCCTTTGTTAGTTCTGTAGAAATAATTGGAATATGGTCTTTTCTAGTAGCCATGTTTTTGGCTGTGCAACCAGTTCATATTTCTACTCTTAAATTCACCCATTGACCGTTTCTGATCCTGGACAGAACTCATGTCTTCTTGTACATTAGTTTTCTTATCTGTCCAACTAATTAACTGGGTTATAAAAAAAACTTTATACTGACCATCCACACGAATAAGTGACAGAAGAAATGTGCATGTTGGGAAATGGCAGAGTGTAAAATCACAGACTAACACATGCCTGCGTTTAAAAGGTAGGTGCTCTTCCTATCATCAAGTTTCCTCATAAAACAAGAATGTGAAGGTCTTACAGTGTATCTCAAAATGGAACAGTGTGTGGGTTATTCAAACCTCAGAACAGTAATTTATATGTTGTGGAGCAGGGATTAGGAAGGCTTGTTTCATGACGTAAGCTTCCCTGACTTTGGGAATGTCTAAGTCTTTCAAATGTATTTCTTCTGATGGGTTTCAAACCTCTAGCAATGGTAAGAGTCTGCTATGTGATCATTTTGCTTGTGGTGCACATCTTTTTGGTAAACACGGCAAGCTCGCTCTGCTATATCAAATTCTGAAGTGGAACTCATAGATTTAATTTGAACGGTAGAAGTTATTACCCCTAATAGGCTCTATACGCGGTATATCACATGACCGTAATATCGCATACACTACATCAACCAAACCACTTCATTAAGTGTAAGTGAGTTGATTTAAAGTTTAGAATAGTAAGTATATACTCATCTTGACAATGTAATAGATTATACCTTGACTTTAGTATTGTGCCATGCAACCAAAATAGCTTCGTTTAGATCCAGAGGCGATTGCCATGGTGGAGAAGAGGGAATATAGTTTCAGCTGGGTTTGATTTCAGGAAGGCTGAAAACATCCATGGATGACTTGTGCAATGGACTCATTTTAGTGTGTCAATGGCATTACTGTTGGTAGTCTTTATGTGCAGCTTGGTGTCCTCTAAATTTTGCTGTGGCTTGCCACCTAACTTTGGTAATAAATCTTCACCCTGCATATGTACTGTAAACCTGCCCGCTTGAGACATATTTTAGACATTTAGTGTGTGTTTCCCTCATTTTGCAGGTGTCTGGCCTTGAACTGTATGTTTAATGAGCAAGAACTGAAAAACAACATGCCATATTACAATTCCAGGAATGTAACTGCAGAAATTAGCTATCCTCATGGTCACCATTTCGTATTGCATTAATGATGAAATCAAGGCTGATAGGTTGTCAAACGTGGAATGTTCACGGAGTTAAATTTTGACCACATTTTGAAATATATTTTAGGAAAGATAACTTTTTAATTTGTGATTACCTATGCCTTTTAGCATGTGCGGAGCGAAAGAGCACATGCTAAAAGGCATTGCGGAACAGTGGGTGCTATTTTGTCAGCCGCAGATAATAAAAGGTGATCACAATAAAAACAATTAAACGGCTTAAGAGGCATATTGTTTTTACTGTGATCACCTTTTACTTGCTGCACCGTTTTGCATAAAGTTTTGAGCACTGTTTTCACATCACACTTAGAATTTATTACATTAATTATATTGCATCTGATTATCAATGATTTGATTAACTTTTCCTGTATTTATTTGGTCATATCCTTTATTATTTCTCATTCTTATTGACCCTTTGGGTATTATAGAATACATTGAGGTATTTTGAAAATTACTAAAACTTTCAAATGATACCTCATTGGACAGTGTTGTATTCAAATAGCGACATACTTTGTCTTTTGATTTGGGGTCGGCTTGGTCACAGTGCCAACCTCTCTCTCACTCTTTAATGATGCCTACCATTCATTGGCTCCATGGACTCCTTCTAACACGCCCTTTGCCACAAAGGATACATTTGTTCTTATAAGTGCCTCTCCCTTTACTCTGGCCTTCATGTTCTTGAGTGTCTTGGACTTTGACTTCGTGTGTATGTGACTCTTTTAATCAGTCTGACAGACTGCACCATCGCTCCTGCTGTGTATTTGGGATTGGAGTTGGGACCCTGAACGTTGTTGCTTGTTCCCAGTCAATCACTCTCGGCTGTCACCTGATGAGCACTGCACAATATCCTGGTGGGGCTTGTCTTTTGATCTCTTCAACATAAACTGTCCATCTTCGCGGCTTCTTCTCATTTGTATTGCGTGGCACTGTGGGACCCTAAGAGTACACACCTTGGGTTTGAGAGACCATGTTGTTTTATGTGACTGTTGAATACGTAAGGATACTTTTTTCTGTCCTTGCAGTGTATGCTTCATTTACTGTCAGGCATGTGTGTCTTAGTTCACCTACAACTGGTCAGGCACAGTTTCAGCAAGCATTAATGGGCACATATCCTTCCGTTCAGCACCCGTTGGAACTTTGGATCGATTTTTCTGACCAAGCACATAGCAACTCGTATAGTAGGAGTACTCATCTGCCAAGTGACAGTCTTGCCAAGCTTAACTTCTCTCCCTACACGTGGAAAATTTGGAGGGAGCTCTCACTAATGGTCTAGACATAGGAGCCTTCGAGAGGTTGACCCCAAATTAAAGAAGAGTTTGCCTTTCAGCTCTAGCTTTTTGATATATTTTATACCGATCACCGGTGACTAACTGCTGTACAAGTAGTCGATTCAACAGTTCATTCCCTAGTGTAAGTTTGTGTTGATATCAAACATGCCACCATTTAGAGTACACCGTACAAAAATTGCATGATATTTGTGACCTGTTTAAAAATGCCTAGTGCTGTGGTCTGTCCGTAAAAATATTTGCTTATTGCCCTATTTACCCAGCGGCTCTTAAAAAAGAGGATTCTTAATTTTTAAATAATGTTTTTGACATGATATAACTTTAATATCCGATTAGTGCATTCGTTGTGTAGAGAGCACTTCCCCCAATTAGTTCAAATTGCAGAAGTTTTCTATGATGTTTTGTGAAATGTTTTCTATCCTCGATCGATTTCTCCTTATGAGGATATCCCTGGAAATCTAATCAGGTTTTATAAACTTTTATATTTGTAGGATTAGATAACAGTAAAAAAAAACTACACTCAATAGTTCACTATATTCTGTAGTAGGGGATCTCTGTGTATAGTCATAATCTAGTGAATAGTCCCGCCCATGTGCGTGGACCCCGGCAATCAAAAATAATCTCTTAAGTTGTCAAATCATGCAGAAACTGCAAAGACACTTAAGAGAGAATTTAAAGACAAATAATGCAGCCTATATCCACAGGCTACACTGTCCAGTACTTCAACTAGAAATTCCACCAAACACCACCACACACAACACAGCCTGCCCAGTTTCTACCATAGAGGAACTTGCCTCCACCAGTAAAAGACTCTGGAATGATAGAGAGGAAGGCATGGACAGACAAGCCCCATAGGCTGCCATTATGTGGCTTAAATAGGATACTGTGCCTTTAAGAGAACTTTCCAGAACTTTCTCCCAGTATCCCAGAATGCATAGCAGGTCCCTCTTACTTTCAGTTCTTTTTTCCGGCTCCTGCTAACAGGACCCTGGCATTGAGCTCTCCCTTGTTTCAAGGGTTTATTGAATTTTTTGTCACTTTTTTGGATAAAAATGTTTGAGTATATATTTCTTGGTGCTTCTCTTCTCTCCTGTGTGTTGGTTCAGGCTTTGTTAGGGCTCTAAAATGCCTGGTCTTTGCGACAAATGCCCAACATGTGGAAGGAAGAAGGCCAAAAGTGATCCACACGACGTCTGCATCGTCTGTCTCCCTGAAGAACATGTCCCTGAAGACTGTGACATCTGCCAGCAGCTTTCAGCAAGGACCCTGAGGGACAGGCTGAAGATTAGGCTTCAAGGCCTTGAAGAGAGACGACTGGAGGCTGCAGGTGGGTCTGGGCAGGCTGGCAAGGTTCCCTCTGCCTCTGCTGAGGCCTCTGGGGGGCTCCCCAGAGGCAGGAAGACCAGCAAACGGTCCTGGTCTCTGTCGGCGTCGATTGCATCGACGACGACGACGTCGAGAGGGATGACGACGGTGTGTTCCCCATCTCCCCGGGGCTCCGGGTCGAGACGGCGTGAAGAGTCAACGTCGAAGGGCCTGGATAGGCCGCCGTCGAGACCACCGTCGACTGCATCTTCATCGTCATCGTTGACGTCTGCGTCGACCTATCGACGTCGAAGACGGAGCGACCGGCATCGGCGCTCGCCGTCAAGGCGACACCGCCGGTCGCCGTCAAGGACCTCGAGAAGGAGGAATCGATGCCTGTCGTCGAGAATGGAACGGTCGACGTCGCGGAGGCGGCGTTCGGCGTCGAGAAAGAAGAGGTCGACGTCGCGGAGGCGGCGTTCGGCGTCGAGGAAGAAGAGGTCGACGTCGCGGAGGCGGCGTTTGACGCCAGAGTCGCGGAGGCGACGTTCGACGCCGGAAAAACGACGCTCAGCGTCGAGAAGGAACAGATCGGCGTCTAGGAGTCGCTCCAACTCTCCTAAACGGCACAAGAGGAGTTCTGGCGCCAGAAGTCAGGCTGGATCTAGTGGAGGACGCAAGAGAAAGCGATCGCCTGCTGAAGGGGCTGGGTCACAGTCCCCTTCGCCGAAGGAGTCACCGGGCTCGGTGTACTCGGTGGTGTATACACCAACTCGGCCTAAGTCGCCCCCTCCTCCTGTACCTAAGGAGGACCCTCCCACCAACCCTTCACTTCCGCCAGGACGACCACTACCACCGCTTCCACCGCATGGGCCTGCCCCTCGGTCGGTGATACCCCCGGTCCCTCCGCCGAGGTCGACGTCATTGCCTCCTCTGCCGACACCTCCTAAGGGGACCCCTAGACCTAGGCCCCAGGAGGAACCGAGGAAGACGCCCCCACGGAAACCTGTGGAGAGTCCACGGGCCGGGAGATAACGCTCTCGCTCTAGGAGGAAGGAGCGATCGCGCCAAAGGTCATCCACGCGGTCGAGACACCGCCATAGGAGGCACAGATATCGCTCTCGCACGAGGTCCTCAGGGACCAGGGACTAATCTCCGACCTTGTCGGGATCACCGGACACGAGGGTGTCGCCGATTGATGACCTGGTGGCGTTCTATGATGTCCTTTTGAGAGGCGCTGCCAAATTAGGCATATCTTTGACGGTGCCCACGCCTAAGACATCAGTCATTTTCGAGACACTGCACCAGAAACACCTGTCTCGTCCACTGCTGCCTCTGGTGCCAGGCCTGGAGGAACCGGCCATGGACCTTTTCCTCACCCCTGCGGTGACTAAGGCGGCCCCATCGAGATTGCTGAAAAAATACCGGGCTCCCGATTCGGACCCGGCCTTTCTAAGGGCGGAACCTCCTCCGGATTCTGTGATTGTGACGGCGGCCTGCAAACAACATGCCACCACCCCATCCACGGTTCCCCCGGATAAAGAGTCTAGATGGATGGATTCAGCTGGAAGGGAAGTATGTGGAACATCGGCGACCTCTATGAAGGCTGCGAGTGCCACGGCTTTGTTGGGACGCTACGACCGCGCCCTCTGGGACTCCCTCCAGCAGTTTGCGGAACACTTGCCTCGCGAGAAGCGGGAAGACTTCCAGGAAGTGCTAAACGAAGGGATGCTGGTAGCGAATCAAATTATCAGTGCTGCAGCAGACTCATCCCTATTAGCGGCACATGGTTTTTGCCATGGGGTTAACCAGCGACGTCACGCCTGGCTCCGCCTTACGTCACTAAAACCGGACGCACAGCAAAGGGTAGCCAACCTTCCATTCTCTGGCGAGACCCGTTTTGGGAAACATGCGGATGACTAAATGGCCCGCATGAAGGCGGAGGCCGAAACGCTTACGGCTGTGGGCCTGGAGAAGCCCAAAGAAGCGAAGAAATCGTACCACCCATTCCAACGGCGGTTCGGTGGGCAGGGTAGAGGACGTGGCCAACCTTCGGGACAGTCGCAGTACCATCAACAGTTCCGTAAGCCATTCCAGAAACGCCCGAAGGGCAGAGGAGGCCATCAGTTGGCTCCAGCGACCAAATGCCCGGCCGGGTCTAGGCCCTGAGCACTTACTTCCCCCGGATCTGTTACCCACTCCGGTAGGGGGAAGCATTCAATTTTTTCTGGCAGAGTGTTAATGTTAATGTTAAGGGAAATTTATTGAGCGCACTGTCACCATGAGTTTCCTGGCGCTGATAGGACACTGAGGTTGAGCAAGAGGAGTTTAGTGGGGATGTGAAAAGAGCAGAGTTTTTAAAGATTTCCTAAAAGATAGGAGGGAGCAAGAGGTCTTGAGTGAGAGTGGAAGAGAATTCCATAGCTTGGGAGCCAGGTGAGAGAAGCTGCGGCCGCCAGATTTAGTGAGTTTAAACCGGGGGATAACTAGAAGCTGAAGGTGGGTGGACCTCAAGGTGCGGGGAGGACAGTAAGGGGTGATCAGGGACTTCAGGAAAGCAGGGAAGGGACCAGTTAAGGCTTTGAAGACCAGGCAACAGACCTTGAAGGCTATTCTTTCACTGACTGGTAGCCAGTGTAGTTGATGTAATAGAAGTTTGGCCGACTGCCATCTAGGGATTTTAAATGCCAGTCTGGCAGCCTGGTTCTGGATTATCTGTAGCCTAGCCAGCTGGGATTTGGGGAGGCCATGGTATAGGGCGTTAGAGAAGTCCAAACGGGACATCACCAAAGCTATTAAAACTTGTAGCAGGGCTTCGGAAGTCAGAAGATGGGCAACTTTCCGTATCCTGTATAGCTGGAACATACAGGAAGATGTTACAGCACTCACCTGGGCCTTGAGAGTGAGCTCAGAGTCGATAATGACCCCGAGACTCTTTACACAGCCAGCGGGAGAGGGAGGTGACCCAAGCTCAGTTGGCCAGTACTGAGGGCTCCAATGGGGGGCACTTCTCCCAGGGAGGAGAAGCTCAGTTTTGCCAGGATTGAGCTTTAATTGAGTTTGGTTCATCCAGTGTTGGATGTGTGTCATGACCGCCTGGAAGTTGGTGACAGCGTCAGGGGAGGTGAGGGGGAAAATAATTTGTAAATCGTCCGCGTAATTGAACACTGTGACGTCCCACTTACCTAGGGAGTGAAGGAGAGGTTGAAGGTATAAATTAAAAAGGAGGGGGGACAGAGAAGATCCCTGGGGGACCCCGCAGGATGAAGGAACACTGGTGGCGCTAAAGGGACCCAAGCTCACTGCTTGAGATCTACCCTCTAGGAAAGATTTGACCCAGGACAAGGCAGGCCCACAGACTCCGGCGGCCTCGACACGGTGGAGTAAGATGTTATGATCCACCGTGTCGAATGCCGCCGATAAGTCTAGTAGGACTAATGCCTGGGGGAGTCCTCTGTCAGCATTGCTTCTGAGGTTGTCCAACACGGCGAGAATCACAGCCTCAGTGGAATGGGCTGGTCTAAAGCCGGCCTGGTTTATTTCCAGGAAGTTGGACTCCTCGATAAATTGCGATAGGCAAGTAGTAACATGTGCCTCCAGGATTTTAGACAGGAAAGGCAAGAGGGAGATGGGCCGGTAGTTGGTGAGGACCGCTGGGTCCGCGCCAGGTTTTTTTAGCAGAGGCACCAGTACAGCCTCCTTAAACGACCTGGGGACTGTGCCAGAGTTAAGGGAGGTGTTGAGTGAGGGTAGGATACAGTGCGGAAGAGTGTGACAAATGTCGCGAAGTACTGAAGGAGGACAACAGTCCTTGGGGGAACCGGATTTCACTCGGGTGGCCAACTTGGCAAGGGAATCGGAATCGAGTGTGGGGAAACAGGACAGAGTGGAGATGTTAGCAGGGGAGGATACAGCTGCAAATGAAGGGAGGGAATAGGGAATGGAATTTTTAATTGCCGAGATCTTGTCGATAAAGAAGGAGTTTAAGGCATTGCATGACTCTGCGGAAGGGGGCAAGTTCAGGAGTGTCCTGGCGTCCGATGTTAATTCACCGAGGACCTTAAATATCTCTTTAGATTTGTTAGGGGCTGTTAATATTCTCTCGGAGACGAAAGCAGACTTAGTTGTAGTAATGGCTTTTTTATAATCTTTGCGTGCGGACACGTACGCCTCCCTATCAGTGCTGAGATAGTTACGCCTCCACCTACGCTCCAGTTGACGCAGCTCAAGATGTTGTTGTTTCAGGGCTGAGTTGAACCATTTATGGGATTTGCTGTGGCGTGAGCGAGGGAAGCGGGACAGGGGGGCGAATTGGTCGCTAGCCGTCGTGAGCCAATGAGTGATGTTTGCGTCCAGAGTGTTGACGTCTAGAGTGTTATTAGATAAGGATTAGGTCTCCGCGAGGAAGGAAAGGAAGGCAGAGGAATCAAGAGCATTCCATTTCCGAGCGGTCCCACCCTCCAGAGGGGGGGGCCTAACCAGACCCTTTACAGAGATGGAGGACTCAATCAATGAATGGTCGGACCAGACGCAAGGGGAGATAATCGGGCAAGATAGGGATACCCCCTGCGTCCAAATGTGGTCCAGGATGTGACCCCCGGTATGAGTAGGGGAGGTGACGTGCTGGATCAAATTAAGGCTGAGGAGTGCCTCAAACAGTTCGGTGGCATGGGGGCCAGCATCGGCATGATTGAACCAGTAATTAAAATCGCCAAACATGGCGATGCGGGCCGAAGATGTCAACAAGGCGGAGAGCTGTTCACTAAGGGCAGCAGGAAACAAGGGCATAGAGGTAGGGGGGCGATATAGGACAATGAGGGTCAAAGCACCAGCTTCCGCTGCCAGGCTGATGACAAGGTTCTCAGCGTCAGGGAGACATAGCGAGGAAGATGCAATGAGAGTCAGAGCTTTGCGTATGACTGCCGCCACCCCTCCGCCACGGCGGGCAGTGGGCCGATTGGCGTTCAGCATGTAGTAGTTAGAAGGTAGGGCAGCCAAGATGTCAGGGAGGGAGAGATCAGACAGCCAGGTCTCAGTGAGCAGCAAGATGTCAGGGTTCTCAGCTGTCAGCAAAAGAAAAATATCGACATGATGTTGGGGGAGGGACCGTGTGTTAAGATAGAGTATGCGGATGCGAGTCTCGGGCGGGGTGGGGGCTGACGGGGACACCCAGATAAGTCTGGGAGAAGGCAGTTCAGCCGAGATGCCAAGGGACACGAGGCGATCCCAGGTTGTAGACAAAAGGGCGCAAGAGGGATGCTGAAGGCTTCTCAGTATAGCGGAAGAGTAAGTCATGGGAGAGGTAGCATCCCGGGGCCCTGGGCCCGTCTGGCCGCGGACGGGCGCAGACGGGCTTGCCTTAGGCGTGCCTTCGGCGCGCAGACGGCGCGCCCGCTGCGCCCGTCCGCTGCGCGTACGTGTAAAACACATGTTCTTATGGGGAGATAGGGGGCGTGGCCTCGTGCACAAGGGGCGTGGCCTATGGTCAGGCTCGCCGATGGCGGCAAGAAGGGAAACAAAGCCTGTCTCTGGCAGCGTTTAGCTCGGCTGCGCAGGGTCAGGGATGCCAGCAGAGACCTCTCAAATCGAGGTAGGAATGTGCAGGGGTAAGATACAAATAATCACACAGTTTTTTAAAATGTATTAAAAAAAGACCGTTTTCGGCGCCATAAACTACCTCCCGGCTGAGCCTCAGGAGTGTCTGAATCTAGCGAGCTTGTAGTCAGCTCTGTTTATGTAGCAGCGGGGGGCGTGGCCTCGTGCAAAAGGGGCGTGGCCTATGGTCAGGCTCGCCGATGGCGGCAAGAAGGGAAACAAAGCCTGTCTCTGGCAGCGTTTAGCTCGGCTGCGCAGGGTCAGGGATGCCAGCAGAGACCTCCCAAATCGAGGTAGGAATGTGCAGGGTTAAAATACAAATAATCACACAGTTTTTTAAAATGTATTAAAAAAAGACCGTTTTCGGCGCCATAAACTACCTCCCGGCTGAGCCTCAGGAGTGTCTGGAGAAAAATTACTCAGGACAAGTGGGTGCTGAATATTGTTTGCAATGGATACAGTCTTCGGTTCACCAGCCCGCCTCCAGCAATTCCACCGGTCAGCTCGCAGTTTCAGCTGCGCGAGCTTCAGGCGGAGGCAGATATCCTGTTAAGGAAAAGGGCGATAGAAGACGTACCTCTGTCTCAGAGAGGAAGAGGTCTGTACTCCCGGTTCTTCCTGGTTCGCAAGAAGGACAAGAACGAGTTCAGGTCCATTCTGGACTTGCGACAGGCAAACAGATGGATTCGCAGGGAAAAGTTTTGCATGCTGTCGTTGCATCAGATTTATCCTCAGTTGCAACAGGGAGACTGGCTATGTGCTATAGACCTACAGGATGCGTACTTCCATGTGCCCATTGCACACAAACACAGGAAGTTCCTGCGGTTCCAAGTCGGCGCCAATCATTATCAATACACAGTACTCCCATTCTGACTAAAGTCTGCGCCGAGAACATTCTCGAAGTGCATGGCGGTGGTAGCAGCACACCTACAGAAGAACAAGGTGTTTGTCTACCCGTACCTGGACGATTGGTTGATCAAGGCATCCTCCTTCTCGGAAGCGCGAGCACACTTCCAGAAGACGTGCGTTCTCTTGAACATGCTGGGGTTGCACATCAACATGTCCAAGTCTGTCCCGACTCCGGTCCAATGCATACAGTACTTGGGAGCCTCCATCAATACGCTGTCAGCAAGCGCGTCTCCTTCGGAAGAGCGACGATTATCACTCCTTCGGAAGGCTCAGGCTCTTATGACCACTCCATCTACAACAGTGAGGACGGTGTCTTCTCTACTGGGATCGATGGTCTCTTGTATCTTCCTGACGCCACACGCACGGCTGCACATGAGACCGCTGCAGGAGTGCTTGGAAGACCAGTGGGATCAGAGGAAAGGATCTTTGGACGACAAGATACGACTGTCTCTGCATGCTCTTCAGTCTCTGAAGTGGTGGTTTTCAGCGGAGAATCTCCTCAGAGGGGTTACTTTCCACAAGGACATTCCCACGCAGACTGTCGTGACGGATGCTTCTCTCCAGGGGTGGGGAGCGCACTCCGGAAACCAACGGATTCAAGGAACGTGGTCCCCGATGGAGGCCACCTATCACATCAATTTCCTGGAACTCAGAGCTGTTCACTTGGCACTGAAGGCCTTTCTTCCGTCCTTTCAGACCAACTCTCTGCTTGTACAGACGGACAATACCACCACGATGTATTACCTCAACAAGCAGGGGGGCTCGAGATCACGCACTCTGTCGCAGGAGGCGCAGATGATCTGGCACTGGCTTCTGGCCAGAGGATTGACGATAACGGCTACCCATCTGCCAGGTGTGCAGAATGTTCAGGCGACGCACTGAGCAGACTGATTCAGGAAAACAACGAATGGGTCATAAACGACGAAGTACTAGGAGAAGTCTTCGCAAGATGGGGAACTCCAGACGTAGATCTGTTCGCCACCGCCGAAAACAGCAAATGCAGAGACTTCGCCTCCAGGTACTACCAGCAGGGGACGTTGGGAAATGCGTTATGAATCAAGTGGTCGAACAGCTTTCTGTACGCTTTTCCACCCATTTCCCTGATTCCGGCGGTGCTCATCAAGCTGGCCCGGTCCAGGGCTCGGATGATAGTCATTGCCCCGGAATGGCCCAGACAGTGGTGGTTCACGGACCTGCTTCACCGGTCTCTCCTTCCTCACATTCGGCTGCCGTGCAGGCCGGACCTTCTCACGAAGTTCGGGGGACAGATGTTACACCCCAACCTCTCGTCTTTGAGTTTGGCGGCATGGCTCCTGAGATAGTGCAATATGGCCATCTGAATCTGCCCGAAGATTGCATGGACATACTGAAGGAGTCTAAGTGACCTTCCACTCGGACTTCATATGCTTACAAGTGGAAGAGGTACTGTATCTGGTGCCAGTCTAAGAACCATGACC
This sequence comes from Lissotriton vulgaris, assembly GCF_964263255.1. Classification (NCBI taxonomy): domain Eukaryota; kingdom Metazoa; phylum Chordata; class Amphibia; order Caudata; family Salamandridae; genus Lissotriton; species Lissotriton vulgaris. Next base: position 2,107,918,935 of record NC_141687.1, read on the forward strand.
CGACGACGTGCAAGGAAGATGTCATCCTTCCTTACCTTCTACATTTGGCGCAGTCTGGACTTAATGTTCATTCCATTAAGGTTCATCTCGCTGCATTGACTGCCTACAGGAAATGCCCTTCACAGACTTCCTTCTTCCAGATCCTTGTGATCAAAGAATTTCTGGAAGGCTTGAAGAAAGTATTCCCTCCTGTCAGGCTTCCTTCGCCTTCATGAGAACTGAATGTGGTGCTGTCCAGGTTGATGAAGGATCCTTTTGAACCTATTCATAAGGCTTCGTTGCAGCACCTGTCCTGGAAGGCGGCGTTCCTCGTAGCCATTACATCGGCCCGCAGGGTGAGTGAAATTCAGGCGTTGTGTTGCCAAGAACCTTATACCATATTTCATGCTGCTAAGGTTGTTATGCGTACTCACCCTAAATTTCTTCCCAAGGTTATTTCTGATTTTCATGTCAACCAGACCATAACTTTGCCTACGTTTTTTCAGAATCCTTCATCTCCTGCGGCCAGGTCTCTCCATTCCCTGGATGTTAGGAGGGTGTTGAAATTTTATCTGGATAAAACCAAAGATATTCGTAGGTCTGACCAGTTGTTTATCAATGATGGATCAATCAGGACGGGTCTTGCTACCTCTAAGCAGTCCATTTCTAGGTGGATTGTGTCCTGCATACAATTGTGTTACCAAAAAGCGAATAAGACCTTAGGAGGTAAGCCTAAGGCTCATTCCACCAGGGGCAAAGCTGCCACGACAGCCTTGCTCCGTAACGTGCCGATTGCTGAAATCTGCAAAGCAGCCACTTGGAAGTCGGTTCATACCTTTGCTTAGCATTATTGTCTGGACACTGATGCCAGGGCAGATGCTGAGGTTGGACAGGCTTCGCTGCGGAATTTAATTCGCACAATAGTGGTGTTAATTTCTTTCTCCACCGCCGCTTTGGTGTGGGGATGGGCTTGCCATTCTATTCACTAGATTATGACTATACACAGAGATCCCCTACTACAGAAGGAGTAGTTTCTGTCCTGTAACTCCAGTTCTGTAGTAGGGGTATCTCTGTTATAGTCATAAGCGCCCGCCCTCCTCCCCGGTGGAGATTATTCTTCATGTAAGGAATGCTACAGGTCTGGCGTGCTACGCCTTCAAAAAGAACTGAAAGTAAGAGGGACCTGCTATGCATTCTGGGATACTGGGAGAAAGTTCTGGAAAGTTTTCTTAAAGGCACAGTATCCTATTTAAGCCACATAATGGCAGCCTATGGGGGTTTTCTGTCCATGCCTTCCTCTCTATCATTCCAGAGTCTTTTACTGGTGGAGGCAAGTTCCTCTTTGGTAGAAACTGGGCAGGCTGTGTTGTGTGTGGTGTTGTTTTGTGGAATTTCTAGTTGAAGTACTGGACACTGTAGCCTGTGGATATAGGCTGCATTATTTGTCTTTAAATTCTCTCTTAAGTGTCTTTGCAGTTTCTGCATGATTTGACAATTTAAGAGATTATTTTTGATTGCCGGGGTCCACGCACATGGGCGGGACTATTCACTAGATTATGACTATAACAGAGATACCCCTACTACAGAACTGGAGTTACAGGACAGACACTACTCCATATAGCACTTGCACTTGTTTTTCTTTCATTTAGGGAAACATTAACTTACATGCACATTTATGTTAAGAAAGCTGTTTGTGGGAAGCTTGTTGTCTAAATATCCTGGTGAAACACATGAGAGAATCTGACTTAAAAATGACTGATTGAAATCTGCCCAACTCATATTAGCTGAAAGGGGTAGACATCTATCGCAATTTGGTCACATTTAAGATGTTTTGACAACCTGCATATTTTGCTGCTTAAAACAAATTCTACCATCATATATTCATACTTCTTGGCATATTCAGCTGATGGGTTTCTGTAGTAGGCATGAAATGTGAATAATCCTACCCTTCCCTATGTGGCTCTCCAAAGTGCTCTGGATGATTCTGGGTATGTCCGTTTGACAAAACTGTGCTCCCTATGTTCCTGGTGCACCTGATGTGCAGCAGGCCAAAAATTCAAAAGAAGAAATGTTAGAAAGTTACTTGGACTCAGTGTTTAATTAGCACTGGTGTTTTTCGGTGCTCAGCACCAGCACTTAATTGTTAAAACTGGCAATTACTTATGACAGTCCACCACATGGTGGCGCTGACTGTCAATTTCTGTAGCAACACGTTGATTTAATTAAAAGAGCGTTCATCAAAAAATGTCAATATCTTCAAGGCCACTCACACTGCTTTGAGTGGCTTGGAATTGTACAAACTGTTACACTTATAAGGAGTGTGATGCTTAGTTGTGTTTATACTGGCATATGACAGTGTTGCAATCTCCAATTGGCAACCTGCAATAGCCTCTCGAGCAATAACCCGGGTCCTGGCACTTGTTTATTTACAAATTAAGTAGTGTTTGGTCCATATTGCACAAGAACTAGAAGACTTACATAACAAACTATACTTTACTTGTATTTTGTTTTACTTCTTCAATTAGACCTCTCCTCCCTCCCTAGGGCTTAATTGGAACATTTAATTTGTAGGCTAAGGTGAGAATTGGTTGGAGAATCTCTTCTACTCCCAGTTCACAACCGGGACTTTGAGTTCACTTAGCTCATTTTCGAAAAGAAAAGCAATCACCAGAATTAGGCCTTTTCTGCACCAATTTCAGCATTGTTAAAATGAAGTGGTCACCTCTTCCTAACAAAATCCTCTTTTAATTATGGGGACCCTAGGGTCCATAAATTGCAAATGTGTTGGCTAGAGCAGACAGGCGGCTGAAGTGTGTTGGTGGACTTCATTGTCTGCTCTCCTTATTCCCCTTCCTCTGGCAGCAAGGAATCCAGTGGGATTTCCATCCTGAAGGCCATGTGCAGATGCAGATTTATAAAGCCTCTGATTGCCCAAGGACTAGAACGGTGCTTGGAACCGGGTACACGTGGAGTCCTAGGCATTCACCCTTCTGATTTGTGGTTTCCCTGGACTTAAATACAGTTTGGATGTCTCCGCTACACAGTGAATCATCTTGCTAGAGAGCACTGAGGGTGCCGGCGGGGGTCAATGGTCAGAAAATCTCTAGTACTATCTATGCCCCCTTGGACTGGTGGATACTCTAGGCTTTTCTCAGCGAACAGGCAATTGCCCAGATTTTAAGTGGTGGTGGAGCACTGTCTTGCTACTCGAACAAGCAACTGTTTTGTGATAAATTGCCATCCTATATTTTGCAAATCAACCTTGCTTGGTCACCTTGGTGGAATCCGTAATCACTTGAGCTGCAGCCTCCTCCTATGGCGACTTCCTAGAAGACTTCTTCACTGGGCCTGTGATTTAGCTAGGACATGACTTGGTCCAAACTTTCCCCTCGTCTAGGTCGTAAGTGGCTCTACTGTTCGAAATCAAAGCTCTAGGCGCATAAGACAAATGACTATTCTTCTTTAATCAGATCAGCAGCTCACAGGGCAACACAGTTTCTTTTGCCAGAGACACAATAGTTCAATATTGCCCTCGTAATCCTTTCTTGATAGCATCTGTATGAAATCTCTAGATATAGCTTGTGCTCATCTTCCTTCCTCCGGAATGAATACTACATCCACTTGGATTGCCCACTATGATCAGATGTTTTAAAACAAAGTGCAGAAAATGCTTTCTGCAGAAGAATACTAGGACAATTTGCTATCCTCAAGGAGAGTAGGATTGCTTGTAACCACTGCATCCCTGAAAGTTCTCGGCATTTGTGTACTGTTTACGATCATTAGCATAGTAAAGTATCGTTTTCTGTATTACAATTCTTTCAGTTTTAAAGAATACAAAATATAACACTCAAGACAATGTTATTCAACAACATAGACAACACTGTCAAAGGATTCGAACAGTAGCTCCAACTAAACCTATCACATCCAATTCACTATCTTCACTACTAATTTCAAATGGGGCCAAGAGTAATAGTATGCAAATTATGAGCAGCTATTGGGTGATATTAAAGCCTTATAGCCCGCCGTAGAGGGCTATACCGGCTATTAAAGGCCCTCTCCAGCATTCGGCGAGGGCCTTTAACAAGGGAGAGGGACTTTAATAACCGGTATTGCCCAGATACGAAGGGCTAATAGAAAATTCTGCTACTAGAGGGTAGAATGTTCTAACAAAAAAGAACAAAGCCTTGTGGGAGCGTGAGGGGATTGGAATCCCCTCAGGCTCATTGAAGCCTTTGTTCACAGTCAGAGCTGTGAACAAAGAAACATTGGAATGTTGGAGCTCCAGGCTTAAACCAGCCGTTATAAGCCTAGAGCACTCCATTGTTTTCAATGGAGCTCCCAACATTCCAATGTTCTAATAACTGTTAGGACCAATTATTCAGAGCGTTTCTAGAGGTTGCAAACACTTAAAGGACATGTTATCTTTTCAGTTCAGAAAAGGAAAGATGTTTAGCTCGCCCAACAGTCTATAGATTATACATTCATGCATTGCTGTGGTTGTCCTGTATTGTAACCATTGCTCGTGCAACATCATAAAATGCACAGTTTACCCATTGCAAAAGGCGCGCCATATTTTCAGGTGATGGATCAAACTCTGGATATCAGAAGTATCATGTAATAGGACTAGATGCAGTATGAATGTGAAGACCAATGAGTTGATTGCTTTCATTGTACCTGTGTGTTTTTGCCAGAAGGAGCACAAAGAGGTATACAACCATAATATAAGTTGCTATCTATTCTAGCTTCTCCACAACACGTTGGCTAAGCTCAGTGCCTGTGAAGACTAGTGCTACCATGCACTATTTTAAAGAAACTATACTTTAGCCTAGATTTGCACAGTCACGTGCAGTTAGACACCTGCAGTATCCACATTTTGAGTGGCTAATCTACTTTGACACCTTTCTATTAATACATTTCCCAAGAGTTTTGGGGTAGATTTCTTCCATCAATTAATCAATATTTATTCAGATAATTAAAACTTCAAATTATTTTAAGTTTAAGATTTAAAAAGCATCAATAAAACCAAACGTTTTACGAGACTTCTTTGCGATTTCCAATCATTCATAAAGTTTTTGAGCACCTAAGCCCCAACACAGGATAAAAAACAAATGGAATGTGTCCTTGTCTAATGCAACTGGTGCTCATGTAAAGCGCTCTGATATCTGATACCTTCTGGTCAAGTTTGCGCTATATAAAACTCCGAATGAATTATTTTTTTATAACATTTAATTACCTTTGCTAGTGCAAATACACAGGAGAAAGGGCCTAATGTTTTGGCATGATCAGTTTCACCACACAGAATATGCTGGGCCAAAAGAGGTAAACTAGTGCTTTGATAGTATAAGTGCAAAAAGAAAATGCGGACTACTTAATCATAAATATTAGGTACCCTGCGACCGAAAGTGCATACTTCATTAAAAATATGAAGTGCCCTGAGAGGTATGTGATGAGCGACAAATGGCATCTCAGACCTAGTACAATGTCCTCTGGGGCAATATCTAAATCAAATTGCAGCCAGGTGCCAAGATATTGAAGGAAAGGGCCCCTTTGTAAGTCTGAGTTTGTTCATTTTAAGTCTGCCATGCTGACAAATTTCAGAGATTTGCAAGAGAGCGTCAAGTCCTCTCCTCGAAGACTGGTAATAATTGCCACCGACGTGAAGAGAGCTCTATATTATTTTGTTATATTATTTTCACTTGTGTGTTTGCTGCAAATATTAATCAAGATTTAATGCATGTTAGCCGGAAAAGTATATATGTGGTGTGCGTGATATGACTGTAGGCGCGATTGATGAGAATGAGTGCGTTTATGGGGATGGAAAAAAGAAAATATGTCTTCCTTGTAATCCATTAGAGTTCCGTTTTATGAGTTTCTAGAATATATATGAATATGAGTAAGATTTATTTTGTATTAAATATTGAGAATTCCTAAAATGTAATCAAGAGAATGGTTGTTTATTATTAAAGATACGTTGATAGTTAACGGTTGATCCATTTGGTGAGTTGTCCACCACCTATAGCGAGAGATTCTGCTTATTTTGACCCGAAGCAGTATATTTTCTTTGTTTTTTTAGGTACTTTTTCACTGTTGAGTTTAGGGCTCTGTTTAAAGCTCGTTGGGGAAGGGTTGGGGGCTAAAGTGCCTTTTCCCTGGTTAAAGCCAGGTTGAAATAATCATGAGCTTCGGAGTTTCTTGGGTCAATTATTGCCTTCCACACGATACTGCTTAAGGTGGATCTTGATTATTAACAGATTTGGTGGCCACTTTAACATATATGAGAGCTATGTTCTCTGTGCAGGCACAAGATCAGGATGTTGACCCTTTAAGAGATCACCCCTTGCTTTGACTGATTTAATATAAGCTGAAATTGATTTTCTGTGGACCTTTCATGACTCCAAGGGAGCCCCATGCATAATCTTTATTGTTGAGGATCTCCAGATGTTTGCTCAAGCATATGGGATTTATTTTAGTCATTGTTGCTGGACCTACTGGCCATGGGGGTGGATCACTGGGGATACCACATTACAGTCCCTTGACAAAGATGTGGAAATTGCATATCTCTGTCCTATAGCTACAGCTAACTGCAGTTATTGAGTTTAGAGTAGGGTTTCATTGCCGCCATCTGTGCTATGTCTCTTGACTGTTAGTCTTTTTGATTTGATCAATACCTGTTTTAGATGCATTTTAACCTCTGGGATTGTGGTCATTTCATGATAAGTTTGTGGTTTCAGATCTGTGATCTGGAACTAGTTGTTTTCCTGCCACTGGTTTAGTACAACTTTCTAATTCAGTACATACAAGCATTGATTTGTTTAAGCTTTGGTATCAAATTTCACAACTTCCCCAGTGTGGCCCATTGACCTGATCCTGGGTGAGATGGATCTCACAGGGAAGAGATTGTTCAAAGTTTTGAAGCCCTAGGAGGGCCATGTATTATTCGCCATTGAAGGGTCGTTTATCTACTTAAAAGCACTGGTAAATGTTTCTTTTTTCAAACCGGAATCACATATTTTCTCTGCCAGCACTTAGCAAATGCTAATAATAACCCTCCATGTGGCCTACATGTGTTCTCTTTGTGAGCCTGGGGAAAACTGCTGACTGTGCTTTTGCTTGACGGCGAGCTTCTTGATCTGAACTTGCAGTTTTGGATGGAATCCAGTTGCACATATGCCTGTGAGGTTTTTTTTTTTAACAGACTTAATTTTTACTAATGTACTATCTTTTTGTATCTCTGTTACCACCTGCTACTTGTCCTCTGATTTGTCTGCATGCATGATTGTGTGGTGCTTTCTTTGGGTCTTTAGTAAAAATGTTTTTGTTATTTACAGAAAAATGTCAAGCATTTCGTATCTAAGTCTTACATAGCTTTGTAAGAGTGATTGGCAAAGAATGTTTCTGCCAGCTCGTGTCATGTTAAAAAGTTATATATATTAAACAGATATTAAATTGAACTCCCCCTCCCCCATTAAAGTTATATATTGGTCCATTGGAGAAAAAATCGCTGGTCTTGGATTAACGTGGACAACCAGTAATTGCTGTTTACCATATTCAACTCTGATTTGCGTGATTGGTCTATGGCCTTTGTCAGGGACCAGCCTTCTGTATTGCCATCATAACGGTATTAGTTGATGGCTAAATGGGGAATCACTTAAAAGGAGGACTTTACCAAATCTTCCAACATTTTTTAAAAAACTAACGACATCATCTAGAATTTTTCATAGGGAGCTCTATACCAGTCTGTGTCGAAGTCCATGTAGGGATATTTATTTCTTAAGTTTTGTATAGCGAGAACATGACCCCTACGGGTTTCGGAGCGCTTCACAATTATGGGTGAGAGGGATACAGTATTGGGAAGCAAAAACATTTGTTCATTACATAATTATACTAGACACGTGCAAGAATCCAGTAGGTGTCGGAAACCTTCACATAAGGTTAGGGTGGATACAGCAATGGGTGAGGAACATTTGAACATATATGAGTGCAATGCATGCTAAACAATGGTGTTCCTGGGTATATAATCATGTCCAAAGTCAATCAAGATGAGTGAATAGAGGGCAGCAATGTAGTCTACTAGTCCAGGCCTTTTCAGGCAGGAACTTGAGCATTATGATTTTTCTTACTTCCATTTTGAAGGAAGTGATCAAGGATATTGTTCTGGAGGAAGAGGGTTCCAAATCTTTGGGGCAGTGCCAGACAAGGCTCTGTCACTCGATCTCTTTTTGTGGAAAAGCTGAGGTTCGGGAGCATTGTATTTGCACTTTGTGACGCTCTGCAGCCCCCTGATAGTTCTAGTTTGTGTGCCAGATAAATGGGGGTCTTGAAGTGGAGGGCTTTGTGCGTCATGCAGGCAATTTTTAGGTGAATTCTGGCCTCGTATGGTAACCAGTTTTGGAACTTTAGGGCTGGGGAAATGTGTTCTTTTCTTTTTGTCCCAGCAATCAGCCTCGCTGCGGCATCAAGGGAAGCCCTTAATGGGGCCAAGCTCAGTTTGGGGAGACCACATAGTGTGGAACTACCGTAGTCTAGTCTTGGCAAAACTAAAGCTTGTACCCCCAAATTAAAATCTTTCTGTGGAAGGAATGGTTTGAGATTCCTCAGATTTCTTTATAGAGCGCAACTGCTACTCCAAGGAGTTTCCTGGTGCTGATTGCCGAAGAGTGTCCGCGGGTACAAGGAGCTATAGGCTGGAAAAATCCACATTTTCAGCTTCTTACGAAACACTGGCGTTGACTCAATGCTTCTAAGGGTCAGCAGCAGTTTGTTCCAAAGGGACAGGCCCAGAAAGGAGAGGGCCTTTCCCCCTGACCTAGCCTTCTTGATACATGGGGCACTGGCCAGGAAGTGAGTCCCAGAGTAGAGATTTCTCTGTGGTGCATAGAACAAAATCGTATAATCTTTCTGGGTCACAAGCAGCATCTTAAAGATAATCCTTTTCCTCACTGGCAGCCATTGTAGACTCCTAAAAAGGCTTGGCACATGTGCATCACAGGGAAGCCCGAAAATAGTTCTGGCTGCTGCATTCTGGCTCAGCTGAAGCCTATCCATCAGGTACTTGGGTATGCCTGATTAAAGACCGTTCGCATAGTCCAGGCGTGAGATGATCATGGCTTGAATCACTTGGTTTCTGGCTGGCAAGGACAATAGGAACACAGGAGGGCAAAGCAGGTGCCCACTACTGAGTTGACTTGGGGTTATGGAATAGCAATTGACTGTCCAATTTAAAGCCCACGTTTTCACCACCTTATTTTTTTGACAAGGGGGGTGGGGAGGAGCATCCTGTGACCAGAAGGACGGCAAGGGTGTCTCCGCATCTGAACCAAAAAAGCTGCTCAGTCTTTCCTGCATTACATTTAAGTTGGTTCATGGACAGCCACCCAAATACTGCTGAGAGGCAATTACGAATGTCCTTGCCTGGACAGGGCTCCTACTTCCACAAGAACAGCAACTGGGTGTCATCTGCATAACACACAATTTTTACCCATAAGGATTCTGCCAAAGTAGCCAAAGGCGTGAGGTAAATATTGAACAAAGTCAGGCTCAGGGCAGAGCCCTGGGGAACACCAACATTCAGCTTGCGGGGATAGGCTGAGATGGGGTGGCACGGTACCTCTTGTCCCCTCCCATCAAGGAATATTGCCAGCCATTTCCAGGCCTGCCCCCCAATGCCTATTGAGTGGAGACCAGCCAGGAGAATTTGGTGAGAGAACACATCGAAGGCGGCTTTTGTGTAATAGAGCAACTCCACTAAGCTGAGAGCAAATTAATGAATAATACAGTTGTGCACACAGAATGCCACCGGTGCAATTGTATTGAAAATCTGCATGAAGTGCCAGTGGCACAGAGGCTCAAGGTTGGTTGCCTCTATTGGCCAGTCATCTATTCACCAGGGTATATTGAATATGGATATCTGTATTAACATAGTATATTAGAAGAGTGCTATTGTGATTTCTGGACCTGTCCTGTTTTAGGCCTCTAGACTCTAGCGCGTCGAAAAACATTTGTATCAAACTGTCACTCAGCAATCAAACATTTCATTGAAACTCGGGCCACTGCATCATGTCAGTCTGATACCTTGAGGCAAACGCAGTCCATTCTTGGGTTTCGTGTGGCATTCTTCTAAAAGGCATCTGATGGCGCTGGTGCCTGTATACTGCTCCAATGACACATTTCAGCTGCGTTGAATGTCTAACCCTTGGAATAATGTCTCACTGCTTAGAGGACATGAGTCCGCTGTATCAGGTATTGAACAAGATCGTCATTTCTCTGGCATCCAGGTAGTCTGATTGGCTCTTTTATGTTTATGCTTAAAAAAGCTGCAGCTTGAATGATGTATTGTACCAGTTATTTTAAAATCTACATGTAAAATACATTAAGATACATCTAGAGGAGTTTTTCACTGCATGCTATTGGCTGCACAGTGCATCCTTCCACCTTACAGGAAGGGTCGCCGATGAAATGCAGGAGTGATCATTTTACATCAGAAAATAAACTCTATCATCACACTCGATCACTTTCAATTCTTGATCTCCTTCTATGCCTTTTGTACAGAAAGCAATCTTTTTTGCTACTTTTCCCCAGCCTTGGCAAAGTCAGTATCAGTCTTAATGTGGAAAACATTATTAGAACATCTAACTCGAGTAAACAGCATTTGTAAATGCTTCTGTTTACATGCATCAGCACATTAAAGCCAGACCTGTAGGCTTTGTCGATGCTTTTTGCCTTTTGTTATTTTTGATGCTCGTTGCATCCACTCTCTGTCCAGCTTATTCTGTCTTTCATTGTACGATATCTTTTGTTCGGTCTCATCTCCTAGTCTGCAAATGCCCTAGTCTGTTGCTAGAGATATTGGGGGACGTGCAGGTGCTTAGAAGCCTGCCTGTTGCTTACCATTGACTGACTTGTCTATCACTCTTATTTGCCTGTCCCTGCTTGTGAATTCATGTGTTTTGTCACTCTTTACCTCCACTTATAATTAGTTGGCATCTGTGCTACCAGTACTTGCTTTTCAAGCACTGCCATGAGGATACATGCTTTACCAACTGTCTCCCTCCTATACTTCTCTCCTCCTGCACTGTTTTTCTCTGTCATCTGTGTGCTTCTTGCAGCCTCCCTCCAAATTGCCCTCACCCTTGTGTATTTCACCCTTTACTTTCTTATCCGTATGTTTCTACCTGCTCCCTCTTTGCTGCTCTCTCTTTGCTGCTCTCTTTGCCATCGATTTACCCCCAGTGCCCTTTGTGTTTCTCCCTGCCCATTCGCCCCGCAGTTTCTGCCATCCGTATTACTTCTGACCCCCCTACATTAGTCTAGGGCAGTGTCAATGTAGGGACCTGTGGATTTTGCCAAAACTTGTTTCCTCTTGCTTCTGCACTTCTGTCCCTTTGGTCGGGTGTTAGTTTTTTTTTTAGGGATATTCCTTTATAACATGTAAATTACACAAATAACAATTATGCAATATGTAACATTTCTTAATAAGTAGGGTGCAATTGTGAGTGCATGTCATTGAGGATTGCAATCCTGTGCCCCGGTCTCCAATGCACATACTTTATCGTGATTGGGTGACTAAGCAGTACCTGTTAAAGGCGTGACTTTTATGTTTCCTTCACCAAAAATGCAAGTAATTCCCCTCACAGTAGGTCAAATCCTTACTTAGTTGCACTTCGTTTTCTATATTGATGACTTTCTGATGTTTCCCGAGCTTGACAGTCAAAATTAGTACAATATCACTCCAATTAATCCCTGTTTAATTGTCATCCATTCACTAATGTAAAAACGGTGGCTTGATCTGAACCCCTCAAACTGATGTTTCCATCTTTATTTTTAGCGGTGGCAGAGCTGTTTTGTGAAGTCCTACACTACTTGTCTTTGTCATGTAGAGATTGTGGTGAGCGTTTGGATAATTTCGATTGCTGACGGATTAGTGTGTTGGACATAAGAAAGGTGTGTTCACTCTTCCTGCGGGCTTGGTCCTTAAACAATTGGAAAAGGGAAGCGATAGTAATAGTTTTGAGTGGCTAAAAGTGTAGTTGTCCTCCGCGTAGGGAGCCTGTTCCTTCCAAAATCCTGCTAAGATCTTTCCAGCAAAAATAATTGTTGGGATATTTAGCTTCTGATTCTAGACCGTTTCTCACCTTTGTGCAGGGTTTTCCAGGACTTCCTTAAAGTGGGAGGTTCCGTTCTTTCTGACCAGGACTTCTAACCGCAGATTACTCACTGTAGATAATTACCCTGGTGCCAGACTGGTTCTAGTGATTTTTGTGTATAGCAGTGCTCCTGTGTGCCGCTACTTGGTGGTGTGTGCTCCACGCTGGTTCCATGCCACTGTGGAAGTGACAGAGTGGACCTGAAGATCACCCCCCCCCCCCACCCGATGTGTGCTGATGTTGGTTCCTTTCTTTCTACTACTTTCAACGCTGAGCCACCTCTCTGCTTCTGAAGTTGTCAATTTTCTGACGATTTCCAAATTTTATGCAGTGTGCTAGGCAATGATGTTTACACTGAAAACGACAGGATTCATTTAGGTTGTGCGGCGACTGCATGAAGCAAGATGTCTGTCACAGATCTGCACGAAGTGTTTTTTTATGTTTACATTCGAGCCACAACTCTAACTCTACTGTGGAATAAATGCGCCCTAACAGACATGGAGGTAATTCAAGACCAGGAGGCAAAGCTGTACACTTCCAATCCCAAAAACAAGTTGTGGCCTTCACGTATGTCCAGCTCCCACTTCATTTCACAGGCTCAGACTTGTTCCGTTCTTGGGGCAGTTTGTGCCACCATTCTACTCCCCACTCAAAGTCTTCCAGTAAGTACTAATCCACACACAAGCATAAAATATCAATTTGAGATTCAACCCCATCCTGCAGCTCTGACTCGAGGGACAATGCGTGAAGACATCAAGATGCACTCCACAAAGATTGCTGGTCACTGAGCAGATTTCTCCACTGATCCTGACACACCCGAGTTTCCCTGGCAGTCGTATACACAGGTTGAGTACTTCAAGGATGCTATGCGCATACATTCAGTGTGATTCTGGCTACTTCTGGTGTGCCTGTGGGCCCCAAGAAACCTCAGGGACCTCCAGTTGAGTTACCAACAGAAGGAAGTCCCTTGGCTCCGTCTCCCCCTTGGAACTTTCTACCATGCCCTTACCGACTCTGGTGTAGCCTTTCATGCCTGCCCCATGATCCACTCCCATTCCTGCTGCCCAAATGCCAATGGTGCTGGTAGGTAAACTGTTCCAACACCTATGCCAGATCCCAAACTGACATCTGCCTGTGCTTGACCGATGTCACACTACAAAAAAGCAAACCCATATAATGCATCATGCCTTTATCTTGTGTCTCTGTTGCTTCACAGCTGTTGGCTACCTGGTTGAAACTTATTTCTTGTCTGTCTGTGAAGAAGCATGTGGCCAGACATCCTGAACTGGCAACTGGTGACCTGAGTTTTCTCACCAAGCATCTCTCTCCAGAGCACCGTACTGTGCATATCTGGACTTGTAAAGTCTTCTTTCTTCTTTTTTCAAGATAAATGTTCTTTTAAAGATAAATGTTATTTTCTTTTTTTTCCACCCTATTTTCCTATTTGTGGCTTTTTGTTGTGGGATCATGTATTCATGATTTCATAGTCGTCGTCACTCTTTTGTTGTTGTTATGTATTTCATTAAGGGGTGCAGGAGTGACCTACTAACCCTGACCCTCTAGTTGTTTATTTCCTTCCTTGTAAAGTTAATCCAATACATTCCCCTGCACTTCTTCTCGATAGGGAATCTAAGAGGATTGATGTCTGTGACAAACACGGTTTCTTCAACCAGTTTGATATTGCGGTGTCTTTGAAGTCTGCCTGTTGCGTCTCTGCACCCATGCCCTTTTGGGGCATGGCAAGCGAGATGTTGCCAGCAGCCCCAGAAGGCCATAGAGCTTCCTCGGCCCGACAATACATGATGCGCAAGATGCGGCAAAATGTTATCCATGTCCGTTTGGACACCACAATATACTTTGCAGAGCAGTTGGTTTCAGTGTGATCCTTCGTCTGAATGTCAGGTGAAGGTCTTCTGGATTCCTCAGTGATGTGCAGACTTCGGTGAAAGACATGCCCATTGATGTTGCCCACCTCTGTGATGAGTAGCCAAACTCCAAATGTTAACACTTTTAAGATTGCAGAGCTGCATGTGTTCCTTGGGATTGTTGCCTCCTTCAAAGCAACATATGCACGATTTTTTAGGTCGAGCAGACCTTACTCTCAATGCGTGAGCATTGAGAGTGTCTGCTTCAGACCTTTTGTGGCCCGTCGGCCCGTGTTATTGGGAATGAGGACACCAATCTGTCACGAGCGTTTTTCCTCGCAGTTTTCACCGCGGGAGCGCGCGTCTGACCTGCGCATGCGCAGAGTAACTCACAGCCCTTGCTCACACAGACGCAGGCAGGCAGCCCCCACCCCTCTGCATGCATGCACGCACGCACACACACACACACACACATAGGCGCGCGCATGCACACGCAGGCATACTATCCCCTACCTCGCATTCTTTCTCAATCACACACAGTCACGCATGCGCACACACATTCCCTCGCGCGCACACACATTCCCTCCCCCCCCAGGCATACACACAGGCACGCACGCACTTCACAACAGCCCTGGGCCCCACTCACCGACTGCGCTCTTCCGGCGGGGCTCCTCACGGCGCGGCACGTCTCCTCATCTGAATCGGGGCTCCCTCAGGTCAGAGGAGCCCCGCAACAGGCGCCACACTCCTCCTTCTCCCTGGCCCCCTCCTGGGGACCCGGGCTACACCGGACGGCAGGGCGCTCCATGCGCCGGAGCTCGCGGACTTCGGGAGGCGGGATTTCCGGTCGGCCGCGAGCGGATTGGCCGGCCGGGCAAGAGCTTCCGGGTCGCCGTGGGCAGCGCGGCGGCGCCCTTTAACATTTTTGTCTTGTTGCTGGCTTGTTTTATGTCCTGGTGAAAGTGCCTGGGTCACCTATCTTTTCCCAACCCGTGCTGGATTCAGCAGTGTCTTTGTGTACAGTTATCGTTTCGAAGCATGCTGTCGAATTTTGGTGAATGTGCTTATTACAGGATGAGAATCCCAAAGTGCGTTCCCCACTTTATTTATACTCAAATGTCCCAGCTCCCTTCGGACTTAACATTATTTAAATGCAGCTTTTCTCCAAACTCTATTCCCAGTTCGGAAGAAACGTCTGCCACGCTTCTGTTGTGACCCTTTTGATGCCTGGCGTTGGAGGAAAACATGGGCATTTTGTTCTTCTAGGACTGTACGTTTTAACAGACACTCTTCGAGACTGTTCTTGGCATGATGTCTACGTGCTCCTCATTAAACTTCCAAAAGTTAACATTTGGTGGCTTTGCAAGGAAAGTTATATTATCAAAGGAATCTACAAATATACATTGGCACGGGAGTTGGGTGATAGCCACTGTACACATATCCCGGAGAAGATGCGTCAGATTCTGCGACATGAACCATGCAGACCTTTGTAGGTATTACTGTCCGCTTTATTTAGTTTACCAAGTCCGCGTTAAGACGAATGAAACCTTTGTGAAGTTAATTTACATACCGTAGTTACACGAGACCGGGGCATGATATTCCCGACCTTGTACTGCGTTGTTTTGCCATACTGTAATGAAATTTCAATTACATAGCGTTTCCAACCCCTAAAGAGTGACGAGGCGTTGAAGCGCTTTACGACGAATAGCTCCATCCTCGGAGCCCAAAGTTCGTGGTCAATCCTTTGGTTATTAGAATTAGACTTGTGCTCTCAAAGAAACAATTACACGAATCTACTCCGGTTTCTTTGTTGTACATTAAAGACTTCGGTGTGATCACTGGAGGAAGTTATGTAACAATCAAAAGGTTGATGGAATGAATAGAGATATTGTTGGTTTGTAGGGATATGGCTTCAAAGAGAGATTAAGATAGGCAGGCGATTTAGAGTACTCTATTAATAAAGGAGGCGCGCAAAATGTTGAAAGTAAGGAGGGGGCATTCAAAATAAATATGGGAGGCAAATGTAATGTAAGGTAATTGTTTAGTGCAACGTTTTAGGAATATAGTAGTGACATGTTTGCATAGCATGCAGTCTATGGGTATACACCTGTATTGAGGGACACTGGAGTGAGGTACGAATGTGCTGCACACACTGGTGCACACAGTGAGCCTGCAAACTCCCGCCCTCCTTCGCTGCAGATGAGCCGAGCCTGTCTTCCTCCAGAGGCAAACACCTGCCTGACTTACGAGCCCCGCAGGCTCATCCACCCAAGGAGCGCTGCATCCCTCGGGTACCAGACGGACGTGTGCCAGCCGGACTCAGGTTAAAGGCGGCCGTGGGGAGGCCCCATCCGACTTCAGCTTTAAAATGTAATATTGCACCCCTGGAGGGTTCCGCAACCCTGCACCCGAGCTCATAAACCGGCTCAGCTGAAATGGAAGCGGACGAACTGCCGTGTGAATGGCGCCTGCAAGTCAGCTGAGCACCTCTTACAAAACCGAACTCGTCGGTGGCTCCACCTTCGAATCTCTGCTGTGTACAGGTTTATTCATTCATTCATTCATTCGAAGCGGCCCTTCTATAATACGTCGTTCCTGCCAGTTATGTGGCTTCAGGAACCTCTTAGCTGCAGTTCCAGTATCTCTTCTCTCATTTGTGAAATGTGACCTGCCTGTTATACCGAACACCGGATGAAATCTGAAGCAAAGGCAGATGTATATTCAGATTTGAAACTCTTGAATGTAAGATACCTTTATTCTGTAATTGACCTGGACACGGGAAACGCAAGCGTAACAATGTCTTATTTTGGTCACTTACATGTCTGTCTTTTATCGTTCAACGCATTGTGTGATGGCAGAGCGCTCTCTCCCAGATGCTGGGGTCAGATTGTGCTAAAGTCGTACGTGTGTCCTCGCCGATGCTGTGCAGATTGTGATTTAATTGGACTTGGGTAGGCAGGGGACGAAGAGAGAAAGGAAGGCACAGACCAAGGCACAAACACTTACTGAAAGGCAGATGGGAAGATAGATTGCGAATGATCCAAAGGCAATAAAGATACATGGACATACAATCTGGTAATAATGGATAGTTCATAATTAGATGTATTAAAACGTCCTTAGAAGTCCAGTGTGTGCCCATCTCTCCATGTCTTTCCTTTGCTCTACCTGTCTTTGTAGTGTCCATCGCTGCTCCTCACTCTTCTTTCTCAGTCTGTCCTTCTTGCTCTGTGTTTTCTTCCTGTAGCACTCTTGTTGGCTCTTAGTATGTCTCTCCCTGTCTCTTTCTCCATATTTCTCCCGTCTTGGCTCTGTCTTTCTTAGTATCTGTCTTTCTTTTGCATTCTCTTTCTATGCTTCTCTGCCTCCCTTTCTCTCCTCATCTTTCTCTAGCCATCTGTCATTCTGACGCTCTCTCCTTGTCTCTCCGCCTGTCGTTCTCTGCCACTTCCTGTCTGTCTCTTTTTTCCGTCTCTGTATCTTTGTGTATCCTCGTCTCTGACTTTCTATTTTCTCCCTATCTTTGACTTTCGTCCTGCTCTGCCTGTCTCTTATTACCTCTCTCTCTGTCCTTATCTGGAATTCCTAATTTATGTCCCTGATTTTCTTTCTTTCTACATCTCCCTCCTCCTCCTGTTTATTTCTTTCTTCCAGGCACCGAGCTATGGGTGTTCTTAATGTCCAGGACAAACTACAATGTTTGGTGCTAAGTGTTATTTTTATGGTGCACGTATAATAAACAAGAATTTGCAATGCAATAGGTCTCGCATTCGGAGAGTTGAAGCTATTAGCATTGTAAATTGCAATGCCTTTTATTAATTTGTTTTGAAAACCTGCAAGCCGTGCATAAACACGCACTTTGTACCTATAATCCTTGATTACGAGAAGCAAGGCTGTAAGTAAAAGACTGCCAGCTTTGCTTCTCATAAGCAAGGACTATAAGTACAAAGTGCTTGTTTACGCACAGCTTGTTCTATTTTTTCGCAATTTACCACGAAGTCAGACTTCGTGGTAAATAGCGACCAAATATTGAGAATTCGCAATTTCAAATTGGTTGATGAATTGCATTTAAGCAATCTCTATTCGAGATGCCTTAAATCCAATTCCTCGCAAATATGCGATTTCGCTAATAGCGATTTTTGCATTTGGGATGATGAATCTCAAATGCAAAAATTGCACTCGCAAAGGGCCAGAATCTCAGAATCTGTCCCTTTGCGAGCGCAATTACGCTTGATGAATCGGGCTGATAATCTTCACAAAAGTTATTTACAAAAGTTTAAGCTATTGCCATTATAAATTACAATAACTTTTATTTAAGTATTAATTATAAAAAAATTAAAAGCAATTATTATTTGTAATATCAATACATCTATGTCACGTAAATACAACACATATTGCATTACAAATGCTATAGGTGTCACATTTGCGAAAGTTAAAAGTATTGGCATTGTAAATGACAAAGCTATTAATTTCGCTATTTTCAAAACCAACTCATAAAAAAAAAAAAAATCATTTACAATACCAATAGCTCAAACTTTCCTAATGCGAGACCTATTGCATTGCAAATGCTTGTTTAAATTCAGAGGTTCTTCAGGGGGTTGGCGTGCAGACAATGTCCGCCTTCTTAACCAGTGTTGCAGTAGGCAACCCTGTCCTTTTAGAGATGCAGAGCCAGCAAACATGCATACCAGCAAGGTCATGATTCTTTCAACTCCCCCTCTCCTGCTGCACCCCCAGCAAATCATGTTACTTTGCATTTGTGTATCGTACCCTCAAAGTGGAAGACCGGATCAAACATTTTCCCCTGAGTAGGCAATCCATTACTTCAGACAGATGGTCTTGCAAATTATTAACAAGCATTGGAAATGCAATAGTTCTCGCATTAGAAAAGTTGGAGATATTGGTCTTGTAAATCTAATAATTTTTTAAGTTATGTTTGTTTTTATAATAGCAAATGTATTAATTTTGTTATTGTAAATGCTAATATTTATAGAATTTGCAAATGTGACACCTACAGCATTATTTAAAAAATGTTTGTGTCATTTGTAATAAAGCTTGAAACATTGAGAGAACATATTTGAACAAGTGATGCTGTGGTGGTGCTGAGTGATGCTGTGGTGGTGCTGAGTGATGCTCTGGTGGTGCTGAGTGATGCTGTGGTTGCGCTGAGTGATGCTGTGGTTGCGCTGAGTGATGCTGTGGTTGCGCTGAGCGATGCTGTGGTTGCGCTGAGCGATGCTGTGGTTGCGCTGAGCGATGCTGTGGTTGCGCTGAGTGGTGCTGTGGTGGTGCGGAGTGATAATGTGGTGGTATGTGACATAGACCCGCATATCTGCACGCAGGGCGGAGAGCGCGGTGAAGAACATGTTGTCACGGCATAAACCTGTATTGCGTACAGTGGCTGAAACATTATTATACCTGCCTTAACACGGACATGTTGCCGCGGAAAAACGAGCACACGATCAGTGTTTCCGCTGAAGAACTTGTTTTAAAAAGTAGAAACAAACAAGTCTTATTCAGTGATGTATGCAAAAGAGAAGGAACGTCGCTTCACAGTCGTGTGTTCTGTGGTCTGTCTCTTGTGGAAGAAGCCTTAGCGCCCGCGGCAGACTCTTGTAACAACAGCTGAGACATACACCGGGGAAGGCACTGTCCGCTGGGAGGAGGGACAGCTGGAAGACAAAGAACTGAGCGCTGGAAGAACGGGAACAGACACGAAACATGCCAGTGGGGAACGGAAAGTAGGCAAAACTAAAAAACAAAACCTAGCGAGAAAAACAAAGCGAAACCTGAAGGATGGAAACGAAGAGCATCCTGGAAGAATGAAAAGATCAGCGCAAATGGGAAGCAAACGAAGAAAGGCTTTGAAGGAAAGGGGTGAGGTCTCAGGAAATAAAAAGAGGGCAAAAGAAACAACGAGCGAGAAAGAAACTAAGAGAAGGAAAAGGAATTAAAAGTCGAAGAGGGAATAAAAGAAACAAGCCGGTACGTTAGAAGGTCGACAAGCTCTTGGCATTGCTGTGGGGAGGGGCGAGGAGAAATGCGGCACGGCCTGGCAGCCGTGAAAAGTGCGAAATGAAAGCCTTTGATGTTGCAGGGGGTGGAGCAGATCCCTTTCAAGTGAAGCTGCTGGCGGCACCACGCTGGGGAAGCAACAGATGGCTGGCTTTCATGCGCACACGCTTTTTAGGTCAATGCGTTTGCGCATTGAGCTTGCTTTTCACGAGCACAGCATCAAATCGCCCGATGGTTAAGCTCTCGTTAAGCCCCAATATCTCTTGCAAGCTCAATGCGCAAGCGCATTGACAGGCGAGACCAAAAAAACTGCAATGTCCACCTTTTTTTCCTACTTCCTGAATTTTCCTCTCACACCTGAATGGACAGAAGGGAAATGCCCTCAAGTGGATCTCGTCCTTCCTCACAGGGCACACACAAAGAATCCACCTCCCTCATTGGCCAACATCGTCTCCACTCACAGAATCAACAATATCTCGTACGTAGTCTACACAAACAGCAAACGTGACTTCGTGAACACTATGACCAACGTCACTGACTGGAAGAAATTCAACTGCCTGAAACTGAACACTGACAAAACCAAAGTTCTCATCTTCAGGGAGAGCACCTCCAGATGGGACGACGCGTGGTAGCCCTCAGGCCCTACCTACCCCCACCAAACACGCAAGCAGCCTGGGCGTCAGCTAGGATAGTGACCTCTCCTTGAAGCGCCAGGTCAACGCAGTTGCCTCCTTTTGCTTCCTCACCATCTGCACGCTTCGCAAGATTTTTAGGTGAATCCCCATCTGCACCACGAACACAGTAACCCAAGCCTTTATCACCAGCCAACTAGGCTACGGAAATGCACTCTACACCAAATCCACTATTCAGATGCTAAAATGACTACCGACCATCCAGAACACCACAGCCAGACTTATCCTTGTCCTCTCCAATTGGACCAGCATCACTCCCCACCTAAGAAACCTCCTTTCCATAGAGATGCCATTTCAAAGTGCTCACCCTTGCTTACAAGGCTCCCCACAATACCAAACCCTCCTACATCAACCACTGCTGACATTCCACCTACTGACCAGACAACTCTGTCTGATCACCGCCCTCGCACACATTCCCCGCGACGGACAGCCTCAGTGGAGACCGCTCTTTCTTATACCTCACCGCTAAATCCTGGAATGACGTCCCACTCTACCTCCAAACCACCCCCTCTCGCAGACTTAAGAAAGGGACTCGACCTGGCTCTTCGACTGAGGCTCACCGCAGCACCAGGATTATCCTCTGTGTGGTAACGGAGCTCAACAAATACTGATTGATTGATTTTACAAAAGCATCTCCCCAGTGTCCTACAAAAGCTGTACATATTGCTGCCCAAAGGTGCAGTCGGTGCCAGGCTCTGAGAAAGATGGATGTTGTTACTCTCATTGTTTCTGTGTTCCAATAAAGGATGACTACCTCAGACCTATCCTGGACCTATGCTCTCTCAATGCTTTTCTATGGAAGGACAGACTTAAGACTTCTACTTTGGCCCATGTCCTCTCTGCTTTGTACCCTGGCGACTGGATGGTGTTCTTGGAACTGCTGGGTGCCTATATTCATACAACCGCCATATAATTCCAAAGGTGTTACCTGCAGTTCTAGGTGGACCAGGAGCATTTTCAGTTTACTGTGTTTCTCTTTGCCCTCTCTGGCACCACTTGGAGGATCGTGAATGTGATGGCTTTTGTTACTGCTCATCTTAGGAGGTTAGGTATCACTGTATTACCATGAGGTGCCGGGTTTTTAGAGACCCGGTGGTGCCAGGGGACCACACCCGACGACCTCTGAGTTCTCCCTGTTCTGGACTTACAGAAACACAGAGTCTTCTAGTTGAAGTCAGAGATCGAGTTTTATTGGCTGCAACCAAGTAACATGCGTCCTAGAAGTACGACAGCACAGGCCGTAAGTTCTCAGGAGACTGTTCCCTTTTACAGAACCAGCCTTCTACTTATATACATAAATAACAGCTGCAGGCAAGAATTCTTGAGTTTATGATATGGCTATACACATATTTCTACAATAATACAAAGAGCGAAGTCCTGCTGGTCAGCACATTTTTAGATGTCCAGTTTGTGATGGATTACCCCGCCAGATCCAGAATTCCCATCAGATATCGATGAAACACCAATAAGGTCGGGCACCCTCCCATCATAAAACGGGTCATAAACAAGAATCAGGGACAGGTGTACATGTATGGAAAACAGGGTCTGTATGTAGTGAATGGTTTATGACATGTTGTGCCTTGATGATATCTTGCTCGGCCACTGGGCGAGGAGCTGCCCGAACAGGCTTGGCTGGAGGGAGTGGAGTCAGCTCGGCCAGGTCATGGGGAAGTCAGCTAAGGTGGACGTGTCCTTTCTGATCAAACTCGTTCTTAATCAATTGACTATATGAGGGCAAGTCATAAGATGGATGCCGTTTACAAAACGGAGTCTGAGGGTTCGGGACGGAAACTACGATTTAAGGGTGTTAGCATCACTCAATCGTGACGCAAATGCATAGGGATAATGTCCTAATCATTACCGGTCCGTAGATACCAAATTCGTCATGGTACGACGATATTTTGTGATACGAGTGTTGGACCTCGATATCTGTGGAGCAGCAGGTTCCGGATTTACAGTACCACAGACCCTCCTTTTGCCCTCATATTAGGCAATAACTCACGCTAATCTGAGTCCAAATCTGTATTGATGAATTCATGGAGATGCTGCTGTAGCATCATTCTGTTGCTCAATTCGTCCCTTGATACAGGCTTCCTTACACATCAAGTGGCGCAGAGGCCACATATTGCAGGAGCGCACTGCACAAACAGGCAGAACATAAACAGAACGGCTAAGATCATCCCGATGAAGATCAGAGTTTTCCATCCCCAGGCAGAGATCAGTTCCCAGAACCACCCTAGCAGAGACCAATCCCCTTTTTCCATGTGAAGGGAATCAGAGATTTTGTGTAATTTGGAGATGGCCTGGTACACTGTCGGAGCATTATCGGGGATGACAATGCAGCAACTAGATTGGATCACTCTACATACACCACCACGGTCTGCAAGTATGACATCTAGGGCAACCCTGTTCTGAAGGGTCATAAGTCGATCCGACTGAAGCTCAGCTGTCAAGTTGCTAAGGGCACCGGCCGTTTCAGTCACGGCGGATTCAACTATTCTCGTCAATTGTCGAATGTTCCTGCTGTTCACCATGGGCCCCCAAAATGGCAGAAAACCCTTTGCGAAGTCTCCAAACTCCTGACCCGCAGTGTCGTCTTGACTCAAGACACCCCTAACTGTCCTTGTCCGATGGTAATCTGCCCCGACCGTGTAGGTGGGTGGCAGCAGAAACGAGATAAAACATGTGCCCGAGAAGTCAGGGGGCAACCATGTGTAGGCTTTGTCATGACAGATGAAATAGGTGCCTTTAGCCGCCAAGAATGGAGGGGAAGTTCGGGAGGTAAACACATTTGTCTCTGTGCATACGCTCTTCCCCAACTGTGCTTTGGGATCCCTGCCAATACCTTGCAGACATAAGTGACCTCGGTGGGGCACTATCCAGACTGGGGAGGATTTCTTCGATTTCTGGCTCTCACTTAAGGAAATCCCATACTTGGTGATGTTCCACCTACTGTATGGGGTAAACTCATCTTTGGGAGTTGCTCTAACCGTGTCAATATCTCTGCTCATATTTCGGATTCCTGCCACTAGTGCCTTATTGTTTGAGTTCTCCCCTCGAACGTATGGTTCAAGGTAAAACAGGAACATGGTCTGGAAAGCCCACAGAGAACCAAAATAACTAAATGGCAGGACAAAGTAAGGGATGCCCTTATCTGTAGTGTGTGGCATGAGTCCGCATTTCCAACAGTTCATAGTGTTCATCACAGATTGGTGCTGGTGGAGGAGTTGGACAAATGAGTTGTTTACAAATTCTAGTCTTCTGGCAGACTTGTGTTCAGGTAGAGGGTGAAAGGAGTGTGTGGGAACGGTGGGAGGAGGTGCGAGCTGTGTGTTGTGCATGAATGGAACTCGAAAAATGGACAAAGCATAGCCAGTTAAAAACATTATTATACTACACAACATTGAGATGCTTAACACTAGAGATCGTCGTCTTGCCATTACAGTACATATTTTCTTTTCGAAGGTCATGGGTCTAGCAGGTCTCTCTACCCCTGGAAACTCCATCCTCTGGTTGCTGCCCGCGGTGGGAGGTTGCTTCTGCCAAGATGTGCGCTCTGTCCAGTCTGGGGTAATTCCCTCAGACTGACCAGAACCGTTGACCTAGGCGTCCCCGGCTGCACTCCTCAGACTTCAACCGCGGCCCTAGCAGCAGAACCGGATGGCGGTTCGAAAATCAAAAATGAGCTAGTTCCCTGGGCGAGAGAGCTGTGAAATCAAAAATAATTCATGGGGAAAAAGGGGAAAATCGCACTAATTCGGTTATGTCAGTTCCTTGGTCTTGACCTCAGATTATATTGTTCTTTTCCAGGCACGGTGTGATCTTCAAACAATGTTTCAGGTTCTGTAGTGTCCAACTGCATCGACGGTGGCACAGATCCTTGCAAAATACAATCGCTCTCTTTGTCGGTACCAGTTCCTTTTAATCGTGCATCGCTGAAGGGGACAAAACGAGGTATAAACTCCGTTTCGGAGTCAGCGACTCCTTGCCGGACCCATCGGTCATATGGAATGGGCAGCGGGACCCTTTTGCAATGGGCGCCGTGCACCTAGTGTTTCTTCCCGAGGACACGAACTGCAGAGCGGGTGGACAGCAAAACCTGGAAAGGTCCGGTCCAGCGAGGCTCCTCGTTCTTTGTTCGTCTGAAATTCCGAACCAGGATCCACGAGCCGGGTTCGATGGCGTGGCCTGGATCGTCAGACGCCGGTGGAGAGGAGCTGTGGACCTGTTGATCTAAAGCATGCAGTTTAGTTGTCAGTTCGTGCAAATAGTCAAACAGTGCAGGGTACTCTATTTCACTGAGCCTCCTGGGCCTCGGTACTCCCCATATATTTGCTGGGCGCCCGAACACGATCTCGTGTGGGCTAAGTCCTAATCTGGAATGGTCAATCATCCTGGTAGACAGGAGTGCTAAAGGCAGGGCGTCTGGCCACTTGAGACCTGTGCTGGCTTGGATCTTGGCCAGTTTCAATTTTAACGTGCCATTATAGCACTCTACCAATCCTGCCGATTGGGGATGATTTGCAGCATGGAACTTCTGGTGGATGCCTAGACCCTCATACACTCTCTTCATCACTCGTCCCACGAATTCACTTCCATTATCACTCCAGACAATTCTAGGCATGCCAAATCTAGGGAAGAATTCCTTGACAAGGCCTTTGGCAGTTGACAATGCAGTGTTGTTCTTAAGGGGGTACGCTTCTACCCACCTGGAGAAGGCGCAAACGACAACAAGGACATATTTCAGGTTATTGCACCTCTCCATGTGAATGAAATCGAGTTGCAAGACCTCGAACGGATACGTTGGAGGCGCAAAATGACCAGCTGGGGTTGGGGTTCCTCTACCGGGATTGTGCTTCAAACACACCATACAATTTCTGACCAGATTCTCTGCACATTTTGGGATACCACTATTCTGCCATACTGGGGCCAACAGCTTACATATTCCTTTCACACTGATGTGTGCCATTCCATGGGCCATCGTTACCACTGCGAGCACATAGGCGTTAGGTAACAACCATCGCTGATGTTCTGACAGTTCAACCCAACAACCATTCGCATCTAACCTACCCTTGCTTTCTCTCCATTCATTCACCTCTTTCTCGGTAGCATCAGCTTGTATAGACTTCACGCTTTCGATGGTGTCCTCACACATACCCACATCAGGGGTCCATCTGGCAGGACCTACAACATACATCCGACTCATTGTGTTCCTTGCAGTCTCTTTCGCGACCTCATCGGCAAATGCATTCCCTCGACCAACATCATCTCGGATCTTTCTATGCGCGCTGCACTTCACAATCGCAACCTGTAGGGGCAAGGTCAGTGACTCGAGAAGGTCGTGTACTAGCTGGCCGTGTTGAATTTTCGCACCATGTGACGTCAGGAACCCACGTTCACGCCACAATCTTCCAAAACTGTGGGCTACGCCAAAGGCGTACTGACTATCAGTGTACACATTCACTCGTTTTCCTTTCGCCAACACACATGCTCTTGTGAGTGCGACTAACTCTGCTGCTTGTGCAGAATTTTGGGGGATGAGAGCTGTCTCTACAATCGTGTGTAATGTTGTCACGGCATATGCTGCAGTCGTATCACCATTTGGCAACTTGAAACATGAACCATCAACCCATAAATTATCATTACATTCAGGGAGTGGAGTGTCCTGCAAGTCTACTCTCCCTTTTGTCTCTTCCTCTGTCCTAAAACAGCAATCATGTTTGTCGACCTCATCTGTCTCTGCTGGTGGAATGGGTAGTAACGTAGCAGGGTTGAGTGTATCACACCTCTTTATGTGAATGTGGCTTGCTAACAGGGTCAATTCGTAGCTGGATAGTCGAGCACTAGTTAGATGTTGTATTTTCGTCCTGTTTAGTAGGATATCTACTGCATGTGGGACCATAACGGTCAGAGTATTATTCATGACTAACCCAGCAGACTGTCGAATACAGACAGCCGCTGCAGCAGTGGCCCTCAAGCAACTTGGTAATGCCTTAGCTACAGGATCTAGAGTCGCAGAGAAATATGCACATGGGCGTTGTTTGTCCCCAAAGTGCTGCGTCAAGACTGATAATGCGCAACCTTCCTTCTCATGGACGTATAATGTAAAAGGCTTGCTGTAGTCGGGGTTGCCCAACACAGGAGCCGAACATAATGCCTCACGCAACTCGTGGAAACTCGCCTGACAATCTTCAGACCAAGGCAAAGGATTGGGTGTGTCTTTACGCATTAATGCCAGCAAGGGTTTGGCCAACAGTGAGAAATTCGGTATCCATTGTCTACAGTATGATGTAATGCCCAAGAAGGCACGCACTTCTCTTTGTGTCCTTGGGACACTCAATTCTGCAATTGCCTGTATTCTTTCTGGGGTCAGTCTCCTTCCCTCCTTCGATAAGATGTGACCTAAGTAGGTTACTTCTTGTCGGCAAAATTGTAATTTGGAAAGCGAGACCTTGTGCTTCATGTCACATAAATGACGCAACAATGACAACGTAGCTTGCTTGCAAATTTCTTCAGTATCTGCAGCGATCAGTAAATCGTCTACATACTGAATCAGAGTCGCGCCGCCAGGTAGAACAATCGTATCTAGTTGTGTTTTCAGAGCCTGACTGAATATTGATGGACTCTCACAATAGCCCTGAGGAGCGCGTCTAAAGCGGAAACTTCGTCCTCCTAAATTGAAGCCGAAGATATCTCTGCTCTCTTCGGCAATCGGGATGCTGAAGAAAGCGTTCTTCAGGTCAATCACTGAAAACCAATTGGCTGAGGCTGGAACCATTGTCAATAAGGCAGTAATGTCGGGGATGACTGGAAACTGCGGTACAACGATCTTATTCACTTCCCTTAGATCGATCACAAATCGGTACACAGGGGGCTGTGAAGGATCGGTACGCTTTATAACAGACAAAACAGGACTGTTACAAATGTTGCCTGTAGTCTCTTCGATGACATCTTTCGCAATCAGATCGTAGACTATCTCTAACAAAGCCTTTTCACATTCTTTTGATATCCTATATTGGGGAATACGTGGCAACCTAACATTAGCTTTCAATGTTATGACATACGGTGCTATCTCCAAACGACCTACATCATTAGAACCATTCGCCCAAAGTACATCTGGAAGAGATGACAACTCAGTCGGAATTCTTTCTTTTGACAAACACATCGGGGAAATCACTTTCTTACCAAGCGTAAGTTGTACTCCCGAAGGAGAACAGTACAAAGTCGCATATAATCTCTTCAGCAAATCCAAACCTAACAAATTTTCGCCACAACCTGTTGTAAGAATGAGGGGTGCTTCTAATTCACATGGGCCAACAGAAAGGGGCATGGGACTGGAGATCGGGTTTCTAACAGGGGCGCCAGAAAAACCTACTGAAACATTCATTTCGCCGGACAAAGGTGCGCCAGGAGGTTTTGAGTGCATAATAGAACTTTTTGTAGCACCAGTATTCAGCAGAAATGGCTCCGACACTCCGGATGTAATCACCTCGACATAAGGTCCATTCTGATCTACTGGAACTGAAACAACTCCCTCTCTTTGTCCATGGCTGTCCTAGCAATTATTACCCTCATTCTCGTTTTCGGCGTAATAGTCATCTGCATAGTACTGATCTGACCTGGAAGACGCATTATTCTGTTGGTCAAAGCTATTCATAGAATTCTGAGGCGGAAAAGAAATGGTATTCTGGGAGAAATTTCCACGGCCCCTACCTCTAGGAGCCTGTTGAACACCTCTACCTCTTGCGCCAGAAACACCGTTTAAACGTCGCGCAAGAGCTTGACAGTTACTTTTTAAATGACCCTCTTCTTTGCAATATGCACATTGATTCGGGCCATACGGAGAACGCTGGTGGGAAAACTCGTTTCCTTGCGCGTTTCTCGAATACTGCTGTGGTTGCTGATAATTGGGCTGACTAGGAGTGCGAGGCGGATAAGCTTGCTGGAGAAGAACTTTAGTTTTTAGTTCTCTAGTCTTCTTGTCTGTCTTATCTAGCTCGTCTTTGCGTCTATTTTCATAGTACTGGGCTGTGGCTAAAATCTGCGCTGACGTGGAAACAGCCCAAGCACTCTCTGAATCTTTCAATTTATTGCACAGTTCAGGAAGCAGATTATGTACAAATTTGTCTACAAACAATCTTTGGCCACCCTCGGTAGCCATGTCCTGACCCATATGATCAGTGAAAGTCTCCTCAAATCTCGTGAAAAAGTCAGACACATTCTCATCTTTCTTCTGCTTGCACGCAGATAGCTTGTCCCAATTTACACGTAATTCAGGCATTAACGTTTTCATGTACGCGATAATCCTTCCGGGAAGATCTGCTATTAAAGGCTCGGGTTTAGAACCACCAACTTGTCTAGCATCAGTAGCAGTAATATTAGCCCATGAGTCACCTAGTTCTTGATCATGATCTGCATGACGAATTTTACTCCATAAAGGATGCGGAACAACATTCCCAAACAACATGTCTATATCTGCTAAATTCATTATACATGAGCTGGCGGTCTGTGATAATTCCTTGTAATATCCTGCTGGGTTTTTACGGGGATCAGGTAGTGTCTGTTTGAGTGCTAAAACTTCGGATCTTTTCCAGGGGACATGTACCCATACACGCTGGAAATGCGGTGGAACAGGTGGTTGTGCATTCGCATCACCTTCCCTCCATACTGGAGGAATCTCTCTCATGGGGTACTGTCGCGCCTTTTTCCTACCAGACATATCATCCTCATTAAACGATCTAGAGCTGTTTCCCTTACTCCTATAAGATAACAACAGATCCATTGCTTTTTCAACATCTGCACCTATAATCATGCCTTCGTAAAATTTGAATCGCATGCGGGCTAGTTCCTGCATTCTGCGTTTTGGGTCATTATCTTGTAAATCTTCCCAGAGGTACACACACATCTCTTCAAATACATATCTTTGAGTGGATGAATCCCACTGACGGAAGATTTCCATAACAGACTGAACATCATATCTTACAGTATCGGTAACCCATTTGCGCGCTAACTCATTCAGCACTTCTCTCTCCTCGTAGTCGGGTAGTTGACTCCGCAACTGTCTACGTTCTGTTTTAGGGGTCGTTTTAGGCGACCCAAAGAAGGGCGAGAATAGACCAGTGACAGTACTTGCCACTCTCTGTCTGACAGAAGGAGAAGCTTGCGGCGAGGCAGATGCGCCAGAAAAGACAGGCTGATGTAAAGAGGAAGTCGAAGCAACAGCAGAGGAAGTTGAGGCAGTAGCAGACGTAGTATCATAGTGAATAGTCGGAGCAGTAGGCAAAGTTGTAGAAGTAGATGGAGTATGTAGCAAAGGCGGCGGCCCTTGAGAAGGCTGCGCCGGAGAAGTAGGAACCAGCTGAAGAGGAGCTGGTGTTTGTGCAAGAGCTGCTTTTCGTGCGCCAGGGCGCGGTATAACAATACGCCTCGGGGGTCCAACAATACTCAATGTATATCGGGGTGGTGAGTTCAATAAATGGGACATTAATGGATCTTTCTCAGATGCTCCCTTTGAGTCTTGTCCCTCATGTGGTAACATCGGGTAGCATTTAAACACCTCCTTCAGATAAAGAGAATTAAGAGAGCCTGTTCAGGTGGCTGGAGCTTTTCTATCCATACTGCACACGCCTGGAACTCCCTCCCACTCTCACTACGCTCTGAGCCAAACCTGCTCAGGTTCCGGAAACATCTGAAAACTTATCTATTTCCAGAATAATTCCAGATCTGTTCGGCTCCACACAGGCAGCTTACTCTGATTCTCTATAAGCGCTGGGATGCCTCTGGGTAACCGTGCGCGGTACAAAATTCGTTAATAATAATAATAATAATAATAATAATTTATCTATTGCTAGTTTCTTGCTTCTGAGCATTTGTTCACTTTCCTGCTCTTCCTCATTATCCCTGTATGCGATGGCAGCTTGTACCATCGACATGCCTCTTTTATTTTTCTTTGCTAATTTTATTTCTTTCTGTTTGGCTTCTTTGCGCCATAAGCGAAAAGAGTCAAACATCGCCGGCCGGGCTTTCTTCTTGAACAATTTGACCTCGAGATTGTCTAATATTTCTGAGTCAAAACTACCATATTGGGGCCATTTTAAAACACCATCCTTGCGGGTGTATTTTATCCATACCTCATTATACGTGATAGGACCTACTCCGTGCTTTATATATAACTCATATGTTGGAGTTCCAATCGGAGGAACCGGACACGAATCCATTAATCGGGAGTCCTTACTACAACCAAGACAAAACAAGTTTCCAAGTCTGCTGAGACCAGGCATCTTCGCTCACTAGTCTAGCTTCACACTTCAAGGGATTATCTAATTATGATATTGTCGTGAATACACGAATCCCTCGGTTTTGGTGCTTGCAAGAACCAATACAAACCGTATCTCTGGGATACCAAAACTAAGAACCAAACTAAGGACTGGGAGACGCTCCGCTTATACTTAACTGAATATTGAAGATCGGTGACGTCACTAGAAGACTCTTCTATCGTTTCGCTCTACCAAGGATCACTGGGTCCAAAGCAGGGCGATAATCAGGGCAGCAGTCCTTCGTAGCCGTCGGGACGCGGGGAACCTCGCAGCAAAGACCTTCGGAACCACGTCGACATGCAGGGGTCGCTGAAGTGGCTGGCCTTCCTCCGGAATTTTCACACGAAGCTCCTCACGAACATCTGGCTTGGACCGTCACCGCTTGATATCGCCTCGAGTTGGGCGCCAACTGAGGTGCCGGGTTTTTAGAGACCCGGTGGTGCCAGGGGACCACACCCGAAGACCTCTGAGTTCTCCCTGTTCTGGACTTACAGAAACACAGAGTCTTCTAGTTGAAGTCAGAGATCGAGTTTTATTGGCTGCAACCAAGTAACATGCGTCCTAGAAGTACGACAGCACGGGCCGTAAGTTCTCAGGAGACTGTTCGTTTTTACAGAACAAGCCTTCTCCTTATATACATAAATAACAGCTGCAGGCAAGAATTCTTGAGTTGATGATATGGCTATACACATTTCTACAATAATACAAAGAGCGAAGTCCTGCTGGTCAGCACATTTTTAGATGTCCAGTTTGTGATGGATTACCCCGCCAGATCCAGAATTCCCATCAGATATCGATGAAACACCAATAAGGTCGGGCACCCTCCCATCATAAAACGGGTCATAAACAAGAATCAGGGACAGGTGTATGTGTATGGAAAACAGGGTCTGTATGTAGTGAATGGTTTATGACATGTTGTGCCTTGATGATATCTTGCTGGGCGAGGAGCTGCCCGAACAGGCTTGGCTGGAGGCAGTGGAGTCAGCTCGGCCAGGTCATGGGGAAGTCAGCTAAGGTGGACGTGTCCTTTCTGATCAAACTCGGTCTTAATCAATTGACTATATGAGGGCAAGTCATAAGATGGATGCCGTTTACAAAATGGAGTCTGAGGGTTCGGGACGGAAACTACGATTTAAGGGTGTTAGCATCACTCAATCGTGACGCAAATGCATAGGGATAATGTCCTAATCATTACCGGTCCGTAGATACCAAATTCGTCATGGTACGACGATATTTTGTGATACGAGTGTTGGACCTCGATATCTGTGGAGCAGCAGGTTCCGGAATTACAGTACCACAACCACACCTCGATGACAGACTAATTAAGGGTAGCTCGCTCAAGTTAGTGACTGTACACCTCTGGATGACAGTAGAATTACTTACATCATTTAGGTTCTCCATAAATTAGCCAAAGTTCCTCCTGACTTCCTCTCTGGGGGCTTCCGTTCATTAGGTCGGTACTGGATATGGTGGAAGTCATGGCTTTACCACCACAGAAAAGAGTCCAAGACTTAGTTATCATCCTGATGTTTCAGGCTTTATCCTAGATCCAGTGTTTCTGAGGCATCGTGGCCTATTAACATTGTGCATTCTCCTTGCCAATAAGGCCACATTACATGCTCTTCGGACTCTCTCCATCAAGGTAAAATCAGGGTTCCCATCTGACCCGGCTCCATGCTGGATTCTGGTTCAGGGGATGCAGACCATTCTGCCCAGTCTGAGCAGCCGGTTGGATATCTCGTTCTCAACTGGTGTTTTTCCCTCGAAATGGAAGCCTGCAATTGTCAAACCGCTCCTAAAAAAAAACATCATTAGAACTGTCTTTATTGGAAAATTTTAGGCCCATCTTACTGCTTCCCTCATCGAAAGTTGCTGAGAAGCATATCAATACCAAACTGATAAGTTTCATAGTGACCAATAACTTACTTCATGAGACAAAATCTGGTTTTCGGGTCCAATACAGCACAGAGTCCGCCTTACTGCTGGTCTCAGAGTCTCTTAGACCCTGTGCTGACAGGGGTCAAACAGCGGCACTAATGATGCTGGACCTCGTTCAGAATTCAAGACCGTATCCTAGGGCCTTCTGCTGAAACGGCTAGGGAATTGTGGTGTTGGGAGTTTAGCTTTGAGGTGGCTGACCTCCTTCCTCCAGAACAGCACCTTTCAGGTAGTTCAAAGCCCCTTCTCATTGGAAGTGCTACCTCTGCTACAGGAGGTGCCTCTGGGCTCTACGTTGTGCCCTACTTTGTTTGGGCCATGTGACCATCCCCCCGCAGATGTAAAAGAGCAAAACAATGTGACCAATGTGTCTTATGCTGATGACACACAGCTTATTGTCACTTTCTACCAGGAGGAGGATGGGGCTTCATCTCAATTTAAATCCTGCCTGGTGGAACGTGCAGAACGGATGAACAGGAGCTGCCTTAAGCTTGACACCAAAAAAACAGAGGTACTCAATGGTAAACAGCCCTCTGTTTGGTCATCAACCTGGTGGCCTTATGCACTTTGTCCTGCTCCAGACCCTAAACCCAAAGCAAAAAAAAGGAATCTGGTTTGACACTAATCTAACATTTGATAACCAAATATCCTACTTTGCTGGAAAATATTTTGCCACTCAAAATGTTGTCAAAGTTCATTTGCCCTCTCCCCGTAGCCACCAGGAATACAGTCCAAGCTCTTGTTATGTTCAGACTGAATAATTGCAACATACTCTTTATCGGATCTACACAGGGCAGACTACAAAACTGCATAGAGTGCAGAATGCGACAGCATGTCTGTTGCTGGATCTTCAGAAATGTGCACCCTCTGGCCCAGCCTTTGATCAATTACACTGTGTACTGCTGAGAATAAGAATATCTTTTGAAGTCATGTGTCTTTGCTCAAACATTTTTAATGGAGGTCCCGGTACCTTTCCTCCTTAGTGAAACCCTACCTTCCCAGTCTAAATCTCAGGTCGATGGACGCCGTGCTGGCGGTGCTTCCCGTCATGAAAAGAACTTGTCTGGTTGGATGCTCCTTTGGCTTCTAGGCCTCAAAGCTGTGGAACATTGCCCCTTCACCTGAGATGAGACCCTAGAAACAACCTTCAGGAAGAAATTTAAAACTTGGTTGTTCAGGCTCACCAGAGACTGCTTCTGGCCACTTGTTCATGGCTCAAGTCTATCCTCTTCTGTTTCTGCATTTTTTTTCTTTCTGGCTGGTCTTTGTATTGGGCAATCCTAGCCTGGGGACTCTCTCTGTCTGGAGTTGCTTTAAAAATGTACAACATAACACTGATACATCACTGCTTGATTGGGGGTCACCTGGGTGAGGCAAAGGTCAGAAGACTGGTTTCTAGTTGAGAGTTGGCTCCACATCAACCTTCTGGAGCTGCAGGCCGGTCAGTCGTCCTGCCTCCAAGTGAGGCTGATGTAGGTTCTCAAGGACAACACCACTGGGGAGAGGATTTAACCTTAAGTTTAGGATGGTAGATCTCAAATCTGGGGAACCTGGTTCGAGTCGCAACAAGGACGCTGAACATCCTGTGATTCTGGGCAAATCACTTAAAATCTCCAGTGCCTAACAAAAATGAATGTATCCTTGTGTAAGTAACTTGTGCTCATGTAAAGCACTCTGAAACCCAATACCTTTGGGTCAAGTTCGCGCTATATAAAACTCAGCAAAAATAAAAAACCGCATGTGGTAAGAGGCTAGGGTGTGGGTCCAGGTTCCTGTGCCAAGAAGCATTGTGTCTCAGGAGGTGGCTGGTGTGCCAGGGTGTCTTTGTGTTGCAAATCTCTTTGCAGGGTCCCTCAATTCAAGGTCAGGCATACTGGGCAGACGTCTGACTAGTCACGAGTGGCAGCTAGATGCTGACTAGCTGTAGGGCATCTTCCACCTGTGGAAAGCACGCTTAGTGTCGCCAGTTTTGTACATTGAAGATCTGCGAGTGCATTTATAAGGAAATGCATTCTGGTTGGAATGGAACGTGGGGCATCTGTCTGCCTTCCCGCCACTTTCTCTCCTGTTTCTCTCCTGCCCTGAGTTCTACGGATCAGAAACAACCTCGCCGGAGGTGGGTGTCAGTCAACGAAAAAATCCAGCAATTGATCATATCCTGTACAAATTGTTGCGTAATAAATGACATAATCATTTTGTTTAGGAAGCTTCCAAATAAAAAATGTCCCCCAGGATGTTATGTTATGTTATGTTAAGTTACTGAAATTTGTATAGCGCATCAGCTGCCCCAGCAAAGGGGCGTCCTGGCGGTGACAGCAGAACAGCTAACACAGAGTAAAAGGCAGAAGCTACTTGGTGGGGAATAGGTAGGTTTTTATGTCCTTCCTGAAAGCCAGGTAGTTGGTATGGCTCCGAATATGGGTGGGCAGCGAATTCCAGAGATGGGCTGCCTTATTATGAAAAGAACGACCTCCTGCCCCTACTCTCCGAAACCATGGAATCTGCACTAGGTGCTGTCCTAGTGACCGGAGTTGACGTGTAGGGATCATAAAGAGTGACTATGTTGGCCAGGATACTAGGGGTATACAGTTTGAGGGCTTTAAATGTGATACAGAGGGCTTTAAAATAATTTCTCCCGGTTACCGGTAGCCAGTGGATGGTGGTGGACACCGGACAAGACCTGCACAGGCCAATCTAAGACCTGGCTGCTGCGTTCTGGGCCCGTTGTAATCGCGCAATCTCGACCTTGTTTGCCCCTAAATACAGAGAGCAGGCGTAATCCAATCTGGACATTATAGATGTCTGAATGATGGTCTAGCGTGTAGGTGGATCGAAAAAAACCAATAAGGGTCTAAGTCCCGCAAAAGCCCAAAACCGGTCCCTGCTACCTTTTTGGTTTGGACTTGGTAGCTGAGGGATGAGTCCAACTATACCCCCAAATTTTTGACGGCCTGCTTCGGAAGGGGGGTGGGGGGGGGGGGGGGGGGAGGCACTAGCTAGGCTTTCTGGCCACCAGCGTTCAGGCCATGGTTCTTCCCCACCAACAACACCTCTGATTTACTGGCATTCAACTGGAGGCAATTGGCGGTCATCCACTCAGCGACCGCCGCTAGGTCGCCCAGGAATTTCAGGGCATCCCTCTTGGTGTCGCTTTAGAGTGTTACCACCAGCTGAGTGTCGTTGGCGTAGGAGACCATGGTCAGTCCCCTATTTCTGGCCACCACAGCCAGCAGTTGGACATAGAGATTGAATAATAGGGGACTGAGGGAGGAGCCCTGAGGGACGCCTTGTTTTATGGAGTGTGTACCCGATGTAAATGGGGGAACTGTGACCCTAAATGACCTTTTGCTGAGAAACTAAGTAAACCACTTCAAGGCCAAGCCAACAATCCCCTCCTCCTACAGACGTTGTAGCAGAATGGCCTGAGACACTGTGTCAAAAGCGGCACTGAGATCCAGAAGGATAAGCGCCGGTGTATGCCCAGTGTCTAAGGCAGACCAAAGATGTTCTGTCACAGCCAGGAGAGCAGACTCCGTGCTGTGGCCAGGTCGAAAACCATTTTGGGAGGAGTCCAGAGTGTTGTTCTTGGACAGGAAGTCTGAAAGCAGCGAGTTGACATGCACCTCTGTGATCTTAGCTGCCCAGGGGAGAAGGGAAATTGGGCAATAGATTTAAGGCTTGGCCTAGTCCAACAAAGGTTTTTTGAGTAAGGGTAGCACCATAGCTTGATTCCACGCCTTGGGTACAATTGCCGAGGAAAACAATATGTTGATCACCTGCCTCAGGTAGGGCATTATCGCAGGCAGCACCTTCCTAAATTGATCTGGTTTGAGTGGATCAGCAGGTGAGCCAGATTTAATTTTCCTGCATAATGCTTGCAGCTGGTCTGTAAAATGGGTGTGAAAGACTCCAAGATATTGGCAGTTTGGTCACACCCAGCAACTAGAGGGGTGATGCTGAGGTTGGGAAGGACCTATAGAAATTATCTACCATCTTGACCAAGAAGGAGACAAGGTCCTCACACTGCTCATTTGACTGAATTTTCTGCCCCGCATTGATCTGCTGCGATTTTAGGCTGGAGAGTATTGAAAATACGCTCTTTGCCGAATTTTCGCTGATCCGGATTTGACCGGCATAGAAACTTGCTCGTGCCAATTGAATGGTCTTATGGTAACTTTTAACTGCCGCTCGGTAGATTTCTTTCGCGGAGGTGTTAAAGTCCCTTCTCCATACAGCCTTTTGCGTTTTTTACGCAAATCGACCAGGTTGCTATTATACCATGGTGGTGTTCGGGATTCACGGTTTAGGGGCCTTTTCTCAGGGAACAGGCCATCAAGTGGCTGACTAACCCAGTCTGTTCAGTCTGATCATTTAGCAGTTTCGAATTTCGCCAATATTTTCTGATGTTTGCTCAGAGGTACTAGTTCAACATGAGATTTTATTGTTGTGTTAATGGTTGCCAGGTATTGGTATCTAGCAGCGGCATTTTACAGTCGAGTAAAATTTAAAAAGTAGATTGATAACTCGGCTTACTCTTCAAGAGTTACTTTATTCTTGGCAAAGGGCAAGTTCCATATTCAGTAGGTGATCAGATAAAACAATTGAGTAAAAATTAATATCCATTTTGTTTTTAGTCAATATGCCATTCGAACATGGTAAAAAAGTACGTGGATAATTTTAAGACAGTGGTATGCTTTGAGTGTTAAGTGTAGTAAAAAACTAAATGTAATGTGAAAAAAATAGTCAGCGGCACTTAGGGTTATGAAAAATATTGTGTCTGAGGCAACTGTAAAACACACATCAGTGGCACATTCATTACATTGCATGCACTGTGTGAAGAATAGTGTTCCAAAATGGTGGCCTGTTGTTGATGTATAGGTTAGTAACTTAATTGTGACTGCTGCTGCAATAATCTAATGAGTGTTAAAAAAAATGTTGCTGGCTTCATAAACACACCCCTGTGTCGGATCAATATAGAAACCCATTTCAGTAGCAAAATGATCAATCATAGTTTCCGGCAGTATGGCAACGAGTGTCTATTCAATGGCCCATCATTCTGCTGTTGTCATGCCGCTAATGTAAGATGACTCATTTGGGCCTAAATGATTGCATCATCTGAGCATGATGTAAAGCACCCACGACCTTATTACATTAGCCTATGTTTTGCAATATGTCTGTAGCATTTTATTCACATTAGCTACAAAATTGTTGTTCCCCCTTGAGAATTATGTCCACGGGTGTGTAGCTATATGTAGCTGTTATTGCTCCTGTTTTTCTTTTTCTAATTTAATTAAGGGGAGTTTTATTGTGTTTTAGCTAGTACAAGATGGGACTATCCTTGGTACTTTATGTGAAATATGTTTTCTATGTTGACATCCCACCCACCCCTAAATATTCTGTAATTCTCTGACAAATCTCTCATTAATAAATTATAGATACGGTTTCAGTATTGAAAAAATAATTAACACTAGATGTGCTAAAAATGTGCTAAACAGTGTGTTTCCGTAATGCTATATAGCGGCTTCGAGTTGGCTATTTTAAACTCTCCTCCCGAGACAAAAACGAAGGGAAAATAAAATATGGCCCGTCATTGCATAGAAATTCATACTAAGTGAGCAGCACATTTTCCTTTTAAATAAGTAACATTTCCATCAGACTTTTCCATCCTTCACTGGAATGTGGGACGATTGGTCACAGCTTTCCTCTTGTAGATATTTTCACCTAAAGGATTGTTTTGCAGAAAGTCTAAGCATGTTATCCTAATGTTTGGAGTAATTATTGGAGTCAGCAAGTTGGGAGATGAGAAATAAAAGATTGTTTTTTTAAACAGAAGTACGAACCGGATTACAAAGAAGGCCCATCCCCAGACTAATGGATGAAGTTGGGCTGCTTCATAGCTCCTGTGTGGATGCATTTTTATTTTTGGAGAAATCTGATGGGTACCTGAAGCTCTCTCTCGGCCAGATCTAAAAACCTTCATGAATGCCAATCAGAATTCTAGGGCGCAGGCTCTCGAGCTTACGTATTTAAGGAGGAATGTTCTAACTATATTACTTCTCCCATTGACGAGGAACCGGACTGCACAAATAAATTGGATAAACCCACCGCAGATGTACCAGCTAAGACCATATTTAACCCCCCCCCCTTCCCCCCGAGGTGTTAAGATGTGCCACTCCCACTCTATTCGGGGGCTAGTTAAAGAGCTGCGCGACTGATTCAGTGTTGAAAGGTGGTGGGAATGAACCTATTGGTGCGAGTCAAAATAAAAAATAATAAAAAAGTATGCTAGCTAAATACTCTAAGTTCCTACGGTCTCCCTCCCCCTACATAACATGCTTCTTTCCTTCTTCTGGGCATGCATATTCACTATTTGGTAGACCCATGCTTCATTACCACACTTCCAACATGAAAGCTAGCTTTCTGCAGGGGCCAATAACTTCGGTCTTCAATGGGGATTTGAGCTCTGTACACAGTAAGACTCTTGATTCAGGATTTAAACAGTTTTTAATCGGTTTTTACTGCTATTTGTTAAACCAGTCTCTTCCCATTTACTACAATTTTTTTTAAACTGAGTCCACACACTTTGTTACAGGTTTACAAATTAGTAGCAGTGGGTGCAAAGTAATTAGCTAGAGCAAATTGTGTTGTTCTGTGCCTGTGAAGCATATTTCATGTACAGTTTTGCCTCCTCCAAATAATGTTCATCTTTTTATGACCGCACCGAGTACACGATTTGATTGGGCTGCAGTTGTGTGCTTCCACTAAAAATAGTGCTTGTAGTGCAGTTTTTGGACTACTGCAACATTTGCACTCATTTCAGCAGAATTAAGTTGGTTATGGCGGCAAGATATTGGTCATAGCTATTTGCCTGATCTAATTATTATGACAAGATATAGCAAAGAACTAATTGCGAAAAGCATTTGTTATAGCCAGTTGGCCTTCGGGCTACAGATAGATATTTTACATGTAATACTGTAATCTCATATATTACTGTAGTAGGCAAGAAATTTGGTGTTGGCCACCTAGTCCGACAAATTCTGAGGGGGGTCAATGTGGTGATAATTGTTAGGCCCTATTGAAAGGGATTCTGTATTGTTTTGCAAACTGTATTGTTTACATAGCTGTCATTGTGTAACTATATGGATAATGGTTACCAGTTTATGTGCAGTTGAATAGGCCTGTTATATTGCCAAGCCATCGGTGACCACTACAACCCTTGCCACTAAACTGTGAAAGCTTATGTCCGATTCCAAAAGTTTGATCTGCTTATTATGAAATATTATGACGAGGCCAGTAGGACTGACTGACTGACGTATTGTGAAAAGCTTATGTTAGAGGCAATATGCTTTTCAGGCTGTATATTAATAAAATGTGCTAAAGCCTGTAGGCAGATAATAAATTACATTGAATCTAACAGATTACTGTAGTAGGCTAAGATTTTTGTGTTGGTGATTCACCCAAACAAAATGTGGGAATTGAGGATGCACACTGATATTCCTTATTAGGCTCTTTTAGGGGTGTTTTTATGTTTTAACCCGTTGACCCCGGCGCGAATTCCGCTGCGGTGCAGGAATTTTAGTCAGTGGGCAGGGTTTGGACAGCCCCCGGCTGTGCCCTGCACACGCCCACCGTCACGTGGGACGGCCGGGGGCTGTCCTCAGCATGGAACGGGTTAATTGTAATTTTGTACATTTTTGTCATTTTATTCCGTGATACTTGGTGGTTGCCTCGTGGTAAAGCGCATGCCCAACTCTGAGTTAGGTATGGTGACAAACCATTGGTGAAGGTTGTTTCTTATGAAACGTTATGATAAATGCAATAGGCCTGAGGTATTAAGGGTGAACGCATATGTTAAC
Organism: Lissotriton vulgaris; assembly: GCF_964263255.1. Classification (NCBI taxonomy): domain Eukaryota; kingdom Metazoa; phylum Chordata; class Amphibia; order Caudata; family Salamandridae; genus Lissotriton; species Lissotriton vulgaris. The sequence continues at coordinate 2,107,959,736 of NC_141687.1, forward strand.
AGCCATTTAAGGGCGAGGATTGTATAAAAGCCTTCAAATATATATTTGTAACATGGAATCTCACAGATTACCATTTTAGACTGTTGGTCTTGGTTACTCTCTCTGGCAACTCAAAAATTAATTCCCTTTAGGCGAATTAACGTTAATACATAGGTACTTACAGACAGACAATAGACTTACCAATACCAAAAAGTAACAAGGAAGCAATGAAAATAGTGAAAAACTCAATACACGTGAAAACACTATGGTAAAATTAAGTATTCAGACAATTTATTAACATACATTACATTTGTTAAAAATTGGGAAACATATACAGGACGGAACAATAATAATTAAAATCAACATTCCAATAAAAAGGAGCTACAGGGAAAAAGGACTAAACTCAAATAAAAACTAGCCGGTAGGAGGAGCAGACTTCCACGCGGGACGTTTTTCAAGTGAAAGAAGGAGGGTAAACACGGAGGAAATTATCTTGTGTCCCGGGTATCTATTCGTAACCTGGAACCTCATAACGCTGTAGACTCTTCGAATCTATTTGGGAATCGGTATCCTGTGCACATTTCTTCTGCCTTACCGCGTGCTTGGGATATACTAATTTTAAACCTTTTTTCCCAGCCATTATGCTGGATACGTTACTGAAAGTGGAAATATGATAAAGATTTCGCCATCATTTTAATTTAGAACACTGTATTTATTAAGAAGATAATTCGCTGGACGAATATCTCCTGCAAAGGATAAGGAGGCAGTATACCCCTTATGATACACTGAAAGACCCCTTGTTTACCTGAGTATTGGGAAACATTTGTACAATTACCCTGATGAAGGCGATTTTATATTGACTATACCGCCGAAACGCCTCGATGCTCAAGGAGCGAATTTGGAAATAGAAATTAAGGAAAATTCAAAATAACTGTTTTTATTTGAGTTTAGTCTTGAGTATTTAACAAGGACCCCCTGAGGATTCGGATACAGAAAAGTTCCTAGGCCAGGGAAAAAGAACCAATTGACAAAAAACAACCTATTCAACCTATACAATGTAATCACAGACAAATGGCTACAAAGGGTTAAGAAAATATATGTTGTTTTATTCTCAAGTTATATTTAAAAAGTGCATAACATATAATACAATTGACAATGGACATGAATTAAAATTTAATATCACATAAGTGAAAATTAAACAAGTTTATACATTGGTAACAAAATACACGAAGATTGGGTTAAAAGAGAGAACATAGAAAGTGGCCGATAGGATCTCTACGCGCGTTTCGGCGAACCAGCGCCTTCTTCTGGAGTAGCCACACAAAGCTCTAAAACAAAATATTTTTAAAAAAACATTGCATTAATAATATATCCTTGAAGCAATATGTATAAAAACACATAGCAATTTATATCTTAACATTGTAGCCAAAAAGTCTTGTATATAGATAATCTAATTTATATCTTTTCATTTCCTAGTGTAGTTCATGAGTCCAATCAGACACAGATCTTTATTCTGAGCAGCAATTGAGCTGACTAATGATATGTTACGAGATGGATTAGTATGGAAGATAGTACTTTCATGCTACTAGCTGGAAAAAAGAAGAGTTTAGTCCTTTTTCCTTGTTGCTCCTTTTTATTGGAATGTTGATTTTATTTATTATTGTTCCGTCCTGTATATGTTTCCCAATTTTTAACAAATGTAATGTATGTTAATAAATTGTCCGAATACTTAATTTTACCATAGTGTTTTCACGTGTATTGAGTTTTTCACTATTTTCATTGCTTCCTTGTTACTTTTTGGTATTGGTAAGTCTATTGTCTGTCTGTAAGTACCTATGTATTAACGTTAATTCGCCCAAAGGGAATTAATTTTTGACTTGCGTCAATTGTGGAATCTTATCCCTTTGGTCCTGGGGTCCCTCTCTCTTTTATTAGAGATACTCTCTCTGGCAAACCATGGGTAGTAGTAGATTTGCATTGTGAGAATCCTTGTTAGGTCCTCTTACAACAGATATTTTGTTTGGCTAGCGTTTTTTTATGACTGTATGTCTGATGGCTGCCTTGTGGTAAAGCTCAAGTACAATACAGTAGCCCTGGATTGGTTATGGTGATTAACCAACAATAACTGCTATAAGCCAAAGAAAATAGCTATAGGCCTGATTTCTTTACTAGGAAACGTTTTTTCAGATGTCATGGGTCTGCTCAGTTTGCTACATAAAGAAACTACAAAGGGATTGGGCCTGAATTATTACTATGGAACAAATGTACACATCATTAGGCCTTTCAAGGTGGATTCTCTTTGAACCTTAATGCCTGCAGTCAGGTTTTGTTACATGAAATCTCACAGATTACCTTTGTAGGAAAGGATTTTTGTATTGGTAGAAGATTTGCACTCTAGTAATTCTTCCTAGAACCGCTAGACTATGAAAAAATATATATATCACGTCACAGTGGCAGGCGCCACCACATTATCACCTCATCCCAGTTTGTTTTCAGATGTCCTTTGACCCAGAATCTTTGTATATTCACACAAGTCTTTATATATTTAGTATATATTGTTAAATTGACCTTAATAGAATCTATAAGTATCCATTCCTTCAATACAATACGATTCCTTCAAATGCTCACTCTGGGAATGACAGTGTAAAATGCAAAACAACAGTTAAATTATGCGTGTATTAAAGTATATCATCTTCAGCTTCAATCATATGACCTTCATTGATTCTCTTGATGCAATCCCAAAATGCATCACCAAGTGGAATCTTTAGAAAGTTTTCTGCATGTTTGGTGGATGTTGGAAGCTAAACTTGTCAGCCATAGATTGCTAAAGAAATATATTTTGCTGAGTAGGCCCGGACTATCGTAGGAAGCTTCATCCCATGTCCTGGTCAAATATTACTCCTAAATATCTACATTTTACTTCCATTTCTAGTCTGTGATTTCCTATTCTTCTGTTAATGGAGTGTCATATTCCAGTTCATTATTTTTTGCCTGTCTGAGGAATACACATATTACCCATGAACATGCGGTTGCGCTTAAAATCATATTTGCAAAAAATAAGTTAATATGAAAAGGCACTCTCGCCCCCCACCCCGTCCCATGTGTAATATTGAGACTTAAAATGGTGACCTTTACTGTAAGCTAGCATGGTGTGTACTGGTGGGATTGCCTATCCAGGCTCATTCTTAAGTCGTGTCGGGAGGTCACTTCTGTCGGGTATCTTCTGTGGCACGGTATAGGCCACCAGTGCTGCATTTACATTGCACTTCCAGGGTGCTGCTGCTCATGTATTCTACACTTGGCTGCAGCCCAGCACCTGTTCAGTTCCATCCTCTTGAGTGCATTCACCAATAAGAGTTGGTTTTGCAAGTGTGCACCGATTCGGAGACTCGTTCAATTAATAGCGAAGGACGAATAACCGGATATCACACCTTTGCACTCCTTCCACAGCACGCACCTCTGAACTCGCTTTCGTACCTCCTCCAAACGTGTTTTAGTTTATTATTCTGAGATGACGACCCAGCAGCACTCTCTGCTGCCACCAGTCTGACACACAAATACGGACACTGACAGCAGAGCTGGCAAAATACACTATAAGAGTTGGGAGGGAGGTGGTAAATTAGACATTAGCAGCCAGTCTGCAACTAGTGCCTCTGTATTTCAGTCCACGAGAAGAAGAAATATCGCTGCAAGAAGCAATATTTCTGTTAGTCTAGGCAAACCATCCTTCTTTGGTCACTTTATAGGTTAAATTATCACGCCTCAGGGATAGTTCTCATAGCAGAGTTGGTGTTCTTTGTCAGTGTCAAAAATATTTAATTGTAGAGTAAAGGTTAATTAAAGGGAATTCTATTTATATAATGATTTGAGTTTAAATCCTGACTTGGCACATCTTCCCTGGGTGAGCATGCCTGTGTTTAAATCAGTGTTGCTGGAGATAATAATTAGGATGTCGTTTCATTCAGAATGGAAGTTTTCTTTGCAGAGCACACTGCAAACTACAAGTATTAGGGTTAAGAATTTACAGTCTAGCTGCGCATGTGTATTCTCTTTGGACTCTTTGATGTGACAGAACCCCAGGGGTCACACGTACAAAAGAGGTCATTCCGGATAGAGGCATTGGGCTCCCTGGATGCGGCCGCCTCGCAGTCTTGTTTATCTCACCCCCTCCACTCCCCCTCTTTGCTTCTTCAAAGCTGTGGTTTGTTGTTCATCTAATCTCCAGTAATAAACAGTCTCTGGGGGTTAATACCAGCCTTCAATCTAGATCTTTCCCATCTCACGGCAGAGTTCACTCTTCCAGTATGTGGTGTGTTGGGAAGTAAGTGCAGATTCTGTTGATTTGTGTGAGCACGAGGACGGTAAATAATAAATGATAATGTACAGATCCTGCTGTCCTCACAGGGCCATGTTGTACTTAAAAAGATCACAAGTTACCAGGCATTTTACAAAGCATGCTAAAAGATCACCAAAGAGCCGATAATACATGTTACTAAAATCTACTTGTTGTATACTGATGTCTTTTGTGACACTTTAAAAAGAATGACAACAAACACGTGTTTGCATGTCACGTCTGACGCTTGCAGCGTGTCTAGATTTGGCAGCTAGCAATCTTTTTTTGCATGTTGGGTCTTTGAGTCTTACGATTAAATGATACGTTGATTGGCCCAGGACTCTGGGCGCGCGGCGTGCTGTTGTCTGAAAGTATCACCCACTGCACAGCCACTCGCCAGCACCATGCCATGTATTGTCTGAGGGTGGCATATGGTAATTGTTCAGCTGCACTGAAGTTGTAACTCGGTAATGCTTCACCTCCTCCGCATAGGTCACAGTTGAGAGAGAGCCATCATCACTTACAAAAACTGTGAAGCTGGACATTTTCTTTTGTCCAGGATATGTAAAACAAAAACTCTATGTAAATGAAAAACAAGCCGTTCCATGCGCTGTTATTCCCGAGACGCTAACTTATAGAACTTCAGTCACCATGGAGGTATTTAGTATTCCTCAATACCTGGTTTGTTCTCCCGTCTCTGTACATGAACATGCGAACATTATTCCTGGGTTACATTTTGAGCTGTGAGAAGATCCATTTGTATGATACCGCCTGGGTGCCGCTATTTTTAGTGCTAATTAACCCGTTCTGTGCTAGTGACGGAACCACTTTGTCACGAGCCACGGCCGCGCTGTGCTCATGACTGAGTGGTTCCGTCACGCCGCAGCCGCTCTTTAATTCACCCGCCTGCGCGGGTAAATTATAGAGCGGGCGGGGCCGTGACAGAACTACTCCGTCATGAGCACAACGCTCTCGTAATAGAGTGGTTCCGTCACAAGCATGGCAGCGCCGTACGACCCCCCTCCCACTTCCCACCCTAGCGCCACAGCGGAATTACCGCCGTGGCCAAGTGGTTAAGGGGAATAGATAAACAAAATGGCTTGTTTTGCATCTCTTCATAGCATGGCACCCAAGTTGTTGGTAACCTTGGTGGTCACCTTGACAATGATCGACGTCAAGTCTGTGATGTTTTAAGGTGTTTAGCGCAACGCAATGATTCGTATTGAATGAAAAAATATGTTGAATTCACAACCATAATAGAATGAGGTGCACTCCGAAATGCTGTTCCAATATGGTGGCCGCCCATACAGAGCTTTATTGTGTTTTAATGTGGTATCACAGTTTACTAACGCTGACTGTTAGCGGATAAAAGTTTGTTTTATTTCATTAGTATTATGTTTGTAACACCATGTACTATTAGATTAGGATGGATGCCATCACGGGCTCCATTATATTCAGTTCATACTTTTAACAATATCGACACCGTGAAACAAGCTGTAGTGAATTGTGTACTGGAAGTGCCGCTTAATGATTTACCCCAGATATTACATTGGTGATGCACACATTTATTTTGATGCAATTATGAAGTACGTTGTGTCGTTATAATATCGGGGCTGTGGATGAAACGATCCTGCGAAATTTAAAATTGATGTTGTTTATTTTTTGTATTATGTCAATTAACCAATGAAATGTGGTTTAAATGTGGGTCACAACATTTCCTCGCTAACATTGTCAAAGACGCTTGCCTAATCGTGTCTGTCCATTTACTCGCAATGATCAAACAAGTGTTTTTCTTTCCCTTCGAGTGCTGACCGTTCGTTCAAGATTGAAGCTATTGTTATATACCGTGAGTCCCCCCGCATGTGGTCAGAGCACCTGCCTGCGAGTGCAGAGATTTCTTGGTGTTACTGAGTGAGATGTGTGTGTATATGTGTATAAACTTCTGGATGTTCCGTTTAAAATCTAGATGAACTGACCATTACTTACAATACAATCTGATTACTACAGAACTCAAAAGCTCTCCAGACTGCATTGATTCCACATTCCAAATGGAATCTTCCCTCATGATGCTTTTTGAGAATTCAGCTATGTCATCTGTGCAGCCACTGAGCAAACCATCTTGTACTACCTGAGGAAGGCGGAAGCTGAAACGTTGTAGTAGAAATATATTTTTGTTCTTTGATGAATCGATCTTTTTGAGTCCCTTCTTTCTTGGATATATATATATATATGTATGTGTATATGTATATGTATATGTATGTGTGTATGTATGTATATGTATGTATGTATCCAAAACAATATTTCACAACAATTCCCACAATCCAAGGGAAAAAAGGAGGAAAAAGCAGCACAGCCAGTTCTCCGCAGCTCAGTGAGTTTGTTTAATTAATCACAATCACAAAGTGACAGCCATAGGTGCAAAGCAACGACCAACACGTTTAGGCTGTAGCCTTTAACAGGGTCATAGAGTACTCATGTGTAGACAACCTTTTTAAAGGGAAAACTCCCTCCAAATTCAACTCTTCCAATTTCAAGGCAGATATACATATTTTACACATTTCTATTTTGTTGGTACATTTTTACAGTTTTTGTTACTTTTATATTTAAATAAAATATAGTTAAGCTACATTGGCTCATAAAATGTGTAACTTGTAAATAGTGAAAATATTTCAGATTTTTCAGATAACAGTATGTGAGCTAATTGCCTCTACCTCTCCTTTATTGTCAGTTTCTCTTAATACACTGTTTCTGTCTCTCTCTCTGTAATGTATAGTTTTCTTTCAAAATGAGTGGAACAGTACAAGTCTCACATAGTATGGTTTGTATCTGTTACTCTCAGATCTTATTGAGGGTCTAACCCAAGATTAGTTGATATTAATTGAAAGAGGGGGGGGGTCATAGGGAAGTTAGCTCAATCATGGAAACTACTTCAGGCCAATAAATTCAAATTAGGACCTTCATGAAGTTTAAAGTGCTTAATTATAGATTAAAGTGGTGTGTGTGTGTGTCCCTATGTGATAGTTAAAATAAAATTATCCGAAGGTAAAGCTTTCAATAAAGGGGTTTATATACAATACTAGAAATAGTTTAGAATACGTTGTAAGTGTAAAAATTCACAAAAGTGCATTATTAACAGGATATTAAAGTGTCCATGCATAAATACAAGATTTGGGGAACAGTTTCCAACACTGTGGATTTATGAGACGGATATCTATTTCAGGTCTTAGGTTTTCAAGTAGTCACCAATCATGTTACCCTAGTATAAATACATGATAATATTTATGTTTGATCATATTAACAGGCATCAATAATTGCTCTGTTAACCATTTTTTTACACATAGCTGTTGTATTTATAAAGTGCTTAGTCATATATAAAAGTGCAGGCTGATAAATATATAAAAATGTATTTTCATATATAATCCTAAAAACTATGGAGCAGACTAGTAGTTTAAGATTTGTTTTGTTTAAGGTGCATTGAGGAGTAGATCTTAAAGTGCAAGTGCAAATATTTCAGAGCCTACAAAGCTATCCCCAAATCGGAGATGGTGTCCATCTTCTTGCTTATTTTCACAATAGTCATCATGTATGTTATTCCAGTATGGATACATAATAATCATCTTTATATCGAATTAACATAGATCAGTGGTGATTTCTATTGACAGGATTTTAAAAAGAGACAAACCTAAATTTAAAGTGCTTAATCTTATGTAAGAATGCATGTTGGTAAGTATGTAAACATACAGTCCTAAAATCCATAACGCCAACATAGTGCAAAGTTTGTTATAGTGCATTGAGGAAAAGATATTAAAGTGCAAGTGCAGATAATTCAGAACATGGGTCTTTGAGAACATGCAAGACTGTACCCAGAATAAAATATCATTTTAGATGGTGATCTAATTTACAGAGCAAAATCTGCTTTGTATATTAAAAGCTGCGCAAGAATACCCAATCCTAATAATGTACAGTAATGCAGTGTATATGAAAGACCTTAAAGTGCTGGTGCAAAGATCAAAAACATGATAAACAATTCTCACATTATCATCATTTTGTGAAGGCATTGTCCAATTCATTTTGTCATGTTCTTGATACTCTTCTCCAACCCTCTTCTTGGATATTACCTAGTAATTGGTTCAAGGAATCTTTTGAAGCATGTTCATAAAATTATACATATGCATAGATATTGATTTTTCTTTTTCAATACGTAAAGAATCTGAACAGAATAAATGAACGCCCATGGAAATCCAACTACTACATGTCAACTATGGACGGGGTGTAACTGTATACATCAATACACTATAAAGATGGTATTGCAGCACGCAAGTATTAGCTAATAACTTGTTCAATCTCCCTATTAGAACAGTCAGAAATGCTTGTCGATATGATGGACTTGTGTCTTAACCACAATGTTTTTTTTATTCAACTACAAATATTATTTGCAAGTGCAAGGAACTGCTATGGGTACATATTTCGCCCGCACATATGCTAATTTATTTATGTGTCGCTGGGAAGCAGAAGTGACCTGGCAAATAAAGCTAAGATGGAACAAATGATTTTATGGGTACGTCATGTCGATGACCTCTTTCTAATTTGGGAAGGAGAGAAATCGGATCTAGAGTGTTTCTTAAAATCCTGAATCAGAATGATATGAAACTATAATTTACGTTTGATATCCAGGACGAAGAAATCAATTACTTGGAAAATTTGATTTACATTGAAAGAGAGAGGATGTGCACGAAAGTGTACTGGAAACCAACCAGTACCAACAGTATACTTAATGTTAACAGTGGACAGCCCCTACCTTTGAAATGGAGTATCCCATATGGAGAGTTCTTAAGAACAACACGATGCTGCTCGGAGGAGGGTGTTTTCAAACAGCAAGCAAAAGAAATGTACACAAGATTTCAAATAAGAGGCTGTCCGGAAACAATTCTTCAGGATGCCCTTAAAAGAGCGAGCATGAAGAAACGAGTAACTCTGTTAAGACCTGAAGAAGTATTGAATATGGAAGAAGTGAACAAAAATCAAGATGTTAGATTCATAGCTGAATATAATACATCCAGTAGGAAGGTGAGAGAGATACTCAAGGACAATTGGAAAATTCTACTGATGGATGAAGATCTTAAGAAAATACTTCCTAAAACACCGAATATAACTTACAGTAAAGCACCCTCCTCGAGGGATCTCCTCCTGAGTACCTACATGACACCTACTGATGCACAAACTGATGTGACCACATGGCTCCTTGTTCCAAACAGGGGTTCTCTCAAATGTGCTAAGTGCCAATCCTGCAGACGAGGAACTAACAAAACCATATACGGAAAGATTAACAAGATAAAGGGAAAAATTACCTGTGAAACAGAATCCGTGATTTATGTTCTTGAATGTCAATGTGGGATAAAGTATGTCGGAAGCACCATCAACAAACTTAAGCGCCACATACTAAAACATTTGGGAGCCATAACAAACCAGGACTATCAGGATGCAATGTCCAAACATATTTGGGAGAGACATGATGGGAGAGAGGAAAATATGAAGTTCTATGCATTCAACATGTACAACGAAAAACCGTGATGGGGGTAATCTAAAATTAGAGCTACGTCAAGAAGAATCTAAAAAGTTCTTACTATTGGGAACCGAGATCCCCAATGGACTAAATATGAATGCAGAGTTACATGTCCACATTTAAATTTGAAGATTCGAGCTTTGAACAATTTTGGACATCTCTTAAATTCTTTTTCCGCAAACTCTTGGACATACTAGTTTCCATACATCTTTTTGGAATAATAGGACAAGAACATGTGTTGGACTACTAAACAATGAGGTTATGTACTTGATATGCAGGTTTCTAAATCTGTATCTCAGGCAATCTATGCATATGTATAATTTTATGAACATGTTTTTGAAAGATTCCTTGCACCAATTACTAGGTAATATCGAAAATGAGGGTTGAAAAAGAGTATCAAGACCATAAACAATGAATTGGACATTGCCTTCACAAATTGATGATAATGAGGGCATTGTTCCTCATGTTTTGGATCTTTGCACCGGTACTTTATTTTATACACATTACATTACTGTATACTATTAGGATTGGGTATTATTGCACAGCTTTTCCGATTCAAAGCAGATTTTGCTCTGAAAAATATTACATATTACCATCTAAAATGATATTTTAATCTGAGTACAGCTTTGTATGTTCTCAAACACCCTTGTTCTGAAATAGCTGCACCTCCACTTTAATATCTCTTCCTCAATGCACTTTAACCAACTTTGCACTATCAGTCGGCTTTATGGATTTTAGGACTGTATGTATACATACTTACCAACATGCATTCTTACATAGGATTAAACACTTAACATTTAAGTGAGTCTCTGCTCAAAATCCTGTCTATAGAAATCACCACTGATCTATGTTAATACGATATAAAGACGAATGTTATGTATCCGTACTAGGATAACATACATGGTGGCAATTGAGAGCATAAGACAGGAGATGGTCACTATCTCCAATTTGGGTATAGCTTTGTATTTGCTCAAATATTTGCACTTGCACATTAAGTTCTACTCCTCAATACACCTTAAACAACAAAACAATTCTTTAACTACTAGTCTGCCCCATTGTATTTAGGACTATATATGAATATAAATGTTTATATATTTATCAGCATGCACTTTAATATATGACTAAGCAATTTAAAAATATAAAAGCTTTGCGTAAAAAACAGTTAAGAGAAGCAATTATTGACGCCTGTTAATATGACATAAAAAAATATTATCATGTATTTATACTGAGGTAACATGTTTGGTGTCTACTTGAAAACAGAAGACCTGAACTAGATATCTGTCTCATAAATCCACAATTTTGAATACTATTCCCCAAATCTAGGATTTATGCATTGACACTTTAAGATCCTGTTAATAATGCACTTTAGTGAATTTGTGCACCAACGTGTTCTAATCTGTTTCTAATACTGTATATGAACCCCCTTATTTAAAGTTTAACCTTTAGGATACTTTTATTTTAAGTATCATAAAGGGAGTTATATACTCAATAACATCTGAGAGTAAAATATACAAACCATACTATGTGAGACTTGTACTGTCCCCCTCATTGTGAAAGAAAACTGTACATTAGCGAGAGGGACAGAAACAGTGTAATAAGAGAAACTGATAATAAAGGAGAGGTGGAGGAAATTAACTCACATACTGGTATCTGACAAATCTGAAATACTTTCACGGTTTACAAGTTAAACATTCTATGTGGCAAAGAAGTTTAACTATATTTTATTTAAATATAAAAATAAAAACTGTAAAAAAAATTAAAAATATACAACAAAAAATAGAAATGTGTAAAAGAATATCCCAAAAAATAGAAATGTGTAAAAAAGTTTTGTTTATATACCTTTAAAATGGAAGAGTTGAATTTGGAGGGAGTTTTCCCATTAAAAAAGTTTGTCTATACACGAGTACTCCATGACCCTGTTGACGGCTACGGCCGAAATGCGTTGGTCTTTGCTTTGTACCTCTGGCTGTCACATTGTGATTATGATTAATTAAATAAACTTGCCAAGCTGCGGAGACCTGGCGGCTGCTTTTTCCTCCTTTTTAGGTCTTGCCTGGCGTTGGAGTGCGCATGCGCTCCTTGCCCTGCGAGGGCTATAGTAAACACTCTAAGAAGGGGAACTTTAATCCACGCCCCTGTATCTCGACCGTTTCCAATTGGCTTAGGTCGTGATTAATGTTTTTTCCATGCTTTTGGTTTGCTGGCTGTCACTTTTGTTTCGCCCTTGCAGTTTTGTGATGCCGCCCATCGTGACATGCGCATCTGTTTTCACTCAGCCCAGATGCAAATACAAGTGGCTGAATAAAAACAGATGGTGAGCTTTTTTTTAGGTCTTGCCTGCTAGAGCTATAGTAAATACTACGAAAGAAGGGGACTTAAATCCACGCCCCCTGTGTCCGAATCGTTTACGATTCGCTCGCGTCCTGATCTTGGTTTTATTCTGGCTTTTGATTGGCTGGACGTCATTTTTGTTACCGCCTTTGCATTTTTTTCTTGCCTGCCCATCGAGACAAGCCTACGCCATCTTTCTTTCGTCACACTGCCTTCACGCCGCATTCGCATGCGTCAGTCGTCTGTGATTGGTTGGCGACTAGAAGATAACCACTGTGATTGGTGGACCTAGTCAACCAATCACAGAGACAACTGCCGCATATGAATGCAGCGTGAAGGCAGCCTGATCTTGTTTACATTACAAATGCTTGTTGTTACCGCCCTTGCTCTTTTTTGAGCCCGCCCATCGGGTCAAACGCACGCCATCTTTGTTTTGCCATGCTGCCTTCACGCCGCATTCGCATGCAGCAGTCTGTGATTTGTTGGCGACTAGCAGATTCCCACTGTGATTGGTGGACCTTGTCAACCAATCACAAAGACGACTGCCACATATGAATGCGGTGTGAAGGCAGCGTGTCGCGCACGCAGCACTCGCGGTTATTTTTCTTCCCCGGTCACTCCCGATTGCTCTCCTTTACTTACTTGTCCCCTCCTTTATTTCTCAGCCCCTCTCAGTTCCTTTACACTTTCCTTCCTCAGTCACTCCTCTTCCTTCCTTCTCCCTCCTTTCTTCTTCAGCCCCTCTTCCCTCTTTCGTTCCTTTACTTTCCATTGCTTTCCCGAACAGCCCCTCACCCCCGCCCCACTCTCTGGCTGCCAGCAGCGCCGGTGACAGCTGTCCCTCACAGGACACAGCTTCATTAAGCCTCATTAGGATGCCATTCTCTGCGCTCCCACCCCTCCCCCGCTCTAATTAAACCCGCTGGCTCTGCATCACACAGGATAGCTTCATACCAAGCCAGGCCTACCTACTGCGCTGGCCTCTGTGCTTTCCTGTCCTGGGAACAGTACCCTGTGCGGCTGAGAGAAGCCCAACCCTCAAAGCGCAGCAATGGCCACAGTGCTCTCCCACCTCCAGCGATGGCCTCCCACCTCCAGCGATGCCCTCAGTGCCCTCCCACCTCCAGCGATGCCTTCCCACCTCCAACGATGCCCATAGTGTCCTCCCACCTCCAGCGATGCCGATAGTGCCCTCCCACCTCCAGCGATGCCTGTAGTGCCCTTCCACCTCCAGCAATGCCCGCAGTGCCTTCCCACCTCCAGCGATGCCTGCAGTGCCCCCCACCTCCCTCCCACCTCAAGTGATGCCCACAGTGCCCCCCCACCTCCCTCCCGCACGCAAACGGGCCCTTTGGCACTCCTCACGCCCGCAACACCCTGCCATCCCACTCTCACCTCCAGGGATGCCCACAGTGCCCTCCCACTTCACTCCCTCACTGACCCTTTCGCACTCCTGAAGTACGCATTGCCCTGTCACATCCCTCCCACCTCCAGCGATGCTCACAGTGACCACACGTCGCCCAGTAGCACCACATCGAGGTAGGCTGAAGGTGAGGAGGTTCGTGGAGGGCCGGGGCACAGGTTTTGGAAAAGGGCACACTTCCTATGACGTCAATCCTACTGATTTAGGAGCTGGGATCCTGCCTTTTACGAATACTAGTATAACCAGTGCTTAAACACATACTGGCGTGTAGCCTACACTTGCTAGTGTCACTGGCTGCATACCAGGCATGGAGCGTGCTTTAAGAAACACTTTACCATGCTGCACCCAACACGTGATTCTTCGCCTTGTGCGAACAGCAAACACAGGAGAGGGGTTTTACTACCTCCAAAGCTTTACTTATACCCCAGGGGCACGGGGCATGGGGATCACCCCGATGAGTGTTCATAATGTTGTTTTTTAGTAGGTCGCCACCTTGTGGCTCATTGTTTAATCGCACTATTACTCATTTTTGTGTCTATTCCGATGAATTGATTTGAAATTAATTTGCATAGCGCTTCCTGTCACTGACGAGGTGTCGTCGAAGTTCTGTTTTTAGACCCTGGTTTTCAGTTAGAGCATAATGTGTACCCTTATATAGCGTACTTTACGAGACCAGGAAGACGGTCACCCAGGCCCTCGTCACCAGCCGACTGGACTACGGCAACTCCCTCTACGCCGGAACCACCGCCAAACTCCAGAAGAGACTCCAGCGGATCCAGAACGCCTCAGCAAGACTCATCCTGGACACTCCCCGTCGCAGCCACATCTCCGGACACCTGCAAGACCTGCACTGGCTCCCGGTCCACAAGAGAATCACCTTCCGTCTCCTCACCCACGCACACAAAGCCCTGCACAACCAAGGGCCAGGATACCTCAACAGCCGCCTCAACTTCTACGCTCCCAAACGCCAGCTCCGATCGACCGGCCACGCCCTCGCCGCTGTCCCCCGCATACGAAGAGCTACCACAGGGGGAAGGTCCTTCTCCTACCTCACCGCCAAGACCTGGAACTCCCTCCCGACCCACCTCCGCCTGACCCAGGACCACCTCACCTTCAGGAAGCAGCTCAAGACCTGGCTGTTCGAGCAGTAGCGGACTCCCCTCCCCAAGCGCCTTGAGACCCTCCGGGTGAGTAGCGCGCTATATAAATGCTCTGATTGATTGATTGATTGATTGAACATGGCTACTGACAGTAGGTTTGGCATGTTACTATTTCTGCTGCAGCCCTACCAGCCTTTCGGAGGCCCTGGCTTGGTGTGAACACTTCCCATTCGGCTTGTCACTAACCATGTGCCAGCCCCACCTGCCTTTCAGCAGCATGGGTGATGTAGGGGCCTACCTATCCGCGATGCTGCAGATGCTTTAGATGCCTTTGGGACGGAAAAGGTCGACTCTGATGCAGGCACCGTGCCCTGGGTTTCTCATAGCACGTCTGATGCTTTTTAATATCCCTGTCTTCAGCGCACATGACAATCATGCATGTGCACCTAAGGCTAGTTGTAACATGTAATGTGACCCAGAGGTCTGGTGGGGCTCCCTATATGCACACCCTATCACTGGGCATGGGTGTCGACAGCTCTCCGGGATGTGGATGCTGGCAGTGTTTGCAGCACTAGATCACAGAGACAAGACTGGCTCTCCATCTCTCGCCTCCCAGGGAGAGCTTTTGTAAGATGAAACCTTTGATATTATAAAACAAGCATTTGCAATGCAATATGTCTCGCATTTGCAAGAGTTTAACATATTGTCATTGTAAATGACAATGCCTTTTATTTATGTTTTAAAAACTAACACATACATAAAAGGCATTGCCATTTACAATACCAATAGCTCCAAAACTCGCAGTTGCAAGACCTATTACATTGCAAATGCTCGTTTCCCTTGGATTGTGGGACTTGTTGTGGAATCTTGTTTTGGATATGTGGTGTGCTGCCGGACCATGCACAAGCAAGTACCCGCTGTAAGAGACGAATCTATTTCACCGGCGAATTCTGTATTTATATATATTAGTGTGTGTATATGTATTTATTTTACAAACCCGAGTTTATGAAGATGGCTAGAAGTCCTGCTTACATCTTTTGTTGTGGATTGAAAAGATCCAACCTCCTTTCTTCATGGTATGGTGCAGTGACACAACTCGTCCAAATCTTAGACCTCTTGCCCTACTCGTGACCTCATTGATGCCATCCCAGATGATAAAACCATTCATATTATTTAGGAACTGGATTTGCATGGGTTATGCCATCAGTATGCGCTCCCTTTTTTATGCATAGCACATGTCATTTGGTATCACAAATACTTCAAAGACAGCATTATTGTTGTGTGCGGTTTGTGACAAGCATAGCCTGTAGCCAGTTTCTTAAAGTCCGAACATGTGTGGTTGTTTAGTTTGTTGAGTATTTTAAGTTACATAATCTTTCTTCTGTGCCTTTCTATATTTCATTGTTTAACTGCCTCTTAACAGCAGGAGTAGAATTCGTCATGGAGGCTAGTTCTTTCTTGAACTATATTCAAAATATATACAGAAGTAGTAGTGTCTCCGGATTCCTGATGTCATGGAAATGGAAGGGAACTAACTATTGGCTGGCCTCTGATCAGCATGCAATTGTGAACTTTGAGGATTCTGAAAATTTGAGGTCACAGCCCCATGAATCAGTGATTTCATCCAATCTGAAGCTCTGAATTTGTTTGCCCTTGTAATACTATAAGTATATCCAATAGGTGATATGTTATATGGGCAAGAGAACTGCAATTACACTGCTCTGCTTTCTCAGCTTTTTCCAAGTAATTATGGATTTTCACATACTTGATGTACATACCTGCTGATTGCTGCATAATTTCCAGATTGCAACAACATTTTTATTTTGTTTCTAAATCAAGATGATCAAAGGTTACTTAAATAACACTTGCATGGATCAACGCAGTGGAAGAGACTTGTCAAAAGTTTCCTGGCTGGATTAGTGTATTCTGGAATTTAAGTTATATGAATGACGTGAAAACTTTACAAAGACTACTAATTTCCCCTATTGATGGCTTTTGGTTGCAGAATTGGAAAAAATCCATATACATTTCTATGTAGTGCAAACAGGATTGAAACAACTTTTCATTCTTTGTAGTGATAATGCGTTCTTGTTTGTCTTGTGTTATATTGAGTCTTAAAGTGCGTCCTATCAAGACACGTATATATACTCAGAAGGACTCTCTTAATGGAAAAAGGGGCTTCTAAAGACTGATGGAGGAGACACAGAGAAACCCCAAAACTAAATACCAGGTCTAATTTCATATTAGTCCTAACGTGTAAACTAGCCCCCACAAATGTCATCACTGAAAATATAATGTCGTTTCTGTGGGAATACTCAGTGAGCTGTACAAGATGAAGACAAGGTTAATGAACACAAGGAAGAAAGCTTTGCCAAAAAGCAGTCACGTTTGGGGTAATAGGTCTCACCTTTGAGACTTATTGGCTTTGCAAATGCCTTTCGGTGATGGTGTACTGCATCAACAAGTTAATGTGTAGCGTGTGCCAAAAAGGAAGGGAGGTGTGCAATGACGCAACTGTTTCTTTTAGTAGAAGTGCACATGCATAAAGATACCATCAGAACTGTGTGCCTGCAAATGACTAAAGTGCCTTTCCTTGTTTTTAATTTACTGATCCAGCATGTATCGATAAACAATGAAATGGTAGTGCAGGGAGTTTAGATGTGGGGAGAAGCAGGTAAGAGGGAGTTTGCAAAATGAGGGAGCCAGCAACACTGAGGGCTGGGAATGTGCATGTGGTGAGGCAGGGGAGAAGCACACGCGTGAGAGTGCTGGAAAAACACACACTTTCTCATGGAGTGTTTTAAGAAGTAAGAATGAAGTGGTTCCATAACGGAGGGTAAAGGACGGAAAGAAGACAGCCATTCTGAGAGATGGTAAAGATGCTGTTCTCCAGGGGACTGACCAACATTAGATGGACAATCTGGGACAAGGTAAGCCATAGGATAAGAAGCAGGCTAATGAGTAGAATGGCATTAAAGCCAACCAGGTAAGCAGTGGGCGTGTTTTTAGCCACTGTAAGTTCTTGACTACACAATAGCTCTTTTGCAACAAGACAGATTGTGCTGTCTGTTAGGCTCAACCTGAAAATGATAAAAATATACGTGTGTATCATAATCGGAGAATGTTACAGAACATGAGTCGTCAATTCATAGTGAAAACTATACAGAGTGTAATAACAGTAGTTAAGGTAGCTATGCCTCCTCGACTCCTTCCCATCGATATTGTCAGCTATTTTTCTTTTCCAGGTGTCTTTTGTTGATTGTCAGCGGAAGGGAGACATTCACAAGCTATATCACCATCAACATATTTTTACATCTTCTTTAATCTGTGTTTATAAATGGTGAAGTCGTATGAAAAATATATAGATTATAGAAAGATTATTGAACAGTTATCGACGGAGTTGACTTCACTTTAATATTTACTTTTTAATCAGATGGCAGCAACTTACTGGCACAGTTATATACTCAAGATGTTTCCTCAGCTGTCTCAGAGTAAGGATAGCACGTGTGCAGAATGGCGCTCTGTAATAAAAAACACAGCCTTTAAACATGGACAGTGCTTAACATTTTACACGTGTTATCAATTAATTTTATTCGGATTCCATGAAGGCTCTCTTCGGGGATCAATATAAAGTGAAAACAATTCTCACTCATTCTCCTTACCTTTACACATATTTATAATGCGTAGTTTCTACTTTATTTTTTAATGTCTCCCTCTTAAATTCTTTTTTCTTAGTCTTGGCAGATACAAGGCACTTATTAGCAGATTTCTCCTCATCTAGTAAAGTCAGCCAGCATTAGCGGGTGCTTCAGAGCGCTAACTGGTATTGATTTATTCTTCAGTAATTTGGCAGATATTTGGCAGCTGAAGTTCTTGCTGAGTATGGACTTGAACGCTCTTCATCACGTGCACGAAGCACAAAGGAGGGTGTCATCTCATGGCACTGATGCTCCGGAAGACCTTGGGCAGATGGTCAAAAGTTAGCCTGGTCCTGATACAGACAAAGCTTCTTTGGCGTTCAGTGTATCCCCGGGGGTGTTTATGTATTCCTCTCTGCCGCACAAGCCCCCAGGACAGGCTCAGTCTTAATCAATATTGTTCTTCAATTGGTTCAAACAGGCAGAAGAATCGATCATAATGACCTGACGACATTGATTTTTGCTTTGTCTCAGCTGACAGGGAAGAAAACATGCAGCATTTTACTAGATAATTTACTTAAGCTATGAAAAGCTGTGGGGACAGAATCGGTTATGCATGGCACGTGGGAAGGTTTAATGAAGCGCGCAGAGGTTTGTTTTGAGAACTAAAAAAAAAATGTTTGGCAAAAGATTACCCATTCCTTCCCCGATATCACTTTTCTCAGCGTCGCAAACAAAATTGCAAGAGAACAGATATGGATATGACTATTTTAAAGCTGATAGTAAAAATGAACAGATAATTAAAACCAACTTGTTGTAAGCTTATTATGAAAGAACAGTTTGGCATGCAGTTATATGAAGTGGGGAGCAGCAAAACAGCCTTTAAACATAAGTACAATGCTTTCGTTTCAGACCCAAGAAATTAACACTACTTGTTTATCCATCACTACAGTTGTATACTGACGCCAGAGGCAATCCTGTAAATGAAGGAGAGGATTAATATATGCTCTACCAATTGCCACTGCGTGGCACAAGTATAATTTTCTGTTTGTAGACAGTAGTGGTTACATCTTCAAACTATTTTACATTGAAATTGTAAGAATATAGGTTTAGCCTCATTTGACCAGTTAGTTGCGTTGTTCACCATAACTGACAATTTTCTGTATTTTTTATGTTTTTATTTTTAACCCTAACATTCTTTTAACTGCATTTGTTAGAGGAAATTCAATAGTTTTATTTATTAAGAAAAGTTATTTCCTCACTGGGATAAATAAAAAGAAAATTATGTTTGCAAAGTTTTATCAGTTGAATCATTTATTTTAAATTCTGTATTTGGCGCAACCAAAGCAGGAAGCTGCAGCTGAAGGCGTTAAACTATGTTCAGTGACAGTGGGTGCAGGGTATTGTTTTTTGGCCAGGCGGAGTCAATGAACCTCTGGAAGCAGATACGCATTGTCTTTGTTAAACCTTTGTGCCATTAAGAACTGCTTTGCACAACCTTTGGCCATTGAAGTTGGCTGTGGGCACAAAATGTGGCCTTTGCCTGTGTGTTGCACCCAGTCTACCTTCCCTCAATGTCCATTCAGCACTGTAGACTCACTCATTTGTTGTAATCTACAAATCTCAAAAGGCCCTACTGGATCCAAGATGGCGGCCAACTTGATTTCTTAGGCTGCAGGGTTGGGTCAATTCCACAATTGTTTGAATAAGGTGATCTTGCAAGGCAAATGTTAAAAAAGTTGTATCCGTTTCTGCCTTTTGTAATTTTTCTCCACATCATTGTGATCACCCAGCTACCTTATGCCCCTCCACCCATTTTTTGTTTTCTGCAGCACTATGTCTGCCAATTTTCTGTAGTCTGGTGCATCACCGAGGGATGACAGGCGGTAAATGACTTGTCTCGACCTAAGGAGCCTGCAGCGTGATGCAGCTTTAGATTTATATATTTAAGGGTATCAATCAATCAATCAATCAATCATTCAGGACACTTCTAAAGCGCACTACATACCCGTGAGGGTCTCAAGGCGCTGGCGGGTTGGGGGGTGCTGCTATTGATTGAAGAGCCAGGTCTTGAGGAGTCTTCTGAAGGCCATTAGGTCTTGGGTCTGCCGTAGGTAGGTGGGGAGGGTGTTCCATTTCTTGGCAGTGAGGTGGGAGAAGGATCTGCCCCGGCGGTCGTTCTTTGAATGCAGGGGTGACTGTGGCGAAGGCGGTGCCGGCGGAGCGGAGGCGGCGAGAGGGGGTGTAGAAGCTGAGTAGTCTGTTGAGGTATGCTGGGCCGGTGTTGTGGAGAGCTTTGTGAGCGTGGATGAGGAGCTTGAAGGTTATCCTCTTGCTGACGGGGAGCTAGTGCGGGTTTCTCAGGTAGGGTGTGATGTGGCTGCCGCAGGGGATATGTTGAGGATCAGACGTGCCGAGGCGTTCTGGATGCGTTGCAGTCATGTCCGGAGTTTGGGCGATGGTCCTGCGTAGAGGGCATTTCCGAAGTCCAATCTGCTGGTGACGAGGGCCTGGGTGACTGTTTTTCTAGTTTCATTGCGGATCCATTTGAAGATCCTGCAGAGCATGCGGAGGGTTTTGGAGCAGGATGAGGAGACGGCGTTGACCTGCTTAGTCATGGAGAGGGTGAAGTCAAGGATGATCCCTAGGTTACGTGCGTGGTCGGTGGGTGTTGGAGCTGTTCCCAGTGCGGTCGGCCATCAGGAATCTTCCCAGGCCGAAGGGGTGGGGTCTGAGGATGAGGACCTCTGTCTAGTCTTAGTTCAGTTTCAGCCGGCTGTTCTTCATCCATCCGGCGACAGCCTTCATGGAGGTTGGTCTTTGCGGTGTGACGGTCTTTGTTGAGGGAGAGGATCAGCTGGGTGTCGCCTGCATAGGAGATGATGTTGAGGTCGTGCGGTCTGGTGACGTGGGCGAGGGGTGCTATGTAGATGTTAAACAACATCGGGCTGAGGGAAGAGCCCTGGGGTACGCCGCAGATGATCTTGGTGGCATTAGAGTGGAGGGGGGGAGGCGGACGCTGAGAGTTCTGCCGGAGAGGAAGGTGGTGGTCCAGTCGAGGGCCTTCTCATGGATCCCAGCTTCGTGTAGGCGTGTTCGTAGTGTGTGGTGGCAGACCTTGTCGAAGGCGGCTGACAGGTCCAGGAGGATGAGGGCCGCTCCTTCTCTGTTGTCAAGCAGGGTCCTGATGTCATCAGTGGCGGCAATGAGGGCGGTTTCGGTGCTGTGATTGCTGCGGAACCCGGACTGGGATGCTGTTTTCCTTGAGGTAACGGGTCAGTTGTTTGTTGACGATTTTCTTGGTGACCCTCGCCGGGAACGGAAGCAGGGAGATGGGTCGGAGGTTTTTGAGGTCCTTTTGGTCCGCCTTGGGTTTCTTGAGTAAGGTGTTGATTTCAGCGTGCTTCCAGCTTTCCGGGAAGGTTGCTGTCTCAAAGGAGATGTTGATTATTTTCCGGAGTTGAGGTGCGATGGCTGTGCTGGCTTTGTTGAAGATGTGGTGAGGGCATGGTGCTAGAGGTGATCCGGAGTGGATGGTGTTCATGATCTCGCTGGTGTCTTTGTCGCTGATCTTGGTCCAGGAGAGCAGGTGGTGGACGTGGGGGCGGTAGGTGTTGGGGGCGTCGCGGTGTTGAAGCTGTTGTGGATGTCGGCGATCTTGCAGTGGAAGAAGGTGGCCAGTGAGTCGCACAGGTCTTGTGAAGGCGGGATGTCGTTGTTGTTGAGCTGGGGTTGGTGAGCTCCTTCACGATGTTGAAGAGCTCTTTGCTGTTGTGTGCATTATTATCTATGGGGTCTTTGAATGAAGCCCTCTTGGCAGTTCTGATGAGATGTTGGTGTCTGCGAGTGGCGTTCTTGTGGGCTGCGCGGCTGTCCGGAGTACGTTTGCGGAGCCACTGCTTCTCCAGTTTTTTGGCATGTTCGTTTGGGGGCTTTGAGGCCTTCGGTGAACCAGGTAGCCTTCTTGCTGGTGTGGCTGTTGGAGGGTGCCTTAAGCGGGGCGGGAGTGTCGGCGCAGTTGTTGGTTTATTGACTGAAGATGCGGGTGGCGGTGTCTGGGTCGGTGGGCTCGGCGGGTAGGCTCTGGGCGAGGGTGGTGGTTAGCTGATCTTCGGTGACCTTGCTCAGCGGCGTTGAGGCATCTTCTGGGTGCGGTGGTGCGTGGTGGGCTTCCTGGAGGTGAAGTGGATGCAGTGGTGGTCGGTCCAGTTGGGTTCGGTGGTGTGGATGAAGGTGACGTGTGGGCTTCGCTCCTACTGCCCTCTTTTGCTCAAACTAGTTTTTATTTTTCCTGCATCAGTGGATAGTCAAGAAGTCACAAGTTTTGATTTTTGGTTTATGTCAGCCTTTGATGATAATAGATAATCATCATTCTAAAGGAACCTTTTCAACCTAATGCAAACACTAAACCCCAGACTGGGACAGGGTAAAAAAATGACGGCCTTAGAATAAAATGTGTCTGACTGGAAAGTCCGAAGAAGCAGGAACTGTCCAGATGGTGGGATGCCACCATCTTGCAGAAGTATTTAGACATCAAACAAATATCAAGAGGTTTATGGGTGGTGATCTTCCCCTCCTTTGATGACTTGGGAATGGAATTATTCAAAGAATGGGAACACCTAATTACCTCATCATTGTATGGAATGATGGACATCCTAATTAGAAACTCCACTGCAAAGAGAGAAAAACTATTGAAAGAAATAAGGTAGTTACAGGATGAGATCTGACAAGCAAATTTACCGAAGTGGCAGAAAAAAACTATAAGCTCCTGAAGGATGTTCTATACAACCATCAGTTGTATATTAAGGATAAGAAAATGTGCAAGCTCAAACGGGATGATAATGATTATAAGGGTGGCAGAATTCACACCCATACTAGCAAGTTTGATAACATCAAAGTGAGTAGTAAGGAGGACACATCAGAGTGTGCCAATAGTGGACCAGTGGTCATTGCCTAATCCAGTGGAACAGACCTGTCCAGCGTAACTAGTTACACCACTGAGGAGTCTCCCAACTCCACTGGACATTCAATCAATATTGCCACGGGTCAAACCTCCTCTTTTTAATTAGAAATGGAAAGGTTTCGCAAGGGTACAAGACAAAATCTTAAGACAGGATCAAAGTTCAAGAAAGTTAGAAGGGGCAAAACAAGAAAACAGACGAGGGCCAAAGAACTAGGAGAGAATTGCAAAACAATCAGTTACACGGAATCTAAAGAATTAAATTGCATAGAGAATACATGGTCATCAGGCACATCTGTGGAGAATGTCAGTTATTAATTTGTCTGAGTATACACTAAACGAAGATGAAATAAAGATTCTAAGCAAAGGCCTGGGTTTTTGTCCTGCGTCTCTTCTCAACTTTACAGATATGCACACTAATCTATTTAAATTCATACGTACTCTCAAATTGAAAATATATTTTCATAACAAAGTTCTTTCTGAAGTCCTATTAACTTGTGCAGAGACAGAATGCAATATGACCATAAAGGACATACGGGATGCCCACTTACTTTTATCGTTGGAGCAAGGAGAGGTTGACTCACCATCACTTGCACAAATCCCTCCAAGACCTATATATTAATCCTAATACCGACATTAATAGTGGACTTAAGCATAGGTCTAGATTTACACCAAACTTCGCTTCAGATAATGTTATCGACATCTTTTACCAAACCATGACTAAAGAGTTATACAGACTCGAAGCTTAATATGTTTCTGGTCACAAAACTATCAGACATAATATCACAATGGGAGAAAAACAATGTTTTACGAACTCTGACAAAGAACACAGATATCAACATAACAGAGGCTAAAGGAGGTTATATAGTTGTCATGAATAAAAAAGACAACATCCAGGAAATAGGTAGACAGTTATTGGATGCCTCAGCATATCAGAAAATTACATATAATCCTCTAAGGAGTGCGACAAATCTCATAGAGACCAGATTGAAATACTGGAGGGACCATGGACAGGTTACAGATGCTGAGTTTAGATATTAGTTTAATTCCACGCCCACAGCTAACATGTATTTACATTCTTCCCAAGGTGCACAAAACCGGGGCTTTTCCACCTGGTAGACACATTATTTCAAGCATAGTTCACCCACGGAAAAGCTGTCGGAATATATCGATTTTTTTCTGCAGCCCCTGGTATGTAATCTTCCTTTGTATTTGAAAGATGCGGACTTTGAATGGACAGAAGACAACATACTGTCCACATTGGATGTTAACTATCTTTACACATGTATTCCAAGATCTAAGGGGTTAGCTGATGTCCAACACTTTCTTTACACCAAGAGTGCTACGATGGTGGAGCATGATATGCTTATGGATATTATTATACTGGTGCTTGATAACTTTTTAATAGAGGTATCGGCAAATACAAGGCGTGGCCATGGGGCCAAATTTTCACCCTCCTTTGCCAATCTGTATATGGGCCTATATGAAAGGGCTCACATTTGGGCGTTATGTCCTGAATTCACTAAACACATCCTGCTATGGATCCGATACATAGACAATGTCTTACTATTTTGGTCATGGGTTGCTACAGCACTTTGATCCAAATTGTACAGAAAACAGATTGCATGCAATGCTATCCTTTATGCATCCTGTTCCCATCCCCAATCACAGATAAAAGGCATCCCTTTTGGCGAAATTATCAGAATTCATCGTAGTTGTAGTTCAGATGTATACTTTCAGGTGGCACTCCAAAAGTTTGACAATAGATTCAGAAACAGAGGTTATTCACCACAGGTTCTAAAGGAGGCTAGAAACAAGGTTCAAAAGGTACAACGCAATGATTTGCTACTTAATCAGACATCTAAAACAAAAAAAACAGCAACCAGGGATCAGAACAAAAAAACAGCTCTGGTTACACCATACAGTGCACAGTACTGATCTATATGAGGCTATGTTTAATCATTGGCATTTTTTGCAGATGGATGGAACCCTGAAGGAATTGATTACCAGCAAGCCCAACATTATACACAGCAGAGGCAGAACTATTCGAAAGACCCTCTGTCATAGGTATCTTGTTCCATCTATGTAAAATACTTGGCTGCCAAAACTGCCATGTGGTTTTTTGGTCGAGCATTCGAGACCTCTTGTACATACTTTAGTATATACTTATATGTGTATGTACTTTGTGGTCTCTGGAGAACAGCCCTAGGACTTGTCTGTTTCTGCTTAGGAACTTTTTTTTCTGTTCAATTGCCTCTATTTAACTGTCTTGATAGAAAACGACCAGCAGAGGTCAGTAAAATACCAGAATTGCTTTCTGCTTAGGGACTTTGTTTTTTTAATCTTTCTGGCAACTGCCTCTATTTAACTTTCTTGATAGAAAACGACCAGTAGAGGTCAGTAAAATATCAGAATCACTTTAGCATTCTCTAAATTCCAGTCCATAGAAATTGTCTTCCATGAGCACCAGTATTTTTTGGAAATCTTGTATTTGCAGCGATATGACCACCGAAGGCCCTGATTTTATATTAAAAACAGACCTTTGGACTATACCATTTCCTGCTGAAAGGCAATATTTATCTCCATGTGTTCCCATACCTGGCATGGTATGCAGTATGGTGCTTATTTTCCCTCCATGGTTAAAGAACAGCAGATGTTTCAGCACCCAGGCTAATATGCTGCATAGCTAAATACATATAAGGTCCCAAAGGCGAAACCGATTGCATTGCAAATGCTTATTACAAATGTGGACACTGTAATATGTGTTTTTTGCTAAGAATAAGGTTCTTGAATTCCAATACAATACATGCAAGACACACAAGCAGGAAGATTAATGATATAAGTTTTGGTATTACTATTGGATAATGAAAGCAAAATAGATAACCTACGAGGAAGTGGTTTACTGCAAGGGATGATTTCCCGTTTAGGTGTGCGACAAATGGGTGCTCGAAGGAAGTGCCCTGTTGGAAAAGACACACAAAATTTCCAGGTTCATAAATTGTAATACAACATTTGTTGTATACTGTATTGTGTGCATTTGCGGTCTTATATATGTGTGAAGTACAATAAGACCTTTAAAAGAACGCATCCAAGAACATGTGCGGGCTATTTGAAACAACAATTCTGAATATCCGTTTGCTGCACATTACAACAATGCACATGGCCCGAAGGAAAACCTTGCAATCTCGTTCCACGGTTTAGACACGCTATGTCCGAGGAGTCGAGGGGGAATGAAACCATGCTTTGTGGGCAGCTGGAAAGCAGTTGATTAATACAATTGAGAGCTGTGTACATGTCCCACAATATGGACAGATAACTTCACACCTCCTTAATCTAATTGTCTCACTCTATTCCATATTTGAAGTCTTAACCAATTGTACAAGTATATACCAATATCATTGGTTTTGCTTTGTATTAATTTGTAACTTGCATTATGGCTTATATGCATTGGCTTTAAATACATGTTCACATATAGGGCTGTAGATGTGACATGCTATTCATTATATGTACCACCTTTGAGGTACAACACGTACTTGATTAGTGTTTTATCCCTCTCTTTCTGTGCCAATCAATTTGTAAATATGATATACATTGCTATTACCCTATGCATTGATAAAGGATTGAATATGGATTCAGTCTATCTTTTACATTTTAAATTCCGTTTTATATTTAAAGAGAAAATTGTTAATGCTTTCACGGGGATGTACATTTTAGTATGCATTTTTTCTCCCTTCCGATGGCTCGGGGGCTAACTACTTATCTTAAACAGCACACAATGGTTCACGTTACGACACGTAAATTGGTGGAAGTCATTATCATGTTTTATTAATTTGTGCATGTGCAGAGTGCTTTCAACATTGTTTCAGCCCCTGTGTTTTCTTCTTTGAACTTTTGTATCATTTGTTTATTTTATACAAATATGGCGCACTCTTTCAGTGTTGCAGCACATTGGGCTTTTCACCTTAGTCCTGTTTCCCCTCTTCATTTCCTGCTTACGTGTATTTTACGGCCGCAGGTGCGTGCATGTTGTAGTCGGCTACCGGGACCTCAGTGGGACACTCTTCTTCTCGAGGAAAATTAGGGCTCGAGTCTGGGTACCACGTGGGTGGACGGTGTCCCCCCACTTATTTTATCGGGTGGACGCCTTCCCCCCTGCCCAAAAAATGTCCGCATTGAGCATGTCCAATTCTGACAAACAGACTGCTGAAAGAAACTCGCCACAGCACGTACCAAGCCACACCTGCGCATCGATGCGGCTCAGGAAGCGGGTTGTACGGAGGAAATAAGTCCACTGGTAATAGACCACCACCAGGAACATATTAACAGCAGTTCTGCACTTGTCCTTCTTCGCTCTTCCAGCTGACTGGTAGCATGAACTGCTCATTACTTCAGACACTATAGACGCAGACAGCAGAAACTAGATACAAAGGCACTGTTCACGTAATGACGCAGTAACCAATATATCCGAGTAAAATGTATCACAAACGGAGATTTATTGTTACACACCGACACACATTGGGATACATTACAAGTAGAAATTATGAGTCCATACCTGCCTTCATACGCTACATTCCACAGTGTGTTAACGTGGCCCCCCAAGTGAACCGTGTATCCCTATTATAAGAGGGGACTACCTTTTGTGACGTCCCATCCTGTTGTGACGTCATTTCCGGTGACACCACCTATCTTGGAGCGTCCCCCCACTTCTTTTTTTAGGACTTGTGCCCTGAGGAAAATTTTAGGCTTATCAAGGCCACAAACGTGTTGAGCCAGAGTGTTGTTATCGTTTTTGAACCATGTACCGATACTAATGCTCTATTAATACATGCGTTGGATGTCCTGTATTTGAAGGGAGTCCAAAATCACGATGTTTGCCCAGTTGGCTGTCTTTTAAGGTACTATACCATTGGATATACCCGCTTATTAAGAAACCTCTGCTCGACCCTTTACAGTGGGCCAACTATAGACCAATCTCCCTCCTCCCTGCCCTGGCGAAGGTGGCGGAGAAACATGTTCAGCATACTCTTACCACCTTTATAGAGAATAACAAACTGCTGCATGACTCCCAATCTGGTTTCCGTGCTAATTACAGTACGGAGACAGCTCTTGTGGAGGTGACCGACGCCATCAGGGAAACGCTTGATCTTGGGGGAAAGGCCATGTTGGTCTTGCTGGACCTGTCGGCGGCATTCGACACCGTCCCACACGCCGGCCTCCTCCGAAGACTTCGGGAGGTAGGTCTGCGGGGGACGGTGTTGGACTGGTTTCAATCCTTCTTAACCGACCGTCGGCAGGTGATCTGGGCTCCTCTGTTCTCCGCGGAAATGCCTTCGCTAGAGGTGGGGGTGCCTCAAGGATCCATCCTGAGCCCCACCATATTTAACATTTATGTGGCCCCTTTGGCGAAGGTCGCGGAGGCATTTGGAGCCCGGGTCATTTCATACGCTGACGACACCCAGCTCCTGTTCACCTGCAGGAAGGGAGAGGTTTTTAATGGCGACAGAATCAGAGACTGCCTGAGTGCTGTTTTTTCATGGTTTCAGCACCAGAACCTGAAATGTAACTCGGATAAGTCCGAGTTGCTCTTTTTTGGCTGCGCTGAGGACCCTGGCTGGAAATCGTGGTGGCCTTCCGACATGTTCCCCCCTGAGAAACCATCTGCCCAAGTAAAAAATCTGGGTGTGGTATTTGACGACAGTCTTTCTTTTCGTCCCCACATCACGGGCCTGGCGGGGAAATGTTTCGGTATCTTGAAGATGGTGAGGAAATTTCTCCCACTGCTTTCCCTTCAATATCGCAAGAACATCGTGCAAGCACTCGTGGGTTCGCGTTTAGATTACGCTAACGCACTTTTCTCTGGTCTGCCTAAATATCTGGTATCCAGATTGCAAGTTGTCCAAAACTCGGCGGCCAGAGCCATCTTTGGCCTTCCACCTAGAGCCAGTGCCTCTCTACTGCGCGGCAGGCTGCATTGGCTGTCTATCCCCAGTAGAATTAGTTTCAAGGTCCTCACGTTGGCGTTTAAAGCCCTCCACTGCATTGGCCCAGCTTACCTCAGGAAGCGGATCGTTCTCTACGTTCCCCGGAGGAGTTTGAGATCTGCTGACCTGGCTAAAGTGGAGATACCAGTGATCAAACGCGTGCGGATGGGAGGCCGGTCTTTCCAGTTTATGGCGGCCAGGTTGTGGAATGAGCTCCCTCTATCACTCCGCAAGGCTAATAATCTTCTGGCCTTTAGAAAGGAGCTCAAGACGCTCCTTTTCTCCACCTAACCAGTGGGCCTACAGTGTTTTTGCCGCTGGGCTTTTCTTGGTTGTGTTCAGGACTCTCTGCCAAAGCGCCGGGACACCCGTTCTGGGTAGCCGTGCGCTCAAGAAATACAGTTCTAACATAACATAACATAACATAACATATATCATCTTTCTTTTGAAAATGTAGATATATGGAGAAGTTGGCATACCATTAGACTAGACATTCTGTCAGCACGGTCTGTTTGGTCTAATGAAGATGATATTAGGGAGTTTGCTGATATAATGTCTGTAATGGATAAATGGGATTCATTGGCTAGTTAAGCCTGACGTTATGAGATACTAAGATCCTGTGCACAGCAAGTTGTCCACATTATTGATGTCTGGATACAGAACATCTTTTTGATTTGCCTATATATAGTTGTGCAGTAGGAGTCCTTTTTAGGTCAAGCCGAGCGCAGCTCTCATGCGCTGCTCTGTGGGAGGCTTCTTGTAAGCACTTCAAACTCTCCCCAAGACTTCTCTGTGTGGGTTTGGCAATTCCCACACATTCCATTGCCCTTTGTGTATTGCTTTCAATAATGAAAGCTCGCAATTGGCCAAAGACTGGTGCATGTCTCGCCTTTTCTCTAAACGTCGACTTCCATGGCGTCTCGGGAGCGAGCAGCGGCGCGCACTGTGGCAGCTGCATTCCTCCCTCGTCATGGATAATTAAACACAGTTCGCACGCTTTCACTTTAGCGGCTGTACTTGTTTGTAGGTGTGGGAGAACCAATATCAAGGCGTTTTATTGCTGTAAGCGAGCTGCAGCGGCCATGTGACTTAATTGTTCAACCCGGTAGTGTCTCCTAATAATCTTTATCATTATAAAGGGCCCCGGACCCTGTGGCTTCAGGATCGTCGTTGGGTAGGACTTTAACCAGCCTCTCACTAGCTCCAGGGTAAGTGAACAATACACCCATTCTCCCAGGCATGGTGTGCTCAGCCTTGGACTCTGTCTTGTTGGTAGTTTCCTTTGCCAGTCGGCAGTAAGTAAATTACTTCCTTCTAAATACAGACAATGACTACTTTAGCTCAACAATTTTCATAGTTTTTTTTTTGTTCAAAATTATTTTGAAAATGTTAACTTGGAGACATGCATAAATATTATTTATTATTATTATTATTAAAGGGGATTATAAAGCGCCTGGTGACGCCTCCCGGCGTGTCCCCGCGCTATGTGGAGAGAGAGTCTTGGCCAGAGATCAGAGAGACTGTACATTATAAAGTAAATAAATGAGTTTTCAGCAGCTTCCTGAAGGAAGCCTCATTTTGTTCTAATCTGATGGCTGCAGGGAGGGCATTCCATTTCCTAGCCGCAAGGGTGCGGAAGGACTTTCCACCCATCCTGGCTTTTTTTATGCGCGAGGTTTTAAGCAGCCCCATTCCCCTAGAGCGTAGGGTCCTGTTCGGCTCATATGGTATGGCTAAGTCAGACAAATAAGACGGGGCTTTTAGATGGATGATCCTGTGACACCATAGGAGGGCTTTAAATAGTATCCTATGTCGGATGGGTAGCCAATGAAGGGAGGCAAGGGAAGGTTTAGACGGAGCCCTGCGAGGAAGTCTCAGCACAAGGCGAGCCGCTGAGTTTTGCAGGACTTGCAGCTTTCTAATGTTTTTATCCGATGTTCCCAGCAGAAGTACATTGCCGTAGTCTATACGGGAAGTGATAAGTGCCTGAGTCATTGTGCGTCTGGAATTCAGGGGAAGCAGATCTAGGGTGCGGTTAAGAGTTTTCATAACTCCAAAACATTTGCCCACCGTTTTTTTGATATGGCTGTCATATGATAGCTTGTTGTCTATCCAGACACCCAAGTTTTTAGCTTCTTGACTAGGAGTAGGTACAGGTCCCAAACTAGTGGGCCACCAATCTTTTGTCCACAGAGAGTCTCCTCCACCTATTACCAGTACCTCCGTTTTAGTGCCATTTAATTTGAGGCAATTTTCATTCATCCCGACAGCCAGTTTACTCATACAAGATTTGAAGTTTTCAGCCTCTGCGGATGGGGATTGTGAGAGGGAGATCAGTAGTTGGGTATCGTATACTTGTGTTCTGGATAGTTAAGACAGTGTGTTCGGGAGAAATGGCCCAGCTGCTATACAGCCTCACACGTTGATCATTTTCAAGCATTGCCCGCTCCTCACTAAGGCACTCCGGTGAGGTGCGGTATGCTAGGCTCGCACTGCTGCTCTGCGTGTGCCTCGTTAATTTTTATACATGCTGGAAATCAGAGGTTGTTTTGAAAACAACTTTTCCCATTTCAGGGTGACGTGGGCCTGAACAGGTAGTAGTATATCTGTCTCCATCCTCGTTATGGTCTTCCAACGACTGTATCTCTGTGTTTCCCTGTCTGTGCTCCTAGCTGGCTGTGCAGCTCTCCAGGGAGAGGCAGCACATACTTTCCCCTTCCCCTAGTCTCTTGCTTTCATTTCCTTTGAAGCAATTCCCTGCTCATGTTGGATTTTCACTGGTCTCCCACAAGTTTCTTTCGCGTTTTTGTGCTGCACTTTGCAGATCCACTTTGCAGATCCACTTCCCAGACCCCCTGAAATAGGTTTGAATGGAAACACGTCCCTCATTCCCTCTTGAGCCAGATTGGGGATTTCGACTTCAGGGTTCCCCTCTCGACATTTACAGCCACTTTCCTGCTTTTTCTTGTTTAACAAACTTATAAGCAATGCCGCAGTGCTTCACAAATCCTTGTATCATTCATTCATTCATTCATTCATTCATTCATTCATTCATTCATTCATTCATTCATTCATTCATTCAGTCATTCATTCATTCATTCATATAACACTGTGAAATAAATAATTAAGAGGGCTGCTGCCTTGCACATCCCTGCCTGTAAAGTTTAGGTAATGTTGCGCAGGAGTTTAGTCAGCGCTGTGCAGTTTAATGTTTACAACGTGGCCCAAAAATAAGGGGAATCCCTGTTCTATAAAAAAAAGCGCTTAAAAGGAGGCACTTTCAATGCATTCTGTTGGTTAGGTTGTATCTACATTAATAGTGCATGTTTTTTTTAGTAAACGTTGTCCTGGTCCCCCACTTATGACCTCTAGTCTCCTTTGAGCAGCGAGCGAGATGTGTCTTATAGTCACCTTGAAGAATGCGTGAGCTGCATGTCAATACTGGTTCATCAAAACGCCTTAAATGCCGTGGAAACAGTAAAGTGTTTGTTTCAATGTGATCTTTAGTCTTTCGCTACACTGAGAATGAGCGTCTCTTTTCCCAAAGCGAAAACTTTCAAATTGGGGTTGTTCATAATTAAAGTCACAAAGACGCGAGGCCTCAATGTATGAACTGCGCACTAAACGCTGTCGCTTTTCATCTTCACTGCAATCATTTGTAATAGGGCTATGTATGTATCATGGGATCCCAATTACGACACTAAGCAGGGCTTATGCTGTGGCAAATACTAAAAACTGGAATCAGGAGAAAAGCAGAAATTAACATGTAGCTGCACTGAACAGGACTGAACATTTATTATGGCTAATGTTGGGGTTTCATATGATTCTTTTATATGTTATTTCGCATAGAGTTTATAGGAATTACAAATAAAAAATATGATCCCCTCTTTTCAGAGGCTTTAAATATAAGCAGATATGGATAATCCTTGCATAAAGCATTTCTTAATTCAATATGACCCCCCCCCCTTACATCTTCATTGTCATGTTCAGGTCATATGGAAAAATCCCCTTTGACGAGGTTACAGGTAGTGCAGTTGGGGTGCGGAGCACTTCCCATGTTCCAGAGTTGTTTAGGTGAATAGTAATAGCAGTACTTAACCGCATGCGCGCTAGCGGAATTCCGCTAGCGCGCTGGGTTTTTCAAAATCGCACTTTGCGTGACGAGCTGGGCTCGTCAGCGTGCGAGCGGGCTACGCCATGACGAGCCCAGCTCGTCATGAGCGTCAAAGGGGTTAAAGTGGATGAGACGTAAGAGCAAAGGTTGCCTTTGTCTCCACCCACTTGTCATCGCTTTATTCACTCAAGTGTGTTTCCTACCAACTTCTAAGATGGGTGAGCGGGTCAGGGGCATGAATCACTAGGGCTCTGCTTAGTAACCCAGGATAATATGCTGCATAGCTAATTACTTAGAAGGTGCCAAAGGCGAGACCTGTTAGCTATGCCAATGCTTGTTTAACCTTGTTGCTGAGGGCAGGGTGTGCACACCTATGATTTTGCAAGTCGCAGTAGTGATGGTTGAAAATTATGTCTCTCTTACTTCTGTTTTTATAGAACACTGCTCAGAAAAAAATGTTAGGGAGTTCAGATGTTACTGGGTCCAGTTACTTCTGATTCGTCCCGGCTCGCCTTTACATCTCATTTCTGTTTGGTAAGAAGAGATCTAGATATTTTAGGGCTTGTTCGGTGTTCCACTCAGTATGCATGCTTGCACTAGATGGTGGCGACAGGGAGGGTGATATACCTGCCACGTTTTACAACGTCTCAGGAAGCGCAATCTTTGTACACCTAATTCGACTCACAATGACACTTTGGGATTTTCTCTGAGGTTGCACCTTGTGGCATGCACGTTTTATATTTTTATGTTGGTATTTAGTATTATAAATAACTTGCTTGGGGGTTTGTCTGTTTTTATCTATCACATCTTCTGTTACCCAATTACTGTTAAAAAGAAAATAAGGTTTACATTGGACATAGGTTTTATGTTGTTTGTACAATATTTTTATATGTATATGACATGGCTGATCAGACTGGATTGTTTATACATGTGTATATGTTTGCAGCCTTGAAAAAGTCCATAGGACGAAACACGTGTCGGCTGCCAGTGTGTCCTTTTTTTGTAGGAAAATAAACAGATGAAAATTCTATTTGAACTACTTCTGAACTACTTTTATGGTTGCAAACCTGTTATTGTATGGACTACCTTTGTGTGCCTCAGTACTTGTGTATGCAAATAAGAAGCCACATATACTTACTTTGATTGATGCCAACATATTTTTCAGTTACTTCCAGCACATTTGGATGGTTAGACTTGTGGATTATTCCAGACCAGCAAATATGTTGCACCGTCCATTTATGTCAATTAATATGTCTAATAAGTGCCTAGAAGACCTGATATAGATAATAGTCAGCACTTACTTATAAAAATGAGTTTGTATTGAAGTATGAGGTATTTAAGCAGCTAGCTGCAGTTGTGTAATCCGTCATAAATTCTCAACTATGGCCTAGACTCAACTGACAGGATGGCTATGGAACTTAGCCTCCGCAGGCAAGCCAGGATGTGTTCAATGGCTTTTTGGGGACATCAAGTCTGCTTGAAAGTGGATACCCTGCGATGGTGAGAAAGCAGCCTATTCCCTGAAGTGCTTCAAAAACCGTCACTCTAAGATACTTTTGCTTGGAATAGCCTCCCTCAAACAATATCATTTCAGCAACTTTTCCAGGTGTCACATTTCCCAGTAGTGTCAACCTCTTAGCTGGTTCAGACCCAGCAGAAGTTCTTATGCTGTTTTAGTGGAAGAAGTAGATCGAAAGGATACCACCGCCAGCAGCAGTTCCAGTCCCCATCTTCCTCCCAGTTTAACTTCGAAACAGCATTGATTTGCCCTCCCTCTGTCATCAGTTTTTTGGTTTCTTTCATTTTCAGGCCAGTTAAAGTTTATTTAATGACTGGATGCTTCAGGTAGTTTTACAAGGTGTGTAACATTTCCTTCTTATCTACTCCTCCAAATTGCCCACTTTCCCCATGGAAGTGTACTTTGTCCGGTGCCTTGGTTTAAAGGCAGAAAGCGCCACAGAAGAGGTACCATTGAAGGAGAAAGGCTTCGAATTCGGTTTACTGTACTTCTTGTTCCTCCTGAATCTTTTACAGGACAAATTAAAAAGTCTGGTTATTCTGCCACTGAACGCACGGGCTTAGATGATGTCCCCTGTATCTGCAGGTTATTTCCATCTGCCTGGTTTACTTGCTTACAGGCATTACTTTTAGCTTCACAGTGGGGAACAACCGTGCCTATCTGCTATACTACCCTTTGGTCGGAGGACTGCTTCCTGAGTCTTCACTAAAGTGCTGGCTGTGGTGGCAGACAGCCTTAGGTTGTTGGTAGTCCATGTATTTCTTCACCTGGATGATTGGGTGGTTAAGGCAGGACACCTAAGCTAGAATCAGACCATCTAGAATAATCCCTGGTTCTTCATCAGCTAATCATCTCCCTCAACTAGCAAAAATCCCAGCTCACCCCAAATCAGAATATGGCCTTCATTGGTATGGTCATGCACTATCTTCAAATTCAGCTGTTTGGAATATGATTATGATGTTAGAGGTTAAGAATCCATTCCCGGCAGTGCAGGTTTTCCTGCAGGGCTTGATTTCCTTGTGGATTCTGTTGGGAGTGCAATCCAGGTGGTGGATGAAGTTCCATTAGTGGTGTGTATCTGCTTGTATGTTGAACTTCCTTTCTGCTCTTTTAGAGCTTGATACGTGGATGTACCTTTCCCACCTCATTGTCGGTCACCCCTTCAGTCTTCTGCAGTCACAGATCAGTATTATCACTGACTCGTCCTTGTAGGGTTGGTGTTCGCAGGGAGGTAACTGTGTGAAGCTTCTGGTGCCCATTGGAATACCATATTCATATCAGTAGCCTAAAGTGGAAGGGCCTTCACCAGCTCTGATAGTGCTTTCTACCTCCATCTTGAGATTTGTTCTGAAGATTCTTTCAGATATCACTACAACTATCCATTGCCTTATTCAACAGGACAGAGTGGATTTTGGACTTTGTGCTAGAAGGCTTTGCACTTCTGGAAATGGGCTCTGCATTGGGTCATTTTCCTGTTGGCAGGTTATCTAGCAGGCACCTTTAATGTGGACGTGAATGGCTTGAGTCACCTGTTAATAGATACAAATGGAAGCCCCACTGTGACATAAGAGGCATGATCTACCAGCTGGCCATTCCATGTACAGATCTTTGTCTTGTCTCTAAACAGGAAATGCCCTTTATTCTGCACCATGCACTCA
The DNA here is from genome assembly GCF_964263255.1 of Lissotriton vulgaris. Lineage (NCBI taxonomy): Eukaryota > Metazoa > Chordata > Amphibia > Caudata > Salamandridae > Lissotriton > Lissotriton vulgaris. The sequence goes on from NC_141687.1 coordinate 2,107,996,335, forward strand.
CAAGCACTTTATGCTCTGGGATATGCCTACTGGACAAACAGGTTGTAGCGCCTGCATTCCCTGTGATTTTACTATGGAGTTTGTAAGAGAAATGCATACACCTGATCTTTATTGCCCTGGATTGGGTGAGTAGAATTTGGTGTGCCGATCGGTTGAAACTCTTCATTGGGCCCTCTATTTCCCTTTTATTCAGAAGAGCAGGTTGATTGAGCCCTCCACCCCAATCTTTTTGCACTTTGTCTACACACTGGGCAGTTAAATGGTGCCAGATAGCATACTGCTTATTGTCAGATATAAGGGGTATCAGCTTAGTGGCCCAGAATCCAACTACCAAGTCTATTCAGATTGCTGTGATAAATGTATTTCTTGGTGTAAGACTGTAGTTTTAAACCCTTTTAAGTATTATGTACCTAACATCTGTCTTTTTATGCTTTTCCTCGTACAACAAGGCGTAATGGTTCAACACTAATGGCTATTTTGATGCTCTTATATAGATTTGTATGTCTACCCCTCTTTGGTCAGATTGCCTCTAGTAATGTGTGTTTTGAAAGATTCACTATATATGTTTGCCCCATTCCCTTTGTTGTTTTGCAGTAGGACTTTCAATGCATTCTAACTGTATTTCATTAGTAACAAAACTGGGTTCGGGCCCCCAACAGTAAGGCCAGGCCACTGACCTACATTTAGCTTCTGTGGTTTAGGTTTGCCACATGGTTGCATTGACTGGATTATGAATACAAAAAACAGTATTGGAGCTCGGTTTGTTTAAATCTAACTGTATTTCATGGCATTGATGCTCAAACCAATGCACAGTTCTGATGTTCACTTTCTGACTAATAAGATTGTCTTGCTGATGGTCATTACTTTGGCCCATGCAGTTGAGGATTTGCAGGTCCTCTCAGTACGGTCACTATTGACTTTTATTCTACCGCAGCAAACTGCTTTAACATACCTCTCATCCTTTCTACCGAGAGTGTCAAACGCCTTTATGGGCTAGTATTTTACTCTGCCTCCTTTCTCCCTCCTCATTCTTTCATGGAGGAGCAACAGAGCCTGGACTCTGTGCGAGCTGTTTCGTACTAAATTGATCAGACCAGATCAGAGCATGTCGAAGATCAATTTTTCATAGGTTATGCTTAAGCCAGGAGCAAGCACGTTTGATCACTCTGCATTAAGATCTGTTACACCAAAGCCAAAAACACTACTCTTCTGACATTTGTGTTCATTCTTCACGGAAAGTGGCTGCTTTTACTACTCTTACCAGAAGTGTCCTGGTTAGCTAATATTTGCTAGTCGGACAACAGGTCATTTTTACATACATTAAAGCATTATGGTTTGCCGGCTCCAGTGCACACTGTGATTCCCTTGTTTCTTCAGCACTATTCAGTCCTACCTCCGATTGCTTTGCTGTTTTGGGACATGCTCATAAGGTGAGGAATTTGCGAGAAGTAGTAGCCATTAGTGGTAGTATTTTTGGTGAATACCATACCTAACCTCAGATTCCACAAGGCTATTCCTTTTGCTCATCTGAGATAGCACTGTTCCTAAGATGTTTGTAAGGTGAGAAAAACTGTTATACTTGTGTTTCAGTTCCTTGCCACATAAGTCTGTTTGGCACAGAAAGAAATTAAAGGAACGTACACCAGTGTACCAGGTACCACTTGTTGATAGGTCAGTGTTGTCACTTTCAGTTCGGGCTGGACTGTTCTCGTTAGGCACAAGACTGATTTGCATATAGCTGGGTCTGAACTGAGGTGGCAAAGTGAGCTAAATAATGATGATGGATTCAACCCAGATCTGTGACTGGGGGTGAGTGTCTGAAAAGTTTCAGGGCTCCGTCCATCATCTCCTTGTGTTTGCTTTTTTCACCTTAAGGTGGTAAGGTATGCCCAAACTTGGGTCCCTTCCTCACTTTGACACTGAATTCAAGCTAGCCTCGCTGATGAAGGGTATTACCCAGAAACCGTTCCCAGGATGCTTGTTTACGGTTCAGGGAGTACCTGGCTTGGCAGTTCGGGCTGGACTGTTCCCATGAGGCACAGGGTCAAGGATGATTGACATATTGCTGGGTCTGAACTGAGGTGTTGAAGTTAGCTGAAGAATGATGATGGATTCAACCCAGATCTCTGACTGGGGTAAGTGTCTGAAAAGTTTAGGCATTCCGTCCAATATCTCCTTGTGTTTGCTTTGGGCTGGTGTGGTGCCTTGTAGTGCCACTGAAGAGCTACTACTTGAGGAAAGATTTCCAGACTAAGTCTGGTGCCTTGGCATATTCATAAGAAGCAGAATCTTGGAAATAAAAGGTATCTACCGAGTCTATAGCAATGAAGGTAAATACATTTTACATAAATGTTTCAGAGCTTTTTCTCCGCCTCCTGTGATTAATCCCGCTATAATTTTGTCATTGGTTAACCCAGATCTTTTGACTGGGGAGAATCTTTGCATTGTCAGCATTCCGTCCATCATTTGTTTGCTAGGTCTGAACTGAGGTGGCAAAGTGAGCTAAAGAATTGATGATGGATTCAACCCAGATCTCTGACTGGGGTGAGTGTCTGAAAAGTTTCAGCACTCCGTCCATCATCTCTTTGTGTTTGCTTTGTTCACCGTAAGTGGGATGGGTATGCCCAGATTTGGTTCCTTGCTCTCTGTGCCATTGGATTCAAGCTAGCTAGGCTGAACAAGCATTTACAATGCAATGGTTTTGCCTTTGTTAAAGTTAGAGCTATTGGCATTGCTCTTGACATTATTTTTATTTATGTTTTTTTAACATAAATAAATGGCATTGTCATTTACAATGCCACTAGCTTTATCTATCGCAAATGACACACACAAACACACACAGAGCCGCCCCACACACACCCCCACACAGAGCCCCGCACACACAGCCCCCCACACACACAGCCACACAGAGCCCCCCACACACACAGCCACACAGAGCCCTCCACACACACAGCCACACAAAGCTTCCTACACACACAGCCACACAGAGCCCTCCACACACACCAACACAGCACAAGCAGGCAACAGGGGCAGACGGAGGCACAAGCAGGCAACAGGGGCAGACGGAGGCACAAGCAGGCAACAGGGGCACACAGAGGCACAAGCAGGCAACAGGGGCACACAGAGGCACAAGCAGGCAACAGGGGCACACAGAGGCACAAGCAGGCAACAGGGGCACACAGAGGCACAAGCAGGCAACAGGGGCACACAGAGGCACAAGCAGGCAACAGGGGCACACAGAGGCACAAGCAGGCAACAGGGGCACACAGAGGCACAAGCAGGCAACAGGGGCACACAGAGGCACAAGCAGGCAACAGGGGCACACAGAGGCACAAGCAGGCAACAGGGGCACACAGAGGCACAAGCAGAGCACAAGCAGGCAATAGGGGCACACAGAGGCACAAGCAGGCAACAGGGGCACACAGAGGCACAAGCAGGCAACAGGGGCACAAGCAGGCAACAGGGGCACACAGAGGCACAAGCAGGCAACAGGGGCACACAGAGGTACAAGCAGGGGCACACAGAGGCACAAGCAGGCAACAGGGGCACACAGAGGCACAAGCAGGCAACAGGGGCACACAGAGGCACAAGCAGGCAACAGGGGCACACAGAGGCACAAGCAGGCAACAGGGGCACACAGAGGCACAAGCAGGCAACAGGGGCACACAGAGGCACAAGCAGACAACAGGGGCACACAGAGGCACAAGCAGACAACAGGGGCACAAGGAGGCACAAGCGGGCAACAGGGACACAAGCAGGCAACAGGGGCACGAAAACGGAGGCAGTTGCAATTTCATCCAGACTCAAACGTGTACAATTGAGAATTTTGCATTGAGTATATTATTCTAGGGCGGCCCTGGCCTGAATGGGATACGATGAAGACTCAAACTGTAGGAGAGCCTGTGAGGAAAAAGGGCACGTTCCTACATATTCTGTGGGAATGTGACAGTATTCGTAAATACTGGACAAGTGTGTTGAGATGTATGACGAAGGTTATGGGTCAAGAACTGGGCTTGGATGCCAAGACGTTTTTGCTTAACATATGGGGGCAGACCGACTTAAAAGCTAAAAAAGACTATGGGTGACCCTGGGGTACATGGTAGCAAAGCGCAACATCGCTAGAATGTGATGGGCCCGTGAGGTCCCTGACTTACCTTCATGGAAACAAGACATGGATTGGTGTATGTTCAGAGAAAAAACACGTATGTTGCTGGAGGGTGTCCACGGAAATGGTCTGGTATGTGGTCTAAATGGAACAAGTATCAAGGAGACATCTGGGCCCCCTTCTCTCCCTGCCCCCCCCCCCTCACTCCCGATGATCAAACGTTAGTGGAGTAAGATAACCTGCATCTAGAAGAAATTAACAATTAATTTGCTTTCTAACCTGGTATTATGTACAGTTATGTAAGTGTTGACATATACAGTATCCTGTACTTCTGTAATCATACTGTTTTTCTTGAATAAAAAGAGTTTTAAAAAAACAAAACAGTGGGAGGTAGATGTGGAAATACTGGAAGACGACGACTGGAGAGCTGCTCTGAGCTCCCCTAGGGAAATCGCCATCCCTATGAGGCTGAGATTGGTCTAACTTAAGATCCTACACCAAATTTACCTATCCGCAAAAGTCCTGGTAAAGATGGGAAAGCGGTCTGACTTCTATTGCCAACGCCGATGCACCCTAAAAGGGGACCTTTTTTCACACAATATGGGACTGCTCAATCATTCAAAAGTACTGGGACGCAGTCACAACTCAGATGGAGGATGTAGGAGGTAAGAGGCGGAACCCCACCACAAACCTATGCCTTTTAAATATTTGGGAGGTAACGGATTTAACCCCAACTGAACAATCATGGGTCTCACTGGGGCGGGCCCTGGTGAAGGCAAAATAGCACAAAAATTGGGTGTTGGGGACCCATCAGTATTGAAGGGGTGGGTGGGAGATATGGATAGAGCCATGATCGCGGTGAGGACGTGTTTTAAAATACAGGGTGCCCTAAAAAATGGGATTGAAAATGGACTGCATGGAACATACACAAAGGCGAGATATGCCTGTACCCCACAATTGAACGAGTAGACCCGACTTATTAAGGGATGAGGGTTAGTGAAGTACCAATTGTGAAAATTCACCGTACCATTTGGCTGAACAAAATGTAACTGTATTGTGCTTAATTATGGTCAATTACTCAAATGTATTACTGTGCCTGGGTTACTTTGTTTTATTTTAATAAAAAAGAGTTATAAAAAAAAACAAATCTTGACTGTTGCGAAATAATCAATTTGTGGGAACAATTCCGGTGTAACCTCAAGAACAGACCACATAGTAAGTAGACTATCTCTTAGTGCTCAGAGATGAACGCATTGTTTTCTCTCCTCCGGTTTCCCGGACTATATCACATGCAAGTAGGGTGCCTGCAAAGAATGTTCACAGATACATAAAGATAACCTCACCCTAAATTTCGAGAGGGCTCATCTGTTACCACTAAATTCAGTGGGGGTCCGATTAAAATGGGAAAGCCATCCTTAGTTGAAGAGGATGTCGCACACACATAGTAGTGTCATGCTTCATCATCACCACCCCGGTAACATTGTACTACCAGGGCGGACTCAACCTCTGCGAAGACTTGGTGGTAGGAGGGAGTTCTTTCATAAAGCTTACTGGGAAGAGCGGGATCCAGATAATCTAAAAATACCTCAAAGTTCTTCGGTTATCACCTTTAGGGGAGTGATTCATCTGCCTTCCGCGTGTTTGATTTTGAGGTTAAGAAACTTATTTTTTTTATTTGCATTTATCAACATCACACATACATGTTTCACATCAGGATCAAGTTACATTCACAGAAGCGGTATTCCCGCCATGCGACCAGTGGTGACGTTACATCACAAAAGTATCAGCAACAGTCCTAGGTCCTGTGTTTACAAACAATAAAAACAACAGCATGTAGCAGGTCATGTGGTGATTTCAACTCATTCATTATCATCTCAATCGTTTGTATAAGTCCTTTCCAATATGGATACGTACTATTCTTACTTGGGCCTGGCAATGTAACGGAAATACCAGTTGAGACTGCTGTAGAGCCACGCGGGAATAGCAGGGTATGCAAGAGGGAGGCGTTGACAGGAGAAGACTGGGGTATCGGTGGCATGAAGGGATGGAGCGGGGGGTAGAGTAAGAATGAGAGAAGGGAGGACGGGCACACAAAGAGCAGGGGATGGGAGGTCACAACATTCCAAACCCACAAGGGCTGCATGTATCTGTAATCGTAAACTCTGGTGTTAGCCACCCAACTCCTCTCTTTTAGTTTGCAACTCAATTATCAGCACCTTCAGTCCACTGCTGCGGGGTATTTGTGCTGTATGCGAGCTTCTTCCCGCCCAAATGCCAGCCCCCACTCGAGCGTCGCTACGCACCAGGGGATTTTGCCTGGCAACGTCTGCGCTTTCCAATACATGACTATAAATGTGTGAGCTATCAGCAGTGCCAAATGAATGACTGTTTTTGCAGCTTTTGCAAATTTTCACGCCGAGGAATCCAGGGTAGAGAAATCTAGGCTGAAAACGTTTTCTTGGCACCTTATCGGGTCGCGCGCTCAGCCTGTCTGCTGTGACATGGCAATTTCATGGGGCCGGGGTGGGCAGACCGTGGAGGTGGGTGGGTGTCTGTGGGAGCGCACCCGGCCGCTTCTCTTCAGCACTCCACAGACGCAACATGTTCCCCAAGTGCAATGCCGTGACAAATATAGTTTCTGATGTAGCACTTCATTCTGCACCGTTTACAAGCACTTAATATTACTGTATCAAATAATGCTTAATTTACCAACCCATGAAGGATGGAAGGATGAGTTAACCTTGTCTGAAGTCGAGCACGTGACTTCCAGACCTCTCCAGCAAGCGTTAATTTACTGACGCCGCCGGGCCCGTCATATTACACAGTACAGACTACTTTTATTCCTCATAATGGACGCCGCCTCCCACCCTACTTTTATTCCTCATAATGGACGCCGCCTCCCACCCCTGCCACTGTGTTGCCCCCGCTGTCCACAGCGCACAAGCAGCGAAAAGGAAGCGGTGATTGACTCACTCCCGGCTGCTCTTGCCACACCGACCTGCGGGGGACGAGGAGGGGCAGAAAAGGAAATACCTTCTCCGCATTAGCAGCTCACTCCCCCGCCCTCGCAGCCAGCGTGGAAAACAGACCCACTCCCACCCCGAGCGGCGCAATGATGAAAGGCGGAGCACTCCTGCGCCCCCACAGTACAGACTACTTTTATTCCTCATAATGGACGCCGCCTCCCACCCCTGCCACTGTGTTGCCCCCGCTGTCCACAGCGCACAAGCAGCGAAAAGGAAGCGGTGATTGACTCACTCCCGGCTGCTCTTGCCACACCGACCTGCGGGGGACGAGGAGGGGCAGAAAAGGAAATACCTTCTCCGCATTAGCAGCTCACTCCCCCGCCCTCGCAGCCAGCGTGGAAAACAGACCCACTCCCACCCCGAGCGGCGCAATGATGAAAGGCGGAGCACTCCTGCGCCCCGCAGCCCCCACCTGAGCTCACCTTCCGCTGCTGCTTCTTCCAGGCGGGGTCCAGCAGGAGGTCCCGGTCCCAGTCGTCCTCCGGGTGCATGTAGTCGTTGGTCTGCATGTCGTAGTGGTCCATGCTTGCTTCCGCTCCCTGAGCCCCGGCCTGGAGTGCTGCTTCGTGCGGTCTCAGCCTCCCCCTTCAGCCGCTGCTGCCGCCCCCACAGTGTAACTCACGAGGCAGCCCGAGCTACACTGTGCGGCTGGGTGCAGGCTGCTCCCTCTGCGGGGGCTCAACCTAACCTCGGGGCACGCCCCCTCCCACCCACCGGGCGCAGGCAGCCAGCAGCGGAGTTCGGAAAAGTTCCGTTTCGAATGCCGCTGCCCCGTCATTGGTGCCCGTCCCTGTCAGTCAGGTCTCCCTGCAGCTCTGAGACTAGGTTGAGTGCCCGGTGACCAGATTTTAGGAAGCAAAACAGCCGGGATCTCGAGGCACCTCTAGCAGAGCACCATAGTGCTTGCCGTCTTCCTCTCCTTCTTCCCCGGGCTGCGGGGGGCGGGCACTTCCGGCCGGCCGCGCTAGGATTGGCCGGCCGGCCAGTCACGGGGCGGGAAACGGGAAGAAGAGACGCAGTAGTGCCGGCAATGCCGGACCAGACACGGGGGCGTTCCCGGCGTCCCGTGACGTCGGCAAAAGCCAAAGAATGTCGGGAACGCCCCCGTGTCTGGTCCGGCATTGACGGACAGGCCCCTCGTCCAATGGCAAGGCTCCGTTTACGGAGCCAGCCAATCAAGGACGAGGGCCGAACCAAGCCACACTATGCAACTCAACAGGATTTCGCCTGCGCCGAAAAGATGCGCAGAGCGCATCTTCGGCGAGGCAAAACCTAAAAAGGGTGACATACCCTGAAACCGGTCCCAGGATGCTTGTTTCCGGTCCAGGAAGGACTTGGTCTGGGGGTCTGGTCTGGACTGTTCCAATGGGGCACAGGGTCAAGACTGATTTGCATATGACTGGGTCCAAACTGGGGTGGCATAGTGGGCAAAAGAATGATGGATTTAACCCAGATCTTTTGACTAAGGGAGAATGTTTGCATTGTCAGCAATCCATTCATTTGTTTGCTGTAACCTTGTTTAGGACATGTCAGGCATCTACTAATCACTTTTTCCAGCAAACCTGTCTTTGTAAAACTCAGCATCCGTGTCAGATGCAAATGTAAATGCAGTTCAGTGGCTGAAAACGAGGTGCAACTTTTAAAATGCCCCATATGGCTGAAGCAGTTTGAAATTAAATATGTATGCCATAGTCATGCCATCGGGTGAACAGTGCCTGTTGGGGGTAGTATAGGATACCACGGCAAGGATCTGTCCTGCTGCCGACATAGGTAGCAGAAGGTTTCATATATATCCTTATTTGTTTTTCCTTTTTTAAAGTAATCATGGCTAACTTCACAGCAATTAGTTTAATACTGAAAGTGCTTAATTAAAGATAAGTCACAGAAGTATTAGAAAAGGGACACACAAGACAGTTTTCAGATGACCTAAAATGAGATTTCATTATTCAGGCAAGAAATGCGTGTAGAATTGTGGCCTATTCTTGTCTTGGGTCTTAAATGATTTAGAAAAGTAATGCAAGATCTTTGTGATCACGAAATTATTTTTTCTGGCCTTTTTAGTTCAAATTGACAGGAAGGCTGCAGAAAGGGTGCTTAAATGATTGGTAGAAGTCCATGTTCATCAGGAGATGTTAATTGGTGGTACACATATACATATATAATTTATTTTTTCACATTGACATTTTTTCCCTGCAGGTCACGCAGCAGCAGAGAGCTGAGTTGTTTTAAAACCTGTGATGTAGTACTAAGCCCCTGTTGTACACTCTCTGACCTCTGGGAAGTTACTATGCAGGCCTCTTTTCAAAGTGATCCATTGCCTCTCCAAAGTGTTGCGATTGGATCTGGGTGGCTGTCTGGTAGGGATGGGCGGAATTTCATTCTGTGGTATTTCACGGAGTTACATAAAAACTGAGCTTGATAGCAACAACCCTGGAAGCAGCTCTCTGAACGGGACGACGTTCATAGAGCTGAACAGGACACGCTGACACTCGCATTTCTGGAGCCTAGCTGTATAAAAATTCTGCCATGCCGCAATTGGCAGAATTGTGCCTGAACTCGGTGTTACAAGAGTAATTCGAGTCAACAAAGTCCTTCAGTTCTGTGGGTGGATAATGGTGGCTCTTGTTTCACAGTCCTCCTGTAGTTAGCGACTCTACCACATAAGTCACTAGTCTGGGCACTTGTTGAGCCCCACTAGCTGGGGATCAGCAAGGTCTTAAAATAGCAGACACAATATGAATATTCATTGGCTTAGGAAATATAAAAACATTAATTGAAATGTATTAACTTATGATGTCTTAATACTGGGTGCAATTCAATAAAACACTGTTGGCTTTATGAGGGAATGATTAGAAAAGGTAGGCAAATGAAGTTTCAATGATAAATATGGATAGGTTAGGACTAGGGTGTACTAAACCAGATTATGATGTAAAAGACATATATTAAACCATTTGATGCACAAAACTACTGCTCATGTGCTGCTAATACTCAGCTGCTGTGATGAAGATCAATGCTATGAGTCAAAAGAGTTCTGGTTACCCCCTTAAGGGTACCAGGGTAGAGTGGCAGGACAGAACTTTTGCTACATCACCTCTGCTATAACTTTACTTGAAAAGGACTAAAATGTATCTGTGAGATATAAACAGAGTAGTTAGTAATGGGATCTTGCCTTCTATCCTACTTGAATAAAACTAGTCGTGACAGTGATTTGGGGTGGAATGCATGCCATCCAACCTTTATACCAGATAATTGTTTACTGTTGTATGGTCTGCCAACAATTAGTTCTTCAAAAAATACTGAATAGCTCCAGTGTTCTAGAGAACTGATTCTTTCCAACCATGGTATGAAAGAAAGAACAAATGCTTTTCGGTCACACCAGGTGATACAGCGGCGTACCAACAGCAGATACTCCACTACCATATACTCACCTGGGCCCATAAACACACACAGTTGAGTAAACTGCTGGAGTCAAAGTTTATATATCTATTTTCTATTATTTCAGGATTAGTTATGTGGTACCTTTGTTCATCTCAAACTAACCCTTTCACTGATCAAGTAGTCCTTTCCTCTGGTCGATGGACCATTAGTTTAACTAGTTGATGGTGACAATATACATAAATCTAACTTTTCTAATTTGAAGTAAAATAATCACAAACTCTGGAAGGTTTTAAAATATTTATCTAAATTCCAAACGCATTTAAACCATCTCAAATACACAGTGCATTTGCCAATCATTCTTAGGAGAGAAAATTCAATGATTAATCATCAAACATTGCCATTAGCTTAATCTCTCGCAAATGTGAGACCTATTGTACCCTACGGACGAGCTCAGCAGACAGCAATTACTCACGAACAAAAATCATGCAATGAAGACGAGGGAAACTTCAAAATATCAGAAATTACAGCCACTTGAGCAACAAGAAACTCCAAGAAGCTAGTGCTCCCTCCTGTAACCTCATATTAAATGCAAAAAGTACAGGAAGCTAAAAATAATGACACGCACAGCGAGAGAGGGGGGACGCATAGCTGCCAAGGTTTCAGATTGCCATGTGTGACATTTTCCTAATTTCAGCGAATTTATGAGTGACTTTTCAGCGACTATGAGTGACACTTTCTCACAAACAAAAATCATGCAATGAGGACGAGGGAAACTTCAAAATATCAGAAATTACAGCCATTTGAGCAACAAGAAACTCCAAGAATCTAAAAATAATGACATTTCAGACATTGACAGCTGAAACGCTTAGCACTGAGAACTTGCTACACTGCATGAGATACATAAATTCACTACATGGAATTCAGTTGTGCACGTTTATTTTAAGGTTGGACTACTGCAGTGCTATATTGTAGGCAGCTTTCAGAGATCCCCCCGGCCTTTTGACCAATTTTTAATGAAAAGTCTCACCTTGCTCTGGGAGTGACGGCAAAGGGAGCAGGTGCAGTGGCAGTAGGAAAATGATGACGGACATTAAGCGCAGGGCCCGTGCGTGAATAATCGCCGCCTCAGCGTTCTGAGAGGGCGCCCTGTCAGTGGCGGTTTGTGCACACCGTCCTAGCGCGTCACTAGAGTGGGAGTCGTGTGCGTCATTCAACGCACTTAAAGGAATGCACGGAGGACACCCGGAACTTTGATGGCAGCAAGGCAGCCATATTGTCATCTTATGTTGAAAATGTTTCAGTTGTTTTGTGTGTTTTCATTTTTTTTTGGCAGCGCTGTAATCAATTAGTGCAACCGAACAGTGGTTTGATGCAGTGATTGGGACACTTCACGTGCAGTTTCCCTGCTCAAAAGCCTGCACTCCATTTCAAAGAAAATTAATTTGTGCATAATGATTATCGTGATTAAGAATGCGGGCTATGTGTAGCAAGATGCAATTCTTCTGGTGAGTGTTCCCGAGAAAGCTTACTCTAGGCCCGCTGTCTGATGCAGTCGGGCGGTGAGCAAACGCCTGTACCACAAAGGACTGCCATGCTCAACTTGTTCCATGGGCTGGCTCCAGTTGTATTTTCAACTCAGTGGGGGAGGGATGCTGCAGCTGTTCCAAGCTTGTGCTAAAAGCTGCTTCTTTTTAAGGAGAAACTGCATGCATGGGCTTCTCTTCCAAACTTCTGCAAGATTTTATTGGATGAAATCCCATGAGGCTGAAGTCTTGGACCACAGTAAAAATAAAAAATCAACTGATAAGGCTGATAGCAAAAAGAGTAAGCTGTACATTAAGGACTTGCACTCAATGAATGGTGGAGTTCCTTATATCTGTTGCCTAAAAAACAGGCAAGAGATCTTTCTCGCTGTCCTTTTAACTTCCAACAGTGCAACTGAAACAGTACTTTGTGCGCTCTCAACAAAGCACAGATATTCCAATAGTTACCACTGCGCTGACAATAGCGTTCTCCATCACCACACATAAACAAACAAGGGAATTCATTAGACCGAACCCTTAACATATGCCAACAGATCCCACATGGTCCTCATGGATGGCTATTGTGTGTTTCTAGAAACTCGCATCTCCCACACTCGCCACTTTCAGAACATCCTAAAGTTAAAGGTGGAGACAACTATTGCACATTAACGCAACATTGCACAGATGGGCCCACACGGACAGCGGGAGGGGGGCGGGGTAACGGGCACACAGACAGCGGGAGGGGGCCGGGCACACACACAGCGGGAGGGGGGGGGCGGGCACACGGACAGCGGGAGCAAAATTCCGGCATAAACAGAGCACAACCAAGCATGCGCCTAAAGATTAGTGCTTAGACACACAGGCATGGTAGCACTAGAATACATTGTCAGAATATCAACTGACATGAATATCGTCTCCTAGAAACCGTTTACTAAAATATCACACGGACAGGGGGAGGGGCGGCGGGCACACGTACAGCGGGAGGGGGCGGGGTAACGGGCTCACGGACAGCGGGAGAGGGGCGGGTGAATGGGCTCACGGACAGCGGGAGGGGGGGTCGGGTTAACGGGCACACAGACAGCGGGAGGGGGGTGGGCAGGCACACGGACAGCGGGAGGGTGGTCATTAAACAGCCAGCGGGACAGGGACAAGACGAACAATGAACACAAAAATCGGTGTAAAAAAAACCAAAACGTACGCGCTCACAGTGGCTATGTCTTCATGACGTTGCGGAGAGAGAAAGAATCGGCGGAACGCCCACCAATCACCTCTGTAAATGACGGACAGTTCTCTCTTCCAATGGCTAGCCTCCATTTAAGGAATTTGCAATTTGCAGTCTAGTTCTTAAGACCGTGACTGCCAGCTTATGTGTACTCAGTCTGAAGCTTAGTTCTCAAGGCAGTCTTCTACCACCAACATTTTAGATGTGGCAAACCCACAGCCTAGAAAAGTACTCCATGGATTATCGCTCATGGACTATTATATTAATTTACTTAGGAGTTAGGCCAGTTGAGCCTGTTACAGGGGCTCCACTAGGGCCTGTGCTTCAATTTGTGCTAACCTCTTTCTTCTGTCACTTTTTTTAATTTAAAAGGGATGTGTTGGCTGTGCCCCATCTCTTGGTGGCCACAAGTGTAATTTTACTCTTCCAGCCTGCAGATCAGTGGTGGTTGGTCTGGAGCCTCAAGTCTGTGTCTGCAGACATGGCCTATGTAAATGTTTACTCATTAAAGCAAACTATGCAACCTTTTAAAATGCTTCTTTCTCAAGCATTTCTGAACTGTCAAGTTTAGTGTTACTCTAGTTTGGTTTGTGTATGTGTAACATAGTGGCAACAGGCATGGAAACCATAACTCTAACATTGAACGCTACGCAGACATGTGTGTGTGTGTATATATATATATATATACATATATGTATATATACTTATATATATACATGTGTATATATATATATATGTATGTATATATATATATATATATATATATATATATATATATATATATATATATATATATATATATATATATATATTATCACAACAAAGACGCCGAGCACTACAGGGCCCAGAAGGCCAGGTGGTTGGCCACGCCCACTGAGGCAGGTCCTAAGTTGAAGAAGGTTCAGGCAATCTGTTCTTTTCATTGTGCATCACGAAGCCACTGAAGGAAGGAGGACTAATCCTGAAACACGTATGACGCACATCGTGCTGTGCATGTTCTTCTGAAACCTGTTTACAAACTGCCAATTAACGAGTTAGGAACTATTTAGGTGTTGTGGCTTCTCTCCGTTGGGGCGTCTTTGTTGTGATATATATAATATATGTATAATGTGTGTGTATATATACGTAGCGTTTAGTGTTAGATTATGGTCTCCACGCCTGTTGTGTGCGTTATGGAATGAGGAGGTAACCATAACTGGTGAATTATAGTGAGTTTTTCTTTTTAAACTGTTTTAGTAGAAATACATATAAAATCTTTTAGTTTAGGAACAGAAATGTATCGCACTGCCTGTAAACGTAAAAAAATGAAGTCCGCAGTCATTTTATTTTAAAATAGGAATAATCTTCTTTGGATGGGGCATTATATACCAGGTAATGCCCATTTCAGAAGGGATTATCGCTTTAGTGAACTAATCCTTTGCTTTGAAAATATCTGCATTTTTGTGCGTGACTGATATATATCTTGCTGAATCTAGCTTATTCCCTAAACCAAATGCTTGCTCATTCCTTTTCATGCATTTTGCTAGAAGTATGGATATGTTTTCCAGTAAGCTATAAAGAAGCTTGTCTGTGAGAACCATTCTCAAAGAACTGGCACACGGATAAGTAGTATTTCACATGATGTTCCAAATGTCATGTATGTCCTAAAAATTCTGATCAGGGTTGGATAATGGCATGTTAAGTGGTGCAGTCCTTATTTATTTACAGAACCCGCTGGTACTTCAAGCCACCTTACCCAGAAAGAAATTACTTAAGTAGTCCCTGTAAATATTTTTGTTTAAATAAGAAAGAAAATAATATTGGTGAAAAGAACCAACTTTGTTATGTTTATACTTTCTTGTTTTCGTATTTTGTGTATCTTTTTGTGATGTTATGGCAGTACCATAGCTACCCATCTCTATGTAGCACCGATCGATGCCCCCAGCCTCTTGTGGCATATATCACATTAGCTGTGGTAAAACTTTACCCGCAGCAGATTTGTCACCTCTGTACTTAGTTATCTTGCTAATAACGAAACAGTATGCATTGTTGTTTTTATTTTGCTTTGTTGTTTCTTACTGTTGTCTCACAATACTTTACAGCACAATTGTAGCTTGCATATCTCTTGCAATACTTCAGTTCTCTCTCTTTGTTGTATTTTTGTGAAGCTGTTTTTGCCCTGTGTTGAGAACGAGAATAGATGCGTCTCTCTTGTTTGCTTGGTCCTCACTGCATCCCAGGAGGTTTCAGCTATACAGTTGGGTAAAAAAAATAGCTTTAGCGCTTGTACCTAATGGTATCAGCAGCTGCAGCCCATTTGTATGGGGTGATGAGCCACAACAACAACTTTTTCCAGGCAAGAAGAGTGTGTGTCAGGAGAAACAATGGTCTTCGTGTTCAGGTCAGGCAGCCAGGAGCTAGACATGCTCAATTCACATGCTCCCGGCTGTCTGAGCTGAACTTTGCTATGCTGAGGATTCCAAAACCCTGTGGGGGTGACATCCTCAGCCTGGCAAAAGTGCCTTGAGGCCCTCCCCCTTTTGACGAGGGGGACCGTCACTAACTGTCTCGAACCTGGGTGTTTTCAGTTTAAAGCCCTAAAGTGCCCTGGGTCGAGTGTCAATCAGTGAACACAGAGTGGGGTGTGGGGTCCGCAGTCTCACTGACCCTATCCCACTCTGTGATGAGTGAGAGATTGCCGCTTTCCCTTATTGGCTGACCTTAGCTTTACTAATGAGAGAAGGCAGCAATCGCAACCGTCCTGTGGCCTCCGAGACTTCATTCTCGGAGAGCTGCAGTGAAGGTGAAGTAGCCGGGTTCCACACTCTAGATGTACTCTGGAACTCTAGGCCGATGTCTTTTTCTCTGCATGAAAGTGTGGAGGGGAGGATAAACGTTAACGAATTACTCATTAATGTTCCAATGAACTAGGACTCCGAAGAATCATAGACTCCTGATTCAGAGTTTAGTTGGTTTATTAGAAAGCCAAGAACAGTTGGACATACAAGGACCTCAAGATGAGTGTGTAGAAATACATTGGAACAAATACAAGGCCAAATCTATGAGTGAAATTGAAATGGTACGGCAAGCGCAGAATAATCAGTTCAAAAACCACGAAACAGAAAAGAATGTCTCTGACTTACAAATTTCCCTTCATTGGTGTTCATAAGTTGAAAAGCATTTGCCTATCGCTACACTACCGCTAACGTGACATCCCTACTTAGCATTTCCCAGGCAAGTTCCATAAAGGTTTCAGCATGTGAAGGCTTCCTTAGAAGTCTGTCCATAAAGAAATGGGTCAAGTAGCATAAAGCTTAAGAGCTTGTTCTAATATGCGCTCTCTTTCAAGGCAAAGCAGAAGTACCCGGACTCTGTCCCTAACTTCAATACAAGAGCTTCTGGTAGTGTCCCAAAATACACTGCGGCATCATCCTATCCAAGCAAGGCACCTCCTTGTAGGTAACTTTCCATGCGGCAGCTTTGCTCCCAGGCCTTGGCTCGATGACCTTGATTCCCAAACTCTCACAGGTGAGAAAGAACACTGTCCTGCATCGCTGTTCAATATATCATCTCCTCCTTAAGCCGAACTCCTAAAACAGACATTATTCTAACTACCAAGGATGAATTTTCCCACTTGCAACAGAAGCGTGAGAAATAACAAATTCCACATGCACATGAAATTCACTAACGAGTCTAATATGAGAGCTTCGAGGGAGAAATACAATTCAGGCTATAGAAATCGGCCAACATAAGAAATGGCACATAATTTTGTAAGGCACACATGTAAAAGAACGTTATTAATGAGTTCGTTTAAATCTATACACTACATAACTACGTTAATTAAGAAACTATTTGTTAGCCACATGTACAATTCAACACATTAAAGTTTTTATCTAGCACATGTAATTGAAATGTTGATTTCTTCACGTTAGCAATTAAATACACCGAACACTTCACTTTTCCCGTTATTACAGTACACGATCTAATGACCCACATGTTAACACAATAAAGGATTATATGCGAGCGTGAACTACCCATGATTATAGTACACCCCTTCAATTTAAAGAGCAAAATTGGCCTCTTACAAAGGGTAAGGTTTATGTGTTTTTTTAAAGTTTGGTGCGTGCATCTGTGTGTGTGTGTGTAAATATGTATTAATGTATGTGTATTTGTGAGTGAATGTTGCGCATGGGGGTGTGTGTACACTTGTCTGAATGCAAAGGTGTGAGTATGTGTGTGTGCCACCTTCTTGCCCCTTTCTGTTTTTGAAAGGCTGCTCATGAAGCAGTGCTTAAATATAGTGTACCGATATGTTATGCAGAAAGGCAGCCCACTTTGCAAATGCACATTGTTTTTTTTCTACATGGAGAAACGTTTCTTCTCGCCCTCATCAAGTTTAGGGTAATCCGCTCCCACCCTGAAAGGGTCATTAATCTAGGCTGGATTACATATGACGTTTCTAGGGTGAGAAACTATCTCATAGGAGTTTGTGAATGGCCTCTGTTGGGATGGAGAAGATAACCCTGCATGGCTCTAAAGTATGTGCATCCCTGCCCCAAGGTACCTATTGCCATCTGCAGACTTTTTGTCCCCCACCTCAACCCACCCAACGATAATGCCTGTGCTCTGAGGCTTTTCCTCGATATGCGGTGAGATCCAGAGTGGCGCTATATGGTTCGGAGGGGCCCATCTTGTCCTTTTTTAAAAGATTGTCTATTGTTTTGTCAGTTGGCTGAAGAGGACTTGCAACTTTGGCAGCCAAGGGATTATTATTGCAGGACAGGGTTTTATCCTGGTCACCTTGTGTGAGCAGTCTACTGGCCTCTTCCATCTTTTTCTAATTGTTATGCCATTCCCCTATAACGAGGGCTCCTGGAAATATGCGATTCTGTGGGAGCGGTGATTTTCTCCTAAATATGGGGTTGGTGCATTTGCCACATGATCCAATCTCTTCTGCCCAATCTACCAATTTTAACAAAAAAGAAATTGTTTCTAGCTCAAATGGCTCAAAAGTCACAGAAAATATGGCGACAGGTTCCTGCACACCAAAAGGCTTTTTGCAAAGCCTGACGAGCCATCTTTCAGTTGGTTATTTCTGTATTTGAGTGTTGAATTAGTAGTAATAATCTCTTTTCTCAGACACAGTTACCAGGTCTAAAAATGTCAAAATAATGAAGTAATAGCAATTCAAAATGAGACTCGTTATGCCACATAATTTGCATTTTCTTGGTTCATAATTTAGCCAACCCTACTGCATAATTTGGTCCTCCTCTGCTGCATATTTCCAGTGGCCCTGCCTTTAACCGTAGAGCATTGATTTGCCCGGTGTGCGCTACGTTTGTGTAGTGGATTCATGAGGATCTTGAATGATACATGTGGCTATGGCCATAGCAGGTTCTGTTTTTGGATTCCGGCATATTTTAGTGTATATAGCATGGAGGTTTGGAGGGAAAGCGATGCAAGGCTTCTCCAGAACACTACAGACCTATTTCAGGGTGTCAAACAGGATCCTTGTTGGTGTTGAGGATGGTGACTCATGTTTAAATTTGTGTTTAAAAAGTTGTAGTATGCTATTGTTTTACAACTAGGTCTACTGAACAACATTTAAAGAACATAAGCCTTAACATCTCCATTTCCTTGGTTAAGGCATTGCTCCTGAACTTTAAAGAATGGAGGGTAGTGGAAGTTGCATCACGCAACCTATGACCCCAGCACTGAGTATTCACACCTTATTTATTTTTATTGTTTTATATAGCGCAAACTTGACCCTGTGGGTTATCGGAGCGCTTCATATTAAAACCGTATATATTTAGTTTCTATTGTACATTTCGCTCGTGAGCATTTAACAACTTATAACCAATTCAGAAAGCGTAACAGTAACTTCATTCAGCAACAGACTTATGTACTAGCGGCTGGTACATTGTTAAGCCTCCTAGTTGCTGCTGAGGGGATGGGCACAGAGCTGAATTCAGGTAGATGGAGATGGAGATAGGTAGAAGAAACAAAGGTGTTGGGGCCGTGTTTACTCTCACTAATTGCTTCTACCTTCATAACCTCCCAGCGCTTCGGTAGAGTAGGTAGTACCAGGGGTGCCCAAGGGCAAGCCAGGGGTAGCAGATGCTAGTCCTGGCATTCCCTTCTTGCCGAGGTAGACTTGTGACTGCCAAGGAACGACAAGCTTTTCTTGGTTTCATCATGTTATGTCTGGTTTACTTTTAAGGATGATTTCTATCACTGAAAGCCTGTTGAGGCATGGAAAAACCTTCTCCAGCACCCTGCGCAATGCCTCTGAGCGCTAACGTTTTAAAGGATTTTGTAAGTTCGATACATAAAGATTGTTGAACGTACCTAGAACGAATTTCTAGTTTATTCTGTAACTCTGTACGCTATTTCTCGTCCATTCTCAGAAGAAATAATTTTACCCCAACCTTAGGCCTGCATTTGGAAGTGACTCCCAAGGGGATTTGGAGAAAGTCAATGCTGCCCCTGCTCGATAGCGGACTTGAAATCCCTTTGATCTTTAAATGATGTGCTGTCCTGATGGGTTTCAGCGTGAGTTGTCAGTGGCAGCTGCTGCCAGCTTTTTAAGTAACAAATAAGCAGACACAAACTCATTGAAGACTGGCACAGAGGTATCATAAAGTAGACCTGTGTGAAATACAACCTGCAGTTACCACATTCTGCATAAAAGAATAAGCGTGTTTGTAAAACATTAACACTCACAATGGATGTTTGATGGAGAGCAAACTCTTGCTAGTTTTAATAACAGTTGTTATAAAAGGACAAAAACATATATCAGAACCTATTGAAAGATATTTTCCTATGTATGATTTGAACTCACTCCTCCAGGAACTATTTTATTTACTGTACATGTGGTGTAAATGGGCGTTTTCTGCCACCATTTACTAATTTGCTATTTGGCTAGATAACGTGCTTAGAATGAATGATTCCTCGTTTTTGCTGCTTGAAACATACCAGGCAGTGCTTTGAGGCGGCCTTGGGGCTGCCTTAAGCACTTTATAAGGAATTAACACAATTTGCAGCTGAAACGTAATATTTGTTTCCTTCCTTGCTGTATGCACCGTTCCCATTTTCTTTAATCAAGTGACAGTATTTACCTTTTCTGGGGCAGTTTGCGTACTGCAGATTTACTTGAGTAATCCTCTCTGGTGGTACTTTCATGTTTATATTTAAGACGCGGTTCTTGGCACAAAACACTACTGCTAGGTTGAAAGCATGCCAGATGATATGTGTAGATTGGTTTCTACAAAAAAATCAACTAAACACAACGCGGAATTGTGAAATAATACAAATTAAATAAAATACTGAAACCTTTGAATCCCTCCAAAAGGGGACTGACAGAAAAGAGAAAAAAAGTAAACAACTTGCCTTTGTAGGTTACAGCAAAGTAAGCTGGCATCATCTGGTAATTCATGGTTTTAAATGAATACATGGCAAGTCAGTAGTAAGAAAAGATAAAGATTGCATTTCCGTAGGTAACAATTGTGCATACCAAATCAGGAATTAAGAAACCGTTGATAGCGAACGTGCTGGTTGCAGAGTTTAGCAAACGAAAACCTGCTTAAGAAAAATATATACGCGGTAGGAATGAAGAGTCCCCGTAACCCTGACACCTCATGAGCCACGCATCAAGGCAACTGGTCCCAGCCCTACAGAAGAATGGTCCCAGCCCTACAGGTGACTCGTAAGGTCTTCCAGGAACTCATGAAATAGGGTTGCCACATTGCACCATGTCGTCAGATGATCACATTTCTAATCCTGGGTGTCCATTTGACAAACCAGTGTGTTCTGGGAGTTGTAGTCTTGGCTGTTTCATTTCAGACATGTTAACCCACATGCAATCTAACACTGGTTGGTAACAACAGAGATGCGTGGGGGTAAGGGAGTGTGGATACTCGTGCGCTGAGCTCTTTTCAGCAATGTCCCAGAATAATTGAAATGAAATGTGGTTGTTTATGAGACAACCTAAATATGCGCAGGAAACTTATGTTAATACCATGAAAGTTAGTAAAAAGCAGGAGGCAACTCCTTCCAACGGATTGCCAACAATTTGTGAAATGATTTGCCACTAAATTTGATAGGACTCTTAACAACATTCCTCTAGGGGAAAGGTATGAAGACCCTACTCTTTGAGCTGTATTCTTCTTTCAGGTTCTTATTGCCTAGTCAATGCATTGGGTTTGTGGCACTTTATAAATCTGTTTTGAATTTCTTGATTTTACCATGCAACAAAGGCCAGTTTGTCTCTGCCTTGGCTGCTTTTGGTTCTGTATTGCAGAGGAACTGAATCACAGTGAAAAGGGAAACCTGGAAGAACACTTCCACCCTTGAGTTGATGACTTATAGCAGAGAGAAGGAAGGAGCTGAATTGTTGGTTAGTCAGAAGCCCATGTTAAATAAGTGTATCTGAGGCAAGTTCAGAATGGCATCATTTCAGTTATAGTAGCCTTCCTAGGTGTTTCCAAGAAAAAAATATACTATGTTTAAAAGACAGGTGGCAGCACACCTAGCATGCAAGCTGAGTTGCCCTCTTGCTACTGTAAATGTAGCTCTCCCGGACACTACGGACGCTACTGGGATGGCAATAATGACAGTAACTTTTGACAATGGAAGCATCAACCTGCTCCTAGAGACCCCCACTAGATTCATATACCCTTGAATTCACAGTTGTTGGGGACTGAAGCCTCAAGGGGACCCCCTTCATGAAAAGGGCAATATTAGACGTTACCAGGTACCGTACTGTGCTATTGCAGCGAGCCACATAGGACCTATTGCTGTTGTGAATAAATCTGGAACGCTGTCGGATCGCCTTGTCAAACCTTTCCCCAGGCCTATCTCTCACCACAGTTAATACTGAAAATCCACAGTCCCCTTTCTTCTCCTGGAAAACAGTGTAACAACAGTCTGACTCTCTTCACAGATAAAGCAATAGACCAGTATCAGGGCTCGAAAATTCCACTCGACCACTCGCATAGTCGAGCTAAATTTAACAAGATCAAGCTGTTTTTAGGTCCTACTCTCCCTTTATGGTGAGTAGGAAAACAAACCAACTAATGTTCTCTGTATGTGAAAACGGAGCAAATGTGACGAGATAATAAGATTTAAAGGCATTTTTATTGCTCACAAAGTTAATGAGCAATAAAGATGCCTTTAAATCTTGTGTTCGAGGCATGAGGGCTGCTGAATTCATATCTGTGCATAGATCGCCGCCTAGTGTTGGGTCCGGATGATTGCACATTGTTGTCCTGGAAGAGTCTTCGAAGTATCACGAGATAGGTGGCTCCTCCCCTGGACTACAGTGCGCATGGGCATCCTCTCCATCCCCAGATTGTTTTTTTCCGCCATTGGGTTCGGATGTCTAATCTCTTACTCCAGTTAATTAACTTGTACTCTTCTGTTCCTAAGGCCAAAAGGCCTTTCTTAGCGTCGGTATTGTTTCGTTCGGTGCCTGGCCCTTTCGGTTCTTCGATCGGCGTCGAATAAAGACTCTCGACGACTCAGGCCCAGACTACATCGCCGATGGAACGGACCCCGTTTAAGCGGTGTCCTGTGTGCAATTCCAAATATTCGAACTTAGATGTGCACCCCGTGTGCAACACCTGCTTGTCCCCCGACCACGACGAGTCAAAGTGTTTCGCATGCTCAAAGTTCCGTTCTAAAAAAAACATCAAACTTCGGCGCGCTGCGAGGCAGTCGGCCCAACAGTCGGCTCCGGCACCTGCGAACATCTTCGATGCCGGGGACGAGGAACTCTTCCAAGATGAGGAAGAGGCGGAGGACGACGTTCCCGAAGAAACGTCGGAACCGGCGTCGGAACATGACTCAACTTTTGATATGGACGAGCCATACGAGGAGTTCGGCCACGACCAGGATGTCGTCGAGGTAGGGGACGACGAACAGGCCCTTGCGGCCGTTGATGACGACTCCAGTGGTGAACCGAGTCCGCCCACTGCTCCGGGACCTATCATTGACATTCAGCCCGCTCCGGCTCCGGTCGAGGCATCGCCGAAAGGCCTTAGCCAAGATCCATCCTTTCGGTCTACAGCCCCGCTACATAGCCAGGCTAAGACCCTTTCAAAGGAGCCATCGGTCGATTCCGTGCAATCGAAACCGAAACAGTCGAAGGAGAAATCGAAACCGAAACTGCTCAAGATGGTGGTCGGTTCGACGTCGACGCCCGCCTCGAAGGTCGTCGTAGATCCTTCGGCGCCGAAGATGCCCGTCGGCACCGGGATTCCAAAGCAGGGCCCTAACACCAAGACCGTCGCCTCGAAGGCCTCGGCGCCGGTGCCCGCGTCCACCATCAAACATGGCGAGAAGGGCAAGGGACTTCCTATCGGGAAAGGTCTGCAGCCACCCCTCTCGGGACTGAAGCATGGGCTGGCGAAAAGGGTCGAAGCCGCGGCGCAGGTCACCCCGAAACTATCGTCGACGCGGAAAGTTGGGGACGCACCGCGCACTGAGGTCGATTCGACGCGCTCAAGCGAGCGGCCTACACAGGCGTCGAAGAAGCACGGAGCCGACACTTCCGCTTCCAAGCAGGCTGGATCGGCGCCACTTAAATTTGGCCTTCCACCCACTGCGCGTCCAAAGTCTCAGGAGGCTTCCAAGGTGGTGAAGGTGTCCTCTCATGCACAGGTCGTCTATCATGAACCTTCTTACGACAACCAAACAAAACTGTTCATTGACTCGGAGTCGGGCAGGCTTACCGTCCACAAGCGGAAGATCACGCCTGAACACCCTTTGGAGGGTTATAAAATTCCCCTGAAAAAGAAGATGGTCTCCTCCACCTCTCCGGTTCTTGTTGAACATCTTCAGGACTACTCACACCATGCTGTTCATTCTCCTACACAAAGTGAGGAGGACTTAACTGCAGACTGCAGCCAAATGAGCTTCACTTACAATACAGACACTGATCAAGATGTCTCCAACCAGTGGTCAGGGGCAGCGGATCAAGGCGATGACCCTGATGACCCCCAGGTCACCCCGGACTCTCAGTCCTATAATGTCAAACAATCTCCGACTGAGGACACTGCAACATTCAATGCATTGATAGAGCGCGCTGCTCTCAATCATGACGTCGAAATGCATGCTGAGCCAGTGGATGAGGACTTCTTATTCGACACCTTCTCCACTTCTGAACGCTCCACCAAGACTCTGCCCATGCTTAAGGGGGTCCTCAAACATGCCACAGCCATTTTCAAAGAGCCCACAAAAGCCAGGGTTATCAATCCACGGATCGACAAGAAATACAGGCCTGCTCCAGTGGACCCCACCTACATCAAAGGACAGCTCCCCTTGGACTCCCTTGTGGTGGCTAACGCACGCAAAAGGGCTAACTCTCAGTCAACGGGTGACGCTCCCCCTCCGGACAAAGAGTCCAAAATCTTTGAGGCATCGGGGAAGCGGGTGGCGGCGCAGGCCGCTAACACTTGGAGAATAGCCAATACACAGGCCCTGTTGGCTAGGTACGACAGGGCGCACTATGACACCCTGGAGCAATTGATGCAGCACATGCCTGATATGTACAGAGAGGCTGCGGAAATGGTTATACAAGAGGGTAAACTAATCTCCAGTGCGTCCATCAAGTGCGCACTGGACGCGGCGGACACTGCAGCGAGAGCTATCAACACTAGCGTGATGCTGCGACGCCACGCATGGCTGCGCATCTCTGGGTTTAAACCCGAGATCCAGACTACTCTTCTTAATCAGCCGGTTAATCCGGACTTCCTGTTTGGACCCGATGTGGACACCACACTCGAGAAAATGAAAAAAGACACTGAAACGGCAAAGTCCATGGGGGCTCTCCAGTCACAGCAGTTTCGGAGCGGTTCCTTTCGGCGCTCCGGTAACAGGGGAGCAACCAGAGGGCAGGCTCTTCAGCACTCCCAGTATCCCAAAGGCAACACGCAATCTGCATACACTAAAAACACCAGAGGTGGTTACCGGGGGAACAGCGCCAAAGGGAGAGGCCGCGGCAATAACAACGCCAGGTCCTCCACTCCCAACAAACAGTGACTCCTTGTCACTGCCCCCCGACCATCTAACACCTGTCGGGGGGAGACTCCAGCAGTTCCTGCCACTCTGGGAAAACATCACAACAGACAGGTGGGTGAGACAACTTATCCGTTACGGCTATTGTCTAGAATTGACCTCCACCCCCCCCAACATACCCCCAAGAAGCCGTCCTATGTCCGCAGAGCACTCGCACTTATTGCAGCAAGAAGTTCTCTCCATGCTGCAAAAAGGGGCCATAGAACTGGTGCCTGCCGAAGAAAGGGGTGCAGGGGTGTACTCCCTGTACTTCTTAATTCCAAAAAAGGACGGGTCCCTACGGCCCATTCTAGACCTCAGACTCCTCAACCAATACATCCTCTCGGGGCACTTTCACATGCTAACTTTACAACAAGTCCTGCCACTGCTCCGTCAGGGCGACTTCCTAGCCACCCTGGACCTCAAGGATGCGTATTTCCACCTTCCCATTCACCCAAGCCACAAGAAGTATTTCAGGTTCACAGTCAACAATCAGCATTACCAGTTCAAAGTCCTGCCATTCGGGGTCACTACCGCTCCCAGGGTTTTCACCAAGTGCTTAGCGACTGTGGCAGCGCACTTGCGCAGGGAAGGTGTTCACGTGTATCCCTACCTGGACGACTGGCTCGTCCAGGCAAGGTCGGCCGTACAGTGCGGCCACGACGTGTCGTGAACCAGTCACCTCCTTCACAGTCTAGGATTCTCTCTCAACTACGCAAAGTCTCACCTGCAACCGGTCCAGGTCCAGCAGTACCTGGGGGCATCAATAAATACCCAGTCGGCCACGGCGCAGCCGGCCGCAGCCAGGGTCAACGGCATGCAGGCGCTCATCCGGAGGTTTCGCCCTCAGCACTCCCTCCCGGCACAGGTTTTCATGCAACTCATCGGCATGATGGCATCCTGCATATTCATAGTCCCGCACGCGAGGCTGCACATGCGACCCCTCCAGGAATGCTTAGCCCGTCAGTGGAACCAGGCTCATGGCCATCTAAAAGACCTAGTGTTGGTGACCGGTCGTGCTTACAACTCTCTGCATTGGTGGAACCCACGAAACCTTTGCAGGGGACGACAGTTCCAGGAGCCTGTACCACAGATAGTACTGACGACGGATGCATCTCTCCAGGGTTGGGGGGCACATGTCCTCCACTACACGGTGCAGGGGCTATGGACTGCGCAACAGCAGAGGATGCATATCAATGTGTTGGAACTCATGGCGATCTTCCTGGCACTGAAGGCATTCAAGTTGCACCTGTGCAACATGGTCGTGCTAGTCCGGACGGACAACATGACCGCCATGTATTACATCCAGAAGCAGGGAGGCACGCACTCCCCGCAGCTGTCTCACCTGGCCCAGAGCATGTGGAAGTGGGCCATTCAGAGGAACATCTTCCTCATGGCGGAGCATCTCCCGGGTGTCGACAACCAGATGGCGGACCTGCTCAGCAGGCACAGTCATCAAATGCACGAGTGGGAGATCCACCCATCGGTTCTCCATCCGTACTTCCAGCAGTGGGGTCATCCGGACATCGACCTGTTCGCCACAAGCGAGAACGCAAAATGCCCTAACTTCGCCGCCAGGTTCCCACACCCGCAGTCTTAGGGCAATGCAATATGGATGAACTGGTCAGGCAGATTTGCGTACGCTTTTCTGCCAGCCCCCCTCATACCTCTGGTGGCGCGCAAACTTCAACAGCACTCCATGACACTCATCCTGGTTACTCCAACGTGGGCACGGCAGGCTTGGTACACCACGTTCCTGGAACTTTCAGTGGTGCCTCACCAGCGACTGCACCTCACTCCCAGCCTCCTCACGAAGAGCCATGGCGACATTCAGCACCCAGATCCACAACAGCTGAACCTTGCGATTTGGCTCCTGAGGTCATAGTTTGGATACCTGAACTTGCCTCCAGAGTGTATGGACATCATCAAGGAGGCAAGGCGACCAACTACCAGGGCCTGCTATGCGGCCAAATGGAAGCGTTTTGTTATTTACTGCTCCAACAATAACATTAACCCGTTGGACGCCTCTACGCAAAACATCATATGTTACTTGTTGCATCTGTACCAATGCAACCTGGCGTACAGTTCTATCAGGATCCATCTCGCAGCCATAGCCGCTTACCTTCAAAACAGGCAACACCTTTCCGTTTTTCGGGTACCTGCCATTAAAGCCTTCTTGGAAGGCCTTAAAAGAGTGATCCCTCCCAAACACCCCCCTTCACCAGTCTGGAACTTAAATATCGTTCTCACCAGACTCATGGGGCCACCCTTTGAGCCACTCCATTCCTGTGACATACAGTTCCTCACCTGGAAGGTGGCCTTCCTCATAGCTATTACATCCCTGCGGAGGGTCAGTGAGCTGCAAGCTCTCACAATTCAGGAACCCTACCTGCAAATCCATGCAAATAGAGTGGTGCTTCACACCAACCCTAAATTCATGCCAAAAGTGGTTTCGCAGTTCCACATCAACCAAAATATTGAACTGCCCGTTTTCTTTCCTAACCCAGATTCGGTGGCAGACAGAGCACGGCACACCTTGGATGTCAAAAGAGCTCTCCTGTACTACATCGACAGGACAAAAGACTTTCCAAAAAACTAAACAGCTGTTCGTTGCATTCTCTCCACAACATAAAGGCAACCCTATCTCCAAATCAGGTATAGCCAGGTGGATTGTTAAATGTATCCAGATATGTTATCAAAAAGCTAAACGCACACTAACAGTTCCCCCTAGAGCGCAAATTGGGGGCCTCCATGGCTTTCCTGGGTAATATTCCTCTAGAGGACATATGTAGAGCAGCCACATGGACCACTATACATACATTCACCAAACACTACTGCGTAGATGTACACTCCAAACAGCAAGCTTCTGTAGGTCAGGCTGTTCTCAGGACTCTCTTTCAGACTGCTGCAGCTGGCACGGGCACCCGCAAGTGAGGAGGAAACTGCTATTTATTCTATGCACAGATATGAATTCAGCAGCCCTCATGCCTCAAACGGAATATGCTACTTACCAGTATGCATCTGTTCTTGGCATGAAGGGCTGCTGACATTCATATCGCCCGCCCTCCTCCCCGGTGCCTGTCGCAGCTGCAGCTCTCAGAAGCATTTTCAGGCATGGTCATCACTTTAAGTATTACGCTCCATCTCTGCCACAATGGCGAAAAACAATCTGGGGATGGAGAGGATGCCCATGCGCACTGTAGTCCAGGGGAGGAGCCACCTATCGCGTGATACTTCGAAGACTCTTCCAGGACAACAATGTGCAATCATCCGGACCCAACACTAGGCGGCGATCTATGCACAGATATGAATGTCAGCAGCCCTTCATGCCAAGAACAGATGCATACTGGTAAGTAGCATGTTCCTATCTTGTTATCTTGTCACATTTGCTCCCGTTTCAGAGACGGAGGTCAAGTAGGCTGCAGTTAGGTCGAGGACATTTTTTATGGTACTAGTCCTGCAGGACTAGTACCATTTTTTGGATTTTTCGAGACCGGAGTATGCAGATAAGCTAGAACCACGTTGGTAGGTAGAGCTTCCATGGACACTGTGGGCTAAAACACCTTGTAACCTGGACGAATTCCAGAAGAAAGCAGCATCCCTGCTTCCTCGCGTGCTGCTTGTGTGCTTAAAAGTCAGACTGACATGTTTAATGTTTCTCCTCTTAAACATGCTTAGGTCAGTGCTGCTGCTCTCTAGATCAACCCTGGGGCCGGGATATCCAGATCACTCTGCTGCTGTGCTCCCCAAACCCCTCTTTACATTCTGTTAGATGTTAACTCTTTACTCTGTTCTTCACGTTACGCCAGCCACTTCAGCGTTTCCTTCGGCTTCTTGTTCTGCTCAGTCTCTGTCTGCGAGTTGGCAGGTGCTCCCATCACCTGCTCTGGTGGGCCAGTCTCCTGATACAACTTAACATGTTGGTGTTTGTATGCAGCCAACTCAGGTGCATTAGAAAATAATCCTTCTGGACTGCTGGGTGTGCGGTTTGATAGTCAGGCTTCACTTTGGTGCCCCCTTGCCCAGCCCATGCCGGTTTGTCCTTTCCCCAGCTGGCGAGAACAGAGAAAACTTTCACATGAGGCTTGACCTAAGTCTGCTGGCCTGAGCATGAGCAGGGGCCATTTCACAGGCCCTAGCAGATGTTTTTTGCAAACGACTATGATAAGCGTGGCTCAAATCCACCCGAGTGACTTACCGCACTCACCTATAGTTACCATATAGGAAGTCAGCCGGACAGTGGAGAAGAATAAACAAAAGTCTTTATTAGGCCAAACAACACTCATATGAGAGGGCCCTGTCCGACCTCACTCCCAGGAGTGCGAACGAGAGGACTGACTCTCTGCACCACAGCAATACATTATAATGCAATACAGTAACGAGGGGTACGCCCCTTGTGGAAAATCACCGAGCCTCAGACCAGTGGACAATGCTCTCATACAGCAGGCATCTGCACCTGCAAGGGATACATTATTATCTCTACTCAAGGCCATGGAGCTAGGCTTCGGCGTCTCTGGGCATGAGAACATTACTGATAACGAGACTTGTTAGTTTCGGCCACTGCAAACTGAGAAACGAAAACTGCTGTCTTGGTACATTTCTATATTCCTGCGGGAGGGGCATATGAGCGAGCAGGGCCCGCAGACACAGAGCGTTACACAAAATGGTGGCACACAGGCTAAGCTAAGAAACTAATATGATCACACGTACATTAGAATATACGAGAGCAAGAATAGTAATTCAGCATAGATGCATATACGAAATTCATTAGTTAGTCATATGATGCTAACTCGCACATCATCATAGGGTAATTAGAGCATCGAAAAGTGAATTCTATCAGACCCTCCTTTTAGCATCATTGGCTAACTATAGCCTCATTTATTTGCAAAAGGTAGTGCCGACATCCATTCTAGGGGCAGGACTATATTTCTTTAATCTAGAACATCTTCTGCAATGAACATCAACCAACTTGCATCAGCAGGAATTTCAGTAATCATAGAAGTGGTATATTGACCAGGTAACTTCCTTTTCGGACGTATATTTGCAGCACACATTGAACAACATGGAGGGAGGCAGTATATGCAAAGGCAGCAAGTTAGAATAACACTCACCACACCAACCAAACCCATCAATATTTTCCAACCCCAGGAAGAGAAGGCACCCCAGAGCCACCCTTGTAGGGACCATGTTCCATTATCCTGATGTAGTTCAGTCGCTAATCTATGTAATTTTTGTACTGCCAAGTTAACAGTCGGAGCTGAGTCAGGTATATAGACACAGCAAGATGTCCCGATGACGCGACAGGCCCCGCCCCTATCAGCTAGTATGACGTCAAGCACCATCCTGTTCTGTATCGTGAATAATCTCATAGCCTGAATCTCAACAGATATATTTGTCGTAATGTCAGCTTCTGTGAGAACCACTTTTTCCATTACCCTAGACAGTCGTCTAATAGCTCTGCTGTTAAATATCGGACCCCAGAAAGGTAGCAAACCCTTAGAAAAATCAGTCCATTGTTGGTACGAGGTATCCGTCTGATCAACGTCATCTACCTGAAGTTCCCTCCTTTTACGCTGCTCTTGCGGCTGCACCTGAGGACTAGGGAATCGACGATGAGTTTTGTGGTAATCAGAGGGAGCCACATACACAGGAGGAATCATGTAAGCTAGGTAGCATACCCCACCCCAACCCTCGGGCAACCATAAGTATAGATTATCACCGCAGACGAAATAGACACTGGGTGGGGCAATCAAAGAGGGGCTAAGAGCCAAACGTATTGAAGCAGTCACATTACAAGAGCTATTACCAACTTTGATGGGGCCCCTTCCCTGTATACAGAAAAATGGAGAAGGACCCACCACCGCCAGGGGTATCAGAGACTTAGAACTGTCGTTACTCTTGGGGGGGTGTCTGTAGGACAGAGTGGCATTCAATTTCAGGAAACTATCTCTAAGTCTGTCAGTATCATTTGGCGTCAAGAATCGACCCAGCCTTTTCTCACATGTCTCTATAAAAGTCTGGTCAAAACGTCCATCAGTATATATTCGTCCAAGGGAAGATGGAGGCAGAGGGCGTACTCGCATTGTCATTGTCCACCCCCTATTCTGCAGTCGAGGAGTCAGGGAATCGGGCTGCTGGAAGTATTTAACAAGACCTATAAGAGTATACCACCCCACACAACTATTCACTGGCGTCAAAGGGAGAGCAAGGAATCTGTCTTTCTTATAGGCAGCAGAAGGTAAAAGCCCACAAACCCAGCAATCTGTCATGTTGGTAGTGGCGTGTGCATGGTGCAAAGTCTTAATAAAAACATTATCTTTGTAACCTTTACGCAGCATTCTCTCACCGTAATCAACAGTAATCATATTGTGTTCTGGAACAGCAGTGGGTGTGGGTGCAAACGTATGAACAGGGTAAGCTTTATCCAGGAAAAATAGTATTCCCAGGGTCACTATAAAAGCAATCAAAACAATGATGATGACCACTATCTTTCCTCTTCGGGGAAGGGCCAGCCAAGGGGAATCAGGCACAGGTCTTGGAGGAGCCGCAAAGGGCTGCTCCTCATCAGGAATGGGACGCCCAAAGGGGTACATTCTGAATAGTCTTTTCAAAAAAATAAAATCACACTACTACTAGAAAAATAGTCCCAGACAATCCTCAACCGGCCAGAGGGGTTCTTCAACCCTTAAAAAAGGGATCTTCTCCCTGTGTCCTTCATAGCCTCACAGGCAGGCTTTTACCGTCCATACCTAATCCAACGATGATGTTCAACAATTTGGAAACAAGGGAAGCACTTAATTCGGACCCCGCACCACTCTATAGTCTCATAGAACACAATCTTCGGCTAAACACCAGGGCTCTTACAAGTCCATCCCTACCACTAAATCTTCTTATTCAAAAAGTCCACTAAGCCCTTCTTCCAGTGTTTAGTCCATCATATTTCAGCATTTTTACTTATTTTCTCCGGGGCCGCAAATTGTAGCGAGTGCTCCCTAGCACTTCGGGATCAGTGAACAAAACAGGTGAGTCTGTGGCAGACGCTGGACTTTCCGATATCTCTTCACTAGTAGCAAGGGGAGTTGCAGAGCTCACCGAATTGTCAATTCCGCTACGCTCTTCTCCAATCAGTGAAGCATCCGAGAAAGGAGCATACCTCGGTATTCTTTCATGCTCTTGGTCAGCGATGCCATCCTGTACCCATTTATCATAGGGCAACGGGAGCGGGACTCTCTTTACATGGGAGGCATGAGTCCACGCCTTCCTGCCGTCGATCCGAAGCGCCGTGCGCGTGGTGAGGAGCACCTGGCGCGGCTCTGACCACCTTGGTTCCAGACAAGACTTCCGCTGGTATCGTCGCACCACGACCCAATCCCCTGGGTGGATGGTGTGTCCAGGCCCCTCCGGCAACGGCTTCAGAGTGTCTGCTACCTGCTGATGAATAGAACGAAGATCTTTAGTCAAAGCATACAGATAATCTGTCAACAGAGGGTAAGGAACTTCGGAGAAACATTTAGGTCGGGGCACTCCCCAGATATTGGCCGGGCGGCCAAATACCACCTCGTGCGGGGAGACGCCCATTTTTGCATTTACAGTGACTCTCGTTGAAAGCAAAGCTAAGGGAAGTGCGTCTGGCCAACGGAGACCTGTACTCTCACATATTTTGGCCATCTTTAGCTTGAGCGTGCCGTTGAACCGTTCCACCAGTCCTGCCGCCTGAGGATGCAAGGCTGAGTGGAACTTCTGGGAAATATGCAAACCTTTGCATATTTGTTTCACTAATTCAGCATTAAAGGACGTACCATTATCACTCCAGATCACCCTAGGTAATCCGAAGCGGGAGAAATACTCTTTTATCAACATTTTAGCAGTAGAAATGGCTGTACAATCCTTAGTTGGGAAAGCCTCCACCCACCTACTAAAGGCACATACGACTACAAGGACGTACTTCAAGTTATTGACCCTTTCCATTTCGATGTAATCCATCTGGATCACCTCGAAAGGGAAAGAGGGGGGTGCAAAATTTCCAGTTGGGACAGGAGTACCCTTTCCAGGATTGTGTCTCAAACACACCATACACTGACGAACCAAATTGGTGGCCATTTTAGAGATATTTTTATTACTCCACACCGGGTCTAACAGCTTGCAGATACCCTTGGCACTCACATGGGCAGGGCCATGCGCCATCGTCACTACTGGAAGAACATACGCATTCGGTAGCAACCATCGTCTCTTGTCTGTCGTGTCTGTCCAACATTCATCCGCATCCAGTCGTCCCTGCCCATCCTTCCATGCTCTCAATTCCTCGTCTGTCGCTTTTCCTTGTATGTTCTTGACACTCTGTACAGTGTCTGCAAACATATGGACATCTGGGACCCATCTAGCTGGCCCTGCCACAAACATCCGTGGTAATTTTTCTCTAGCAGTTTCCTTTGCTGTCTCATCGGCAAAAGCATTGCCTCTTCCCACATCATCCACTACCGTCTTGTGTGCGCTACATTTTATCACAGCCAGTCTTTTAGGTAGTGTCAGTGCCGTTAGCAGACGTAATATCAGTGGACCATGCTGTATGCGCTGTCCGTGAGAAGTCCGAAATCCCCGTTCTGCCCAAAGTCGCCCATAATTATGAGCCACGCCAAAGGCGTATTGGCTATCAGTGTAAATGTTCACATCCAGCCCCTCACTCAACTCACATGCTCTCATTAAAGCAATAATCTCGGCAGCCTGGGCAGAATTGTAAGGTATTCTAGAAGTCTCCACCACCGTCTGTAGTGTTGTTATTGCATATGCTGCTGTCGATGTACCATCTGGTAATTTAAAACATGACACATCCACATACAACTCCCCATCTGGTTCGTCCAAGGGCCTGTCTGTCAGATCCACCCTCCCCTTTGTCTCCTCTTCAGTCCTGTACAGACAGTCATGTATGTCATCGTCTTTTGTATCTGTGTC
This sequence comes from Lissotriton vulgaris, assembly GCF_964263255.1. NCBI lineage: Eukaryota > Metazoa > Chordata > Amphibia > Caudata > Salamandridae > Lissotriton > Lissotriton vulgaris. Next base: position 2,108,030,571 of record NC_141687.1, read on the forward strand.
TGTAGGGATAGGTAACAAGGTGGCGGGGTTCAATGTAGCACACCTTTTAATCGTTACATGGGGTGCAAAAAGAGTCATCTCGTAACCCGTCAGACGAGCACTAGTTAAATGCTGCGTCTGTGTCCTGTTCAACAAAATGTCCACAGCATGCGGTACCATTACTGTGAGGTCTGACCCCAGCACGAGCCCTGCCGATTGTCTTATGGAGACCGCAGCAGCCGCTGTGGCTCTCAAACAGCTCGGCAGCGCTCTTGCCACGTTATCGAGCATGGCGGAAAAATACGCGCATGGTCTCTGCTTCCCCCCAAAACACTGAGTTAAGACAGACAACGCGCAACCTTCCGCCTCGTGTACGTAAAGAACAAAAGGCTTCTGGTAATCAGGTGTTCCAAGAACTGGCGCAGAACACAAAGACGTTTTTAGTGACTCAAACGCTTCCTGACATGCAGGGGTCCAGGGTAGGGGCTCGCGCACTTCTTTGGTAGTCAGATACAATAGGGGTTTTGTTAGTAACGCATAGTTAGGTATCCACTGACGACAATACGATGTTATGCCCAAGAACGCGCGCACCTCTCGCTGCGTGTTAGGGACCTGCATGTTAGTGATCGCCTTTATGCGCTCTGGCGTCAATCTCCTCCCCACTTTCGAAAGGAGGTGACCGAGATAGGTGACCTCCGTTCGACAGTATTGAAATTTTGGAAGGGACACTTTATGCCCCCTGTTTGCCAGATGGTGCAACAATTTCACGGTAGCATCCCGACAACCCTGCTCGTCGTCCGATGCTATTAGGATATCATCCACATATTGCAACATGACGTTGCCAGGTGGAAGTTCCAGTTCATCCAATTGCGCCTTTAGAGCCTGACTGTATATGCTCGGACTCTCAGTGTACCCCTGAGGAATTCTCTTGAAGCGGAAACTTCGGCCAGCCAATGAGAATCCGAATAGATAACGGCTTTCCTCATGTACTGGGATACTGAAGAAAGCATTTTTCAAATCTAGGACAGAGAAATATTTAGCCGAAGGGGGTATCATCGTCAATATTGTTGTAATGTCCGAGACCACCGGGTACTGTGGCTCTACTACCCTATTTACATGTCGCAAATCAATCACAAATCTATAAACATCAGGAGTATTATCAGTAGCTTCAGGTGACCGTCTTTTAAGGATAGGTAAAATAGGGCTGTTGCATATGTTTGAATCAGTCTCTTCCACTACACCAGACCGTATTAAATCTTGTATTATTTGTAACAGGGCCTTCTCCCCCTCCCTAGGAATCCTGTACTGTGGAACTCGGGGCAATTTCGCTCCCACCTTCACTCTTATTGTCACCGGAGCAATGTCCATTTTACTTACATCCGTATCATTGACAGCCCACAAGCTGTCTGGTATGCCTTGGAATTCAGGTGGCAATGACTCATCCTTCGAAAAACACTGCAATGGGCGAGCAACATTCGGGCCCAAAGTAAGGTACACACCGTCTGGAGAGCAATAGATAGTGGCGTGTAACCTTTTTAATAAATCTAGGCCCAACAAATTTTCCCCACAATTGGATGTCAATAGAAACGGTGAATCAACAGTAAAAGGGCCAATCGTCAACGTGAGAGGTTTAGAGATGGGGCTAATCACCGGAGTTCCTGCGAAACCCACGGAGATGTTATTCTTGCCAGACAGAGCCGCCCCTGGGACCCGAGAACGAGCCACTGAACTTTTCATTGCACCCGTATCCACTAGAAATTTCTGTTGAGACCCCATTAAGTCAGCTTCGACATAAGGTCCCCTCTGATCAACTTCCATAAGTACTGGTCCCATGCTCTGTCCTACGCTGTCCTAGTTGTGGGAGAACCCTGTCAAATCGTCCACCGAGTAATCATCGTTGTAGTACTGACCCCCGCTCCTCTGCGACTGTTGTCTATCTGCCCCGTTGTCAAAGTAATTGCCTCCCGGTCTCCCGCCTCCTTCTGATCGCGCAGCCTGTCTCCCAAAATCACCACTTCCTCGTCCTCTTCCTGGACCGGCACCTGACTGGAGCAGTGGGCAATCTCGCCACCAATGCCCTTCCTGCTTACACTTGGCGCACTGGTTCGGTCCCAGCCTTTCCCTACTCTCACCTCTCCCAAAACCGCCTCCGCGACTCGGCGCCGCACCTCTCCCTCTGCCTCTTGCCACTTGCTGCAACAAAACCCTTGTCTTTAAATCCTTAGCCTTCTTTTCCTGCTTGTCCTTGTTCTCATTTTCCCTGTGCTCGTAATATTGCGCCATACTGAGTATTCCCGAAGGAGAGGACGTTGTCCACGTGCTCTCCGACGCTTGCAGTCTAGCTGATATTTCAGGCAATAAATTTGTGACAAACCTGTTAACAAAGAGCCGTAACCCTCCATCCTGTGACACATCCTGCCCACTAAAATCCATGAACGTTTCCTCAAACCTCGTAAAGAAATCAGAGACCGCCTCATCCTTCTTCTGCTTGCAAGCCGTTAACTTATCCCAATCTACCTTTTTCGGGGGAATGAGAGAATGCATATACTTTATAATGCGCCCTGGCAAAGCTAATATCTCAGCCTTCGGCTTCTCCCCTGGCTTACGCTCCTTGTCCCAATCCTGCAACTCCTGCCACGTGCCCCCTAATTCTTCCACGTGGTCAGTACCTTTCACTTGCCGCCACACATCAACCGGGACCAAAAGCCCGAAAAACAATTCAACATCAGCCAACGTCATCACAGTGGAAGACGCCGCTTCTGTAAGTTCTTTGTAATAGGCAGTCGGGTTTTTTCTAGAATCCGGTAGCTGGGCCTTTAATGATAATACCTCACTTCTCTTCCATGGCGTATACACCCATTGCTCCTCGAAATGTGCATCTATCCTGTTTCGAGTGACAGCCTTCGTTACTGGGTCTAGCAGCTCGGGGACCTCGGGGTGAAAAATAGGGTGCACCTCGCGCATTGGGTGGAGACCTGGGAAATGGGGTGTGCCAGCAGAGGGTAATTCATTCCTGTATTGTAATAGTGCACGTAAACTACTCATCACTTCCTTCACCCCTGTGTTCGTTCTATATGCTCCAGCCTGAATATCCCGTAAAACCGCTGGAGCCACACCTCCATACCCCTGCTCCCAAAGCGGTATCAATACGTTGGACATGTGCCACAAAGCATGCTGCTGCATCAAAGGCTCAAAATCTTTCATAGTGGACCAAATATCTTCAAACGAATAAATATTATTCCTGGCCCATTGACATGCCTGATTGGCCACCATACTCTTTTCATCTAGGCCAACCGTAGAGCGCGTAAGCAACTTCCGTACCTGCGAGAGTAATCCACTACCTGCGCCTCGACTCGGCGTTAGCATCTCCTGACTGGGGGTGGTACTAGCTGAAACACTAGGAAGTGCCAAAGAAAATTGGGAGGGTGCAGGTGAAGTGGTCTGGAGTAGAGAAACGAGGGGTGTCGAGGGCGAGGATAGTTGGGGGGCACTGGCTGAGGGACCCGGAACTCCACTAGCGGGGACTGGAATTGGCAAGGAGGGGTACAAGGGCTGTGGGGCATAAGGGGGAGGGGGTCGGGTATTCAAAATGTCTTCCATCTCATCCGGGTCGTCCTCTCGCACCACATAACTTTTATTTTCTTTCAACCTGCAAAGTCTATCTGAGCGCTCCATGCGTAGCGCATTCTCATTTCCAACCTGCTCTCTCGCCTTCTGTGCCATACTCTGGGTGGACCTTTTATATTCTTCTTTCTCATCTCGCAGCTTGCGTTTCCTGGCCTCTTTCTGCCACACTCGCAAAGAGTCGAACATACTCTGACGACTACGCCTAGCAAACAGTTTGTCTTGCAAGTAGTCCAGCTTAGCTTCATCAAAAGAACCTGTCAAAGGCCATTGTAAATCCACATTATCAGCAGTGTACCGGTGCCACAAAGTACCAAACAAGATCGGGACCAGTCCATGTTTGACATACATATCAAAGCTCGGCGTCCCTTCAGGGGGAGCAGGTTGGCTCTCGGCCAGTCTAGTATCTGAGGGTCGACAACAGCATCCAAAACATCGTATCTTACTAAAACACGGCATCTTTACTTTGATGGAAAAAATAGCACTTCTCCACAAACTTCGTCACCTTGAATCACAAAACTCGAGTTCGCTCATACGCACATATAAACAGACATTAGAAAAGCACACACACACATATACAATACCTCCAAACACGTGTTACCAAATGGGACAAGGCCCGTCGACCAAGTCCTGGGGAACCTGGACTCTACCGCAGACCGAACAGTACACTAACTGTTCCGAGGACGGGGAACAGATCCGCCACCCGTGCGGCACTATGGATCACTAAACACTTTACCGCGGGAGACCCAGATCTCGCCTCCACTGAACCACCACACTAGGAGTTCAGGGTAAGTACCGGAGTCTGCCCACAATGAGCCACGCCTTCACCACAGTATCATCCGGTCGGATCACTACAAACAATTACCTCTAAATGCATCCCCAACCTCGTCAAGTCTGTCAGAGCACCAACTCGTACTCTGAGTTCCCCGGAGCACACTAGCCCCAGGAGCACACCGGCTCCTCAAACCATTGGAGACACTCTAGTCTCCCAGAACACTCCAGTTCTTGCAACAATCGCAGGTGGACCACTCACCTTCCGTAGGCGGCACCGACCTCTACCGTTCTCCACCTCCGGCTGTCAGGACCAACACGGTCAGCTTCAAGTTCCGCCTTCTGGACCCCGGCGTAAGATCCGAACCGGGACCTCTCCCGATCAGCAGGGTGGGGCAGCGCTGCGAGAACCAAGCTCGGCATCAGATGGGTACCCGGGCCCACCGTGCCGACCAGCGGGTCCCCGGTCTTCTGCTACCCACTTACGGGTGAGAAAGATCCTTATCGCGGGGTCCCTATTCGGGCGCCATCTGATAAGCGTGGCTCAAATCCACCCGAGTGACTTACCGCACTCACCTATAGTTACCATATAGGAAGTCAGCCGGACAGTGGAGAAGAATAAACAAAAGTCTTTATTAGGCCAAACAACACTCATATGAGAGGGCCCTGTCCGACCTCACTCCTAGGAGTGCGAACGAGAGGACTGACTCTCTGCACCACAGCAATACATTATAATGCAATACAGTAACGAGGGGTACGCCCCTTGTGGAAAATCACCGAGCCTCAGACCAGTGGACAATGCTCTCATACAGCAGGCATCTGCACCTGCAAGGGATACATTATTATCTCTACTCAAGGCCATGGAGCTAGGCTTCGGCGTCTCTGGGCATGAGAACATTACTGATAACGAGACTTGTTAGTTTCGGCCACTGCAAACTGAGAAACGAAAACTGCTGTCTTGGTACATTTCTATATTCCTGCGGGAGGGGCATATGAGCGAGCAGGGCCCGCAGACACAGAGCGTTACACAAAATGGTGGCACACAGGCTAAGCTAAGAAACTAATATGATCACACGTACATTAGAATATACGAGAGCAAGAATAGTAATTCAGCATAGATGCATATACGAAATTCATTAGTTAGTCATATGATGCTAACTCGCACATCATCATAGGGTAATTAGAGCATCAAAAAGTGAATTCTATCAACTACAAGCTTCCTCATTGTCCCGATCCTCTGCGCTTTAAAAAGTTCTTTATTTAGCTAGCCCCATTGCTCTTCAGCCCACGTTACAGCTTCCTGTGCTGCATTTCGCGCTCCTTATTAGCAGGGAGCAGTTCAGGGAAACTAGCATTGAAGACGACAGTGTGGGGAATACATAGGATGCACAAAACACTTAGTAGATGGTGGTTTCCTTCCATTTCTGAAATGTAAAAAAACAATTGTTGACCTCTTCAAAGGGTCAACAATCACAGAGAAACTCAAACTACTTTGAAATCTTAGTTTACCATTTCACAAAAATTGTACTATGTTATGGCAGGAATAGACTTTGTGAGATGGGGATTCAAAGTCAAATTCAAAATTTGCTTTATTCGGTTAAACATTTTAAAACCATCAAAGTACATACAATATTTCATTTCATGGTTAATTGAATTTCGATATTACGATTAACACAACTAAATATATTCCAATTTAAAAAAGTGCTTTACAACTTATGAAACACATATACAAGTTAAAAAGTTTGTCACCCAGTTTAATTATATAAAATTCCAAAACTCATATATTAATCGTCACTAATAAAAACTTTCTACTATGTTCCAGAGTAAAACAGACAGGGCAGAAAAGGGTGATTAGGGTAGCAATATTTTCTTACGACATCTCACAGCCCCTATAATGTAGCTTGCCACCCCAAAACATACCACAGCAGACCCAAGCATTTGTAAATAGACCAGGGCTGGTCTCACCTGAACAAAATTACGACTTCTCAGCAGTGGCATGATACATTTCTTTCGCTGCAGTTCCTAGAATTTGCAGAAAAAGATCATGTGAAGGACTTTTGCTCCGATTTATTATTACATGGGCACGGGCCCAAAGTCCCACTTTTAACAAACCCCCTGGGGAAAGAGAACAACCACGGTAGCATATTGTGGTTAAACCTTAACAAAACAAACAGATGGAAAGGCTTGCTTATAAATGTTAAGTACGGCTGAATCTCTCTCCCCGTGCTTAACATGACAAAGTTTCTAACCAATGGTTTTACTAATTCCTCTTCTTCCCTTTGGGCCTTCAACCTATTTATAAATTGAGATTTTACTGACTTTATTGCGATTTTACTTAAGGCCCTAGGGCTAGTAAATAAATCCGGGCTACCCATAATGTCCATTTGAGTTTTGATATAACGGATCCATGGTATAGCCAAGGCCTTATCTAAGGTCAAACAATCCTGGATAATTAATTGATTTAAATTCGGAGCTTGCTGTGCCCAGATTCTCAGCCACCCTAGTATCGGTGCTACAGCAACCTGATCAGAAATATAACCAGGGATTCATATTGGAATCAATGGGCATATGTACTGAATAGCTCTAGTTTGGTGACATTATTTTTTCATCGGGCTTTAAGACGTTGCCAGTTGAGAGAATTCGTTCAAATGTTAATAATTCAATAAGGGAACTTTGTGGGACAGAGTTTACCGATCCAGGTAAATTGTCAACTACTTATGTTAATCTTCTAGTTTATCCTAAATCCGAAATCTATTTCATTGTAGAAAAAGATTTCTGGATAATTGTTTATAATCTTTTTCTCTAAAAGTTTTTACTGATCTTTTGTTCCCGAAATGCTTTTCTAAATGTATACTTCGTGGGCAGATTAAGATGATGGTATTTTTTGGTTGGCTCATTGAAAGCTGTGAAATTGTTGGTTCAACTCTGCTATATGTGAAATAAGAATTCTGAATTGTTTTTTTGTTATTCTTTTGCAGCCAGCTCTTGTCCGACCAGACATAGGAATTACAAGTCCAGGCCCATTGACATCTCCCGGGAAACCTGGAACACTATACTTTCCATTTTCAGCTACAAATCCACGAAGGCGGCCTATACTTGACACAGCAGCTCCTGGTTAGTAGTGCATGCATTTCTACGACATCTCAATTCTTTTGCTGTTATATATGTATATATGTGTATATATGTATTTTTTCTTTTTATTTACTTTAGGACAATTGACCACATCAAAGGTATCTGCTAACGATGTAACCCCCAATATCACCAGGTTGTTCACTGAGTTGCTATCCCTGAAAGTAAGCAGTGGACCGCTGTACACTCAAGCAAAAGAAATGGCAGTGTCTATTGGCGCACACACTCGTAGTCCCATAATATTCCACAAAGATCCATAATACAGCCTAGCTGGCCACTTACCCTTACCAGTAAAATCCATCACTAAACAACACATTCTAATGTTATTTATTTTATTTTATTTATTTGAAGAGTTTTATATAGCGCTAGCTAGACCCGGAGGTATCAGAGCGCTTAACATGAGGAACATTGAGTTACGAGATACAAATTACATCAGTTCCAAGAGCATAGTAAAAACACAGGCAAAAAACAATTTTAAAGTAGTTCGTCGGTGGGAGGGTGAGGAAGGACACACAGCGGGGAGACAAGGATAACTGTGCCCAATGTCCGGCTGGGTAGGTGACGGCCGAGGGGGAAAACCAGGGCCAATCTCTTCTATAGCTGTCTAGCAGCTCCACAGGGCATCAGCCATGTTGCTCCGGTCTCCGAGGTCAGGGATAACAAGAATAACAGTTTTGCATAGTTACATTTAGTTACAGTTGCGAAGACAAACATATAAAGAGAAGTCCCCAATGGAGGATGGATGAAAATGGGGAGGGGAGTAAAAACAGGGGGATGGGAAGCGGATCAGTTCTGGCAGACCGGCAGGGGAAGACAGGTACCTCATGGGAGCCCAAAAAGATTAGAGTAAGCTGAACCAAACCCAGGTGGGGTCACACAGTCACTAAGTCCAGTGCCAAATTCAATCACTGCTTTGGGTCATCTCAGTAATTTGGGGGACCTCAAGGTGAAGGTGAAAATAAGGGAGCCACATTAGTGTCCATTAATGTCTGGTGAGGAGCGAGCATCCCTGAGGTGGCCATCCAGGGGCGAAGGACAGGCAGGGGACCAGAGGCGTGGACCGGCGGCAAGCAGTGATCCCGGAATCGGTCGAGGCCAACAAGATGGTGGGCCCAGAGTAAGAGTCACAGCAACCTCGGCACAAAATGGCAGCCCTCAGATCAACAGAAAATGCAAGCCAATGAACAGCTCCAAACTTCCCCACAACCAAGCACATCCTGTGTAGTCTATTATGTGCACCATCTTCACCACCACGTTCACGTGGCCCCTAGGAACAGCGTTGATGCCCTCTCCCCACCAGGCCGTTCACCCAGCTATCACCGACAAGGGGGAGGCAGTCTTCAGCGCCCACAGGCTCAGTCAGCTGCTCCACGTCGCATAGCAGCCTATGCAACAATCCCCCGGCAGCACGTCCAGCGGGCGACAAGTACTGCTCGGCCCCTCCTCACCTTCCCAGCAGCTCTAACACGGTCCCCATACTCCACAACACACAGCAGGCGAAGGCCCCAGTCAGTTCAAGCTCCTCGCAGAGTACGACCGCCTCAGCTCCTCTAATGCCCGCAGCGGTCGCTACGCCCACAGCCAGGATCACACGCACAGTCCGGTCAGGAGGAGGAGGGGGTGGGGGGGGCGGCTCACCGCTCACCTCTGCTTTCATGAACGGGTTTGGCAGCTCCGCCGCGCCTGCGGCTCCTTTTTGCGACCGTGCCCCACTCGCGGGCAGTGGCTCCCGTACTCCTGTCTCACGTTGGCCGCAGCCAAGGTGTTCTTGACAGGCGCCCTCCCCACTCCAGCACCGACCACTCCCGGCATCGGCAGCGGGGGGTCGCGGTCTGCCCCTGCCCCCGGCCGGGGATCGCCCATGCCCTCACAGGTCCCCAGCAGCATCACCGACTATGTCAGCCGCCATCTTGAAGCTGCGAAGCACCCTCAGGACTGCGGCGTTGGTCACAATCTACAGGCCAGGAGGGCTGCCAGCACATCGCTCCTGGTACCATGACGATCACATCAGTGTTCTCAGTCCAATTCCGCTACATATATCCACGGATGGGCCGCTGTGGATGGGATTGTAAGCGGGTGAGCAGACTCGCTGGCAGAGCCGCTTCAGCAAGCAGCCATCTTGCCGCCGCCACATGTACATTCTAAGCTCGCCAGCCACTGCCTAATATGACTCTCTTCTAAACCATATGAAAAGGCTACCAAATGTTATGTCTGCAGACAATTTTTACTTTGTTCAGCAAATACCCTCCACCCATAAAGGGATGTAGGATTCTGAATATACATTAGGACCATACAGATGGCTATGGAAGTGCACAATCAGAGCGCCTACTCGGGTGGGGTGATAAATGGGGGTTGTCTGGCATGGGAACCATAGCATTTGCTTAAACTGTCCTTTCCCTCATCAACAAAGATTGAATAGGTTGAGAACGGTTATAAGAATAACTATGGAGACATCACATTTCTTTCAATAATTCAAGTACAGGTTCTGCCAGCTAGATTTAATTATTCTAAGTATTTCTTCGAGAAGTTTACATCCTTTCTAGTTTTTGAAAAGGTGTAAATCCATGGTTGTGACTTTTAAGAACCTGAGAGAGTGAGTTGTTACTTTCAGTGTTTCGTTATTTTAAACTGTCACATTTAAATTGGGTGTGTAGAAATCACAACGCTAAATAGAATGCCAGAAATTGTACGAAAAGTACAAAATCAAATAACCCTTGAATTTCATGCTAAAGTATGTGACAAATATATTGCCTTTATCTAAACTACATGCATACATTTACGGCACCCTTATATTTCAGAGCATACATGCTCAGGTCATCTATGATTAGAAAATGTATTGGATTACATTTGGGTAATATGCATTCTTTGCATGTTTAGAATGAAGTTTATTTTCTGAAACACAGTCATGCTTTTGAAAAGTTAGGCTATAGCTCTTTGTAGGCTTGATGCACAAACAGCTTTTTACAACGGCAAAATTCCTTTTCACAATGAGAGAGGCCCCTTTATGAGTCAGATAGACTTTTCAATTCCCAAATAGGGAGGCCAGTGCAAAGGAATCCCCTCTTCTTCACGAGCCACACAAGTATGTATACATGGTCTGTGACCGCAATTATGGTTGCAAACCATTGAAATTTACCAACTCTCAAGGAGGGGGTTGGTAATAGATTTGCAAAAGGGTGGCTGTCACCGTGGTATATCTTCCCCTTTAAGGAACATGTCGGCAGCCAGAGGGAGGTAGGGACAGGTTTTAACCCAGAGGACCACCAACTCCTTCCCTTGATTTCTTCCCAAATGGAAACTTTTTCAAAGAAGCACCTATTCCTTCAATGGTGGCATGCTGATTTTATTTTTTTACAACTTTCCCCTTATTTGCAAATACACATGCAGGGATGGAGATCTGCTGTCTTTTGCAAGCCTCCATCGCAGCATTTGCATCCAGTCAAAATGTGTCACTAATTAGAACCTGTCTAAAATGCACTAAGCAGGTCATTTTGTGACTTCCTACGAATTGATCCATGTATATTGCACTCTATTACAATGTAGGACAAATTGTACTCCCATTAGAAAACCAGACTGAGTGCAAATTGCATGTCCTGGTTTGCAAATGGTTTTTAGGTCTTGCCTTGAGTGTCTTCAGGTATGGCCTTTAAGCTTCTCCCATTTCTTGTCCATCTTTTCAATTGGCTCCTGTTACTGTCCTTTTGTAAATGGTGACTTTTGATCCATCAATAGGCTTAGTAGTTTCTCCTTAGTACCTCCTTTTCTCCTGTCGTAACCTCCCATGAGGACACACCCTGTTGCATGTGTTGTTACTCAAGATGTTTTAATTACAGCCTCTGGGCACTATTTACTTAAATCACTTTCTCCTCACTGATGTTTCAGGCAGGACACCTCTCCCCCTCCGCATTTTTTTTTTTAAACCAGCACAGCTCGCCTCAGCTACAATAATGGAGGCCGAGCCCACGCCAGCCAGCAAGTCTATTTCATTGTGTTTGTTACAATGGTGACAGGCCCTGCTTTAGCTTTAAACAACTTTAGCTTAAGTGTGTGCCGAGATTGCTACAAAAGTAAAGAAACAGAAAAAAAGGTGTGCAGCAACATGTTGTTCTATTTATTGACATTGTCCGTTATTTGCAGATATAGGACTTCAGTCCCTGATGCGCGAGCGGGCGGCAGTTGTGTTCAAGGTTCCGTTTTCAGCCCACCGCTGCTCGCACCTCCCCCTGTGCCTCTCTCATGACGCCCTGCGACCACCCTGGCTACATGGACGACTGGTTACAGTCACTCTCAGCACTCTCAGCTCTTTCATGCGAGCGGCTTCTTGAGAATATATTTAACTTTCCTGGATGCGCCCGCTCTCCTCAGGCCACCCTAGAGCTGCAGCAGGCTGGGCCACTGCACTTGGCTCACAGCTGAGGGGGAATGACTGAGGGCAAGCTGCCGGAGTGCTCCTCTCAGGCTGCTCTTCCACAGTGGGATGGGCACTTCCACACCCGTTGTTTCTGGCCCCACCCGTTCCTCCTTTGCAAGCCCCTCCCTAGATTCCTTTAGCGTTTAGGGAACTGAAAGGCAGTTCCCCACTAGCTGTGCAGTCAAATGACCCCCGGGATGCAGCCGGAGACCCTGGAGGAAGCAGCCGCCTGATGTACTGCCTCTGAGCTGGGAGCCACATTCACCTCATTACATAGTTTATTTCCCTCTGACGCTCCTGCCCTCTGCTCCTGGTGTCACTGCACACAGTGCCCAGACCGCGGCCTTCAGAGATCAGGCTCCGGTACAAGACGAGCCACAAAGTGTTTACTAGAGGAATGGCTCATGCATCCACTAAAGGTTGCCCATAAGATTCAACCCACTATCTACCAAGCCCCTCTCCTCTTCATCTATGCTTACTAGACCCGTATGAAAAACAGAGGTACCGTGGCTGAGGCCACATTTGATACTCCAGCCCTCCCACCCTGCCTACCCAAAAAACAGCCAAATGACACACAACCGAACTTCAGGCATTTTCACCATCCCACCTGGGTATTGATGTGAATTTTCCTCATGTCACCAGTAGAGGTGACTGAGCCGCTTAAGACACGAGCTAAGCTCAACAGAACAGGCCTGGCTGTGGCTCAGCTCGAAGTCTTCTCGGACCCTCGATCCCAAAACCGGCCGAGCCTTTATGTGGCTTCTGTTATTATTATTATTTTATTATTGATGCATTTTTATAAAGTGCAGACTTTACCCGAAGGTGTCAGAGCTCTGTACAGTAGAACCAGTTACGTTACATGAGAGAAATGTTACAAAATAGAACGTACAAAAATTGCAAGACACAGAATCGAACACAGCAGGCAAGAGGAACACAATCTCAAACACAGCAAGCAAGGAGTGTACAAAAATAGATAAATATTACACATTTACAATGACTTAGGGACTTCCTGGCGGGGTCTGAGAATGAGGAATTAGTTCTGAAAGTGTCTTTGGAATAGAAGAGATTTGAGGTCCGCTGTCTGCCACGCACACACTACCATCACACACTAAGAACTAAAAACAAGGCATAAACGTTTTTCTGTTCAAAGAGAGGGAAAGAGTTAACCATCTAGTGGGCGAGTTGTATAATGTGAGGCCAGAAATCCTTTAACCCCGCTTGACCAGATGTGTGATCTTCGACAAATGTTCTATTTTAGAGTCCCTCCTGATATTGAAGTGTTTCATCTTAATAGAAAAGGTTATTTTGTACAAAACGCATCCTGGAAAATATATATCTCTTCCAGGATGTGCTCTGTACAAAATATATATCTATCGTTATCAAAGGAGAGAGAGAGGACTAGAAAGCTAGTCCGTATCCCCAAGGTTTATATAAGAAATCAATAAGGACTAACTCCTCAGCTCCTGGGGACTTCCCAAAGTCACGGGCCATTATCCATGCAATAACTGCAGTGTGTGCCACCTCACCAAACCCACAAAAGCACTCAACCTTGAACCTGGCAAAATTTGGACACAACGTCAACACACCAACCCCAACTCCAGCAATCTGGTGTACCTGATAACATGCCCCTGTGGGCTCCGCTATGTAGGCATGACGACCCGTAAAGTCAGGACTAGAGTGGTTGAACACAGAAGCACAATCGGGTGTGGCAAAAATATCAGCAGACTGACAGAGCACTACCTCACTAAACATCATACTCCCAATGACATAACCTGGACTGTCATAGAGCAGTTTGACACCAACCAACCCAATAATGACCGGATCCTACTGACTAAAAAACAGAGATGGATCTATCGTCTCAACACAGCTACAGGGCCTGATGACTCCATACCCTGGAGTTCACTGAAACCATGACAATTCCCCGAGTATGAAACACCACCCTTGATTCCCTTCTCTCGTTGTCATTCCATTTTTGTTCCAGCTTGCTAGCAACAGCCAGTAACAGTACATTTGGCTTACTAATACCATGAGCGCTTTTAATCTCCACTCCTTTAATTCCTTTATTTGCAAATTACACTTGGCCATACTTCTGAACAGCCCGAAAACACACCCGGTATAGCTTCAGGATGTAAACACAATGCGCAGGCGCCAACAAACGGCACTGCGCATGCGCACACGAGAAAGGCACTTTCCTCCTGCACACGCGCAGTACAGGCATGACTCAGCGAGGTCTGCATAGTCTCTCCTGTGTCCTTGCATGCACAGGTGAACCGTATCAACCGGTCAATACTTAAGGCCTGAGTACAGCTCGTGGCATTCTTACGGAGCCATCAGAATGGACTTAATGATGATATACCCTGGTGTGCTGTGAGCTTTCATTAATCTGATTCTGAGTGGCATTTAGCCTAGTCCTTTAACGAAAACCAAGTACAAACTAATTTCCATTCTAGTTGAGATACTTGAGGTTCTTCACAACACAACAATTTTTATGACATATTAATTTCCCTCCCTCTTCATTTGCTGATATCGATAGTGTGATACCTATCAACTAGATTTGAATTGAACACTGGGTGCCCATTTTCAGCGTAGTGCCCTAATACTAGAGATTGCATTTTATGAATAGTTCCTCATAAGATCTTTTGAGTGTACAAATAATTGCAATATTCCTCCTAATCCAGCCACCTCTTATTTAGTATTGAAAGGAGTCTGGGTTTAGAACTGAGCATACTGCTTATATGTTACTATACCAACGGGTGACTCGTATCACTTGACACCCGTCGTGCATCCCCGCGTAATTCCGCCCTCGTAACTTTACGATATACGGCGTAGTTTTGTCTTTGTTGTGCATCTGTCACATAACAGTTGTAGTCCATTAAATGGTTCCGTATTAGACATTTTACAGTGGACAAATATTGATATATTCCTCAAATCTAGTCACCTCCAGTTACTATCGGAGTGTAGCGTTTATACGTTTCCATAGAAACGAAGTACCCCGATCACGTGATACACGATGTGCGTGCTCTTTGGACTTCCGCCTTTTCTATTCTACGATGAATGGCGGAGAGCTCAAAGACGGCGTCTCCCACTCGAGATGTCGGCTCGTATTCGTGGCCCTATTAGGAGGTAAGCACTGTTTGGTGCAGAGTATGTTTGGCTGTTACGGCTGCAAAGAGGCTTTATAGACCCCGTGAGAATTAGAATGATGGGGCGTATAAGGCAACGCTGCATCGATATCTAGAACATTTTGAAGTGCTCTGTGCGCACTTTATACTATTATTGTGGCGGGTTAAGACGTCACTATTTACATGTAAGACGTTTTATGAACCAGTTACATTTTATCTGGTTAGTGTTTGAGACAACAGGCAACATTATGTTGTTATATGTAAGATTAGGATGCCACACATGACAAACGTGATGAGAGAAAATATGATGAGTTATTAGTGTGCAAAGGTGTCTGCAGTTAGCTTTGATAGAAGCTAGACCTTATATAAGTGATTTTGATTCCATTAGATTAAAGACCTAGCGTAACACTCGACAGATGGTTGAAGATGACACTTACATGTTGACCTAGAGCACCCTGACAGATCTTGTTGCTCAAATTTAATGTGTGACAGTCAAGGAATAGAGGTTTTATTTATATATTTTCTACTGCGTAGCAGAGTGACTATGTTTTGATCCTGATGAATGCCTGGAACTTCTTGTCAATATGGCAGAAACATGTTGAGAGGGTATACATCCATAACCCTGCAATCACTCCAATTTTAATCACTACCATTTAGTAAGGAAGAATAAAGTTAGTACCACTAAATAGGTAGTTTTTAGTACACACACTTTTGATTTTTTTGATTCACTTGCACTCTGCCCCTCCTTACCATTTACGAGTTGGTAGAACCAACCACTGCTTCGCACTCTAGCTTCTTCCCTCGTGGGTAAAGTCGTAGCCCACACAGGGTACCTTGCGGTCCCTGTGTGTTGGAGAAACCCAATGATGAAGCATGTCACCCTCGGGTGAGTGAGGGTTTTCGTCCACAACTGTGTTGTGCCCCCTTACTGCTCTACCCATTACTTGTTTTCATCTTCATTAAACTTTTTTTAGCTACCCTCTAATTTGTGTGAGATTGATTCTTACGGAGGTCCCAGAGACAGCAAGAGGTTCACCGCAGATGCCGACCGAATGTTTCGTGAATCGTTTTTGGCCACTATAGGTGTGGCAGGGTATACTCAGACATGAGTCCCTTGCTCACTGCACCATCAGGATTCAAGCAAGCCGGGCCGACGACGGCTGAAATGCCTGAAACCGGTCCCCGGAAGCTTGTCTCCTTTCTGGTGAAGAATTGGCTTGGTAGTTTAGTCTGCCCTGTTCCCATGATGCACTGGGCCAGGGACAGACTGATTTGCATATAGCCAGGCTCTGAGCTGGGATGGTGCAGTGAGCTAAATAACGGTGATGGATTAAGCCCTGATCTTTGGACTGGGTAAGAGTGGTCTGCTTAATTCAGACACTCTGTTCATCACCACCCCCTTTTCTGAATCGTGAGTAAACAAGCGCTTCAGCAACGGCCCGGGTAAGCTCTTTCTTTACTGGTCTTTAACCCCCGAGGACCCTTTATCTTTCTAGGGTCAATACCACTGCCAGGACTACTCCCTGGGGCATTTATGGCAAATAGCCAACGTGAGGATAATATTCTCTTTATGCACCTACCACCCCATTTTTGTGTTGATGTGCTTACGATGTCTAGCCCACCACAAAACTTCATGTATAAACGAAAACTTTCACTCTAGCCATACCAACAATATGGCTACATCAGTTGCCGCTTTTTTATCGCCTACACTGCACAATAGAAATCGGCAATCAGATTGTTTTGTGAATATATACTACCATTCCAAGACTCTTCCTTGTATGTTTGTATTGTCATACATGTTGTATGTCCAGTGATGCTCTAAGAGGGAATCCCCCTTCACACATAGAGCACCTTAGTGAGTGCTTCACATTTTTCAAAATCATACATTCACTTAAATTAAGACAATTGCACCTTCACTTTTTGGTCCTGAGGAAAGCCAGTTTTAATCATAAAGGCTGAAACATGTAGACCACACTTGGATGCAGGAGACCCTAATAGACACTCCTATTACATCCAACAGCCTTTTTAAATGCTAACAGTGACCCAGTTATTAAAGTATAATTTACCCTCGGGTACTGGGATTCCTGTATAGCTTTTAAACGTTTCACCTTCACGCCACTACACTGCACACTCAATGACATATCTGCTCCGCTGTATCCAGGCGTTGTAGCACACCCGGGACACATTTGGTGTCACTGGGTGGGCCCGATGAGGAAGCATGCCTCCAACCAGGTTGGTGGGTGAGGGCTTCTTGAACAAACAAAAGGGTTTGTACTCTATCATACAGATTTGAGCCACTGTACAAAATAACCTTTTCTATTAAGATTAAACACTTCTGAAACATAAAGAAATGCCTTTTGAGTTTTAAAAGCACCTTAATAATTTCACGATTGTTCCATTATTCAAATGCCAAATGTTTCCACGGCTCGTCTCGTGTTTGGCCTCTTGGAGGCAAGCTATGCTCTGTTCCCATGTTGATATGTTGACTCGCCCACCTATAGTCATCAGTGGGACTTCGAACCTGTTAGGGATTTCCACTCAGAGTACTAAGCATTCCTGGACCTGTTGTGCAGTTTGATGCTTACGGTAGTAAGGGTGAGCCTACCATTTCCAACGTGTTCATTGCTATTTGCTGAAAAAAAAGGCAGAACAATCTGAAACATGTGACTTGAGATTGGTTTATAGCCACGAGTACAATTGCTGTATCGCATGTGAATATACTGCTGCTTTTGAAAGTGCTTATGAGTGTATATTGCCTACTAATGATTAACCTAGCACTTATTAACGTTTACCTGGGCATGCAAGAGGCTGTGGTAACGTAATCCTTTACTCTGATGAAACTATGTATCCCCACCTCAACTGCTATATTGACGTGGTGTTTGTCTTTTAAGTCACATTACCAAGAGATGCACATATAAGTGAGCCATAATCAAAGGTCTATTTTCGTCATGTTAGACAATCATAAAAACCCCTAATGGAATTCCAACCATTCTGCGTATGGTTGCCAGAATAAAAATCTATATTTCACATATATATATCATTCATTTACCTTGCAAGCAGTGATGGGACTCATTGTGTACGTGAAATCATTTGTGAAACACGCTACATGTGCCTCATGTACTGATGCTGTCCATGGGGTGCTTGTTCCATCGGTCTCGTTATAACCTCCTTCTTCCCCATCATGGTCCCCAGTGAGGTAGATCAGCTTTAGCCATCATGCCACAGTATCGGTAGAACAAGTGAAGGTACCAGAGGTGCAGTCTCGTTATAAGCTCCTTGTTCCTCATCATGGTCCCCAGTGAGGCAGATCAGCTTTAGCCATCATGCCACAGTATCGGTAGAACTAGTGAAGGTACCAGAGGTGCAGTCTCGTTATAACCTCCTTGTTCCTCATCATGGTCCCCAGGGAGGCAGATCAGCTTTTGCCATCATGCCACAGTATCAGTAGAACTAGTGAAGGTACCAGAGGTGCAGTCTCGTTATAACCTCCTTGTTCCTCATCATGGTCCCCAGGGAGGCAGATCAGCTTCAGCCATCATGCCACAATATCGGTAGAACTATTGAAGGTACCAGAGGTGCAGTACAAACAAGCATTTGCAATGCAATATGTCCTGCATTACTGAAAGTTTGAGCTATTGGCATTGCATTGTTATTAGCAATCTCATTAGCTCAATTTTTAGTATTGTGAGACCTATTGCATTGCAAATTCCTGTGTTTTTTATGTCGGGCCTGTGCCTTTATTGCACGTCCAGGAAACACAGTGGTCGCAATGGAGAGGGATCGGCAGGGCACGGCGGGCCTCTACCTGTTAAATTCCAATGATTTTTTTCCCCTACTTATTTATTTTGAAAATGCGTCCGAGGACGCAAGAAATCGCCGTGCCTATAAATAAAGCTCAGCGTTCGTGAAGGGCGGTGCGGCAGAGAAGTAACAGGACTCTGTCTATTCCTTCTTGCCCAGAGAAGACAAAGACCGTGTCCCCTTGTGCTCTGTTGCTTCAGCTGCCCCCTCACTCTTTCCTTCTCTTTCTGTCTAGCAGTTCCTCTTACTGTGACTTCAAGAAAGGGCTCTCGCTCGCTTTCCTCTCCTTTCTTTTATTTGTTCCTCTGTGAAATGGATCCAAAAAAGATAACCACTTTTGCTGGAAGTGTCGTATTCTTTTGACATTTTAATTCCAAAGTAGGCATCGGGAATAAAAGGTTGAAACTATGAAAAATAAATAAAGTAAGACAGAGTGGTTGCAAACTGGCCAGATTGATTTTATTCACACCCAAACACATTAGTGCCACTTTTACAGAGTTTGCCAGTGAAGCGCTATTTTTGTTTTCTTGTCTGTTTTTCCCGCGCTTGAAACTAGTGCACCAATCCTGGAGGTACTGCAATGCATGTATTGGAAAAAAAAATCTGTACTGCGGCTCTGCGTCCAGGGATGTGATCTTTTTACCATACTGCTTACGTTTTGTAAGGATATAAGCAATGGACATTGAATTGGGTCCATTCAGGGCCCTGTAGTCATGTCCTTTACTTTTCAGGCAAAAGCGCTCACTGACTTCTGAATAGTGAGTGTAAAAGCCTTAAGGTAACCATGTTGTTCCTGCTTACATTTCACATGGTTTGCTAAATTTAGCATTCCCTATGAGTGTTTGCTTTTTCCAGGATGTTGTTACTTTGTTTTTGCAGGCCGCATATTGCTCTTGTTTAGTACGTCATTTAAATTGAGCCGCATCCAGGTGTTTATAGCCGTCAGCAATTAGGTTGTAGTTGAAGGCAGTGCGAGTTTCTCTCTGTAGGACAGTATGGTGGTCGGTGGGGGAGAGGATGTGGCACTATGGCCAGGGCTGCTGAATTTGGAACTGGAGATCCAGGTTCACCGTTAATAGCCAGTCCACCAGACCACACTCCTGAGAGAGAGCACAATCCCATGCAAGACCTTAGAAGCCCTCGCAAGACCTTAGAAGCCCTGGTGCCTTCGCACCGGCAGGTGGACCCTAGCAGTGGCAAGTGTGGGTTAACCTTCAAGGTTTTTCCATCACAATCCATACTGAAGTTCACATCCAGTTTTGCAAGCAGGGTTATGAAGCAGCACAGCCTAGAACAACAGAGACTGTCACTGAGGTCACAGGACCCTTGAGATGGGACAGCTCTAGGGCGGTGCAACCGGTGTGAATGCATCGGGTGCTGACTTTGAGTGGAGGCATAATTTCTGCAAGTATATTATGTTTTTAAAATCGCTTGCTGCCTCCTTTGTGGCCTCCAGCAATTTTTGGCAACAATAACAATTTCATGATGACTCTGGTGATTAATGTTCTTCCTAGAGAGACATTGGAGTTTTGTCTAGTGGAAGTTTTGACTCATGAAAAGGTAGCGCAGAGAGTTAATGTACCTGCTGCAAAGAACATGTGCCATGCAGATCACAAAGTGCACATAATATAAATAGGTCAGTGGGCTACTGCATTTGTCAGAGAGATCCTTTTGTTACTTGCAGTTTATAAGTTAAAATCCTAATATAGAACAGTGAGCTATTGACTGTCATCTAAGAGCTGCATACATACTGCAATGTATAAATTAGAGTGTTATGTTTTTCCCCTAGTCTTTGATTATCCTAATGTTGCAAAGAATGTTTTTTGGATAGAAATCAATTCTGATTATTAAAGAGAACTCCCAACCTTGGTATTACGTTTTAAATTATGAGTTTGTGTTTCTCCAGACCAATCACTATTAAACTATACAGCCTATTAGTATGGTTGTCATGTGACTCCTTAACCTTATAGTCTTTAGTCTAATGTAACATTTTTTACATAGTGATTTACACACACATTAATTGTCTCTGTGAAATGTGTGTGATGTAAAGTGCTCTGACACCCTACAATGCTATGAGTGGCGCTGTAAATCAAATTAAATGCAACTGAGAGAGAGTGGTTATGGAGACTGGAGGGGTACTGTTAAAAGGTGGTAGTGAGGGAATCCGTGGCTGAGGTGGTCATTGGGAGGAACCAACAAACCTAAATGCACAGGGCGCCACCAGTGCTAACGCTGGCCCTGCCCTTGAGGCCAGTCTGCCTCACCCATCGGTAACTCCATTAGCCTTGTTTTAGCAGTAGTAGCTGCAACTCACCAGGGATTGGCAATGCAGGAGTTGCACTCAAACCGAACTAAGTTTGCAAACTTCACAATCTCTCTGCTTCATTCACA
The DNA here is from genome assembly GCF_964263255.1 of Lissotriton vulgaris. Classification (NCBI taxonomy): domain Eukaryota; kingdom Metazoa; phylum Chordata; class Amphibia; order Caudata; family Salamandridae; genus Lissotriton; species Lissotriton vulgaris. The sequence goes on from NC_141687.1 coordinate 2,108,051,799, forward strand.
AGCACTTTTAACATGTGCTGCCTGCTGTGTGGCCACTGGAATTAATTATGCAGCAAAGGAAGACAAAAGTATGCCGCAGTGTTGACTAAATAATGAATAAAAAAAAGGCTGCAGCATAATGCAGTATATTTTCTGATATTTTATTATTTTGACATGTGTACCCATGCTTACCGTCTTGGGAATGATTTTGCCTTATTAGTACCAATGTAACACACAAATGTAGCAGTGAGAAAGGTGATCAGTCAACTTTTGCAATAGGCCATCCACTCCGCAGCAAAACAAGTCACATTTGTTATTAACTTTTGATACGTTTGAGCTACAAACAATTTATTAGTTTAAATTGTCAGATCATGCAGCAGATCTTGCATTATGAGGCAAATATGGCAGAGCCATAATTATATAGAAAACATTTGCAAGCTAGGATATTTTGCCATTCGTGTTTGACCTGCTGTTGTGGAAAAAGGGAGAAGTGCTGATAACAGAAACTCCATGTCTCTGAGACAAATGGCTTGTGTTTCCACATTTTGTCGTATTTTGGTCATTCTGTGATTAGAAGCATATCCCACTTTCTGAATGTATTTTAATGTGATTAACTCATTATAGCCTTAAATAATCATGTGTATCCATTGGTTGATTAAACCGGGCAGTGAAATCCCAAACAAATACAAAAAATTGGGATGGTTGCACATTCTGGCCACACCTTTGGCTCCGCCCACTGATCGAAATCTTGGGTTACTTTCACCCTCTGAGTCTTCCCCCACAGTTCCCCTACTCCCTCCTCCCCTCCCCCCAACACTTGGACCACTGAGTCAACACAGCAAGTGTTCCATATGCTGGAGATTATTTCAGGCAGGAAAAAACACTCCTGCTGATGGTTATTCGGAGATCAACTTTGAAAAGCGTTTGCCTTTACTGATCACTAGTGAAATTCTTGATAACTTGTAATTTTTCGGAAGGAACATGAATTCTAAAGTTTACATCCTTACTCCATTAAGGGGTCAGTCGTAAAGTAAGCCACCCTTTTTTGGAATATTGTATGTATCAAGTGAGGATGCATTTTTTGGGATGAAGCCTAATCCCTTAAGAAAATATGGTATCCGATGAACTGGTGTGGAAAGAAATAATTAAGGTTGTACAAAATTTGTGTAATTTGCTTTTGCTTGGTTATGCGAAATAGACCAAATTATGACAAAATTACCTGGAGTGCAAATCTGCCATGTTGTGCTATATTTTAGTGCAAAATGCTTTCTCACGTCAACATTTGGCATATGGATGCATTTAAAAAGAGCACCGCAAGCAGCTGCTGCTAGCGTTCTGTTGTTCCTATGTATTGGTGGTAAATTTGTTATCCCAAATTGCACTGTTCACAGTAACCTTTTACCACATATGATGCGTAATTCCTCAAAGTGGTAAAATAGCATATTTTTGGTAATATCACATAACAAGCTAAACTCTAAATAACCGAAATTACGTGAATTACGCTGGCATATTTAAAATTTCACCCAGGCCTAATAATAATCCCACACCTTGATCTGGATTAAAATAATCCTGTGCTCCTTCCATGAAGTTTCTGATTTGGAGGCGCACTCGTGTTCGCTGTTTTGATTTTGGCCTCGTATTTTCTTACAAATGATGGTTTTTAATTGTTTGCCTTAATTTCTATTTTTTTCAGCACTGTAACGGTTATGTCGTAATTATTTTGCATTCGACTATAAGTGATTCTTGACTGGATTTTGAGGCGGGCAGGATACCCATGGGAGTGATGTCATATCCCCCAGATAAAGTGATTTATATATATTGTTTTTTAATTTGAAGGGATATAATAGGTAAGTTTCCTTTGGAATTGTGACCCTGATCAAGCCAATTGAAATAAGCTAGGAAGCCTTTACTGACCTTGTGCCTTCTCAGCTGTGTTCCTGTTCTCTGCACTCCCTCTGGTCCTACTGGTGCATGAGGTTAAATCCAAATGAAAGGTGCACAACATTAGAGTCCAGACAGAAAAATATTTTATCTGATCTTCACTGAACTGTTTTAGAGTTGGACTATTGATCGTACATGTCTTTTTCTATGCATCTTTAAGAAATCCCTCACCGGTCTGATTGTGAATATTGGATATTACTTTAAGCCCTGACGAAGTTCCCGTGGCACTGGGGAACGAAACGTGTTGGCTGTGTGCCAGTTCTCTTCAAAAAAAGAAATGGAATAAAAGAAGAATTTCTATCAAATATTTTTCTGTCTGGACTCTAATGTTGTGCACCTTTCATTTGGGTTTGTTCTAATAGTAAAAAGGCATCTATTCAGCAGCAGATGTCGGAAGTTGTTGCACATCTTTTCATATTTCGCAACTAAAGGGGTATAGGTGCTGGCCGTGGTCTGCTGCTGTGTTTATAGTTGTTCTGGTGCATGAGGTTGACTACATCAGGTGTACCCCGATAACCTTGCTCTTGAGAAAACGGGAGTGTGGTTGAAGACGACGGGATACTCACTTAAATGCGCAAAACCTCTCCTCACCTTTACACAAGTTGGAGGGGGAGAAGGGATTAGCAAAATGTCTATCCAGGAAGAACGCACATGTCTGGGCTAGGCAGAGCCATTTCATCCAGGATGTGATGACACCAAAAACGATTGAGGTTCTCCATTGTTGTTAACGGTCAGCAGGCAATCTTGAATGCATTAATCTTCCTCACCACTAGGGGTCAAAGGGCTGCATTGATGTGACTCGTAACCTGCCAGTGGCTCTTGAGCGGCTTGTGGTTAAAACTTCTTGCAGCAGAAAGAAGGGATTTACAGTAGAGGTGTTTGACTCTTTGCACTGATAACTAACCCAGTTTTCATGTCCTGTTTTGGATATGTGATCTTTGTGGCTATTTTTCTTGGCATTGGTTCTTCGCATTTAATGCTAACCAAACCTGATGCATCATGCAGAACTCATGGGGCACATTTTCCTTGATATTTAATAAGGTATATTACTTAATTTGGACATTGTCCAGCTGAGATCTAGAGAGGCTTGTACACATTTTGAATATTTTCAGAGGTGGCAAAGTCAAGACATGGCTGCATACCTGCATCTGTTGCGGCATGTTTGCCAGTTGTGCTTTTCTAAATTTTAGTTTGCATCTCGCATATAAATCTATTCTAGCAATACGTAATATTTGTTTTGCTCATGCATTTATTTTTACAGACCTTCCCAGTTACTATGTCAGAGTAAGATGACACAAGTGATATTTTTTTTACGGACAATTAAGTATAGTGTAGTGTAGTATAAATGCCATCTTATTTAGGGGATGAGTGCAGTGTCTGTTGAAGCCCTTTACGCTCATCGGGTGCTTAACACAGTTGCCTTGCACAGTATGCATGGAATTGTGAAAGCATGTCTTAATATATTGTTTTAAAATGTAATTTAATATACAGTCCTTTTTAAAGTTGCTACAGCATAGTCGCAGGCATGCCGAACTACCATTATAGATAAAGGCCTTGCTGTTAGTGAAATGTTTTTTATTCATTCTCTAGAAGTATATTCTACTCGTATTTAACTTGGCTTGAAAATAATAGTATGCCCCGGCTCACCAGCATTTTTGTTTTCAAAATCCATTGAAGAATTTGAGGTACAGTCAGTCAATGGATTTTATCATGGTGTTTTGTTTGACAAGATTCTACCATGCCAGAGAATTTTGTGTAGTATTGCATGCCAAGAGTATAATTTCAGCTTCATACATTTGCCAATTTTTCTTTTCATTTTGATGTCAGATTAGCTGGAATTAGCAAGTACCCGTTCTGTATTAGGGGATCTATGTGTACAGTCATAATCTAGTGAATAGTCCCGCCCATGTGCGTGGACCCCCGGAGCAATCAAAAATAATCTCTTAAAGTGTCGAAAAAAAATGCAGAACTGCACAGACACTTAAGAGAGAATTTAAAGACATATAATGCAGCCTATAAACAGGCTACACTGTCCAGTACTTCAGCTAGAAATTCCACCAAAACTCCACAAAACAGCAAAGGCTGTCCAGATTTCCCTTGCCTTCAGCAAAAACCCCTCTGGAATGATAGAGAGGAAGACATGGACAGACAAGCCCCATAGGCTGCCATTATGTGGCTCAAAACAGGATACTGTGCCTTTAAGAGAACTTTCCAGAACTTCACAGTATCCCAGAATGCCCTGCAGATCCTTCTTACTTTCAGTTCTTTTTTCTGGCTCCTGCTAGCAAGACCCTGGAGCATTGAGCTCTCCCTTTTTGGGATTTATTTGGTGTTTTTCACTAATTTTCACAGATTTAGTACTTTATTGTGCTGTGGGGCTTTTCTTCTTGGTTTTCTCACTCTGTTTTTTGTCGAATATGCCTGCATTATTCGACAAATGCCCGGAGTGCTCCAGGAAAAAGACCAGGTCGGACCACCATGAGGTGTGTATCCTCTGCCTTCCAGCTTCTCATGTTCCAGAGGAGTGTGTTATCTGCCAAGGCTTCTCTGGAAGGACCCTGAGGGAAAGGAAGAAGATCAGACTTCAGGGCCTCGAAGAAAGAAGACTGAAGGCACAAGGTGGGTCTGAAGGGGCTTCTTCTGCCCATACTGAGGCCCCTGGGGGGCTCCCCAGGGGCAGGAAGACCAGCAAGCGTCACCATTCTCCGCCTGGGTCCATTGCGCCCACTACGGCATCGAGAGGAATGACTGCGGTCTGTTCCCCATCGTCGGAGATGAAACTACTTCGACGCTCGGCGTCGAGGGATATCACTAGACCTTCGAAGTCCCCAGTGACTGTTTCATCGTCATCCTCGTCGACGTCGAGCTATCGACGTCGACGAGCCAGGCGTTGGCGCTCGCCTTTGAGGCGATACCGCCGTTCGCCGTCGGCGAAGAGGAGGCGGACGTCATCGGTGAGGTCAAGGTCGCCGTCGAGGCCAAGGTCGCCGTCGAGGCACAGGAGGTCGCCGTCGAGGCACAGGAGGTCGCCGTCGAGGCACAGGAGGTCGCCGCCTAGGATCGCCGTCGAGGCACCGAGGTTCGCCGTCGAGGCGCAAAAGGTCGCCGTCGAGGCACAGAAGGTCGAGGCGCAGAAGGCGTTCGACGCCGAGGAAGAGACGCTCGACGTCCAGGGGCCGACGCTCGCCGTATGGTCGCCGTTCTTCGACGCCGAAAAGAGGTGGAAGTAGACCTGACGCCGTGGGAGGTTCGCCTACGTCCCAGGCTGAAAGAGAAGGGGGTTCGCCGCACTCGGTGTATTCCGAGGTGCATACCCCTTTGGGGAAGGTGACTCCCCCTCCTCCGTTACCGAGGGGTCCCCCTCCGAGGACACCTACTCCGCCTCCGTTACCTCCACCGCAACCTGGGCGACATTGCCACATTCCGGGAAGTTCTCCTGAGGGGGGCTGCGAAGTTAGCTATCACGGTGACGGCTCCAACACCTACGACGTACGTGATATTCGAGACGCTTCACAAGAAGAACTTGTCTCGCCCTCTTCTGCCTCTGGTACCTGGATTGAAGGAACCTGCAGAGGAGCCGTTCCTCACGCCAGCGGTCGTGAAGGCCGCTCCGTCCCGGCTTCTAAAGAAGTACAGGGCCCCGGATTCGGACCCTGCCTTTCTGCGAGTGGATCTGGTACCGGATTCAGTGATAGTGACGGCGGCCAGGAAATTACATTCTACCTCCCCGTCATCCACAGTGCCGTCAGATAAAGAGAGTCGATGGATCGACTCAGCGGGCAGGAAAGCGTTTGGGACCGCTTCCGCAGCCATGAAGGCTGCCAGCGATACAGCTCTGCTGGGCCGTTACGACAGGGCGCTGTGGGACTCCCTACAACTGCGTGGAACTGCTACCGAGAGACAAGAGGGAGGACTTCCAGGAGATCCTCAAGGAAGGGATGCTGGTATCAAACCAGGTGATCAGTGCAGCGCGGACGCCTCCCTGTTGGCCGCACATGGTTACTGCCATGGAATCAATCAGCGGCGGCATGCCTGGCTACGGCTCACGTCACTCAAGCTGGAGGCCCAGCAGCGGGTGGCCAATCTGCCATTTTCTGGGGAGACCCTATTCGGGAAACACGCAGATGATGAGATGGCCCGCATGAAGGCGGAGGCGGAGACCCTTACGGCTGTGGGCTTGGAGAAGCCCAAAGAAAAGAAAGCCTACCGACCGTTCCAAAGGCGGTTCGGTGCACAAGGAAGAGGACGGGGACAGTCTTCGGGACAACAGCAGCAACAGCAGCAGTTCCGGAGACCCTTCCAGAAACGGCAAAAGGGTAGAGGAGGACAGCAGTCCTCTACCGCGAACAAGGGCCCGGCTGGGTCTCGACCCTGAGCGGTTACTTCCCCTTCATCCGTTACCCGCTCCGGTGGGGGGAAGCGTTCAATCTTTTCTGGCAGAGTGGAGAAAAATTACTCAGGACAAGTGGGTGCTGAATATTGTTTGCAATGGATACAATCTTCGGTTCCTCAGCCCTCCTCAAGCGATCCCTCCGGTCAGCTCGCAGTATCAACTGCACGAGCTCCAGGCGGAGGCCGATATCCTGTTAAGGAAAAGGGCGATAGAAGACGTACCACTGTCTCAAAGAGGAAGAGGTCTGTACTCCCGGTTCTTCCTGGTTCGCAAGAAGGACAAGAACGAGTTCAGGCCCATTCTGGACTTGCGGCAGGCAAACAAGTGGATTCGCAGAGAAAAGTTTTGCATGCTGTCGTTGCATCAGATTTTTCCTCAGTTGCAACAGGGGGACTGGCTTTGTGCCATAGACCTACAGGATGCTTACTTCCACGTGCCCATCGCGTACAAACACAGGAAGTTTCTGCGATTTCAAGTCGGCACCAACCATTATCAATACACAGTGCTGCCATTCGGGCTGAAATCTGCGCCCAGGACTTTATCGAAGTGCATGGCAGTGGTAGCGGCACACCTCAGGAAGAACAAGGTGTTTGTCTACCCGTACCTGGACGATTGGTTGATCAAGGCCTCCTCCTTCTCAGAAGCTCAGGCAGACTTCCAGAAGACGTGCGTTCTCTTGAACAAGTTGGGGTTGCACATCAACATGTCCAAGTCTGTCCCGATCCCGGTCCAGTGCATTCAATACTTGGGGGCCACCATCAATACGCTGTCAGCAAGCGTGTCTCCTTCAGAGGAGCGATGGCGATCGATCCTTCGGAAGGCTCTGGCTCTTATGACCGCTCCATCTACAACAGTGAGGACGGTGTCTTCTCTACTGGGGTCGATGGCCTCTTGTATCTTCCTCACTCCTCATGCACGGCTACACATGAGACCTCTGCAGGAGTGCTTGGAGGACCAATGGGACCAGAGGAAAGGATGTTGGGACGACAAGATACGACTGTCTCTGCATGCTCTTCAGTCTCTGAAGTGGTGGTGTTCAGCGGAGAATCTCCTCAGAGGGGTTCCCTTCCACAAGGACATCCCTACTCAGACTATTGTGACGGATGCTTCTCTCCAAGGCTGGGGAGTGCATTCGGGAGACTTACTGATTCAAGGAACGTGGTCTCAGATGGAGTCCACGTATCACATCAATTTCCTGGAACTCAGAGCTGTTCACATGGCACTGAAGGCCTTTCTTCCGTCCTTCCAGACCAACTCTCTGCTTGTACAGACGGACAATACGACCACTATGTATTACCTCAACAAGCAGGGGGGGTCGAGATCGCGCACTCTGTCACAGGAGGCGCAGGCGATCTGGCACTGGCTTCTGGCCAGAGGACTGACGATAACGGCTACCCATCTACCAGGTGTGCAGAATGTTCAGGCAGATGCACTGAGCAGACTTATTCAGGAAAACCACGAATGGGTCATAAACGACGATGTACTAGGAGAAGTCTTCGGAAGGTGGGGGACTGCAGACGTAGATCTGTTCGCCACCTGCGAAAACAGCAAATGCCGAGACTTCGCCTCCAGGTACTACCAGCAAGGGACGCTGGGGAATGCACTCTGGATCAACTGGTTGAACAGCTTTGTTTACGCTTTTCCGCCTATTCTCCAGATTCCAGCGGTGCTCATCAAGCTGTCCCGGTCCAGGGCACGGATGATCCTGATTGCCCCGGAATGGCCCAGGCATTGGTGGTTCACGGACCTTCTTCACCGGTCAATCCTTCCGCACATACGGCTGCCGTGCAGGCTGGACCTTCTCACGAAGTTCGGGGGGCAGATGTTGCACCCCAACCTCTCGTCCTTGAGTTTGGCGGCATGGCTCCTTAGATAGTGCAATATGGCCATTTGAATCTGCCCGAAGATTGCATGGACATACTGAAGGAGTCTAAGAGACCTTCCACTCGGACTTCTTATGCTTACAAGGGGAAGAGGTTTTGTATCTGGTGTGTGTCCAGGAACTTTGACCCTACGACGTGCAAGGAAGATGTCATCCTTCCTTATCTTCTGCATTTGGCCCGGTCTGGCCTTAATGTTAATTCCATTAAGGTTCATCTCGCTGCATTGACTGCCTACAGGAAAAGCCCTTCACAGACTTTCTTCTTCCAGATCCCTGTGATCAAGGACTTTTTGGAAGGCTTGAAGAAAGTGTTCCCTCCTGTCAGGCTTCCCTCGCCTTCATGGGAATTGAATGTGGTGCTGTCCAGTTTGATGAAGGAGCCTTTTGAACCCATTCATAAGGCTTTGTTGCAGCACCTGTCCTGGAAGGCGGCGTTCCTCGTGGCCATTACATCGGCCCGCAGGGTGACTGAAATTCAGGCGTTGTGTTGTAATGAACCTTATACTGTATTTCATGCTGCTAAGGTTGTTATGCGTACTCACCCTAAATTTCTTCCCAAGGTTATTTCTGACTTTCATGTCAACCAGACTATAACTTTGCCTACGTTTTTTCAGAACCCTTCATCTCCAGCGGAAAGGTCTCTACATTCCCTGGATGTTAGGAGGGTGTTGAAATTTTATCTGGATAAGACCAAAGGTATTCGTAGGTCAGACCAATTGTTTATCAATTATGGATCGGTCAGGACGGGTCTTGCGACCTCTAAGCAGTCCATCTCTAGGTGGATTGTGTCCTGCATACAACTGTGTTACCAGAAAGCTAATAAGACCTTAGGAGGTAAGCCTAAGGCTCATTCCACCAGGGGCAAAGCTGCCACGACAGCCTTGCTCCGTAATGTGCCGATTGCAGAAATTTGCAAGGCCGCCACTTGGAAGTCGGTTCATACCTTTGCTAAGCATTACTGTCTGGACACTGATGCCAGGGCGGATGCTCAGGTTGGACAGGCTTCGCTGCGGAATTTGTTCGCACAATAGTGGTGTTGGTTTCTTTTCTCCACCGCGGCTTTGTTGTGGGGATGGGCTTGCCATTCTATTCACTAGATTATGACTGTACACAGAGATCCCCTACTACAGAAGGAGTAGTTTCTTTTCTGTAACTCCAGTTCTGTAGTAGGGGTATCTCTGTTATAGTCATAAGCGCCCGCCCTCCTCCACGGTTGAGAAAGATATTCATGTAAGGAATGCTACAGGTCTGGCGTGTTACGCCTTCAAAAAGAACTGAAAGTAAGAGGGACCTGCAGGGCATTCTGGGATACTGTGAAGTTCTGGAAAGTTCTCTTAAAGGCACAGTATCCTGTTCTGAGCCACATAATGGCAGCCTATGGGGCTTGTCTGTCCATGTCTTCCTCTCTATCATTCCAGAGGGTTTTTTTGCTGAAGGCAAGGGAAATCTGGACAGGCTTTGCTGTTTTGAGGAGTTTTGGTGGAATTTCTAGCTGAAGTACTGGACAGTGTAGCCTGTTTATAGGCTGCATTATATGTCTTTAAATTCTCTCTTAAGTGTCTGTGCAGTTCTGCATTTTTTTTCGACACTTTAAGAGATTATTTTTAATTGCTCCAGGGTCCACGCACATGGGCGGGACTATTCACTAGATTATGACTATAACAGAGATACCCCTACTACAGAACTGGAGTTACAGAAAAGAAACTACTCCTCCTTGATACATCATTTGGTGATGTTGACCATTCTAGTTTCAAAATCGACATGTGCATATGAACTGGCGAATTCATATTCTAAATCAGTTAAGTATTCCCTGGCAAGTAAAACAGCTTAATAGAAATGTCTTTATGCATCAGATTGGGTAAATTATTTATTTTTCTGCTGACTGAGTTCAAAGCTACACCAGAGAGGCAAGGAGTTGGTGCTATGTGGACAATTAATGCTCAGACTGTGCCCACAATCTAGGTTCCTGCCTGTTGCTTACATGCCAACCATACAAGGAGCATAAGTTTTATATATATTTTTCCCCGCAAATAAATTTTTTGTTGAATAATTTTTGTGTCTGGTGTTTCTTCTGAGTTGACTTGTGTCCTGTATACGTGTACCATTTATCTGAGCTTCGTCCCCATTAGTATTGTTTTGGACCTAGACAGCATTTTAATTTTTGGAGCGTGTCACCGTATGCATGCCAACCACTCAGAGAAAGAGAAGCGGTAGTTATCCTAGTGCTACAACATCCATAAAGAGGGTCATAGTTCTGATCTCGGTTTAACACACCCTGCAACTCACAAAACCACAAAGCGACGGACAGGTACTAATATGATTCCTCCTTACCTTTAAGTTAAGGAAGCGGCTATGATTAGTCCTTTAATGCATCACTCTGTTGGGCTTGGCCTATAATTAGGCAAGGAAGAGTTTGGTAGATGAAGACATGTTCTTTCATATTAGGGCCACTAAAATTGTGTAATTTTGTTTCTACAGTAGAGTCTGTATTATTAAGGACTTAAAAGCATAAGTCATCATCTGCTGTCTAGTCTACAAATTTCAGCAAAAACTAAGTGTAGGTTAACCAGATTAAAGATCTATCCAAACATGTAAGTTAGTGCTCTCAGTAAGTAGTTTCCTGCTTATCTCATCGCTTGTAATTACATACATTAAACCCATGTATATTTTATCTATATTTTACCTGCCTTCCACGCTGGTGATATTTGGTATTTCTGGGTGTCTATAATATTCCTAATAGATAATTGTTGCATCTTAACCCTTTTTAGGTTTTGCCTGGCGAAAGCTGCGCTTTCTGCGCAGCTTTTTCGCGCAGGCGAAAACCTGATGAGAACAGTAGTGTGCTTTGGCTCGGCCCTCGTCATTGATTGGCTGGCTCCGTAAATGGAGCCTTGCCATTGGACGAGGGGCCTGTCCGTCAATGCCGGACCAGACACGGGGGCGTTCCCGACATTCTTTGGCTTTTGCCGACGTCACGCGACGCCGGGAACGCCCCCGAGTCTGGTCCGGCATTGCCGGCACTTCTGCGTCTCTCCTGCCCCGTGACTGGCCGGCCGGCCAATCCTAGCGCGGCCGGCCGGAAGTGCCCGCCCCCCGCAGCCCGGGGGAAGAAGGAGAGGAAGACGGCAAGCAGTATGGCGGCGCCCGCGGGGAGACCGGAGAAGTGCCTCTCCAACATGCCGCTCTCCACTCGCTCCCAGCTCCCAGCTCTCCGCCCTCTCCCTCTCTCTGCCTTCCGTCTCCCCTCCCGTCCCCCCTCCAGCTCTCAGGCCGTGCAATCAGGCTCTCGACGCTGCCTGCCGCAGGTCACACCGCCCTCCCGACAGCCCAGCCCGCCTCAGAGCGGAGTGTGTCATTGGGCAGAGAGCGGGCACGTGGGTCTGTAATCTGCAAGCTCAGCCTTCGCGGGAGACAGAAGACAGCGGGCTGCGATCCGTCCCGAGAGAGCACAAACCCACCAGACTCCTGGGCGCGCAGGACAGGCGGACACATCCGAGGACCTCGGCCGCAGCCATCAGCACCGCGCGGGCACCATGGCAGCGCACGGCGCCAGCATCCGCTGGGCACTTTTGGCTACTTTCATCAGCTCCAGTGCCATTCTGGCTGCAGAGAGTAAGTGTTGATGTTACTCTTTTATTAATGATTCTCTGGGACCTGATATTCTTTTAAAAATTATGTGGCGATATAAAGGGGACTTTTCAATGTCTCTGAAATGTGTTGTTGTACGCTTTTAGTGTTTTGTTTTATTGTAATTCTCCAAATTGAAGGAGGTGCAGGCAGGTCACTGAAATGCCACTAAAGCTAACAGGCAGAGCTGGAGAAACCCATTTTCAAAACACGTCGTTGATACTCGAATTTTATTTGACCAGTGATATCGAGTTATTTCCTGACTGGCGACGGCAACTATCCAATCATGTTTTCGCCTTGCATTCTGGTCTTTGTAGTTTTGCATTCCATTAAAGAACAAGTCATGCAAGTACCAGAACGCAAAGGCTGCATTGGACCGGAGAAGCTCCTCGAGCTTGCCATAGGGTTGGACTGGGTTCTTGAGGGATATTCGGGGAAAATAATCTTCATTTTTCACCTGATTCTTAATGGCCTCGTCGAGGACAGTAAAAATCTCTGCTTAGTTTAGCCGGCTCACGTGGATGCCCCCGTGCAAGGGTACACCAGTACTTCCACCGCTTTTATAAACAAGGATGCGTTTCCCCAGTTTTCACATTATTTTGGTCACTCACTGTTTCCCTTTCCCTAAAGCACTCGTTGAATCGCTCCCGTCGACCTCCCATTATATTATTCCACCCTCTTTCCCTAAATTACCCCAAATCCTTGCTCCTCATGCACCTGCAGTTGTGTGGTGATGGGAACATGCCTGCACACACGTTCCCCCCCCACCCCCCTCCCGTCTGTGCCACAGCTAATCGTGCTCGGCAGTAATTACTGATGAGTCATTTCCGGGGGCACTCGATGTGTCCCGCAGTGTAATGGTGGAGGGGGTGTTATGTGCCCAGGACTGAACATCTCTGACGCGTGGATTGTTCTGGCAACAAGTTCTGTTCATAGAATTTGTGTGAGTCGGGAGAACGGACACCCCTAGCCAGGCCCGCTTTGGGTGAAACTTTCCCGCCAAGACTTCACACCTAAATGTAGCACGTGGGTTTCTAAATTCCAGGATTGTGGGAGGAGTGGAGAAAATGGGAAACGACCTCCTCCCCCGCCTTAGCCGACTCCATCTGGATGTCCAGTGCTTGGCTCAATAAAGGTTTTGTTTAAATAGGGGAATTGTCTAAAAAGTGGTTGGTGTGATTTGGGTGACTGGGCTGTACTTGGAACAAAGGTTGGCTTAATAAACAAATCTAGTGTTTTATAATTACAAGGTTTATCAGGGAGTTTTGGTTTCAACCGAGGGGCTGAGGGGCCTGCGATCCTGTAGTAGATTGTTTTAAGCCAGCGTTTTATCTGGCCCCAACAAGCAGAAACCAGGGCTCGCAGAGTGTAGATTAGATGTAACAAGCGTCACTGAGGAATTGCCTAGCCTAACTAACGCCCGAGTGGCCACTAGGCGCTTAGCAAGGCAGATGAATTCCTGGCTTCAAAACAGTTATCTGTATAATGAACAACGGTTTTGGACTCATATACTAGTAAGCCGGATATCGCATTGAGCCGTTCAGCACACACTGTTGTGTTTAACTGCCACCCACTTCCGAGTGAAGTGACTGTTGTGGACGCGTTTGAAATGCTGTATTTGCTAGTTACGGACATTAAAACTCAACAAACCGATTTAAACAAAAACATTTAGAAGGGAAACATTTAGAAGGGGAGAGCAAAAGGTCATTAGTGCCCATTGGAAGGGGACTAGGACCCAGGCGTCTAAAGTTACATTGAGGGTGGTTAAGACCTATGGAAAAGTGACTAGGGCATATGGAGAGAGGACTAGTGTCCTCTACACCTGGATCTGATGGGTCCCTTGGTCTTTTTTTCTGCCCGACACCTCACAAAGCACTGTCGCTTTTCTGAAAAATGTTATTAATGTTGCACATTCGATTCTTTTTCCTGCTTCACCTCATCATGAATCATTGAGTTAGTGCAGCATATGCCCTGAGCTCACAACTTTCTTTACTGCCCTTTCCTCAAACACGTTGACATTCTCGAACACGGCACAAGGCGCTGTGGTGTACTGGTAGAGGTAAGAAAACAAACTGTGTGCGTTTCCCCATATCTGCTTCTCTCCGACACGCACTCACCATCATCACTGCTTCATCTACACGAGCATGACACTGACTAGGCACTCTCTCAGTTCTATGTGGTCATATACCGAAGTCTTTTTTGGCCACAAAATGTGGTGTATCATCTAGAATGTTCCCTTGATCTTTTGTGAGTGCTTTGCAAACGTGACCATAATGCATGAAGTGCTGTATCCTGGAGTGTACTATACACCTTCCTAGCTTCTCTTTTGTTGAAATCCATAATTCAAACTGGTTGCAAATTATGCAAAATACGTAATTTGTAACTATGAACTCATTCCTGCGAGAAACAACTGCTGAAGCTATAATTAGTATCCAAAACCTTAAAAAGCATGCACTTTGCCTATTTGTGGTTCGCAGTGGTACCACTGCCTTCCCAAGTTCACTGCCTATACACTGCAGACATGCCTTGTAGCCAAAATTCCCTTGCTCGTGGTAATCTCTGGGCATGGCAATGCTTCACTGGCAGAGAGCACCACTCACCTTCAGCCAGTACCCATAGGGCATGCCCTCAGTAGGGCCTCCTTGATCTTCTGCACTGATGCCCTGTTCCAAGTAGGCCTGATCGCAGTCTGTACGTGTGGTACGGTCAATGTCAACCCCATTATATCTGTCATTCATTAACACTACGACAAGCTGCGCATTGCAAGTTACCGAATGTACAAGTACTCGCGCCACCTTCAAGTGCACAGCATTGGCAAAGTCCTGACGAGCAAACTAGCGAAGAGACGGACTACTTAATGTTTGACATAGAAATGTATGAATTTGGAAAGTTTGCAAATATCTTAGCTACTTGTAAAGTGCCTGTTCAACGCAAGGGCAGTTTCAAAGCGCTGCAAATGTCACCAGCCTTGGGGTTGGGAGGACCGAAGCAAGAACCGGGACTCGAGCCTGTGATCGCAGGTCCCACCCACAGCTCTGCCCGGGGGTGCGATGAGGCATCTCGAGTTCTATAGTAAATGAAACATTACCGTTATGGCTTGTTAAAATATAGGGCTTCAAGACGGCCTCAGTGTTGAGCTTTCATGTATCAACCTGTTGTATTGTGGGAGATGTAGTCTTGGCCAGTTTCAATTAAACAAACGGGACCAAGATACCGGTTAACAGGAAACGTACAGGGCATAACATTCATTAGTCATGAAGACAGCTTGTACCTCTAAAAATCCGGAAACCCTGCATGCGAATATGATGTTACGTTGAATGCACTTGAATCGCACAATCCCAACCTTTCAGGATCCGCGTGCCCTGTCCGGCTCGCCCATTCACTGGCGTGAATGCGGTTGTGTGTAGAAATGTGTCCCTCAGAGAGGCGGGCAGGCTGGGAGCAGACTGGTATGTGCATTGCTTGGTGGTGGGTTATAGTCAGGGAACAAATCCTAAAAAAATAAGTGGGGATACAGAGTGCAGATGCAGAGTGCAGATGCAGAGTGCAGAGTGCAGAGTGCAGAGTGCAGAGTGCAGAGTGCAGAGTGGAGCTTCAGAGTGGAGCTTCAGAGTGCAGAGTGTCAAAAGCAATGCCAATAGCTCTAACTTTAACAAAGGCAAAACCATTGCATTGTAAATGCTTGTTCTCTTTCCTTTACCTTTTTCCGTGCGAGCTTTTCCCCAGCGCGTAATTGGTTTAGCCAGCTGGAATGTTGACAGCTGAGGATTCCGAGGGTTGACAGTTGACAGGTTAGGAGTTTAGATTTGGCTGCGAGACTTACGCTTGCTTCTGTGTGTTGTCTATAACAATAAATATACTTCTAAAGTTTCTAGGTGTACCCGAGTGCTATATCTTAGCAATAATATCTCTCTTATGCTGGGTAGAAGAGGTAGCTAGATTAAGGTGAAGTTGTGGCATCTGACACTCACTGTTCTCTGATGTCAGGGTGCCACGGTTACCTATGGTTCCATGTTCTCATGGTTGTGTTCTGTACTGTGTTTCCTAGGTGTTAGATGTATTAGTTCAAATGCATGGAGTGGTTATCCTGACTGGCTGTGGCTTGGATGGGTCTTCCTTTCCTTGGAATAAACCTGAACTCCTTCATCACATCTTTGTGTCCTGCGTCATTCTTTCAGCTGCATGAGGATTTTACAGAAGTGACAAAAACAAAATGTAAAATAGAAGTACTTTATTGTGTCCATGGCAATATATAAAGTATTGGACTTCTATAAGTCTACCTACTTACCAGACCGTTTACACTGGTTTCTTTGACAAGTATGCCATCTTTTCTTTCCAGATAGAAACTGAGAGCACTTGCTCACTCAATATCAAATTCCATGCAGCGGTCCAATTACTGAAACATAAGTGTCTGCCTACAAGGTGGACATTTTGTGACTCGGTCCAGTGTTCTCTATTCTTAACTATGTTTGTTGATGAAGTAAACGTTGTACGTCCCTAGCGAAAGTGATCCATTTCTCAGTGTTCTCAAGTAAGATTTTACATCTGATACTAAAGATAGAATGTCCTTTATATTTTCTGAATATTCGTGTAGTGCCTCGTAGTTAACCCCTAACATTGAACTGGCAACACTGTGCCAACTGGTCTTTGTCTTGTAAATAACTGGTAGTGGCCATTCGAGGGGCCCTTTCAGTGAGTACAAAGAAAAGGCCTCTCTTTGACTTCTAGTGGCATGTCTCAATTGTAATATTTTTTTAAAAGCAAACAGTAGTGAACTTAATTAATAAGCCAGAAACTCAATTGTAACTCTGAAGCTCCAAAGACAAAAAAAGGCACACCTTTAATGGAAAAATGTGTCCACTAAGATTTGCGTTATGCTCTGCACAAAGTGTATTTATTTTTAAACTAATCTAATAAGCAGAGAGTATTTTAAGAATGGCGATGCAAGATAAACCCACTCAGCGCAAGCATTCCACTCTTTTATCCGTTCCGCACTACGATGCAGAAGATGCTGCAGGTATCCCCAGACTTGGATTGCGGGCTCACTGCGACTCAGGCATCCAGCTAAACCTCACTGAGGAGGCCTAACTGGGCTGAAAGTTGCTGGAAGTTCAGGTTAGACTGTTAGTCTAGGAGCAAGACCACGGCTGATTTGCTTATGGCTGATCTCTGTCTGGAATGGCATAGTAAATAGTAAATTGATACTTGTATAGCGCACTACTCACCCGCAAGGGTCTCAAGGCGCTTGTACGAATACCGCTGTGGAACCCGTCCTGGCTTTCCCTGTGAGGCGTCCACTCCTGGGCACCCCCAAGGTGGAGGCCAGGCATCATTAGCGCTGTTGGGGTCGTTGTGGAGATTAAGCAAGCTATTGCCCAGAGTTGCAGAGTGGGACTCCATGATTGGAATAGGCACCGAGGCGAGAATTATCAGGTCCGTGGAATTTTTAGCCCAAGACCCGCCGAGGCGGGGAATTGAACCCTGGTCCCGGGCCTGACCTCTGCATCAGGGTCTGCCGCTCTAACCATTGAGCCACACATAGTGGGTGAAAAGGATGGACTGGCATGCCGTCTTATTTTTCTCAAGGGTCAACAGTCATGTAAAGTGATTTTCAAACCTTATCATAACTGTCAGCAGTGGGTTTCTTCTATAGCCTATTTCATTATAAATATGCAGTGTATTTACCTAGGCAGGCAATATTCGGTCTAGTTAGCTAAACCCAAGTACCTTCATCGGCGGGAAAATGCTGTTTGTTTGTTCTTCAGGAACTCCTTGGTAGTGCATGTGTCTTCCCCCTCCCATTCATCTGCCCCGTGTGCTGCTCCCCCTCATATACTCCTCTCCCCCCCCTCAAACACTCCCCTCCTCCCTGCACTCTCCGTGATGCCACCCACCCTTCCCAGCATGTCCCTAAAATCAAAACAGGTACATGTTTCCATGTTTAACTAAAGAGAACATTTTATAATGTTGGTTTTCCTTTATCTTTTGCTTTCCGCATGTTGCATCAAACCCCTGGCTATGGCACACAAAGGTGTTTATGGTGCTGGGGGAGAGGCAGGCCCCTGCTCTCACGTAGGTTGTGTTTCAGATAGAATAATTATAAAAATATGTTTTTCTCTCGGAAACCCATAACTTTGATCCCGATTTAGCTCCACACACCCAATGCCTGGCGCATTTGTTCCTAGAAGAATAGCAAGTAAATGGCAAACCATTTCCTTTAAATACTGACACTTTCTCACAGCTGTTTTACTCTTTTACGTATCTGCAGCTAGTCCTATGTGGTATTGTTAAGGTGCACCTTGTGGATTAAATAGGCTTTTTTAAATGTTGCTCAGAGTTTTCTGTGTTACATTTGAAAAATAACATTCACCATTTATACAGATTGAAAATATTGAATTCATGGTTTATTTTCAAGATTCCGATAGGTTTTTGCTTATTCTCCAATATTTTTTTTCTTTTACTTTTTTTAACACTGCATTACAAAGGCCACTAGTATAAGATTCCAGTACTGAAATGATCTGTACATTCTTAAATATAGAATACGAGATCTGCATGTGATCTACAGTTTGTATTCCAAATCTCAACTTGGACAACCAAACCTTTGCTCACTTGTTGCGCAATGAAGAGGACTAGCTGCTTGAAAACCAACATATTCAATGTATAACACAGCTTATTCTAAAAGAATGTATTAATCACTTTGCTGTGAATGTTTATTATGCTTTTCTTTCCTGATGATATTACTCTAGCCAAAACACAAACGTACTTCTTCCCCATACGAGGGGACAGTCTTTCATGCCTGTATAAGGTGATCACGAAAAGCAGGTTTATCCCACTGCAGGAGTGCTGCAAAAGCATCCCTGTTTGTTTTGCTACCAGAGAGTTAAAAGGATGAATATTTGTGAAGCCACTTTGAAAGTTAATGTAATAGCCTACATTGCTTACACTTGCTTGATATTTGTTGGAAAGGCCACGTTTGCATGGTATTCCCCCTCCCCTTCAAACTGATTTTTATCTTGACTGTGTTTACTGGTTGTAGAACTCTGTGCACTTCCCACTGCTAACCAGTGGTAAAGTCCTCCTTTCAAAATGATCAAACTGGTGTACTCCTCAGTGGTATATGTATTTTACATACAAGTCTCTTGTATGTGGTACAACATGTACCCAGGGCCTGTAAGTTAAATGACACTAGGGTGCGGTAGCACCTATAGTGCCACCCACTACACTGACCGTGTAAAACATGGCTTCAGGCCTACCAGTGTTAACCTAACTGTAGCAGTGGAAAAACTGCAATTCTTGCTTTTAGGTTAAACACTTTTAACAGGTCAAAACCTTTCATTTAAACATTGGGTTACCCCTATGAAAGTCTTGTCATCCACAGGCAGGGTAAATAGTAAATGATCTATAAACATAGGACATGTAATAATTAAATGTTAACATGTCCTTACATTGAAGAGCACCCAAAAGCAAAGTTTCACCCTGGTAGGCCTAGCTGTCCCATGTAGAATATCAGAGTACAGATTAAAAATCCTAATCCTGTATATCAGTAATAGGACTAGCTAGAAAAATAATGAAACAACTATTTTTAATAGTAATTCAAATCCAATCCAATGCAATTGTATTAATTAGTAAGAGAAAGCAATATTTTCCCTGCTTGAAGTTCCTGGTTGTTAAATTTGCATTTGCTCTTCCACTACCCAGTAATCAGCATTTAAATAGCTGTAGAAATAGTGTGAAATGCCTCCCAGGACCAAATAGGCTGACCTGAATGGGCAGAGGTGACTCATATGAACCTCCCATAATGAGTAGGATGGGGACTGTGAGTATCTTTTTTAACATGGCAATTTCAAATTCTGCTTGAATGTCAAATCCAGCTTAACAGATCTGTTAGGTTCTACACATAACGCCCGGGGGTGCAGTTGAAAGTAGGGGAAACAGGATGCCAAAAGAATTCTTGTATAACCACTGCCAGGTTTCTGGAAATCCCTACTTTCATTCTTCCAGACTTCTGTCTCTGGGTTTATTGTAGGTGCAGTGGATGTTTAAACTGAATTTTAGTGCTAGATGTGGGAGTGCACTGGGGTTACCATAGTACACTCCCACAAACACCCCGGAGCTCAATTTTGCTGTGGCCGAAGACCTTCACCATCTTGAAAATTCCCAAAGTGGGTAGGGTTAACCCCTGAAACTTGTACCCCAATTGTTAGGAAATGCCCAGGAGTCATTCTCCTACCCTAGCTTGTGCAGGCCACTTTGGAACACTGCTGACCTGAGGAAGAACAGTGGACTGGACCTGCTGTGTGTGACCTGAGAGAAACCCTGAAGTACTTGACCTGCTCCCTCTTGTACCCAGGAAAGTCGTGGACTCAAAGGATCACAAGGCCGCCTACTGTTCATACTATAGAAATGCATCAAGCTGCAAGAGGCCTTTCCTGCAACTTTGTACCTGAACTTTTATTGTTTTGGATTTTGACTTTCTAACTGTTCTGGCAATTTGGCATGGCATAAATACTTTACACATTGAACTAAATTAAGCCTGTCATCTTTGTGCCATAGCTAACATGGTATAGATCTGTGCTTTTTTTAGTGATTTTAAGAGTTATCCCTGACAAGGGTTGTGAGCCACAGAACCTGTCGCCATTGCCAAAAGACAAGGTAGCTCTTGAGGCCCACACGATGTAAAGTTTCAGACTGTAGACTGCATGGCTATTGTTTCAGTAACCTAGAACTTCATTGCTTAGGCTTCTGGGAGGAGAGCCATTACTCTGTCTGGAATCTCAGATTTCAGAGACATCTCTCAAATTACACGTGCCACAGCATTTGTCTTCAAATCCATGTCTCCCAATGATGCCTCCATACTCATAAAAAAAATGTTTAAGGGTTAAATAGAATAATAGCTTGGATGGGCAAATCCATGATCTGTACTAACTGCAAATGGCGGTTATTCCCCGCATGGATAGATAAAAGGTTTTTGGTGACTAATTGGTATGTGATGAGTCTCCTCAATCTTCCACCAGTCCCTTGATTCCCTTGACTATTCACGTTTGTCAAAGCTCAACCTTGAAAGTGCTGGTTTGCTGGACTTCCCCGCCCATACCTAACGGTGCTATTGCTATCACAAATGGGGTTCTGTTTTTATATACAATATTAGGGACAGCATGGTCTGACCTTCAAAACTTTGTGCAGCCACTTCGGTTTCTATGCTCGATTGCGCTGAAAAGTTTACACTGGCACTTAAATAGGGCATTATTGTTCCTATCTGTAAAGGATGGTAATTTATGACATCTGTTGTACATTTTATATGGCTTTAGTGAGGGAAAAAAAATCTTGCAGAGTTCTATATAGTGGTCATAGGCTTGGATCTTGCTGGCAGAGAGATCTAGATGTTTGCAGCATGCACCGAGAAAGCAGGATCATCAGTAGTGAAGGTGGCAGTTGTGCATTGGAGTTGGGGTGTGCGTGCATCTTTGAATAGCAGGTACTCTTCTTGACATAAGGTGGAAACTGAGCCCAACCTAGAACCCAGCACACACACAAACGGTTGCATGGAATAGCAGAAGCTTAAGTTCGCAAAAATCCTTTCATCCGAGGAAGCAAAGCTAGCTACAATCTCGGCAGAAAAGTCTCCAGCATCATCAGGGAGTTCTTCAACTTCTCAGCTACAGAAAACATCAACACACCTTCCCAAGAACTGTGCAAAGTTCTGGCAGACTTCTTCCACAACAAGATCACCATCTACAAACACTTTGATCCCTCCATTGCCGCTATCCTCAGCCTCCTCGCACCCACAGACGCAAACTCTGACCATCTGATCACTGCTAGGAACCATTCTCGGCACACAGAGCATCACAACCATAATGCAGTCCATCTACATCGTGGCACCCACAGATAACTGTCCCCACCATATGTTCCACGTCAGAAGCAGGACCATCAGCAGTGAACTCACCACCATCTTTACCACATCCATCACCACTACCACCTTCCCCGAAGAATAGAAATAGGCAGACTTCGAACTCCTTCTCAAGAAACCATCTATCGACCACAACAAACTCAAGAACTACCATCTCATCTCTGCTCCCCTTTCCTGCCAAAGTCCTCTAAAAGCCCATCAATTTCCAACTCACTGAATACCTGGAGAACAACGATCTTCTGGACTCATCCCAATCTGGATTCTGCACTAACCACAGCACTGAAGCCGCCTTGATCGCGGCAACCAACATCAGAACCCTCCTAGACCAGGGAGAAATGCCTGCCCTGCTCCTTCTTCACCTCTCAGCTGCATTCAACGCGATGTTCCTCCATACCCTGATCAAAAGGCTGCTACAGATCTGAATACAAGGGAACGCCCTCAAATGGATTGTTTCCTTTCTCACTGGAAGAACCCAGAGAATCAGACTACCAACATTGACTTCGGAACCCAAGAACATCTGTGGCGTCAAGGTTCGTCCTGCAGTCCTACACTGTTAAACGTTTGCATACCTCCCCTTCCCCCTCGCCACATCATCAAAACCCACGGACTGAACATCATATCCTACGCAGACAACATCCAGCTCACCCTCTCTGTATCAGTAAACCCATCCACCATGAAGGGCAGCTTCTGCCTGTGCATGACCAGTGTTCCCAACTGGATGCAATTCAACTGCCTCAAACTCAACAAAGACAAAAAGGAAGTACCGATCTTCGGGAACACCTTCCTGTGGAATAACTCCTGGTGGCCTGCTGAACTAGGACCCTCACCCACTCCAACAGACCACGCCCGAAACCTTGTCATCATCCTGGACTGCAAGCTCACCATAAAAAGCTGAATCACCTCAGTCTCCTCTGCCTGCTTCTTCACTCTTCGAATGCTCCGAAAGATATTTAAATGGGACCCTGTCAACACCAGATGTACTGTCATTCAAACCCTTGTCACCAGCTGCTTGGATTACGGCAGCGCACTCTATGTAGGAAATACCAAACACCTCCTTTAGAGACTGCAGACCATACAGAACTTGGCGGCCAGGCACATAGTTGACCTCCCCAAAGGGACCTATATCACCCCACACCTCAAGAAAAACTGCTGGCTCCCTGTTCACCAGAGATGCCCATTCAAGATAATGCACAACCAAGGACCAGTGTGCCTCAACCAGATGCGCACCTAGAGTAAAATTTCGGGGCGGGGGGCTAAGAAAAAATTTCGGGGACGGCTGATTCTTCAAGCAAAAGGCAGAGTGGAGCTGCACGGGCCGTAAGAAGGGGTGGAAACCATCAAAGCCTCATTAACAAGCAAAAGGTCTTTAAAAGACCTGTGAAGTACTCGGGTGTGGCTGTGTGTACGCCCGGAAAGCTGTCTCATCCCGGGCTGCCTCACACGACAAGGGGGGGTGGTGGGGGTTGCTGAAGCCCTTTGAGTCCAATGGGCGTTGCGCGTCAATTATATATGTATACGTGAAAGAGACACGGGTTTTATTAGAAGTCAAAATTACATCTAAAAGTTCTTTACTCATTTGTATATCTTATATGAATGACACTATTTGTATATCTTGATTTAATGTAGTGATCAATATATTTGAGTAGGATGATGGAGCGCTAATTAACCCTTTCGATGCTGATGACGGAACGGTTCCGTCATCAGCGTCGGTTGAGCTGTGCTGATGACGGAACCGTTCCGTCATGACTCCGCCCGCGCAAGGAGTCAGCATGGGCGGGGAATTCGCGCCGCACGGATGCGGTTAAAACGTCATGTGATCCCAAATGCCCCTTGTTTTTGTATTGTATCCTGACATCCACTTGTTGATCTTAGAAATATAAATAAAAACATTAGTGCTTAACTTCATAAAGCAATCACTCCATTCCTTGTTTGTGTTTCATTGTTGCATGATATGTGATGTGCGTGTCGTTGTCCTGTCTTGTATGGCTTTTTGCTGCATGATGTTATATGTTAACATTTAAATACCCGTGGAGTTTCCATGTACCCTCCAAATTGTATTAGTATGAACAGTCCTAGTTGAGAGTGCAGGACATTTTAAATAATCTGTTGATTAATGTGAGTGGGTGAGTGCGTACACCTGTGCTGGTGACATGGTGTATTGAATGCACATACTAGGATATTGACACCCAGAACTTCCCCAATCTTTAATGATGGCAGAGTTCTGGTACGGTTTAACGTTTGTATTGCTTTGTATAACTAAAACTGAATGGATTGGGACAGAGAATGTGTACTGACTCCAGACTTCATTACTGTTTCCAAAATTAGGCTGATAAAGTATGTTTATTTTTATAGGTACAGAACCCGTACAAACAAAGAAAGTGAGAAAGGTGCCTCCAGGTTTGCCTTCTTCTGTAAGTACTGAGTGTTTTCATATCTTTAATTGAAGTGGGTGGGTCGCACCCGAGATGTTATAAGGCATGGGCAAAGAGGGCCACCGGCTTTAAAGGGCCACCTTTGGAAGGTGATTTCTCTCGATATCACCTCTGTCTATCTCTCAAGCTTAAACTCTCTCCTTCTCCAGTGCAATCTAAAGGATTTTTGTGGCCCCGGGAAAGAGGTTTTGTTTTAGTCAGTTTCTGAAACTGTAAAATAGTTTAATATTTTTTGATATTCTGCTGGCTTAAATTAACACGAAATGGGTGATGCATTTCCAAATCGTTCCGAAATGTGCCCCCAAAATACGTCTTGCCCGGGCCCCAAATCTTTAAAATATATTGCTTCGTGAAGGCCTGTTTTTCCTTGCTGTGCCAGACTAGAGGTGAGCAAACCACTGAAAGCTCGAACCAAAATCCTGTCCCTGGCTCAGCTAGAGGTCTTCTTGAACCTTCGGGCCCAAAACCAGCCTAGCTTTCGTGTGATTTCTGCCTGCCACACACGTGTCCTCTCAGGCTCCAAGAATTAAAGACTAACATTAAACAGCAGGGGTCAGATAGGTGACCCTCTAGTCAGGGTTGAACTACACACTGCGAAGCAACAAGATCTGTGATCAGTTTCAGCTGCCCTGCTCGCAAATTGTATAATCCTGCGCAAATATTTAATTGTACCATGCCCCCTTTTTCTTCATTAACAACTAGAGCAACTTTAAATATGTGATTTCAGAATGTGTGCTGTG